>NC_143134.1:78029375-79361250 GCF_059928025.1 Delphinapterus leucas
CTATATGACTGGACACCCAGATTATAAACAAATACATTTATTGACTGAGTTAACTTAATTTGAGGAATTTTAATTTTTGAGTGAGTTATTTTATATTACCCTATATATTGATTAAAATTATTTTATGTATTCAATAAAATATTGTCAAAAATCCTTTCTTTTCTCTGTGTTACTTTTCATATAACTTGTGAGAATGTTGAGAAGGATAGAAATAATGAGACAAGGATTTTTTGTTTTCATAGCCAAATCTCACTTTTTGTACAGTTATTTAGGACTGTGATAGAAGAGTTAAGTTTGTATTTGTAAGATGACTTTTTATCTTTCCTGACTTCATTGCATTTTAAAGGCATCTGTATTAATAAATAACCATATCTGATGGCTTTCATAAACAGCTATCACCACCATCACCAACCAAAAACACAAACAAAGAAAATGTCTACACCTCTACAAAAACCCAGCATTATGGATGCTTCTAAGAAGCAACCTAAGGAAACAATGTCCCCATTACCTATCATTTCAGGGGTGTTGCAGTGTATTTGGGTGGAAGCACAGCTTTTAATATCAAACATACTCATTTTATCCTAGAACTTTTTAACAGTGAAGACAAGACAAATATAGATCATTTTAATCATCAGCTTAAGTGTATTTTGAGTTTACTGATAAACCATGCAAGAAAAAAGTTGCTTTTAATATAGGGACTGTATTTATTTTTTAATTCTTTGTATTTACTTTTTTTGGATTAGTTTTTATTAAAAAGAAGTAGAGTTAGTCTGAAAAAAGTATGTAAAATATTCTTTCCAAAAATGCCTTATTAATAAAAGCTTTTCAAAAAGTAGTATAAAATAGACAAGTATTCTTCCAATATTAAAAGAAATTTGCAAGTTGTGGTTTTACTCTATTAAATAGACGTCTAAAAATATGCATTAAATTCCAAGACCCTTGGACAGTAATACCATAACATTTATGATGAAATCAGAAATTTTAGTAAAGGGGAAAAAAACCTTTGGTCCAACGCAGTAGCTCTTTTTGCTAGCTAATGTAGAACTGATTGTTGTGAGGAATCTGTTGTCTCATGGCAGTTAAAGAGCATATTTATTATTCTTGTAAGCTTTCTTTTTATATTTTATTGTGTGCTTTACACTTGCTTTTTAGGCATGCATGTTCAGATATCTGGCTTCCTTTGCCTTTGGATTTTGGAACTATTTTGGCCTCGTTTCAATTGTAAGCTATCCATCTGATCGTAATGTGTCAGTACTTTTGAATATTTACAATAAAAAGAGTAAGGACACTCACTGCACTCATTTATGACATGGATGGGAGCCATCCAAATGCCCACTCTCGTTTCTGGTCACCTTGCCTCTGGTTTTCTGTTGTGTTTCAGCTTGGGGAGCTCACCTCTGTCCTTGTTCAAAATTTTAATCCACATTTCCAAAGAATGGTCATCTTAGTGCACCTATGCTAAAAGCATTGATTAGGTCTTCTTTCTCTTAGAAGGTTGCACTTCATGTAAGGGATTTAGAAGATAACTAGTTCTAGGCATAAAGGTCAACCAATCTGTTTTTAAAACAGGGTTGACAAATAACCAGCTGCAGGCACTAAGTTCAGCCTACAAGTGTGTACTCTAAAATCAGTTCTGAGTCATCTGCTCTGTGTGTTTGGCACCCCTGTTTACAGCACATCTTGAGCCTTCTTATGTAGCAATGCTATTGGTAAATAGCCGACCCTTTATGACAGCATGGATGAGAAAAGGACAACCTGATCTTGGTTGATAAAATGTGTACCTTATATGTGGTGAAAGGATATTTTGTAAAGTCTCACGCAATTATTTAAAATGCCTCTGTGTGTGTATGTGTTTGTGTGTGTGTTCACACACTTGCTTTATGTGCTATGTAATGATTCATGTTCTAAGAGGGTGTGTTTTTCTCTCTTGGAGAGCTGGCAGCCAGCCCGCCCTCTAAGAAATGGGAAATTTCTTGAGCTAATTTGGAAATGCAGTCTATGTGTTTATACCGCAAAGCTATAACTCATTGTCCAGACAGCACTGCCAATTATCTATGATATTTCTATTCAGTATAAACTTTAAAAAAGGCCAGATCTTTTTATTAGCCTGTTTTGCATATAAATTTTTAGGATAATTGTCTATTAATATCACTTCTAAAGCAGAAAGGAGTTATTTAAAGGGATGACCTGATTGTCTTGATAAAGAAAATAATAGAGCTACAATCCATTTTCTGAAAATTTGGTCTTGAGTTTGAGTGTGGGCTGGAAGGTAAAAACTTTTGGATTAAATTCCAAACTCTAGGACAATAGGATTTAGGCCAAATAATTTACTCTTTCTATATCTTTGCTTTCCAATCTGTTAATCAGGAATCAAAACATTTACTTATCTCCTTACAGGAAAATAAAACATTGGTAAACAAAAATGCATTTGCTCTGTTTGAAGGGCTAAGCCATGTACCATTTTTCAGTGTGCTCCTTGCTTCTGGCACTAGTAGACTCCCTTGTGGTCATCACATTTCTCACTGGCAAGAAAAAGGCCTATCGCTGTGATGAGAATTCAGAGAGAAGTTCTGTGCCATATTTAGTTAACCAGGAAACAGGCAAAATTAAGACAGATTTTGTGGAAATTCTATTTTGTGTTTTCTGAACTAGGAGAAGGCACAATTTTCTCAGAGGGCAGAAATATGCAGGAACAGGCTAGAATGACCTGTTAGGAGAATGACAAATAGAGAGGGTGGAGAGGTGGTGACATTTACTTTTCTGAGGGTCTTTTAAACAGACAAATAAAAACATGCAAAAAAATATGGTTCACAGATAAAGGCAGGAGGATTGTTTTTGTCACTTTTTTAGAGGTTCTTTTAATTTACAGTAGGCTTGTGTGAGTTATTAGGTCTGCCACCTAATAACTTAGGGTGTCAGTCTATGTGCCAAGCTGTTTACTATGTGTTGGGAACTCAAAAATGAATAATGAACAAGTTTTTGAACTCAAGGTCTTCTTAACCTCCCTGGGAGAGAAATACTTACAAATAATTACAATAATATGTGATAAGTGCTAGACTAGTAGCAAAAACACGTGCTATGATTACAAATTTTGCCTGGGGTGGTTGGGACTGAAAAGGGAATATCTGCATTGGACCTTGAAGAATGAGAGGGAGTTAGGCAGAGGAGACCATTTCAAGCAGAGGACAGAGCATGAAAGGAGGTTGGAGAAGTGGATGCCGGTGGAGTGTGGGGATATTTTAGAGAGGAGAGAGTAAGTGTTTGAGGGTCAGAGAGCCCCAGGTTGGTAACTCTGCTAGGTGGTCATTCACTGGCTGTGTGATTTAGGGCACATTGCTTAGCCTCTCTGAGCCTCGGTTGCTACATCTATACATTATTATGTATCGCGTAGGGTTGTTGTGAGAATGCAATGAAACAATAAATGTAAAGGACCTAGAACAGTACAAGGACAGAGTAAATGTTCAGTAAATGGTCACTATTGTTTCATCTTTTAAAATGAGCTGCAGCTGCTGCTCTGGAACTGCAAATTGTTCAGAATATCATGGGCTTATTCTGGGAGGGGCTTCTCAACATAAATCATCCATAAAATGGAAATAATACCTACTTTCAGGGTTGTTTAAAAGAGTTAATATTAAATACAGGCCCAATAATGGTACTCAATAAACGGTAGTTATTATCATTCAAATTTTAATAACACTTTTCTTTCAATGGCCCAAATATATGTACATTTCCACACTCATACTGAAGAAATTGTGAATTTTTGTATGCACAGAATTGTGAATTTTTGTGGTTTAGCACCTTCTGCTAAACCAGAGGCAGAAAATCACTTTCGAAAGTATGTTATTTCCCCCCATAGGTAGTGTGTCATATTAATGAACATGTTTGATATATGAGCTGGCATAACCATCACACCATGTTTGTTTTTCCATTTCTGTGTCCCAGTGCTCATCATGGTACCAGGCACTTGTATTTAAGTAAATACTTAAAGAAATACCTGCTACATGAATTAGGTGGTAACTCTCTAGCTGGTTCTCTCAAACATTTTTTTTTTTAAATGGAGGAAAACAATTTTAGGTCTTGAAATTGCCTTTTGAAAATGAAGTTCCCAAACCATTTGAACACTGAACACATACAAATGCATATGATATCAGCTTGTGGAGAGGATCATGCTGCTCCAAAATCTTTGTTTGCCTGGAGGTTGCATTGGTCCAACCTGTAATTATAATTGTAAAGTTATTATATCCATGATTATTATTATGACATTCCTAATAAGTATTTTTGTAGAGGTCAACCTAATGTTATATCAATAAACCAGGCCTAGAGTATCTTATGTGTACATACTTCTTCTTCCTAGTACTATATTTATATATCAGAAATGGTAGAAAATCCAGCACTTTTTAGTTTCCTGAGGAACCCTCCTTACCTTTTACTCTACCCAATTGAATAATGCTTCTGAGATGTTACATTTCCACTGTTCTTTCCAGTTTTTTTTAATTCTGAGCCCAATTTATTTTAAAAAATTTTTACTGAAATGTTCTTTCCAGTTTCAATTATGAGCATTCATAATAATGGAAATGTAGGCTGTCTCAAGCTTGTGAAAATGACACTCTCTGACTTAAAATGCTGGTTTGTAGAGGGAAAAATCAGCATGGATGCATTAGATGCACTAGAACTTTCTTATCACATTAAGCCTCTGTAGCCTCAGAGTACCAGTTACCTCTCCCACCAGCTTCTAAGCAGAACTGGACCCAAGTCATGTAGCCACACACAGTCACTTCTGTCTTACTTCTGAAGGGATGCAAGAATGAGAATTCACAACTTGCCTTGAAAATCTATCTGTTCTTTAAGAACTTAGTATTTGGCTCAAATTTTGAAAAAATTGTAATGTTACAAATTTAGCATGGGTCCTCTTATTTGTTCCTCAGTAGAAAAGGAAAGAAAATATATTTAACCAACACTCTCTTTGTTGTAATCAGTTATTTGGCCTAGATTTAGAATCCTTCAGCTTGTAGAGACTTTGAAAATATATTCATCTATAAATTTGAAAACTAGGGAGATAAGTTGGGAATTTACACTCTGGAATTTTAAGAGGCTCTCTAGCTTGTTCCCAAATTTGTCCTTACTTTTAGTTGAGCCATTTGATATTTTAGGCACTGCCTTTAGGATTCAGCCATCACAAATCTGGGGCCTACATTTTCAGTTGTTCTTTTCAACATTGTCGTTTATTCACTGAGCAGCTACAATTAGGTTGAATATCTAAAATTGCTATTTTTATAGGCAAAAACAACAACAACAACAACAAACCAGTGTTCAATCTCAAAAGTATTTATTGAGGACCCACCATGTGAGAAGCAAAGGTTTGATTATGAAGGGAAAGTAATCCAAGAGTAGAATACCAAACAACAGCTTTTTAAACATTCACTCTACTGAGTTGATATAATTTTTTATTTGTAAACAACCTTTTATGTGGCACTTTATATGACACACAAAAATGGTTAAGTAGTATGGAAGTCTATAAAATAAAAACTGAAAGTTCTTCCCTTACCACCTGGAGTAAGTTGTTTTAAAAACTTTTATTCTGTTCCAGTGCTCTCTTTGTTTTTAAAAAAACTTCACATGTGAAATGAAATCTGCAGCGTTATTTTTCTACTCGGAATTATATCATAGACAATTCTCATACGTACAGAATACTTTTGAAATCAAGAAGAGTCAATATGTCCACTCAAATATCCTTTTAACAGTCACTTCCCACATTCAATTGTCTTTTTTTTAAAAAAATAAATTTATTTATTTATTTAAAAAATTAATTAATTATTTATTTATGGCTGTGTTGGGTCTCTGTTGTGGTGTGCAGGCTTCTCATTGAGGTGGCCTCTCCTGTTGTGGAGCACAGGCTCTAGGCGCGCAGGCTTCAGTAGTTGTGGCTTGCTGGCTCTAGTGTGCAGGCTCCGTAGTTGTGGCACACGGGCATAGTTGCTCCGTGGCGTGTGGGATCTACCTGGACCAGGGCTCTAACCCATGTCCCCTGCATTAGCAGGTGGATTCTTAACCACTGCACCACCAGGGAAGTCCCTCAATTGTCTTTTAATGGAGTACTTTTCAAAATTAGTTTTATTGTGGTAATTGCCCAAAAGCATTAAGACTTCTTATAGTCTCAAAACATTTTCATTTAAAACCATCTTTTAAAGAACATAAGGTACACGCAGTAACCACATGATTTTAGCACAGTGGATTGAAAACAAAACAAAAATAGTCATTCAAATGTTTTATCTCTACTTTACCAAATGAGAACCAACTTAGAATTTCAAAAAACTGAACTAGGCTTCAAGGGGGTGCAGATTCACCAAGGCTGGCATGAAGTAACATTGGTCTCATCTTTTTTTTTTTTTTTTTTTTGCTGTTCGCGGGCCTCTCACCGCTGTGGCCTCTCCCGTGCGTTGCGGAGCACAGGCTCTGGACGCGCAGGCTCAGCAGCCATGGCTCACGGGCCCAGCTGCTCTGCGGCATGAGGGATCCTCCCGCACCGGGGCACGAACCCGTGTCCCCTGCATCGGCAGGCGGACTCTCAACCACTGCGCCACCAGGGAAGCCCCTCATCTTTTTTTTTTTTAAACTTCAGTTATAATTGACACGTTATATTAGTTTCAGGTATACAATGTAGTGACTAGATATTTGTATGGTCTCATCTTAGTTTTAGAAAAGAAGATAGTAAACTTCGAATTTCTACATTTAAGTTCACACCCTAAATTTTTCTTAAATCTTTGCCATCTTATACTGCTTATTTGCTGATGAGCTCAGGAAACCAAATGAGTAGGTAGCATACAAATGTTAATACAAAACCTCTGAAATAACTCATTGTGTTTAGTTTAACAACATTTCCCCCCCGGATATGTTGAGGTTAAATATAACATATGAATATAATAGAATCATATTTTTTACAAGTAAAAGTTTTGGTTCCCAAGGCAGACATAAATATGTCAACATTTTAATAGGTTTCCAAAAAAACATTGACTTCTAGGGGGTTCCACCTCTTAGCAAACTAGAGAATACTGTATGGTATAGCAAAAACTCTGCTCTGAAACTGAAAGGCTTACTGTCACCTCTTGAATGAAGAAAGACTTCATTGGACTAGGTAATCCTCCAGGTTTCTTTTCAGAAACACTTAGTTCTTACGTTTATTTGCAAATCCTTCAGTTCCACAGCTCCCCTGCCACACAGCCCACTCCCCAACAGAAAGAGCAAAATCTGTATCTGTAAACACCAGTTTACTGAGAAATGGGATTGATTCCATTGCTAGTAAGGATTTTTTTCAGTATCTTTTTGGCATCTTCTAAACTACAGGTCTGTCCCTATTTTAGGAGAAATAAAATACACATCTAGGGCTTCCCTGGTGGCACAGTGGTTAAGAATCTGCCTGCCAGTGCAGGAGACATGGGTTCAAGCCCTGGTCCGGGAAGACCCCACATGCCACAGAGCAACTAAGCCCGTGTGCCACATCTACTGAGCCTGCGCTCTTGAGCCCGTGAGCCACAACTACTGAGCCCGCGTGCCACAACTACTGAGCCAGTGTGCTGCAACTACTGAAGCCTGCGGGCCTAGAGCCTGTGCTCCGCAACAAGAGAAGCCACCACAATGAGATGCCCGCACACTGCAATGAAGAGTAGCCCCTACTCACCGGAACTAGAGAAAGCCTGTGTGCAGCAATGAAGATCCAATGCAGCCAAAAATAAATAATGAAATAAATTTTTTAAAATGTACATCTAAATACACAAAACTATAAAAACCTGTTTTTTTAAACTTGAATTGCAAAAACATTTACTCCTTTAATCCTTTATATTGTAAAGTCTACTAGTGAACCTAAAATATTATGGATTTAATTTAACTAAAACAGTAACATAGCTATTTTTTTCCCATTTTTAAAAACATTTTTATTGGAGTATAATTGCTTTATAAATGTATGTTAGTTTCTGCTTTATAACAAAGTGAAACAGCTATACATATACATATATCCCCATATCACCTCCCTCTTGCGTCGCCCTCCCACCCTCCCTATCCCACCCCTCTAGGTGGTCACAGAGCACCGAGCTGATCTCCCTGTGCTATGTGGCTGCTTCCCACTAGCTATCTATTTTACGTTTGGTAGTGTATATATGTCCATGCCACTCTCTGACTTCGTCCCAGCTTACCCTTTCCCCTCCCTGTGTCCTCAAGTCCATTCTCTATGTCTGCGTCTTTATTCCTGTCCTGCCCTTAGGTTCTTCAGAACCATTTTTTTTTTTTTTTTTTTAGGTTCCATATATATGTTAGCATACGGTATTTGATTTTTTCTTTCTGACTTACTTCACTCTGTATGACAGTCTCTAGGTCCATCCACCTCACTACAAATAACTCAATTTCGTTTCTTTCTGTGGCTGAGTAACATTCCATTGTATATATGTGCCACATCTTCTTTATGTATTCATCTCTGGATGGACACTTAGGTTGCTACCATGTCCTGGCTATTGTAAATAGTGCTGCAATGAACATTGTGGTACATGACTCTTTTTGAATTATGGTTTTCTCAGGATACATGCCCAGTAGTGGGATTGCTGGGTCATATGGTAGTTCTATTTTTAGTTTCTTAAGGAACCTCCATACTGTTCTCCATAGTGGCTGTATCAGTTTACATTCACACCAACAGTGCAAGAGGGTTCCCTTTTCTCCACGCCCTCTCCGGCATTTATTGTTTGTAGATTTTTTTGATGATGGCCATTCTGACTGGTGCGAAGTGATACCTCGTTGTAGTTTTGACTTGCATTTCTCTAATGATTAGTGATGTTGAGCATCCTTTCATGTGTTTGTTGGCTATCTGTATATCTTTGTTGGAGAAATGTCTATTTAGTCTTCTGCCCACTTTTGGATTGGGTTGTTTGTTTCTTTGATATTGAGCTGCATGAGCTGCTTGTAAATTTTGGAGATTAATCCTTTGTCAGTTGCTTCATTTGAAAATATTTTCTCCCATTCTGAGGGCTGTCTTTTGGTCTTTTTTATGGTTTCCTTTGCTGTGCAAAAGCTTTGAAGTTTCATTAGGTCCCATTTGTTTATTTTTGTTTTTATTTCCATTTCTCTAGGAGGTGGGTCAAAAAGAAACTTGCTGTGATTTATGTCATAGAGTGTTCTGCCTATGTTTTCCTCTAAGAGTTTTATAGTGTCTGGCCTTACATTTAGGTCTTTAATCCATTTTGAGTTTATTTTTGTATATGGTGTTAAGGAGTGTTCTAATTTCATTCTTTTATTTTTATTTTTTAAAATTTTTAAAAAAATATTTTCTTTTTATTTCATTCATGTAGCTTAGCTGTCGACTTTTCCCAGCACCACTTACTGAAGAGGCTGTCTTATCTCCATTGTATATTCTTGCCTCCTTCTTCAAAAATAAGGTGACCATATGTGTGTGGGTTTATCTCTGGGGTTTTTATCCTGTTCCATTGATATATATTTCTGTTTTTGTGCCAGTACCATACTCTCTTAATTTCTATAGCTTTGTAGTATAGTCTGAAGTCTGGGAGCCTGATTCCTCCAGCTCCATTTTTCTTTCTCAAGATTGTTTTGGCTATTCAGGGTCTTTTCGTGTTTCCATACAAATCGTGAATTTTTTTGTTCTAGTTTTGTGAAAAATGCCATTGATAGTTTGATAGGGATTGCACTGAATCTGTAGATTGTTTTGCGTAGTATAGTCATTTTCACAGTGTTGATTTTTTCAATCCAAGAACATGATATATCTCTCCATCTGTTTGTATCATCTTTAATTTCTTTCATCAATGTCTTATAGTTTTCTGCACACAGGTCTTTTGTCTCCTTAGGTAGGTTTATTCCTAGGTATTTTATTCTTTTGGTTGCAATGGTAAATGGGAGTGTTTCCTTAATTTCTCTTTCAGATTTTTCATCATTAGTGTATAGGAATGCAAGTGATTTCTGTGCATTAATTTTGTATCCTGCTACTTTACCAAATTCTTGATTAGCTCTAGTAGTATTCTGGTAGCCTCTTTAGGATTCCCTATGTATAGTATCTTGTCATCTGCAAGCAGTGACAATTTTACTTCTTTTCCGATTTGGATTCCTTTTATTCTTTTTCTTCTCTGACTGCTGTGTCTAAAACTTCCAAAACTATGTTGAATAATAGTGGTGAGAGTGGACAACCTTGTGTTGTTCCTGATCTTAGAGGAAATGGTTTCAGTTTTTCACCATTGAGAACGATGTTGGCTGTGGGTTTGTCATATATGGCCTTTATTATGTTGAGGTAAGTTCCCTCTATGCCCACTTTCTAGAGAGTTTTTATCATATATGGATGTTGAATTTTGTTGAAAGCTTTTTCTGCATCCATTGTGGTAATCATATGGTTTTTCTCCTTCAATTTGTTAATATGGTGTATCACCTTGATTGATTTGCGTATATTGAAGAATCCTTGCTTTCCTGGGATAAACTGCACTTAATCATGGTGTATGATCCTTTTAACATGCCATTGGATTCTGTTTGCTAGTATTTTGTTGAGGATTTTTGCATCAATGTTCATCAGTGATATTGGCCTGTAGTTTTCTTTCTTTGTGACATCTTTATCTGGTTTTGGTATCAGGGTGATGGTGGCCTTGTAGAATGAGTTTGGGAGTGTTCCTCCCTCTGCTATATTTTGGAAGAGTTTGAGAAGGATAGGTGTTAGCTCTTCTCTAAATGTTTGATAAAATTTGCCCGTGAAACCATCTGGTCCTGGGCTTTTGTTTGCTGGAAGATTTTTAATCACATTTCCAATTTCAGTGCTTGTGATTGGTCTGTTTATATTTTCTATTTCTTCCTGGTTCAGTCTTGGAAGGTTTTACTTTTCTAAGAATGTGTCCATTTCTTCCAGGTTGTCCATTTTATTGGCATATAGTTGTTTGTAGTAATCTCTCATGATCTTTTGTATTTCTGCAGTGTCAGTTGTTACTTCTGCTTTTTCATTTCTGATCCTGTTGATTTGAGTCTTCTCCCTTTTTTTCTTGATGAGTCTGGCTAATGGTTTATCAGTTTTGTATATCTTCTCAAAGAACCAGTGTTAGTTTTATTGATCTTTGCTATTGTTTCCTTCATTTTGTTTTCATTTATTTCCGTTCTGATCTTTATGATTTCTTCTGCTAACTTTGGGGTTTTGTTTTTCTTCTTTCTCTAATTGCTTTAGGTATAAGATTAGGTTGTTTATTTGAGATGTTTGTTGTTTCTTGAGGTAGGACTTCCCTCTTAGAACTGCTTTTGCTGCATCCCATAGGTTTTGAGTTGTTGTGTTTTCATTGTCATTTGTTTCTAGGTATTTTTTGATTTCCTCTTTGATTTCTTCAGTGATCTCTTGGACATTTAGTATTGTATTGTTTAGCCTCCATGTGTTTGTATCTTTTACAGATTTTTTTTCCTGTAATTGATATCTAGTCTTATAGCGTTGTGGTCGGAAAAGATACCTGATACAGTTTCAATTTTCTTAAATTTACGAAGGCTTGATTTGCGACCTAAGATATGATCTGTCCTGTAGAATGTTCCATGAGCACTTGAGAAGAATGTGTATTCTGTTGTTTTTGGATGGAATGTCCTATAAATATCAATTAAGTCCATCTTGTTTATTGTATCATTTAAAGCTTGTGTTTCCCTTTTTATTTTCATTTTGGATGATCTGTTCATTGTTGAAAGTGGTGTGTTGAAGTCCCCTAATATGGTTATGTTACTGTCAATATCCCCCATTATGGCTGTTAGCATTTGCCTTATGTATTGATGTGCTTCCTATGTTGGGTGCATAAATATTTACAATTGTTATATTGTCTTCTTGGATTGATCCCTTGACCATTATGTAGTGTGCTTATTTGTCTCTTGTAATAGTCTTTATTTTAAAGTCTCTTTTTTGTGATATCAGAATTGCTTCTCCAGCTTTCTTTTGATTTCCATTTGCATGGAATATGTTTTTCCATCCCCTCACTTTCAGTCTGTATGTGTCCCTAAGTCTGAAGTGGGTCTCTTGTTGACAGCATATGTACGGTTCTTGTTTTTGTATCCAATCAGCCAATCTATGTCTTTTAGTTGGAGCATTTAATCCATTTACATTTAAGGTAATTATCGATTTGTATGTTCCTATTACCACTTTCTTAATCGTTTTGGGTTTGTTTTTGCAGGTCTTTTCCTTCTCTTGTGTTTCCTGCGTAGAGAAGTTTCTTTAGCATTTGTTGTAAAGCTGGTTTGGTGGTGCTGAATTCTCTTACCTTTTGCTTGTCTGTAAATGTTTTAATTTCTCCATTGAATCTGAATGAGATCCTTGCTGGGTAGAGTAATCTTGGTTGTTGGTTTTTCCCTTTCATCACTTTAAATATGTGCTGTCACTCCCTTCTGGCTTGCAGAGCTTCTGCTGAAAGATCAGCTGTTAACCTTATGGGGATTCCCATGTATGTAAGTTGTTGTTTTTCCCTTGCTGCTTTTAATATTTTTTCTTTGTATTTAATTTTGATAGTTTGATTAATATGTGTCTTGGTGTGTTTTGCCTTGGATTTATCCAGTATGGGACTCTCTGCACTTCTTGGACTTGATTGATTATTTCCTTTCCCATATTAGAGAAGTTTTCAACTATAATCTTTTCAAATATTTTCTCAGTCCCTTTCTTTGTCTCTTCTTCTTCTGGGACCCCTATAATTCAAATGTTGCTGCATTTAATGTTGTCCCAGAGGTCTCTGAGACTGTCCTCAATTCTTTTCATTTTTTTTTCTTTATTCTGCTCTGTGGTAGTTATTTCCACTATTTTATCTTCCAGGTCACTTATCTGTTCTTCTGCCTCAGTTATTCTGCCATTGATTCCTTCTATAGAAGTTTAATTTCATTTATTGTGCTGTTGATCATTGTTTGTTTGCTCTTTAGTTCCTCTAGGTCCTTGTTAAACGTTTCTTTTATTTTCTGCATTCTATTTCTATGATTTTGGATTATCTTTACTATCATTACTCTGAATTCTTTTTCTGGTAGATTGCCTATTTCCTCTTCATTTGTTTGGTCTGGTGGGTGTTTACCTTGTTCCTTCATCTGCTGTGTGTCTCTCTGTCTTCTCATTTTGCTTAACTTACTGTGTTTTGGGCCTCCTATACACAGGCTGCAGGTTCATAGTTCCCGTTGTTTTTGGTGTCTGCCCCCAGTGGCTAAGGTTGGTTCAGTGGGTTGTGTAGGCTTCCTGGTGCAGCAGGCTGGTGCCTGTGTTCTGGTGGATGAGACTGGATCTTGTCTTTCTGTTGGGCAGGCGTGCGTCTGGTGGTGTGTTTTGGGGTGTCTGTGACCTTATTATGATTTTAGGCAGCCTCTCTGCTAATGGGTTGTGTTGTGTTCCTGTCTTCCTAGTTGTTTGGCGTAGGGTGTCCAACACTGTAGTTTGCTGGTCGTTGAGTGGAGCTGGGCCTTAGCATTGAGATGGAGATCTCTGAGAGAGCTTTCGCTGTTTGATATTATGTGGAGCTGGGAGGTCTCTGGTGGACCAATGTCCTGAACTTGGCTATCCCACCTCAGAGGCACAGGCCTGACACCCGGTCGGAGCACCAAGACCATGTCAGCCACATGACTCAGAAGAAAAGGGAGAGAAAATGAAGGAAAGAAGGAGAAAAATAAAATAAAATAAAGTTATTAAAATAAAAAATTAAGTTATTAAAAACAAAAAAATTGAAAAGTAATTTAAAAAAAAGAAAGAAAGAAGAGATCAACCAAACCAAAAAACAAATCCACCAATGATAACAAATGCTAAATAACTATACTAAAAAAATAAAATAAATGGACAGACAGAACCCTGGGACAAATGGTAAAAAGCAAAGCTATGCAGACAAAATCACACAAAGTCCACTGTCTCAATTTTGGGATGATTCGTTGTCTATTCAGGTATTCTAGAGTTGCAGGGTACATCAGGTTGATTATGGAGATATAATCTGCTTCTCCTGAGGCTGCTGGGAGAGATTTCCCTTTCTCTTCTTTGTTCGCACAGCTCCTGGCATTTAGCTTTGGATTTGGACCCCCCTCTGCGTGTAGGTCACCTGAGGGTGTCTGTTCTTGGCTCAGACACGACAGGGTTAAAGGAGCAGCTGATTCGGGGGCTCTGGCTCACTGAGGCAGCGGGAGGGAAGGGTACGGAATGCGAGGTGAACCTGCGGCTGCAGAGGCTGCTGTGACATTGCACCAGCCTGAGGCACGCCGTGTGTTCTCTGGGGTAAGTCGTCCCTGGATCATGGGACCCTGGCAGTGGTGGGCTGCACAGGCTTCTGGGAGGGGAGGTGTGGAGAGTGACCTGTGCTCGCACACAGGCTTCTTGGTGGCTGCAGCAGCAGCCTTAGCATCCCATGCCCGTCTCTGGTGTCTATGCTGATATCTGCGGCTCGCGCCTGTCTGGAACTCGTTTAGGTGGTGCTCTGAATCCCCTTTCCTCGCGCACCCCAAAACAGTGGTCTCTTGCCTCATCAGTAGGTCCAGAATTTTTCCCGGACTCCCTCCCGGCTAGCAGTGGCGCACTAGCCCCCTTCAGGCTGTGTTCACGCAGCCAACCCCAGTCCTCTCCCTGGGATCTGACCCCCGAAGTCCAAGCCTCAACTCCCAGCCCCCGCCCGCCCCGGCGGGTGAGCAGACAAGACTCTCGGGCTGGTGAGTGCTGGTCGGCACGGATCCTCTGTGCAGGAATATCTCCGCTTTGCCCTCTGCACCCCTGTTGCTGTGCTCTTCTCCATGGGTCCGAAGCTTCCCTCCCGCCACCTGCAGTCTCCGCCTGGGAAGGAGCTTCCTAGTGTGTGGAAACCTTTCCTCCTTCACAGCTCCCTCTCAGAGGTGCAAGTCCCATCCCTCTTGTTTTGTCTCTGTTTTTTCTTTTTTCTTTTGCCCTACCCAGGTACGTGGGGAGTTTCTTGCGTTTTGGGAGGTCTGCAGTCTTCTGCCAGTGTTCAGTAGGTGTTCTGTAGGAGTTGTTCCACATGTAGATGTATTTTTGATGTATTTGTGGGGAGGAAGGTGATCTCCACGGCTTACTCCTCCGCCATCTTGAAGGTCTCCAACATTGCTGTTTTAATGTAGCTGTGCATTTTGTACCAGATTTGGACCAAATAATGCATCTTTACCAAAAAAATTACAAATTATAAGTACTTTCTGCCTGTAGACATGCAGGGTTCATTTTCTTACAGCATGGAATGTGAACATGAAAATCTTAGGAAAATACAAGGTTTTCTCCTTTCCCTATCTTCACATTGTATGTTGAAAGCTAAAGTACGAACCATTCAAGATAGATTGATATGTGTGGGAATCTTACTTTTTTGTCTGTTGAAAATGATCAATAAAAGGCTTTATTTAAATTTACCTAAGACAAAAGAATATATATTTTTTAAATGCATAAAATGTACTCTTTCTCAGTTTTTTTGGCTGTATAATATTAGGAGCTGACTGTAGCCTATCTTGTTTTGTTTCTTTTTTTTTTGGTTGTTGAGAAAATGAGAGGTCAGCAAAGTTTACCCAGAGCGCTGCTGAAGGGATCAAGTGTTGTCATGTTCTGCACTGATAGACATCTAAGTGGAATACTCTGGGTGCTCAACCTGAATTACTGTTAAGTCATTTTATGCTGATGAGTGATTTTTATACAGTGGAGCCTCAGAATGCATTCTGTCTCCATTTCTATGTCTGGAAAATATTTAGATGATTATCTGAAAAAAAAAGCTTCTATTTGTAGATCTGGGGAAATTAAATCAGGACTGGATGATCAGACCTTTTCTTTATAAAAGGCAGTAGGGACACTTATTTGTTATTATCGTATATTATTTGTTTGCACAAAAATAATACATGTATTCATTGCAGAAAAATCCCAAACCACAAATAAACAACAATAACAAATTGCTAGTGGCATCCGGAGAGATTACCATAATAACATTTTGGAATCTAATCTTCCAGTCTTCTGAGTATAAATGAATGCATGTAGCAGAATGCTTAGAACATCAGCTAGTGAATAACCACTCCTCCCTTCCTAGGTGGAGGGTTTATTAGCTTTATGTTTAAAGAACGAAAAAGAGAAGTTTCCAGGTCTCAGCTACCAGTGGACAATCTCTGAATCCGTCTGTTGTGCTTGGAGGATCAGTTTAGTTTTGGCCTCTAAATTTAATGTCTGAGAAGAAGGGTACGTAAGATCAATTATTTCTTGGTGAGTCTAAAAAGAAGAGTGACTGAGCTCTAAAGTGGAAATAAGGGGAAGGGAAAAGGTTGGATGCTTAAGGAAGTCAGAAGAGCTCTGGTCTGGTCATCAATAAGACTGAATTTAGATCCTACCCACTATTTGACCTCCGGTCAATTGCCAGCCTCCCTGGGCACCATTTCCCATGAAGGGTTTGTCGATAAGGGAGAGTGGAAGGTGGGAGAGAGATGGCAGAAATGTCTAAGACGTAGCTCCTAATTAGTAGGGAAGATTGGCCTGAGAAAGAACTATATTTCTAAATTGGGTGGTGGTGGTGGTGAGGAGCTAAGGAGGGGAGAGGACCTTAACAGAGGACTCAGCTAAAAGTCTGATCTCATTTAATATCTTCATTCAGGATCTAGACCCGTGCTGACCAATGTGGCGGCTTCTAGCCACGTGTGGCTACTGAACACACAAAATGTGACTAGTCTGAATTGAAATGTGCTGTAAGTGTAAAATACACACTGGATTTTGAAAACTTAGTACAAAGAAATGTAAAACATCCCCTTAACAATTTTAAACTATTGATTCAATGTTGAAGTGATAGTATTTTAGATATATTGGGTTAAATAGAAATATATTACGAAAGTTTATTTTACCTTTGCCTTTTTAATTTTTTTAATGTGGTAACTAGAAAAATTTAAATTACATATATGGTCTGCATTCTGTTTCTATTGGACGGTGCTGATCTAGGACACAATGTCAGTGAATCACACTTTTAGAAAAAGTGCAGTCATTAACTTATATACAGATGTGGAAGATGTTACAATTTTTTTTTTTTCGGTACGTGGGCCTCTCACTGTTGTGGCCTCTCCCGCCGCAGAGCACAGGCTCCGGACGCGCAGGCTCAGCGGCCATGGCTCACGGGCCCAGCCGCTCCGCCGCATGTGGGATCTTCCAGGACTGGGGCACGAACCTGTGCCCCCTGCATCGGCAGGCGGACTCTCAACCACTGCGCCACCAGGGAAGCCCAGATGTTACAATTTTCAGAATCATCTAATAGAATGAGTATCATCAGAAACTCAGATATTTTGTAGACAAGAGAAAAGCAGGAAAATGAGAATGACTAAAACACTTGAAGGTAAATAATGATAACAGGTTTACAAGTACATGAATACAAACTTCCTCATGACAAAAAGCAGTTCAGAGCTAGTCTCACTTCAGGGAAACATGCTGGAATCACATCCCATTTGCAGTGGCTGATTATTTTAACTGCAGCTTTCTGCAGACTACCTGTAATAGCTTTAGGCAAAAGGTAGGGATGGGAGAAGAGGAAGGAACGAGGAATGGCTTATGAAGCATATTTATAGACTTTATAGATTGGGCTCACTGCAGGAATGAGTTAATACGTGTCAATAAATGGCTACCACTGCTCTGATAAGCTGAAGGCATTTGCTAAATAGCAGTTCATCTTCCTGGAAAATTTCCTTTACCTCATACAGATGAATCAGTTTACTTCCAGAAAGTAGTACACTTACTGTAGACTCAGTTTAGTCCTAGTAATTAAATTCAGTCAGCCAAGTAGGGTCAGATTTCAAAGTAATAGGAGGGAGATAAAACTCTGAAAGGATTTTGGAAATGTCTTAAACACCATACGCAATGGCTTTTCACAGTCTTCATCCTTCTAAACTCCAGAGGACCACTCGACAGGAATAACCTTCCCTTTATTATTGTCTTCTCCATCACCTTCTGTGATGTGATGTCCAAAGCCCTCATCTTACTGCTCTAACCCGTCTTGTCACGGAGGCAGTGTAGCATCAATTGAAGAGCCAAGGTTTGTGGGTTGTAATGAAAATTTGGGGTGATAGTTTATGTAAAGTACACAGGTTCTCAATAGATTATAGGTATTAGTGTTTCTTAAATTACTTTTTACTGAATATTTTCTTTCAACTAATCCATAAGTTTATGTTCTCTCCTCTTCATACATTGTGGAATTCTATTTACTCCTTTACTTTCAAACTTCACCTCTGTGGTGATAGGAGGCTGCAAATGCCATATCTGAATCCTTCTTTGACTGCACAGTGTAAGCACCATCAAGGTTTTCTAGGCCTGGGTATCTGGATAACAGGTAAATGCTTCTTTCCCCTAAAACTCCCTGCTTCTAAGAGCCCTCATGTCTACACACCTCTCCACTTTTGCCAGATTAGCATCATAGACGCATGCTTGGGTCTTCCGACTGCCTGTCCTTCCAGCCTTGCACACCCCAGAGCTCTGTGAATAGGTGCAAGACACAAAACCCAGCTCCAGCTGAGTTTGGGTTCATGTGGGAGTTCCAGGAGACCACGGAAGTTTGATGATGGTGTCAAGATGACTATTTATTTTTTAACCACTTTATTGAGGTATAATTACACATTTTAAAAAGCTGTACATATTTAACGTATACAACTTTCCGTGATTGACAAGATAGAGAGATTGTGTTGACAAGCTTTAGCTGTGGGGCATTGCGCAGGTCATGTCACCTCGCTGTCTCAGTTCCTTCATTTATTTGTAGGATGAGTGAGCTGGACTGCATCTCTAAACTTCCCAGTGCTGGGATGCTGAGCTTCTAGAAAGCAATAGGCATGGAGAGGAAGGCGAGGCTCACAGTATTCTTCTAAGTTTTCAAATGAAAGAGTATTGCTGAAAGGATAGTGGGAATGGATTTGCATTCTCAGAAAGTGCATGTTATGGGTAAATTTCAATAGCTGTGATAAATCCACACTGTGTGAGTAAAAGCTTGCTATCCCTGACAAGTTCTGTGTACTTGTTACTAATTTTGCTACTGAGATGATCACTTATATATCATAAATCATATGATTTGTTAATCATAAAAATTTTGCTCATTTTTAACTTTATAGATTACCAAAATCTATATTTATTTATTAAGAATTAAACAAATACCCAATACATTTCCACTGTAAAAAAAATTCAAACAATAGAGAAAATGAAAAGAAGACAGTAAAAATCAAATGACCCAAACTGTGGTCGTCCAGAAATAGTCATTTAAAAACTTTTGGTTAGTATCCTAATGTATATGACGTTATGTAAATGAGATCAAACTATAAATGCTGTTTTATAAACTGCTTTTTAAAAATCTCTATTTTTTCAACAAGGACTATTGATTTAGAATAATCTTTTGTAATGGCCACATTCCACTCTATGGCTGTACCGTAATATATATTCCTTTCCCAATGGACATTTAAGCTATTTCTAATTTATGACTATTATAGATGATAAATGTCAAGTCACATCTAAGCTTACAAACATATTCAAAACCACTCAGAGTGTTTTCTTAGATAATTAAGAGGCAGTCAGTGAATACACTTTGATAATCAGATTGTCACGGCAATGCCCAGTTCCTGATTTACAAAAGATTCGTGTGTTGTGACCATTATTTTCCTGAAGAGTGGAAACTTGTACTTCATCACTATATCTAAAAATTAATTTCATACTATTAGAGATGAGAAGGTAAAGTATCCTTTCCTCAGCTGAAACTATTATATTTATTGCTAATTAAACCATCCCTGATGCACATGTACTGGCTTCTCATCTCACTTGAATATGAAGTTTCATTGTCATTCATGTTAGAAGCTCTTTGTAAATTTATTTATTATTTATTTATTTATTTTTGGCTGCGTTGGGTCTTTGTTGCTGCACGCGAGCTGCTCGTGGGCTTTCTTTAGTTGCAGCGGGGGCTTCTCTTCATTGTGGTGCACGGGTTTCTCATTGCGTTGGCTTCTCTTTGTTGTGGAGCATGGGCTCTAGGCGCGTGCGCTTCAGTAGTTGTGGCACACGAGCTTAGTTGCTCTGCGGCATGTGGGATCTTCCTGGACCAGGGCTCGAACCCATGTCTCCTGCATTGGCAGGCGGATTCTTAACCACTGCGCCACCAGGGAAGTCCATTTACTGTCCATTTACTGTTACTCTTGAACAAGATTAAATTCTGATTATGAGAGAGAGAGATGTTCTTATAGGCACATATCCTCTATCCCTGATTTTATCTCACTCATTGTTAATAATGATAATTTCAGGCTTCCTTCAACTTTAACATGGATACATCTCCAGAGAAACAGGAACAGCAAACTACTCTTATCTGTCTAGCTGGCTTATGCGATTGTGGGGGCTAGCAAGAGTGAAATTTGTAGGGCTTGTCAGTAGACTAGAAACTCTAGCAGGAGTCAGTGTTGTAGTCTTGAATCTGAAGGCAGTGTGGTGGTAGAATTCACTCTTCCATGGGGCACCTCAGTCTTTGCTCTTAAGGCCTTCAACTAATTGGATGACGCTCCCCCACATTATGGAGAGAAATCCACTTTACTCAAAGTCTACCGATTTAGATATTAATCACATCTAAAAAATACCTTTACAAGCAACATCTAGACTGGTATTAGATCAAACAGCCATAGCTTAGCCAAGTTAACAGATAAAATTGGCCATCACACCTCTATAGATGTATAAATGCAAATATTTATAGACAGGTATTGATATAGATATGTGTATAAATAAAAGAATGTATGATATGTAATGTCTTTGTCTTTGCTTAATTCTGCCAATTTCATTTTTAAATTTAAAGGCAGTATGACTTGGAAATCACAGGAATTTAAGGAACTATTGGGATACTGAATTTGACTCCTTATGCTTGCTTCCAATTTGAGTTTATCTGGCTTGTCCAGATTCTTTGAATTTATGATTGATATGATAGTGTGGTAGGTACAATAGTGGCCCCCAAAGATGTCCACATCCTAATCCTGAAACCTATGAATATGTTACCTTACATGAAAAGGGGGAATTAAGGTTGCAGATGGAATTAAGGTTGCCTATCAACTGACCTTAAAATAAGGAGATTATCTGGGATTATCCAAGTGTGTCTCCTATAATCATAGTGTCCTTAAATGTGGAAGAGAGAGACAGAAGAGGAGGTCAGAGTGATAAGATGTACTATGGATGGACTCGCATACTTCACAAATTCATATGTTGAAGTCCTAGCCCCCAACGTGATGGCATTTGGTGATAGGGCCTTTGGGAAGTAATTAGGTTTAGATGAGGTCATGAGGGTAGGCCCCTCCTGATGGAATTGGTGCCCTTATCTCTTATTACAGACACCAGAGAGCTTGCTCTCTCTACCATGTGAGAACACAGTGAGAAGGTGGCCATCTGCAAGTCAAGAAAAGAGCTTTCATCCATCCATGCTGGCACCCTGATTTTGGAATTTCTATTCTCCAGAACTGTGGGAAAATAAACGTGTGTTGTTTAAGCCACCCGGCCTATCGTATTTTGTTGTGGCAACCCGAGCTAGCTAGATGGGATGTGAGAAGGACTTGGCCCAACGTTGCTGGCTTTGAAGACAAAGGAAGGGGACTATGAGCCAAGGAAATCAGGTGGCCTCTAGAAAATGGAAAAGGCAAGGAAACAAATTCTCTCCATATCCTTCAGAAAGGAACTTAGCCCTGATGACACCTTGACTTTAGCCCTGTGAGGCCCATTTCAGACTTCTAATCTAGAGATTTGTAAACTACTACATTTGTGTTGTTTTAAGCCATGAAGTCTGTAGTTATTCAGGAGATTGGGCACATTCAGAGTGGTATGGCCATAAACTTTGTAGTAATTTGATATAGCATCAATAGAAAACTAATATAGATACTAAGAATCAGATGGGCAGGGCTGAGCACTTAATATTTCAACAAATTTAAATATGTCAAAGTTTAGGCTACAGTTATTAAAACTAGAGATAAAGATGCTTTAAAAATTTTGCTAGCACATGTACAAAGCATCAAAGACTCTAGTGATTTTGTTCTGTTGTTTGTATCGATTCAGGGCATGTATTTCAAATATTATTAAGAGAATCTCATTGGTGCTTGTATTTTAGTATTATTGAATAATTTGTAAGGATGAAATCAAGATTTTATTTGCAGCTAATTTCTACACTCAATCACAACAGTAAATTGACTGCTGTGATCTTGATATAATTAACTTTTTAAAAGTCCTATCTTAGCCATAGCTCCTAAAAACAGAAAGAAAATAATTGTATAAATTCAGTATTTGATAAATTGTAATAGCCATGCTTACCTTATGCTAAGGACATATTTTTTTTAAGACATATTATTTTTTTAATTTTTCTAATTACTTTGTGAAATAGGGGTTCTGTCCATTTTACAGGTAAAGGAAGTGAGGCACAGTATCCAAATGGTGAAGATGGCTATCTGAACCTAGGCAGTCTGAATCCTGACACTGTGTTTTAAGCCGTTTTACACACTGCTACATATACTATAATGAAATTATGTTCTTAATTGTAGACTTAACATCCAGTGAAGTAAAAAGATAAACAGAATTTTAAAAGAGGTAGTAGGCGGTCCTCAGCAAGATTCTAAAATTATCTATCTACATGTCTATCTGTTGATCAATCTTTTTTGGTCTGAGTTGGAGAAGAAGATTCCTCAGTCAAACAGGCTGGGATTAGAAAGCATAAAGGAAGTGAACAACCCTTCTGTAATCTCTCTTGCCTTTTCCCAGAGGAACCTTAAGAAAAAGGGATTTATTCACTGGTTTAACGTATGCTTTTATCACCTATCTCCCCTCTTCCTGTCATCCAGGATGAAGAAAGCAGTTTTTGGAGTTTGGTTACTGACAAATGGACCTTTGTATTACCCTGAAAGGAGCAGTGCCAGTGTAATGGCAAGTTCACTAAAACAGGAGCCAGAAGATTTGGGGCATAAGATTTAATCTCTTCACTCTCAGTTTTCTCCCCTAGAAAATGGGCATACTTACACCTACTTTTACGGATTTTTTTTTTTTTGAGAATTAAATAACATACTATATTTAAAGCATTTGGCACAGAGTACATACTCAGTATTGTTAGGAAAATTGTTCCTTTTCCTTTTTCTCTCCCTCCTTCACAATCTTTTAACTATTCCCTTTCATTCTAGACCCAATGCTACCACTTCCTAATTTTGTGTCCTAGGGCAAATTTCTTAATCTCTGTGACCTCTTAATTTCTTTTATCTTTAAAATGAGGAACAAAAATACTGGTTTTGGCTGTCTAGAGCAGTTTTTTTCCCCTTTCCTTTTTTGTTCTCCTTTCTCTCTCTCTTTCTTTCCCTTTCCTCCTTCCTTCCTTCCCTCCCTCCCTCCCTCCCTCCCTCCCTCTCTCTCTCTCTCTCTCCCTCTCCCTCCCTCTCCCTCCTTCCCTCCCTCCTTTCTTTCTTCCTTTCTTTCTTTCTCTCCCTCCCTCTCTCTCTTTTTCTTTCTTTCTCTTTCTTTCTTTCTCTCCCTCCCTCTCTTTTTCTTTCTTTCTCTTTCTTTCTTTCTTTCCTCCCTCCCTCCCTCCCTCCCTCCCTCTCTCTCTTTCTTTCTTTCTTTCTTTCTCTCTCTCTTTCTTTCTCTCTTTCCTTTCTTTCTCCCTTTTCCTTCCTTCCAGATCAGAAGAAACTCCATCTATAGAGTTGGTGACTAAATCACTCTTCAGTTATAAATGAAATGCTAATAAAGAACTTGGAATTTGTTATGTAATTAATAGCAAAACACTTTATATAAATACTCACAGAGGCATATGAGGTTCCTAAATTTAAATTTCTTCTTGACTTGACCCTGATCAAAACCCACCAATGGCTTCTCATTGCCCTTAGATGAAGTCTAAAGTTCTTAACAAAGCCTTCACATAAGTCTTGCCTATGTCTTCAGTCTCCTCTGAAACCTCTCTTTCTCTATCATGTTGGTCTTCTTTCAATATTTCATATATACTACTAAGGTCCTTTCCATGCCAGATCTTTACTTATGCTAACAACCTCTCTTTCTTTTCCTTCCTCTCCTGTTTGACAACTTCTCAGCCTTTAAATCTCACCTTAAAAATCACTTCTTCTAGGAAGAATTCTGTCTTCCTTACCATCCTCCATTCAACTAGATCAGTTGCCATGTCATCTATACTCAACTTCTGTTCATTACTTTGTCTTTCATGGCATTTGTTTCAATTTCAATTAAATTCTCATGTGTGTAATTATTTATTTGATGTTTATCCCTTGAAAGGTTATAAGTCTTGTTCACCACTGCATCCCTAGTCCCAGGTAAAAGCTTGAACATATGATTTGCTCAGTACATATGTATTGAATAAATAAATATTTTTTACAGAAGACCTGGAGAGGTTAGGTATTACATCTGAGCTCAAAACAGATGACCAGTGGCAAAGCCAGTCACTGAACCTGTCTACCTGATGCCAAGGCTCCTGCTTAAATATCTTCCTTTTTGTTTGTGAGAATAATTGATATATTTGAAAAGTTTAATAAAATCATAATTGAGACAAGTACCATTTTTAAGTATTATCAAAAAGTGAATCTTTTCTACCTCATCTGAAACTACTCCAACAAAGAGAATATTAAAAAAAAAAATTGGAAGGGTAGCAATATGATGATGGTTCTTGAACCATTATCAGAAGAATATGGACAAAGGAATACAGGAGAAAAAGACGTCTCATAAAATTAGAATTGAGGGGCTCCATAATTGTTCTTCCTATTATGAGAGGTATATGAATAGGAACTTCAAAGAATTCCTAGGTTATTAGATCAATTGTAGTCATCCATGGCTTCAAAGACTTGCTCTTTCTAAATACACTGTACAATCACTAACTTGTATTGGAGTATGCATAGTAATCATCCTGGGAAGTCAGTAGTGCCTCTCTCAACTTCTGATCCACCTTCTAAGTTTCAGTTCTTACGTCATCAATTGTGATTGTGATCAAGGGTGAGTATTTTAGTTTGCTAGGACTGCCATAACAAAGTACCACAGACTGGGATGGGGGGTGGGGTGGTGGTGGTGGGATGAATTGGGAGATTGGGATTGACATATATGCACTAATATGTATAAAATAGATAACTAATAAGGACCTGCTGTATAAAAAAGAAATAAAATTCAAAAACAATAACAACAACAGCAAAGTACCACAGATTGGGTGGCTTACACAAAAGAAATTATTTTTTTCACAGTCCTAGAGGCTAGAAGTTTGAGATCCAGCTGTCAGCAGGATTGCTTTCTTCTGAGACCTCTTTCCTTAGCTCGTAGTTGACCATCTTCTCCCTGTATCTTCACATGGTCTTCCCTCTTTGTGTGTGTGTATATGTGTATGTATGCGTGTGTGTGTCCTAATCTCATCTTCTTACAAAGATACCAGTCATTTTGGATTAGAGCCCACTTATATGATCTCGTTTTACCTTAATTACTTTTTGCACTATAATTAAGTAATGTAATATCTCCCCAAATAGTAACAGTCTGAGGTACTGGGGATTAGGACTTCAACATATAAATTTGGGGGCTACACAATTTAGCTCATAATAGTGATGTTCAAAATACTTAAGAACCTGTTGGGCAAGGTACTGCAGCAGCCCTCTGCTGTGCTTTAGTTTAGAGATAGGGGGACCAGGTCCACTGGAGCAGTGGGAGGACACCTGGAGGACTAGTAGTAGTGGCAATTTGCCAGGTGGTAGAAAAGTATTTCAACGTTTTGGTAACAAATATGGCCATTCTGGGACACAGCAGCTGAATTTCTATCTTGGACATGTATGAGGAATTAAACCACCCATTCTGAGTGCAGAATTAAACCACCCATTCTGAGCGCATTAAGCCTGGTCTTCTTTCTTGCAATTATTGCGAAGGTTGAACTCAGTCAGTTAGGATGGGTAAGGGATTCCCAGCTGTGTGTTACACTCAGCGTAGGAGCAGGAAGAGTGTGGTGACTCTCTTTCCTCGATTTACTAAGGTCTTAATTGTTTTCGTAAGGACAGTGGGGTGGTAGGTGGGGTGAGGGCTGGGAGAAATGGTGATTGAGAAGTTGTAAGCAGGAGAGTGATCTCAAAATAGCTCTCAGAAGATTGGGGTATGTGGACAGGGTCAGAAAGGCAGGAAACTGGGACACCAGTTAGGATTCTCTTACAAGGACCCAGGCATGAGTGGATAAAGGTCTTAATTAAGTAGGGTGCAGTAAAAATGGAAAGAAAGAAATGGGTTGGAGAAAAGGAGGTTGTGGACTCTCTTTAAGAGGCTTATTCCAATGCCCACTGCCAGCTATCCTGGCAGAGGAAAGAGCTTCCCACTGCTGGCTCCCAGGTAGTCCCAGCAGCCAGAACCTCAGATGCTGTAGTTTTCCTTATCTCAGTGAATGAGGAGAGCCTGAAGTCAGTGCTTGTTTAGCCTTTCCAACGCCCCCCACCGAAGGGGGAGGATGTAGAATAGAAGGTCTGGAAAGTGATAGAAGCATGAAAGAGAATTGTTTCTTATATTAGTTGCTTTTAAATCTAAAGGTTTTGAATGTGTTCAAGGAGGTGGTGTTTGTGGGGTAGGGGGAGGTGGTGGAAGTTCTGAGCTAGGCAGGGGCTTGTGTCAACATTTGTATGCTGATATAAGGTATGCATGGATGAACATCAAAAAATATAGTTGTCTAGTGGAATACACATCAAAATGAAATAATTTAAAGACAAATATAAAGCAAACAATAGTGTAAATGGTATATAGATTTGCCAAAATCTTGAAGGTGATATGCAAATTACTATAGTTTGAGAAATGCTAGTGTAGAGAAATGATCATCAAATAAATCTGGCTAGAACTTAGAGTCAGGAAACCTGGATTCAAATTCTGACTGTGATACTTACCAGTTTTAAAACTTCTAATTCCTTGGTAGTAAGATGGGAAAACCATCACCAACCCAGCTTATCTCCTAGTCTTGTCATGAAGTTCATTGAGTCTCATTCATTTATTCATTCAACAAACATTTATCAAATGTTGGTAAAGATAACACTGTATAATTAAAATACATTATTACTGTTGGGAGAAATAGGCTTTTGAAATTTTTGCATGATGACCTTGTGTTTAAATTTAAACTCAAGGGCAGCCCTCACTCATTTCAAAAGATCACTAGAGTAGATTTAAATTAAAATATTTCTTTTCTTCACCAAATATGAAAATAAAATGAGTGTTAGTAGGTGAGGGCATTAAAATCAGGAACAGAAGGTGCCATTATTCATTTAGCAACTTGAACACATAGAAAATTCATCTTTAACCTGATCTTATTATTTAGACGGTGCCAGGAATACCCATGGTACCTTGCAAAGTGAAAGTAGAAATGACAAGGTCCTTTCCCCAAGGAGCTCAGACCTAAACATTGTTGAACAAGTCGACACAGTATAGCAGTGGAGTGCATAATTGACTGATATGATGGGAGAGGTCAGGCTAGGGCTGTGGGCTGATGATGTAGGAAATGAACCATTCAAAGCTGGGGTGAGTTGGGGCTGGGAAGACAGAAGGAAGAGTGTGCTCCAGATATCTCAGTGGGATGAAATAGAAAATGTGGGGCAAAAGGGCTCACAGAGAGATGAGTCAAGTATGCCCACATTCCAAGAAGCAGCTCAAAAAGAATCTACTGGATATAATTTCCTTTATTCCTTGTTATTTGCAAATAGTCCTTAAACGTTTCTCTTTCCAACCTGCTCCAGTGAACACACTTTACTCCATGTCTGTTTTAAAGACTAAGGGTGAGACTGGGCAGCTGGATATATATTTCCAGGGAGATTTGGTCAATCTGATAGAAGAGACCATAGTGAAGGGGGGAGAGTCACAGTATATGCTGGGGTTGGCAATGAGTCAGTGAGTGCTATGAAGAAGGCAGAGGTATCCAAATCCCATGATTGTTCATGACGTTGACCATGCAACCTTGCATGCTAGTGGGGCTACCAGAGTGGGCCCTTTGCCATTTGTCTGTCTATACCAATCCCACCACTGTGTGTTTACCCTGCATAGCCAGAGTTGGTAGTCATATCATCATGGCGTCCTTTCCAATATGACTCTGTCTCCTCTAATTTTCTCCTACTTTGAGTCATAATAATCACTGTAACAACTAATATTTGTTGAGCACTTAGTCTTTGCCAGGCACTGTTTGAAGCACTTACCCTGTAATACCTCATTTATTCCTCATAACAAGTAGTAGTAGAAAACTCTATTTTACAGCTGAGGAAGTGGAGACTCAAAAATATTAAGTGATTCACTCAAGGTCACTCAGCTAATAAGTGGTAGGGGTGGTATTTGAACCCAAGTTTTCTTGCCCTGGCTCTCCTTCTTAACCACCTCACTATTATTGCCTTCCAGGAGGCCTTATTGAAGCTAGGAGGGGATGAAAGGGTGGGAATCAGAATCACAGAGTCAAGATCATCTCATAGCATCATCGTCTCTTATCCCCGCCTCTCCAGAAAGAATCCCCTGAATGTCATCCCTGATAAGTTGTCACTTTGCTTCTCCTCAGACGCTCCTGGTGACCTGAAACTTGGTGCCACATGAGGCAGCCTAGTCCATTTTTAGATAGCTCTAATTGTTACCCAGTTATTCCATATTTTGAGCATAAATAATTTCTCTCCCTAACTTCACCTACTTGTCCTAGTTCTGTTTTCTGGAGCTCTACCAAACACAACTTTTCTTTCTTCTGATGGACATACCTTTAAATATCTGAAGAACTGAAGGATTTTGGAACAGTCTTTTACTATACCCCAGCCTCCTTTTTCTACTTGCAGCAGAAATGCAAGATTTTATTTTCTAAATGTAACAGGCTTTGTGTTCGTTTATGTGAGAGCTCATTTGTCCCTGTTAACCCAGAAAGATATGATTATGCTTCATTTTAGGGTTTATTTGTTTGGGACAGTCAGCACACCTCTGCGCAGTCTTAATATTTTATGATTCAGTTTCATTCATTCTGTACACTGGCTTTGTGCTTGACCCGGGCTAGGCCCTGGTGTTCAGTTGTATGCACAAATCATTTATCTCTCCAAAACTTAAAAATAACAAGAGGAACACATGATAGTGAAAAAATACTTTTGTGAAGATTGAGGGTAGGATGTAGAGAAAAAAAAGAACATGAGGTAGTTTTGGGTGTCATGAGAGAGAGGACCTTGGAAGAGGTGATGAGCCTCTTGGTGTGGATCCACTGAGTGAAGAGTGAAACATTAGAGACTTGTAAGGACGAATTGGGTAGAACCATCAACGAGGATAACAAACCAGAATAATTTTAGTAATGATTTATGGTATTTCTGGTCCCATCTGAGGAAGGATAAAGATTATAGACTATAGGATAAAGATTATAGTTGTGAGCTTGACAGTTGTTTATATAATACTGCATTCTTGATAGAAATTTCCAGGAGGCCTGAGACTTCTGTGTTTTAGTGAAGCACTTCTATTTTATTAAAAATTTCATCTTTAGGAAAGCTTTGTTACTGGAACTGATTCCCTTTTACATGGGAAGAAGGCTCCTCCCCTTCCTCTGGTGTGTCCTGCTTTTGTGTATTGGAAGGTGAATTGGCCCAAACTGAGCAGGCCACTAAACAGTCACATGACTATGGGGAAGACTCTTCCTCTTGAGATCTCAATTTCCTCAACTGTGAAGTGAGACTGTGAGACTAAGATTCTTTACAGCTCTGAGGATTATTAAGTTCTTTTTTTGGTGTACAGTTTTCCTGGTCTATTAAGGCCTAGTGTGGACATAAATAGTTCATTTCTCCTTGTGACATCCATGGTGATGTAGATTGAATTATTGGTTGCAGTTATTTATTCTCCTGATATGGTGGTATTATACATTCATACCCTTACCAGGGCCTTAGGGTGGACAAAGTGTGTTTCTCTGCCCCTTGCCTTTAGGTTTGGTCATGTGACTTGCTTTGAGCAACAGGGTATTAGCAGATGTGTTATAAGCAAAGGCTTGAAACATACTTGTGCCTGTTTTGAGTACTGGTCCAAGAACGATGAGAGAAACTGAACCTGGACACAGACAAGACCTACATCAGTTGGCCTTAGAGCCCAGGCTACATCAGTTGAATCCCAGCAGGTGCATGAGTGAAAAATAGATGCTTTATATTTTTTGCTGCTGATATTTTGTACTTGTTTATTTTTCAGGGTTAGTTAATCATGAAAGTAAGGCATACTCAATGTGCGACCTGACCTAAATATTTGTTTGTGGTGGAATTCATGCACTCATTAATTTGAAATCTTATTAAACGTTTATATTCTTTTACTTATATTTGATGTTTTATTTGTTTGTTTTTTTTTTGCGGTACGCGGGCCTCTCACTGCCGTGGCCTCTCCCTTTGCGGAGCACAGGCTCCAGGCACGCAGGCTCAGCGGCCATGGCTCACGGGCCGAGCCGCTCCGCGGCATGTAGGATCCTCCCAGACCGGGGCATGAACCCGTGTCCCCTGCATCGGCAGGCGGACTCTCAACCACTGGGCCACCAGGGAAGCCCTATTTGTGTATGTTTTAATCAAGGCCTTTATGCCCTTTAATGGACAATTTTTTAGTTTAGTTTGGATTTTTGTTTCACAGAGATGCCAGTAATTAAAGACAGTTTGTCATTCAGCCTACTTATGATACTTATGAGTGGAACCCCAAACCTCAAAGCTGAAATGACTCTTATTATTCTGGTTAGCTACCTGCATCAGAATTTGGATTTAAATGCACACTAGGAGTTAGAGCCATTGAAGAACTGTGGATCCCTTTGCTCCCAATACTGACTTCCTAGTTCTCAGCCGCAAACTTCATCTGCAACATTTAAATGGCTGGCATTTGTATACTGCTGCCCAACAGTGGGGGAAGAATTGCAGCACCGGAAAAGTGGTGTCAGCAGTCTTTGGGGGCTTAAAAGTCTTGAGAATTAATGGATTTTTTCTACCATGGTTTGTTCCAAAATTAATCTGTTTTCTGCCTGCCATGAGCTGACACAGATTGTTGTTTTATGGTTATTTAAGGCACAGCACTTACCCTCCACAATTAGGCTTTCCCCTGCTCTTCCATTTTAAAATCAAAGTGATCCCCTGTTTATAGTCTTGAAAGCTGTGAGCTGAGATGCCCATTAGATCCATCATACTCACTTTTCTGCCCAACTGCAACTAGGTCCTTTGGAATTTGATAGATTCACACTGTGTATCCAGTACATCCTTATGCTTGTTTAGGGAAGGTGAATAAAATTTAAAACACTCCCATATAACTGGAAGAAAGAAAACCCATGCTGTGGTCATGCATAGTTCTTTTAGAAGAACTCAGTTTCACTGCATGTATTATGTTATCTGATAACTTTCCCTTGTTAATATTCCACAAGATTTCCAAGCTCAGAGCATTTATTCTACAAGTTCTTTATGGTAGAGGTGACAATAATTGGGGATGAAAGGGACTTTATGATGAAATTAATCAAGGAAAAGGTATTTCAGTCAAGCATAGATTTTGAGTTTGTGGTTTTTTAAAAAACTTTTATTGGAGTATAGTTAATTTACAGTGTTGTGTTAGTTCAGCAAAGTGAATCAGTTATACATATATATATATATATATATATAATATTATATATATTCACTCCTTTTTTTTTAAGGTTCTTTTCCCATATAGGCCATTACAGAGTATTGAGTAGAATTCCCTGTGCTATACAGCAGGTTCTTATTACTTATCTATTTTATATATAGTAGTGTGTATATGTCAATCCCAATCTCCCAATTTGAGTTTGTGTTTTCTTTGGTAATAAGGAAGAGATTTCTACTCTGAAGGTATTGGTGGTAAAAGTCTCCCAAGTATGATGCTACATTCTTGGATATTACAAGTAGAAGGCAGGAGTGGAGAGAGTCACTTAATTTTCCTCAGGGGCACAGGAATACTTACCTGAATCATTTTGGGATTCATACATTTTGAGTGTGACTATTCCAACACTACCTGTTATTGGAATGACATAGCAAATGTTTTAGTCAAATGATGCAACAACAATAAAAATAAAACCTGGCCTAGTGGAAATGAGTTTATAGCATGGAATCTTCAAAACTTGTTTTACTATCTACTAAGTACTCTCACATACATTATTGCATTTATTTCTCAAAATAATCCTGTGAGTATGGTTACTATTATACCCGTATATCAAACATCATGCTCTTGTTTAGATGTATCTTGCAGTTAATCTTCCCTTCACATCTATAAGTCTCTTCTGTGCTTAGATTAGAAGCTACTTAGAGGACAAAGTTTTCAGTTTCAAATTTTTATATATCCCCATTGTGTATCCCATAACATGATGATGAAGACATTCTAGCTCAAAGGTTAATGGATTTGCTAAGCATCCTACAACTGGTGAACTGCAGATTGAGATTCAAGCACTTGCCTAGGCTAATAGTCTTTCCACTCTATGATAACTGCTTCTCTGTAATACTTATAAACTCTTATAAACTTAATGCATCTGTGTAGTATTTTATATAATTTTTATATGTTATGTTATGCTACATGATTTATATTATTCATGTATGTAGCTATTTTAGTAATTTGACCTGAAGATATTAGTAGTGCTCCATTTACTCCCTGAGTAGACACTTGAGGATGTAAAAGAAACAAAGCAAGGTTTTGAACCCTTAGGATCTTCCTATCAAGATTGGGAAATTGGGCATACAGACAAGAAGTAGAGAAGATTTCCTGTTAATTCCTATGTGGGTGATCTTTTGACCTTATGCTTTTTAAAAAAAATTTATGTATTTATTTTATTTATTTAGTTTGGGCTGCGTTGGGTGTTCCCCGCTGCGTGCGTTCTTTCTCTAGTTGCGGCGAGTGGGTCTGCTCCTCGTCGCGGTGCGTGGGCTTCTCGTTGCAGTGGCCTCTCCCATTGCGGAGCATGGGCTCTAGGCACGCGGGCTTCAGTAGTTGTGGCTCGCAGGCTCTAGAGCACAGGCTCAGTAGTTGTGGCGCATGGGCTTCGCTGCTCTGCGGCATGTGGGAACCTCCCGGACCAGGGCTTGAACCCTTGTCCCCTGCATTGGCAGGTGGATTCCTAACCACTGTGCCACCAGGGAAGCCCTGACCTTATTCTTATGAGGAGTCTCAATATTATTATGCAACTATGACCAAAACAAGATTCCCTTGTCTTCTCTTTGCAGCTTCTCCAAAACCAGGGTTTTGCAAGCTCCCAGCCATTGTGTTGTGAGAGGTTGAGTGAAGAAATCCGTCACGTGTGAACAGTTTTGCCAATGAAGTTCTTTCCCTAAATTTTGCAAAGAAAAACAATGGGAAAGATTTTCTAATCTTTTGACTCTCATTCCTCTCCTAAGTGGGGAACTGAATCATTCTAAGTAATGTATAAAATTAATTACAGTTGGAAGAGAGTTGCCAGGTTTGTGGATTCCCAGGGATTGGAGGGAGGTGGGGTGGGAATTGCCCTCCAGACAATTTTTCCATAAAAGTGTTTAGAAAATACCTATGTTTTTGTTTTCATTCTCAAGCATGACCTTGGTGTGGAACCCAAGGAAGTTAACTTTACTGGATCTGAATTTCCTTTTTTTTTTTTTTTTTTGGTGGTACGCAGGCCTCTCACTGCTGTGGCCTCTCCCGTTGCGGAGCACAGGCTCCAGATGCACAGGCTCAGCGGCAATGGCTCACGAGCCCAGCTGCTCCGCAGCATGTGGGATCTTCCCGGACGGGGGCACAAACCCGTGTCCCCTGCATCAGCAGGCGGACTCTCAACCACTGAGCCACCAGGGAAGCCCTGAATTTCTTTTTAAATTATGTCACTATAAATGCTGATAGCTCTCACTCTATGCCAGTGTTGCATTTGAGAACCTGATACCAGATAATATCTAATTTAAAGTCCATTCACCCTTATTTCAAAAACATTCTCTTTGTGGTTCTTTTAAATAGCAGTCTCTCTTAATTGCCTTTGCTCAGGGAGAGAGAGAGAGAGAGAGAGGTGCTATGGAGGAATTATTCATAATTATTTATCCCTTATTTATTTGTCAATTATCTGTCAGCAAGTAAATTTAAGAATTAGGAGCCATCGTCAACAAAAGATTATGTGAAAACGAAGTGAAATAATCTCTGAAAATATACATGTCTAGCATGATATATGATTCAATTTATTGACATTTGATTTACACCTAACATCTCAAGAATATCATATATACATACTTGCTGATAAAGGTTTAGACTTTTGAAGTTGAAAGATACTATGGAAAATGACAACATTTAAAGAATATTTAATGTTACAAGAATAAGAATGGAGAACTTTAAGTATGTGCTTCCCACTTTGTCAATGTCTTTATCCATAAAGGATGTAGTATGGTACAGTAGTTATGAGCCTGCGCTCTGAGTCAGCCTGCTTGGTTTGTTTCCTAGTTTTGCTCCTCTTACTAGCTGTGTGACTTTGGTCAACTTACTTAACTCCCCTTGCCTTGGTGAAATAGAGACCTCATTAATATCTATTTTATAGATTATTCTGATGATTTAAAAAAGTAATACATACAGAACATTTAGAATGGTGCCTGACATAGGATAATTGCCCAATAAATGCTAGCTATTTTATATATTTATAGATAATTGGACCATAATGGAAATATTTGGTCACCAAAAGGTCAATGGTCTTTGCCTGTTTGTTTATGGATATAAATTAGGTACTTAGAACCATGACTGGCACAGGGTGGGCATTAATAAATATTCAATATATTCAGTGAAAGTTTGTTATATGTTATATATCTCCGGTGTTATGTGAGTTGAATTGTGTCTCCCAAAAGGATATGTTGAAGTTCTAAGTTGCAGTACCTCAGAATGTGACTTTATTTGTAAATAGAGTTATTGCTAGTGTAATTAGTTAAGATGTTGCCATACTGAATTAGGATGGGTCCCAATGCAATATGGATTGTGTCCTTATTAGATGAGGGAAATTTGGACACAGACACACAGAAGAGAACACCATGTGAAGACATAGGCAGAGATTGGAATGGTGGAGTTGTAAGCTAAGGAACATCAAGGATTGATAGCCGACACCAGAAGCTAAGAAGAGGCAAGAAAGGATTCTACCCAGAGTCTCAGAGGGAATATGGCCCTGCTGATGTGTTGATTTTGGACTTCTGGCCTCTAGAACTGTGAGAGAATAAATTTGTGTTGTTTTAAGCCACCCAATTTATCGTACAGTTATGGCAGCCTAGGAAACTAATACACTAGTTACTTGGTTATATAGAGGTGTCATAGCAGTTGCATTTAGTGGAATTGTTTGCCTTGACACATAAATGATAATAACTAACCATTATATTGAGCCCCTACTATGTGCCAGGCATTCTGCTAAGCAGTTAATATATATTATCACATTCAGTCCTTACAACAGCCCCATGATGTACACATTATTATATATGAGGAAGCAGAAAGATTTCAAGCTATTTGTCCAATTTATAGCTGGTTGGCAACTGAGTTGGGATTTCACCAATTTTTTCAACTATTAACCTCTAAACTATCTAGCCTCCCATGACTCCAAAATGACAACAACACCATTGGGTTATTCCCAGAGCATGGTCCTCAAACTCTAGTCCTTGGAGAATTCCCAGTGCAGTTAGAGGCTCTGAGAAGTTTTGCTGTAAAGTAGCCTGTTGAACTTTGTTTAACCCAGGGACAGGGTTCTTGTTCTCTTTGTGAGTGTTTTGTGTGATTTTTGTGTATGTGCATGACAGTGTTCTTTTGATCCTATTAGTAGATGGGATAACCATTTAGATTTACATCTTTACTCCACACCTTACCAGCTACATCATCAGTTCGACCAGTCATTCATCCTTTCAGGTTCATTTCCTACTCTAGAAAATGGGGATGCTAGCATCGATTTCTCATGGTTGTTATGGAGATTTATTGAAATTGTTCATGAGAAATCACCTTGGCACAGTTCTTGACCAATAGAAGGAGGGTGATCAACATTTGTTTTCTTCTTCTTTTCTCTTATTACCACTGACTGAATAACTGAGTCATTTTAAAGCAGTGGTTTTCAATGGGAGGTGGTTTTTCTCCCCAGGGGACACTTGTCAATGTCTGAAGAAAATTTTGGTTGCCACAACTCGGGGGTGTGTGGAATGGTGATACTAACTTCAACTGAACAGAGGCCAGTGATGATGCTAAGCATCCTAGGACACACAGGACAGCCTCCCACAACAAAGAATTATCCAGCCTAAAATATCAATAGTGCCAAAGTCAAGAAACCATACTTTTAAGTAATCACACTATTAGTTTATTATGGAAACACTATTTGTTTATTATGGAAACACTATTTGCATAGGTTATATTTCTCACTGACTCAACAATGGGATAGATTAAGTTTGGTTTGCTGTTTCTCACATGTTATGGGCTGAATAGTGTCCTATCCCCCTGCCCCTCAAATTCATATGTTGAAGCTCTAACCTGTAGTTCCTCAGAATGACTATTTGGAGATAGGGCCTTTAAAGAAGTAATTAAAATAGGTCTTTAGGGTTGGCCCTAATCCAATCTGACTGGTGTCCTTAAAAAAAGAGGAGATTAAAACACACAGAGAGACATTAGTGATGTGCACATAGAGAATAAAGACCATGAGAGGACACACAGGAAGACAGCCACCTACAAGCTAAGGAGGGAGGCCTAGGAAGAAACCAAACCTGCCAACACCTTAATCTTAGAATTCTAGCCTCTAGAACTGTGAGAAAGTAAATTTCTGTTGTTCAAGCTACCCAGTCTGTGCTATTTTGTTATGGCAGTCCCAGCAAACTAACGCATTAGATACTCATTTTTGATGGTGCGTATGTGTGTGTGTGTGTTTTTGGGGGTGGGTGAGTACCTATTTCTTACTGATAAGAAAGATTTCATCAGTTTAAGATTTGGCCTACTTTCCAGTCCCATAATTTCCAGTGTATTATTATTCACCTTAAGTGGGATTCACTTCCCAGAGAAATGTAGGACATAACAAATAAGAAAACTTGGAAAGTTAAATTTTTAATTTACATATTTTTCTCAAAAAGCAGAATATTTATTCAAGCAGATTTTAAAATTTAGGTTGGTATTTGGAAACATCTAAAGCAAATAGTGTGCCACGGATTTTCATCTGAAATGGAATATAGGTACAAAGTTTGAAGAGGTGAATTTTTTAAAATATCAGATAATTAAGTGAAGAAAACTATTTGGAATGAAGCATAATGTAGAGCACCATAACTAGTCATACATTCTATCTCTAAGGATAGGATTAAGCCAAAATCACTTGATGATATTTACTTAAGTGCCATCTAGGAGAGGCTCTTTGGGAAAAGTCCATATAAGGTGGCCTAATATAGAGACTCACCTTACTGTTTTCATTTGAAAGATAGTGAAATATCCATCCTCTCTGTTTTCTGATCTTACTTTCCAGTAGCATCTTCATCTCATTTTTTCTTGGCAAAACTTCCACTGTGGCCCTAAGCATGGCCTACTTAGAAACTTATAACCAATTGGGCATTTATTTACTTTAAGAGCAATTTAAGCACCTATGAGCAACTCTCTTTAGGGCACCATGTTGATAAGTAAAAGAATTCCATTACATAACTGTGCTTTTTTTTTTCATCTTAAAATTACAACCAGATAATTTTTTAAAGTTTACAAATTTATTTTTTATTTTAAAAATAATTATGCTTATTAAAAAAAACCCAGAAAATTCAGAAAAATATTAGAAAGTAGAGGGAGAAAATCACCTATAATTTAACTATTCATGGTGAATTTTCTTCTCATTTTTTTTTTTTTAACCTCTTCTAGTTCTCCTTTATCTCAAGCAAGCTTTTTGGAGGTTACTACTAACTCTCTTGGCCTTTCTACAAAAACCCAGATGTAATATATGTTTATAATACCTGGTTTTGTTTCAGGTGTGTTGTTGTTTCTATGCCCCATCTCCCCGCTGTGGCATCTGCCCACTCCCACAGAGATTTCTGATGAAGGCTGAGAATATTAGATTCTGGAGTAAATACTAGTCTTTAGGGTTGTCAGACATTGGTTCTAAGTGAGAAGCATTTCCTTTGATTACACATTTACTTTATCAGATCTCTGAAGAAGCCCAATGCTAAAGCTTTTTCTTAGAAGATCACAGGCTGTAATCACTAGTCTTTTCTAATTACCAGCAATGAATTTCAGATTTTTTTTCTCCCTTATTCTGCCTTTAACCACTATGCACAGATCACTTAATGTGGCAATAGATTATAAGATTTTAATTTCTCAATGTAGTGATAGAATTGTCAAGTGGTTAATGTACTGACGCTTGGTGCCAGTTGGGACTGAGATTAAGCCCCAGTTTATCTCATTTACCAGTTGAGTGATCTTAAAGAGCACTTTACCTCTCTAAGACATAGTCTGTTTTTTTTTTAAATGGTAATAATAATGGGATTATAAAAATCATGGGGCATGTTGTGAGGATTATGTGAGACAGTGGTAGAGAGGTTATGAGCACAGGTTCTGTAGTCACCTGCCTGGATTCAAGTCCTACCCCAGCTACCTATTGGCAGTGTAGTCGTGGGGAAGTTTCTTAACCTCTCTGTGCTTCTGGTTCCTGAATAACTAAATGAGGATAATCACAGTTCCTACTTTGTAAAATTGTTGTGAGAGTTGAATAAGTTAATACATGTAAAGCATACATAATAATGACTAGCGCACAATAAGTACTTAGTAGATGCTAGTGGTTTTTATTATTATTATTGGCATTTATATAGCCTGGCCCATAGTAAATCCTTGGTAGGTGTTTGTTCTTATGATTCTTCTCTGGACTTGTCAGTGTTCTTTCTCCCCATTTGTTCTTTGCTTAAATTATTGGGATCAATAAATAGGACCTTTCCCTAAGTGAGCATTAGTAACCTTTGGAATTAGCGAACAGAGAAGAGTAACTGTCATTGGCAATACTCTTCACAAGATCAGATGGATTTTCTCTTTTGCCACCTACTCTCCCTTAACTAGAAAAAGAAGGGTATGCTCATCCCACTGTCCATGTAGGCCATTATCCTATCCAGATAATTATTCAGAGATCCATTATCCTGGAGAAGTCTTTCAGAAATGGCTATTTTCATTTATGCCCAATTGACAAAAGAGGGGTACTGCCCTGGTAATCTTGCAGAAGTATGGTGTACCTTTCAAAATAATAGAAGTTACAATTTGGGGGCAAAGAATTCTTTTTTTTTCCTGTATAGATTTGATAAGATATTGGCATTAACAAAAGGAACGAAGAATATAGTAGATCACCATTATTAATGTCATTGATTTGCACCTATACTGTGTATCATATACTGACACAAAAGAGATATAGTTATGGGTAGTTACAGTGTATCTGAATATTCTTAGTCCATTTAATACACGGTAGTTTTTTCCTCTGAAGTAATGTCAAGAAGGATTTCATTGTATTTCGTTTCAGAAATAGAATTTGTGATGGGTTGGACAAGTGCTGGGTTGAAGTTTTTGTTTTCCATTTTAAATAAAGTTTACTCAACTTCTCCCATGTGTCACCTGCTTTCACAAATGACATTTTTTTCTGCAAAATATATGAAGAAAGAATTAGCTATGCATATTAATAATATAAAAAAAAATGGAGGGACAATATTTACATCTCTACCAGGGGGCAGATTAGTCTCATATTACTTTTAAAAAATCCATGTTTCTTTAAATATAATTAAAATTCAGAATTCAGCATTTCGGACTGGTCTTCTCCCAGTTGATTGTAATTATTGGGATTAGACTTTAACAGATAATCATTGGGGAATGCTGTTTTATAGTAATATATACTGTTTTATAGTAATATACATGATAGATGTTGATGTGTTCCAAGCATAGGTTCAAGCCCAAGTTCTATCACTTACTAGCCAAGGCTCATTTTCCTATCTATACGACTGGAATAATATACCTGCTTCCAGGGTTATTGTTAGGATTATGGTACATAATATGTACCAAAACCAATATGTAAGGTAATATACAAGTGTTAATTATTATTAGCAATCAAAGATTTAAAAACCACTACCTTGAACTTGCTGTTTAAATCAAATATTTCTTATATACCTTTGATCTTACTTATAGATTGAATGTACCAAATATACTTCACCGAGCATGGGGGTTCCTATCAACCTAAGTGTCTCCCCCTGGGCAGGACCTTTTAGTAAGAAGGAAAGAACAGTGCACATAGATATTTAGAATAATACTAACATAGGAAAACACATTTGGTAATAATAAAAGGTAAGAGAAAAACAAAGAATAAAATATTACAAAGACTTGCTCTAAATCTGTTTTGTCTCAGTACCCAAAGGACTTTACAATGTTATTTTTTCCCATTTTCTTCTTTGCAATTGGGAGATGAAGTCCAGGCCATTCCTACACCCAGGATGGCAGTGTTGAGTTGGACAGGAAGGGCTGTGGAATTATGTTTGAATTCAACTGTTTTTGGTCAGACACCTGCTAGGAGAGACAGTAAAACAAAGTGGTTAAGCCTGTGGACTCTGGACATAGACTGTCTGGAAGCAGATTGTGTCTTACTAGCCTTGAGCAAGTTACCCTGAGACTCAATTTCTTTACCTGTAAAATGGGAATGATTTAGCATCTTCTTCCTAGGATAAATATAAAGATTAAATAACAGATGGAGCTGTACTTTTCAAACTTTAGTATGCTCATGAATCACCTGGGGATCCTGTTGAAATGCAGATTCTGGATTTCCCTGGTGGCGCAGTGGTTAAGAATCCGCCTGCCAATGCAGGGGTCATGGGTTTGAGCCCTGGTCTGAGAAGATCTCCTATGCCGCGGAGCAACTAAGCCCGTGTGCCACAACTACCAAGCCTGCGCTCTAGAGCCCACAAGCCACAACTACTGAGCCCCATGCTCTGCAACTACTGAAGCCTGCGCACTTAGAGCCTGTGCTCCACAACAGGAGAAGCCACCACAATCAGAAGCCCGCGCACCGCAACGAAGAGTAGCCCCCGTTTGCCGCGACTAGAGGAAGCCCTCGTAGCAACGAAGACCCAACACAGCCAAAAAAAAGAAAAAAGTGATAAAATACTCTTAAAAAAATGCAGATTCTGATTCAGTAGGTGTGGGCTGGGCCTGAGAATCCACATGTCTAACAAGCTCCCTAGTGATCCCTGTGCTATACCACATTATCAGTAGCAAGGATGTAAAGCACATAGCAATTGTGCTTTACAATTCCTGGCAAATTGTAAATACTCAAGGAATGTTGGCCATTATTATCCATTTGGCACTGCACTATATGTTTTCACAAATGTTATTGTGGTTACTCTTTGCAACAACTTTACATTAGGTACTATTATGTCTCCATTTCCCAAATAAGGAGACAAGTCTAGAAAAACTGGTGATCGCCAACATTGTATTTGAACGCAGTTTTCTTGATTCTAAGTAGTCTCTTTTCTACGCTTGAAATTTTTTGTAATTTTGGGTTAGGAAAAAAAAAAAAGCAATGGACCTAAAACCTCACTTTCCTGGTCTTTGATATTGGAATGGGAAAGCTTCTCTTCTGTGTAAGCTTCAAAAGAGATCCACAGAGATTTACATGACTTCCAGGTATATTACATGGTTTCCATTTTGTCTCTATATTACAATATTTCTTTCTGATTATATTTGTGAAGAAAAAGTAAGCAATACTTTTATAAAAAGTATTGCTTTAGTATAAAAAATAAACTAAGCATTACCCTCAAAAATCTCATTGCCCAGAGGCAACAATAACGTATATATTATGTTACGAGAGCCTAGTGTTCAAGTTCTCATCCTACTGTGATACATGGGCGTGATAGTTATCTAGTTAACTAGTTAAACATATATATGTGTCTTATATAAATGTGTCTATATATACATATATATAGTTTATTAGTTTTAGTATTTATTAGTGCCAGTTTTCTATTACTATATAATCAATTATCAAAAGTCTGGTGGTCTCAACTAGGTTCTTTGCTCAGGGCCTCACAAGACTGAAGTCAAGGTGTAAGCCAGGCTGGCCTCTTACCTGGAGGTTCCAGGGAAAAATCCACTTAAAAGCTCTTTTATGTTATTGTTGTAATTTATTTCCTTGCAGTTATAAGACTAAGGTCTTTGTTTTCTTGTTGGCTGTTGCCTGTGGGGTCATTCGCAGCTCTTGGAGGCTACATCAGATCCTTTCCATGTGGCCCCCTCTATCTTCAAGCTAGTAAGCGTATACCGAGTCCTCCTTGGGCTTTGAATTTCTGAGTTCCCCTCCTGCCACCAGCGCTGCTATTAAAGGGTTCATGTGATTAGGTCAGGCCCAACTGGATAAACTCCCTTTTGATTAACTCAAAGTCAGCTGGTTAGTAATCTTAATTATGTCAGCAAAATCCCTTTTTCTATGTAATGTAACATAATCGTGGGTATAACAGTAGGAACAGAAACCCTAGGGGACATCTTAGAATTCTGCCTACCATCTTAGGTAGAAAAACACTGTTTTTATATGAAATTACACAATATTTATTTCTCTGCAAACTTTTCTTCTTTTCCATGAAAGCTGTAAAGATATTTCTCAGTAAATTTAGATATAACCTGGCCTTTTAAATAGCTAAATAATATTCTTTTTAAAGGATTTATCATAATTTAACAATTTCTCTAGTGGTGGATGTTTAGATTATTTCCTTATTATAAACACTGCTGTCATACAAATATTAATGCTAGGTCTTGACTAACTGATTATCTCTTTAAGATAAATTGTTAGTTGTGAAATTACTGATCAAAGAGTATTTAAAATATTGATATACATTTCCAGTCTGCCTGCTGGAAAAGTTGCATCAATTTATATTCCCACTAACATTAATGGTTTATTAAATTGCTTGTTTCTCTACACATTTGCCAAAACTGGATCCTAACAATTCTTTTATAGTTGCTAATCTAATGAAAAGACATATTTCATTCTCTTTATTTACTCTTCCCTGAATCTTACTGAAGTTGAACATCTTTCTCTATGTTTATTTTCCACATATGTTGCTTCATTTGTAAACTGTCTATTCATTTCTTTTATCAATCAGGGCTCTTAGTTACAAGCAACAGTAGCCAGCTCTGGTTAATCTGGATAGAAATGGATCTTGCTAGAAGGGTATGGGTTAGCGTACAGAAGCAGTGAGGTGATTGGAGAAATAGGCTTGGTAAAGGAGGGCTAGGCAGTGGGGAGTGCAATAAATCTAAAAATTTAACTGTCATAAAACAGGACAGTTAATATTCTGTTACTGGCATCTTCTACACAGCCCACTGTCATTATCTTGAGACTCTCAACATTACTGTGAGTAAATTCTCAATTTCCCCTTTGTCTTTGCATCATTCTCAAGATTCAGAGACCCAGGTGGGAGCACCTGATTGACTGAGCCTAGGTCACATGCCTGAACTATAGTAATCAGTGGTGTAAGAATGGTATTCTTTGGCCCCTTTGGCTTCCGTAGTAAAAAGTAGGGGCTTATTCTCCACCAATACGTATCTGCGTTAGATGGACATTTAGGTGCTGGGTAGCTCCTCCCAAAAGACAAATGCCGTTTATTCATTTATTCAATTGCAATTTTTTCTTCTTTATTAGAGCAGTTTTTACATTAGGGGTTTTAATATTTCGCCACATGTGTTGCATGTATCTTTTATATTATTTTTTCTTTTTCAATCATTGTGGAAAAGTAACCTTTTAAGAAAAATGACCCCAACTAGTTCTTTCCAGCAGAATCTGATACAATAATTGATGTATTATTGTTTCTTAATCAAACAAACCTTACTGTCCTAGCCATAGTCAATTTAACTAGGAAGCCTGTATATGGAGGAAGGTGGTTTGCTATACTAAGACATCTTTGCCTATTCTCTATTTCATATCAAGTGACAGAAAATTCACCCAAATTTCTTTTTGGGAAGTGAAAATGTTAATTGAACAGAAGAAGATGGGTCTTTCAAGCTTGGGGTGCAGTCTCGCATGTTGAGGTACTTTTCCTGCCATATCCCTACAATCAGAAGAGCTGGTACCTAGGGTAGTCACGTGGCTAATGAGTGATTTCTTGTTGGAGCCTGCGTGCTTACGTATTTGCAGTAAAGCTCTGTAATAGAGATGGTTTGTGAGTGTGGCTTTTCTTCCTAGTGTAGTTTAGGACTTTCATCATTTGTAAGCCTCTTACTACTTAAATAATTCAAAAGAAATCCATGGATAATTCTTTTAAACATCTATAATAAGTATTCCTTGATAGTCAGTTTCAGAATTTGTTAGGCGTTGTATCTGCCAAAAAAATTCCTCTTCAATGCACACCTGAACATGCTTTTGCTTAGCTAGTTCCTTCTTGCTTCAAGGGAAACCCCTTATTTCTTGCTAAAGGGACCAACAATCCTTTTAATTAACCAGCCTTTTCCACATGGGATTAAAGTTCATCCTTTTCCAGAAAGTCTCAGTATGAGTATTTGCAAAACTCTAGAGAGATGTAGTTGAACCTTACATATGCATTAGATGAAGAAATGGGTGTAATGCTCAAAGAAATTAACTTCCATACGAAGCTAGGAAGACAGGCTGAGATCATAAAGAGAACCAGAATATGTTTTTGAAAAGACTCAGTGGACAAATAAAGCCATATTTCCAAATCAATACTTTCCAAAGGTAATGAAGAAAAATAAATAATGGTTTCAGGGTAACATGCTTTTCCAAATTTACTACTTATAAAGAAAGTCTGTAAGTAGTCCCCAGTGGTGCTTCAAAAAATTCCGGACTGTGTTGTCATCAGCTTTATTCTAAACTCCTAGGCACAGTAATATTTTCTTCTCTGTTTTTGTTAGGAGATACACATGAGTAGAAAATTCCCCCTCTGATTTTTTTTTCTGAATTGGAAAGATAAACTTCTCAATGCTGGGTGAACAATTTGAATAGACCTTTTCCTCACCAGTGGGTTGATCTCTAAAATACTAAGCTACAATTCCGTGTTGGGCTCTATATTGATGAAATACACAGAGAAAGACCCTAAATGTGTACCCAACAGACAGTTGAAAAGTGTCCTCATCTAGGCTAATATTGAATTTCTCTTTTAAGTGGATTGTTAGTGAAATACTGCTTTCAAGATCAAGGATCCCAGAGGTAGTATGTATGAGTGTGTGTATGTGTAGAATTTTTCATGCCATGAATTAATTCTGAAAATGATTTCTCAGAGTTACTGTGGTCCCTTTCTCCTACACATGGAGAATAATTGGACTCGTTGTACAATTGATTGTTTCCCCTAAGAATATGAGGCGGGGAAGGTGGAGGAGTAACTTCAGAAGGAATTCACAAAAGCAGGCTAGAAGAAACTTAATTTTAGTTGTGAAAACAAGCAGAACTCAACTGCCCTCCATGTAACAAGTTAGGAAAGGTGATTCCTGGCATAGTTACAAGTGTGCTCTCTGCTGGAGCAGCTGTGCTGATGCTGTGCGTTAGCTGGAAGAAATTGTACAACGAAGACAGCGGGGAGGAATGGCACATTTGCCTGGTCTTTGGCTGGTCTTATCAACCAGAGCCGAAATGATTCTCTATGGACCAAGTATGGTGTCATCTATCCTTTACTATCTTGTCTTCTTTGCCCCTTTTCAGTACATATTTTAACATACATTTCCCATAAAATTGTCCATTTAAATGATCCTAGTTTTGGCATTTCATTTCTGTGCTCACTTGTCCAGATCCCTTCTCTTCTCTTTAGCTCAATCACTCCTTCCTTCTCCTGTTGCCTTTATTATCTCCTCTTTCCCCTGCCTCTTTTCCCCTCTGATGTTTTTCTCTGCTCAATTGTTTCCGCCTTTCTATCCTTCAGTGTTATGTTTTTTACATCAAAATAAAAAAATTGGAACTTCTTTACCCCAAATATTATTTTTCTGAGATGAATATCAGCTTAATAGTTATCAAAGTGCTTAGATAAAGGGATGAAGTACCAAAGTGGAATTTCAGGGGGAGACGGGCTGGAGTTCAGGAGGATTTCCATGTGTCTTCCAGTGCTGCTTCTTTTGTCCTTCATATGATTTCTCAAAACAGTAGGAATGTAGCTTTGAGAAGCACTTTGCATCCCCTTTCAGGGCCTTGGAGTGCTCTGGAAGGAAGCATTTGAATGACAAATATTGGAACTGGGCCTCTGGAAGCAGCAAAACTGAACCAAGCAGACTCAGAGAACCAGGAGAGGGCTGGCTGCTGGAGCAGGGTTCTTATTCAGTCTATGGATATCTAGGTATAGAGATGGTGGCCTTTTCATTTTATGAATTCCTTTGTCTACTAAAGGACATCATTCCTATATTCATTCATTCAACGAATATTTGCTGTGTATCCACTTTGTGCCAGGCATGCTCTCAGTACAGTGGACACACAGTTTAATGTGCAGTCTGTGCCCTCATCTTGAGAATGGCCTAGAGAGAAAGTCAGATGAAAAGGCCACTATAAGGCAGCACCGGACCCCAGAACAAACTTCTGCTACCGAGATGGAAAAATGTGCCTTTGAATTCAAATTGTGTTTGAAGGTCTTCTCAGCCTTAAAGGGAGTCAGCAAGGTTGTAGAGCTACAATAGAAGTGGATGGAAAGCAAAGGAGGAGGGAGATGCTGACTCATTCATTCCTTTGAGCTGGCAAAGTATACAATACACAGCAGACTCTGGGGGGCAAACCATCCATCTGTCCGTGGAAATCAGTGAAACAAAGGGGGGCTGTAGACATCCTCCCCTCCCTCCTGTGCCTACTCTGGATCTCAGGCTATTTGTATTCACCAAGGCTCTATATGTTGGGACCTTTTTGGTCAGCTCCTCCCATTCTTTCTGGGATAATAAAACCAGGGGAGAAATAATGGGATAGGTTCCAGCTTGTTTTGTTCTGTGAGAGCTGTGGGAGTACATGGGGCGTTTGGAAATTCACAGAAGTTGCATGCAAAGCGTGGATAATTGGATTTGGAAAGGAGGTGGGGCGGTGCAGGTGATTGCTGCTTTTTCTTATAAGCCCTTCTGTGTTATATTAATTTCTAAAATTATCTGCATGAGTTACTTTGATAAACTAATAAAAATACTTATTTTTCAAAACAAATAAGAGTAGGATGGAGATAGTCTTGGGGCATGCAGGGCAGTGGGAGGGAATGCATGAGTAATAATCACACTTTGGAGAAAGGCTGGTTTCATGCCTGGTTTGGCTGTTTTATGATGTTACTGCTACTCTGGCAGGATGAGCTGGGCAGTGCATAAAAGGAATGATTGCTCACTATTCCTGGGTTTGGTTCTACACAGGCCAACCTCTGTCACTTCTTCAGTCTCTCAGCTCCATTAGCTGCCAACTCTATTGCTCATTTACCTTCTTTGTTATTTGTGTGTTTAGCTTCTGATCTCAGTTTCCTTTCCAGTAACATTTTAGTTTTTTCCTAGGTCCTGAAATATATATGGTCATCCTCTCAAGTAATAGCTTTCCCGACATGGCTTGGCTTTCAGGTTGTCCATTCTAGACAATTTCCTATGAGGTTGTTCCCTCCTGGTTTGTCCCAATCATTCTGCAGTGCCTAACAGCCAAAAGGACCCAAGGAGGGCCTGAGGAGGGTTGACGACAGGTAGTGGAACAAAAGGGCTCAATCCCTGCAGACATAACAAGCTGCCTCCTTCTACTTCCTAGCTGTGTGACCTTGTGCAAGTTACATAAACTTTCTGAGTCTTCATTTCTTCATCTGCATATAGAAGATACTGAGAGTATTTACCTCTTGATAAAAGCTCAATATCACCATCGCAGCAGGGGTATAAACTTATATACACTGCTCTTAAATGTGCAACAACAAAGGATGGCTCCTTTCCTCTATAATTGGTCTGTCTTCATGAAAGAGCTCCCTCACTCAACTTCCTTTGACCCAGGTGGCTAAGCTTGAGGGATAGGGTCAGTTTCAGTCCCACCAGACAAATTTTGTTCAATTCTATGAAGAAAATCATTTCCTTAGGTAAATTCTTATCTCTGTTGGATAAAGAGCTCAGTTTTTCAGATTTCTGCTACCTCCCTCTGTTTCTTTCCAAGATGGGATCTGAATGTGAGATTTAAGTGATCTAATGGTGGTAGAGGAAGGTAGGGGGTTCTTGGTGTTCTTTGGATCCTTGCTGGTCTCTGCTGTGTCATGGCTGGTCTGGGCTTCTCCCTGGACTGGTGACCACTGATGGGAACTGGTGTCATCCTGGGGTGCTTTGCTGGTGTCTGAAGCTGGTATAATTCACAGACCGTTCCCAACTTTGCTGACTCAGCTCTGCCTTGTGGGCACTGCAGAGGTCCAGGGTTAAGTCCCCTAGGTTTCAGCCTGCTGCATGGAAGATAGGCAGTGGTGTGCTGCAAAATACTTAGCAATTAGTTCTGGGCAGGAGAAGCCCTGATTTGCAGTATTTGCAGACTTCTGTGGTGTAAATATTCCCACCTAGGCATTTCAGACTACCAATATGTTGTCACCAAATGCAGAGTTCGGAAGAGATGCACTGTATAGATCCAAAAGAAATAAATAATCCCAAGAACATAAATAATAGTAAAATGTAATAAAATAACTATGGAGTGGTAATTTTGCATATTTAATTCTCTTTATTTTTAATAGAATTTATTGAATTTCAAATTTAAGTAATTTAACTTTAAGAATTGCCATGTTAGGGCTTCCCTGGTGGCGCAGTGGTTGAGAGTCCGCCTGCCGATGCAGGGGACGTGGGTTCGTGTCCCGGTCCTGGAAGATCCCACATGCCGTGGAGCGGCTAGGCCCATGAGCCATGGCCGCTGAGCCTGCACATCCAGAGCCTGTGCTCCACGACGGGAGAGCCCACAACAGTGAGAGGCCCGCATACCGCAAAAAAAAATAATTAAAAAATAAAAGAAAAGAAGAATTGCCATGTTAAACAACTGGCTTGCAAAATTTCTGACAATTTAGCAGTGAGTTATCTGAGCTGGTTAGCCAGCTCTGGTCCAGCTTCTGATAAGCTCCTATTCAGACCCTCAGGTAAGTTCAATGTTCCCTTTCAGGGGCAGCTTGAGACAGCTAAATTTAGGCCAACCCTCTGCTGTCCACAAGTTGATGCAAAAGCAACCAATGACACAATACCCTCCCATATACTAAACAGGAAGCAGGGCAGAAGCTTGTCTACCCATGGCACTAACCTTGACCCACATAACTCACTTCCCCCTGGTAAAATTGGTCAAATAAGCAGAATATCAAATTCCCCTAGACTTCTGAAGCAAATTCACTCAATGACCAGTTCATAGAAATTCATTTCACCAAGTGAGAAATTCACCAAATTTATTTCTATTTTGTTTTGATTGACTAGTTTTCCCAATAGCATTTTACGGATAAATGCTAAATTTGGTCTCTTGCAACAGCTGGAGGAAAGGGGCCAGAAGAGAGGAAGTTGTATTAAATGTTTGTCTAGGAGCCCACATCAACATCTCCTTCCTGCTTCTCATCTTATAGAGCAGCTTTCTCTGATCTCGATGGTCCTTTCTTTCTTCAGAGTCTCAGTCACTTCCTTCTCCACTTTGCAGCCTCCAAAGCCCAACCTTCCTCTTAAGAATTCTTAGTGATCATAGAGGAGAATGCTGCTGCACTAGCTTTTCCATTGGATGGCTGCTTAAACAAAACAAATTATAACAGACATTGACTGGCAAAAATAACAAGCCCAAGAGAGTTATGGAGATTCGAGTCAGCACGAAGCATTCCTCACAGCACTGGTCGCTGTTTATATGGTGATCTTGAAGTCACTTCTTAATCACCTAGCCATTTAAAAACGCTGGGCTCAAGGATCAGAACTTGAGAAATGACTGGAGGCTTAAGCAGGGGAATGAGAAAGTTTGATCTGCTTTAGAAACTCAACTATGGTAACAATATGTGAGAAGGACCAAAAGGTGGAATTGGTAAGCAGGGAACTTGTTTAAGAGTTCATTGGAACCCAGGTGAAAAATGATAGCCTAAACTCCAGTAATGGAAATGATGGAAAAATAAGGGCCCTTTCCTGCCTGCCCTAACTTAGTGGATCACCACCCCCACCCCCCCGGCCCCACTTTTATTTTTTATCACTGTGCCGTTTGTTTCCTTCCTAGGTTTGTGGAAAATGTAAAATTTATATTTATTATTTACTTATCATCTGTTCCTCCATTAGACTGTAAGCTCCATGGGGGGCAGGCCTGCTTCATTTCCCAAAGCATTCTCATCATTCAATGCAGTGTTGGGCACTTAACAGGTGCTCACAAACATCTGTGGAAGAAAGAGTGTAATTGAGAAGAAAGAAAGGATGTTGCTCAGTGGGAGAAGCTTAGCTATGTTTTAGGGTAAGGGAAAGGTGCCACGGAGAAGGAGGAGTAGAAAGCACAGAGAAGAAGTGATAAGTGATGGTGCCAATTCCAGGAGAAGTGCAAACTGGAGAAAAAAATGAAAGTAGAGGAGCTAGCTTTGCCTGGGAGAAGGGCTTTACTTCTTCTGACACAGGAGAAAAGAAGAATGGGTGAGGATAGGGGTTGATTGGATTTGTAAGTTATAAGACTGATGGTCTCTGTTTCCTAGAGAAATAGTAGGCATAGTTATGATCTGAGAGAGACACAGAGAGAGACAGACAGAGACAGAGAGAGAGGGAGAGAGATGAAGTAGAGGAGGAGGGAGGAGAGGAGGAGGGAGAGGAGGGAAAAAAAGGAAGGGGACTTTAGAGTTTAAGGAGGTGGTGGAAATTTAACAAAATTATTCCAAGGAAAGGAATAAGTTGGTGGCCAAAAATACCTAAAACGATTTCTGAGGGAGGGCCAGCTGAGGAACAGTATGACCAAATTAGTCTAGCCCCAAATCTCATAGGTCAGTGACAGGGAAGTAGAACAACGAGATGGGAGGGTTAGTTGTGGCGGGGATTTTCAGGAAGCCATCTCTCTTCCTGGTTATTCTTATGTCTCATTGCAATAAAGAGAAAGGCTTCAGGACTCCTGGGATGAGTTCAGATGAATCATTCATCTCTCCAGCTGTCAGAAGTTTTGAATGCATTAGATAGGACATGAACATCAAAAACGGGCCCTCAGCAGTCTGCTCTCTGGAGAATACCTCACCAAGGGGCTACAGCCTGCCTTGTCCTGCTGTGTCCTAGATCTGTATGATAACTGGTCTGCCCTTGAGTGTAACTTCCTCTAGCAGGAAGGCAGCTTCTATCTTAGAAATCTTACTGATATCCAAATAATTTTTGTGCTTAGGTGATTGCCTTCTATAAGAGAAAGTACATGAATTTAAACTTTGTTAGACCTGGGTTTGACTCCTAGCTCTGGTGCATAGGAGCTGTGTGATCTTGAATAAATAGTCTGCCTTTTCAAGCCTCCATTGTTCAGAGTAAAATGGGGGGAATCACTGGAAAGGCAGAAAGTTGAAATGAGATGGTGTCTGTAAATCATCCAGCAAAATGCACAGCACAAGGTAGACACTCAATAAATATTGTGTTACCTCCCTCCCTTCTTTCCTTTCTCCCTTCCTCCCTCTTCGCCTCCTTTCCTCCTCTGTTCCTCACATTTTAGTTACCAGTTTTCTGTACTAGATTGTAAGACTCCTCAGGGCAGGAATGACATCTTTGTCATTAAAAAGTAACTCTTATTTTTATCTTTATTAAAGTAATACATGTACTTGCTAGCTAAAATTTTCCAATAATACAAAGGAGAAACTGCCTCATCCTTCCCCACCCCAAATCTTACTCGCCAGAGGAAATCATATCTAGTTCTTAACAGGTTGGGATTTTAACTATTCTGGTGTCATCTCAGTTTGTCTAAAAGTCTATTTTTACCGTTATTTCCTGAATTAGTTTTGTTGAATAAGTTTTAAGGATTATTTGTGTTCTTATTTAACAGAAAAAGATTTAGCTTATTTACACTACCATCCCACCTCTGCTTCCCAAATAATTGTCTCTTTTTAATTTCTCTATTGGTGTACTTTATAATTTTAAATAATAAGCAAATATTTTACTTTTTTCCTTTCCATTATATGTAGCATCTCTTGATACTCTACACTGTAAGGCTGGGACATTATCACACCTACTGTTCTCTTCAGTTTTCCTCACCCCTTTTACTTTCTAATTTCTTTATACTTTTATATGGTTAAAGTTGATAACATTTACTTTCTCTTATGGAACTGTAATTAAGTCTTCTGTGTGTTGATAGGTTCTAAGGATAGTAAATAGTGCTTCCATTATTATGGTTAATATTGTTCACAGCCTAGTCAAACATATTTACTTTCTTGTTTAGATTTTTGCTTTTCCTAGGGTTTGTAATTGCCCTTTTTTTCTTTCATTGTCTGCTTTTATCATATCTTTAACTCTTCCAATGTTTCAGGGATCACAAAAATGGATTTCTCTCTTTTCTTGAATACCTCCTTCCTGGACTCCTCCTGTTTCAACATGGGCTAGTTGCTCTCTAGAATGGCTACAAACCTGTTGTCCTGGGATTTTCATTCATTACTCTTTTGAGTTGAATCTACACTGTCCAAAACCCACTGTTGTCCTCCTTTTTGGTTAATTCATTTTACAGAAAAAAGTCCAAAAGTTAATATCTGAGAAAGAGTACATGTGAGGTAAACTTTCTAAGTCCTTGCATGTCTAAAAGTATTTGCCCTTATCTCGATTAGTAGTTTGGTTTGGTTAAAAATTCTAGAATTGGGACTTCCCTGGTGGTGCGGTGGTAAGAATCCACCTGCCAATGCAGGGGACACAGGTTCAAGCCCTGGTCCGGGAAGATCCCACATGCTGTGGAACAGCTAACCCATGAGCCACAACTACTGAGCCTGCGCTCCAGAGCCCGTGAGCCACAACTACTGAGCCTGCATGCCACAACTACTGAAGCCCGTGTACCTAGAGCCCATGCTCCACAACAAGAGAAGCCACCGCAATGAGAAGCCCATGCACAGCAACGAAGAGTAGCCCCCACTCGCCTCAACTAGAGAAAGCCCGCGCACAGCAATGAAGACCCAACGCAGCCAAAAATAAATAAATAAAATAAAATAAAAATCCTAGAACTAAAAATTTTTACTTGAGGATTTGTCTTCTAGTATTCAGTGAAGCTGAAGCAATCCAACTGTCTTTCCATTAGAACCTGACCTATTTTATTTATCTATCTCTTTGTGGAAACTTTTAGAATCTTACCTTTTAAGTTCTGATATCTTAAAATTATGTGAGTGAATGTAAGTTTTATTTCCCTCCATACATTGTGTTACATACCCAATAGGCCTTTTTAGTTTGAAGTCTCATTGGTACTAGAAAATTCTATTTTTAGTTTGATAATTGTTTCCTCTCTATTTTCTCTTCTCTCCTTCTGAGTACCTTTTGTTGAACACTGTACATTTTGTCTAGACCTTCTATGGTTTTTGCTACTATTTTTCTCTCATATTTTCTATCTTTGTAATTTTTTCTAATTTTTCAAATATTTTATTACCTTGATCTTCCAATTTAAAATATATTTTAATAGACTTTTAATTCAAAAATAATTTTAGATTTATAGAAAAATTGCAAAGATAGTATAAAGACTACCCATGTGTTCCACGCCTAGTTTCTCTTATTAACATCTAACATTAGTGTGGTATATTTGTCACAATTAATAAACCAATACTGATACATTCTTGTTAATGAAAGTCCATATTTTTTCAGATTTTTTTAGTTTTTACCTAAATGTTTTTTTTTTCTGTTTTAGGATCACATCTAGATATCACATTGCATTTAGTAATCGTCTCTTTAGGATCCTCTTAGCTGTGAGAGTTTTTCAGACTTTTCTTGTTTTTCATGACCTTGACCATTTTGAATAGTACAGGTCAGGTATTTTGTATAATGTCCCTCAATTGGGATTTTTCTGATGTCTTTCTCATCACCTAGCTGAGGTAGTGTTTCTCAGGTTTTTGCAGTGTAACATTACTATTTTATTCCCTTTCCATACTGTACTCTTTGGGTAAATGTCACTGTGTGTAGCTCATACTTAGATGGGGAGTTATGCTCCACTTCCTAGAGGACAGAGTATCTACATAAATTATTTGGAATTCTCTTGCATGGGAGAGTTTTCTCTTCTCCCTCATTTATTTATTTATTCAGTTACTTATTTATGGCAGTATGGACTAATGAATATTTATTTTATACTCTGGGTTACAATCAAATACTACTTTATTTATTTTGTTGCTCAAACTCTTCCAGCTTTGGCCATTGGGAGGTTTTGGTTGGCTCCTTTGTCCCTTTGACATACCTCCAAAGTTGTGAGTTTACTTATTTATTTTTTAACATTTCCTTATTTTCTGTCACTGTAAGATGCTCCAGGCTTATCTTGAATATTTCCTACCTAAATCCTAGACTGACATTTCTCCAAGGAGATCTGATTCCTTCTACTGGAGAATGGTATTAAAAGCCAAAATCTGTGTGCTAGCTGCTACTGGAGTATTGTTGCATCTAGGCCCTCCCAGCTGACAGAGCAAAAGCATATGTGTGTATACCAACTTGGGTATATACATATATCTATAAATATTTCTATATTTAACATCTATATCTATATTAAGCTAAATATAAGTTCATACTGATGTCTCCAGCTCTAAGCCATTACCATACGGATCATTCTAGCTGTCTCTCCTTGTCTATAAATTCCCAGTCTAACAGAGAGAAACCTGGCTCCTGCAATCCCCCATCCACTTACTTGATTGTTCAATTCCAGTATATGTATCACAGTATCAAGATTATTAACTGGTACTCTCATAGGAAACAACTTTATCACCTAGAGTTCAGTGTTTGTATATATGGGGTTTTTTTGCCTTTAGTTTTACAAACTTTATTCATTTCCAGTGTTGCTAAGGTGAGCATCTTTTCCCTTCAGTCCCCTTCAGTGAGGTTTTTTATACACTTATAATACAGTTAGATTGTTTTGTCATATTCTGCATTCATTCTGGGATCTCTCAACCTTTTAATTTTCTTGAAGATTTCCTTAATGGTTCTTTGCAAAACTTCTGTTGACATTCCCCCACCTCCCCGCTGTCAAATTTTATTTTCCAAGAGTTCTTTTTACTCTCTGAAGTTTTAAAATACCATCTTATTCTTTTTTTTATAGTTGCTAGTTAGCTGTTAGCAATCTGCATCTATGAAAATCCTCTCTCTGGGGATATTAATGAGAATTTTTTTAAAGTTTTCTTTTCTCTGTTTAGCCTGTTTTCTCCAAGTGTTTCACTCAGCTTATTCTCATCACTGTGTTCCATATGAGACATTTTCCTCTGATTTCTGGTAACCTTTGCTTGACTGCTCATGATTCAGACTGGGAGAATGTGATTTCCTGAGTAGAATGTCTGTAATCTCTTGACAGCGTGGGTGGGTTTGTTAATGCTGAGTTTCCCTGTAGGGTAATTTGGCTGGGCTAGTGTTGGAGGTACCCCTGATATTCATATCTTTCCAGTTGGGCTGATTCCTTAAAGAGGTAACTTCTAACCTGTGGCCTGAAGTGTAAGGCCTATCTGCTAGCAGTCTGGTAGTCAAGAAATTATTTATTTGATCCACACATTTTCAGACTAGTACTCATACCCTCAACTGTGCATGGCTTCTTCCAGAGAATAGACTCTGTTTTAACCTTTCTGATCTACTATTGAGGGGTAAGGGAGGTAACTCAGTAGAATAGCCAGAAGAATGTGGGGAAATGGATCCAATTGCTTTTTATTAAAGCTTCCAACCAATCTTCCTTATTTTTGCCCCCCATCTCCCTTAATTCCCATTTCTGGACATGTCTGATGCTGTCAATTTCCAAGACTTGAGGAATTTGAAGTGAACATTAGGTCAGTTTTCAGGTTTCCTCAGTGCTGGTTAGATTTGGCCTTCTTACGTCTACAAGGCCCCTTGGTTAACATTCATCTGTCTGCTTTCCTGCCTTCCTAAAGTTTGTGCTGTTGTATTATCTCCATTTACTCTTGGATATATACCTTTAAAAACTTTATCTATTCACCCATCCATCCCTTTATTGTGATTTTTATAGGGGTTTCTAGAGGGAGGAAAGTTAGATTCGTGTGTTCAATTCATTGTCCATCTTTTTCCAAATCCAGTTTATAACTTTTTATTCACTTGATATAATGCATTATGGATACTAACTGCTCAGTGAATATTAGTTACATTAAAACATATAGAACCTAGAAAATCTTCATGGCATTGTGCTTTAAAGTTGATTGGTACACTGAGAGTATACCAAAGATTCACTTCATGCCCCAAATGTAACTGTCTTTTTAATGTCTTTCACTGCCGTGGCCTCTCCGATTGCGGAGCACAGGCTCAGGACATGCAGGCTCAGCAGCCATGGCTCATGGGCCCAGCCGCTCCGCGGCATGTGAGATCTTCCCGGACCGGGGCATGAACCCGTGTTCTCTGCATAGGCAGGCGGACTCTCAACCACTGCGCCACCAGGGGAGCCCAGAACAAAGTAAATCTTAATGGCTAGTTCCTTTGTTTTCACATCTAAATAAGCCTCCAGGGTAGAGCAGCCAAACAAATTTATTAGAGGGGTGGGATAGAGAGGGGAGAGGGAGGGTGGGAAGGAGATGCAAGAGGGAGGAGTTACGGAGATATATGTATATTTGTGATTCACAAAGTGATATGTGATTCACTTTGTTATAAAGCAGAAACGAACACACCATTGTAAAGCAATTATACTCCAATAAAGATGTTAAAAAAAACCCCACAACCACCGTATTAGCTGTTGTCACTTGAAGTGTTGGGAGAGTGGGGTTTGGTGGGGGTCCCTGCTTTCCCAGTATGATCCTCAGTTAAAAATACATGAAGATGTTAACAATTAACTTTATCAATGGGTAGTCATTCATGTAGCATTGGTCCTCCATTCCAAACATATTTAGCTGAATATTAGTTATGTGGCTGAAATTCTTAGACAAATGCTTTTGCTTTGATATATGATGAGTTAAATTGAATTAAAACTTCCTACTTGCCTCTTATAAAATGTAGCTTCCTTTGTTATTTAAATATAATTTGTTTATGTGGTAACATAATGCTGAATCATCAAAGAACTGAGTCTTAGTCCTGGCTGTACTACTTCTAAAGTATAAGACTCTTACCTAGGCTTCCCTGGTGGCGCAGTGGTTGAGAGACTGCCTGCCGATGCAGGGGACACCGGTTCGTGCCCCGGTCCGGGAAGATCCCACATGCCGCGGAGCGGCTGGGCCCGTGAGCCATGGCCGCTGAGCCTGCGCGTCCACAACGGGAGAGGCCACAACAGTGAGAGGCCCGCCTAATCTCAGTTCCCACAATGCTCTGACTCCCCATTTACAAAGCTGAGTTGATATCGCTCATCCTGGCTGATTAATAATGGGGATAATACGTACCCATGTTGAAGTGGGTTAATGATGAATAAATTCTGCTAGACCCCTTTCGTTTATAAAGTATTACACAAATATAAAGGAATGTTATTTAAAAACTTTAAACACTATGTTAAAGAAAGATCTGTTGGACTAAAAGATTTAGTGAGAACAATGTACTTTTAAAAAAATAGCAGAAACAAGGACTCCTGAGTCCCTAGCTTCTTGAGTAATTTGTAGATTAGAAGCAACACACTGATTAGATCTTTTGCACACACCAGTTCTCTTTCTTAATAGTCTGGCTTTGCTTTTACTCTCAACTGAAGAACAGAGAATCGCTGTGATCTTGACCTAATGTAGGCTCTAATCTTTCAAAGCTCCCTGTATTTTACTTGGCTTCTCTCCTGACCCTGAAGTTAAATGTAAATTCCAAGATCTCACTGCTTATCTTTTGAAATTGTTTTGTCAACAATAAGTAAGATCAAGTTTAGGAGGTTTGTCTACATTTGTCTGTCTAAGCACTCAGAATGCTCAGTGGTGCCAACGTTTTTTCTTATAGACTTCTCTGTAACATCAAGGGCTCTTGGTTGTCTTAGCCAAATGTCATTCATTGCTTTTCAGGAGTTTGTGCTTTAGGTGCCTTCTCTGGACTTGGATTCCTGACATTGAAAAGGTTTAGCACATACTATCAGTGATAGTCAATTGGAAGACAGACAGACGCAAAGCCATGCTCAAGGATTTCTTCCTTTATTTCTTTTTTTTTTTACATTGTTTTGTTTTGTTTTAAATCTATTTTATTTTTGGCTGCGTTGGGTCTTCATTGCTGCACACGGGCTTTCTCTAGTTGTAGCGAGTGGGGGCTGCTCTTTGCTGCGGTGCCCGGGCTTCTCATTGTGGTGGCTTCTCTTTGTTGTGGTGCACGGGCTTTAGGTGTGCAGGCTTCAGTAGTTGTGGCACGCGGGCTCAGTAGTTGAGGCTCGCAGTCTCTAGAGCGCAGGCTCAGTAGTTGTGGCGCACAGGCTTAGTTGCTCCACAGCATGTGGGATCTTCCCGGACCAGGGCTCGAACCCATGTCCCCTGTATTGGCAGGCAGATTCTTAACCACTGTGCCACCAGGGAAACCCTCTTCCTTTATTTCTAAAATACTTTTTGACCACTGGAAAAAGGGTTGATCTTTTCCTTTTGTTTCTTTTGGTATGTTCACAGTGATACAGAGAAGCAGAGAGAGCATTGCACTCAGAGGGTTTTCTTTTTTTTCTTCTACATGAAAGACTTCATTGTTCCACCTCCACAGTTGACTGCAGGCCCTGGAGAAAGTAGCAAAAGATCAAGAAAGAGAGAAGAACGATTACTGACGTATTTTCAGAGTGGCAGGCTTTGGCTAAATAGAAATACATTGATTTGTGAAAGAGGACCCCTGTTATTTTATTTTATTTTATTTTTTTGTGGTACGCGGGCCTGTCATTGTTGTGTCCTCTCCCGCTGCGGAGCACAGGCTCTGGACACGCAGGCTCAGTGCCGCCCCGCGGCCTGTGGGATCTTCCCGGACTGGGACACGAACCCGTGTCCTTTGCATCGGCAGGCGGAGCCTCAACCACTGCACCACCAGGGAAGCCCACCCCTGTTATATTTTAACAGTCTAATGCGGCTTGCTTTATCATTAGTGCCTTCAGTACTGCTTGTCTTGATTTAATCAGGATCAAAGCCTTTAGGCTGACATTATAAACCCACAACACAATAGTTAGTTGTGAGCTTTGATTAGATTTAATTAGCATTAGTGGAAAATGTATCAGTATTTTTCATCTCTTTCCCCTCCCTACCTTTTTTCTTTTTGAACTTTTTTTCAGGGAAATGTTTTTGCTTTTTTCCCCTCTTTCCTTATTTCTTAGTCTGGAGAATAAAAATGTAAATATACACACATGAAAGGAAGTGAAAGTATGTAACTAGATACTCAAAAGATCTATTGGATCTATGTTGTTTTTTGTATTCTTAAATAAAACACATGCAGTCTGTGGTGCTGGCTGATTTATATAGCTGTATATTGATGAGATTACCCAAATTAGGAATTTCCAGTGCATCGTTTAACCATAAGTCTTCAAAGAGCCTTAATCGGGAGGAAAAACAGGCATGATAGAGTCAGGGGTGATGGTAGTGATGGTGGTTGTGTAGTGCCTAGGAAAAGCTATTAGTGGACTAATTCATTAGCGTACTTTGGGTTGTACCATTGTGAAGTACAAAAATTTATTAATTTAAATAAGACTAGCATTATCTTAAGACCCTGTAATTACACACATAGTAAAAATCCAAATTTAATGGCAAAAATCCAATTGAAGAATTATTGTTGAGGATTTTGTCAGAAGTTTCTAGATTGGGTAATTGGTTCTTTGGAACACATGAGACACATGAGCCATTTGGGGAGGAAAGGCGATCAGATGTTCAGTTTTTGATAAGATGAATTTGAAGTGTTCAAGGGTCATCAGATAGAGCTATTCAGTGGGAGTTTGACATGGCTCTTATTTGCTAGTGAGGGGACTGTGCTGGATCCATAGATTTGAAGGTCCCTGACATGTGATAGTTAAGACTCTGAGAGGGAATGAAATAAATTAGGAGAGAAGATGACTAGGAAGAACAATGGATTATGTCTAGAACCCTGGGGAATTCCATATTTAATGATAAAATGAAGGAAAAATATCTATGAGGAAACAGAAAATCAGAGATCAGTATCATGGGAGTGGAGTGCAGTATTATGGAAGCTTTGGAGTAAATATTTAAGAGTTCACCTAGAGCAATTACTCAGGTGACTGCCAAGACAGTGCCAATCTGATCCTTGGGAGGGAGAGGTGGGGGTGAGGATTTCCAGCAAGAGGGGAGCAGCAATGCTCCCGAGCAGGTGACTTTAAGCATCCCCCCATTTATCTTTGGGGAAAGTAATCATGAGACTTAGAGCTTAAAAGTAGTTCATTATTGCCAGAAGGCTGGGACTTGAGTTGCAGGTGGAGTTAGTAAGTGTACACATTTATTTGTGCCAAATCAATTTTTTGTAGGTATTCTCCTAGCAGGAAAAAAAATTAGAAAAAATAAATAGAATATGGAATCTGGTTCTAATTTCCCAGTTCCTTTTTTAGACTTTTATTACATTATATTTTAACCCATTTTTATAAATATACATGAGCACACATCACATAAGCCTTATACTTTTTGCAAAGTAAATATTATTTCTTATCTTTTTCTATGGTAGCTATTTTTGATAGTATTACAGGAGAACTGAGTATTTACCAGTGACCTTAGTCATCTTGGCAAAGTATCTGGAAAAGTCAGCTGCAAGGTTGGTTTCTTGTTTATTTATTCAGTCTTTCTAGTATTTCAGTTGCTTTTTTCCCCCCTAAGCTATTTTCTAGTCCCTGACCAATGCCCAAATGTGAGTCCTTGTGAATTCAATGGGTTATAGGAAAAATCTGGTTCTGAGTTTCCATGTTTTGGAAGAGACAAACTAATTTTATGTAATTGACATTGAAATCTCATATTTAAAAAAAACTAGTGTGTTTTTGTGTGTGTGTTACGCGGGCCTCTCACCGTTGTGGCCTCTCCTGTTGCGGAGCACCGGCTCCGGACGCACAGGCTCAGCGGCCATGGCTCACGGGCCCAGCCGCTCCGCGTCATGTGGGATCCTCCCAGACCGGGGCACGAACCCACGTTCCCTGCATCGGCAGGCGGACTCCCAACCACTGCGCCACCAGGGAAGCCCAGACTAGTGTATTTTTAATTGAAAAACCTCAAGATTAAACATCTCTAATTTTTTAGGTAATATGTTAGTCTCAGGTGAGAGAATTACTTCTTTGCACTTTATTTGAAAAACAGAAGGACTAGAGAAAAGAGGAAATTCAGTCATTTTCAGTAACTTTACCAAGTAGTGACAAAATGGAGCACTCTAGTGTGTGGAAAGGGACTCTGAACAGAAACGTCAAATCTGTTCCTCTTCCTAATGATGAAGTGATTTTGGGAAGATACCTAATTCTCAAGTTCTGGATTTTCTCATCTGTTAAACGATTGGATTATGCTAGTTATTTTTTTGTTATTTTTCCTTCGAGTTCCTATGTTCTGCAATTCCCAATAAGATTTCATTATTGATATCAGTAGTCTATACCATAGATGCTCAGTTAATCAATGTCCATTTAACTGACTCCCTAGAGTAATCAAACTCTATTCCCTCAATAAAACATGCTGGACGATGCCCATTGCAGAGGAGTACTGGCAGCCAGAAGACTATTCTAGAACATTTATGCATTTCTGCCCCCATCAGTTGAGTTTTATGTTTACCAAGAGTCAGCTAACGTTTGTTCCCAAATCTGTTTATGCCAGTTGTGTTCGTTATTGATATTACACAATTTATTAAGTAGTATGAAAGCCAAAGAAATATGAATGTGAAAAGGAAGAGAGTTGTTTCCATGAGAACTAAACTAAAGGCTTTGGAGAGCATCTGTGGGGGAGGGGGTGTGGGGAGCTGTGTAATATAAGAAAACATTGTAAAATATTAAAACATACTCATAAATATCTAGAAAAGTTGATTTTTATGTTTCTTCACAGCTGAACTTATTTTTTAATTCCACTGTAAAGAAACTGAAATTGGATATCAAAGATGATGCTTTATGCAAAAAAGAAACAGAATACCAATGACTGTAAGAAAATGTTCTACAACAAATGATTGATGAATGAATACAGAAAGAAATGGTTGAAAGAAAGGTAAATTATTTAAGTATGCATGTATAATTTCCTATCTTTCCTTGCTTTAACTCCTTTTTTAATTAACCCAACAATTACCAATCCTGACCATGTCCTTTAGAGGGTATTTATGCTAATTTGTCATACTGAGGTCAGAGCCAGGCTAAAGTTTTTAACTTTCTTTTGTTCTCTTAACATTAACAGGATATACTATACGGATAAATAGTGTGAATAAGATCCTGAAGAGTACTTTTTTTTTAGGCTTTTGAAGTATAAATATTTATTTCAAAGCTAATTACATGTTATAGGGTAGGAGTAGTATTTTCTGGGTTCCGGTCCTGCCTCGTGTTCTTACTAATTACTTAATGTCTTCAAGGCATGGTTTCTACCACTGAGACATTACAATAATATACTAACTCACTGGGTTAAGAAGATTAACTCTGTTCATATACATAAAACACTGCGCCTGGCATACAGTAGAAACTAAAAATATGATATTTATTATCCCTTAGAGTAGGTTCAAGTGCTTCTAATTACCAATTGATTTTTAATGTAATAAGGGACTCTGAAAGTTATTGAATAAAAAAGATTGAACTTTAGGCACCTTTTTGTGGGAGCTAAGGCAAAGTTCAGAGAACAATAGGGTGGCTGGGACCACGTAATTTGATTGCCTGGTGGCCAGAGGTCAAAACTGATTAGCAAGTCAGAACCTTCAGTTAGGGGTCAGTGACCAGGCATAAGCAGACATCAGTATATGTGGCAGATGCTTCCAAGTGAAGTGTTCCCTCTGTGTAAAGCACTTTTGCTGGAGGTGATGAGCTATGTGCCAGGATTACTGCAGGTATGAGCTATGCTTGCTCTCCTCTTAGTCTCAACACAGCAGCGAGACTGAACCTTTTAAAGCCTAGATGAGATCATGTCACTCCTGTGCTCAAAACCACACAAAGGCTGCTCATCTCACTAGGAGTAAAAGCCAAAGTTCTTACAGCAAATGGCCTACAAGGCTCTACAATGATCTGAGCCCTCAATTATTTCACTGCTCTCATTTCTGATTATTCCTCTCATTCACTCTTCTCCAGCTACACTAGCCTTCCTGTTATTCTTTTAAAAAAAGTCTGGCACTCTCCTGTCCTATGACTTTTGTTGTTCTCTCCACTGGGAATGCTTTATCACCCCTAGCTGCTGGCCCCAGTCCCTCACTTCCTTTAGGTCTCTGCTCAAGTCTTACTTTCCCAGTGAGACCGACCCTGACCACCTCTCACCTCCCCATGCTCTCCTTTTCCCTGCTTATTTTGCTTTTTATATTATCAATATATAACTTGCTTAGTCATTATGTTTACTTTTGATTCCGTTTCTCTGCTAGAATGTAAGTTCTATGAGGGGAAGGATTTTTATCTATAGTTTTGTTTACTTATGTATCCCAAGTGCCTAGAATGGTCCTTGGCTCATGGTCTGAGCTCTTAAATATTGGTTCAGTGAATGAATGAACAATTGAGTGGAAGAACCAGGGCTGCCCTGAGTACAGTCTAAGGTATTCTTTGCCAAGGGCAGAGCAAATGGCAAAACTATCAGTCTCTGGGCATTTATCAAGGAAAGCAAAGATCTTTTAAGACTGGAATGGCTCTCTGACATCAGCTACAGTTTGCATATCGCCCTTTTTCCTAACTCCCACTGCTTTCTCAAATTTATGACCTTAAATTCAGGTTTACTCAGGTAAAGAGAATCAGAGAACTGTAGCTAAGACCCAGATGATCCAGATAATAAACATGTCTTTGCTTCAATTTTGTGACAGATGGGCAAATAGACATTAAGGCCTTTTCCCCCTTTTTCCTTCATTACTTGTCTCTAGTTTGGCTTAATGATTACCTAATGATTCAGCATTTATGACCTTTCTTGTTAACTATTGCAGTCTCTGACCCTCTCATACTGCATCCATTTTTGGTATTGAGGATTTATAAATTCCCTTTCTTCCCTTTTTACCTAATCACAGTTTAAATGCTTCCAGTTCCATAGCTCTCTTTGTGTATAAAATAATACGTCTATCATAATAATAATTATCCTGTAATAATAATTATAAAATTATTTAGCTCTATGGAGCATGTACTATCTGCCAAGTTCTGATTTAGGAGCTTCAGATATATTTTCACTAATCTTCACACCAGCCTTGCAGGGGGGATTTTTGAACTCAGCAAATTTACTCTGTGCTTCTTAGCCTTTATGTTTTCTTCCCCATTAGAGTCACCAGAAACCCAAGGTCACAGATATCTGGATCCCACTCCAGAAGACCTACAATTAGGATTTTCACCAACTTCCAAGGTGAAACTTTTGAACACTCAAGTTTGAGCACCATTGGGTGTGTATTGAGGTAGAACAGACCTTGGAGTGCACTGAGAAGTGGACTCTAAGTTGGCAGTAGTACACTATAGTCATCACTATGCAGTTTTTTAATTACTGTAATGGAGGTTAACCCTCTTCCTGGCAAGTCATACTTTGCTTTTCCTTCTTCTGTGGCATTTGACATATATATTGTCACACAAACGAAAACCAGCAAGAGCCATCTTGAAGTTTCTAGCCAACAGATATTGTTCAACTGTTGTTCTTTCATAGGCCAGATTGTGCCTTTCGACTCTATGTTAAATTATTTCTATTTTGTAAGGAATAAGGGACCAACTCATTTGGTCAGTGCACCTGGCAACAAAGACTAAAGAGGATATCTGAAAAAGTAAAGACAAGTATCTGAATATGCATCAACAAAACGACTAGCTTTCTCTAATTTTCTTACTTATTCAGGTAAAAGAAAATAGCATGACTCAAGAGTCAGATATGTAAAATTGTGTAGACTCATATCACTGTAGTCAAGTCAGATAAGGGAAAGTGAAGCAGTTGTCTAGATGGAAGGCAAACTATGGTCCACAAGCCAGATTGTTTCTGCTATCTATTTTCATAAATGAAATTTTGTTGGATCACAGCCATGCACCTTCTTTTACATATTGTCTATGGCTGCTTTCATTCTACATTGGCAGAATTGAATAAATTGGAGCAACAACTACTGGTATGGACAACAAAGCCAAAAATATTTACTATCTAGTCCTTTACAGAAAAAGTTTCTGCTCTCTGGTATAGATTATTTAGAGATTATTCACTTTGGTTCTAAATTATTCAAAATTTTCATATGGCATTTGACAGTGGTAAGATAATAGAATCTCAATAAATATCTATGAAATGAATGATGATATTTTTCAGTTGGACTCTCCACAAAAAAAGAAATTAACCCAGGAACCTGAAGTCACTAGAAATGTTGGTAATTGTTAACCTGTAACCCCACCCCTAGAATTATGCCATTTGCCATAAAGCACTCATTTACCTACTCTAAAGGGAGAGAGGAGACAATTTTTTTGGAGAGACATTCATTTCAAAGTGGAGGACATGCTTATCAGGGTGTGAACAAGACCATTCATTGGTGCATGGAAAAAGATATTATAATTTATGGCTTCACATTAATATATAGAGAAAAGAAATTAAGCTTTACTGATATTTAATACAGATTGGCACTAGTCCTTGCACATATGTACTGTCAGAAAGGCATTTGGGTCTCTTAGGGGAAGAGTAGCACTTACCTAATCCCAAAGGACTGGTAGGGTTCTCTGTTGCTTGATTTCAGTGTATTGACACACAGTGAAGTTTATATGTACCTGGTTAAGTGGATTTAGGGATTTCATTATCTACTGCACAAAATGGACAAATGGATAAAAATATTTCTGAGATATCTAAGATTGAAAATAATAACTCATGTACTGCTTAAAGTGGGGGAAGAATGGAAAAGTTGACATTTCTCTTAATCCTGTACAACCAGTTGTTTGGCAGTCAAATAAGTAAAAGGTAAATTCGTAAATTCTGATGAATTTTGAAAATGATCAAGAGAATAAATGAAATATGGATTTACTTCCTCTATCATTATAGACCTCACCCTAGTTGAATACTGTGTCAAATTTAGACAAAACTTTTGCATAGTTGGTGGATTGGATTAAAAAATAAGTACCATGATTTAGTAAGGAAGATAATGAGGTGCTTTTTCTTTTCACATACTTCTATCATTAGGAAATAACTTTTCAGCCATGACAGTTATTAAAATCAAGTACAGAAATAATGAACATAACGTTGGACTGAATCACAAATGTTAAGCCAAGATTTTCAAAAATAATTAAGTATATTAAATCACATTATTTGAACAATTTTTAATAATATTAATGATTTTTTAAAGTGGGAACATATTTTCTTATAGATTAATAAAATAAAAATAAAATAATTATTTATGTTATCTTTATCTCATCCTTTTATAATTTCTATTTTGTATATGTTTTACTATGTATATAATATGTTAGTATAATAGTATATGCATGTAATTTTTATATATTTGTGTATTTAAGCATATACCTTTGGTATATATATATATATATATATATATATATATACACACACACACAAACACATCAAAGGTATATACTTAAATGTTTTATTCATAGGTGCATGGGATTAAAAAGTTTAGAAGCCACTGATTTAGACAATGATGTATGAGTTCAGCCTTCTTACTAAGTGTCTTGGGTTTTATCTCTGCCTGACCTCTCCTCTGACTAAACTTCTCTCAACCTGCTGAAGCCTTGGTAAAGTGAAACAAATTGCAATAACTCCTCTGTATGTACCTTTTATAAATATTTATTCCATATTGTTACATACTTGCTTGCATATTTTACATTTGTCCACATTAGTGTTGTCTTCCATTAGTTCTGGCAACTTAAAATACTAAGGATATTAATGACTAAATTTTCTTTTTGTAGTACCTTCCACAGACAGTAAGCTAATTGACACTGCTGATGCTGTTTGCTTTTGTTCCTGGAGAAATTATTGTATGATTACAGATTTCATTGAATCTTATTGATTTTTATATAAATAATGGGTGCACTTTGTAGACATTGGGTATGTTTGGAGATGGCACAGTTTTTCTGGGGTTAAGCAGGTTTCGATGATATTGACCTTGCTCACTTTATGTCAAAACAATAAATCCTTAGGAAAAATTTTGCCTCAGTCATTTAAATTTATTTGGTATTTGTTGAGATATAAAGAACCCACTTTCATACCAAAAATTGTTCTAAATGAGATACCTCCTCTGTGTCTTTTCTGGCCAAAACAAATCTATAATTTCATGTCTCAATGGTTATGTCCATTTAAAGATTTTCCCATCTGGGGACAACTGTGGTCTCCAAAACAGTACCACTGACATTAACCCCCAAACCCTTTCTTTTCTAAATTTAATTTTTAATTTTATATTGGCGTATGGTTGATTTGCAATGTTGTGTTAGTTTTAGGTGTGCAGCAAAGTGATTCAGTTATACATGTACATATATCCATTCTTTTTCAGATTCTTTTCTCATATAGGTTATTACAGAATATTGAGTAGTTCCCTGTGCTATACAGTAGGTCCTTATTGATTATTTTATATATAGTAGTGTGTATATGTTAATCCCAAACTCCTAATTTATCCCTCCCCTGCACGTTTCCCCTTTTGTAACCATAAACTTGTTTTTGAAGACTGTGAGTCTGTTTCTGTTTTGTAAATAAGTTCATTTGTATCATTTTTTTAAAGATTCCACATATAAGTGATATATGGTATTTGTCTTTGACTTACTTCAGTTAGTATGATAATCTCTAGGTCTATCCATGTTGCTGCAAATGGCATTATTTCATTCTTCTTTTATGGCTAATATTCAATTGTATATATGTACCACATCCTCTTTATTCATTCATCTGTTGATGGACATTTAGGTTGCTTTCATGTCTTGGCTATTGTATTTAAATAGTGCTGCAATGAACATTGGGGAGCGTGTATCTTTTCGAATTACAGTTTTCTCCAGGAATGTGCTCAGGAGTGGGATTGCTGGATTATATGGTAGTTCTATTTTTAGTCTTTTAAGGACCCTCCATACTGTTCTCTGTAGTGGTTGTACCAGCTTACATTCCCACCAACTCTGTAGGAGGGTTCCCTTTTCTCCACACCCTCTCCAGCATTTATTGTTTGTAGACTTTTCGATGATGGCCATTCTGACTGGTGTGAGCTGATACCTCATTGCAGTTTTGATTTGCATTTCTCTAAAAATTGGCGATGTTGAGCATCTTTTCATGTGTTTTTTGGCCTTCCGTGTCTTCTTTGGAGAAATGTCTGTTTAGATCTGCCAATTTTTTGATAGGGTTGTTTGCTTTTGATACAGAGCTGCATGAGCTCTTTGTATGTTTTGGAGATTAATCCCTTGTCAGTCGCTACGTTTGCAATAAAGCCCTTTTTATTTCTTCTTCATTAGAACACAGTATTCTATTAATCGAGTTAGTATTTGACTCCAGTAGTTCTCTTTTTCCTCTGTCAATTTTAGCCTGACTACAGAAGTTCTGCCTTTTATATTTATCCAAAGAGGAAACCTCAGAACTTGATATCTGCTACTAGACTGGCCAGAAAGTCTGGTTTCTCATTAGCTTCTTCCTGTGTTCTGGAAGCCAGTCTGAAATGCAAATCTCACACCTTTTGTGGGGTTCTGCAGATGTCAAAATGCCCCCCTTGCATCCCAGCCTAACTCTTATTCCCAGCAGCTGTGTGTTGCCAGTTGTAATTGAAATTCATGAAAACAAACTGGCACTTGAGTCATGGATGGAAACAATTTGTGGGGGAGGCATAAAATAGCAGGGGTGTATTTCTCATGTTTATAGTCTGCTCTCATATAAGGATTTCACTTTTGAGTGAAAGCAGTTTTAATTCCATATATGCTCAGTTTGAATATTTTAGGGAGGAATTCATGATAACTACCTCTGATGTGAACTGAGCTCTAGTCTCATGACAAAAGAAATTGATTTCTTCTCTAAGCAAATGGCTAATCATGGCAGGTCCATATTGAAAACTGATAGCTTGGAGGAGTTTAGAATAAAAAATAGAGGAAAAGTAATTTTTTTTTGAAATGTATTAGATTTGGAACAGTTTGAGAAATGAAAAATCATTAATTGGTATTTTAGCAAAGTGTTTTTGTATAGGGATAGAGAAGATCTGAATCGAATCTAACACATGTATAGCTCTCATTATGCTAGCCAGTAAATCCCAGGCAGGAAAGATCAGCTACCAAAATCACACATTGAAATTTTATATTTCATGTTCTTAAACCAGCCATTTATTTATTCTTACAAGGTGTCAGGCATGTACTCGGCCCTTCCATAATCATTTTAGTGGTCTTAATATATATTTTACCCTTACACATTTGTGAGATATGCCACATTCTCATTAGAAATAGCTCTTAAACGGTGGTGTAATGACCCATTCTCCTTGGTTTGGAGGAAGCAAGTTGGGGGAAACATGACAATTTGTTGGAGAAAATAGAATTTGAACCTAAACCTGGCTTTGAGCTTGTGTTCTAAGCCACTATAGTCAAATAGCGCCCATCTTTTTGATCTTTCACTGCTTGTTATGGCCTGAATGTTTCTGTCCTTCCAAAATTCATTTGTTGAAATCTTACCGCCCCCTCTCTTCCCAAGGTGATACTATTAGGAGGTGGGGGCCTTTGGGAGGTGATTAGGTCACGAGGGTGAAATCCTCAAGAATGGGATTAATGTTCTTATAAAAAAGACCCCAGAGAGCTCCCACCATATGAAGACACATCAAGAAGTCAGCAGCCTGCAACCAGGAAGTGGACTGGCTACTAGGGCCTTGATCTCAGACTTCTAGCCTCCAGAACTGTGAGAAGGAAATGTTTGTTGTTTGAACCACTCAGTCTATGATATTTTTTAAAATAGCAGCTGAAGTTGTCTTAAGATACTACCCGAAGTATCTACTAAGAATATTCAGTGACTATGAGTTGAACTGAATTATGACTGATTCAGAGGTCATAATAAGAAAGTGTTGAATGAATGGATTCCAGGAATGTGATAGAGGCACTAATATTTCCTACCAGTTCACTTCCTCTACCTAACAATGTCTGATCCCTCTGTTCTGAATAAGAGGCCCAGCAGAGTGAACCTGGCTGGTCAGTTCCATAGGGGGTGGGGGATGTGGAGGTGGGAAGGGATAAGACTAGAGGTGACTATTGGGCAGCTGCCTAAGTGGGACATTCTAGTCCCAGCTAAATCTCTTACCTTAAAGGGCCACTTGAAGTAAATGGGTCAAATGGAGGCTGGAGAACTAGAAAAGATGAGAGCGAGATGCTTGTCCGATTAAGTGAAATAGAATTTCACAGACATGCTCCTGGTGGGAACTTGTGTTGGCTTGTGTCTCCATTAAAGGACTGGCAGTGGGAGAAAGAGCAAACACCTTCCCATGCAACAAGACTCAAATCAAATGCCACCTTTTTTGGAAAGATTCCAAACTCCCCCTGGCCAAGTTAGAACCTTGCTATGCTGTGTTCCCACAGCTCCCTTTTAATGTCTCATGGCAGAATTTACCTCATATTTATTATAGTAAGTACCTGTTGTAGGGCAGTCAACTCCAGTAGCTCCTGAGAGCACGGAGAGTCTTTGCATTTATCTTTGTTTCCCCTTATTAGATGCTGATTGAAGAAATAATTGATGAAATAAATTGCAACATGTTTGTGAAACTCCAAGTCTGAACATTATGGTTTATATAACAGGTATGAAATGCTTCATGACCTATGATGAGTATCATGCCACATTTCCTTAGTTTTCAGATTAAAATGGAACTGGCTGTAGGCCCCACCTGCCAGAATTAAGGGAGATCCAGTATCATACTTCTGCCTCCCTGCTAGATTGAATGTTTGTGTACCCAACCCAATTCATATGTTGAAACCAAATCTCCAGTGTGATGGTATTAGCAGGTGGGGCCTTTAGGCAGTGCTTAGGTCTTGAGGGTGGAGCCCTCATGAATGGGATTAGTGCCTTTGTAAAAGGACTCCAGATAGCTCCTTTACCCCTTCCAACATGTGAGAACATAGTGAAAACATGGCCTTCTATGAATCAGGAAGTGTGTCCTCACTAGACACTGAATATGCTGATGCCTTTATCTTGAACTTCCCAGCCTCCAGAACTGTGAGAAATAAATTTCTGTTGTTTATCAGCCACTCAGTTTATGGTATTTTTGTTACAGCAGCCCGAACAGACAAAGACACTTCCTCCCTCCTTCTCTTGGATCATCCACAATCCCTAGGGGCTTAAGCAACAAATCATAGTCTGCTGTCCAGTGACCAGGGGCCCTGGTGAATCTCTGTTCACTGTGCCTTCCCTGTCTAGGCTTTGCTGGAGTCATCAATTTTCCACTGTACTTCTGGCCCAGCTGTTTCAGGTATTAGCAATGCATCAGCTTATACAGTTTCGTGCTGAGCAGCACGGGACTTTGAAAAAAAGGTGGCACCAAAGGTTTACACAGTTTGCTTTGTAATCTATCAGAACCCTTTGCTCAGGTCCCAAGGCTACTAACTAAGACTCACCTTTTCAGGAACCTACACATCCATGCTCCCACAAGGTCTTTCCCCCAACCAAAGAATGTCTAAGCATCTCCTTGTTTCTGAGATGACAACCACTCTCCCTTTTTTGAATTCTAGAATCTTCTTAGGGTGAGGGCATCTTTCCTTCTTCATCTTTCTAAAATAAATGGTACCTTCTTCCACAGTGAAATTTAAAAGACCATTAAGAAGGACTTGGGCTTCAGAAACGTAAGAATCTGTCCATTTCCCTTTCTTGGGAATGGAGATAGAATGTCTTTTACTCCTTCTTGATAAATTGTCCACTCCATGGATAGGAGATTTTTTAATATAGAGTAAAAATTCTAATACAAGTTAAATTATCACCTGGAGGTCACTCTGCTATATCAAAGATGCTTAGAACAAGAGTACATGCTTTTGTTAATTCACCTCTTGCATGGTGAAAGGAGTTCCTCTTTAGTTATGACCTAAACATAAAAATCTATATCATAATGTTTTAACTTGTATAATTTATTTTTTATTTATTGCAAAAACAAGTGTTTTGGTATACAGTCCAGAGAGGAAACATTGCCAAGCTTGCTGCCAGAGAGAGAACTGAAGAAGCCAATCTCACAGGGCTCTGTTGAAAACAAGCAGCCTTTTACAGTCCCCTGATATCCTCACGGCAATGGTTTGGCAGTAACTTCTCAGGACCAGTGTGCAGGGGAGGGAGGTAGAGAAGTATCCCTGCAGTGCTCTACTTGGCTATGATCATGCTATCTTATTTTATGCCTGGTAACTCAATGAGACTGCTTACCATTATATTAAGAAGCATAACTGCTCATAAAAGCATATCCATAGTACTGGAGGACCTAGGCCAGGAGAGGTTGTTTATCTCAGTTATACACTGTGTCAAGAACACCCCTGAGAATTATTCAGGTAATGCTGTTGAGACCAGACCACTGGCCCATTGTCGCCCTCTCTTAAGGTAAGTTCCTCCTTTGGGAGAACATCCCTGGTGGGTTTACCTACTCATTGATCTCAGTTAGGATCCTTAAATAATGGTGAAACTCATCAGAGTTTGGGTTTTAAGTATTTTCTTTTCCTGGAGACTCTCTGGCCTGTAGCCAAAGGCATTTATTCCCTACTTAGTTTTCTTTGAGTTGAACATACAAAGATGATATGGATGCGGGGTAACTTGTCAAGCCACAAACATAACCTGCTCTGTAATAATACCCTCCCACACTGTTATCTTGCTTTGACATGATATAATTCAAGTTCTAATCCTGTTTCCCTGACACTAAAATGAAGTGGTTTCTCTCTATTAAAGACATCATCCTCAATTGAAACTCACTAAAACATCAACATGTCACATGGACTAGCTTCACAAAGCTCTTAATATGAAGTTGACCTTTTTAGAAAACCCATAGCTCAGAATTTGACCTTATCACCTCAGGAAATTAAATTTAAAATCTGTCTCTACAGTGTTACATGTGCTTTTTAAAAAAAAAAAAATCAGGTTTTTCTGAATTTGACTTGGGTATCAGAGACATTATTTGCTCACCAAAATGAACCAAAATACCTTCCTATTTTAAAAAAAAAATTCCTTTTCTTTCTTCCTTAACACTTAGAAAAAAACTTGTTTTGGAAAAAATTCAACGTGAAAGATAACATGGGTGTGGGCCTCCACATATCAAGGCCTCAAAGAATTCACTTTCAGCATGTTTAATTTTCAACTGAGGATTCTGAATTCCACCCAGGACAGGCTGTAGTGTGTGAAGAGTACATGTGATTGGTACTGAAGAGTAAAAGGCTCAGGCTTGAGATGAGAGGGAGGAAGAAGGAATATAAACAACCCAGAAACCTGTTTAAATCATGACAGGTGGCTGTTGATTAGGACAGGCATATAACTCACCTGGGTGCCTTAGTGGAAATGCCATGCCTTATTTTAGAAGGAAATTAGATTCAGTGATAGGAGATATACTCTAGGGACTAAATAGCATTCTAATAACATATTTTAAGTGTGCCATTTACCAACAAGATTGATTTTCAAATTTGTTTTAACAAAGATTAAAATAAAACCTGATAGCAAAATGGTGAATAGTGAAAAGAAATGTGTAAAAGCATGATGGAGGATTATGTGAGCTACTCCCCCCGCCACCAAATTGTGTGAAATGCTAGGTTTTCTTCCTTCCTTTCTTCCTTTCTTCCTTCCTTCCTTCCTTCCTTCCTTCCTTCCTTCCTTCCTTCCTTCCTTCCTTCCTTCCTTCCTTCCTTCCTTCCTTTCTTTCTTTCCTTCAATTTTACTTGAAAATAACTTTTAAAATTTAGTCAGGTGCAGGCAAACTTATAGAGACAGAAAATAGATCAGTGGTTGCCTAGGGATGGAGATGGGATCTGGGATTGACTATAATCTGGCCTAATGGATCTTTTGGGGGTGATGAAAATGTTCTAAAACTGGATTGGGGTGATAGTTGCACAACTGTATAAATTTAATGAAGATCATTGAACTGTATACTTGTGATGGGCAGATTTTATGATATATAAATTATACCTCGGCCTTTGCTGGTGGCGCAGTGGTTGAGAGTCCGCTTGCCGTTGCAGGGGACACGGGCTTGTGCCCCGGTCCGGGAAGATCCCACATGCCGCGGAGTGGCTAGTCCTGTGAGCCATGGCCGCTGATCCTGCGCGTCCGGAGCCTGTGCTCCACAACGTGAGAGGCCACAAGAGTGAGAGGCCCGCGTGCTGCAAAAAAAAAAAAAAAAAAAAATTAAAAAAAAAAACTTTTTAAGAAAATTAACAAGGTGCAGCTTCATGATATTGGATTTGGCAATGATTTCTTGGATATGACACCAAAAGCATAAGCAACAAAAGAAAAAATAGATAAACTGGGCTACATTAAAATTAAAAGCTTCTGTGTATCAAAGGACACAGTCAACAGAATGAAAAGGCAGCCCAGATAATGGGAGAAAATATTTTAAAATCATATATCTGATAAGGGGTTAATATCCAGAATATTATAAAGAACTCTTAAAGCTCAACAGCAAAACTAACAACCTGATTAAAAAATGAGCAAAGGTCTTGAATATGCATTTCTCCAAAGAAGATATACAGATGGCCAATAAACACATGAAAAGATGCTCAACATTACTAATCATCAGGGAAATACAAATCAAAACCATAACAAGATACCTCCTTATACACATTAGAATGACCACTATCAAAAAAATAGGAAATAACAAGTGTTGGCAAGGATGTGAAGAGATTGGAACACTTGTGCATTGTTGATGGGAATGTAAAGTGTGCAGCTGCTTTGGAAATCAGTATGGAGGTTCCTCAGAAAATTAAAAATAGAATTATCATATGATCCAGTAATTCCACTTCTGAGTATATACCCAAAAGAATCAAAAGCAGAAGCAGGGTCTTGAAGAGATATTTGTACAATCATGTTCATAGCCGTACTCTTCAAAAGGTGGAAGTGACCAAGTGTCCATCAACAGATGAATGGATAAACAAAATGTGGTCTCTACATGCAATGGAATATTATTCAGCCTTAAAAAGGAAGGAAATTCTGAAATAGGCTACAACACATGTGAACCTCAAGGACATGGTTAACGTGGTAAAATTTTACATTATGTATATTTTATCACAGTTAAAAACTTAAAAAGTTTAAATATTTTTTAACCAGATATGCTTGTCTATTCTAACACCCCCCAAATTGGTTTTATCTATTCTGGTCCTGGAATACTGTAGTCATGAATGAATTGTTGTGGGTATAAATGCATTCCAGATTGTGCTAATCAATCCTGATTTTGCCTCTGCTATTCTTTTGGTTAGTTCATCTGTTGTCATGGAGTTAAATCTCACTTTTGTGTAGATAATCTTACCTAGACCAACTTCACAAATTCTGATCCTGCGGTTCTAACTTCTTGATGGTGTTTTCACTAGAACATCACCAAATTATCCCAGACTCATCATGGGTAAATAAAAATTCATATTCTTTGCAAATAATGTCTGCCTCTTGAATTCCCTGGTTCTTCCTTTGGTCCCAGTCATCCTCCTAGTTATCATGGCTTATATCTGTGGAGTTATTTTGGATCCTACCTATTTCTCAGTAACAATCATTGTTTTTTCTGCCTTCATTCTTTTCTATTTCTAAACATACTGTACAACAGTGACAGGTAAATTTAAATCTTAAAACATTCAGACAATTCACAGTTAATCCTAACCCACCTACCCAAAGTAATCTCTGACTGTTATCAAGATTAATTCTCTACTTCTACATTAAGTGTGCTCTACTTAATGTTCACATTCTAATTTTCATGTGTTTTACTCTCTTCCTTCCTAAATACAATGGTCTTCTCCCTCTTTTCCACTTAATGATCTCTTCCCATCAAACATCCCTCAAACAGGAGCATTCCCTGATCACTGCAGCCTCTGGTCATCTCAGTCTTCTCTGAAAGCCTGCCTTGACACTCACTATCTCTTCTGAGCTACCAGTGGAGTGTGAGCTGTCAGCACCAGACAAGAATAACAAAAACAAACCCAGGATGGGCCTGGGGTCAGATGATAGGAAAGTGTTGATGGGAGGCCATGAGTTGAGGTGGGATTGTGGTCAAGATCAGATAGTGAATTAGCACAATAGAAGAAACACATATGAACAAAAGGAGACATGAGAGTCAAAGTCTTTGGAAAAGACTGAAGAACAATAAGGAATATAAATTGGAGTAAATCTTAAGTATCCCAACTTCCATTAAGAGCTCTAGTCACTGTACCTTGACTAGTACACAATCTCAGGCAGCAGAACAGTTCAGGGGAAAGGGTATAAACTAAAGCTCCTGACAGACATGGATCCTAATCCCAGTGCCCCCACTTCCTATCTGTGTGATCTTGGGTAAATTACTCGAACTTCTTGAGCCTTGTTGTATTCATCTCTAAAACAGGGATAATAACACCAATATTATAGAGCTGTTCTGATAAGTAGATAGAATTCAATAATGTAGATAAAGATCCTGGTAGATGCTCAATAATGGTAGCTATTAAACCTTTATTCTGGCTAAGGTCAATTGCTCTGTAGGTATTGAATGAAAACTGCCTTCTTTATGAGTTATAAAGATAATATCATCACTACATCACTGTGTGAATAAAGTATAATTATCAATGAATGTCAGCCTACATCTTAAGTATGCAAGAAATACTGCCTTTCTTCCTTTTTCTTTCCTACCACTCTTTGTTATTTCTTTCCTTTTTCCTTTCTTTCTATTTAATTTTGACTCTGGTGTGGACTGGGTAGGAAATTCAATATCAATGATTCTTGGGTTCCCCACCTCCTTCAGTTTTGGACCAAGAGTTCAGAGTCTTTCATGAAGGCTTTAGGAAAGTCTTGCTACTCACTGGTCTCTGTCTATCCTGAATACTGCTGAGAATCCACCTTGCCCAAGACTCCCTCAGATCTTTTGCCACACTTGGACTCCAAGGAACTTTGGTCAATCTAAGAACACTGGATCAAAGTCCAGTGTCATAGAAAGACTCATGGAAAGAAGAAAGGAAAAGGAAGGAAGGACAGAGGAAGGAAGGAGGAAGCCATCAGCCTAGGGATATCTGGGTTTGCTTGTTGGACAATAAATTATCGAAAGAAAGTCCTGTGTTCTAGGCAGAAATGAAAATCTCTGGAGATAAAAGGAGAGTGGAGAAGGGCAGGTGGACTAAAGATACGGAAAAGCCTAAAGTTCAAAGTATTGTAGAATTTCTTATTTGTAACTTGAACTTTCTCTTCCTCTGATAGAAGAGACATGAATTGTTCAAAGGGTATTTCCAGCTGACTCAGACAAAGAGAACTTATGGGTTGTCTGAAGCAGGAGGAACACAATACTTCTTGTTTTGACCCTACCCTAACTTGGTTACTTAATTCATCTTCAGGGGCCCATGTTTTTTCATCTGAAATGAAGGTGTAAAATGAAGGTGTTCTAACCACAAACTGTTAAAAATATAGTTGAATTCTAAAATTCTCTGATAGAAAAAATGATTTTAGAGGGTGGGCTTTGCTATAGGTTTCAGAATCATGACTGTAAAAGGAAACAATTCAGAGGCAAAATAATCTCCTCCTCCACCCAACTGTCTGCTCTTTAGCTCTGCCTCTATTACGGCCTGGATGACTTTCTGTTCTGATTTATAGTCATTTGCTGACAAGTCTTATCTCCTAGTTTACTACTAGAGTTTAAATTCTTTATGGAACTGATTCAGCTCTCTAGACATCTCTCCTTTCCCTCTTTTCTCACTCCCTGCTCAGAGTCTCCTTGAACGGAGTAAGCACGAGTAAGAATTATTTACAAGTGAATGGAAATAACCAACTTTAAGAACTCAAGAATTTCTTCTGAAGGTTGACTTTATTGACCGCTCTTGGGAAGTTGTTTCTGTCGCCCACATTCTAACAAACTGAAACGGCTTTTGTCCTAAAATATTTATTTAAAATGTTTTCTGTTGTGTTTAACTCTTTACAAGCATTTTCTTTTTTCAATCTCACAACAAGCCTGAAAAGTAGATATTGATATCATATCTACCAGATAGGGAAACAAAGCCTCAGAGGGGTTAGCGTTTTGCCCAAGAGCATTCAGCTTGCTAAGAGGCAGAAGCAGGGCATGATTCCAAATCTTTCAGATTACAGAGCCCACCTCAATGTAGTAGAGATATTTTCCAAATCCTTTAGAAAGAGCTAGTAGGGATTGCCTCACAGTTGAAGAGACAAACTGGTTTATGAATATCCATGAAGGAAGAAGAACAACAACAGTGAATTTGGAAACAAAACTTCCTTCTTCTAATTCAGTCCAAGCAGCATCTCTGATTTTAAGCAGCTATTTCCTGATATATAGCATTGACGTCTAGCCTTGAGTTTGTAATCGTGGTGCTCACACTGGTTTGCCAGGAGTTTGCAAATGCTTTTAAGCAACAGAAGTTTTCAGTGAGAGAAAAAGGAAAACATTTTCAATATAAAGATCAAGGAAAGAGACTGATTGACCCAATCCTATTAGAATGATTTAGACTGGAAATAATAACTGTTTGCTTTCAACTTATTCTGAGTAAGCAACTATTTTCAACAGGCATCCCATAATGACTCCCAATTCTCAGAACACTGAAACAATCTCTATAGGAGAATGAAGTCTGCTGTTTGTGAGGGGAGGAAAAAGATACCAGCATTGCATACTGACTATTCAAGGTTATAATAAACACTCTATGGAATGTCTCTTGCGTCTATATTACACTCTCAATCCACAATGAATATGTATTTGAACATTAAATTCATCTTTTTTTCCCCCAAAGAACAGGTATTTGTGTCGAACTAAAAATCAGGACAGAACTTACTTGTCTGTCCTTGGAAGTTGTTTTGCTTAAGAATCCCTTCTTTATCTTCCAGTTCAGTAAGGGCTTTACTGATTATTGAAGACTTCTTTTAGCTTGACAGTTTTAATAAGATATATAATATGGAAGTTTTAATATGATATATAATCAGAAGTCAGCTCATACCTGAAAAAAAATCATTGTGGAATAATACACATCCATAAGCTTGTCATCGTGGACACACCCTGGCAAATTGTCTGCTGTGACTAACTGCTTACCTCACACAGGTGACGACACTGACTGCTCTCCGTGTTATTTCAGGCTCTCTGGCTTAAATTCTGATTCTAGTAATTATGGAGAATAAACAAAATTTTGGATGAGAGAACATTCTTTACTTTTTGGTGAATAGATGCAATTTTTTTGGTTGTACATGTATAATTTTATACACATAAATAAACTGTATAAATAAAATTATTCCGTCTTTAAATAGGATTTTCTTATTGGAGTTCATAGTTTAGTAAATGAATGGAAGCCTCATTTAAAAATCTATGTATCGGGGCTTCCCTGGTGGCGCAGTGGTTGAGAGTCCGCCTGCCGATGCAGGGGACATGGGTTCATGCCCCAGTCTGGGAAGATCCCACATGCTGCGGGGCGGCTGGGCCCGTGAGCCATGGCCGCTGAGCCTGCGCATCTGGAGCCTGTGCTCCGCAACGGGAGGGGCCACAACAGTGAGAGGCCCGCATACCGCAAAAAAAAAAAAATCTGTGTCTCATAGAAAACAAACTTATGGTTACCAAAGGAGAAGGAGGGGAGGGAAAAATTAGGAGTATGGGATTGACAGATACATACTACCTTATATAAAATAGATAGGCAACAAGGATTTACTGTATAGTACAGGGAACTATGTTCAATATCTTGTAATAACCTATAGTGGAAAAGAATTTTAAAAATAAAGAATATATGTATATATGTATAACCAAATCACTTTGCTGTACACCTGAAACTAACACAATACTGTAAATCAACTATACTTCAATTAAAATAAAAAAAAATCTATATCTTCATTGTATCTATGTTCAGTGTTTTTCTATAAATTATAATAAAATCTTTTCCTGGCAAATATCTACAAAATTATAAATTGATAAATGAATGAAAGTTTAGGACTGTTATACAATTTCAAGCTGTTTCCAAGGATGATTTAAATTTGACCAGTTCAACTCACAGGATCTATCACTGTTTATAGGTGGGTGGGTATGCACACATGTGTGTGCCCACATGTGTGTACGTGTGCGGAGGATGACACTATAAACCACAGATCATAAACTGGTGATTATTATCACAGATGTGTTTTGATTTCCCAGCACAATGTTTTACAAAATCCCAAATTTGTTGTAAATATTTATGAATCAGCAAATATCAATAAAAGCAGATTTCTGAAGTCTCTTAAAAATGAGGAAACATAGCAATATTGAGCCTATAGTCTCTCATGGCAAAAATTGGATGGAGTTAGGGAGAGACTACAGAAATAACTGGGGCTCATACTTTCCAATTGTCCCCTCCTCCCTCATTGCTGTACATTACCTCCCTGGTTCCTGTGGGTATTTGAGATTGAGGCCCTTGCTTTGAAGAAAATTCTCTAAGACTTCCTTTTAGCGTGGTGTATTAGTCATTGACTTTGTGGATGGTGACTCAGAGTTAAGAAGTATTGCAGGAGTCTCAGGCCAGCTCAACAGCTAGGTGTAACTGAAGGATACCTGTTTAGGAACTCCAATAGCCCAGCTCCTTGGGACTCACAGGATGAAGAGCCATACTGGAAGGGGAAGAACACCTTCCCAAATCCTTTCATAAATCGGAAGGAGGAAATTTGTCAAACTTCAATCACCCTTGGAAGTGGCTTGAAATTGTATAATCATCCTAACTTTCCCTCATTTATCAATTTATTATTTTGTCGATATTTGCCATAAAAAGGTTTTATTACAATATATAGAAACCCTCTGAGTATAGGTACAATAAGGACATAGGTTTTTTTTTTTAATTAATTATTTTATTTTTGGCTGCAATAGGTCTTCATTGCTGCGCACGGGCTTTCTCTAGTTGCAGCGAGTGGGGGCTACTCTTCGTTGCAGTGCGTGGGCTTCTCATTGCGGTGGCTTCTCTTGTTGTAGAGCACAGGCTCTAGGCACACAGGCTTCAGTAGTTGTGGCACGTGGGCTTAGTAGTTGTGGCTCACAGGTTCAGTAGTTGTGGCTCACAGGCTCTAGAGCACAGGCTCAGTAGTTGTGGCACATGAGCTTTGTTGCTCCACAGCATGTGGAATCTTCCTGGACCAGGGATTGAACCTTGTCCCCTGCATTGGTAGGCGGATTCTTAACCACTGTGCCACCATGGAAGTCCCAGGACATAGGTTTTTAAATAAAGTTTTCATTAATTTACATAAAGCCAGCAGCCTGGATTGGGAGCACAGCTCTTGTTTTCTTTCTTATCCTTACTTCTGGGACGGAAATTTCTTACTATAAATTTGTTCTCAACACATTTGTTTATTAATACAAGGATATATGTATATATAGTGCATATATACCAGCAGGCTTGGCTCATATGGAATAAAACAAAAGAAGGGAAAGTTTGGCAATTATCCTGGTAATTACCTTGATAAAAACAGCAGATCTAGTTCTGTTCCATGATAGATATTTTGGTTTTAAATTAGTTCTGTTACTACCAGGCCTGAATTAATTAACCAGGTAATTTTGCAAAGTGGGAAAAGTCTCCTTCAAGATGAAATAGGTACTCCCTGTTTAAGCTTTTAGATGGATTAATTTTAGAAAGTTCAGCTCACAGAATTCCTTAGATTTGTAATGATGTCACCACTTGGAAGAACTCTAATTCTGAGTCTGAGCCACTCCTCTCACCCCCAGGAGAGTGTGTGTGTGAGAGAGAAGGGAAGCCAGGCATGGATACATGAGCAATTGTGAAGGTGAGCTCAAACAGCAATACGTGGTACACAGAAGGGCTGTGTCTCTTTAATGAAATGCCTCAGCTTCCCTACTGCCCTCTGCCTAATTTTGGGTTCTAAGTTTCTTGGCAGCAGGGAATGATGGCTTTTAGGAGGTGCCAATCCTACTTGCAGATATTGTTGCTCTAATTCTGCCTAAATTGCAGTTTCTGGCCTTGGGTCATAATGCCAAATAGGAAGTGCCTCCTAGTTCCTCCAAATATGGTATGTGGACAAGGGGGCGGAGTTTAGCACACAAATACCCAGCTGCCAACTTTTCATGCTTACAAAGGATCAAAAATAGGTCACTTAAGGTCAATAATACATCCTTTCTTCTCCCTCCCAAGGAGCAAATAGTGTTGTCTTACACTCTAGGTGAAATACAGACTTCAACTCCAGAGCTATATTTAGTTTGGAGTTTTGCTTTAATGCTACCCAAACACATTCTATAACTGTTATGGCCTCAAAGAATTGCATGAATAAAGTAACTTAAATTTAACTTGTATACATGTCTGATCAACTTTGTGGGGGAAAGTTTAAAGCCAAAACAAGGAGAAGTGGGGAGAGGGAGTAAAAACATCTTGTTTGTTTTTGAGGTATGACTGATATTTGACTATAAATTAGCGTCTGAGTAGAATGGTAGAAAAACAAAAAAACAGGGTTGACAGGTGTCTCAAAGGTCATGTCCAACCCTCTTCCTGAGGATGCATGAATCACCAGCCCACTCTGATTCCTTCTGTCTGAGCTGCTGCATTTTTTTCAGGTTCTGCTACTTCAGGAAACCACAGTTGTTGGCTGATAGAAAAATTACAGCAGCGCCATAATACGAGAGAGCTATTTCTGCCAGTGAGATATTAAGAGTACCTAGTATATAATAGGCCTTGCACTATAAGAAAATGCTGTTCTTTGCTGACTATCAAGAGGTTAAAAAAAAAATAAACTGTGACTATTTTGAACTTTCAACTATCAGGTTCCCTGCATATCTAGGAATACTAATAATGTTCCTCTGGTGAATAGACTTGAAACACAGTAAAATGCTTTCTTTACAGCATTATCATTTCCATTAATTTGATCAAGTGTTGATCAGTATAAATTATTTATGTGAGCACAGAGAGCCGCCTCCCTAGGTGCAAGGCAATCTGTTAAAGATTTGCTATCATGCTAATGAATGAGGGGGAAGGGGGAGAAGTACATTTTATGAGTCATAAAGTTTTAGGAACATTAGTTCTCATGTTTGCATTTGGAAATGAACTCTTGGTGAAATGCACTGTGAAAAAAAATGGAAACCCAAATTCATCAACAGCATACATCAAAATAACGGTGGAAAAGACTCAAACCCTGGTAACCTGACAATTATGATGATCAAATGGGAGATTAGAAATGGTCCTGAAGGTATAGAAGGACTTAAACTCTAGTAGGATTGACTGGCTCATGCCTTAATTTGATTTCTTTCCTTTTTTTTTTTTTTAAATTAATTAATTTAGTTTTGGCTGTGTTGGGTCTTCATTGCTGCTCACGGACTTTCTCTAGTTGTGGCAAGTGGGGGCTACTCTTCGTTGCGGTGTGCGGGCTTCTCCCTGCGGTGGCTTCTCTTTGTTGTGGAGCACGGGCTTCAGGCACGTGGGCTTCAGTAGTTGTGGCTCACGGGCTCTAGAGCGCAGGCTCAGTAGTTGTGGCTCACGGACTTAGCTGCTCCGCGGCATGTGGGATCTTCCAGGACCAGAGCTCGAACCCGTGTCCCCTGCATTGGCAGGCGGATTCTTAACCACTGCGCCACCAGGGAAGTCCCTTTAATTTGATTTCTAATAAAATGTGTCTATCGGCCACAGCTTTTCTGAGGGGCAGGGGAAAGTGAGACGAGAAAAGAAGATGGACAGAGAACCAGCACCTAATGCACTTCTTCGCATACTTACTGGCGTCACTGTAAGAATCTTGCTGTAGTTGTCTATAGGCAAGGTCTAGCTTCCAGGGATAGCTAGGTAAGTCCCCTACTGCAAATAACTGACAATAAGTGCACTTGTTATCCTGATGCTCCATATACGTTAATGCATTTAATGCTTGTGTCAAGCCTGTAAGGTAGGCACTATCATTAATCCTATTCTACAGTCGAAGAAACTGAGGCACAATGAGGTTAAGTGTCATGTGCAAGTTCACACAAAAAGTAGAAGAGCCAGGAATTGAACCCAGGCAACTGAGTTCTAGACACTGCGCTCTTAATCACTGTACTAAATGACCTCTCAAATATTTACAAAGTCTGTGTTTTACAAAGTCTGGTCTAAAATTCACCTGCATTAGACTTCCTGGGGTGATTTTTTAAAGTTTCCTAGGCTAGTATATCAGAATCTCTGGGAGTTGGGCTTAAGAATTCCTATTTAACAACTCACTTTTGCACACTAAAATTTGAGAATCACTAGTCTGAGGAGTGGGAGAGGGACCTAGAGAGAAGCTCCTTTTGGTCTTCAAAGCCCAGAAAGGCACGCTATTAAACTCTTCAGATTTTGTATGTAAAATCAGGTCACCTTCAAATACAGATGGTTTTACTTCTTCCTTTCTAATCTGGATGCATTTTATTTCTTTTTCTTGCCTGACTGCCCTGGAGAGAATCTCTAGTACAATGTAAAACAGAAGTGGTGAGAGTGGACATCTTTGTCTTGTTCCTAGCTCTCCAGATTTTGAAGGAAAGAATTGATGGATTGACGCTAATATATTAGAAATTCACAATTAAAATCTGTAGTTTGGTATCTTCCATTCCTGACCTGGATTGCATGAAGAGAAGCTTACACACCAAAAATACCAAATTTACTTCTAATTCATTCCCAGAATGGAGTGTGGTCTTCCTGTTAGGGCCCCAGGGAGCAGAGCCAGACACGTAGAGATTTTCAGTAAACTCCTATTGAGTATGGGTGAGGTCTTCAGCTCTTTCCCTTCAGATTCATTGTGGGGACTAGGTATGTCCGTGGTCTCCCCTTGTGGAGATTTGTTGGAGTTAAATGAGGAACATTTTCAAATTACACATGTCTTTATCCCATATCTGCTGTTCAGCATGTCTGGGTTTGGGACCTGGGTTATGTATTTTTAATAAAACTCCTAGACCATTATAATCTCCCCTCTGGTTAAGAAGAACTGCAGTATAGAGGCCTAGCTTTAGAGATAGTTTAATGTCACCTGATTCCTGTAAAGGTCACCGTGAACAGTGCTGTCATAGAGGTAAAGAAATAAAGGGGCTGTTCCACTTACTATGACTGCCTAAATTACCTCCAAACTAAGTGCCGTATATCAACCGTTAATGATGCTCACAGATACTTTGGTTAGGAATTCAAACAAGGCTTGTAGTGGATCACTTACTCTGCACCATGAAGTCTGAGACCTTTGGTAGAAGACTTGAAAGCTGAGGGCTGAGGTTAGCTGAGGTTCATTCACTGACATATCTGGTGGCTGATGCTGGTTGTTGACTGAGACCTTAGCCCAGGCTGAGAGCTGGAACACCTCGACGTGGCCTCTCTGTGGGTCATGGCATTCCTCACAACAAGATGGCTGAATTCCAATAACAATAATTCCAACAAGGAATCCAACAGTTGGGATTTCCCTGATGATCCAGTGGTTAAGACTCTGCGCTTCCACTGCAAGGGGCTTGGGTTCAATCCCTAGTTGGGAAACTGAAATCCCACAAGCTGCGTGGTGCAGCCAAAATGAAACAAACAAAAACCCATTACAGGTGCTATGGAAAAAGAAACCATATAATAATAGTAATAATAATATCTAACATTATTGAGCACTTACACGCTAGATACTCTTCTAAACATTCTATGTAAATTACCCCAGTCTTCCCACAACCCTATAAAACAGACAATATTATAATCTCTATTGTAAAGAATCTGAGCTTGTATAACTTGCCTAAAGCATAGCTTGCCAGAAAGTAATGGTGATCAGATTAAAACCAGGCAGCCTGGCTCCAGAAATATTCTCTTATTTACTACTGGTATGCTACATAACTGAGAGAGACATGGGATCTAGTCCAAAGCACTAATTTGAGGAGGACTGTATTATGCTCCAAGTGTTTTCCATGCCCAAAACCCCATTCTGAGGAAAGATGACTACTCAGCTTTGTCTCTCTAGTCTATCCTGATTGACCAGGGAAGGACATCTTCCTGTGGCCATCATCTGTAATAACCCTGAAGTCTGGTGACAGAACTCTGTAGAACTACTGGAGAGTTACTAAGTAAACCCATCAGATCCTCCCTCCCGGAACTTGAATGTAAGTCTATCCAAGGGTAGTCAGCTGTGTGTCAGTAGGTAGAAATCAGGAGACACATAGAAAATAAGTCAGAAAGGCTGCACAGGAAGCAGAAGCCCTGGGAAGAAGGAATTAAGAAGCAGGCAGGAGAATAAAGAGTTTTGTGTTCATATGAACAAAAGCAGTAAAAGCAAAGGCGGAGAAGAGAGTAGTTAGTGCCCACAATAGGAACAGACTGGAGCAGGCAGACAGATGCCAACGTCTAAGGCGTGTGTGCCATTGTGAAATTAGCAGACCTGGAATATATTTACTATATGTACCTTTTCTTATGTACCTGTAGTGTTTAGTGCTCAACGAAGTGTGTCTGTGCTACAAAGGAAGTTCCCTGCCCCGTGCATCCTTAAAACAAATCCTCATTTTCTGAGGTAACGTGAGCCTCTCTCTTTCTGTTCTTTATTCTTGAAATGCCCGCACCCACTGACTGTGCAGCTTATGAGTCATGTGGCCTGGGATAGGTCATTTCCCTGTTTGCCTCAGTTTTCTCATTGATAAGATGTGGGGTGGACCATTTCCAGCTCCAAAATTTATTACTCTGGACTTTAGCACGAAGAGGTTGGTCACAGTTGGATTACAAAGTCATGGTAGTTCCCCCACCCTCTTTATTCTCAGCTTCCTTTCCAGCCACAGAGTGATTTAAACTTGAGACTTCTGTCTCATAAGAAATCCAACTGCAGTACTAACGTGTAAATTAGCTGTGTGGCCTCCTGGCAGCCTCCACGCAGGCTTCCCTGGCCCTGTGCAGTGTTTTCTGCCGAGCCAACAGGCGAGTGTGTGTGTGCTGACCCTGTCTTCTCTCATTTCACAAGAGGCCTTGTTTGCTGGAGAGAGATGAAAATAAACTATGGGAAGTTGCAAACATGCTGATGGGAACTGAGGTAAAACGTGGAAAGGATGCTGGGTTTGGTGTGGTCAGAGGTGACTGTAACTACTGGCCAGGAAGGAAATTTGGAAGGGATTGTTTTACAGATTCTACTTAAAATTCTGTTTCATCTCAAGGGGGCTTTACAGTGGAACAGACCATCATTTGCATTTCAGAGAAATAAAAAAAAAAAAAAAGACAGAAATTTGGACCTGGAAGGGCTCACAAGGATTCTTGTGTTAACCTCTGCCCATCACTCACTTCCATCCACCACTTCGCTACATGAGTTTGGATTTGGAGGAAACCATAGGCAGAGCTCCAGATGGAACATTTGGAGACCTGGAAACAGTTCTGGCTCTGAGGTCAGCTTATTGTGTGACTGTGGACAAAAACTTCTTGGAGTTCTTAGTTTTTCCTTTTGTATACTAAATGATCTTGTCTGTTTTTTGCTTATGTCACTAGAATTTTGTGCTAGTTAATGACATATTGGTCTCTATTCTCCTCATTTTCTCAGTCAATACCTTGCACTAAGCCAAATGTTTAGAGAGGGTTACAGGTTAACTCTTACAAACCTTCAGGGAATTGTTTTATGAATCACTGGTGTATTGAACTAAATAGAATCCTTGTATGGTCCGCTTAGAGAGTAGAGCACCAGAAATGCACTGAAAAGTCTGAATGGTACTCTAGAGAGCTGAAAGAGTTAATGGGCTTGCCTCTGGTAGAGATGATTGGATGCCAAGACATGACATAAGACACAGGAGAAAGAGAAGGCTAAAATATATTTACATGAGGGAAAATTTAGCAATCTGTTAGTAAAAACTGGATTGTACTTCCCTTTCACTGTCTCTTTCCCTGCCCAATCTCTCTCTCTCTCTCTCTCACACACACACACACACACACACACACACACGTGCCCACACACGTCTTGATATTATACTATTGACTAGAATGGAAAGTCAAACTGAGCTGAGTGGAAAGGTGCTTTGAGTTCTTGGTGAAAGAAATAAATACACCTCACCCTGGACTGTCCCTTTGTATTCTAAAAATTCATTGGATGATGGAATTTTTTTCCCCTTCTTTTCTCTCCCTATTCACAGAAACCCAATTACTCACTGAGCTAAGGGTCATGGTTGATTTATTTCAAACCTAGGATCCAGTGAAGAAACAGGCTTCTGTGAGTATTCTAAGAAACCTAGAATAACAGGTAGCAAAACTCCACTGATTGCCCATTAGCAGGAGAATAATGTCAAAATTCCTGAAATTGAAATCCAATGAACTTCTTGGTCTGTTTCCAACCTAAGTATGCTGCCAGTAGAAAGGAAGCTTCCTAGGAGCGAAGACTTTGTCCACATTGTTCATTTTAGCAGGGCATTTTGTGTCTGTTATTTTGAGAATGTCGTGAACCCAGAGTGGTCTGATGTCCTGGTGTATTTGAGAACTTATCAGTTAATATGACAGAACAGCTACAGGCTCTTTTTCCGTGTTCTTTTGGGGTTTTTCCTGTGTCTTCATTCTGTGTGCTCACTCTTCTATCAGCCACACTCCCTTTAATTGGCTGAATGAAGGTTGTCACGTAAAATATTTTCTCGTTAAAAATTTTCAACATTGTTATAATTCTGATTAAAATGATGGTATTAAAGGCCTTTGGGTTAAAACACAAAAATAACAGTTCTGTTGTCATTTTTGTTCATTGGTATATCCCGACATGTAGCGTAGTGCTTGACACATAATTAGCATTCAATAAATGCTGAAAGAATGAGTAAATGAACCTTATTTTTCACTATTTTCCTTCCTTATTTTTTAGCCATAGCTAGTGGCCCAGTAGGTACAATAAATGAGTGAAGTCAGTTGTGAGTCCAGATTCATGCATTGGGTTTGTGGTAGGAACTGTGATGAGTTGGAGAACACATGTCCCAGTTACAGTGGGCAGCTCCTGCCTATTGTTGCCACACAGGAGTATTAAACTGGTTTTGCCAGACATTTTTATTTTCAAGAGAAGCTGAAAATCCTTATTTGTACATGAAATCTTCAGTTCTTAAAAGTATGCTGTGCAATATTTAAGAAACTATAGTAACCCTAAATAAACAAGGACATATACCATGTTCATAGGTTAGAAGACTCAATATTGTAAAGGTGCAAATTTTCCACAAACTGACCTGTAGATTCAATAAAAGTCCATTTTCTTACTATATATGAGAATTAATGAGTCAGTTATAAAATTTACCTAAAAATAACAAAGGATCAAGAATAGCCAAGGCAATCTTAAAAAGGAACAAAGTTGGAGAACTTATGCACTACCAGATATAAAGCGTTGTAATAGACAAATAGAACAGAGTCCCAAAACAAAAACGACATAGACTGTTCACTTGATTCATGATGAGGGCGACATTGTAGTTCAGTGGGTAAAGAATAATTTAAAAAAAAAATGTTTCTGGGGGAATTAGATAGCCATATGGAAAAAAATAAATCTCTCTTTTTTTAAAAAAACATCTTTATTGGAGTATAATTGCTTTACAATGGTGTGTTAGTTTCTGCTTTATAACAAAGTGAATCAGCTATACATATACATAGATCCCCATATCTTCTCCCTCTTGCGTCTCCCTCCCACCCTCCCTGTCCCACCCTTCTAGGTGGTCACAAAGCATCGAGCTGATCTCCCTGTGCTATGCTGCTGCTTCCCACTAGCTATCTATTTTACATTTGGTAGTGTATACATGTCAATGCCACTCTCTCAGTTTGTCCCAGCTTACCCTTCCCCGTCGCTGTGTCCTCAAGTCAATTCTCTACATCTGTGTCTTTATTCCTGTCTTGCCCCTAGGTTCCTCATAACCTTTTTTATCTTTTTTAGATTCCATATATATGTGTTAGCATACGGTATTTATTTTTCTCTTTCTGACTTACTTCACTCTGTATGACAGACTCTAGGTCCATCCACCTCACTACAAATAACTCAATTTCGTTTCTTTCTATGGCTGAGTAATATTCCATTGTATATGTGTGCCACATCTTCTTTATCCATTCCTCTGTCGATGGACACTTAGGTTGCTTTCATGTCCTGGCTATTGTATATAGATCTGCAATGAACATTGTGGTACATGACACTTTTTGAATTACGTTTTCTCAGGGTATATGCCCAGTAGTGGGATTGCTGGGTTGTATGTAGTTCCATTTTTAGTTTTTTAAGGAACCTCCATACTGTTCTCCATAGTGGCTGTATCAATTTACATTCCCACCAACAGTGCAAGAGGGTCCCCATTCCTCCACACCCTCTCCAGCATTTGTTGTTTGTAGATTTTGTAATGATGCCCATTCTAACTGGTGTGAGGTGATACCCCATTGTAGTTTTGATTTGCATTTCTCTAATGATTAGTGATGTTGATCATCCTTTCATGTGTTTGTTGGCGACCTGTATATCTTCTTTGGAGAAATGACTGTTTAGGTCTTCTGCCCATTTCTGGATTGGGTTGTTTCTTTTTTTGATATTGAGCTGCATGAGCTGCTTATAAATTTTGGAGATTAATCCTTTGTCAGTTGCTTCATTTGCAAATATTTTCTCGCATTCTGAGGGTTGTCTTTTGTCTTGTTTATGGTTTCCTTTGCTGTGCAAAAGCATTTAAGTTTCATTAGGTCCCATTTATTTATTTTTGTTTTTATTTCCATTTCTCTAGGAGGTGGGTCAAAAAGGATCTTGCTGTGATTTATGTCATGGAGTGTTCTGCCTATATTTTCCTCTAAGAGTTTTATAGTGTCTGGCCTTACATTTAGGTCTTTAATACATTTTGAGTTTATTTTTGTGTATAGTGTTAGGAAGTGTTCTAATTTCATTCTTTTACATGTAGCTGTCCAGTTTCCCCAGCACCACTTATCGAAGAGGCTGTCTATTCTCCATTGTATATTCTTGCCTCCTTTATCAAAAATAAGGTGACCATATGTGCGTGGGTTTATCACTGGGCTTTCTATCCTGTTCCACTTATCGGTATTTCTGTTTTTGTACCAGTACCATACTGTCTTGATTATTGTAGCATTGTAGTATAGTCTGAAGTCATGGAGCCTGATTCCTCCAGCTCTGCTTTTCTTTTTTAAGATTGCTTTGGCTATTTGGGGTCTTTTGTGTTTCCATACAAATTGTGAAATTTTTTGTTCTAGTTCTGTGAAAAATGCCACTGGTAGTTTTATAGTGATTGCATTGAATCTGTAGATTGCTTTGCGTAGTAGAGTCATTTTCACAATGTTGATTCTTCCAATCCAAGCACATGGTATATCTCTCCATCTGTTTGTATCATCTTTAATTTCTTTCATCAGTGTCTTACAGTTTTCCGCATACAGGTCTTTTGTCTCCTTAGGTAGGTTTATTCCTAGTTATTTTATTCTTTTTGTTGCAATGGTAAATGGGAGTGTTTCCTTAATTTCTCTTTCAGATGTTTCATCATTAGTGTATAGGAATGCAAGAGATTCCTGTGCATTAATTTTGTATCCTGCTACTTTACCAAATTCATTGATTAGCTCTAGTAGTTTTCTGGTAGTGTCTTTAGGATTCTCTATGTATAGTATCATGTCATCTGCAAACAGTGACAGCTTTACTTCTTCTTTTCCAATTTGGATTCCTTTTATTTCTTTTTCTTCTCTGATTGCTGTGACTAAAACTTCCAAAACTATGTTGAATAATAGTGGTGAGAGTGGGCAACCTTGTCTTGTTCTTGATCTTGGTGGAAATGGTTTCAGTTTTTCGACATTGAGAACCATGTTGGCTATGGGTTTGTCATATAAGACCTTTATTATGTTGAGGTAAGTTCCCTTCTGCCTACTTTCTGGAGGATTTTTATCAAAAAATGGGTGTTGAATTTTGTCGAAAGCTTTTTCTGCATCTATTGAGATGATCATATGGTTTTTCTCCTTCAATTTGCTAATATGGTGTATCACATTGATTGATTTGCATATATTGAAGAATCCTTGCATTCCTGGGAGAAACCCCACTTCATCATGGTGTATGATCCTTTTAATGTGTTGTTGGATTCTGTTTGCTAGTATTTTGTTGAGGATTTTTGCATCTATGTTCATCAGTGATATTGGCCTGTAGTATTCATTTTTTGTGACATCTTTATCAGGTTTTGGTATCAGTGTGATGGTGGCCTCGTAGAATGAGTTTGGGAGTGTTCCTCCCTCTGCTATATTTTGGAACAGTTTGAGAAGGATAGGTGTTAGCTCTTCTCTAAATATTTGATAGAATTCGCCTGTGAAGCCATCTGGTCCTGGGCTTTTGTTTGTTGGAAGATTTTTAATCACAGTCTCTATTTCAGTGCTTGTGATTGGTCTCTTTATATTTTCTATTCTTCTTCCTGGTTCAGTCTCAGAAGGTTCTGCTTTTCTAAGAATTTGCTCATTTCTTCCAGGTTGTCCATTGTAAGGCATATAGTTGGTTGCAGTAATTCTCAGGATTCTTTGTATTTCTGCAGTGTCAGTTGTTACTTCTCCTTTTTCGTTTCTGATCCTGTTGATTTGAGTCTTCTCCCTTTTTTTCTTGATGAGTCTGGCTAATGGTTTATCAATTTTGTTTATCTTCTTAAAGAACCAGCTTTTAGTTTTATTAATCTTTTCTATCATTTCCTTCATTTCTTTTTCATTTATTTCTGATCTGATCTTCATGATTTTTTTCCTTCTGCTAATTTTGGGTTTTCTTTTGTTCTTGTTTCTTTAGTTGCTTTAGGTGTAAGGTTAGGTTGTTTATTTGAGATGTTTCTTGTTTCTTGAGGTAGGATTGTATTGCTATAAACTTCCCTCTTAGAACTGCGTTTGCTGCATCCCATAGGTTTTGGGTTGTCATGTATCATTGTCATTTTTTTCTAGGTATTTTTTGATTTCCTCTTTGATTTCTTCAGTGATCTCTTGGTTACTTAGTAGTATACTGTTTAGCCTCCATGTGTTTGTGGTTTTTACAGTTTTTTTCCTGTAATTGATATCTAGTCTTATAGCATTGTGGTCAGAAAAGATACGTGATACAACTTCAATTTTCTTAACTTTACCGAGGCTTGCTTCGTGACCCAACATATGGTCTATCCTAGAGAATGTTCCATGAGCACTTGACAGGAAAGTGTGTTCTGTTGTTTTTGTATGGAATGTCCTATAAATATCAATTAAATCCATCTTGTTTAATGTGTCATTTAAACCTTATGTTTCCTTGTTTATTTTCATTTTGGATGATCTGGACATTGGTGAAAGTGGGGTGTTACAGTCTCCTACTATGATTATGTTACTGTCGATTTCCCCTTTTATGGCTGTTAGCATTTGCCTTATGTATTGAGGTGCTCCTATGTTGGGTGCATAAATTTTTACAATTCTTATATCTTCTTCTTGGATTGATCCCTTGATCATTATGTAGTGTCCTTCTTTGCCTCTTGTAATAGTCTTTATTTTAAAGTCTCTTTTGTCTGATATGAGAATTGCTACTCCAGCTTTGTTTTGATTTCCATTTGCATGGAATATGTTTTTCCATCCCCTCACTTTCAGTCTGTATCTGTCCCTAGGTCTGAAGTGGGTCTCTTGTTGACAGCATGTATACAGGTCTTGTTTCTGTATCCATTCATCCAGTCTATGTCTTTTGGTTGGAGCATTTAATCAATTTACATTTAAGGTAATTATCGATATGTATGTTGCTGTTACCATTTTCTTAATTGTTTTGGGTTTGTTATTGTAGGTCTTTTTCTTCTCTTGTGTTTCCTGCCTAGAGAAATTCCTTTTGCATTTGTCGTAAAGCTGGTTTGGTGGTACTGAATTCTCTTAGCTTCTGCTTGTCTGTAAAGGTTTTAATTTCTCCATCGAATCTGAATGAGATCCTTGCTGGGTAGAGTAATCTTGGTTGTTGGTTTTTCCCTTTCATCACTTTAAATATGTGCTGCCACTCCCTTTTGGCTAATAGAGTTTCTGCTGAAGGATCAGCTGTTAACCTTATGGGGATTCCCTTGTGTGTTATTTGTTGCTTTTCCCTTGCTGCTTTTAATATTTTTTCTTTGTACTTAATTTTTGATAGTTTAATATTGGTCTTGGCGTGTTTTTCCTTGGATTTATCCTGTATGGGACTCTCTGCATTTCCTGGACTTGATTAGCTATTTCCTTTCCCATATTAGGGAAATTTTCAACTATAATCTCTTCAAATATTTTCTCAGTCCCTTTCTTTGTCTCTTCTTCTTCTGGGACCCCTGTAATTTGAATATTGGTGCGTTTAGTGTTGTTCCAGAGGCCTCTGAGACTATCCTCAATTCTTTTCATTCTTTTTTCGTTATTCTGCTCTGCAGTAGCTATTTCCACTATTTTATCTTCCAGGTCACTTATTCGTTCTTCTGCCTCGGTTATTCTGCTATTTATTCCTTCTAGAGAATTTTTAATTTCATTTATTGTGTTGTTCATCATTGTTTGTTTGCTCTTTAGTTCTTCTAGGTCCTTGTTAAGCGTTTCTTGTATTTTCTCCATTCTATTTCCAAGATTTTGGATATCTTTACTATCATTACTCTGAATTCTTTTTCAGGTAGACTGCCTATTTCCTCTTCGGTTGTTTGGTCTTGTGGTTTTTCACCTTGCTCATTCATCTGCTGTGTGTTTCTCTGTCTTCTCATTTTGCTTAACTTACTGTGTTTGGGGTCTCCTTTTCACAGCCTGCAGGTTCGTGGTTCCTGTTGTTTTTGGTGTCTGCCCCCAGTGGCTAAGGTTGGTTCAGTGGGTTTTGTAGGCTTCCTCATGGAGGGGACTGGTCCCGGTTTTCTGGTGGATGAGGCTGGATCTTGTCTTTCTGTTGGGCAGGGGGTGTGTCCGGTGGTGTGTTTTGGAGTGTCTGTGACCTTATTATGATTTTAGGCAGCGTGTCTGCTAATGGGTCGGGTTGTGTTCCTGTCTTGCTAGTTGTTCGGCATGGGGCGTCCAGGACTGTAGCTTGCTGTTCGTTGAGTGGAGCTGGGTCTTAGTGTTGAGATGGAGCTCTCTAGGAGAGCTTTCACCATTTAATATTACGTGGAGCTGGGAGGTCGCTGGGGTGTCCTGTACTCGGCTCTCCCAACTCAGAGGCACAGGGCTGACATCTGGCCAGAGCACCAAGACCGTGTCAGCTACATGGCTCAGAAGAAAAGGGAGGAAAAAAAGAAAGAAAGAAAGAAGGAAAAAATAAAATAAAATAAAACAATTAAAATAAAATAAAATAATTAAAAATATAAAAAAGAAAGAAAGAAGAGAGCAACCAAACCAGAAAACAAATCCACCAATGATAACAAGCGCTGAAAACTATACTGAGAAAAAAACAAACAAACAAAAAAAAACGGACAGAGAGAACCCTAGGATAAATTGTAAAAGCAAAGATATACAGACAAAATCACACAAAGAGACATATACATACACACTCAAAAAAGAGAGAAAGGAAAAATATATATATATTGTTGTTCCCAAAGTCCACTGCTTCAATTTTGGGATGATTTGTTGTCTATTCAGGTATTCCAGAGATGCAGGGTACATCAAGTTGATTGTGGAGATTTAATCTGCTGCTCCTTGAGGCTGCTGAGAGAGATTTCCCTTTCTCTTCTTTGTTTGCACAGCTCCTGGGGTTGAACTTTGGATTTGGCCCTGCCTCTGCGTGTAGGTCGCTTGAGGGCGTCTTTTTTTCGCTCAGACAGGACGGGGTTAAAGGAGCATCTGATTAGGGGGCTCTGGCTCACTCAGGCTGGGGGGGGGGAGGGAGTGGTATGGGGTGCAGGGCGAGTCTGAGGCGGCAGAGGCTGGCGTGACGTTGCACCAGCCTGAGGAGCACTGTGTGTTCTCCGGGCAAGTTGTCCCTGGATGCTGGCCGTGGTGGGCTACACAGGCTTCAGGGAGGGGAGGTGTGGAGAGTGACCTGTGCTTGCACACAGGCTTCTTGGCTGCAGCAGCAGCCTTAGCATCTGATCCCTATCGCTGGTGTCTGTGCTGATGCTGATAGCCGTGGCTCGCACCCGTCTCTGGAGCTCCTTTAGGCGGTGCTCTGAATCCCCTCTCCTCGTGCACCCCGAAACAATGGTCTCTTGCCTCTTAGGCAGGTCCAGACTTTTCCCCGGACTCCCTCCCGGCTAGCCGTGGTGAACTCACCCCCTGTAGGCTGTGTTCACGCCGCCAACCCCAGTCCTCTCCCGGCGCTCCGACCGAAGCCCGAGCCTCAGCTCCCAGCCCCGCCCGCCCCGGCGGGTGAGTAGACAAGCCTCTCGGGCTGGTGAGTGCTGGTCGGCACCGATCCTCTGTGCGTGAATCTCTGCGCTTTGCCCTCCGCACCCCTGTTGCTGTGCTCTCCTCCGTGGCTTCGAAGCTCCCCCCTCCGCCACTCACAGCCTCCGTCCGTGAAGGGGCTTCCTAGTGTGTGGAAACCTTTTCTCCTTCACAACTCCCTCCCAGTGGTGCAGGTCCAGTCCCTATTCCTTTGTCTCTGTTTTTCCTTTTTTCTTTTGCCCTACCCAGGTACGTGGGGAGTTTCTTGCCTTTTGGGAGGTCTGAGGTCTTCTGCCAGCGTTCAGTTGGCATTCTGTAGGAGTTGTTCCACATGTAGTTGTATTTCTGATGTATTTGTGGGGAAGAAGGTGATCTCCATGTCTCACTCCTCCGCCATCTTGAAGGTCTCCCCCCAAAAAATAAATCTTGATCTCTACCTTACACAATATAAAAAATCACTTCCAAATGGATTGTGTATGTAATATGAAAAGTAAAACAATAATAAGGAAGAGAACATAGAAGAATATCTTCATGATCTTGGGGAAGCAAAGATTTCTTTAAAAAGATGCAACAACACTAGCCATTAGTTAGAAGTAAAAACTTCTGGGGCTTCCCTCGAGGTCCAGTGGTTAAGACTTTAACTTTCAATCCAGGGGGTGAAGGTTTGATCCCTGGTCAGAGAGGTATTCATTTATAATACCCCCAACACAACTGTCCATCTACAATAGAGTATATAAATTAATGTAGTGTATTTATAAATGAAATATTATACATCAGTGAGCAGGAATGTATGATTGCTGCATGAAACAACATGGGTGAATCTAACACACAAAAATTTAGAGACAAAATTATACGCACTGTATGATTCTATTTATGTAAGGTTCAAAAACAGACAAAACCAGTCCGTGGTGATAGAAGTCAGGATAGTAATTACTTTTGGGGGGTACTTTTGGGGAAAAGGGGCATGAGAGAGGTTTATAGGGTGCTAGTAGGTGTTCTGTTTCTTGATATGTGAGGAGTTACATGAATGTGTTCAAAATTTGTGAAAATTCATTGAGCTGCACATATATAATTTGTGCATTTTTCTGAAAGTATGTTATATTAAAAAATAGATTACTTAAAAAAATACTATGCAAGCCAAACAAACATAATTGTAAGTCTGGTAGAGTTCATGGGCCTGGTAGAGTTTGTGCCATTTATCCTGGGTCAAATTTCTGATTGAGCCAAACTGGTATATTCACTGTTCATACTCCTGCGTTATTTCCTTCCTTGGGCTTCTGCCTATATCCTCTACCTGTCTGGAATTATCTCCCCACACCTTTTTACCATTCAGTCTTTCAACCCACTGTGGGCTCCACTTCTTTAGTGATTTTATTGCTCACCTGAATCACAAATCGGCTCATATTTTAATTACACTTTCTATGTATAGGTTTTGTCTCTTTAACGTTGTTCCATGGCTCCCAAATGCCAGTCTTTATAGATCCATACAAAATGACAAAAATAAGGGCAATGCAGCTTTTGTCCTAAAGCTAAATACATTGTATCTAACAGATCTTTATTTTGTAGTTAGTTGACTTGTTTACTCTCTTAGTATTAAGGTAAAGCTCTTTCATGAAACAATGAAATTAACTGATATGAGAAAGTATGGTGGTTAAGGGTTCTGGGGGCCAGACTGGTTGTATTCAAATCCCAATGAGGCTGAGATCATTGACTTTTGTAGACTTCAGTTTCCTGAAAAATGGGGATGATAACAGTATATACACACACACACATAATGCTACATATAGTTATATATATCAATAATAAAATATATAAAATTAATGTTTTATATATTTATAAAATGTCAGAACAGTTGCTATAAATTCTAAATGAAATAAATAAAGCCCTCATATCCATGTCTGGCACATAGTGTGCACTCTGTAAATGTTAGTCATTTTTATTGTTTAGCTGGGAAGAAGAAAAAGTTGATGTCTCTATCGTGTCTGTCCCTTCCATTTTTTATTCTCCAAGTTATTGGTCTATGAAATTCAAAAGATTCAGACCCACTCAACTAGATTGTATGATCTCTGAGAGCATGGCCCATGCCTTATATTTCTTTTAAGTATATAATATTATATGAGGAGCTGCTCAAATGGATTGATGAAGTACATGTTTCTCTTTATAGTACCAATTTCTTCTAAGCCTGTTGGTATGTCTCTATGGTGGAATGCGATAAGATGTATTTCTGTGTAGATATTTGCTTTAATACCATTTAATAATGTTAATTAAATATGAACCTTTCCAAAATTTAAAACTTCTATTGTAAATTCCATTTTCTTTTCAAGATAGTTTTTTCAACTAATAATAAAGAATAATCCTCTAAGGGCTTCCCTGGTGGCGCAGTGGTTGAGAGTCCGCCTGCCGATGCAGGGGACACGGGTTCATGCCCCGGTCCGGGAAGATCCCACATGCTGCGGAGCGGCTGGGCCTGTGAGCCATGGCCGCTGAGCCTGTGCGTCGTGTCCACAGCTTGTGCTCCGCAACGGGAGAGGCCACAACAGTGAGAGGCCCGCGTACCGCAAAAAAAAAAAAAAAAAAAAGAATAATCCTCTAAGAATAATAGCAAAAAGGCAATCGGGAAAAATCCCCCCTGAGGTTCAGACAATCTGCTGTCTTTTGGCATAATTAGCTTTGGGATAAGAAGATCTTTGGAAAATGCACAGTGAAGGACAGACACCAAACACTGAGCGAATACTGTGATTGAGTTTAATTAGCAGTGATCTTTATGACACTAAAGATTTTAAAACATAGCTGTCCATGACAATTGGTTGGGGCGAAGGAGGCAGCAGTAACTCTCTAAAAGATAAGCATTACAGCTTTAGGACGACATAGGAGAAACTACGAAAGGTGTTTCATCAATCTTGAAACTGTTCTAGAAAAAATTTGGAGATGTACGAGTGGGAGGGAGGGACCTGAGAGAAGGAATCAGGGTTGTAAGTCTAGAAGAGTATCTTTGGAGAGAAGGAGGACATTTTCTTTCCCTTTTCCACCCTTATAATTCTCAATTAAGAAAAAAGAAAGTGCCTGCTTTGTATACACAACTTATATCTAAGACTCCCTGGAGGTATATTTTTTTCAAGGCTAAAGTAAAGGAGTAAACTTAATTTCTTTGACAGATTTCAATTTAAACCATGTGTTAATCACAGGATGACTTAGTGGGCAGAGTTGAATTTTTAAAGGAATATTCTAAATGGCAGAATCTTGAGTATGATCCTTATTTGAATCACAGAGCTTTTCTTTTTAATTTCCTTTATAAGAAATTTAAATTTCCTGAGTAGGATGGTGGGGAAGATGGGGACACTATTTTGGAAGTTTTATTAGGGTGGCATAGAGGCACAGGTGCATAGCATAATTATTCTATCTACACTCAATTTCATTGCCAAGTGGGGCCAGTTGGTGCTTCTAAGGATTCCACTTGACTGACAGATCACAGAAACTTGAGCACTGAGGCATGAGGCATGATACGACTGCTCATGTTTCCAAAATTTGAAGAAAGCCTAAATTTCAAGGGATGGGGGCAACTCAATCAACATTACTTGGAGAGGTTCACAATCCCCTAATACAATTTTTGTCAAGCCTCTTCAGTTGAGCTCCAAATTCAGATCTGTGCCATGACCTATAGCCATTATTATTCTGTCAATAGGCTTTAACCACATTTTGTCTTAAGAATAAGGACATAAAATAGCCAATTTTGGCAATTTTGGCAATAGTTCATTGTTAAAAGCTGCTTTTGAAGAAGAGGAAAAAACACTGCTGTTTCTCAGAATTATTCCTGTTTATATGGTACATACATATGGTGAATGACATGTGCATTTTGATCAAATGCATCGTTGTTTATGTTCCCTTCTTTCCCTTTATTCTTTCTTAGAGGGGGATAATCATCTGACCCTAGGTACAGATCTAGGCTACTCCCACGTCTTTTCTGTTTGTAAGGTAAACAACTGTCCTATGGTCATTTTAAGTCATAAACACAACTTTAATTCAGTCTCGACAGTGTCCAGGGCCATGTAAAGTTAAAACTGCAAATATAACATCAAATCTCTCTTTCCTGAAATCTGAAATCTCTTCTGTTTCGGCCTGAAGCCTACAGTAGGAGAGGAAGCAAGTTTGTCTCCTCTTCCTCTTTCATGTTCCCTGCTTGCCTCCTTCCTAGAGTCAAATGTAGCGTGGGAGAGGGGAGAGATAAAAGGATAAGACTGTGGACTCTTGGCTAGCTGGCTTTGGCTCTTTGACTTGGCAGATGGTTAATGCCAGCCTCTCTTGGAAATCCTGGAAGGCAGGGACTTGGAACAAAAATGGACTCTTGCTCCTGTGTTGCAGTCTCATGGACTCTTCCCTTGCTGGGTTTCTCTCGCCTGTAGGTCATTTTACCTTCATGGATGCATCTGTAACCCAGGTGTTAACAAGCAACTCCTTGCTCAGTCCTCAGATATCATTGGGTGTGCATCCAGCTTCTACTAAGGTCACCTCATACGTCTATGTGGCCCAACTCTGTAGGACCCAAGAATAACAGAGGTCACTCTGTCCTGAATAACTCACTTTGGTCAACAGGAAACATCCCGTATCTCTTGCTTAGGGAAGCTCAGTGTGGGTAATGCAGTACCAACATGGCAGCTCCCTCTTCGCTCCCCCACCAAAACAATTAAGTTAGTTAAGCCCTCTCTTACTATCTATACTTCCCATCCACACTCTGCCTTAGATGCCTCTAGCATGAGTCAGGCAAGAGTCTTCTGTTACTCCCAACTATAGGAAATGTATTTTGAACCATGCTCAGATTCTTCTTTGTGTCATCCGTCTACTTGCGGAGTCTGATTGGCATGCAGCTGGTTCTTTGGGGCCATTTCTTTGTAAAACTCTGTTTGGAGTGCGGTGTGTCTCATGCTTACCTTTTTGACTGCAGTCTATTATATTGCAGTCCTAAGAAACAAAGGCAGGAAGAATCCAATTCTGTCATCTTGCTGCCTGTGTTTCATGGCTTGCAAAGTGTGCAGTCTTATTATTTCAGCTGTTTCTCACTGTAGCAAGAAATAAGGCCCCAAGAAACAGACATGTCAACCCCTTTTTGCTGGTGAAAAACAGAGTTTGGAAAGGTTAAATGACAGGCTCAAGTTTATATAGCTTTCACTGAAACTATTTATTTATTTGAATCCTCCCTGGGCTGAACTCTTTAAAGGATCTTGTATTCATGTTTGTATCCTCAGTACTTAGTGCATAGTAAGCGATAAATAAGCATTTATTTGTTTATTTTTGGTTTTTTTGGCTGCACCACGAGGTGTGTGGGATTTTAGTTGCCCAACCGGGGATCAAACCCCCACCCCCTGCAGTGGAAATGCAGAGCCTTAACCACTGGACCGCCAGGGAAGTCCCAATAAGTAAGCATTTATTTATGGAATCAATACATCTGGGACTTCTAATGCCTAGTGAAGGGGTTCAGAACATGCCACCCCAAAATACACCACTTTGGCATTTATTTTGAGCTGAAGGCGCTTGAGAAACAGCACATGCAAAAAGGGCTCTCTGACGTCCCCCTTTGTACCTAAAAACAGGTCATAAAATGTCCTATGAAAAAGGTGCCCTCCTTGTACTGAGAAGAACATTCTTATCACCAGAGACTGGGATTCAACAGTGAAATGGTTCTGTACAAACAAATCTACTAAAATAACCCTTATCTCCCATTAGGTTCCCCATATATTTCCTAGTCACCATTCCACAATTTACTGTTTGTGGCCTAAGACCATTTGTCTTGTCACATCCCCACAATTTATTGTTCTTTGTTTAAAAAGATACATAAGCTTTCAGGCTTATGGCTTCTTTGAGTCTTCATTTTCCTTTTGATGACTCCCATGTGCACATAAAAATACTAAACTAAATTTGCATGTTTTTCTCTTGTTAATCTGTCTTATGTCAGTTTAATTCTTAGGCCAACCACAGAACCTAGGATAGTAGAGGGAAGTTTTTCCTCCTTTGCACTAGTCAAGTTCTTTTTCTACTGTACATCAACTTGCCCCCATGCAGGGTGTCTGATTTGTGACCTCCATGTCAGCACAACTGGTTATCCCCTAACAATCCAGGACTATTTCAGTTTAAGGCCAACCGAGGATCCAAAGGTTTGGATTTGAGTAAACTAAAGATGTTCAGAGCTCTTTGAGGGTTATTCTGGTCCACTCTACACTTAGCTTGTAACAAGCAACATTTACTGAGGTACTGTATGGATTATGAGAGAACCAACTATAAATAGGCAAGATTCCATGTCTTGCAGCTCACCTTGGAGCAGATTGGAAACTCAGGAAAACTTTGGAAATTATAGAATCTTTTGTAAACACATGACAGTTTTGCCTGGAGCTTTTAGAAGGTACATTAATCCCAGAGTGGTAAACCCTCATGCCTATAGGGTTGGGCAAGTAGCACACATGAATAAAGTGGATCAGGTGGAACACAATAGGGAGAGGTGAGGAGTGTGGTAAACCAGAGAACACCTGCCCTATCTAAAGGTAGCAAGAACTACCCAACTCTGGCTGAAGTGAGCATAGCAACTCAGAGATTTCTAATTTTTCCGAAATGCTAGAAATCTGTATTTATTTTAAATGTAAATTTTCTCCTTTTGAAAACACAGTGCTGGCCAGACAACATATCAGCGGGTTAGCAGGATTAGCCTCTGCCCCAGATGGATTCTGGAGCCATTTCTTTCTCCTCATTCCACCCCTACCTTCTCTTTTCTTGGGACATGGCTTGGGACTGAAATGGACTCAAGATTAGGAGCTAAGGTAAGGACTGCTGCTCAGCCTTATTCCCTTCCATGGGTCTTTATCAAAAGGAGAGCTGTGCCCCATTTCATTACTCTCAGAGAATAGGGGAACTTATGTTTAGAATTACCTTCAGCTTTTGTTCAAGGATGAAGTCCTTCCTTTAAGCAGGACTGCAAGGGACTTCCCACGACAGTCTTAACATCTATCTTTTTTTTTTTTTAATATTTATTTATTTAAGCTGAGCCAGCTCTTAGTTGCAGCATGCGGGATCTTTAGTTGCGGCATGCGAACTCTTAGTTGCAGCATGCGTGTGGGATCTAGTTTCCCGACCAGGGATCAAACCTGGGCCTTCTGCACTGGGAGTGCAGAGTGTTAGCCACTGGACCACCAGGGAAGTCCCTTAACATCTGTCTTATATACATATCCATTCATTATTACTGTTCACACAAATTTGAAAAGTATTCACTTTCTGAGTAATTGCTAGCTGGTTGTCCTGTTAATGGCCATTAAATGATGGCTTGTTACAAGCCATGATGATAAGCAGTTTATAACACAGGTATTTCTTTAAGAGTCATTCTCCCTCTGCTTTAGATTCCTGTTTCCACACTCATCTTGTGGACATCAGGGGCTCTGGATGTGTATTTATCTGCTTCAGGTTGCGTGATTCTCCCACTCACCCAGTTGCTTGTTTTAGAGCTATCTTGGCTCTGAATGCAAATATTCAGTACCTTTAAGTATTATAACCTATGCTTAATCATTTAGCCCGCTTTGTGGAAGGTTTAGGTACTCTGGAGCACTGAGTGATAAATTGTTTCTTTGTTTTTTAATTATTTAAGTTACAGCTTTGAGACTCCAGGAACTTTTGATGTCAGATATTAACAATAAACAAATTGTAAGCCTGGCTTTTTTGTGGCTTTGTGGTTATTACATGCTTAAATTAATTTGATAAATGGATCAGTGTATACCACTTATGTGGCATGAATACACACATGAATATACATATTTTTATCATAAATAAAAGACATGGCACTTTAAAAGATCAACATTAACTGGCTAATGTATTCCATAGATTGTAAAGAAATGAAGCTTTCATTAAATGCTTGCATTTACGATTCAGTTGTTGTGGAGAGATTTTCATTTCTGACCTAGATACTTCAAGTGGCTTGCTTCTGGGAAAAATAATAGGTAGTTAGACAACAACAAAAACCCATGTCCTAATTGGGTTTTCAGAATCCCTAAAATGTTTTATTTTCATATCAATTGTTTTGAAATTGTGTCACTAGGTTAAGAAAATAGTTTTCTAGGGTAAATCAGAATTTAATTGCTAGTTTGCAAGTGTCTGGTGTACATGTATTGCATTTCACTTCAACCAAAATATTTTAGGTTCTATTGCAATCCTAATAAATTGGGGACCCCAAGGTTTCAGTCTCTGAAGAGTGTGGCATTTCAGAAAAACTGTTCAGTAGGCAGTCTTGTCTCTTCCTCCACATTAAAAAGGAAATCTGTTCTTGTATCTCTCAAAGGATATTACAGGGATCCAAATCAGAATCATCATATCCTTTTTTTCCCTTCTCCCCATTCTTTACATTTTCTTATTCACAACTAACTACCCCTTCCCCACCTTAGGTACTCCCTACCTAAACTCTCTTCCCAGTCTATATGATTTTTTATTTTATTTTTTTGCGGTACACGGGCCTCTCACTGCTGTGGCCTCTCCCGTTGCGGAGCGCAGGCTCCGGACGCACAGGCTCAGCGGCCATGGCTCACGGGCCCAGCCGCTTCGTGGCATGTGGGATCTTCCCGGACCGGAGCACAAACCCGTGTCCCCTGCATCGGCAGGCGGACTCTCAACCACTGCGCCACCAGGGAAGCAGTCTATATGATTTTTACTCTCTATCTTCCCTCCTCCCTCTCTCACAGCTCTTTATTCGTGAGTCACCTTCACCTCTTTCTCTGATTTGTTCCCTCCTCCTTTTATGTCTGTCTGAGAGATGGAGGGGAATAGGGAAGGGTGGTGAACTGGTCTTGTAATTACCGAATGGTGGCCTTGGGGAGATTATGTAACTATTTTCCCTTTAATGATTTTTATCTTAACGGCATATGGCATTAAAGAGTTTTAAATCTGGCTTGTTTCAATAATATGGATTAAAATACAAAGACATTGGTATATTTGGTTCATAACTGAATGCTTTGGAGAGGATGAGATTGGGCTTTTTATCACTAAAATGGTGTTATTCTCTGAAGTGGTGTCAGTACTATCATACTACTCCATTCTGTGCCTATTAGGGCAATAAGGCTATCTAGGCTTTGTGTCTCCAAATTTTTCAACCTTTATCAATGGCAACAGAAGAATTTATCAGTGGTAATTAGAGTACTGCTCAGCCTTCAAACCGCTCCACAGTCTGGCACTGGTTCTGGTTTCCTGCCTTGTCCTAGCCCTGTTCCCCATGCCGAATACATTATTTATATCTCTATTAATAGAGCAAATTGCCTTGAATTATGGATATTCATGTACACACAGTCTGGATGATAAGCTCTATAGCGTCTTACACTAACACAGGCTGAATAAATGACTGTTGGGCTGACTGGAACTATTTATAGACTCTCAAACTTCAGGATAAATCCATGATGTGACCTTGTTTGTTCAGTGACTAGCAGGGTAGCTGCACATGGCACGTATTTTTGAATGAGAGATAGAGCAGCAGTAAAGCTAGCATCATCAGAATTTGGAGAGTCTTCTCTCTACTAAACTCAGCAAATATTTCCTGAACGAAGATTATGTAAAAGACACTGAATGAGGTACCATGGGAAACACAAACTTAAGAATGTCTCAGTGTTCATCTCTGGGTATCTTACTGTCTTTGTGCATACAGTTTCATTTATATGGAATATAAGATGAAACAGAGAAAGCTCATTATTTCCTGGCCTGTTAAAATATCTGTAAGGTATGAATGCATATGTGTATTTGGAATATCTTCCGTGTGGATTCACCATTTTCCTTAACTGGCATTATTTCTCAATTATTTTCTAGGGGTTACCATAAAATTGGTAAACACAATTATATACTTAATGTTTGAAAGAGGAATGAAGGGTAAACATTCCTTAGACTCTTACTACTGAGGAAACCAGACCAGCCATTCAAGTGATGAACCCTGTGACATCTAACAACTACTGGTGAGTCTTTAGTCCCAGAATGTTTCAGCTCCCTGAGCTGGATAACTTTGCTGTTGGTAACCACTAACAGATTCAAACTCCCCCTGGGAGGGTGGTCTCGGTTTTGCCAGTCTTCCTGGCCTTTATAACTTCTTTATAGTTTGGCATTTCCTCCTTGATCAAAATTCCTGTGTCTTGAAATATTCTTCAATAGCTATGTAAGCTGTGTTCTGTGAACTCTGGCTGAACTTGTATGCAATCTTGGTGGAAACCTTGAGCTTCATGGTATCTTCTGTGTACAATCTATTTTATAGAAAAATGGAAAATTGAAACTGGAAGGGACTTTCTGGAAGTGTTAGTAATAGGACAAGAGGAGGACTAGTGCAGTGGTAGTCACAGTCGGATTGTAGTGCTAGTAAAGTATAGCAGTAATCATAGTGTTATGGGCTGAATGGTGTCCCTCCTTCCACCCCTGAAATCATATGTTGAGTCCCTAACCCCCAGTACCTCAGAATGTGACTGTATTTGGAGATAAGACCTGTAAAGAAGTGATTAAGTTAAAATGAGGTTGGCAGAGTGAGTCCCAATCCAATCCGCCTGGTCTGATAAAAAGAAGAGGTTTGGATACACAGAGAAGTACTAGGATGTACACATAGCAGAAAGACCATGTGTGATGGTTAATTTTATGTACTGACCTGGCTAGACCACAAGGTGCCCAGATATTTGGTCAAAATTATTCTGAATCTTTCTTTGAGGGTGTTTTTGGATGAGATTTACATTTCAGTGTTCCAGTAAAGTATATTGCTCTCCATAATGTGGATGGGCCTCATCTAATCAGTTGAAGGCCTGAGTAGAATAAAAGGCTGATGTTCCCCCAAGCTAGAGAGAATTTTGGCAGCAGACTTCCTCCAGATTTTATCTATAACATCAGCTCTTCCTAGTTTGTCAGTAGACTGCCTTTAGACTCAAATTGTAACTCTTTTCCTGAGTCTCCAGCCTTCAGGCCTTCCCCCATCAGATTTTAAACTTGCCAAGCTTCCCTAATCACATGACCCAATTCCTTAAAATAAATTTGGACTCCTTGTCCCTGAGTCCAAATTTCCTCTTTTTATAAGGATGAAAATCATATTGAATTAGCCCTCCCTCCCCCACCCTGCTAATGACCTCATTTTAATTTGATTATCTCTGTAAAGACCCTGTCTCCAGATAAGACCACATTCTGAAATACTGGGGATTGGGACTTCAATGTGTAGATTTGGGGAAGACATAATTCAACCCATAACAGGTGGTGATTAAATATACTTGTTTAATCCATAACTTACTGCACATTGAAATAGAATCATGTTGAAACTAGAGGAGAAATGGATGCCTAACAAGAGATCCTAGACTTGGAAACAAGTGCAGGAGGTAGTGAGAATTTAAATTATCTTCATTTGGAGAAGCTGTGAGTGTGTATTCAGCAAAGGAGCTACATTATGTTATTTGGGGACATTTTAGAAGAAGGTCCATGCATGGAGAGAACAGTGTGGGGACAGCAAAAGGAGATGGACCATGGAAGTTACATGAGGTTGTTGTGGTCACGCAGGAGCATTCAGCCCAGTTCCAGGGCTTGTCCTCACTTTCATTTAGGACTCCACCCACCCTGCCACCTCAAGTCATATGGTTGGTGCTGCATAATTTCCCCAATCCTAAAGTTAAGTGTGAACATATGGCTACAGCTAAGCCAAGTGAGTTCTCTTTCTCAGGACTCTGAACACTGAATGAAGTAACTTGAGTACAAAATAACAGTAATGATTGGCATGCATTTATTAATTTCAGCAGTAGCAGTAGCCTGAAAAGAAGGTCTAGCAATTCCAGTGGTCTTGGTTCCCATCCTGACCTGGTTCTGAGTTTTTCTCCAGCCTTCCTGTAGATTCTGTGTTCTATCTGATGTAACAACTTCCTTTTGCTGAACTTGGGTTGATTTCTGATGCTTTTGATTGAAAATTTCTATTTCTTTTATTGAGGTATAATTGACATACAGCATTACATTAGTTTCAGGTGTACAACATAATGATTCAATATTTGTATATATTGTGAAATTATTACCACAATAAATCTAGTTAATGTCTGTCATCATACATTGAAATATCCTACTTGATAAAATGTTTTCTTGGTGATAATACTTGTTCTTTCAGGATTTATATAAATTGCACTAATATCTGTACATATCCTAAGATAAGAGGAAACAATAATAAGTAGATTCATTAAACAGGCCCTTTTAAAAATTTCTTTTGGAAAAGAGAAAAAAAATACACACACATATACATATGAATATATACATGTATATATAATTATAAAAATATGTTATAACAGGGCTTCCCTGGTGGCGCAGTGGTTGAGAGTCTGCCTGTCAATGCAGGGGACACGAGTTCGTGCCCCGGTCCGGGAAGATCCCACATGCTGCAGAGCGGCTGGGCCCGTGAGCCATGGCCGCTGAGCCTGTGCGTTTGGAGCCTGTGCTCCGCAACGGGAGAGGCCACAACAGTGAGAGGTCCGCGTACCGCAAAAAAACAAAACAAAACAAACAAACAAACAAAAATATGTTATAACAATATATAAACTATATATTAAGTATATACTTTGTATTATATATTGTATATATTATAAATATATTTAAAAATATATAACATGTATTTCTTTTTTTTAATCTTAAATTAAACATATTTGGCTGAGAAGTGCTGTTTATAGTAAGATGAAGGAATGGGAAACCATGCTAGGGAGTAGTGCAGAAAGGCTCAAGTGCTTGTGAAATCCAAGCCTATTGTTAGTCTTTTTCACCCCTTCATACACACACACACACACACACACACACACACACACACACATGTTTGTTGCCAAGTTATAATGATTGATAAGTTAAAGACTCAGTTTAATCAACAAGTGCTAGGTTGGAAAGAGGATTGCAAACATAACTTTTCTCAGTGAATCTACTAAAGAACAACCTGTGTCTATGTGTGTATCAAGAACAACAATGAAGTATTTAGAATTTTGTTGAGAGACATAATGACTAGTCATACTAAATCAGAACTTATGGTGGCATATAGGTATCTGTCAAATGCTTAAAAACAAAACCAAATATTTACCAAATGCTTCTTACTCTCAAGTCACTGTGCTTATCTGCAATAATATAAGGGCAAATAAGACCAGGGCTCAGGCTTGAAGGAGGCTGAAATGCAAAAATGTGAAATCTAATCATATTTGTGGAATTACAAGCGTATTTTCAATTACTCTTGGGCACTAATACCATCAAACAAAGGTAAGAACTTTTGAAATTGACAGACCTTCACGACAGAGTCTAAGGAAAATTTCTTGAGCTACTAATTTTTCCTGTTCTAAACATTAAATTAGTTTTGGTTGCAAGATATATATGGTATATCCTGTAAGGGCTATGTACAATCTTCATAGAGAATTTTTTTTTTTTACATCTTTATTGGAGTATAATTGCTTTACAATGGTGTGTTAGTTTTTGCTTTATAACAAAGTGAATCAGTTATACATATACATATGTTCCCATATCTCTTCCCTCTTGCGTCTCCCTCCCTCCCACCCTCCCTATCCCACCCCTCTAGGTGGTCACAAAGCACCGAGCTGGTCTCCCTGTGCTATGCGGCTGCTTCCCACTAGCTATCTATTTTACATTTGGTAGTGTATATATGTCCATGCCACTCTCTCGCTTTGTCACAGCTTACTTCCCCTCCTCATATCCTCAGATCCATTCTCTAGTAGGTCTGTGTCTTTATTCCTGTTTTACCCCTAGAGATTTAAATGGGCACTTCTATCCAGAGCAACCTACCTGGAGAATTCTCTAAATTCCCTCCTCTGTTTTGCTTACTGCTATCTGATTTACTTTCCATGAGAAAAATATACATGCTGAATATGCTGCAAACATGGTAAGTCACACGGGAAGTCACATAAGAGTTGGAAAGAGACAAAATAGTGTAGTAAAAACAATGCTGACCTAGGAGTCAGGCAAGCCAGTTTCCTTAGCTAGCTGGCTTAAGTTATCACTTGGTCTTTGAGAGGCTCAATTTTCTCTGTTGTCACAAGAATAGTAACAATTCTTCTTTTTTCTATCTCACTGGGTTGTGTAAGGCTCAAATGCAAAAATATTGTAAGTCCTGAATACCTACACAAATGTGAGTCACTATGGTTAAATGATGTCACAGATTAGAGGAACTGTGCTGAAAGATTTTCAAAGCTGCTGCTACTACTCTCTAAAAGTCTGAGTAGATAGCATTCACATATTTTTATCTTTCAGATGGGTGTGGGAGTGAGGTGGGACAGAGGAGCTAGAGGAGAGAGTCAAGTTGAATATGTGAAATTTACAACACATAATAAAATGCACTAAGACTTTGAAGGTATTCACTACATTTTTTTTATCCCATCCCATGACATGTTTGCAATAGATTTCCTCTAATTATTCCCGAGGCAAGTGAAAACACTGAGTGATACAGGTGGCTTTAAACAATTACCTCTGAAAAAATAAAAAATGCTTTAGTTGCTGGCCCATGGAAAGAAAATTAATATAAAACAGGCAATCACAGTGTATCTTCCATTGCTTAAAATAGAATTGACCCATCCCATAACTTCAGCCTTCATAGTAACCTTAGCTGATAAGTAGGTTTGGAGAAAAACTAAATAAACCAAGATGTACTGCTCTCCTTCCATCTCCTAACAAGAACAGAAAGTCTGAGTCATAAAATAGAGGCCCTAGCCACTAGTTAGAATTTAAGACTTGTCATTTTCTGTGGAGTCAATTCTTAAACATGGTGTTTAAAAAAAAAAAACTCTAGGCTTTAATGACTGATGTTTTTAAGGAATGTGTATGTGTGTATGAGTGTGTGTGTGTATTCTGATATGGGCTGAGGCTGTGTTTTTGGTGATTTCCACTCCTAAAACATTTCAACCTTAACCAAAGTCACCCACTCTACTATTTTCTGGCCTTAAAAGAGGTGAAGCTAAAAAACAAATTATTTTTGTTTTCTTTCCTGTCCCACATCCCAAGTTTTCTGCTTGATTGGTTAGCGGCTGGATTTTATTTACATGGCAAGGAAAAGGCAAACATTACAAAAGTTTAATTAAAAGCTATCAGAGCAAATATATTCTGAATTATAATGTAAATGTGGCTCTTTTACTAACCATGGTCATCTGGAGTACTTGACCTTACGTATGAAACACTTAAACTTTCCTATGCATAACCCCATAAAACTGATAGTAAAAATTCTAATATTTCTTCTTGTGAGTCCCCTCTCCCAAACAGTCTAAGAATCCTGGTTCAAAGATGGCTATAGTGATGGCTATGGTGGTGTGACTTCTGACTCTACTGCTGTTTCTTCTTGCTGCAAATTAATATCAAGGATGAATATTGGTCCTGCACAGTCTGATAGATGCTATACTGCTGCTGGAATGGTCTAGTGAATCCGGGTCTTTGACCAGGCCTCATGTTGGGTCCCAAGTGAATAACACGTTTTAGTTCACACTTTGATGCTCAGTGACTATTTTCCAAAGTACAACTGCTATGCTTAGCTGCCTAGGTTGGAGGAACTTCTAGCATTGGTCATACTGCTCAAACCAGCCCTCCCTCATAAACATTTAGGCACTAGTGTTAGCGCTGCATCACCAGTCCCCACAGACACCCCCAATTTTTTACTTTATTTTCCATGATTAAAATTTTTCACTTTACATATTGGTTAGGGTTCAGGGACGGGAATCCTTACGCAGTTTGGGCCACCTTCATCCCAAGGAAAACTTCTGCTTATCAGGATGTGGGCAGATTTGTTTAGCTACTGGAACAAAACCAAAGGCCTTATATTCTTCTACCAGAACAACGGGTAGATACTTGTTCTATATTGTTTTTAACCTGGGAGGGTCACTTAATTGACTCTTTACAGCTCAAAGAAGATCAAACAAACAAACAAACTTCAGCTCTACCCCACACAACTGTAATATCTGGAAGCATTTTCAGTAGAAAGATAAATACATAGGTACTTAGAGCAACTGGCCTTCTACTGCTCTTGTGTGTCATTTTGATCTGGCCTATAATGTCAAAATGTAACCATACAAAATAAATGATTTAGTAAGTTCAATTACTGTAGATACCCATACTATATAATGAATAATATTTTAGATACATTCGCTAGGAAATTATTTTAGTGCTTTTTCCACATTCAGTCATCTGAAATATCTGACCTTTGTTCTATACTTTGTTCAAAGAGGAACCACTGTTACATTACATGACCAGAGAATTAGAAGCAGAGTGGTACATAGCCTCTCCCTAGTTTGGGAATTGCACCCACTATACTGTTTCTGATCTACTGAGTTATAAAAATTCAGAAAACTATTTTTATCTTCAATGAAATCTCATTATGTACCAACAATGAAATCAGCTCTTGAATTTAAAATCTTAGTTTATGGAGTATGTTGCATCACAGTCAATATTTACATGTGGCACAGTTGCAGAAGGAAATTACTCAAACCAAAGCTATCCATCAGGAAAAGGGAGATTCCTGTAATAACTATATTATGTTAATAAGATTTACCAAGTAAAAGAAGAGAATTGTGTTTCACCAGATAGGGAAATAAAATGCATTTGGTTTTATGACTTTCTTATCATTTAATTTTTCAATGAATGTCTAATTCAAATTTTCGCTATATTTATGGGCATCATTTTCAGCAGTACTCACTCTAGCTGTTTGAACTGAGTGATCCTGGATTTCCCAGAAGCTGTAAATGCCAATAATTAAAATATTTCTAATAATGATAGTTGTTGTCTTGGAGGGAGTTATCCCTGATTCAAGGCTGATTTTGGATACCTAGGTGACATGGAGTTGGATGACACTCTTTTCTCCTAGAAAGTATATCTTTGTAATTACTGATTCCAAAAGTGTTGAGAAACTTTATGAAAAAAAAAAATAAACAACTTAAGTGTGGTTCACAGTTCAGATGTTCACAGGTATGTCTGGTGGATTTGAGGTTGGAGTGTGCATGTGTTAGGGGCGGGGGCACAAGTCAATAATTTTATGAAGCCAGGTGGAGTCCTGGTAAAGAATTCACCATAAGGAAAATGTTCAGCCGAACAAGTCAGGCTCAAGTACCTGCCAAATGTCAGAAGGTCCATGAGAGTGAAAGAGGTGTTAGAATGTGTCAGCTGATACTAGAAATCAGTCCTAATGAAACCATTCTGTGTGTCAGTCCAAGGAGAAAGAAAACAGAAAACCAAAAACGTCATCTCACTATCTTTGCAACCCTGAGCCCCAGGACCCTGCTGCTTTTCACCTCCACCCACTATTTCTTTCTTTCATTTTTTTTTTTTTTAATAAGGGAAATAGAATCTTTTCTTTTTTTAAAAATTTGTTTATTTTTGGCTGCGTTAGGTCTTCGTTGTTGTGCATGGGCTTTCTCTAGTTGTGGCGAGCGGGGGCTACTCCTCATTGTGGTGTGCAGGCTTCTCATTGCGGTGTCTTCTCGTTGCGAAGCACGGGCTCTAGGCGCACGGCCCTCAGTAGTTGTGGCTTGCAGGCTCAGTAGTTGTGGCTCGTGGGCTCCAGAGTGCAGACTCAGTGCACGGGCACGGGTGCATGGGCTTAGTTGTTCCACGGCATGTGGGATATTCCCAGAGGGCTCGAATCTGTGTCCCCTGCATTGGCAGGCGGATTCTTAACCACTGCACCACCAGGGAAGTCCTGCTGCCCAATATTTCTGAGAGTGCCCAAAAAGGGCATCACAAACAGGGTGTATTATTGCACTTGCCACTCTCTATGAACATTACTGGCTGGGAACAGTCTTGGGGTGACAAAAAACAGTGGTAGGAGCATAGTCTGCAGAGTTCTGGCATGGCCACCAGTGCCACCAGTGTTGGTATCAGTGTGCGAAGCCCAGGAATGATTTCTAAGACCTTCTTGAGCTATTCTGACATATTGGACAATGTGGGGATAAAGGAACACTCTGAAAGGGTCTGGAATTCTTTCAAGAGCATATCTGAGTATAAGTGACAATGTGACATTATTTGTACCCACAAACTAAAAAAGTCAAGAGACATTTGGGTGAATATTATTTATTATCATTTTATTAGTAGTTTTATGATAATCTTTGTTGGACAGGTCTTGATAACCAAGACATGACTCAAATATAACTTCAACTCATGCCTCCTCCATTCCAAATTATGTAATAGCAATTGTGTGCACACATGCAAACACACACACACACATTTCCTGATTTATAACTTTGGACAGCTTTCTTCTTAAGAAGTGAGATGACATGTTTTCATGGATTGTGTCCTTTTCCTAGCCATCATGGTGTTGTACGATGACAGTTGAATACTTACAAAATAAGAGATAGACTATACCCAGTAGAAAAGCAAAGAGTTTTGATGTGAAACAAGACACGATGGAGGGAAAATACACATAGATGTTCTAGGAAGATCATTTTAATAAAAATTATAGATTTTAAAATATAGGGATAATTTTTCAAATACATACCATGTGTCTTCTTAGGATTCAGTAACATCAGTACAACACTTAACATTTATCTATCATCTACTATGTGTCTGAAACTGCCAGGGCATGAGATACACAAAGACAATTAAGACAGAGACTCTGGCATTAAGGATTTCCCAACATAAAAGGGAAAAATAACTGCAATAAATAATAACAATACTGTGTGACACAGAAGAAAAAGTGAGTAACTGCGTTTGAATAAGTGATTTGGGACAGCTCCTCAAAGAAAGGCTCTCTTATCCTGGGTTTGGAAGATGAGTCAGGTAAGGAAGGCCATTTCAGTTAGAGGAAACTGTGTAAAAGCAAGGTTGCATAAAACAGATTTTTAATCATTGGAAGAAAGTCTTGCAGTTTTTCCCATGGGCTATAATTCAAAGAGCCACAGGAAAGCTAGTATGATAAGAATTTAGGGAGCATTTTGGAGAGTGCTGGGGATAAAGATAGAGAAGTGAGCTTTAATTAAGTCAATGAGAGCTATGGTAAGGTATGGTAATGGATTTTATATTGCAAGCAATGGGAAACCATTGAAATGTTTAAGTAAAGAGTGACATATTCAGATTCATGAATTAAAAAATAAAAAATAGCACTACCAGACACCCTTTCCTGCCTGGGCCCCACTTTGTGAAACCCTTTTTCATATGCTCATTTGCATGGTGCATGATTATCTTTTCTCAAATTTGTGATCATCTTAGCCCTTTGATATTACAAATATTAATTGTTGAAAAATAGATTTTATTTCATGAGTCCATTATTTTATTATATTGTTATAATGATTTTTGCCAAGGTAAAGATATTTTGAGGTTGAGAAGTTATGCATAGATTTTCATTTCTAAGATCATTTTTGAAACAGTGGAAACGTGACTTCTTGGTAGAATCAAGTGTTTCAGTATTTGTGGCAATAAATGTGGTCTCTTGGTTTTTCAAATATGGTGAAGACTATTTGAAAGGAGAAGGGGTTTAGAGCTTTCCATTATAGGAGGAAGATTCTAGATCTTGGTGAGTTTACTGTGACATGTGGGAATCCAGAGCCCATTTTAGTTTTAGTGTATTTTTAAACATGCTAAATTCAGGAAACAATGTTAAAGACTATGTTTTTGAAGATGTAGCTTGCTTTATATTTAAAATACCATACAGCAAAAATAAATGGGTACTTGAAGTAAATTGGCCTAGAATCATAAATTCCTATTCTAATTCAGAATGGTTCTGATTTAGAGATAAGTAAGCTTATAAATTGTGGTTACATTGATTACCATTTTTATACTGACCACAGTTTGAATAGTGATGTAGCAATTTTTGCCAGTATTGTGAACAATTTAAGGCTTCAAAATATCTGTTGTGCAGTGCCTGCATTTAATGGGCATTCGATAAATATTTAGTTGCATCATAGCAGTTCTCGTTGTAATAAATCGCTTTCTTAAGCTGGTTATTTTTATTTAATATTCACAATTTTTATGCGACCTTTGGAACTTTCTCATAATGGGTAAGTAGTATAGGCAGTTATGCTTCACTGCTGTAAAGAAGATAATCCATATTTTCTCAACAGACTCTTTTCCCATCCAACGCTGTTCATGTCTCTAATCGGATTCCCTTAATGCTTCTAGAACACATTTGGTTCCACCTTTAGTTTAACAAAAATTTATCCAGCCACTACTTCGTACAAGGCACTGAGACATATGCAAAGAACACATTAGTCAGCACTGGTTTTATCATTCTGTATGGATAGGTTCCAGTTGCTTAATATGTGAGTCCAGAGTCTTCCATTATCTGGGAGCAGAGCTCATTTTTTTCTCATCCTCTTCCTTTTCTTTTCCCCTGCACCATCTTTTAACAAATTCTTGTATACTTAATTCCAATTTCTTATCAACAAATTGCAAGTCACTTTTACTGAGAACACTTAGAAATCAGAAGTAACTGAGGGTTAGGAAAAGAGAAATGAGAAAAGTTAAATGGTGGTTCAGCTTAGTGGCTAAGAGGTCTGGCTCGGGTGTCAGGCTTGGGTTCAGATTCTCCCCTTATCACGCACTAGTGTGTGACCTTGGATGAGGTGCTAGACATCTAGAAATCTTTATTTCCTTATCCATAAAATGAGGCTAATACTAACATGTATCTCATAAGCTGAGGCAGCAACCTCTGCCTTCATACCACATTCTTTTCTTTATTAAAATGGTGAGAACTTAGATGTGTTTCAGAAGATCCTTTAGCCAGAATAACTTCTGGAATAGCCCATAATATATTAACATGTATATTAGAAAAAAGGCTTGAAAAAATTGCTCCTCAGTTGTGCAAAATAGGCTAGTGTATGGACAGCCTTTTGAACATCCACTTTTAAATCTCTGTGTCCCTGAAATTATAGTGTAAGCTGAGATGATAGGCGTTAGAGCTCTAAATTGTAAAAATCAGAAAGGACCAGACACTTTTAAACAATGCCACTTATTAAAATGCATGCTCTTTGCAATAAAGCTAATAATATTATAATTTATAGTTTATAAATTCAAATTTTAAACTACAGTTTATAATTTTCATATTGAAACTTAGAGAAAGTGCTCTTCTGAAAAGTTCATAGTAAGTGAGGGATGAAAGAATGAAATTAATTGTATAGTATCCAATCTTATTAACTTAAGATGCCAAATGGCATTTATTTCATGTGCTGTCTTTATTTTAGTAATGGTTAAAATAAGTCTGTGAGAGCCTTCTCAGAGTTATCCACTAGCTCATGTTCCCAACAGATAGATTTCTTCAATAAGGTCTCAATTTCCACCTCTATTACTACATTCTTTTATGAAGGAAGCTTGAAGAAATTAATTCTTGTCCTTGGTCGTGGAAGAGGACACTGTTCTGCTTTTTGTAGGAGGTATTATTATGTGTATTTTGGTACATTTCCCAAATATTCAGTAGGCATGAGTGGCCACACAAATGAACATATACATATGTCTAGTAATCACTTAAAAGCCACACCTACAAGCTTCTAATGCCTGATGTTTACAAACAGCAGGTAGAAAGAGGCTGTGTACAAAAAAATACATACACTTCAATGTTTATTTCATCTGCTTGAAATTAAGCTTATTATATCTATAACATATAGCATGAAGTATGTCAACTATTTTGAACTTAATATTGTGCATAATATATTCATAAGCATTATAATTTTTTAGCATTTAGTTAGTTTTAGATGAGAGGTTAAAAGCTTTAGGATGCACAAAAAATGGTTAACGTTCTGTAAGAACTCTGGGAAATGATTGAAGACATGCCAATGAGAGACTGGAGGAGAGAGCAAATAGCCTAGGATACAAAACCAGAACAAAGAACATAGGAACAAGAGAAAATTGATTAGAAAAGGCATTGGTGGGGGAAGCAAACAATATGGGAATTATTAAACCAAAGCATCAAGTAACCAAAAGCTATAATCAAAGTAGAAGTTTGCAGTTCAAATATGTATTATGCCTGTAAGAAGTGTAATAGATATTAGGGCCCTGAGTATAATGCATCAACAAATAAGATATTTTGTTTTTAATTATAAAGATCTTCAAGAATGTTATGTTAGTTATATTTCCAATAAATAATGTTCCCCAAGGGTACTGGGTCTGACAATTAATTTACTTTTGAAAATTGAGCCCTTCCTTAGTTATAGGAATAGATTGGAATGTTTCTCCTCCCCTGCTTGCAGAAACCCATGAGTTGTTCTCTTTGTGAACAATGAAAATTTATTGTTTTAGCCAAGTGAAGGGCGTCCATTTTCGGTCAAGGAGTTACCTGGCTGGTTGTCCTGAAGCAGCAGTTCTCAAAGTATGGTTAGAAGACCAGTAGCAGCAGCAGCATCACCTGAGAACTAGTAAGAAATGCAAATTCTCTGGTTCCAACCAGGTCCTACTGAATCAGAAACTCTGAGGGTGGGACCCAGACAAATCTTAAGAATCAGTGTCTTACAGGGTCACACTTACTGACTAGGTGTCAGATAAGGAAAGAACATGATGATATATGTGTGGCATATTTAAAACACTTTATGAAACACCTATGAAGACCTAAATCAAAGGCCTCTCCTTTAGGAAATGTTCTCTGATCACATTAATGGAAATGAAACTGTATTTCCTCTATTCTACTGCTACAGAAATCTCCCCAGTGAGGATAGGCCCAGTTTCTTATTCATCTTTGTTTTCCTTGCAGTGCCCAGCATGTCGCCCTGTAATTGATACGTTTAAAAATTAAAATTAAATTGAATGAATGCCTAAGATAAACAAATGTGGGGCAACTTATTTCACTATGTTCCAATTCTTATTTTAGAGTGGAAGGAATTCAAATATGACAGTAAAGGGGGGAACAGAGCATATACTAATAAGGTAAAAAGGAGAAAAGGGAAGAGAAGAGGTATGGAGACAGCTAGACAGGAGGAAGTGTCAGGAAAAGACTGAGGGCTTTACCCTAACTTTATCCCTGAGTATTGATTTTCCTTTGACTTGCAGTACCTGCTCAAATTAGTTATTAGCTATTTCATAGAGCTGTAATAAAATTTTTTTCAACTAAATTTTCAACGAAAAATTACTTAAAATTTTTTTTGGATTCCTACTGAGTGCTGGGCACTGTGCTTGGAGCTGGTAGAACAGAAAAGGAACTCAGTCCAGTGCAGCTTCTCAACCTTAGCAGTATTGGTATTTGAGTCCGGATAAATCCTTTACTGTGGGTGCTGTCCTGTGCATTGTAGGATGTTTGGCAGCATCCCTGGGCTTTAGCCACTAGATTCCAGTAACACCCCCTCCCCAATCCTGACAATCAAAACTGTCTCCAGAAATTGCCGAATCCCACCCCCCCATTGAGGGACAAGATCTCCTCCAGTTAAGAACCACTGGCCTAGTGGAAGAAACAGACAAAATATAAAAGTTTCTCACACACTGTGATAAGTGCCATGATGCTGTAGGGTTGATAGGAGTGCAGTGAAGGGGCACCTCACAAAGACTGTGTGTACGGAGGGAAATTAGGAAAGACTTAGGGCAGGTGAAGTGGCCTGGAATCTTGAAAACTGAGCAGCAGCCTGTGGGAGATGTGAAGGAGCATGAGGAGGAGGGAAAGGAGGAAAGAAGAAGAGTGAAGAGTGATGGTGAATTACTGGTCCAGGCTGAGGACGGGGAAAGAGAAAATGCACAAAGGCCTGAACCAGCATATTATATTAAAGAACCTAGAAACCAGTAAGTGCAGTGTTATTGAAGCGTGAAGTGCGAAGGGAGGAAAGGGGACTTTGCAGCCACGAGGCTACAGAACACATTTTTCATAGCCCAAGGTCACTCTTCTATTACCCTTTTCAGTGAGGTTATCATCATCCATTTTTCTCTCATCACTGCTGGGGAGCCCATTAAATACTTGCCCTATACTTGGTCCCAACAGTTCATAGACTGTAGCATCCTTTATTTCTTCACCTAGTGCTAAAATCAGTTGAGATTTTGCAGAGTCTCAGGTGTGTTTTTCTTCAGATTTTGGACAGAAGCATTTTAAAAGATTCATAATACTTGAAAGTAGAGAAGAAAATAGCTTTGACAATTTGTTCCTTTATTCAGCCTGAAACTTTTTATAAAGGTAAAAAATAATTTTAAGGATAAATATCGTTATCATTTTATTTGAGCTGTTTTGATTTTGGGAGCCTTTGGAAAACAGATCAGTGTCTTTTTAATGTTTATCACGATGTCTGATATACAGAAGGTGCTCAATAAATGAATGTTTATTGAATAAATATATTTACATTTATTTTAAATAATAATAAAATTTAGGCTTTTCCACCTGTATATACTATATACTATATCAAAATGCCATAGACTGAGTGGCTTACAAACAACAGAAATTTATTTTTCACAGTTCTGGAGGCCAAGAAGTCCAAGATCAAGGTGCCAGCAGCTTGGATGTCTGGCGATATCCCAATTTCTGGTTCATGGATGTCCATTTTTTCGCCGTAACTTCACATGGCAGAAGGGGCAGAGGGTCTCAGGGGTCTCTTTTATAAGGCACTACTCCCACTCCTGAGGGTTCTGCTCTCATGACTTAAGCACCTCTCGAAGACCCCATTTCCTAATACTATCATATTAGGGATTAGGTTTCAATGTATGAATTTTGAGGGGACACAAACATTCAGTCTATAACACATTTCTGTAGAGCACAATACAGGATAAACTTTCCAACGATGTGATCTCGTTTGATAACTACAACAACCCAGTGAGGTAAATAAGGAATTATTTTTAACTCCATTACAAGTTGTGTCTTATCCTGGACCCAATATTGTCCAAGCCGTACTTTCCTACTCTACACTGAAAGAAAACTGTTAACAGAAGCATTTTCTGCATTGTATAAGTGCTTGTTCTTATCGACGGAAAACAGAGAGGGTAGGCATTATAGGTACATATTTTCAACTTTTTAAAGTCCTAGAATCATAAAACAATAAAGGAGGGAGGAGCCTTAACAGTCAAACCTTTTGATTTCACAGGTGAGGAAACTGAGGCTACATAGCTACTTAGTGTAGAGCCAGGATTATAACCTGGGTCTCTGGAGCCCTATGCTTGAGTGGGCACATAAGAACTTACTAATAGGTGTGTTTACCTGAAAATTCCATGTCTCTATAAGTAGCAGACCACCACACATCTGCACAGCAGAAGCCCGGATTGTGGAGGTTTCTCTGTACAGTGTGGCCTCTATAAAAGGATATGTTCCAGAAGAAAGTGGGCTTCAAGGACATGAGAAACAGCATGTTCAAAAACACACACATATGCCTATTCTTTCATACCAGTATTAAACAATGCTATCCAGGTGCCCAAATATAATAACCTGTCTGTTTCATCTTTCCTAGAACAGGATGCAAGGGCCTGGAGAGGTTAAATTTTGCATAGGGTTCTGTTAGCCAAGTCAACATCTGTTTGCTTCTTAACAATGAGTCATCTCCTTATAAGTAGGGCAGGAGGGCAGCTGGAATTTCCCAGCTGATTCTTTGCTCACTGCTTCCTGTCTCTGCTGCTCTTTATCCTTCATGGCACATGGCACAACTTCACTGGCAAAAAAGTAAAACAGATACCGCCCGGGGTAGTTGCCTCTACTGACTCATATGCCTTGGGCCTGTGTTATGGTAAAATGAAAGTCTGACTTTAACAACAGTGTGAATAATTGAATCTCTTCCCAAGCTTTATTGCTCAATATTCCACCCAGAAAGGAACCCAGACCACACTCAGCCTATCAAAGATCATCTGTGATTAACACATGCAGAACTTGTCACATGATGCAAATGATTATCATGGATGGACCATCGCTGCAAGAGAGAAAAACACTTTGAGCTGTTGTGGCTGTGTCCTCTCTCTCTCTCTCTCTCTCTCTCTCTCTCTCTCTCACACACACACACACACACACACACACACAGCACAAAACAAAGCAATCTTTAAAACCAAAGACCAAATAAGTGTTGATGCACCAAGAATGCTTCACTTGTCTGGCCTGTTGCTAAAACTTGAAAGCAGTAGGGTCTTGTTTAGGTAGGTGTGTGAGTGTGTGTGCCCTCCTCTAGAAGGTGGCAACCCTGAGAATAGAAGGGAAGGATCTTGTTGAAGATACATTAAATTCCTATTGCAGTTAGTTTGTCTGGGGCACTCACTTTATCACTTAAAATAACATACTCCCTTGCACAGCTGTTATTTTTGCATTCCATGTATACAGCTTGACTTATCCAATGGCCTTGCTTTAAGGATGTTCATCATATCTTATTGATCCTTTCACTGTCTGGGACAGACAGAATAAATGCTTAACAGATACTACTTAAACTAAATTAACTCTATGAATTCAAAGTTTTAAGATGCCACTTAATCATGCAAGCTTTGTCCTTTAAGACGTTACCTGCCAAGGGAAAAGTCAAGACCTTGTAAAGTCACAGTGGGATTAAACTCTAGCATTTATTCATTTTATAATTGGCATTTTGACCCTAAGACCTTTCTTTTCCTCTCTGATTCTTAAAAACAAAGAAAAGCAAGACAAGACAAAAATAAAACAAAACCCCTCTGACTTCAACAAAAGAGCCCAAAATAATGAGTAAGTCTCTAGTCTAGACCAGTAGCTGTCCCTCACAATATGTGGGTCCAGGGCACAATTGCAGAGGGAGGGAGAGAAAGGGAAAGCCTTTCTCTTACCCCTGTGTGAGAGGCTTGGAGAGCACAGGTGATCAGCCCAGCACGAAAGTCCAGGCTCCAGGCCCACCAAGCAGCTACCCCTTGGCAAATACTTGGTTCTGGAATTGTGCACACCATGTAGTGTGGTCCAACCATGGGAGAACAGACTCGGGGAAGAGGTCCATTCAGGCCTTTGAATTGGTCTCAGTGTCATTTAGAGAATCCAGGGTCTTGGGAACCAGGATCATGGTCTGATGGGGGGTAGTTGTGTACTAGGTAAACATGGGGTGCTGTTGAACTTGTTATCTTGACCCCTAGGACACCTTGCCCTGTGAAGAGCATGGCTGGAAGACGGTTCTTTAAAAGGCAGGGTCCAGGGCAGTATTCCCAGTTGCTCAGACCTATGGGCAGTACTGTTTAAAAATCACACTAAGAACTTGTTTAACATTCAGTTTCCTGTGTTCTACTCCCAGATATTTTGATGTAGCAGCTCTGAGGTAGGGCCTAGGAATCTGCCTGTGCAACCAGAGGTGGATACTCTGGTGTTTCCTGGTTTGGCTTTGCTCATCTGGGGGGATGTTTACCATCAGGAGAGAGGCCTCTTTCCTCTGCTCTCCTCCTCACACTGCCCTCCCCCAGACCTGGAGTGACTCACACTCCTCATGTTGCTGGCCTTCCTTTGTTGTGGTTGCCAGCACCATTGCTGTGCCTTGTGCAGACATAGCCTGCTCACTATATGTTAGCACAGGTTCTGTTTTCCTGCTGCCACCACGGCTGTTGTTTGTTCTGGAGAAGATATTACTGTGCCTGTTGCCACTGCTATCAAGCTGCAATCACTATGATATTTCTGTTGCACAAAGAAGGGGCTTCTCTGCTATGTGTTCTTCTATCATCTAGACTTAGAAGCTCAGTCACTAAGTGATAATTGTACCTTGGCACTTCCAAATATGGCCTCATGGTTCCTAGCCCTCCATGTAATTCTTGTATCTGTTCTCTAACACCTGAAAAGGGACCCATGTCCTTTAGCATGGGTCCCTATTTCCTCTTTTCTTGGGGTACTTCTCCCTAGAACTTAGAGAAGTACTTCTGTCCTCCCAAAGGTTCTGAATCTGAGTACCCAAGACTTGACATTCAGTCCTAACACCCTTCTCCTCTCTTCTTTCAGGGAGTCCGTGTTATTTCCTAAATTTCCTAGATTCATGAGGTAGGTAGGCCTACAAACTGAGCTTCAGTATGACCTTTGCCACATTTATGTGATAGATTTCTTACAGGATTAGATAAATAATTGCAAAATGACTCCCTTCTATTTTTGTGAACTTGTAAAAGACTGGTGAGAAGCATGAAGACTGGGCAAGGCCAAAGTTATATATTTATTTTAAAGTATGCTAAAATATGGGCCCAGAACATGAAAAAGTTAATTAGAAGACATTTAGGTATTAAACAAAAATGACTTGGTGAATAATAAATGCTGCTGTGGTAAACCTGTGCACATATAATAATGTCTATGTATTGTGTATATATATTAATATAATATAACTGTATTTGTCAAAACTTATGGCTTCATATGTTATAAAATAATATTTTGAGATATTCATTTAAATTTGTTCCCAGGTTGATTTTCTTCTCTCTTTGCCTTTACTCTGCTTTATTCAATGGCATTCATTGCTTCTGGGAAGAAGTGACCCAGCAAAACACCTAACAGAGAATCAAAAGTTTGCCCTTTGGGTAATAGATCCACTGGTCTGGGCATAAGAGAGAAAATTTAAAATAAGCTATCAGATTAAACCAGTTTTCTCCACCTGCAACTAGATAAAAATTTCCACAAGAAAGGAGAGAATAATGAGAGAGTGAAGACTTGGATCCCTGATAAGGGCTGTGCCCAGGTTCTGAGGGTAGAGGATAAGAGACATTCTCCCATCCCCTATCCCCACCACAGTAGGTTTTGGGAGTGAAGTTCAGAGAGGTCCATAATATAGAGTGTAGGGAGCAAGGCAGAACTCAGAATTTCTACATGACTACCATGAATTGGGAATAAAGAAAATATAACTGAAGTATATATCTGGACTGGTGGGTGTGAGGCAGCCTCATGGAGTTTCTTTAAGGCCCAGAGGAGTAGGAGAGCAGTAGCATATTTTATGTGTCTGGGAGCTACATAGTCATGGAAGAGAGCTTCAGAGCTAAATGATCTTGCAGTAGAAAATAAAGCATACAGCAGGGCAGTTGACTCTGTGTGGAGGGACAACTGAAGACCAACTGAAAATGAGAATGCATAAGTGGATGCAGCCAACATATATGATTGCCCACATCTGATGTTTCTTCCTTGATTTTTTTTTTTTTTTTTGGCGGTACACGGGCCTCTCACTGTTGTGGCCTCTCCCGTTGCGGAGCACAGGCTCCGAACACGCAGGCTCAGCCGCCATGGCTCACGGGCCCAGCCGCTCCGCGGTATGTGGGATCCTCCCGGACCAGGGCATGAACCCGTGTCCTCTGCATCGGCAGGCAGACTTGCAACCACTGCGCCACCAGGGAAGCCCTCTTCCTTGATTTTTACAGATCATCTTGAAGTGTGTGTTTCTGCAGCACAGTCTGATGGTAAATGCTGTATTTCATCAGTTCCAGAATAATTTCAGCTATTGTTTCTTCAGATAATGCCTCTGTCCCATTATCTGTCTCTCTTCTGAGATTCTAATGAAGTGTATGTAAGAGTTTCTTAATGCATTTTCTATGTCTTTTACTTCCTTTCTTGTATTTCTCATCTTTATGTCTTTGTGTTTCATTCTGGATAATTTCTTGTGACCTATCTTCCAGTTCACTAATTCTTTTTCAGCTGTGTCTAGTATACTGTTAAGTCTGTTTATTGAATTCTTGATTTTAATTATTGAAATTTTCAGGTCTAGGATATCTAATTTGCCACTTGTTTCCTGTTTTCTGCCAGAGTTTTTAAGTTTGACTTTTATCTCCTTGAACATAGTAAACACAGTTGTTTATATCTTTATTTAAAAATTATAACATCTAGAGCCTCTAGAGTCTATTTTTGTTGCCTGTGATTTACATTCATAGTTTCTAGTCTCCACATGTGCCTGGATACTTTGACTGTATGCTAGATACTTTGATTGTATGCTAGACATTGGTGGGTTTTTTTGGCAAATAATTTTCTGAACATAAAGTGCACAAATAATTTGAAGCCTGGAATGATGTTTTGTCCACCAAAGAAGGTATTTAATTGATCTAGCCAAGTGCCTGGGGACACTAATAATTCAGAATTAACTTAATCCAAGTTCCAGATTTGATATTTTTGAAGCCACCCTGCATATCTTTAGTTCATAAAAGAAATAGTTTACTTCCAGCTTATGCTTACTTCTAGGGTACAGCTCTGTGGGCTCCCAGCCTAAAGTAAGGGATAGTTTATGGAATTCCTTCTTTCCCTGCCTCTGGACACCAATTTTTATCTTCCCAGTTCCGTGAAGATACCAAAAGTATAGTTCAGCCTCTTGACCACATCTCTCCAATTGGCAAATACCTCCAGTTCAAAAGTGGTCATAGTACCAAGCTTACTTATCTGGATTCCCATCCCTCTGTATCTGGGATTGGTAATTCATCAGTATCCTGTTGACCCTTTGATGCTACCAAGATTTTTGTCTCTTAAAACTTCATCCAGCTTTCTTAGTCATCTTTTGTGAGAGGACTGGCTTACATTACCTTGTCTTCTAGCAGAAGCAGAAATTTTGCTTCTACTTTACCAGAGTTAAAATCATGTCATCCTGAGGTTATGGCCATGACTCTGTGAAAGGAATTGGTGAGGTGGGATGAGGCAGACACTCAAGAGCCTTGCTGACTTTGGAACATAGACTAGGATGAGACTTGAAAAAGAGTACTGTAGTATATTTTAATTTCCTTGGACAGATTCAGATTAATCTTCAGAACGACAAAATGCAAATGTAATCTTGTTAGAGCTTGCTGATGAGACTAAATTTTCTCAGTGTCTGAGGAATACCTAAGATGGAAAAGGTAAAGAAAGCTATTTCTAAGGACCTTATGGATCTGAATTGCTAAGTGAGAGTCAGTCTACCAGTCTGGGCTTGGGCTACTTGGCACAGAGGATCCTATTATTGTGACAAACTGGCTCATCCTTTAATCTACATACATGCTGGAGTGGGGGTGGGGGTGGGGTGGGAAAGGGGTGTTGTGTTTTTTAGGAGGAAGCTATATTCTATTGTAAGGCCTGATTCTTCCCTTGCCTTGGAGGGGAGATGCTTATGAGATAGCTGCTAGGACCAGATCAAGTGCCCCTCTTCTTGCTTTGCCTGTCAGAACCTGCGTATCTTGTTGTGAAGGATATGCATGAAGAGAACTCACACAGCTCATAATGTATAACTTGGAACAGGCTGAAAAGATCTTGAGGAACCCTAGAGAGATCCCTGGCTCTAGAAGGACCTTTAGGCATCCAGAATGATTTACTTTTCCCCAGAGATAACCTTGCTCCAGAGATTGAGGGATAAATTGAAAGAGGAAGAGCACATGGCCTGGCAATCCATTGGTGTGAGCTTCTGCTTTAAGCAAAGACTGCTGCTTCCCCTCCTTATTTTCTCTTGAGCATACTCTACCAGAGGTGTCTTCCAGGGACCACCAGAGTTGTGGCTGAGTACATGTAAGCAATCAGATGAGTTTGAGGAGATAGCAGCCACACAGCCTTACACTTCTTGTCATGGGAGAGTTCTTGTTCTGGAGAGACAAACTCAGAGCAGAGACTCATTTGAGGGAGATTACGCAAACAATAGGAATTTATGATAAGGATACAGGACACTTACAAAATCTGAAAGAAAAATCTAGGCCTCAGAAAGAAACCGGACCAGAGACTCAGACACTTCTGCTCTCTTGTGTGTCTGATTTCAGGTTTCTCTCTCTCTCTCTCTCTCTGTCTCTGTGGACTAGCTTTATTTACTTTTCCATGCACAAATGGAAAAATCCAATTGCTGAAACTTACAAACATTTTATGTTCCACCTCCAGCTACCTGGAAAGTGACTGCTGTCTCTCTTTTCCCTCTCTTTTCCAATTCCCAGTCCCAGAGTCAGATGCCTTCCCTGCGGTAGGGCCATGAAACAGAAATATGACATTAGGATCCATCCTTTGATCATATGGACCAAAAGCAGTTCACAGGAAAGGTAGAGGGAATGTGGAGGAAGGTGCTGAGTAGACATTATAAAAGAGCTCCACCAAATGAAGCTCTTTGATATGATCCAATTTGTTATGTTTATTAACATTCTGAAAAAATTCTTCACTCACACAACCAAGAACTGATAAACAATTAATTAAAAGATTGCATCCATTAAGAAACTATGTTCAATTGTTTAATGACTAATATAGACATGGATTATATAATTTCTTAAATTTATGTTTAATGTAGAGTCTATATATTATTTTGGCAAATATAGAAAAAAAATCCAGATATTTTGAAGATGATCACCAGAAAAATATTTATGAAAACACTAATGGAATCATATCTATTTATGTCCTGTGAGAATGTGTAGTTCAACTTCCTCACTCTACTGATGAAGAAACTGACAACTTGAGTCATAAGATTATAAAGTTTTTTTAAAAGGTACTTTTAGGTTTTCATTCTAAATGCTTAAAAAGAATCCCTGAAAATAGTGGTTAAGAAATTTAAAAGACTGAAGACCAATAATATAGCTGACAGCCTGTTATAAAGATTTAGAGTATTCAAAGATATGATGAAAGAAAAAGATTATTTTTCTACACCAGTGTAGAAATGGTTTATTTTCAGTATCACTGTTCTTGCTTAAGGTGTATATCTATTATCTGTTAAGCTGATCCATACAAATTGCCCCAATTCTTAGACAAAAGCAGTTGATTCATGGGTCTCTTAGAAAGAAAAGCTAGTTGGGTGTGTTACGACCACATGAATCATATGGGATACTGTTTAAAACTATATTTATCGTGGGTAAAAGAATATTTTCAAGGGAAACTATGAGTCTACCTAAAATTATATGGTTCACCTCTGTTCAGAGGAACTTATCTTTTCAGTATGTTGTTGAAGGTGCTACAAAAAAACTCTTCTAAACAGTTAGCATTGCAGGAAGAAACTCTCCAAGAGTTGCTAGAAGTCATCTCTGAAAGTTTGGCTTTCTCCTGGAAGCTCATATTTCCATCATAGTTTTAACTGCCTTTTTGAATACTCTTGATAGGAAGTTATATGTCTTCTTGCCTTGGCTGCATTTAAACTTTTCCACTTATTGCCTTTCTTTTTCCCCTCTAATCCAACCTCTGAACCATACTCTAGTGAGGGTACTTGATATGCCAATTGTGTCCTCTTACTTCCCACCTAGAGATCCTTTAGGGGCTCCATATTACCTCTAAGGTTAAATTTCAGCCACTCCCCCTGAATTTCAGTGTTTTACCATCTGGCCTTGTTTCTTCATACTTTTTATACTTGTCCTTTACCTCATGAAGGAAATAGGAAGATGTGGTTCAGGGTGTGCTGTAAGCATTTCATGCTCAGTCTCCACTATCAAATTGTATTCCATTTATTTTCCTTTCAGAGGCCGACATGACTGTTCCTTACAATGTAAGGACAAAGGTAGCCTCATGATGAGTAGTGAAATCAGGAGCAACCAGACCAGCTTTCAGCTGGGCATCTGCCTCAGGGAGGCTTATCTTTGGCTGTGCTTGCCCTACGATTTTTTTTTTTCTTTTAATCCCACCCCCTTTCGTAGCCAGTAGCTACATTTTCCCAGAACTTGTTCTTAGTGTTTATTCTTATCCTTACTGTTTAGAAGCTGGCCCTTAAGCCCCTTTCTGTCTTTGCAGTCTGACCCTGTCTATGCAGTGACTTGTTGGTAGTCATTTATTTTTGTCCCTAGTCATTATTTCCAGACTTCATCATGTCCATTTTGATGCCCCTCCCTTAGACTGTTACAAACCACTAGCACTCATATGAGAGGCCACATGCTATAGTGGTTAAGAGCACAGGCGCTATAACCAAACTTTATGGGCTTGAAACCCAGAACTGCAATGTGCTGGCTGTGTGACTGAGATAAGTTACATAACCACTCCATGCCTCAGTTTTCTTATCTGCAAAATGGAGGTAGAATAGTACCTCCTCATAAGGTTGTTATTATACTTACAAGTATAGTAATTAGTTATTCTTCTCAGATTAGCTGGTCTGCCTCCATTGAATCTAATCACCAACACTATTGCTCTTCATTAAAACTCCTGACCCATTTTTGGGCTTGGCCAGACCCTGAGCTGGATTAGTTTTTCTCAGTTAAAGCTGACATCTGTTTTCCTTTTCTCCCTTTCAAAGTCAAACTGTTCTTTGATTTTTATCTCTAGCCCTATAATCTTTGATTTCTCTCACCCACATGGATGGCCAAATTCTCTGAAATGTCATGGCCCTCATTGTGCTATCTATTTTGATGCCAAATCTGGTACTGGTAAAACCAGTCACTTAACCATTTGTTACCTCTACATCTTAATCTCTCCAACCAAATTTAAAACTTGTAGATGTGAAGGATCCAAGGTTATCTTTTTGAATCATTCACAGGCTACAGAACAGTAATACTGAATAAATGTTTGTCTGACTAAATTGTTTGAATAACTACACCTTTCTTAAAGAGGCTAGAAGACTTCCAGAATGGTTTTGGAGGTATTGGCTTTAGAAAACAGTGCTTAATAGATGAAAATGGCCTGATTGCCAGTGTCCCATATGCTTCTCAAGAATGACGTATGGTTGGTCTGAAATTTCTGAAGATAGGAAGAACCTTCCTGTTATCACTGTCTGTGCCTTTAGGAACAAGTGAGTTCATAGGCTCTGTAGCAGACATAGCCACCAAAATGAAAAAGGGTATAAAGAAAAAGGATTATGATAAAAACAAACCAGGTGAAGTATTTGGAGTGCTAGACCCAAAGAGTCTGACCTAGGAGGTGACTTCTTTTCCAGGCTCTAACTCATTGAGCAGGTCATCTTTCCCCTTTGCGCCTGAGCTTCCTAATGTGTAAAACAAAAATCTGGACTAGATCTTGTCTTGGTTTTCTCTATATGATGTTCTTTTTTTTTTTTTCTTTTCAAACTACGGTGTTGCTTTACATTTATTTTTATACTTTTTCTTGTGCGATTGCCTTTGAGCCTTGAAACAAGGATTTTCTTCACTAAGCCAGTTTCTCCCCCATCACAACCAATGACACCACCAATCACTCTTTGGTTAAGCAAGAAATCTGGGACATCTTGATTCCTCCTCTTGTTTACTCCTCCCATCTACTCCATGAGTGAATCCTATCAGTTTTGTTCCAAATGTAGATCCCAAATATATCTTCTAGATCTCTGGCCTATCCACCTTCTTCTGTCTCTTCTACCATCAACTTAAGCCAAGTCACAACTTTTCATTTAGATTATTGAAATAGTCTCCTTATTGTTCTCCACATTTTCATTGTTGTTCCCCTCCAATCTATTCTCAGCACTGCAGCCAGGACTATCTTGTAAAAACACAAATTTGATTACACTTTTCTTGTGTGTCTATCATTGACATTGTTTAGAATTGCCAGGGCATGGTGATAATGAGAAGCAGCCTCTGCCCTGCTGTCTTGACCAAACTTTAGGAGAGCTTGACTGGGGTGAACCAAGGTCTGTGGCCCTTCTAGCTGTGGTTTTGAGGCATTTCAACCATAAATGGCTATTAGGGGTTGAATTGTGTCCCCCGAAAGGTAGATTGAAGTCCTAGCCCCGGTGCCAGTGAATGTAATCTTACTTAGAAATAGGATCTTTGCAGATGTAATCAAATTAGAATGAGGTCATATTGGATTATGGTAAGCCCCAGTCCAATTTGACTGCTGTCCTTATAAGAGGAGGAGAGACACAAGCACATAGGGATAAGGCCACGTTATGGTGGAGGCAGAGATTGGAATGATGCATCTATCAATCAAAGAATGCCAAGGATTGCCAGCAACACCAGAAGCTAAGAGAAAGGGATGGCATAGATTCTCTCCTAGAGCCTTCAGAGAGAGAGGATGGCCCTTCCAACACTTTGATTCCAGACTTCCAGCCTATAGAACTATGAAAGAATAAATTTCTCTTGTTTTAAGCCACCCAGTTTGTGATAATTTGTTACAGCACCTCTAGCAGCAAACTAATACAATGTGTCTTCTGCCAGGGGAACTTGATCACCCTGGTAAGCAGTAGTCTTGGCCCATCTTATCCCAAATCTGAAAGGGGAGAAGGGATTGAAAGGTCCCAAAGATTTTGGCCTGTTTACTTAGGAGCCCCTCCACAGAACAAATAAACTCCTGAAGGTTAACTGCTGCAGAGATTCTGTGCTTTGGACAGATTTGCACTTGCCTCTCCCCACAGCAGTCTGTGCACTGAGAAAGGTCCAAGCTGAGAAGGAATTCCCTCAAGGAGATTTGTAAGCACAAGGGGCCCCTGGAAAACTAACAGGGAGAAGGTTAGAGCTGGAGGAGACTAACTGGATCTCTGAACTTCTGGTTATTGCTTGAATGTTGGGGGTAGGGTGCAAGTACTGTATTTGGGGGATGTACCATGGACCTTCACTTGCATCTTGAGTTGTGTCAGGGTACTCTGGTTATGGTACAACTTTGTCAACATGGAACACAGGAAATCTGGCAACTAGTCTGCATTAATCAGATTAGGTAGAATTAGCTAACTTTCAAATGAAAGAATCAGAGAATACTTCACAAGCAAAAAATGATAGCTACACTGAATTACTTGCTATTTGTAAAACCAAACAACTAACCACTCGTGATGTGTGTCCCAAGGTATGATAATAGCTAGATTTTAGCATTTTCTGTTCAGATTTATCTGGTTGCTTCTATTTATCATATAAAAAAAGGGACCAGGATCAGAAAATCTCAATACTCTTTATCTTTTTCCATTTGATGAAGATTTGTTTTAAAATATAGTGAGAGAGTAGCACTGACATATGTACACTACCAAATGTAAAATAAATAGCTAATGGGAAGCAGCCGCATAGCACAGGGAGATCAGCTCAGTGCTTTGTGACCACCTAGAGGGGTGGGATAGGGAGGGTGGGAGGGAGGTGCAAGAGGGAGGGGATATGGGGATATCTGTATACATACAGCTGATTCACTCTGTTATACAGCAGAAACTAATACAACATTGTGAAGCAATTATACTCCAATAAAGATGTGACAAAAAATTTAAATATTACATATGTGTTTGTAAATGTGCACACACACACACACATACACACATACAGTTGACCCTTGAACAACATGGGTTTGAACTGTACTGGTCCACTTATACGTGGATTTTTTTCAATACTAAATACTACAGTACTATACAGTCCAGGGTTGGTTGAATCTGCAGGTGCGGAACCGTGAATTCAGAGGGACTGGCTCTACAGATAAATTATACTCGGATTTTCGACTGTAGGGAAGGTTGGTGCCCCTAACTCCCTGTGTTGTTCAGGAGTATACTGTATATAGTAACTCTCAATATTGCATATAATGTCCTTTTAGGGTTCAATTCTTTATATTTTAAAATATAAGTATAATGTTCCAATGTACAAAGCATATTCACGTATCAGTTGCTGTGCTATTTTTTCCCCCATTTTAATCACCCTAGAATGAAGAAAACTGTATGTAGATTTAAACATCTCACTTAATTTCTACTCTATTCAAAAAGAAATCCATTTATTTTTTAAATAACTTAGTTATGAATTCTCTAATCTTCTCTGTTGCTAGGTTTTAGGAGGACAAAAAAGAAATAAAATGAAGCATGAAGTAGAAGAGAGAGTAGAATTTACACCACAATAGTGGACTCATATTTTATCAGAGCTTGCCTATACTTCTGCTGATACATTTTTCCCACAGCTCGACATTTTAAAGGCTTATTTTAAATTTATCTCTCCTGTATTAACAGGTGAGAAGTGGCCAATTCAATGTATAGAAACTACTATGACCACTTTCATCTGGTATTTTCTCTTAAAGGTAATAGGATTTCTGGGACCCTAGACATATAATGATTAGAATTCATGCTAGCAGTTCTATATGGAGCCATTACAATTTATCCCTTCAATGCATTTTTTGGTGTGTGTCTAAGTACTGGGTATCCCTATAGCTATTAACTTAACTGAATTTTATGCCTGAGTATTCCTTTTAACTAAAAAATGGAAGTCCTTTAAAAAAATTCATTTTCAAAAAGAGCAGAAAACACTTAATATTCCTTTGTGATCCATAGCACACACACTCTTGACTTTTGATTCTTCAAAGTCTTGATATTTTATAAGCATTAGTTCCTTTTCTTTTTTTTTTTTTTTTTTCCATGCAAAAAACTGACCGATACCATTGTATTGGTTCTTGCCTTTTGGTCTTTGGCTTTTCCCAGCTGTGCTCATTTGTTATTGAGTACTTAAGAACTGCTTTTTCCTATCAAAAATACATATTTCCCCTAAATTTTTGCTTCAGGCGACTTACTTCTGGATTCAGTGTTGTTCCAGCTTGCTGAGCATTCCAGAGGGATGGCGTCCAGGTTAGCCAAGGTTTTAAAATGTTGACCATATTGACCTGAATTCTTTCCAGATGCTTACTTGCATACTTTCAACAAAAGTAGTTATTTCTCATCAAAAACCCCAAATCTGGAAATATCAGGACAAGATTATGTTTTTTTCTTGGTGAGATCTTGATCTTAGCATTTTACTTTCCCTTCCTGGTTTGCAGCCGGACCTTTTTAGAAGTTAGAGGAGAGAGATAGAATAATGGCACATGGGAAGGGACATGACAAAAACAATCCCTAGAGCGAAGGTAGTGAAAGATGGAGTTAGGCTGGCATCGACCACTAAGAAGCTTGAAGGACTTTGGTATGTGACTTTGTGAGTATTGCTTTGTCATCTATAAAATAAGGGTGTTGGATCAGGTGATTTCTAAGGGTCTTTCTTGCTCTCTGACATAAGCTGTCTTCATAACCCATGACAACAAAGTCTCCAGAGAATAAAGGAGCTGAAAACATTTTTGAAATTTACCTAGCTTATATATTCCTAAACATTCCCAAATTCTGAGTTGGAATCTCTTGAGTAAATGCCATTAGCAACTAGATTTCCCTTGACTTATGAGAAACGCACAGAAGTTGACCTTTCTTAATGTAATTATTAGTAAAAGCATATAAATGACACATTGGAATGTCAGAAAATCAATAGCTTCATTTTTCATGTGTATGAATGTTTCTTATTAAGATTAAAATGTTCCACAGATATTATCTCATTTGTTCTTACAACATCCGGATGAAGTAGTCGGTAGTAGTTATCCCATGCAAATAAGTGGAGTCCTCTTAGTAACTCTGTTTCTTTGGATCCTTTTGGCTTTGGGCCTATTAGATGATTTTACTCAGGTAAATGAATTCATGAATAAGGTTAAAAGAAAAAAGGCAAGACTATTAGTGACATCTTATATAATTGAGACATTTTATGAAATCTAAGTGGTTCATTCAGAGTCAGATAGGGCATGGATTATGAAATCAAGGTCACCAAATGAACCCTTCAATGCTTTGGGTGTGACTCTGTAAACAATGAAGATGGGGCAGGAAGTGGAGAGTGGATTTGAATAGGAGGGGTGGCAGTTATTAAAGAAGGCTATCAAGGATATTAATTCTATTTACATAAGTATTCGGTAGGTTTGTCATTCATTCATTAATTCATTCATTCAAAAATATTTGTTGAGCACCTATGTACTATCTGCTGGGTATTGTGGGAAATAGGGATACAGCAGTAAAGAAACCAGATACATTCTGATAGGGGATAGGGGAAAGAAACTATACAAATAAAAAGTAAACTAATAAATATGATTATTTAGATTAAGATCTAACAATAAATACTGTGAGTATTATGATCCAGAGTGACTGAGGTGCAGGCAGGGCTGGTTCTGTTAACGAGGTAGAACCCTCCCCTGAAGAACAGACTTTGGAGATGAATCCTAAGTGATAAGACGGAGCCAGTCACAGGAATGTAGAAGAAGAGCATTCCAGACAGAGGAAAGGGCAAGTGCAAAGACCCTGAGGTGGGCAGAGTTTGGAATGTCTGAGAACAAACCACAAAACCAGAATGACTAGAGCAGAGGGGGTGGGGTGGGGGGTTGGCAAGACATAAGGCCTTGTAGGCCAGGGCCAGGAATTTGTATTTTAAGTGTAATGGAAAGCCATGGGAGGATTTTAAACAAGGAGTGGCATGGTCTGATTTACGTTTTAAAAAGAGCTCCGTGAAGGATGGACTATAGCTTATAGAGGAGTGAGAGTAGAAGCAAGGAGACTGCTCCCTTAGTTCAGATGGAAGATGATGGGGGTTTGAATTTGAATAGAAGCAGGGGCTTTCCAGGAGAGAAATTTAGGGCTGATATTTAGATTAACGGATCAGAACAAAGAGGGAAGAAAATGGACCCCGATTCACTGAATTATTGCCCTATGAAGACAGAAAACTAACAAGGAGCAGAAAAAAAGAGGGGCACTAGGTTCTGAAACACAAGAACATCTGGCAGTTTCTTGAGTGCCCCTTAGTAGAAGGACTATAAATTAAGAAAGCCAGATTTCCTTTTAGTACAGTAGAATCTATCTGCACCCATGCGACTGGTCGCTATTGGCCAGGGAGAAGTGTGAAGAGCAGAGAAGAATCACACCTCATACTAGGAATGATAAATGGCTTGAAATTCAAGAGCCACAGACAAAGACAGTTTTGACTGTGTCCCACATATGTGACTATCAAGTAAGAATACAAGAATAACACAAGGAAAAGAGTGGAAAGATCTGTAGATCAGAAGCTCAGTGGATCTGACCACTAATCCACTGGGTGACTTTGCACAAGTCATGTCTCTGTGAGCCTTCTCATTGTGAGATGACAGCTCGGACTGAGTTCTCCCTAAGGAATTTTTTAAAACTATCTCATATATAAATCTGAAATCAACACTCTTGCTTTCCAAAAATACACTCTCTAAAGCAGTTGTTCTCCATTGGGGCAATATTGCCCCCAGGTGACATTTGATAATGTCTGGAGACATGTTTGGTTGTCACAATTGGAGGATGAGTGTGGATTGCTACTGGCATCTAGTAGGTAGAGGCCAGGGATGCTGCTAAACCTCCCACAATGCACAGGACGGCCCCCACACATACAAACAACAATTAATTAAACTGTCCAAAATGTTAACAGTGTTGAGGTTGAGAAACCCTGGTCTAAAGGAAATGACAGAAATGTTAACAGGTTGCTTCTGGATGGGATGTGATTTTTTTCTTGTTGTTGAAAAAAAAAAAAGTTCTGTCTTTTCCAAACATTTAATATTGAACACTTACTTTACAAGGATTAAACAAATGGACAAGCACACACAAAAACTTGACAACTGAAAAGCAAACAATACCACCACCAAACAATGTCTCCCAGACCTGGGTCATGAGTCTTCCTGATAGCAGACATCAGAGGCAATGTGCCTTAAGTCCTCTCCAAAGTGAGTCAGGGCTGGCAGCGGGAGAGGGTCCAGGGCTCTTTGATCTGACAGGCTGCAGAATGTCTTACCTAGCAAACATTCAAGATTTCCAGTGACTCGTTTGCCTGTGGCTTTGCTCTGCTCACTCAGGTCCTCTTGGGTTTTGGTTCTAGAGAGGCTGAAGAGGAAAAACAAGCTGTTCTGTTTCTCTTTAATTTACACTGTCATTGAGCAATATCTAGAACCCTGGCTGCTGCCCCTTCTTCTCTGCAGCTGGACCAGTGTGGAGTGTGTCAGAACCCAGAAGAGTCTCTAGGAGTTCATTATTTTAATATTAAATTTAATATGAAATTTTAATATTAAAGTATTTAAATATTAAGCATTAAATAGGATTGCAGGTTATATTCAGAGAGAGTAGATATGCTCCCCTAGCACCATAAGGGTAGCCAGGAATAAAATAAAAAATACTTTTCAGTGAGGAGAATTGTCCAAACTGAAGACATAGGAAACATTTCTCACTTACCCCATGTTTAGTGAATGTCTCACTCTCACCCTCTCTCTCAGCAAAATTCCCAGTCACTTTCATTACTTTACCTCAGCCCAACCAAATGAGAGTTAAATCTCTTACCTCTCCTGTGGAACAGTAATGTCTCCATGTCCCACTCAGTAAAGCTAAACATAAAGTTATGAGCTTGTTAAATAATTCAGGTTACATTGTTTTTGAGATTTCAGGGTCACAGGGAAATTCTGACCTGAATAATCTGGATGAACTGTCACAATTGTGCACTGCTTTGTCTGTTCAAATTTGGCAAATGCTGACCAGCACTCATCCAACAGGTAAACCTGGAGTCTGGCTCACACAGCAAAATAGAATTTCAGGCTCAGTGATCTGTAATCTGTTACTACTTGCCATTTTCTATTGGAAGAGGGCAGTTTGCTTCATTGATCTCTATTTCTATTTCATCTTTTGAAAAATTGGGATGATAATGGTTATCTGGCTTACATGCTTGTCAGGAGGAGTTATTTTAAAGCACTTTGCAAATATAAAAATGTTCAGCGAAATTGCAGCGTCATCTAGATGCTGTACCACATGTCTCCTTTGGGGAATCCATCAAAATCCACACCCCTCCCAGGCTGATTTTTCTAGTCCTAATCTCCTATTCTCTCTTTTGTTGAAAGGTATTTAGATCTCCTTTTAAAATGTTTATTGCATGTGTATATGTGTTTGTCACGCAAAAGAATTCTGTTAAAATATTAATATCTTGAAAACTGTGTTTATAAGTTAAACCTTTTATCTCGAAAAGTTGTGTAATTTCCCTTTTTAACAATTCTCTTGCATTTCTTATTTGCATAAAAAATGTAAACGAAAGTGTATTTTTCTCTCTAAATGGAAGAGTCTACTCAGCAATCATAAGAATTCTTGTTTGAAAAACTGAATTTTTTCAGTTGTTTGAAATTATTTTCAACTTTCAGTTTCAGAAAAAACTGAATTTTTTCTTGTTTGAAAAACTGAAAAACGGTGACTAAGGAAGTCACATAACTTTTCAGGTGGATCCCTTACTGAATTTAAATGAACATATTTTGATGTAAGGAATGAGGTGAGCATCTTTTTCTTCTATAACTCTTTAAAGTGGACTTCATTTAGATTTGAGACACTAGAGTGAAAACGTTTCCTTTAGAGGAAAACATTTATTTTATAAAGAGTAGACTGGAATAGTCAATAGAATGAGAGATATAATTTTACACAAACAACTTCAAGTTTTATACTAGAAACTTTATCTGGCCCCCTTTTCCCACAGTCTTAAGGAATCAACTCACATACCACCTATTTCATGATACCCTCTGTAATGACCAGGTTCCATTCTGAGCTCCTACACCACTCAGTGTTTCTCATAAGGAACCACAGTAGTGGATAATACTCAGAAGCAGAGAATCCAAAAGGCAAAGAACAGGACCTAGAAAAGAAACAAACTCTGAAATGGGCAGGCAGAGAAGAACCTGCAAAGCAGACACCAAACCCAGAAAAATATGGTATCATAGCGACCACAAAAAGAGAATGGTTAAATTTTGAAAATTGAGATGAAGAAAAATCATCCATCTATAATTCTGCTATCTAAAAAAGAAAACACACATAAAAAAAGAAAAGAAAAGAATGGCTAAAAAAAAAGAGGGTACTTGTCAGTCAACCATGTTGAATGCTGTGAAGATTAAGAAGTATCCAGATAGATTTAGCAACAAGGAGGTTACGGATGCTGGGTGCAAAACCCAGACCTCAATGTATTTAGGAGGCATTAGCTATTTTGAAACATACTGATTTCAGGTTGAATTTAGGGAAGAATCCCATCGTTTGAAAGATTTTATTTGACTGAGGAATAATATTCCTCATTAATAATTCATTCTTAAATAGGTATGTGAGAAGGAGCCTCTGGGCCTGATGTGTCCTTGATTGAAAGAAAAATAAATAATAGTTATGTCTGATAACCATGACCCATCACCCCACACTTGTTTGTAGCTTTCTACAGCTCAAAACATTGTTGAAAACACTAATTATTGCAATATCCCCAGGAGGCAGGTATTAATACCTGCTACATACACCTTTCAAACTCTGATGATGTGATGAAAGCAATTCTGTCATGAGTCATAAGTTACCACTACTTACTTCCCCAGGGTCAAATTGCACAGGGATCTATCTGATCACGGAAGCAATGCATGAATGTACCACAGCATTGCACACGTGTGTATAAACATTTCCGGCCAGTGATCTTTATTTAACTTTGGTGAGATAAAAGTTAATGCTCTCCTATGTCCTTATATATCCTGAGTCAGCCTCATGCGCCTCAACTTTGCCCTAATGTGCTCTCAATTTGTATCTTTGACAAAGCTGTTGTCATTTTCTTCCTCTGGGTTTTTATCTCCTGTCTGCTTCCACAGGTGGTATTTTGCAACTTTCACCAGATCTCTTCAATTAAACTTCACTTTACCAACCATGGAAACTTGATGATTATTGTTTTACTTTTCTGATTGCATTGGACCCTGTGAGCACACCGATTAGCCAGAGATGCTTGGATTTGATATTCCCATTAAATGAGTATTTCCAATCAGATACACAACAATGACAACAGCAGGACTGTTTTTGGACTTCTAGAGAGAGGAGAAGTTAACAGCTGTGTTTAGGTTTCTGCTCTTTTTCTCTGGACCATATAGTGGGTTTTTGTGGAAGTGGGGGAACCAGAACTGAGCAAATTAAACGATTAATTTTAAGAGATCACAGCAGTGGAAAGAAAGGCTGATAAAATGAATGTAGTGTATTAGTCTCACTATGGGCGGTAGTAATAAATAGAACAACTATGTCAACAAATAACAGCAGTAACATTTAATTAGGGCTTACTCCAAGCCTGCATTATTTTTAGCTTGTTTAATTTTCACAATCTTGTGAAGTAGGTCCCGTCCCATTTTAGAGCAGAGCTATCCCTGGATCAGCAAGGTTACAGTGACTTGCCAAAGGTCAACAGAGGTAGTGAGTTCAGAGTTGGGGTTTAAACCCAGGTTGTCAATTTCAAACTGCTATTCCATAATTCTCCCTCTACTTCTCTACCTTTCAGGCATACTTTTAAATACTGGAAGGTTTGGTCACAGAGTTAGAGATGATAAAAGATCACAAACAAGTCAGTGATAATTACAACATGATCATTATTACTGTCTAACAATATCTCACAGTGCTGTTAAAACACCCATAGTTACTGTTCGAACCACTTGGTTGCCCTTGAACATTGATTCATTGTTTAAGTTGAACTGCCTCCTGCCCTGACTAAATCCTCTTATATACTCCAAGGCAAAGGTCTTGCAGTTTCTAATAAAAAAGCACTTTATTTTTGGTCACTGGTTTCACATTACATAATTCTTTTTAAGCTCTTGTGTGCACCAAATTTACTCCATTCTATGCTGTGTTATGTGAGTCACTCAACTTTTGCTCTCTGATATATTATAGAAAGAGTGCTCTTATATAATTGACATATTTTAATGTAATTTACATTTCATATATATTGCAGTACACATTTGTATCATACTATATTGTTTGAGAATCAATCGATATTTCTGGTAGCTGTAAGCTTGAGATTATACATGAAAATCACTCACATTTATTATTACTAGGGGAGAGATAGATAATTAGTTTGATTCACAAACACTTGAATACTTATTGTGTCTACATTGTGTTAGGAATGGGATACAAGGAATATACAACCTAATCTATCAAAGACTTCTCTAGTAAAAATATAATCATAGTGGGATAATTGGTATAATAACAATTTGTTAACTGTAGAATAGAAATAAAAGACCCAACTAAGTTTTGAGGAATTATTAAAGAAAATGAAACTGAGACATGGCACTTGAGCTGTCTTTCAGATTAAGGAGAAAGTTACCAAGTAGACAGTGATGGTTCAAATGTAGGACTTATAAGCAGAGAGTACAGCATAAACAGAGGCATAGAGGCATAACAGGATTTGGAGGTGGGTATGGTTGAAGCTTCCACTGCATGGTCAGAGTAGTGGGTTGCAATGAGGGGAGGTTGGAAAGTGGACGGAGACTGGATTGAGAAAAGCCTTCCAGACCAGATGAAAAATTTGGCCTTATTTAAGCAACAGGGAACCATAGAAAGTTTTAAATCATCATTAGCTTTATATTTTATAATAGTAATTGGGTTTTCCATAAGAAACTTGGATTAGAAGTTGATGGGAGCAGATTCCAAGGGACCAATTCATCAAACTTGAGTGCCAATAGTTCAAGAGACAATAAAAGTCACAATTAACACAGTGGCCGTGGATTCCAAAGGCATTTCAGAGTCTCAAAAAATGGACTCAAGATACGAGTGGGGATGGGAGGAAGAGAGAAAAATGAGGGAAAAGAAGGAGTTAATGTCTTTAGTGATTGATAGTGCTTTTGCTACAATTGGTGATACTGGAGGGAGAATAAATTGGGGGAAGAGAGAAAGATATGCACAGAATTCTAATTTTAATGTATTGAGCTTGAGATGCTAGTGGAACATCCAAGAGCCTAGGCCCTCTTTGATTGTCACTTCCTAGGTGATCAAACTCCTGGTAATAACTCCAATCACACTTATCAGCTGTAGATAAAGAAGAAACTTTAAGTCTTGCATACCAATCCTTTACTCTGCCATTTTGTATTTTTACAAATGCTAGTTTTTTGTTATTTGGCGAGATTGGCTTAAAACTTCCCCTATATTTTCCTAATTGCAGTAACCTAGGGAAAGCATTAAATTGTGTTGATAGAATTGTTAGCTACAATCTGCCTCTAATGATAACAGTTTAGAATCATGAAGCAGCTATATTTTAGCCCAAGAGAAAACAAACTTTATCCCGAACACGTGTTCTTTTGCCTTTCTCATCTGATGTTACTTGAAAATTTTATTTTTCCATTTTGAATAGCGGATTCTGCCAACTGTTTTAAAAGCTTTTCTCCTTTTAGGGGAGGAGAGGAACAGTTTTTCCTCCCTTTTGTCCGATAGCTGAGAAGTGAAGATTTAATCGGTGAGAAAAATATACACACTACAAACCTCAGAATGTTCCTCCTGCTTTTAATGTTTGATGTGCCTGACAGATTACCCTTTCAAAACAGGATAATAGGATAGGTGGTGCTGGAAAAAAACTTTTCCATCCAAGGCAAAACCTCATGGACATTGAAAAGAACTGGCATTAGCCTAGACATTTGGGGGAGGGGAAACATATCCTTGGGGCATAGATTCTATAGTGAAAGGCTTCCATCTCTTTAAACATACACTCTAGGCTCACTCCAAGAAGTGTAATGCAAAGAGCATTGAAAAATCAGGAGACTTGGCATCTGTTTCTGACTCTGCCACCTTGTGGGATGGTCAAATCTTACCACGCTCTGTGCTTCAGCATCTTCTTTTGCAAAGGTTAATGGTATTATTTCTGACTTTAACCCAAAATAAATACAATATTTTTTTGAACACCAGCTACTTTCACATATATTTTTGCACTCAATATAAATTGACAATGAAAAAAACCCAAAGTCACGTTACCCATTATTTACTAATGAGAAAACGAAGGCTCAGAGAATTTAAGAGATTTACTCAGTATCAGGCAGTTCGTGAGCACTTTTGAGGCAAGGTCTTCCTTTAACCAGTGTCCTTTCCATAACATTGCACTGCTGCTAAGCAATTTCTATTATTTGGCTAGAAGAACACAACAGTTAGATGCATCTGAAACAATAAAACTACCTACTTTTCCTTATCTCAGGCAGAAACAGAGGATGATGAGCAACTTTGACTAAGAATTTAATGAAGTCTTCAGGACAAGTAATCTCAAAGCTTTGACTGGCTGCTTGGGTTTCTAGAAAGTGACCATGAAGAGGTATTATAACCCGGCAACAGGATCTTTCTTATTCCTGCCAAGACTGAAGATGCACAATTTTAAAGCTGAGGAGGATATAAAACACTGAATCCATTGTCTAAGAGAGGTGCCTTGCAAATTATGAGTTAGAAAAAATGTTTAGCTTCTACCTTGTCATTTTATGGACTTTATATCTTTGAGAATTAATGTTTTTCCTTTGGAGGGGTGGATATGTGTTCAAGCATTTTGTGTGTGTGCATATACACACATGTACTTATTTTGATAGTGACTGATGGACCATCTGTAGAATAAATCAAGAGAAGGGACTGACTCATACTGCAGGTGAGATCTGAAAAGAGACCAGTTGCTTAGAAATCCTTTCTCTACTCCCTCATCTGCCCTCAACTCTTCTGAAGGCCCTGAGGAGTCAAGCGCTGTCACTGTCTTTTCTTTGGAAGTCCTCAGGAGGCCATCCAATAAGGAATGGCTTAGGCTTTGTGATGGGTATAGGATGGGGGTGGGTGGGAAGGGCAGAGGAGAGACCAGTGCTCTGGGTTGGAGAGGGGATAGAGAGCGGCCCACTGATATTAAAAGAACAGTTTCTTTATGGAAGGGGAACACTTGACAATGATAGAATGGGAAGGAAGGAGAAACAGGCAAGAAACAAGAAGAGCCCAGGAGGCCCCACTGTGAATAGCTGACTCTTCTGGAGTCCTTAGACATGGGTGCAAAAGCTTATTTAGCTTTAGGTTCTTCTCCCTACCCATGATGATTCTGCCACATGCATATCTTTCAAATTGATTCCATCTACTTCCCTCTGATCTAATGCCACTATTTTATTAGTCTAGGACCACTCTTCTCTTTCCTGAGGTTACTGCCACAGAATCCTACCTGAGCTCCCAGCATCAGGTCCTCAGCCATTTTCATCTCTTGATACGTTCCACATAATACAGCCAGAGAGATCTAAAATGCAAATTAGATCTTGTGGCGTCCCAGTCTCAAACCCTTTCATTGCCCTCCACTTTTCCCTCATGGTCCAGTTCAAGCTATTGAGTGTGGGGGAATAAGTCCCTTTCTGATTTTTCCGCTTATTTCTCCTGCCTCAGGCCTCACCACCCTCTACCTCACAGAAGATGTCACAGCCACAATGAGTTCCTAGTAGGACTTTGTTGCACTTTCTTCTCTATCCTCAAGGCTGTTCTCTCTGCTATGAGATTCTCTTCCCCTTTCCCATGAAGAGTCCCTGTAAACATTTCCCTGAATAATATGTGATAATCCTTTAGGTTTCAGAGAAGATGTCACTTGCCCTGGGAACATTTCCCTGACTCCTCATTGCAAACATGTTCCTCTTTAAGTTCCCATAGCACCTGGTGATCACATCATAGGATTTATCACACTTTCTTGTGGTAGCCTGTTTTCTTGTCTGTATTCTCCACTAGGCTTTAAACTTCTCAAGTATAGAATCTTCTTTGTTCATCATTGTGACTCCTTTTCCCGAGAACAGCTTCAGATACATGACACTCAAAAGCAGTTTGTCCATCTTTCCTTTCTGTGGAGGAAATAAACGGCTATTTAGCATTATCCATAAAATAGCTCTCCAGCTAAAGACAGCTAAGGAACTTATGTAGTCTTATTTTGCCTCAAACAAATAATTCTGCCTCTTGAATCTTTCATTCATCAAGACTTTATCTTGGAGCTCTAAAAACGGACTGTTTTCTCCTGGGACATCCCAGTCCTAAATTCTGCTTTATTCCATAGATTAAATTTACCCTTGGGCCAAATTTCCATATCTGTGGCCTGTGAAAATTGAATTTGGGATTGAAAACCTGTAAGTAGTTGGCAGTGGTGTGTGTGGGGGTGGGGAATAAGAGGGTATGGGGCTCATACTGATTATTATTTCTTTGGGAATTTTTTTGTGGATCCTGAGAAATGCTCAGGATCTCCCAGATAAAAATGGTTTAGATTTTGTGGTCAGCTCCTTTTCTCAAATTTACTGCGTACTCCTCCACTTCTTCTCAAACCCCCAAGCTGAACTTCCCTCTTCAACATGTTCCCCTCTGACCCACACTCAGTCACATAGCTTTATCTGTGGAGAAAATATATTCCTTGACACAACAGAGGTAGGAACTCCTACTTCAAGAAACAGTACCATGTTTCTTGTACTTCTGTCTCTGTCTAAATTCTCCCCTTTCCAATTAAAATGGGAAGTAGATTAGAGCCATATTCTAGTATGGATATGATCAGAACAAAATAAAGCAAGAGGATTGCTTCAGGCATAGAACCTTACACTGTAAAATTCAATTATTATAAATAATTATTGCTTAAGTACAATATTCTTAACCTGCATTCTTAAATATTTTGGGTCTTTAGAAATTTGTTTGTTCATTTGTCATTATTACACAGTATCTGTTAGCTCAGTGGATTCTGAAATGGTCGGCTAGCCTTCTGATCCAAGATGGCAGACTAAACATTTGTATTTACTAACTGTGCTTCCCCACACCTCCCTGAAATAAAAGTATAGATGTACAAAATGAGATAAACCTATGAAGCAAAGGAAAGAGACCTTATCAGCAGATAGGAGATTTTTAAAAATTTTAGAAAATGAGAGGTCATTTGAATAGTAGAATATAGAAGTATCAGACATGTGTGGAAAACCAACAGCATGAACAAGGCAATCCGCCCCCCTCAAACCAAATTGACCCTTGTAGAAAATGGAATTTGAGAATACAGATGTGAACTAAAAAATAAATGATTGAAACCAATAGCTTCTGTTTAATATATTCAGAGAGAATTGGGATATCATTAAATTCATAAAGTAAGAGCACAGTGCAGTGAAAAAAGTGTCAGTGGATGTGTGTGTGTGTGTGTGTGTGTGTGTGTATGTGTATGTGTGTTTGAATATATATGGGTAAGAACCAGGAAAATCTTCATAAAGGAAGTGCTGGGCTGAGCTTATTGAAAAAGTAGATGTACTGTTCTTCAGGTGGGTAGGGGCAGGGCATTTGGGGCAGAGGAAGCAACGTAAAACAGAGTGAAGTCTAGGAAACTACAGGTAACTGCAGAGATTATAGGGCTGATATGTGCATAGAAAGAGGTCAGTCTGCTGAGATAAACAGGGGCTAGCTCATGAAGGGCTCCAGACTTTTGAAGCCATGCTAAATAGTTGGCATTTTATCTTCTCAGTAATGAGAAACAAACACCTTTGTGGAGATGTTTAATTGAGGAAGGGATTTATATGATCAAATATGCTTCAGGTTGATTGCCCTGAGTGCTGTTTGTTAGATGGATTGCAAAGGTTAAGGCCTGAAGCAGGAAAAAGAACCAATCAATGAGAGAGCTTGAACTAAAGTGGTGGCATTGGGACAGGACTTAGTGAGACTAGTGGCAACATTCATCTAGACAGAGAATACAGGATGAGGAGCAGATTTCAGAGGAACATAATGAGTCCTTTTTTTAGCTCTTTGTGAATGTTCAGAAATGGCAGCTGGTGTTGCATAATTGCAAAATTGGGGCTTAGCTAGTTATTGGCTTCTAAGAACATAAATGCATTCCTTTTTTCCTCTGGCCTACTCTTTGAAAAATGACACCAAGGGGTGGGGCTCAAAGGGTTTTTTTTTGTTTTTCAAGCTAAGAATTTCTTTTTCTTTTTCTTTTTTTTTTTTTACATCTTTATTGGAGTATAATTGCTTTACAATGCTGTGTTAGTCTCTGCTGTATAACAAAGTGAATCAGCTATATGTATGCATATATCCCCATGTCCCCTCCCTCTTGTGCCTCCCTCCCACCTTCCTTATCCCACCCCTCTAGGTGGTCACAAAGCACTGAGCTGATCTCTCTGTGCTATGCGGCTGCTTCCCACTAGCTATCTATTTTACATTTGGTAGTGTTTATATATGTCCCTGCCACTCTCTCACTTCATCCCAGCTTAACCTTCCCCATCCCCATGTCCTCAAGTACATTCTCTACGTCTGCATCTTTATTCCTGTCCTACCCCTAGGTTCATCAGAACCTTTTTTTGTTTGTTTTTAGATTCCATATATATGTGTTAAAATAGGGTATTTATTTTTCTCTTTCTAACTTACTTCACACTGTATGACAAACTCTAGGTCCATCCAACTCACTACAAATAACTCAATTTTGTTTCTTTTTATGGCTGAGTAATATTTCATTGTATATATGCGCCACACCATCTTTATTCATTCATCTGTCGATAGGCACTGAGGTTGCTTCCATGTCCTGGCTCCTGTAAATAGTGCTGCAATGAACATTGTGGTACATGTCTCTTTTTCAATTATGGTTTTCTCAGGATATATGCCCAGTAGTGGGATTGCTGGGTCATATGGTAGTTCTATTTGTAGTTTTTTGTTGTTGTTGTTGTTGTTGTTTTGCGGTACGCGGGCCTCTCACTGTTGTGGCCTCTCCTGTTGCAGAGCGCAGGCTCAGCGGCCATGGCTCATGGGCCCAGCCGCTCCACGGCATGTGGGATCCTCCCGCACCGGGGCACGAACCCGTGTCCCCTGCATCGGCAGGCAGACTCTCAACCACTGCGCCACCAGGGAAGTCCTATTTTTAGTTTTTTAAGCAACCTCCATACTGTTCTTCATAGCGGCTGTATCAATTTACATTCCTACCAACAGTGCAAGAGGGTTCGCTTTTCTCCACACCCTCTCCAGCATTTATTGTTTGTAGATTTTTAAATGATGGCCATTCTGACCGGTGTGAGGTGATTGTGGTTTTTTTTTTTAATTAATTTAAAAATTTTATTTTTGGTCTGTGTTGGGTCTTTGTTGCTGTGCGTGCGCTTTCTCTACTTGCGGGGAGCGGGGGCTACTCTTTGTTCCAGAACATGGGCTTCTCCTTGTGGTGGCTTCTCTTGTTGTGGAGCATGGGCTCTAGATGCGCGGGCTTAAGTAGTTGTGGCACACGGGCTCCAGAGCACAGGCTCAGTAGTTGTGGGGCATGGGCTTTGTTGTTCCGTGGCATGTGGGATCTTCCTGGACCAGGGTTCGAACCCGTGTCCCCTGCATTGGCATTCTTAACCACTGCGCCACCAGGGAAGCCCCTCATTGTGGTTTTGATTTGCATTTCTCTAATGACTAGTGATGTTGAGCATCCTTTCATGTGTTTGTTGGCAATCTGTATATCTTCTTTGGAGAAATGTCTATTTAGGCCTTCTGCCCATTTTTGGATTGGGTTGTTTGTTTTTTTGATATTGAGCTGTATGAGCTCCTTGTATATGTTGGAGATTAATCTGTTGTCAGTTGCTTCGTTTGCAAATATTTTCTCCCATTCTGAGGGTTGTGTTTTCATCTTATTTATGGTTTCCTTTTCTGTGCAAAAACATTTAAGTTTCATTAGGTCCCATTTGTTTATTTTTGTTTTTATTTCCATTTCTCTAGGAGGTGGGTCAAAAAGGATCTTGCTGTGATTTATGTCATGGAGTGTTCTGGCTATATTTTCCTCTAAGAGTTTTATAGTGTCTGGCCTTACATTTAGGTCTTTAATCCATTTTGGGTTTATTTTTGTGCATAGTGTTAGGAAGTGTTCTAATTTCATTCTTTTACATGTAGCTGTCCAGTTTTCCCAGCACCACTTATTGAAGAGGCTGTCTTTTCTCCACTGTATATTCTTGACTCCTTTGTCAAAGATAAGGTAACCATATGTGCATGTGTTTATCTCTGGGCTTTCTATCCTGTTCCATTTATCGGTATTTCTGCTTTTGTGCCAGTACCATGCTGTCTTGATTACTGTAGCTTTGTAGTATAGCCTGAAGTCAGGGAGCCTTAATCCTCCAGCTCTGTTTTTCTTTCTCAAGATTGCTTTGGCTATTCAGGGTCCTTTGTGTTTCCATACAAATTGTGAAATTTTTTGTTCTAGTTCTGTGAAAAATGCCATTGGTAGTTTGATAGGGATTGCATTGATTCTGTAGATTGCTTTGGGTAATATAGTCATTTTCACAATGTTGATTCTTCCAATTCAAGAACGTGGTATACCTCTCCAACTGTTTGTATTGTCTTTGATTTCTTTCATCAGTGTCTTATAGTTTTCTGCATACAGGTCTTTTGTCTCCTTAGGTAGGTTTATTCCTAGGTATTTTATTCTTTTATTGCAATGGTAAATGGGAGTGTTTCCTTAATTTCTCTTTCAGATGTTTCATCATTAGTGTATAGGAATGCAAGAGATTTCTGTGCATTAATTTTGTATCCTGTTACTTTACCAAATTCATTGATTAGCTCTAGTAGTTTTCTGGTAGCATCTTTAGGATTCTGTATGTATAGTTATCATGTCAACTGCAAACAGTGACAGTTTTACTTCTTCTTTTCTGATTTGGATTCCTTTTATTTCTTTTTCTTCTCTGATTGTTGTGGCTAAAACTTCCAAAACTATGTTGTATAATAGTGGTGAGAGTGGGTACCCTTGTCTTGTTCCTGATCTTAGAGGAAATGGTTTCAGTTTTTCACCATTGAGAATGATATTGGCTGTGGGTTTGTCATATATGGCCTTTATTATGTTGAGGTAGGTTCCCTCTATGCCCACTTTCTGGAGAGTTTTTATCATAAATGGGTGTTGAGTTTTGTCAGAAGCTTTTTCTGTGTCTATGGAGATGATCATATGGTTTTTATCCTTCAATTTGTTAATATGGTGTATCACCTTGATTGATTTGTGTATATTGAAGAATCCTTGCATTTCTGGGATAAACCCCACTTGATCATGGTGTATGACCGTTTTAATGTGCTGTTGGATTCTGTTTGCTAGTATTTTGTTGAGAATTTTTGCATCCATGTTCATCAGTGATATTGGCCTGTAGTTTTCTTTTTTTGTGGCATCTTTGTCTGGTTTTGGTATCAGGGTGATGGTGGCCTCGTCGAATGAGTTTGAGAGTGTTCCTCCCTCTGCTATATTTTGGAACAGTTTGAGAAGGATAGGTGTTAGCTCTTCTCCAAATGTTTGATAGAATTTGCCTGTGAAGCCATCTGGTCCTGGGCTTTTGTTTGTTGGAAGATTTTTAATCACAGTTTCAATTTCAGTGCTTGTGATTGGTCTGTTCATATTTTCTATTTCTTCCTGGCTCAGTCTTGGAAGGTTGTGCTTTTCCAAGAATTTGTCCATTTTTTTCAGGTTGTCCACTTTATTGGCATATAGTTGCTTGTAGTAGTCTCTCATGATCCTTTGTGTTTCTGAAGTGTCAGTTGTTACTTCTCCTTTTTCATTTCTAATTCTGTTGATTTGAGTCTTCTCCCTTTTTTTTTTGATGAGTCTGGCTAATGGTTTATCAATTTTGTTTATCTTCTCAAAGAACCAGCTTTTAGTTTATTGATCTTTGCCATTGTTTCCTTCATTTCTTTTTCATTTATTTTTGATCTGATCTTTATGATTTCTTTCCTTCTGCTAACTTTGGGGGTTTTGTTGTTGTTGTTCTTGTTTCTCTAATTGCTTTAGGTGTAAGGTTAGGTTGTTTATTTGAGATGTTTCTTGTTTCTTGAGGTTGGATTGTATTGCTATAAACTTCCCTTTAGAACCGCTTTTGTTGCATGCCATAGGTTTTTGGTCGTCGTGTTTTCATTGTCATTTGTTTCTAGGTATTTTTTGATTTCCTGTTTGATTTCTTTCTTGGTTATTTAGTAGTGTATTAGCCTCCATGTGTTTGTATTTTTTACAGACCTATGTGTCCCTAGGTCTGAAGTAGGTCTCTTGTAGACAGCATATATACAGGTCTTGTTTTTGTATCCATTCAGCCGGTCTGTGTCTTTTGTTTGGAGCGTTTAATCCATTTACATTTAAGGTAGTTATTGATATGTATGTTCCTATCACCATTTTCTTAATTGTTTTGGGTTTGTTATTGTAGGTCTTTTCCTCTTGTTGTGTTTCCTGCCAAGAGAAGTTCCTTTAGCATTTGTTGTAAAGCTGATTTTGTGATGCTGAATTCTCTTAACTTTTGCTTGTATAGGTTTTAATTTCTCTGTCAAATCTTAATCAGATCCTTGCTGGGTAGAGTAATGTTGGTTGTAGGTTTTTCCCTTAAAAGTTTTTTTTTTGAGACCTAAATGTAAGTTTCTTTACATTTGTCTTTACCTGCTCTACCACTTCTCAACATTTTGGCTGGTTGTTTTCATTACAGAGGTAATCCATGATCATGGCAAAAGTTCCAACAAAACGAAAAATGTAGGAAGTACAGAGTAAAACCCCTGAAGTAACCTCCCACAGAAAAGTAACACTGACAGTTTGGTCTCAGTCTTCTGGATTTTTTTTTAGCATATATTCTTTTATTTGATCATGCATTATATTTTGTGCACTCTTACTATCATACTGCCTTTTAATTCATTTCTTCCATTTTTAATTTGAAATTTTTCAAATATACAGAAAAGTAAATGAAACAAAATAACACCTATATACCCCACACTTAGATTTAAGAGAAATCAACACATTTCCAAACCTTTTCTGTAAATAGAATTTCAGATATAGCCAAACCACCCAATTGCTATCACTTCTCCCTTCCTCCCTCCCTCCACCCCCCCTCTTTCTTTCTCCCTTATTATAATTTACATTAAATGTTTATACTTATGGTATCATACTGTATGTATCGTTTCTCAATTTGCTTTCTTTAAATGCAACATTATATTTTTGAGATTTAGCATGTAGCTTCATGTAGATTAATTTTACTTTTTAAAATCTAGTCTATGATACAGAATTCCACTTTTCTGATAATATAGTGAGAATAACACCATATTATCATCAGTGCTGTAAAGTATATCCTTGGACATCTCTCCTTGTATAAATATGAAAGACTTTCATAGAAGTCTGACTATGGGAGGTGCCCATACTCAGCTTTACTAAAGATTGACAGATGGCTTTCCAAAGGGGCGATACCAGTTTACATTCCCACCAGCCCTTTGTGCACTTTCTTGATTCCTTTCATTCCTTGTTGTTTTTAGACTTAAAATTTTTGTCAATCACGTTGATTACAAAAAGGTAGTCTGTGGTGGTTAATTTTATGTGTCAACTTGACTGGGCTCTAGGGTGCCCAGGTATTTGTTTAAATATTACCTGTGTCTGTGAAGGTGTTTCTGGATGAGATTAACATTTGAGTTGGTAAAGTGAGTAAATTGCCTCCCCCAGTGAGGATGGGTCTCATCCAACTCATTGAAAGCCTGAATAGAACAACAAAGAAGAATAAGGGAGACTTCTCTCTTCCTGCCTTTATTTGAGTGGGGACCAGGATCTTCTTTTGCCTTCACAGTAGGACCTGGATTAGAACTTATACCATTGACTCTCCTGGTCCTCGGGCCTCTGACGTAGACTGAAACCATACCATCAGTTCTCCTGGGCCTCCAGGTTGCTGACTGTAGAGCTTGGGACTCTTTGGCCTCCATAATTGCATGAGCCAATTCTTTATAATATATCTCTATCTGTCTGTCTTATCTATCTATCTATCATCTCCTATTGGTTCTGTTTCTCTAGAGAACCCAGACTAATATAGTATCTTATCATCATTTAAATAGACATTTCCCATAATAACTATTAAGGCTGAACATTTTCTCCCCACGTATTTATTAGCCATTTGAAATTTCTCTCTGATGAATTTTCTATTCATATACTTCGCCCACTTTATATGTGTCTAGTCACAGCCCGTCCAACTGTTCTCTCCCTCAGATATTTCACTTTAGGGACATCGTTTCCATCTTCACCCCCTACACCCAGAATTTTAAATTTCATATCTGTTTGACTATAAATTGAAGAAAATGAAGGCTAATTCAGAATAAAGAATGGTGATGTAGGCAGATGAGCAGTGTATCCTTCTGTAAATAGGAGCTTTAGAATAAGAGAAGGTAGAGTGAATGTGCAGCCTCAAAATCCACCACTCATGAATGGTTTCAGAGAACATGATGACACTGGCATGCTGTGCTAGCATTTCCTACCCACCACAGTGATTCAGTCCTACGTGTGGGCCTTGGAAGAGAATATACTCACTTTAAGCCATTAAGGAAGCAGGTAATAGTTTCTCAAAGTGGCAGGTCTTGTTCTCCTTTGTATGGTTTATAATGATCCTAAATCACCCTCAGAAGAAAAATCTCACTCACTCTATACTCTTTAATTAAGATTTCTGTTTCTGCAACATTTTGGTGGTATTTATGTCAAATGTTTACTTTTCAGAATGTCTCCCTTTTTCTGTCTTTTTTTTTTCTGTTTTGATCAGGCTGTAACCATGCTCTGTGCTCCACATGGGTGTTCCTTGGAAACAAAGCATTTTTGAGATGGCAGGATTGGGACTAGTAAAAGAAAACAGGAAGATCTGTGAGCAGAATCTCCTCCAGTACAGATGGTTAAGGAACATAGATAGGGGAGTGTGCTGAGTGACCTTTGTTTAATGGGGTGTCCAAACCACAGGGTGCTCTAGCGTGGGTGGCCATCCTGACTGACCCCATGATTCAAGAACTGCTATAATGATACCAGGGATGCAAAACAAAGATGTGAGTATGCTGCAGAGACTGCTCCTTTTACACAGGCTGTACACTTCTCCAGCTGAAAATTTTCCTTTGCCACAGTCCCAGTCAAGCCAGATTGAGTTGATGATCCAATTTCAAAGAATGTTTCCTTTTACAAAATGCATTTCATATCACTCTTTTCTCCAATAATATGGAATCAGTTTTGAAACTCAACTGGAAAGCTTATCCACCCACAGGGAGGTTGTAAAAGGCCACCTGCTAACCACAGGAAGCCCAGACTGATATAGGGTGCCAAATTAATTTAAGGTGGATAATGGTTATTTCCTTGTCACTTTCTACACCTGTCCTTGCTCTGCAATAGGGGTTATAAGAAGTATGATGCATGCCAAAGGTGAAACTTTATAAGTCAACTCCTCCAAGAAGTATTCTCTGCGCACTCTTTCTGGAGTCCCCAAGTGCTCTCACATCTCCCTGTGTGTTAGTCAGGGTTTTCCAGAGAAACAGAAACAATAGGGCATGTAGAAATATATATAAGAAGAGAGTTATTGTAAGAATCTCCTCACACAATTAAGGAGGCCAAGAAGTCCTAATCTGCTCTTTGCAAGGTGAAGAATCAGGAAAGCCAGTAGTGTAATTCAGTCAGAGTCTGAAGGCCTGAGAACCAGGGGAGCCAGTGTGTGAGGGCAGAAGATGGATGTCGCAGCTCAAGCAAAGAGAGCAATTTCACCCTTCTTTCATTGTTTTGTTCTACTGAGGCTGTCAGCAGGTTGGATGATGCCCACCTGTATTAGTAAAGGCAGGCCTTTACTCAGTCTACTGATTGAAATGCTAATCTGGTCTGGAAACACCCTTACAGAACACCCAGAAATAATGCCTTACCAGCTGTCTTGGCATCTCTTAGTCCAGTCAAGTTGACATATAAAATTAACCATCACACTGTATTCACTCCCGCTGTGGGAGTTACTTACTCATTGTAACTGTTCACTTACCTATCTCCATCATCAAGCTTAGACTCCTGGAAAGGCAGGGCCAGTGCTGTCTGTTTGATTTCCCAGACCTAGCACCAAGCCCCCATGTACTTGTGGGATGATCTTAGTGGCTAGATTTGGGTTTGGGGACTCAGCTGCCAACTGTCATGAGGCTCTTATACTTCTTTAGGCCAGGCTTTCCCTCCCAGGCCCCACCGTGACCTCCCTTTTACCTCCATCACTCTGCTTAAAAGGAGATAAATAATACTACATTTGTACAGTGGGTTTACATGTATTGTCTCATTTGTATTATTATTCCACAGTAGTAGATGAGGTTTAAAAACTGAATACCGTGTTCTTAAATTTGCAAATGTCTGGAACAAGAATTGGGAACAATGACAATATTCTGAGCTTCCCAGAAGGTAGCAACTATGGGGATTTTGTGGACATCTGAGAGAAGTACATGCACAGATGGTTTGCCTTTTATTGGCCCATTTTGCCCGGAAGGCAACACTAAGTGAAACAAAGGAGCCTTATACCAGAAGGGTATGGGGTCACAGCCTTCAGGGTGGCTGTGGATCCTTGCTCTGGTCTCTCTCTCTCTCTCTGCTTTGTTCTATATTGCTCATCTTGTTACTTCACAATCCAGGACTTATGACATTTTTCTTCTCTGGACTGGAAATGACAGAGCTGTCAAACATTAGTTTCTGATTGGTATCTCTGAGTCAGGTAAGAGGGCTGGGGTGATTAAAACTGGGCTCATATGTATCTTCCCAACAGCCAAACAAGTGTTCAGAAGTATAGGAAGAACTTGTTAGGGAAGATACCCAGGAGAATGTTTTCAGTGGTAAAGTCAGTGGAAAGCAGGCTTCCTTTGTGCCTAAAGAGATGGCACCACTTGGGCAGGAGCCCTGTGGCAGAATCTCCATTAAGACTTCAAAGTAAACTGTATGAAATTACTTCTAGAAAGCAGCTCAGATGAAAAAATCCAACTTCATAGAGCAAGAACTGTGATCATGGTAAGCTCTGACAACTATAATATAGTTGGCCGAGAGTGGAAAAATACACTTGAATTCTGAGGAGGCCCGTAGATATCTTGGATAATCTCAGCTTGTGTGCCAAATGTGTCATGGTCTTTTCTTTCCTTTCTCTCTTCTCGTTCCCTTTTCCCCTCTTCTCCTCCCCCTTCCCTTTCTCTTTCCTTTATGACCTCTTTCTCTAGACCCTCTTCCTTCTGTTCTTTCCCTTCCCTCCTCTATCTTCTCTGATCATTCCTTCCTCCTGTCCTTCAAATGATCAGTGCCCCTTTGCATCAACAAATGTGTACCAAACTTGTGCTTTTGCCAATTACCACGCTAAGAGCTGGGGTGTCAGAGTGAATCAGTTCTATTTCCTCCCCAGCACCCAGGGATGATTTGATGGGCTTTGCCTAGCCCCTTCCTGCATCCCCAACTTCTATTTCCTGGAACACTCCCCACTGTTACATGGGCAACTTATCAAAAGTATAATCTAAGGTTAAATAATGTGCTTATTGTGCAACCATTGTTTCAGGTCAAGTCCCCTGGGTACAGCCTCCAACTGCTCCTTTTCTAGTATCATCTCTGCCCCTTTCTCCTCCTCTTAGAAATTCTGGAGGTGCTATTGCTCCTGCCCTCAGGCGGCTCACCACCTAGGGGAGCAACATTTAGATTAATTGCTTTAAAATCCTTTAATCACTCTGATAGTTGACAAGACTAGCTGGCACAACTGATTTAGAAATGCCCAATTTAGCAGACTGTTGTGCTTGGGCTCCAAGGATGGGTGAAACAGAGGAACAAGAAGCCAGTTCTCGGGGTACTCACTCTGATTGCATAACAGGGAGAAGCATCAATTAACACAGGTTCTGGCCAGAACACCCCGTAATGCCTCCATGTCCAGTCAGATAAAAACAGTTCACTCTGTAAGTAAATAATAGCTTAGTTTCTGTTGCAGCCTGATTGAGATCAGCTAACCTTTAGGCAAGGAGCATGACTCTTGCTAAAGCTTTTGACAAACTCTTTTCAGCTTTATGCAAGAGATTAGGTTAACTCTTGCAAAACTGGTTCACCAGGAACAATGACTAAGTGGATTTTTTCAGTATCTGGCATATTATATCTGAGTAGCTATAAATATATTTACAAGTTGGAATTTCAAGGGAGAGGAGTATTAGCTTGCTGGAAAACAAGCCAACTGCATTATGGGCCTACACCCAGCCAGCATGCTGTGTTTTCATCTTCACTTCTTGCAATTTTGTTTTCTTTCTCAAGGACTTTGACTATGTCATTTTTTCTTTAACACTAATAATTTCTCTCTACCCTGCTCCCATTGTGAATGTGCGTGTGTGTTATGTGTGTGTGTATCTTTCTACAGGGGGGTGGAGAATCCCATGCAGGTGTGTTCATGTTATTAAATGTATATCTGCTTATTAATCTCTCCAATGACAAAAGGCAACGGACAAACAAGCGATGCTCTTATCCGTCCTTCGCAGTGGTGAATCTGAAAGCCAAGAGAAGTTTTCTTTCAAACAGGAACTGTTTTGGAGTCTGAACAACTTTGCATTTAGACGGTGCAGCTTTCAGTTCCAGATCTTGGCAGTGGGGCAAGCAGAGGGTGTGGCAAGTACAGACTTTGCCACAGGGCAGTGTTTCCTACCGTGTGTTCCCTGGAGTTACTGACAGGAAGGATGCTACTAATCGATTTATTGAAATAAGGATGTCCAATGAGGGAACTTTCTTGAAGTATTAAATATACTACCGTGCCTTGGGCGTAGTCAAGGATGAGTTATAATACATGTCATTTTCATATTTATCATTGAAACCACATCACCCACAGTCTTTCTCTAAGCCTAGCATTCTGAGAAACACTTTAGTGGTGCCTGAAGGCCTAGGGAAGGAATGGAATGAGTGAGGCATCCCAGAATAGAAAACTAACCTCATAGTTCCTGTTGGTCGGTGGACGATTTTCCACTTTCCACCAATGAAATTGATCTGAGGAGAGTAGACCAAACTGGGGACTCCTGTTTGAGGATCCAGGGCTTCTGGAATTTTCCCTGTTCCTTTATACTTTGCTCTACCATGTTCACCTTGAAAAATCAACATAATTCATTTGATTACAGAGCTGAACCTTTCTCCAGAGTGAGGGATTTTAACCACGCATATATTTAGACATCATTTATCATCTGTTCATTTGTCTTCTTTAAAGTTCAAGTCAAATCCTGGTAACCTAAGCACATACTTATACTGATCCTTTTACCACTCCCCTTTCTTCTCTGCAAGTTGCTTTCTCTGGTTTCTACGAACTCATTACTGCCCTCAAATTTACAACTTTGTCTTCCCAGTTCCCTGTGTCACCTGCTTGGTCTCAGCTGTCCAGGACTCTGCCTTGGAAATCTCAGACTCACATTTCTATATGTCCCTGTGCTCAATTCTGGCTGGCCTCAGAATCCCCCAGTCTCCATGCCAGTTCTGCCGACAATGCTCAGTCTTTTGTCTCAAGGATGAAGCCCCAAAATCTCCACTTCTAAACGACACCCCAGTGGATTCTGATGCCCACCCAGGATTGAGGAACACTGCTCTAGGTTCTGGACACATAGCCCCCTGTCTTTTTTTCCTGGAGCCCCTCCTGGGTCATGATTCCATTTCCCCTTCCTCTGCCCTCAGAAGGGATAATGATGGAAGTATTTGTAAAGTTTCTCCTATGTCCCAGGTGCTTTAAATATGTTGTTTCATATTTCACAATACTCTTATGGAGTATGTATCATCATCTTTATTTTAAGGATGAGGAAAACAAGATTCAGAGAGTCTGGGTAATTTTCCCAAATGTGCACAATTAGGAAATGGCAGGGCAGGGGTTCAGACTCTGACCTGTCAGCATCTACAGCCTTACCACTTAAAAAGAGTGGTCCCTGGACCAGCAGAATCAGCGTGCCTTGGGATCTTGCTAGAAATGCAAATAACCTGGGTGGCGTCTCAGACCTACTGAATCACTTTGTTTGGATGTGGGGACCAGAAATCTGTATTTTATCAAGCCCCTCAAGTGATTTTGATGTACCCTAAATTTCAGAAGGACCGGGCTTCCCTGGTGGCGCAGTGGTTGGGAGTCTGCCTGCCGATGCGGGGGACGCGGGTTCGTGTCCCGGTCCGGGAAGATCCCACATGCCGCGGAGCGGCTGGGCCCGTGAACCATGGCCGCTGAGCCTGCGTGTCCAGAGACTGTGCTCCGCAACGGGAGAGGCCACAACAGTGAGAGGCCCGAGCACAGCAAAAAAAAAAGAAGGACCAATCTAGAGTACCATGTATTTCCCCACTCTTTTGTCTCTTTTTCCTCATTTCTTGCCTCAGAAGAATTGCCTTATTTCTTTCCCAGTAACACCACTTTCAGCTTACTGTGCAGCCTCACTCATATCTTTCTCAACCAGCAGTTTTATTATGCACACCCTTCTCATTTCCTTTACAACATTTGTGGTATTTGACTGAGCAAACACGGGGCTCTAACCTGGCTTCAGGTTTTGCCCTATCTTGCCTCAGTCTCTCAGTATCTTCCCTTGAACATTTTAAGGCATTGAAGACACTGACTTGCAACTCTCTCTTCTAAACTTGGGGGTGCACATGTACACATGGGCACATGCCATGCACAAAGAATTAAGTTTGATCATACCAACTAGGTGCCTCATTAATGTCTATACACTACAGCTGGGAAATCCCTACTCATGGTCTACTTCAAGTTCGGGTTCCCAGACAAAGAACTGCAAATATCCAGTGGCTTTGGAAAGTTTCATTTAGCATTGAACTGTGTCTCTTCCAAGTGAAGCAGTGGTGGGGAGATTTTTGAACATGGATCTGCTGATAACATGGCACCTCCTCAAAACTATAATCTCATTAAGGGTTGGATGATGTCCAAATCAAACCAGAAATGCAAGACCAAAAGACAACCCTCAGAATGGGAGAAAATATTTGCAAATGAAGCAACTGACAAAGGATTAATCTCCAAAATTTATAAGCAGCTCATATAGCTCAATAACAAAAAAACAAACAACCCAATCCAAAAATGGGCAGAAGACCTAAATAGACATTTCTCCAAAGAAGATATACAGGTTGCCAACAAACACATGAAAGAATGCTCAACATCATTAATCATTAGAGAAATGCAAATCAAAACTACAATGAGATATCATCTCACACCAGTCAGAATGGACATCATCAAAAAATCTAGGAACAATAAATGCTGGGGAGGGTGTGGAGAAAAGGGAACCCTCTTGCACTGCTGGTGGGAATGTGAATTGGTACAGCCACTATGGAGAACAGTATGGAGGTTCCTTAAAAAACTACAAATAGAACTACCATATGACCCAGCAATCCCACTACTGGGCATATACCCTGAGAAAACCATAATTCAAAAAGAGTCATGTACCAAAATGTTCATTGCAGCTCTATTTATAATAGCCAGGAGATGGAAGCAACCTAAGTGTCCATCATCGGATGAATGGATAAAGAAGATGTGGCACATATATACAATGGAATATTACTCAGCCATAAAAAGAAACGAAATTGAGCTATTTGTAATGAGGTGGATAGACCTAGAGTCTGTCATACAAAGTGAAGTAAGTCAGAAAGAGAAAAGCAAATACTGTATGCTAACACATATATATGGAATTTAAGGAAAAAAAATGTCATGAAGAACCTTGGGGTAAGACAGGAGTAAAGACACAGACCTACTAGAGAATGGACTTGAGGATATGGGGGAGGGGGAAGGGTGAGCTGTGACAAAGCGAGAGAGAGGCATGGACATATATACACTACCAAACGTAAGGTAGATAGCTAGTGGGAAGCAGCCACATAGCACAGGGATATCAGCTCGGTGCTTGGTGACCGCCTGGAGGGGTGGGATAGGGAGGGTGGGAGGGAGGGAGACGCAAGAGGGAAGAGATATGGGAACATATGTATATGTATAACTGATTCACTTTGTTATAAAGCAGAAACCAACACACCATTGTAAAGCAATTATACCCCAATAAAGATGTAAAAATAAATAAATAAATGAAACAAAACCCAGAAATGCTCCCATGCTACTCTGCCCTTAGTGAGAGGTTTCAGGGTGGCAAACACCTCTTGGTGACTCTGCCTCTGTCTACACGTGCAGAAAGTCCAAGTTGCTTGGCAAAAGTCTGATTGCTCTAGAAAAACAGTTTGATCCTAACTTCGAAAGAATTTTTATGCTGTTTGGAATATATTTGAAAAAAGAATTTATTCTAATATCTTTAACCTCATAAATAATACATAACGATTAATGAAAGATTAGCATTTTGGAGTTCAAAATACATAGTTTCTTTGGACGGTTGATACATCATTGTTATTTATTTATTTATTTATATTGAAGTATAGTTGATTGTAAGTGAACTAATATTATATTAGTTTCATGTGTACAGTATAGTGATTCAGTATTTTAATAGATTAGACTCCATTTAAGGTTATTACAAAACAGTGGCTGTATTTCCCTGTGCTCTACAATATGACCTTGCTGCTTATCTTTTTTTTTTTTTTTTTTTTTTTTTTTTTGCGGTACGCGGGCCTCTCACTGTTGTGGCCTCTCCCGTTGCGGAGCACAGGCTCCGGACACGCAGGCTCAGCGGCCATGGCTCACGGGCCCAGCCGCTCCGCGGCATGTGGGATCTTCCCGGACCGGGCACGAACCCGTGTCCCCTGCATCAGCAGGCGGACTCTCAACCACTGCGCCACCAGGGAAGCCCAATGCTTATCTATTTTATACATAGTAGTTTGTACCTCTTAATCCCATACCCCTATCTTGCCCCTCCCCACTTCTATCTTCCCACTGGTAACCACTAGTTTGTTCTCTATATCTGTGATGCCTCATCATTAGGTAGAATAAGAGGAAATAGAAAGTTGACAGGGGAAACTTAGTTTAGTTTAACCCTAAACTAAATTATTTAGTTATTTTTCTTTAGTTGCATTTAGCTTCCAGATTGTTTCTTCAATGCCACCTTTCACAAGAATATTCTACGAATAAATATTAGGCTATATCCCTGGCTATCTGTAATGGTCATGTTATTCTGTTCAATGGCTTGCTTGTGGGATTGTATCCTAACTGGAATTGCAGTTGGTATATCAAGATGCATTGTATGCATTTATATCTTTCTTTTTTCTTTCTAAATGTTTCCTCACTGGGTTAGAGCTCCTAGCCATGAGTACTCTTGGATCAGCTTAAATACTAAAAGAAGAATTATAGTTTTACTGTACAGTGACCTTGTAAGAAGTACCAGTGCAGCTCAATTTCAAATTCTGCTCACATTTCAATATATTTTTGATATATTTTGCTTAGCAGTTTATTTGCTTTCTCATTGCCACTGTTTTTCCTGATCATAGAACTCTATAAAACTCAATAATGGGGAGTGACTCAAAAGTTTGGTTATTTTTACTAGTAAACTATTTCAGGGGTAAGCACTTCACATTTCACATTCTTATGCTCCACAGCACTGTAAATAAGTCTTATTTTTTTTCCCTTGGGTTCAAGAGAATATTTTGGAGATAATTGGCAGAAAATAGAATTAACAATGCTATCAATTTTCATGTTGAATAACTTTAGAGGGAATGATGGCATCTTATACTTAAGAATAAACATGCAAGAATTTGTAAAAGTTGGCAAACTGCAAGAATAATACATTTAGAAAATTGTGCTATGATTAAATGTCCTGGCTATATAGCTTATTTCCTTTTTAAATGTTTAAAATGAAATTTAAAGCACAATTGAGCTTGGCTTGGATAGGCAGACTGTATATTAACTGGGGATTTAGTTAATATCCAAGAGCTGATCTACTTCTGACAGTAAGACCCAAATAGCCCCCTTGGAAGTTTCCATAGAGGTTGATTAACCTTTTAAAATCCCTCTTACTGGGGTTTCCCTGGTGGCGCAGTGGTTGAGAGTCCGCCTGCCGATGCAGGGGACACGGGTTCGTGCCCACGTCTGGGAAGATCCCACATGCCGCGGAGCGGCTGGGCCCGTGAGCCATGGCCACTGAGCCTGCGCGTCCAGAGCCTGTGCTCCGCAACGTGAGAGGCCTGCGTATCGCAAAAAAAGTCCCTCTTTCTCCCCTTATTTTTGGCCTCTGCCTTCTTTAGTTGTGTGCTAATTTGCTACATAGAATCTTGATTTTCTAGAATTGCTACCTTGATGTATGGGGGAAAAGAAAATTTAATAAAATCCTTGATTTTGAAAATCTTGAATTTTTCATATTTGATTTTTTGAGGAGAAATTATTTAAATTTATTTCTGTTTTAACAGTCTCCATGGAGTAATGATTAAATGTAAATTGTTCAATATGCCTTTTCAAAGTTTTACTTGTTAAACCTCATACTAGACCTCAGAAATATTGAGTCAATAATCCCTAATTCCCTGTTCAAAATTTCCACAAAGCAGAAACACAAATGTCTTCATTGTTAACGACAGACAAACAAAACCAATAACAACAACAAAATAAGTTTTACACTTCTAGGATTCTATATTCGGTATTGCATGAGTTTTATTTATTAGACATGTTCCAATTATCTTTGTTATTTAAGAGCAGATGAATTAACTTCACTACTTTAACCTCTTTGGCTCTGCCTATTGCCACATGACTCTTCATTAGCAGTCCTAAGAACAAATTATGCATCAAAATTCCAATTAAGAGTCCATTGTTTGCCTACTCAATATCCCCTAGGAGAAATCTTATACAAGAGCTTTTGTTTCAGAACTAGGTGCCAGGAAAATTTTGCTGTCCTCAAGTAATGGCATATTTTCTCCTTCTAGACAATGAGACCCATGTAATTGATCATATTTTCCTTTGTGATTTGGCTGGCAGGAAGTGCAGAGCCAAACTTGCAGCCCAAATGTTATGGCTATGTAAGGTCCTATGGCCCACATAGCTGGGATCTTGATATTGATTTTCAGTCTTGACTCTGGCTGACAAAACATGCCATTATAAAAAAATTATAAAAGTATCTATAGGCTATCTGAAATTATTATAAAGTAGGCTATAAATAAACCAGTCAATTGATTAAAAAATAATTCAGTTTTTGCAGGGAGATGACTTTATGAATGATCTTTAGATTCACACTTCAACCCTCAGAAGCCCATATCATTTTCAGTATACATTTCATGTGCATTTACCATGTGCCGGACAGATGTGCTCCTGGCAGGGAGGTTTCTAAGTATTAATAGAGTTCAGTCTCTCAAGGGCCTTTGGAGGCTCTAGAAGGAGGGACAGATACAAATTATGCAAGACTAAATAAAATAGGTGTTGAATAGCAATAAACTTTTTTGATATAAGGGTACAGGGAAAGGAACAATTTATTCTCCAAGGGCTTAAAAGATAGAGGTTTTCTCAAAGGCAAAAAACTGAGGTCGTTTCAAGCCAAAGAGGCTATATGAAGAATGCATAATGTTGCTAAATTGTAGTGAGAAATGACAAAACAATGTTGTTACAGAACATTATTAATGAGCAACAGATTATCATTAATACTGCTTCTTGAGGAAGACGGGTTTATGTAGAGGTGGGTAGAGTTTTTTAAAGAGAGCTTCTGGGAATTTCACTACACTAGTCCTTATCATATGCAGTTTAGTTTAAAAATTGTATTTCTCCTTTTTCTTGATAGAGGACTATCATTAGGACTATCAGTCATAACTGGGGCTATTTCTGAGTTGACAGTCATAGTGAAGAGAGGAAGCAAAAGAGGAAAGGAGACAATACAAGAAGAAAAGGGAAGGAAAAAATGATGACAGGGATTAACTGTATTTTCCTAAGGTGGAGAGAGCACATGAGGATAAAAAGCGTATGGAATTCCTCAAGGTAAAGAGTTTCTCTGGATTGGAATTGACCAAAATAGAGAAGGGTGAAGAGACTATGACATATGGAAACTTCTCCTTGGGAAAAATGTCAGTGGAAAAGTTATTGGGTCAGATTGTTCTTCTGTCAAGGTAGAACATGGTGGCAATTTGACAAGGAACACAGTTTGGTACAATTAAGCCATCAAGCTTATGATGTGTGTTGTGTAGGGATGGGGAGGTGGGTTGGGGCCCAGGCGGGTGGGTAGGAGAAATCATGTATCCTGGATCTTGCCCATATATTGATGTTAGATTCCACTGACCATGTCACCACCTGAACTGTTTGAGTTTAGTAGCTAATTTATAATATCAAGAAGAGTTGCCTAAGCAGAATCAGAGGGCAGTTTCATAAACAGCAATTGCAGTGATTCCTGCTGGCCGGGTGCTTTCGGAAACAATTTACACAAGGGCTGATTTCGACATGCACTAATGTATACAGTTTAGCTAGTGTTTTATATGGAAACTGTGATAAACCATTCTAATTGGTGCTTACTTTACATAGATTAGAGAGTTCCACAGGCCCACACATTAATGCTTGGGGATTTTGGGTCATTTAATGGAGATGCCAATTTGATTCAGATAAATAACCAATCTTAGGGAATCCTGCTAAAGTTTGCCTGATACAAACTAGACTATCTTATTTTATTTTAATTTTTTTTTTGTACCAAGTTATTTATTTAGGCAATGATTGTAATAGTAAAAGCTTGGAGACAACTTAAATGCCCATCAACAGGAACTGATTATATAAAGTATGTCTATCCATAAAATTAAATATGTGCATTTAAAATAATGAGGCATGTAATGATAACACACTGTCTAAGATACATATTTAAGTTAAAAAGGAAGATGCAGAACAATGTATAAAGTATTCTAACATATGTGTTTTAAAAAGAGATGGAGTCCTGTATATATGTATCACATGTGTATGCCTAGTGTTCCTCTGGAATGCCACTAATGACAGAAACTAATTGACAGTGTCTGGCCTAGAAGGAAATATTAAGGGTCAAGAGTAGGAAGGAGACTTAACTTTTCATTGTTTCTTTTCAAACTAGTCAGTCTTGATGTTGTTTTCGCTTACTCTTATCCAGTGGCCTCAACTAGCTTTCCATCTCTTTGCAAGATTCAGGACAAAGGGAATCACTGTATCAACATGAGGCAGGAAAGCTTTGATTTTCTAGTCCTGTTCTATGTGGATGTATCCCAGATTCCTCCACAACCTGGGCCAGAGCATCTGTGGCCTTAGTATGAAGTTTTGTAAAAGGTTCTTCTTCAGACAGATGAATGAGAAAGATTTCCTCCTTCTGTATGGAGATAGCATAGGAAGCAGAGTGGGATGGATCTCATCCATGGCTTATCTCTGAGGTTAGGTACTGTTGTGCACTCTGCACACTGCACAACCATTTGTGGTGGCCCTGAACTGGGTCACCTTGCTGGGAGAGACTATGAGTTCCAGGCACCTCACTTGGTATATCACTAACAGAAAACTCAAGCTCTAGGTAGATCATTACACCTGCCCTACTTTTCCACCTGCTCTCACAGTCTTCAGGGTGGCAGAGTCCAAGGAAGTAATTATAAGTTGATGTGGCAAATGATATGAGTGCTATGGAAGAGAATCTATGAAAGGCTTTCAAAGAGTGAAGAGGAAGCCATTCTGCATGGGGGCAGTTGCATCAGGTGGAGCCGTCTAAGTCAGTGTTTCTCAACTGGGGCCCTCTAAGGGATCTTTGGTAAAGTTTGGAGACATTTTTGGTTGTCTCAACTGGGGGTTATGGTGCTACTGGTGTCTAGTGGATGAAGGCCAGGGTTGCTGCCGAACATCCTACAATGCACAGGACAAAGAATTATCTAGCCCAAAATATTAGTAGTGCTGCCATTGAGAAACCTGGTCATATGCTGTGGTAATAAATAACTTTAAAAAATCTCAGTGGCTTAACTCAACAAATAATGGTATCTCCCTCATGCTGTACGTCCAGTCTGGGTTGGCAATGCAGTCCTCCTCATTGTAGTTCCACCAGGGAGTCTGGCTGATGGGGTCTGTGTGGGCTTCCACCATCACTGTGACAGGAGAAAGGAACTTAGTGGATGGCACAGGAGAGTTTTAAACTTCTGCTCAGAATTGGCACGTGTCCTTTCCCATCACGTTCCATTGGCCGTTATCTATCATATGACCAAGCCTAGATTCACAGCAGGTGGGAAGTTCATTTTTGTCTTGTACCCAGAAAGAGGAAAGAATGGGAATTGTTTTGAACTGCCCTCATGACTATTGTACTGATGGTAGCAGTGGTTGTGGCAGTGGTGCGGGGATTTAGTCAAGTCTTCTGCTGCATAACAAACCACCCCAAACTTAGGGGCCGAGGACAGCAACAGTCATTTAATTAGCTCATGAAGCTGAAATTTGGATAGGTCTGGAAGGGAACAGCTCATCTCCACACCATGTGGCATCAGCTGAGGCAGCTCAAAAACTGGGAGTCAGAATCATCTGAAAGCTTGATCGCTCATATGTCTGGCAGTTGATACCGGCTAGACTGAGACCTCAGCTGTGACTGTCAGCTGGACCACCTACACATGGCCTCTACATGTGGCTGTTTGGCTTCCTCACAACATGGTGGCTGGGTTCCAAGGCAGAAAGTAAATGCTGCCAGTTTCTTAAATCCTGCGCCTGGAAACTGGCACAGCATCACTTCTACCGTATTCTCTTTATTGAGGAATTACAGAGCCCAAATTTAAGGGGAGGGAACATAGACCTCATGTTTCAGTAGGAGGAAGGTCAAAGAATCTGGGGGCTATGTTTTAAAACTGTTTCTCAGGTCAGTGACAGGGTTGAAGAAATGGCAAGATTTCTTTAGATGGAGTTTGGGGAATGAGCATTCTGAACAAAAGCACATCATATCTGAATTATTCTCAGTTTTCTAGGTGGTCCTGCCTCTTAGCTACTCACTCCTAGTGCTGACATAAGCCTTATAGAAATGTTTTGATCCAATTATAAAATATATATCAAGTGCACTGTTTCACTAATGTGAAGTGCAATCTGGGTTTATTCTGATTTAATTGTCTAAAATTATACATGATTCATTCTAATGCAAACAAATGAAATTTTTAAAAAAGCATCACCAAATTTTTCTGTTAAATATTTGTTTTTCTTTAATAATAATAATAGTTTAGTTCATAATAATAGTTTAGTTTACCTCAATTTTGGGGTTTAGTAGATTAGTGGCACTTATTCTGCTTTGGATTCATTTTGCTATGAACTTCATGGTTCAATTTTGACTTTAAAGCAGGCTGGACTTGACCTGAAACACTTTCTTCAGGAATCAGATGCAATAGGGGTTGAGGAATAGCATAAATGTGCCATCCTTTTTCTGATTTTGAGAAGGGGATTATTACCAATATCCATGTGTTTTCCTGTCTTTTCAGAGTAAGTTCTAGCAGCGTTGGCTGTGGGTCATAGAACCGCAGAACTGTACAGCAGAGAGCATCTTTCAAGGTCATCTAAGTTGAGTTTCCTCATTTTGCATATGAGAAAAGTGAGAATCAATGAGGCAAGGTGACCTCTTAGAGTTACAACTCACTATTACGCAGAAAGAGGAAGGGCAGTTGGTACATGGTGGAGGGACCCCATGTTGGTACATGAAGGACAGTTGGAGGGGACCCACTGATGAATTACAGGGAATCGAATGTTGCCCCCTATGTTTTTCACTGAGGAAGAAGCAGCTTCTTAGCTTCTACTGCATTGGCTTCTCTTGTGACCCCTGTCCCAGCCCTTGGCCCCATCTACTCCACATTCCTAGCCCTGGACCATTCCATCTGCCTTCTGTTTATGCGCTGACAGCTGCCTTTCCCCTCATCCTTTGTTCTTGTTCTTTTAAATCCAAGGGGGAGTTGCTCCACTGACAGCATTTGAATTCAGCTCATGAAAAATTCTATAACAAGTGTACTTGACTGTTCGATCTCTGGCTTCTCCCACATATTTGCCCTTTATACCCTGACATCCATAAGCTTCATTTCCTTGGAGCAGATTACAATTTCAATGGAAAGGAAATGTGTAGCTTTCAAGCTGAGCTCAGTTCTAATAAGAATCAAGCAAAGCCCAATCCTGGGCCACTGTGGATACTCAGGCACTGAATCAGGCTGTGGCCATCTCTCTGAAAACACAGCTTCATTGTTATGATGCTGGAAAATCCCTGACCTCGGTTCAAATTCCAGCCACACCATTTACCTGCTGTGTAATCTGGGCAAGATGCTTAAACTCTGCAGACTCAGTTTCCCCTTATATAATTGGGAACACTAATATTTGTTAGTGCATCCTGTGTGTCAAACTCTTATGGTTTATGATCCAGTGAGGAAGATGGACATGAATCAAATGATCACAAATAAATATAAAATTATAAATAGGTAAATCCATAAGCCATGAGTCCATAAATCAGGACTTCCTGGGCAAACTGGGATATATGGATCCTCCCCATCCTACCTTTCCCATGACAAAGAAGGTTGGGAAAAACTTCCCTGGGGATGGGAAGATGGAACTGAGATCTACAGGAAGAGTGAGGATTACTACGCAAAAGGGGTAAGACAGGAACATTTAGGCCAAGAGAGCAAGCAGCATATGCAAAACTCTAAAGCAAGGGGAAGCATGGAGCCTACAATGGATTGAAGACCCGTATGGTAGAAGACTAGAGGAGTGTGTGGCAAACGTAGGGGCCAGAGCACTTGCCTGTCTCATAGGTGTTAGGAATGTGGGCTTGATCCTGGCTGGTTTTACACAGGGGAATTGCAAGACTAGATTTGTATTTAAAAAAGATCAGTCTGGCTTCGGAGTACAATTGAGTTCAGTAGTGGTTCTCAGTCTCGGCTTTCAAAGTGAAGCTTTTACACAATACAAAAGCCTGGGCCCCACCCCCAGTGATTTGGATTTAGTTGGTTTAGGGTAGATTCCTGTAGGTTATAATGGTTGCCAGGGCTGAGATTTACTGTAGAAAGCGGCTTTAATGGATGTGGGGAAGAACAACTGCAAAGCTACTCCTGTAGCCCAGATAAGTAATGATGAGATAGGTTTATGGCAGTAGCAGGAACCCTGTAGCTATAGAGCAGTGATTCTCAAACTGCACTGGACTTCCAGTTCCTGGAGGACTTGTTAAAATGCAGATATCTGGGCCCCCTTGATTAGGCCTGGGTTGGGGCCTGAGAATGTGTGTTTCTGACCAGTTCCTTGGAGATATTAATGTTGCTGGTTTGGAGACCACACTTGGAGAATCACTGATCTAGAGAAAAGCTGTCAGATTTGGTAGATAAATTGAACAGAATTTGGTGATAGATGGCCTATGCACCTAAGGGTGAGGGAGATTGCAAGGACTCTTTTTAGTTTTCTGACTGTATGGGTTGTGTCATTTATTGACATTCAGGGAACAGCCAATCAGACCAGAAAGGATCATGAATTCAGTGCTGTGCATGTATTTGAGGATGTCTTTGAAACAACTAAGTGGATATATTAAGTAGGGACATATATAGAACTTGGAAGAGAAGGTGATTAGAGATGTAAATTTGAGAATCATTGTATAGATGGTCACTGAAACCAAGGACTTATCTATCAGTGGGACCACTCAATTTTCCAACTTTCTTTTGCTCTTATCCTTAGTTTCAAAGCTCTGACTTCTCTTTTTCTTAGCCTGTCCAAAGTGTCATAACCCTTCCGTGCCTTCTTATACCTTCTTAAAGACTATTCCTTCTGTTTGGAAGAATGTTTACTCTCCCTCTTCAAATTTAGCTCCTTTTGCTCCTTTTGGATTCCACCCCTCAGGCTTGGTCATTAGCAACCAGGAAGCTTTGTTTCTCTGATTTGTAGCATGAATCAAAGTTGGTGATTATGTGTTTATTTGTGTGATAATTTGCTAAATGGTCATCTCTCTTACTAGATTCTAAGAGAACACCACTGCATCCTGAGGGCTTAGCTCAATATCTAATTGCACTTAAGGAAACCCTCTGAGACAGTTGTTAAGTGTCCAGCAGGTTAGTTACAGAGGTGGTCGTTGTTAAAACTGGTAATTTCTCAGGAATGGGGAGAAGCAGTCGCTGGTGTTTTTTCAGTGATGAGATTAAATTTTGTAGGACTCCGAATGTGTGAATCAGCAACAGCGCCATCTGGTGGAAATAAGTGATGCAACAACTACGACCTGACAGTCCAGGCCCAGTGTTTTTTAAACAAATGCTGCTCTGGGAGAAAAGACTTTTTTATACTTAAAAAATATGAGTAAAATTTATTAGAGGGAAGATGGACTCTCTTTTTGAGAGAGACAGTTGGAATAATTGGATATTGAAAACAGCGTTTAGTTTTCCAAAAAGAACAACACTGTAATTCAGAGGGGTTTATTCAAAGGACACATATGGAAGGAAATAAGGAAGTTAGAGATCTCCACCCAAAGCCAGAATTACAGAAAAACGGGAACAGGCATATAGCTGTGCTTCTCAGACTGATTTGCATTTGGGAATTGACTGGTCAATGCGGATATTGCTATCTGGTTGTCTTGTAGTCCCCTCGGTGGCAGATGCAGGTCTCAGTTACTTTCTCCTCCCTTGCTCTTGTGGGCCTTCCTCCTGCAGAGACATGGTGTTACTAAAATGGTGATGTCAGGGGCTTCACAATATGGGGGCTTGAAGGTATGAAAGTGGACTCATAATTTTTTTTGTTTCTAAATTTTTCTCAGAATGGGGAAGATATATGGCTTTTTAATTCTGTGATAGGAAATGAAAACTGTGACTAGAGCCCACAGTTTATGAAATTGATTTCACAATGTGCAGCTCTCCTCTGCTTCTAATTCAACTATTCTTGTTGCTATCAGTAGACTTAGTGAAGGACTTGAAGCCAAGTGGATTGATGTTGGTCAGTCACTTCCCTGGGTATGATGTCCCTATTGGACAGAGCTTTTGTATCCATCTACTTCACAGACCATTGTCCAGCCTGCACATCGTTTGCTCAGAGGTCTGGTGCCCTCCCTTATTCCATTCAGATACGGCATTGTTGGGGGTCATATAATACAGAATATAATCACTGTACCAGTTAAGTGGTTTCGATTCAAATAGCTTAAATTATAAGGGTATTTATTTCTTATATAACTGGTAAGTCTAGCAATAAAATGGCCTTTCTGTGAGGGATGATCCAGTGGTTCAGTGATGTCAAAAACCCTGTCTATTTTTCCACTTTGCTGTCTACAATGTTGGCTTCATCTTAAGGTTGTCTTCCTTTATTGTCATAGGTTTTGTATCAGTCAGGATCAACTGCATTATGCTATAGTAACGTTATGGACTGAATGTTTGTGTACTCTCAATCCATATGTTGAATCCCTAATCCCCAATGGGATAGTATTAGGAGGTAGGGCCTTTGGAAGGTAGCTAGTGAGCAGAGCCCCATGATGGGACGTGCCCTTATAAGAAGAGGAAGAGACATCAGAGTTTTCCTTTCTCTGTCATGAGAAGACACAGTGAGAAGGCAGCCATCTGCAAGCCTGGAAGAGGGTTCTCACCAGACACTGAATCTGTCAGTACCTTAATCTTGGATTTCCAAGCCCCAGAACTGTGAGAAAATAAATATTTGTGTTTAAATTACCCAGTCTGTGATATTTTGCTCTGGAAGCCAGAGCTGGCTAATACAGAAATTGGTACCATGAAGTGGGGTGCTGTGGAAATGGCTTTGGTACTGGGTACTGGGTAGAAAATGGAAGAGTTTTGAAATGCATGCTAGAAAAGCCAAGATTACCATGAAAGGACTGTTAAAGGTAATTCTGGTGAGAACTCAGAAAGAAAAGAGGAACTCCATAAAGAAAGCTTCTATCTTCATAAAGCATAATAATTAATCATGAATAGAATGATAGAAATATGGATGGTAAAGGCCGTTCTGATGACGTCTCAAACAGAAACGAGAAACATGTTATTGGACAATAGAGAAAAGGCAGTCCTTGTTATAAAGTGGCAAAGAACATGAGTGAATTTTGTTCACATTCCAGTGTTTTGTGGAAGGTAGAACCTGTGAGTGGTAAACCGGGTATTTAACTGAGGAGCTTTCTAAGCAAGGTGTTGAAAGAGTAGCTTGGTTCTCCCTGACTGCTTATAGTAAAACACAAGAAGAGATAAATCAATTGTAGAAGGAATTATTATGCAAAAAGGAACCAGAATTTAAAGATTTTGAAAATTCTCAGTGTATGCAGAGAGGACAGAGTGTGGTGGAACAACCGTTTGATAGGACATTAGTATGAACCATGGACCTAATCAGCCATCTTAACAGAAACTCTGCCAGTTTGAACTGAAGGAGATGGCTGTAGGACTTCTTAGATCCCACAGGACTGGACCATGGTGCTACTCAGCTGTGAAGGTGCGCTATTCTTCAAGACAAGGGAAGAACAACCCCGAAGGTGATTTAGAGGTCATCTGAGCTTCCTGCCTCCTTGATTCTATTCGCTTCCTGTCATGCATTATGTTCCCTCTCTGTAATATTCTCTCCTGTGAAAATGAAAAGGATAAGATTCAGTCATTACAATAAACTAGTTACGCTACGGTGTTGATGCTTCACATCTACCATACTTCATTCTATGGTCTCCATGGAAAAGGACCTTTGATAGCTGCTCACTCCACTTTTCTTCTCTTCCTTTCTTTTCCTCCAGCTAGGAGCAGCATCAACGGCTTTTCCTTAAGGCTATCCCCAGGATCTTCTGGTGAGGGTGGGACTGTCTGGCGCCACATACTTTTTTGAGCCACAGACCAAGGGGTTCAATTCCATGGAGCCACCGTCCCTCTACTGATGCTGTCACTTCTGACCCTCCCCCAGCTCTCTCTCCTTGAATCTCTTTGCCTTAGGACACATCAGTTTTTCCTCCACTTCTTCTTTACAGGGCTCTGTGATGCTGATGACTCAAGGCCAATGCTCGTACTTACCTCTTTTTCAAGTCGCATCATCTCAGGAACTAGGTGATAGTTTTTCCAGCCTCTAAAACATGGAGATAGCATTCTCAGTGACTGAGTGTCATTGCTTTATGGCACGTCGAAGACTAGGTAAAGAGTGGATGTCGGAATTCTCAGAAATCTCTTAAGTGGAGGCACCAGGAGAGCAGATATGTGCTACATTTAGTTACTCATGCAGGTGTTTATTTAATTGCCGACTAAAGATGGAGACTAGTTTGTTTATTTTAATGTGATATAACTTAAATGCAATAAGGAGCGTAATTTTAAGTGTACAGTTTGATGAGTTTTGCATATGTACACATTTATTTAACTACCGTCCTGATCATACAGAGAGCATTTCTAGCATCTCAAAAAGTTCCCTATGCCCCTTCCTGGTCAGAACATCCCCCAAGGTATTTACTTTTGAAAAAAATTATGTTATAAATGTTTCAAATATAAAAGCGTGGAGAACAACAAAATGTACCCCTATACATATATCAGCCTTATACTTATTACCCAGATCCAGTGTTTTTAAAGATTTTGCCGTACAATATTTATCTATTCCCCTTCTCTTTACGCATGTGTGTTAACTATTTTAAGCACACCTCAATTATCACATCATTCTATTTTGATATACATTTCCAAAAACATGGATATTTTCTTACATAGCCATAGCTTTATTGTACTGTGTGTTAAATGATGTGGAATCATTTAACACACAGTACACATTACAATCTCCCTAATTGTCTGTGCATAATTTATTTGGTCAAATTGAGATTCCGTCAAGGCCCATGGTAGTCCTCTCTCTCTTTTTCTCCTTGTCATTGACTTGTTAAAGATACTGTGAGTTGACCTGTAGAACGTCTGTTTCCTTTAGGTGGTGTTTAACTTGTTCCTCCAGCTGCCATTTTCTTTTTTGACTGGAATTCAGCTCTAAAGCCTTCATCCAACGCAGGTTCAGGTTTTTGCAAGAGTACGATGTTATATATTTCACATCACATCACATCACTTCGGGAGGCACATCGGATCTGTCAGTTTCATTTTAGTGATATTAATATTGATTCTTGAATTCAAGTGTTCACAGCCTGATCTCTCCCTTTCCTTATCAACCTTTCATCTAATGATTTCCACATTAGCTTTAAACATTTATTCTGCAAATATTTGTCAGAGCCTCTACTGAATACCGTTAATGTGCAAGATACTGGGGTTACCAAGGTAGACAAAAGGAACTAGTTGCTGACAAGTATAAAGACTATTCATGTATCCTCAGCCTAAGAGTATACCCCCCAAATATGGAGTTCCTATTTTTAGAGCAGATTTTTCTAGCCAGGGAAAGATGTGAATGGAAAATACAATTGGACCCCAGAGCTTCCTTAATGTCTAATTAATCCTATTACCTTTTCTTCCTTTACTTCTTCCTCATTTCGTTCCTTTCTCTTCTCTCTTCCATTTTTCAATTATTTTGCTTTCATAATATGCTGGGTATACTGAAGATCGGTATTAGAAGTAAGGTGCACTAAATTATTCTTTTTGTATGCCACGGTGATTCATGAGGTAGTTGGTTAGATAGCAGATCATACAACAACCTAATTTTGTCAAAGATAAAACTAAAATACAAGTCCTTGTTACTTTTCTAAGTTTACACAATAACTGACCCTAATAATAAAGGCTGTCTTTACTGGAAGTACCCAGTAGCACACCTTCTGACAAGCAGCAGGGACTCTTCCAAGAAGAAAGATAGTCAAAGGCACATAGTGTAAATCTACACCAAAGCACACCTGATAAGGAATTGTATACACTGTCCCCTCTGGAAACTCAGTATACTGTGTATTTAACATAGCTCCTTTGGCAGCTTAATTAAAGTAGTTGAGTTGTGTATCAGTAGGTGTTCTTCATGGAATTCAAATATTAAAGGCTTTCACTCCACCTTGAAGAAAATGCACAACTAACTAAAGAAATTCAAGTTTAAAAAGGAAGAAAAAAGAGCAAAGAAAAATCCACTAGGGTCTCTAAAATAGAAGTGTGTGAGACACTTGACTGTCAGTGGCTTATAGGTGCCATAAAATCTTATATCCCTCCTTCAGTGTTGTGACAGGGTGGAAGGCACATTGGCCACTAACATCCCTGGCATATATTTGTGGATTTGAATTTCATAGAGTGAAATACCATCAGCTGAGGGCTTTGCTGCTACTGTTACAGAGCTGTGGCATCTATCACAAAACTGCCACGTGAGAGACTTCTCAGATGACAAGATGTGGAATTCCTAATGAGAAAAGTTTATTAGAAAAGACTCTCTAATGCTGCCTCTTTAGAGAAGCACATTTTACGTTTGTAATGGACCAAAGTTCTAGCTGTTGACTTTTCTTCCTGCACAGAGAAGAAAGGATGACACAGTGCTGTTCACGTTGGGCAAGGAAAGTGCTCTTGCCAAGTGGGTCAGCGGGACACAGGGACTGCATGCCTCACAATAGTGCAGACTGGCTCATATTTACTCAACTCTGTGGCCTCGCAGTGCTCTGTGACAGATTTCAGTGTCTGGAAAAGGAAGGGCTACCTTGAGGGCACCTGCTCTTCACCCTTTATTAGATTAAGATTGAAGAACAATAGTAGCCGTGTGTAGCAACTGGCATGAGGGCATCCTGGATACCCACATGTCAGCTCCAGGAAACGGCTACATTCTCCAACTTTCTCACCACATGGCCCTGAGAATGAATAAAAGTCAGTGCTTATTAGGGGTGTATAAAGAGTTGGTAATATACCTCTCACAAGTCCCTGACCCAGATATAGGAGCCATCGTGCCTTGGATGTTATTGGGAGCTGTGTTGTGTGTGTTCTGTTTAGCTCCCTAGTGGAGAATAATAACAATAGCAACAGTATTAATAATGAAACCCAGATGTCAGCGCAGACCCTCTGTTCTCCGGTCTTCTTCAAGATTTTTACACATTTCCAGGGATTAATGTTGGTTCAGGGCTGGCTCCTACTTCCTGCTTCTGGGAGAACTTATTCCACATTCCTAGCCTCTCATCTCCCATATAAGTTCCCTTCTCTCCACCCCATGCTGCACGAACACTGTACTCGTCCCCTTCTCTTTGAATTACATGAAAAAAAAAAATCCTCTCATGGGGCACTTATGTGTAATAGTCTTTACTGCACGTTTGAGAACACAGAAGGGGGTTTATATCCTAGCAGAGCAAATATCTTAAATGGAAAATAGAAAAAAATGAAGCAAAACAATCCTCAGCTACCACAGTGTTGCATTCCTATTATCTTTTTGCTCCCTCCTTTACTTCTGTTGCCTCCCCCTCAGAAGTGGAAGTAGACCCTACCATCCTCAGTCTCTGCTCTGGGGATCTTCTTGTATATCCAAAGAAGAATGAATGTGCTCTTGGTCTGCTAAATCATCTACTCTGGGTCTCAATCCTTCTCGCCCACCAGTCTCTGCAATTGAAAGGGGGCAGCAGAGAGATTTATTTTCCCAGTGACATAAATTAATTCCTCCCCCTATTCTTCCAACTTGGAAGGCAGATTTCATTATGGTTAGTTTTGACTAAAAACAAGCTTTTTATTTTTTCTCCACTACTGGAATAATAATGTAAGGGAGCATTGCGAGGTATGATTATTCTATTTTCATAATGTTATCTATTATTACTAATATCTTTTTCTTCTCCCAAATGTGGCTGAATAATGTAGCAAACACTACATTATTAAAGATAATAAAAAAGTGGAGTCAGAGCTCTGATAATAAAATTGCTGAATTCTCCAAGGCCGAGGACCTGGTTTTCAGTCATGAGTTTCCTAATCCTTGCTCCTTCTGCTAGGAAGGCTGAACTGGTTTCCCTGTCTTTATCAGTGAGTCACATTTAGGAGGGACCAGGGACTTCCCTGGTGGTGCAGTGGTTAAGAATCCGCCTGCCAATGCAGGGGACATGGGCTCGAGCCCTGGTCCGGGAAGATCCCACATGCTGTGGAGCAACTAAGCCTGTGCGCCACAACTACTGAGCCTGTGCTCTAGAGCCTGTGAGCCACAACTACAGAAGCCACTACAATAGAAGCCCACACACTGCAACGAAGGGTAGCACCCGCTTGCCGCAACTAGAGAAAGCCCGTGCGCAGCAACAAAAACCCAATGCAGCCAAAAATAAATAAATAAATTTATAAAAGAAAAAAAAAAAGAGGGGCTGGAAGACAGGAAGGTGATGACTTTTGGGAGAATGCAGAATTTGTATTGTGGAAACTATTCTTTCCTACTCAAAGAAGGACTTTGGACTTGTTCCTCTCCTTTTCCTGTACATTTGGGGATGTACATCTGTTTCCTCCTCTCAACTTGGTTAGGTGCTGACAATGTTCTCTTGTCTTAAAGTTGCTTCCTATTGGACCAGAAGAGCGTTTGATGCTAATGAGACAAGGAGAAAGTGGTAGGAGAGACATGGCTTAGCCAGAGGACACCTGCCTTTCCCACCATTTTTTTTGCAAAGATATTTAGATTTCCCTCCATTACATGGATGCCAAAGAAGATGGATGGGGCAAAAGCCTTCTTGCAAATATCTCCCAAAAGGACTGTGGAAGAGTGGATTTAAAAAAAAAAAAAAAAAGTCTGTAGGTTAAATTTCACAAGGAAGGGGCTGGGGAGTAGAGGCCAAGTTGAAGCTGGATTTTCCATATCAAACAGTATGCAGAGGAAGACCCCTCATGACCCTGCAATGAACCAACAAATGCACATCCAGTCCCTGGACACCTGCCGTGCAGAGGAGGCCCTGTCATGTTGGTGGATAAGAGACAGCAACAACCTCCAGAAAGGGATATCAGAGTTGCTGAGAGCAGCTTGCTGCATCTCAAGTAAGTCAGTGTTACCTGCTCCCACATCAGTTGCCTGAAGTTTTGTGGGTAAATCCAGGTTGGAGAATCAGAGAGGAGAAAGGGAGAAGGCAGTCATGAGAAAGTAGACCATGCCTTCAGTGGGGTGCTGGAAATAGTTCATACCTGCTCAAGAGACTGAGTTTAAATTTGCAGGAATTTTGCCAGTTGTTCATTGGTAGTTTGAATCAGCCCTTGTTGGACTACTCTATATAGCATTAATACACAGTGGAAATCAGTCACTGCTACAAATTGGGCACTTTGGATTTTTTCTCCCCTAAAGAGTTGGTCTACCAGTGTGCCACTGCCTTCTCCCCACCCCAGACAGGTGCTGTCCAGGGACAGTGAGAGCCTGAGGGGGTGTAACTTGTCTGATTATTTTAAGAACAAAAGAGAAATCAAATTGAAATATAACCAGGGAATCCTGTTCCTCAGCAAGAAAAGGGAGGTCAAGAAAACAAAATTGGGTCAGTTATTAGAAAAACAAAATACCATTCTATACTGTATTCTTACCACAATTGGCTACTCTGCTTCTGCAGGGGAGGGAAAATAACTTCCCTCTACTTTTCTGAGTTCTCGGTGAGACTTCTGTAATAATAAATTAACAAGAGAAAAACAAACAAGTTTATTAATATGTATACCTCATGGGAGATACTCAGAAGAAAATGAGTAAGCCCAAGGTGGCTTAGAATTCAGACTTAAATACTATCTTAGTAGGGAAAGGGGAAAAATGATCTAGGCCTCTCAGGGCAGAGTGAATGATTTTTAGGAAAGTTGAATGGGTCCTTAGAAGAATGTATATGGGAGACATGATAGTTTGTGGCAAAGTTCGTTTAGGCATGGTGTTGACCTCTAGCCTTCTCTCCGGTAGTAAGTCAATCTTCTCTGCCTAATGAAACTCCCAGGGAAGGGATTTATGGCAAGTGAGTTCCTTTTGGAAGATCTGTGTTTAGGCACATAAGAGAAGTTCAGAGAAAGTCTCTACCTGCGTTTGCTGTTTTTCACGTGCCTTCAGCTTAAAATAGTCAACACACCAAAGTGGCATATTTTGGAGTGGCATGTCCTGAACTCCTACAGTCATATTTTAAGGTGACATATTCTGCTACCTTTCAACTCTGTTATGGATTGGATTGCGTTCTCCCCAAAAGATATGTTGAAGTCCTAACCCCCAATACCTCAGAATGTGACCTTATTTGGAAATGTGATCTTTATGGAGGTAATAGATGTAAAATGAGGTCATTAGGCCCTAATCCAATATGACTGGTGTCATTATAAAAAGGAGACATTTGGACATAGAGACAGATTAGCACAGAGGGGAGATGATATGAAGACACACAGGGAGAAGATGGCCATATGACTTAGAATGATGCATCTACAAGCCAAGGAATTGAGGATTGCCGGCAACTACCAGAAGCTAGAAGAGACAAAGAAGGCTTCCCCGCTAGAGCCATCAGAGAAAGCGTGGTCCTGTCAACTCTTTAATTTTGGTCTTTTAGCCTCCAGAACTGTGAGACAATAAATTTCTGTTGTTCTAAGCCAGTTTTTGGTACTTGTTATGGCAGCCCTAGGAAACTAATACAGGCTTCAAAATACAGTTGCAATGGCTAGATTGGCTACCATTTGTTGATTATTTACAATGTGTATGGTGTGTACAAACACCTAGCTTTCTTTATATTATCTGAATTAATCCTTACAGAAGCCCTGTAAGGATGAGAAAACTGAAGCTTCTGTTGGTCATTGCAAAAGAGCATCAGAAGTTTCCAGGCAAGGAGGAGCCTCAGATATCTCAGAATCAGTGGCAGGGAACTGTCACTAGATTTCTCCAGGCAGACAGTGAGGAGCTGGGTACTTACAGGGAGAGTTATTGTCATTCTACCCAGACCCATCCATCACTCCAATTCACTTAAAACTGAAAATGTGTCCTTTGGCTTAAGGGATATGACAGTAGACAGGGAGATGATAATGAGCAAACAAACAAATAGGATATTCTCAAACAACTTGCGATTAATTCAAGGTGTTGTGACTCAAGCATCGAGTGCTCCAGTGAAGGAATTGGCTTAAATATTTGCTAGGTGTTCCAGCAACCCTGGGCCAAATGCTTCGGGGCTGAATGATTATCAAGAATAAAATACCAGGGCATAGAGCAGAGCCAAGTGGAGAAGGGAAAGCATTCTAAAATGCCAATCTGAGAGGTTGTGAAAAGGTAGCAGGGCTGTGAGGGAAGTAAAATGGAGAGTGATGAGTTGTGGATCAGCAAATAATTACAGTGATTCTGGAGCCAGGAGGATTACTCAGGAAGCTAACAAACGTGGGGCCGGCTGCCTTAAAACTGCTACACCCAGCTTATTTTGCAATTGTGACTTAAGTATTGAAACTGTAAAGCTCATGACATGCAGCCTGGGGTAAAAATCGGGGGTTTCAATCAATATCAACTGACGTAGTAACTTTGGGGGTCAGAATGTCTTAAATGAAATGAGTTTTAGCGGCTCTCAGAAGATAGTGGGAACAGGACATTCTATCTTGGAGACTGTGTCTGCTAGAATGAGGGTGACACAGGAACCTTGAAAGTGGCAGAACTTTTTCTCAGAATTCAAAGATTTTGGTTGTAATATGGGTAGAAAGATGCTCCAGGTGATGGCTGTATTTTTTCTGGGCTGATCTCTGGTGCACGTATAGATCTTACATTTTAGACCCACAGAATGTCTTTATTTACTAAGTGTCTCTTTTGTACTGGGCTTTATGCCAACTGCTGGGGACACAAAAATGAAAATGTGCTTCTTGCCGTCAGTAAAAGTTAAGTTAATGTCTTGTTTAGAGACAGACGTTCAAACAATTATAATGTAATGTGAAAATGACTTCTAGAGGTCTGCACACGGTGCTCCAGGAGCTCTGAGTTAGGAAGGACCAGCTCCCTCGTGATGACGAGTGGGCTGTCGAGCAAGGCTCCATAGAGGAGCTCTAATTGTAGGACTGGGGTCCGTGAAATATGTCAGCAGGTGCCAGATTACAAAGACTCTCATGCCAGGCTTAAGGGAGCCATTTAAGTCTTTTAAGTTGTATGGTGACATGATTAAATGTGTTCCTTAGAAAAATCTCTATGGCAGCAGTGTGGAGGATGAAGTGACAAAAATACACACTGGGGCTTACTTTGTTCCAAACGGCAATTTTACCTTTAACTGTGCATACACCTTATTGACTATACTCAAGCCACAAAATGCACAGACTTAGAAACCCTGCATTACACTCCTGCACCTAGGTTTGTCACTGATTCAGCATATGCCTATGCCCCAATCTTATAGTCCTATGATTTTGTTTATGGAATTGGTTAAGACTAATGAGTAATAGGCTGTGTTCAAATGTATAATTTCGTAATTCTCACCAATACTGTAGGCTCTCTCTTTTGAGTTTTTCCATTGTATCTTTGGCTTTACAAAATACATTAACACAATTTAATAATAGATCTCTTGGAATATGGTTGTGTGGCCTACAGGAGTCTGTCTAAGCAAAGTCAAAAATAAGATGGGAAGAGTTATTCTACGGAAATCCTACTGTTCTCAAGCTACTGCTGGGTTTCTTTTTTAGTTGTTTGGAAAGAAATAAAACCAAGCATTCTTCTGCATTTAAATAGTCACAAAAAACCAGAAGTTCTTAGTGATGAATTGTATTAGAACTTCTTTTTTGTGTAACCCTATATTCTATAAGCATGGTTCTCATTTCAGTGGTTACCAGAATCGCCTTCAGGGCTTGTTAAAACAGAGTGCTGGGTCCTGCCTCCAGAGTTTCTGATTCAGCAGGTGTTGGATGAGGCCTGAGCATTTGTATTTCTAAGTTCCCAGGTAATGTTGCCGTTGCTAGTCCAGGGACCACACGTGAAGAAACATCGATCTGAAATAATAATGGTTAACTTTTATTTGGCACTTTCTATGTGCCAACTGTGTTCTGAATACCTTATTTACCTTAGCTCATTGAATCCTCATGACAACCTTAAGACTCTCCAGTGGTCTAGGACGTCTCCCTTTCTGTATCAGAAAGAGAAGTTTGCTTCTAAATCACAAGAGAATCTTACCCATGGAGAAGGCACCAACTTAAATCTGCGTAGCAAACTTATCCTTGTTTACTGTGCTAATAACCTCCTGTGACTGACCTTTTCTCACCTTCCCTTCTTTGGCCTTTAGGTGAAGATGGTATTTGAGTCAGAATTCTAAGCCACCCTGGAGAGTTACTCATTTTCCCCTGTGTATCTACCATGTGTACTTGAGGTATACGTGTTAATAAACTTGTTTTTCTCTTATGAATCTGTTTTTGTATTACAGGAGTCTCAGCTAGAACTCAGAAGAGTAGAGGGAAAATTATTTTTTCTCCTCTACAACATCATAACAAATGAAACTGAGACTTGAGAAAGTAGAGTAACTCAAGTTCACTCAGCCAATAAGCAATGGGTGAGGACTAAATCCAGAATTATACATGCTAGTGAATTGTACTGATTTTCCTGTTGGTGAATTCCTATATCCCAAGTATGCCACGCATCCAGAAACTTTGGGACCCTAAAAACATTTTGTTGTTGTGTTTTGTGACTAATATTTCCTTGTTCTAAGATGAACGTTTTTCTTTGTAAAAATACTCAAATTTTTAGGTAGAGACTTACTTCCTCCCCAGTGGACATTTCTGACTAGAGAGAAATTGCCAAACTTGTTGACTCACAACAAAAATAAAGAGCATCTGCTATTTAGCTTATGGCTTTTAGTTTGGGGAGGTGGTAGGAGGAAGACTAGATTGCCACCACTATAGATCATTTCATTTTTATTTTATTCAATGTCGTTTACAGTACTGTATATAGAGGTGGTCTTGAGAGCTTTATGGAGATTATTTTTTCAGTAGTACAGATGGCTCTGCTAAATATTTAAGGCATCTTGGCGAACAAGAATATGATCCTGACTCAGGGGAACTTGGTCATGTAACTCACTTTGTTTCAAGTGCTTTGACCTATGAACATTTAAAATGGACACATATTTTATTGGCTTATTAGCTCATTGCTGGAGCCACTGAAGGCCCAAGCTACAGCTTCATGCCTGACCACAAACCAAGGATTTTTTATTGCTTATTTTACTGGCTCTTTGCCTGTTTTCCTTTCTCTATCCATAACCACGTATGTATAATGTCCAACAAACACTCTCTATCTCTCTTTTTCTCTCTCACAAACACACACATACATTAACACATCATTTTTCATGGATTTGTTGGGTCAGAAAAAATTTTTATGTTCTGAAGCTAAGTATAAAACATTTCCTCTGACCACAGCAATGCCAAGTTCAGTTTAAGCCTGTTATTTTGTTGGAATATAATGGGAGAAAGGGCCATCATCACTTGGTGATAAAGTTTCTTGTAATTATGAAGGAGAAAACATTGATGCCCAATATGCTTTTAATTTTAATGCCAGTATGTCAAAATTGAATACATTTCAAGTATTTACAATTCTTCTGCTGATAAGCTCTCATTGTAATCCTGAACATAACTGCAAAAAAGGAGCTATATACTGAAATTCGCCATGAAAATTACCTTAGAAATGAGCCAAGCTGAAACAAGAGTATACCCCCATGCTTCTGAAAGTTTACAAGATTTACTAAATATTTTTAATATGGAATGGTCTACAAGAGCCTCCTCTATTCACTAGCTCAATATTGTCACATTTCTACCCTCCATCTAAGGGGAGTTGATCATGGCTAGAAACGTTTCTAAGTGCGGGGTTGCAATTTACCCCCACATTTATCCTGCATTTATTTATTACTTATTTATATATTCCTGCAGTTATCACATATTCAGCAAAATATTACAAATTTTACTTATTTTTCTTCTTTTTTGCTGTCTCTTTCCACAGCTCTACGAGCAGGGATTTTCATCTGTTTTGTTTACTACTATATCCTCAAAGCCTGTAACAGTGCCTGACACACACTAGGCATTACATAAGAACTTGGTGAGTTAAATAAGCACTTGTTGAGTGAATGGATAATAAACAAATCAGTGAATAGATTAACTGTGTTGGTTTACTATTCATCATCAGAACTGAAAAAGTTTAAAGAACCTCTATTTAGTTATGTTATGGGATAGAGATCTCTTCCATCTCAGAGACCTTCCTTTTGAGAGGAAAATAGGATATGTGTTTACATGTGCTCTGTCAAATACCTAATAAGTCAGACAGAGAAAGATAAATACTGTATGATATCACTGTATGTAGAATCTAAAAAAGCTGAACTCACAGAAACAAAGAGTAGAATGATGGTTACCAGGGGCTGAGGGTGTTGGTCAAAGGGTACAAACTTGCAGTTGGAAGATAAATAAATTCTGGGGAGCTAATGCACAACATTGTGACTATAAACACACAAACACACAATGGAGCTACAGCATGAGGTACGGGAAGGGGAGTCAGAGAGCAAGCATGGATGGGTTGGGTTGGTGTCAGGTAATGAAATAACTTTAACATCAGACCACTGATTTGGGATTTCATTGTGTGGTCACTTAAGGAGGTTTTAAGCAATCAAAATGATGATTTAGGAAGATTAATCTGGTGCAATTGTGAAAAGTAAAATGAGAGGAAGGCTTCAGGCTTGGCTTGATTTAAGGTTCAAATAATATCACCAAGATACATCTCTCATTTGTTTATTGTTGTTTCCATTACTCTAGGAAATGGATGCAAAAAGATATTGCTGTGATTTACGTCAAAGAGTGTTCTGCCTATGTTTTCCTCTAGGAGTTTTATAGTGTCTGGTCTTACATTTAGGTTTTTAATCCATTTTGAGTTTATTTTTGTATACGGTGTTAGAGAATGTTCTAACTTCATTCTTTTACATGTAGCTGTCCAGTTTTCCCAGCACCACTTATTGAAGAGACTGCCTTTTCTCCATTGTATATTTTTGCCTGCTTTGTTTTAGATTAATTGACCATAGGTGCATGGGTTTATTTCTGGGATTTCTATCCTGTTCCATTGATCTATATTTTTTGTGTGTGCCAGTACCATGCTGTTTTAATTACTGTAGCTTTGTAGTATAGTCTGAAGTCAGGGAGCCTGATTCCTCCAACTCTATTTTTCTTTCTCCAGGTTGCTTTGGCTATTCAGGGTCTTTTGTGTTTCCATACAACTTAAAAATTTTTTTGTTTTAGTTCTATGAAAAATTCCATTGGTAATTTGATAGGGATTGCATTGAATCTGTAGGTTGTCTTGGGTAGTACAGTCATTTTAGCAATATTGATTCTTCCAATCCAAGAACATGATGTATTTTTCCATTTGAGTCACCTTCAGTTTCTTTCACCAGCATCTTCTAGTTTTCAGAGTACAGGTCTTTTGCCTCCTTAGGTAGGTTTATTCCTAGGTATTTTATTCTTTTTGATGCAATGGTAGATGGGATTGCTACCTTAATTTCTCTTTCTGATCTTTTGTTGTTAGTGTATAGAAATGCAAGAGATTTCTGTGCATTAATTTTGTATCTTGCAACTTTACCAGATTCATTGATGAGCTCTAGTAGTTTTCTGTTGGCATCTTTAGGATTATCTATGTATAGTATCCTGTTGTCTGCAAACAGTGACAGTTTTACTTTTTCTTTTCCAATTTGGATTCCTTTTATTTCTTTTTCTTCTCTGGTCGCTGTGGCTAGGACTTCCAAAACTATGTTGAATAAAAGTGGTGAGAGTGGGCATTCTTGTCTTATTCCTGATCTTAGAGGAAATGCTTTCAGCTTTTCACTGTTGAGTATGATGTTAGCTGTGGGTTTGTCATATATGGCGCTTATTATGTTGAGGTATGTTCCCTCTATGCCAACTTTCTGGAGCTTTTATCATAAATGGATGTAGAATTTTGTCAAAAGCTTTCTGCATCTGTTGAGGTGATCATATGGTTTTTATTCTTCAATTTTTAATGTGGTGTATCACACTGATTTGCAGATACTGAAAAACCTTGCACCCCTGGGATACATCCCACTTGATCATGGTATATGATCGTTTAAGCTTGAAAGCTTTTGCATAGCAAAGGAAACCATAAACAAAAGAAAAAGACAACCTACAGAATGGGAGAAAATGTTTGCAGTGATGTGACTGACAAGGAATTAATTTCCAAAATATACAAACAGCTCATGCAGCTCAATATCAAAAAAAACAAACAACCCAGACAAAAAATGGGCAGAATATCTAAGTAGACATTTCTCCAAAGAAGACATACAGATGGCCAGCATCGCTAATTATTAGAGGAATGCAAATCAAAACTACAATGAGGTATCACCTCACACTGGTCAAAATGGCCATCATCCAAAATAAGTGCTGGAGAGGGTGTGGAGAGAAAAGAACCCCCCTATACTATTGGTGGAAATGTAAATTGGTACAGACCCTATGGAGAACAGTATGGAGGCTGCTTAAAAACATAAAAATAGAGTTACCATATGATCCAGGGATCCCAATCCTGGGCATATAACCAGAGAAAACTTTAATTCGAAAAGATATGTGCACCCCAGTGATCATTGCAGCACAATTTACAATAGCCAAGACATGGATGCAACCTAAACGTCCATCGACTGATGAATGGATAAAGGTGTGTACATATATACAATGGAACATTACTCAGCCATAAAAAAGAATGAAATAATGCCACTTACAGCAACATGGATGGACCTAGAGATTATCATACTAAGTGAAGTAAGCCAGACAGAGAAAGACAAATATCATATGATTTTGCTTATATGTGGAATCTAAAAGAATTATACAAATGAACTTATTTACAAAATAGAAATGGACTCACAGACATAGAAAACAAACTTATGGTTACCAAAGGGGAAAGGGTGTGGGGGAGGGATAAATTAGTTTGGGATTAACATATATACACTACCATATATAAAATAGATAACCAACAAGGACCTACTGTATAGCACAGGGAACTATACTCAATATTTTGTAATAAGCTATATGGGGAAATAATATGAAAAAGAATAGATATACATATATGTATAACTGAATCACTTTGCTGTATACCTGAAACTAACACAACATTGTAAATCAGTATACTTCAATTAAAAAAAAAAAAAAGAAGAATATATGGTGCTTTGGAAGCCAGAAGAAGTAAATCAAGATGGAAGGAATAATGGCAAGAACTTTTGATGCAAAGAAGTTAAGGTTGATGAAGTTTTAGGAAAAGGCTATCAGATTTGGTGATTAGGATATTCTGGCAGTTTTAGTTAAGGGCTGAAAGTCATGGGAAGCTGAGCAAGCAGTTAGGCCCCTGTTATCTGATATTATGACATTGTAGGGATTCAGTAATCAGGGTATTTAAATTCTTTCTACCAATGTTTAGTAGCTTGAGGACGTGAACAGAGAAGGTAGCAGGCAGGAGACGGATGGGGGCATGTCTGGCAGTTGGGATTTAAGGTCTGAATGGGAGAAATGGGTTTAAGGATTGAAGTTTGTTAGAAAAGACAGCATTGAAATATCTGACTATGGGATTTTGCTTCAGAAAGGAGACAAATGAAGTGAGAAGGCCAGAAGAGGATTTAGGAGACTTTTCAAACTGTGTTCTCTATTTCACCTTGGACCAGTGGGTTCAAGATAAGGCCAACCTGTGCTGATCTCAATACCTTCCTCCACTAAACATCACAGAAACTTTGCTTTGATCAGTTTCGGTTATTAGGGCTCCATGCTGGGTTTCTTTTCTGTTTGTCCGCCAGGTCTACTTTCCACCCTCTACATTCTGCTCTGTGACCTGGTAGGCTGATGAATAAGGACCATATCCGTGGGTTATCTTGCTCTCCTGCTTCTGTTTGGATTTAGCCATTGGGGAACACTGGTCTGAGACTGGAGAAAGGGAGAATGTGAGGGAGGTATTCATTCTTCTGGCTCCCTTCCTATAAGGTCGTTTTGGTCCTCTCCCCTTCAGGCCTAGAGACGGTAATAATGCCCAGCTTTCTTAGCCCTTCGTGATTTCTCTATACTCTGACACACATTTGAAATTGCCTATATAAATTATTCTGCATATGCTTTACTTTCTCAAATTACCCAAGTTGAAAGTTCCATCTGGACCCTGTCTGACACAATTTTTATGTAAGATTTCATTATAAAAAGTTGTCATCACTAAAAAAATGTTTGAAATCAGTAGACTAGTACAGGAGTTGGCAAATTTTTTTCCTAAAGAGCCAGATAGTAAATATTTTTGGTTTTATGGGTTATACAATACCTGTCACCATTCCTCGATTCTGCTCTTTTAGTGAGAAAGCAACATAGACAATAAGTAAGTGAATGAATATGCCTGTGTTTCAATAAAACTTTATTTACAAAGATAGGCAGTGGGTTTTATTTTTGGCCTATGGGCTGTAATTTACTAATCCCTGATCTAGGACAAGCAGTCTTCTGTTGGATGCATGAGACTGATTCTGAATCTGAGAAGATTTTACCCCTTAGGGGATGTTTGGCAATGTCTGTAGACATTTTTGATTAGCACAACTGTAGGAGGGGTATGCTTGGGGAATGTGCTATGAGCTAGTTCTTTTGTTGTTTTTGGTACACGGGCCTCTCACTGTTGTGGCCTCTCCCGTTGCGGAGCACAGGCTCCAGACGCGCAGGCTCAGCGGCCATGGCTTACGGGCCCAGCTGCTCCGCGGCATGTGGGATCCTCCCGGACCGGGGCACAAACCTGTGTCCCCTGCATCGGCAGGCGGACTCTCAACCACTGCGCCACCAGGGAAGCCCGAGCTAGTTCTTTTGATTATAATCTTCTGGGGCTCTGTGTTTAAGACTGGCTACCTTAACATTTCAGATGGGGAAGGAGAGGAATTGATAACTCCAACATGGGTTATTGTACTATGAGTTTTAAATGAACCTATATATCATCCTAAAACTATTGAACCAGAGCAAAACGGTGACATTTGTATTCCCTGAACTGAACTGATATTTCTTTTGACTAATGTCTTCGTTAACTGACAGGGGACCATATCTCACTCCCCACGCACCCCACCACTATATCATTAATTAGTGGACAAGTTGAAGAGCAAGGACACACAGAGATCTGTGTCTGGATGACATCATAATTTTGATCAACTAAACAGTCTGGCAGTAGCTTTGAAGAGATGCTTAACTTTTGGAAATCACTTCTGTATTGCAACCAAAGCTATTAAGTTTAAAGGCCCATAAAGATGAGATAAACAGTCATAAAGACCTTTTGAAATTCATACACAGTGGGTTAAATGGATTTAATCACTGTCATTTAAATATGGTGATGTTTTAGCAATGTCCATACACTGGCAAAAATCAGATCATTGACTGCTTAATGGAGGACAAAAATTTGGAGAACAGTGGATGAGATGTTACTTATGTATGACTTCTGAGTCATTTTTACAGGGTTTTCAAGGAAATAACTTGACTCTAGTGTACTACAGTGGAAAACAGCTCTATACCTGGGTCCATTCTTTTTAAAATTAATTTTAGAGTTCTTTTTTTCTATTGGTTGCTTTTGTCATAGTCTAACTTATAGATTGACAATCCTTAAAAGGTCATTTTAGAATAATTCTGACCCTGAATACCAGGGAAAGAAATACAATTGAAACATGAAACCAAATTTAGCCAATGTATCAAATACACAATATAATCTTAATCCTAGCTAGTACTGATTATTTCCTATGTGTCAGACAATATACTAAACAGTTTTCCTGGATTTACTATTTTAATTCTCCTGGTAAACTAGAGGTATGTGCAATTATTGTCACCCTCATTTACCAGATGAAGAGAACTGGGGCATGAAGAGATTACATAATTGGTTCAAAATCACAAAGTAGCACTGTTGGAATTTGCACCCAGGCAATTTAATTTCACAGCCTACACTTAACCACTTTCTTACACTGCTTTCATTTTCTGTATTTTTGTGGTGAATATGATAAGATAATTTTGAAGGCATTATGGTATGTTTGATCTTAATAACCCCGGTAATAAAGCCGTCTATAATACAAGTAAGCTGTGTGGTCTTGGGGAAATCACATAACTTGCATCAGTAAAGTGAGGGGGTAATACTGAGTGATTTCTAAAATGGCTTTTCTAATCCAACATGGTATTTCCAAGATAGTGTTTAATATTTTTTAACCATATCCTTCAATCAAATGGTCATCCTTCAGCATTAAAATATTTGGAGGGCTTCCCTGGTGGCGCAGTGGTTGAGAGTCCGCCTGCCGATGCAGGGGACACGGGTTCATGCCCCGGTCCGGGAAGATCCCACATGCCGCAGAGCGGCTAGGCCCGTGAGCCATGGCCGCTGAACCTGCGTGTCCGGAGCCTGTGCTCCGCAACGGGAGAGGCCACAACAGTGAGAGGCCCACATACCGCAAAAAAAAAAAAAAAAAAAAAATTTGGAATACACGCTTTCCAAATTTGCAGAAAAATTTCCCAGTCTCTCTTTGACCCCATTGGTTGATGCTTAGATGTAATAAGAAACTCCACAGCCAAAAAAGGAAGAATATTGTTTAAGTCTTTACTCTGTCATAAAAGAGATGTTTTGTCAATATAGAAAATTCACAGAATTTTACATCTGTAAAGCCATGACCTAATCTGGCCCTCTTACATTGCAAATGAGGAAGATGAAATCCAGAGAGGTTCAGGGACATGTCCAAATTCACAAAGTTACTTCATAGTAGAGCTGGGCTACAATTATCTGGATTCAGATCCCAGGTCTCTTTCAGTGAATCACAACCACTTCTATCTTAATTTCCCCAAGTCATAAAAAACCACTGGCCTGTTTTAGTCTGGGTTGTTTAGTGGAACAGAAAGATCTGGGTTTGAATCTCAGCTTTATTGCATACTAGATGTGAAACGTTGGGGAAAGTTAAAATGTACATATGTATGTGTGTGTGTATATATATATATATATGCATATATAATGTCCGGGGTTCATATAAAGTCATCCCGTGTCATCTTTGGAGGATTGGTTCCTGGATACCACCCCGCATCCCCAAAGGATAGCTGTTGAATATGGTGTACTAATGTTGTAAGTCTGTTTGTTTTGAGTTTGGGAAGTCTTGTTATTATATAAGAATTATCATTATAAGTAGTTTATATCTCATTTTGTATTACACATTTAAATTAAGCAAAATTAAGTAAAAAAATTAGAGAGATAGAGAATTTTTTCAAGAACTATTCATACATTTTCTTCTAGGCATGAAAATGCTTAATGGTCCAGTATGATGACTCTTTTTAAGTGTTAGAGATTTTCTTAGACCCTCACATGATGGCGGCTGCATGATTCAAATATGTTATCTGAGACAATACCAAATGTTAAAAGACCACTGTGAATTTCAAAGCTTCCAAAATAATTTCATTCATCACACAGGCATTTACATGTGTTTTACAAAATGACAGCACATGAAAAGGCTCTCCCCTGCAGCATGACTTGTAAGAGCAAGAGTGGAAACAACTCAAATGACCACCAATAGAGACTATGAACTCGTGATGTTATATCCATATAATGAAATATTATGCAGCTGAGAGAGGGCATGAGGACTATTTCTACACACAGCCAGAGGTAATCTTGAGGATAAACTGTTAAGTGAAAAAGCAAGATAGAGGAAACATGACTCGTAAACTACCATTTATCTAAGAAGAATATGTGAGTATGTGTTTGTACATATACATATGAACATATGAATATAAATATATATATGTAAGGTGATGGTTAATTTTGTGTCATCTTGGCTAGGCTATGGTGCCCAGTTGTTTGGTCAAACTGGTCTAAATGTTGCTGTGGAGGTATTTTTTATGTGTGAGTAACATTTAAGTCAATAGACTTTGAGTAAAGTAGATTACCCTTCTAATGTGGGTGGACCTCATTCCATCAGTTGAAGGCCTTAAAAGAAAAGACTGAGGGTTCCCAAAGAAGAAAGAATTTGACCTCAAGACTGCAAAATCAACTCTTAACCTGAATTTCCAGCTTGGTGACTTTCCCTGCAAAGTTTAGACTTGTCACTCTCCACAATTTTGTGAGCCAATTCCTTAAAATCTCTCTCTCTCTCACGTTATATATATATCTGAATGGAGATGAAAATGATGAAAAGGATGGGGATAGAACAAGTGAGTCTCTTCTGGGTATAGCTTGCTAGTAGATAAGACTTTGGAACCAAGTTAATATTTTCTATAATTAAAAAAAGGCAAAGTAAAACAGAACAATTTCTTAAAAGAAAGTAAAAATAAACATATTAACTATGAATCGAGTTGGTGGCAAAACTACACAAGATAAATGATTTCAATTGATTTTAAATCATAGTTAAATCATCTCCAGTGAGATTAAAAACAAAGGTAGGAATTGAGGTGTCCAGGGCAGCACTTCTGCACAGGGCTGCACACCAAATTGTCGTGTTGCTCGCAGCAGTTCTTCTCTGGGAACACTAATCCCATGTGTTAGGTGCAAGGCTTCTGCACACAGCCCCACTACAGGCAAACAAAACTAGACTAAGCCCTAAAGAAAGCTGTGTGGCTGACAGGGTCTTGGTGCTCCGGCTGGGTGTCAGGCCTGTGCCTCTGATGTGGGAGAGCCGAGTTCAGGACATTGGTCCACCAGACACCTCCCTGCTCACATAATATCAAACGGCAAAAGGTCTCCCAGAGATCTCCATCTCAACACTAAGACCAAGCTCCACTCAATGACCAGCAAGCTACAGTGCTGGACACCCTATGCCAAACAACTAGCAAGACAGGAACACAACCACACCCATTAGCAGACAGGCTGCCTAAAATCATAATAAGGTCACAGACACCCCAAAACATACCACCGGACACAGTCACCAGTCCCCTCTACCAGGAAGCCTACACAACCCACTGAACCAACCTTAGCCATGGGGGGCAGACACCAAAACCAACAGAAACTACAAACCTGCAGCCTGTGAAGAGGAGGCCCCAACCACAGTAAGTTAAGCATAATGAGAAGACAGAGAAACACACAGCAGATGAAGGAGCAAGGTAAAAACCCACCAGACCAAACAAATGAAGAGGAAATAGGCAGTCTACCTGAAAAAGAATTCAGAGTAATGACAGTAAAGATGACCCAAAATCTTGGAAATAGAATGGAGAAAATACAAGAAACGTTTGACAAGGACCTAGAAGAACTAAAGAGCAAACAATGATGAACAACACAATAAATGAAATTTAAAATTCTCTAGAAGGAATCAATAGCAGAATAACTGAGGCAGAAGAAGGGATAAGTGACCTGGAAGATAAAATATTGGAAATAACTACCGCAGAGCAGAATAAAGAAAAAAGAATGAAAAGAATTGAAGACAGTCTCAGAGACCTCTGGGACAACATTAAACACACCAACATTCGAATTATAGGGGTTCCAGAAGAAGAAGAGAAAAAGAAAGGGACTGAGAAAATATTTGAGGAGATTATAGGTGAAAACTTCCCTAATATGGGAAAGGAAATAGTCAATCAAGTCCAGGAAGCTCAGAGAGCCCTATATAGGATAAATCCAAGGAGAAACACGCCAAGACACATACTAAGCAAAAAGTCAAAAATTAAATGCAAGGAAAAAAATATTAAAACCAGCAAGGGAAAAACAACAAATAACAGGCAAGGGAATCCCCATATGGTTAACTGCTGATCTATCAGCAGAAACTCTGTAAGCCAGAAGGTAGTGGCAGGACATACTTAAAGTGATGAAAGGGAAAAACCTACAACCAAGATTACTCTACCCAGCAAGGATCCTATTCAGATTTGACAGAAGCATTAAAACCTATACAGACAAGCAAAAGTTAAGAGAATTCAGCACCACCAAACCAGCTTTACAACAAATGCTAAAGGAACTTCTCTAGGCAGGAAACACAAGAAAAGGAAAAGACCTATAATAACAAACCCAAAACAATTAAGAAAATGGTAGTAGGAACATACATATCGATAATTACCTTAAATGTAAATGGATTAAATGCTCCAACCAAAAGACATAGACTGGCTGAATGGATACAAAAACAAGACCCATATATATGCTGTCAACAAGAGACCCACATCAGACCTAGGGACATATACAGACTGAAAGTGAGGGGATGGAAAAACATATTCCATGCAAATGGAAATCAAAAGAAAGCTGGAATAGCAATTCTCATATCAGACAAAATAGACTGTAAAGTAAAGACTATTACAAGAGGCAAAGTAGGACACTACATAATGATCAACGATTTAACCCAAGAAGAAGATATAACAATTGTAAATATTTGTGCACCCAACATAGGAGCACCTGAATACATAAGGCAAATGCTAACAGCCATGAGAGGGGAAATCAACAGTAACACAATCATAGTAGGGGACTTTAACACCCCAGTTTCACCAATGGACAGATCATCCAAAATGAAAATAAATCAGGAAGCACAAGCTTTAAATGATACATTACACAAGATGGACTTAATTGATATTTTTAGGACATTCCATCCAAAAACAACAGATTACACTTTCTTGTCAACTGCTCATGGAACATTCTTCAGGATAGATCATATCTTGGGTCACAAATCAAGCCTTGGTAAATTTAAGAAAATTGAAATCGTATCAAGTATCTTTTCTGACCGCAATCCTATGAGACTAGATATCAATTACAGGAAAAACTCTGTAAAAAATACAAACACATGGAGAGTAATATACTACTAAATAACCAGGAGATCACTGAAGAAATCAAAGAGGAAATCAAAAAATACCTAGAAACAAATGACAATGAAAACACGATGACCAAAAACCTATGGGATGCAGCAAAAGTGGTTCTAAGAGGGAAGTTTATAGCAATACAATCCTACCTCAAGAAACAAGAAACATCTCAAATAAAGAACCTCACCTTACACCTAAAGCAATTAGAGTAAGAAGGACGAAAAAACCCCAAAGTTAGCAGAAGGAAAGAAATCATAAAGATCAGATCAGAAATAAATTAAAAAGAAATGAAGAAAACAATGGCAAAGATCAATAAAACTAAAAGATGGTTCTTTGAGAAGATAAACAAAATTGATAAACCATTAGCCAGACTCATCAAGAAAAAAAGGGGGAAGACTCAAATCAACAGAATTAGAAATGAAAAAGCAGAAGTAACAACTGACACTGCAGAAATACAAAGGATCATGAGAGATAACTACAAGCAACTATATTCCAATAAAATGGACAACCTGGAAGAAATGGACACATTCTTAGAAAAGCACAACCTTCCAAGACTGAACCAGGAAGAAATACAAAATATAAACAGACCAATCACAAGCACTGAAATTGAAACTGGGTTTAAAAATCTTCCAACAAACAAAAGCCCAGGACCAGATGGCTTCAGAGGCAAATTCTATCAAACATTTAGAGAAGAGCTAACACCTATCCTTCTCAAACTCTTCCAAAATATAGCAGAGGGAGGAACACTCCCAAACCCATTCTACGAGGCCACCATCACCCTGATATCAGAACCAGACAAAGGTGTCACAAAGAAAGAAAACTACAGGCCAATATCACTGATGAACATAGATGCAAAAATTCTCAACAAAATACTAGCAAACAGAATCCAACAGTACATTAAAAGGATCATACACCATAATCAAGTGGGGTTTATCCCAGGATAGCAAGGATTCTTCAATATACACAAATCAATTAATGTGATACACCAAATTAACAAATTGAAGGAGAAAAACCACATGATCATCTCAGTAGATGCAGAAAAAGCTTTCGACAAAATTCAACACCCATTTATGATAAAAACCCTCCAGAAAGTAGGCACAGAGGGAACTTACCTCAACATAATAAAGGCCGTATATGACAAACCCACAGCCAACATCATTCTCAATGGGAAAAACTGAAACCATTTCCTCTAAGATCAGGAACAAGACAAGGTTACCCACTCTCACCACAATTATTCAACATAGTTTTGGAAGTTTTAGCCACAGCAACCAGAGAAGGCAAATAAATAAAAGGAATCCAGATTGGAAAAGAAGTAAAGCTGTCACTGTTTGCAGATGACATGATACTATACATAGAGGATTCTAAAGATGCTACCAGAAAACTCTTATGGCTAATCAATGAATTTGGTAAAGTAGCAGGATACAAAATTAATGCACAGAAATCTCTTGCATTCCTTTACACTAATGATGAAACATCTGAAAGAGAAATTAAGGAAACACTCCCATTTACCATTGCAACAAAAAGAATAAAATACCTAGGAATGAACCTACCTAAGGAGACAAAAGACCTGTATGCAGAAAACTATAAGACACTGATGAAAGAAATTAAAGATGATACAAACAGATGGAGAGATATACCATGTTCTTGGATGGGAAGAATCAACATTGTGAAAATGACTCTACTACCCAAAGCAATCTACAGATTCAATGCAATCCCTATCAAACTACCACTGGCATTTTTCACAGAGCTAGAACAAAAAATTTCACAATTTGTATGGAAACACAAGAGACCCCGAATAGCCAAAGCAATCTTGAGAAAGAAAAACGGAGTTGGAGCAATCAGCCTCCCTGACTTCATACTGTACTGCAAAGCTTCAGTAATCAAGACAGCATGGTACTGGCACACAAAAAAATATATATAGATCAATGGAATAGGATAGGAAGCCCAGTGATAAACCCATGCATATATGGTCACCTTATTTTTGATAAAGGAGGCAAGAGTATACAATGGAGAAAAGACAGCATCTTCAATAAGTGGTGCTGGGAAAACTGGACAGCTGCATGTAAAAGATTGAAAGTAGAACGCTCCCTAACACCATACACAAAAATAAACTCAAAATGGATTAAAGACCTAAAGGTAAGGCCAGACACTATAAAACTCTTAAAGGAAAACATAGGCAGAACATTCTGTGACATAAATCACAGCAAGATCCTTTTTGACCCACCTTCTAGAGAAATGGAAATAAAAGCAAAAATAAACAAATGGAGCCTAATGAAACTTAAAAGCTTTTGCACAGCAAAGGAAAACATAAACAAGACCAAAAGACAACCCTCAGAATGGGAGAAAATATTTGCAAATGAAGCAACTGACAAAGGATTAATCTCCAAAATTTACAAGTAGCTCCTGCAGCTCCATATCAAAAATACAAACAACCGAATCCAAAAATGGGCAGAAGACCTAAGTAGACATTTCTCCAAAGAAGATATACAGACTGCCAACAAACACATGAAAGAATGCTCAACATCACTAATCATCAGAGAAATGCAAATCAAAACTACAATGAGGTAACACCTCGCACCAGTCAGAATGACCATCATCTAAAAATCTACAGACAATAAATGCTGGAGAGGGTGTGGAGAAAAGGGAACCCTCTTGCACTGTTGGTGGGAATGTAAATTGATACTGCCACTATGTTGAACAGTATGGAGGTTCCTTAAAAAACTAAAAATAGAACTACTGGGGGCTTCCCTGGTGGCGCAGTGGTTGAGAGTCCACCTGCCGATGCAGGGGACGCGGGTTCGTGCCCCGGTCCGTGAAGATCCCACATGCCGCGGAGCGGCTGGGCCCGTGAGCCATGGCCGCTAAGCCTGCGCATCCGGAGCCTGTGCTCCGCAATGGGAGAGGCCACAACAGTAAGAGGCCCGCATACCGCAAAAAAAAAAAAAAAACAAAAAAAAACTTAGAACTACCATATGACCCAGCAATCCCACTACTGGGCATATGCCCTTCGAAAACCATAATTCAAAAAGAGTCATGTACCACAAAGTTCATTGCAGCTCTGTTTACAATAGCCAGGACATGGAAGCAACCTAAGTGTCCATCGACAGACAAATGGATAAAGAAGATGTGGTACATATATACAATGGAATATTACTCAGCCATCAAAAGAAACAAAACTGTTATTTGTAGTGAGTTGGATGGACCTAGAGTCTGTCATACAGAGTGAAGTAAGTCAGAAAACGAAAAACAAATACCGTATGCTAACACATATATATGGAATCTAAAAAAAAACAAAATGGTTATGAAGAACCTAGGGGCAGGACAGGAATAAAGATGCAGACATAGAGAATAGATTTGAGGACCCGGGGAGGGGGAAGGGTAAGCTGTGATGAAGTGAGAGAGTTGCATGGACATATATATACTAACAAATGTAAAATAAATAGCTAGTGGGAAGCAGCCACATTGCACAGGGAGATCAGCACAGTGCTTTGTGACCACTTAGAGGGGTGGGATAGGGAGGGTGGGAGGGAGACATAAGAGGGAAGAGATATGGAGATATATGTATATGTATAGCTGATTCACTTTGTTATGAAGCAGAAACTAACACACCATTGTAAAGCAATTATACTCCAATAAAGCTGTTAAAAAAAAAAAAGAAAGATGGCCAAATTTGGTACAAGTGAATTTATCATGGACTGATGAATAAGTGACTAAAAGATTGACCTCCAGGAATCCCAAGATCTGGTCAGTGTAGATTTATAGTGATTACGTTGCACCTCAAGAGGTATTGATGTATTGGAATAACTAGCTGGCAGTTCACCATTTAGAGAGATTCAGCCTTGGAGGAGACTCCTCCCAATTCAGAGTGCCTCACATGCTTCCAAGGAGACTGACACCATCAATCGACAATCCCGATTCAGCCAAGGAAAGCACTTTGACACAAGAGAAATTGTGCGAGTGTTTATACCAGGCATAGTAAACTCATTTTCAGCTGACTCAAAGCATAAAGCAAAAGCATTTGGAGGGGCAACAATATATAATCAGTCACAATTTAGGGTAAAAGAAGAGAAATGACCAAGGGAGAACAGGAAAAAAACTTCAGTAGGGAAATTACCTCAAACTTCAATCTTCAAATTAATTGTATTTCAATAAGTTGCAAGTTATTTGTGTTAAAAAGAATAAAAGAACTAGATAGAAGAAAGTGAAAATGCAGTTTAAAACTGAGAGAATAGGAGACCTGTCATATCTTTTTATTCTGGAGTGAGTTGATGGACTCTTTAGCCAGACTGAGGAGAGCAAAGGGGCTTATCACTGGTGTTCCCTCCTATCCTAACTTTGAATCCAGAAAGCACAACTGGAGAGCTTTTTTTCTGCCCCAATTCAGTGCTCTGTTTTCTCATCTTATCAGACTTCAGTTCTGCTCTAATTTACTTTGGTCGTTGGCTGAACTGAGGATGCAATAAAAAACAAAAACAAAGGTCTCACAGAAAGAAAACCAATGGTTGCCAGGCACTGGGGGAGAGTGACATGGGGAGCAACTGTTTAATGGTAGGGTCTCTTCTTGGGGTGATGAAAATGTTTTGAAACTAGATAGTGGTGATGGTTGCAAAGCATTTGAATGTACTAAGTGCCATAAATTTTACACTTTTTAATGGTTAAAACAGTGTATTTTATGTTAGTGAGTTTTACAGTAAAAAAAAAAATTAAGGGCTCAAATGCAGTGCATGGGGGGGGAATGATATGGGGAAGAATGGGGAGATGCTGGCATCGTGGAAGCCAAAGGGAGATAGAGAGTGCAGAGCTCCAGGGACTGAGCTAGAATCAGTGGGACTTCTGGCTCAGAAATGAGTCCTGGTTTTCTTTGGTGAACCCAGTTTTAGTTCTTTCTTAGCACTACTCCAGCATCTAATTCAGTTTACCCAAGATTCATACAGAAGTCATAAGTGGGCTAACAGTCTAATGTAGGTTGTAGATTTTTTTCCCTAGTATCTTTTGTTTTATTTTGTCATTTAATTTAATTTATTTTGTATAAATGTATTTAGATGGGGTAAGCTTTCTCCAATTTTGTATGTCCCCCGTGGATCCCTACTATTTTAAATTATTCCAGTTTCATTTATTTATGATAACATGCCTGGTCCATGAAAGCATTTGTGTTTGCACCCCTGGTATTTAAGGAACTTACACATATAAAGCACAATGCTAGAAATATTGATAATTACTCCAAATGGGCTTTTGCTTCACGGAGTCTTCTTAAAATGAAGACACATGTAAATGGTTTATTACAACATAGGCAAGATAGTCATTTTCCTCATTAGTACAGCGGTGAGTATCTCTGCCTGCCACAGCATAGGCAGGATAAGTGCCCCAATGGTAATAAAAATTAAGTGCATTGGGAACAAAGACAAATGTAAAGAACATGTAGTATCTGATTCCCTTCCACTTTCACTCATTGCACTGAGATTTTATTGCAGTGAATGCAGTTAAAGACAAATGGTATTTGTTAAGAAGCTGGAAAGAAATACCATCAAATCTGTAATTAATAGTCATCAGGGCATAACTTTATTGTAGCACACTTATAGCTCGGGAATGAGGAGTTGTATTTACATCATTAATGAAAACAACCTTGGCATATATATATATATATATATATGGAAAATATATACACTTGGATTCTTAGCAGTTTAACAGCAATGCTCTCGGGAAATAAAGCTGCTATGTATTGGCTCCTCCTGGGTGTTTTATATATGTCATTACTGATCCTCATAACAACCCTGCAAGTTAGTGTATGAGAATCTTGACATTAGTGAGGAGACGTTCTAAATATGTCCGAAGCCCTCAATTTCAAAATGTGGACATGGACCTTGGCTTTCCTGAATCACATTTTTTTCAAGAATCAGATGTCATTTGTGGATAGTCTCATGTTTCATTAAAAAATTTTTTTCCAACTATTAGAATCTTAGCTTTATCTCTGCTTTGCTAGCTATTTTAACAAACAAACAAACAAAAAACCCACAAAATCACCTTAGAGAAAGACTCCACAAAAAAATGAGTGGAGAACAGGAGCTGGCTAAGCTGGGCAGTCAGCTAAGATCACTCATTCACTGTGTGAGGATTTGTTCCAACACATCAGCCTCCTAGAACTGCCCAGAGTGTGCTTGTTCTTCATACCATATTCTGCTGGAATGAGCATAAATTTGCACAGCTTTATGGAAAAGTTTTATTATTATTATTATATATCCAAAGTTGTTTAAATGAGTCTTTGGACTCAGTAATTTATCCTAAGGAAAATAATAAGATATCCATAAAGATTTATGTGAATGTTGATAATTGTTAGTTATAACAGTGAAAACGTACAAGGTGACAGTTAACAGTTTATTGTCTCTGAGCTCCAAATTCACCCTTCTTTGTCTTCCTTTGTGTTACTCTAGGTAAGTCCTATAAACGTTTCTTTTGCCAGCTGGCGGGATATTCATTTCATCAGTAGAGGGCACTGGGTGCAGTAGTTGCAAGAAAACACTTCTCTTCCAGGTTCCAGTCCTCCGTATACATTCTGAGCCCCACAGCCATAAGCAGGAGCTTGAGCTGCACCCTCAGGCCATCTCTCCCTATCTGCAGCCACTTGAGAGCAGCTTCAGCTGTCTGCACCCACAAGCAATGCTGGCCACTTCAACAGACACACTCTGGCCCGCCCACACCAACCAGCAAAGGCAGGTCACTCCTGCAGACCAGCTCCCGCCTACCAGCTCCCGCCTATCCACACCCAGCAGCCGTGATGAGCTGTTTTTACAGATCAGTGCCAGCCTGTGCCCTCAGCCAAGTTTTTTTTTTTTTTGCCACTGCAGGCTGCCTGTGGTAGCGACTCCCTCTTTTAAGAGGTTTGAATCTGAGCCTTGGGGCCCAGAGGGCTAATCCTAGTCCTTTATTGTTCCTATTCCTCAGGCTAGAGGTAGTACCTGCTTTTTTTTTTTTAATTGGAGCATAGTTGATTAACAATGTCGTGTTAGTTTCAGGTGTACAGCAGAGCGATTCAGTTATACGTATACATTTATCTATTTTTCAAATTCTTTTCCCATTTAGGTTATTACAGGATATTAAGAGCGTTCCCTGTGCTATACAGTAGGTCCTGTTGGTAATCTGTTTTAAGTATAGCAGTGTGTACTTGCCAATTCCAAACTCCCAATCTATCCCTCCCTTCAACCCTTCCCCCCTGGTAACCATAAGTTGTTCTCTAAGTCTGTGAGTCTGTTTCTGTTTTATAAATAAGTTCATTTGTATCTTTTTTTTAGATTCTGCATATAAGTGATATCACATGATATTTATTTTTCTCTGTCTGACTTAACTTCACTTAGTATGATAATCTCCAGGTCTATCCATGTTGCTGCAAATGGCACTATTTCATTCTTTTTAATGGCTGAGTGATATTCCTTTGTATATATGTACCACATCTTCTTTATCCATTCATCTGTCGATGGACACTTAGGTTGCTTCCATGTCTTGGCTATTGTAAACAGTGCTGCGATGAACATTGGGGTGCATGTATCCTTTTGAACCATGTTTCAAAAAACCATGTTTCAAAAAACCATGTTTTTTTCTGGATATATGCCCAGGAGCGGGATTGCTAGATCATATGGTCGCTCTATTTTTAGTTGCTTAAGGAGCCTCCATACTGTTCTCCATAGTGACTGTACCAATTTACATTCCCACCAACAGTGTAGGATGGTTCCCTTTTCTTCACCCCCTCTCCAGCATTTATTGTTTGTAGTTTTTTCTTTTTTTCGGTACGCAGGCCTCTCACTGTTGTGGCCTCTCCCGTGGCAGAGCACAGGCTCCGGATGCGCAGGCTCAGCGGCCATGGCTCACGGGCCCAGCCGCTCTGCAGCATGTGGGATCTTCCCGGACCGGGGCACGAACCTGTGTCTCCTGCATCGGCAGGTGGACTCTCAACCACTGCACCACCAGGGAAGCCCTGTAGATTTTTTTTAATGATGGCCATTCTGACTGGTATGAGGTGATATCTCATTATAGTTTTGATTTGCATTTCTCTAATAATTAGCAATGTTGAACATCTTTTCACGTGCCTCTTGGCCATCTGTATGTCTTCTCTGGAGAAATGTCTATTTAGGTCTTCTGCCCATTTTTTTTTTTTTTTTGTGATATGCGGGCCTCTCACTGTTGTGGCCTCTCCTGTTGCAGAGCACAGTCTCCGGACGCACAAGCTCAGCGGCCATGGCTCACGGGCCCAGCTGCTCCGCGGCATGTGGGATCTTCCTGGACCGGGGCACGAGCCCATGTCCCCTGCATCGGCAGGCGGACTCTCAACCACTGCGCCACCAGGGAAGCCCCTGCCCATTTTTTTATTGGGTTTTTTATTTTTTTTTGATATTGAGCTACATGAGCTGTTTGTAAATTTTGAAGACTAATCCCTTGTAGGTCACGACGTTTGCAAATATTTTCTCCCATTCTGTGGGTTGTCTTTTTGTTTTGTTTATGGTTTCCTTTGCTCTGCAAAAGCTTTTGAGTTTAATTAGGTCCCATTTTTTTATGTTTGTTTTTATTTTGTTTATTTTATTATTTTTCTTTATTTTGTTCCTGGTGGGCTTTGACTGAAGGGCACTGACAGCTCCCAATATTATTCCATTTTATGGATGTATCCTCGTTTATTTAACTAATCCTTTATTGTTGAGCTTTTAACTTCTATATCAGTCAAGGTCCAGTTGGGAGACAGAAACCACGACAGTTATTTGAACAGGGAAAAATTAATACCCCCACAAAATAACTACTAAAAGAGGTAAAAGTGGGCTTTAAGAGATCCAAGTATCACAAATTAAAAGAGCAGGTAATTTAAAGTTAGAGCCCCCTTAGAGCCCACTCGTACCTCTTTTAGTAGTTATTTTTTTGGTATTAATTTTTCCCTGTTCAAATAACTAGTGGTTTCTGTCTCCCAACTGGACCTTGACTGATATAGAAGTTAAAAGCTCAACAATAAAGGATTAGTTAAATAAATGAAGATACATCCATATAATGGAATAATATTGGGAGCTGTCAGTGCCCTTCAGTCAAAGCCCACCAGGAACACACTTGTAGCTAAAAAGGTTGGATTTGTTACTTTGTAGAAAGGGAGAATGCACATCAGGGGAAAACCACAGGATGTTTCAGTAGGAATGTGTTAGAAAGAACCCATTATAGGATTTGCGATTTGGTTGGATGATTTGGGGGAAGGTTTAAGAAAGAAATTTGGTCTAGATTGTGTGTTGTCAGAATGTGGGGGTAATTCTATGGTTGGACATTTTGCAGTTGCCATAGTGATGTGTTTTTGTCTGTACTTACAAAGTTATGAAGAGGCCTTTCTTTATTTCATCCTGTCATGATCTCAGAGTAACCTTGTCTAAGGTTGGTATTCTGTGAGATTGTTTATGTCCAATAGGAGACTAACATGGCCTTGCTCTGAATGTTAGATTGGTTCTGAACATGAGTTCTTTTTCAGAGCTTTCAGCTATCATGTAAGAAGTCTGCCTACCCTGGGGCCACCACATGGAGTGACCACATACTTACATATAGAGAGAGATGGCCCAGAGTTCAAGCCTCCAGCTATTGAAGGCTTCCATCCTGGCTAACAGACAATTGAATGAAGAAGACTTTGAGATGCTGTCAGCCCCAACCATTGTCTGACCACAACTAGGTGAGGGACCTGCATGCAGTCAGAACTACCAGCTGAGCCAAGCTGACCTCCAGACTTGTGAGTAAAATAAATAATTACCATTGATTTGAGTTACTATTTGGGGGTGGTTTGTTTTACAGTAATAGATAACTGATACAATGTCGGATAGGCAGTTAGCTCTATAGTTCTGGAGCTCAGGAGAGAGATCAGACATGGTGGTACAGTTCAGGAAGTCCTTTAGCAAGGAGAAAGCACTTGAAGTCATAGATGAAGTCATCAGGGAGATAATGTACATTGAGAAGAAAAAAAAGAACCCACAGTGGCACCTTTACAATAACACTGAAGTGATCAAGACGAAAGAAGAATTTGCAAGGAGACTGAGAAGGAGTTATCAGATGACATCCATGAGAGATGAATGTTAAGGAAGTCAAGAATGAGAGTATGAAGAAAGAGGGCATTTTCCACAGAGTCAAATGCTGTGGCGGGAGATCAAGTAAGACAAAGACCGAAAAGTGTTCTTTGGATTGAGCAACAGTGAGTTTACCTTGTTGGCAAAAGTAGTTTCAGGGGGCTTCCCTGGTGGCGCAGTGGTTGAGAGTCCGCCTGCCGATGCAGGGGACACGGGTTCGTGCCCTGGTCCAGGAAGATCCCACATGCCACGGAGCGGCTGGGCCCGTGAGCCATGGCTGCTGAGCCTGCGCGTCCGGAGCCTGTGCTCCGCCATGGGAGAGGCCACAACTGTGAGAGGCCCGCGCGTACAGCAAAAAAAAAAAAAAAAAAAGGAGTTTCAGGGAAACTAGGGGCTAGGCAGTGATGGGGGCAGAAGCCAGATTGCAGAGATAAGGAGAGAGGAGAAGATCAGAAAGACACCAAATCCCATGCTGTTTTACTGCATCATGCTGACTTCCTGCATTCTATTCGTCTGTATATAATTTTTTCTACAATTCAGTAACCCAATAAAACAATCACATCATGTCATGAACCTTACAATTCCACAAAAGCATGGGTATATCATGTCCTGGTATATATTTAGTGTCATACTTTAACCTGCAGTTTCCAGTTATAAATGCATTACTCTGTGTGTTTGTCTGTCATTATAATCACTTTAAATCTCTCATTGTTTATTTCTCTTGAAAGTAAAATAGCTCATCATTTAAAATAGTACTCAGTGTTCATTGGTGCCTTGTAATTACTTCAGAAAAACAATCTCAGTTTACAGGTTATAAACTCCTGAAGCATCTCTGCAGGAGGAATAGCTTACTTTCACCAGGAAAGTCTAGGGAAAATTATTCTAGTCATAGCCTGCTAATTCATTGGCCTGATTGTCAGAGCTCCCATGACAGTTCACTCTCTTGGGAGGCTGGTGTGGGGCTCTGCTTATCCAAGGGGGAGGTCAAGGCCTCCTTGGCAACAGGGAATGAGTTGCAAGGGAGTTGTGGAAAGAAATTCTGTTCAATTCAACCTGTAAGTAGATCTGGGCATAATGGCCTCATCTGGCTCCTCTAAGTCTCTCTTTCCCCCTTCTTTTTTCAGGGCAAATCTTATCCCTAACTCTTTCATTATTTGCTTGTGGTTTCCTTGCCAAAGATGCGTGGAGGTAAGCACTATGATGAGGATGGGAGTTAAGGGTTTTTGAATGAAGAGTTTACGTTTCAAAGGACTTGAAATTTATATTTCAAATGTCACTTCCCAATGAGCCTTTACACGTAAACAAAACACGATCAACAGACTTGGAAGGTGAGGAATAGCATGCATGTTTGACTCCTGTTGCATTCCTGGGCTATACTGGCTGTAACATTTTTTTTCTTTTTTTTTTTTTTGCGGTACGCAGGCCTCTCACTGTTGTGGCCTCTCCCGTTGCGGAGCACAGGCTCCAGACACGCAGGCTCAGCGGCCATGGCTCACGGGCCCAGCCACTCCGCGGCATGTGGGATCTTCCCAGACCGGGGCACGAACCCATGTCCCCTGCATCGGCAGGCGGACTCTCAACCACTGTGCCCCCAGCAAAGCCCCTGTAACGTTTTTTAATAGATTCTATAGTTACCTTGTAAATATCACCATCGAGTATATTATATGTAAAAACATTCTTTTGTTAGGTTTAGAAGTTTAAAAGGTACTATTATTTTTAAAAATCTGGTTTTGGCATTTTTTCATATTTTAGGATATTAGAAGCCTCTAAAATGGAAATTTTGTGGGCATTTCTCAGCATTTGAGAAGCCCTGCCTGGGGCAATAACTTTGACCCTGTGTGGAAAGGTGTGGAGGATAATTCTGTGAGTGCTTAGAGGGGTTTGAAAAGTTGGAAACGAACACTTGTGCATCGAGCACGTTTTGTTGTGCTTAGCACCGTACTAGGGGCTACACATTCTACATTTAATCATGGAGAATTGCCTGGAATGAGGCCTGAGAACACAAAGTCCTGGAGGAGATGATTTGAGCTGTCAGCAGAAGGGAAACTGCAGTATGTGGGACTTAAAAACAGCTTGCATGGGGTATGGGATAAGGGTAGAGGGAAAAAAATCTTGGCAAATTTATTCTGCACAAATACTTGTGTCATCCTCATTTGTGTAGACTTTGTGACTTTTTCCCTGGGTTCATCTGGTTGGCAGATGGATGTAAATGCCTTTTAGCCTCAAAGAAGGCACACAGAAGGCACGTACGAATCTTGGCTGTGTGATAAACAGAAGCTGAGCTTCAGAGAATTTCTGGTATGTGTGCGTGTTTGTGTGCACGCGAGCATATATGCACGCGTTGGGGCTGAACGTACCACTGGTTTAAATCTGATTTTCAACTGGGAAGATTTCACATACTTCTTTAGTGTGGCCCAAGTGAATATAATTTTGGCAATGAAAAGTAGAGCATGTTCCAAAAGTTCTTTTCTTTTGCCATCGGGGATAGCAGTACTTTTATGTATAGTAATTTCAGGTCCCCAAGTACCTTCAGCAGTATTAATGGAGCAAACAACAAAAAATATTAAGCAGCAGATGATTCGATCATGTTAACACATTTATTGAGTACTTTATTTTCTTGCCTTTGGAAAATACAGGCCTTCTTTTCTCAACTGTGGTAATAGCTAATTCTTTTTATTTTAAAACATCTTTATTGGAGTATCATTGCTTTACAATGGTGTGTTAGTTTCTGCTTTATAACAGAGTGAATCAGCTATACATATACATATATCCCCATATCTCCTCCCTCTTGCGTCTCCCTCCCACCTTCCCTATCCCCGTCGACCTGATCTCCCTCTGCTATGTGGCTGCTTCCCACTAGCTATCTATTTTACATTTGGTAGTGTATATATGTCCACGCCACTCTCTCACTTCGTCCCAGCTTACCCTTCCCCCTCCCCATGTCCTCAAGTCCATTCTCTACGTCTGCATCTTTATTCCTGTCCTGCCCCTAGGTTCTTCATAACCATTTTTTTTTAAGATTCCATATATATGTGTTAGCATACGGTATTTGTCTTTCTCTTTCTGACTTACTTCACTCTGTATGACAGACTCTAGGTCCATCCACCTCACTACAAATAACTCATTTTCGTTTCTTTTTATGGCTGAGTAATATTCCATTCTATATATGGGCCACATCTTCTTTATCCATCCATCTGTCGATGGACACTTAGGTTGCTTCCATGTCCTGGCTATTGCTGCTACTTTACCAAATTCATTGATTAGCTCTAGTAGTTTGCTGGTAGCATCTTTAGGATTCTCTATGTATAGTGTCATGTCATCTGCAAACAGTGACAGTTTTACTTCTTCTTTTCTAATTTGGATTCCTTTTATCTCTTTTTCATCTCTGATTGTTGTGGCTAAAACTTCTAAAACTATGTTGAATAATAGTGATGAGAGTGGGCAACTTTGTCTTGTTCCAGATCTTAGTGGACATGGTTTCAGTTTTTCACCATTGAGAATGATATTGGCTGTGGGTTTGTCATATATGGCCTTTATTATGTTGAGGTAAGTTCCCTCTGTGCCTACTTTCTGGAGGGTTTTTATCATAAATGGGTGTTGAATTTTGTCAAAAGCTTTTTCTGCATCTATTGAGATGATCATGTGGTTTTTCTCCTTCAATTTGTTAATATGGTGTATCACATTGATTGATTTGCGTATATTGAAGAATCCTTGCATTCCTGGGATAAACCCCACTTGATCATGGTGTATGATCCTTTTAATGTGCTGTTGGATTCTGTTTGTTAATATTTTGTTGAGGATTTTTGCATCTATGTTTATCAGTGATGTTGGCCTATAGTTTTCTTTCTTTATGACATCTTGGTCTGGTTTTGGTATCAAGGTGATGGTGGCCTCGTAGAATGAGTTTGGGAATGTTCCTCCCTCTGCTATATTTTGGAAGCATTTGAGAAGGATAGGTCTTAGCTCTCCTCTAAATATGTGATAGAATTGGCCTGTGAAGCCATCTGTTCCTAGGCTTTTGTTTGTTGGAAGATTTTTAATCACAGTCTCAGTTTCAGTGCTTGTGTTTGGTCTGTTTATATTTTCTATTTCTTCCTGAAATAATTTTTTTCTAAGATTTATTTAAAAGGAATATTCTTGCCTGTGCAACAAGAATATGGACAGTACAGTTGACCTTGTCTCTTAGTCTTGATGATTTAAAGAAAAATACATACATAAGAATCAAATCCTTTGAATTTGTTAATATTTATTATAATGGAAATATACATGGAATGGAAATATACATGAAATGAAGCTATATTGGAAACATACAGCAGTAACTAGAAAAATGTCTATTATTTATTGAGCAACTACCATATACTACATTCTTTCATATATTCATTACCTAATTTATATTCAAAGAATCCTATTAAGGTATGTTTTAGGATCACCATTGGTTCCAGTTTTGTCTCAAAAATATTAGGTAATTACTCCAAGGACTCTGAATAGCAAAGCTGGGAGTTTGAACCTAAGTTTGGCCAACTCTGAAGTTTATATTCTTTCCACTCAAACATGCTGCCCCTTAAAGTCATACAATTACTGGGAATGACACTCAGTTCTATCACTAGGAAGGCAACTGTGTTTATTAGTCAACACTCTTCATATTCAAAGAACCATTTACTGAACTTCTGCTTTCTTCTAGACATGATGATAAATGATGTGGAATCTAGAGATCAAAGATGAGGTGTCCCTGCCTTCACAGAACCCACAGGTTAGTGGGAAAGTCTAGAAAGAATATTAATGATTATGGTGCAGGATGTTAGACATTACGAGAAATATAACAACAAGCTACTACTAGAGCCTGGGAAAGACCACAGGCTCTGTGTGCATGTGTGGTGTGTGTGGTGTGTTTGACTGAGGTAAGATAAAGGACATTCAAATGGAACAGCATGTGCAAAGTAAAGTGATGGAGAACATATGGCTTATATGAAAAACTGCGAATTGTTTGGTTTACCTGAAACATAGTGGTAATGGGTGGCAGAGTGATGGGAAATGAGAATAAAAGGTTTTGAGAGGGACTTCCCTGGTGGTCCAGTGGCTAAGACTTTGCGTTTCCACTGCAGGGGGGCACAAGTTTGATCCCTGGTAGGGGAACTAAGATCCCATGTGCTGCATGACCAAAAAAAAAAAGGCTTTGAGAATGGTGAAATCAAGGATTTTACTTTTTGTATGGCCATAAACTTTCAAAATTGTCTTGATAAGATAAATATTTTCCTTCCTATCTTTTGAAGACACACTGTACTATCATAGTATTTTCCCAAAGAGGAAATGCAATTAGCACACAAGTATATGGGAAAAATAGTCTTATTGGTAATCAAAGTAAAGAAAAATATTAACCCAACCAAAGAATGAAACTAATAAAAATATCCAGTATTGATAAGGATAAGATGAGCTAGGCATATTTGTATTTTGCTGATTGTTCTATAAACTGGTCCAACACTTTTGTAAAGTTAAATATATATTAAGATATTTTAAATGTTTATGCCCTTTGAATCAATGGCACTAGTTTTGGAACTCTGTAATAAGAGAGCTATAAATATTTATTGCAAGTTTCTTTAATGGTGAATCATTAGAATCAGCCTAAGTCGCCAGAGTACATCACTTTGATGCAACTTAAGGTACCATTAAAAATTATGTTTATGAATAGCATATAAAATGCATCTAACACAATTCTAGCTAAAAAAGTAGGATACTGAAATTGTATATATACATATATATATACATACACACACGTATATATCCCTTCTCCCACTCCCCTACACCATATAAAACTATGCATTTTGTGTGTATATACACACACACACACACACACATTTGTATCCCCTGTCTTCCACTCCCCTAACACCCAATAAAAGTATACATTAAAAAAGAAACTGGAAATAAATCCACAGAATGTTAATGGTGGTAGTTGGGTTTTAGTGATAGGACTATGGGGAATTTTTTCTTTTTACTTTTTTTTTTTCTTTTTACTTTTATGCATTTTCCATATATTCTTTAATGATTGTTTAACTGTCAGAAATAGTACTAAATATTTTGTTAATGAATAGGAAAAGATGCTTGTAGAGTCCAGTTTTATTTTTTTGTTTCCTGTTGTCTGGTAAACTATTCTCAGATAGACCTGGCCCGCAAGGGGATAATTCTTTTAAAAAATTCCCAGTATTGGCAAACTTTCTCTTGGAATAGCTCTGCTGAACTCAAATGAGATCTTTTCTCCCTAAGCTACTTGCCCTTCTGTTTTTCTGGAGAGATGGAATTCATGAAAAATTACAATCTACAGTCTACAAATTGCTATGTACTACAGGGTCTATTAAAGAGTATGACATTTTATTTTGAGAACTATATCTCCCAGACTACAATGCCCCATAGCTAGTCTCACATCAAATGCAACCTTCCTGAACAGTCATTTTCTCAAAGCTCCTGTCTCTTTAGAAAGTTAGTTGTTAGGGAAAGCAGAAAGTAATTTGTTAGGGAGAGCAGGTGGCTCTGAAAACATCAGCCATCCACACACTCTACCTCTTTGAGAATAGCGAATCTGAACAAGTGTCTCCTTGTCAAGGATGAACAATCACAAAAGACATTAATGAAGCCCATAAAAATAAGAGCAGGGTGTAAGAAAACATGACCATTATGAAATAGCACAAAGCTATGAGGAAAGAACAAGCCGGATGAGAAGATACCAAGTGAGACTGAAAGAGATGGGAGAGATAGTAAAGACTGACAAGGAACTAAAGTAATGCAAAAACAATAAAACATTCATGCCAAGGGAGTAAAGAGTCAATGATGCATATACTCACATGGAAAACAAACTTGAGAAATTTTTGCAGAACATAGAATAAAAGGACAAGAAGATGGAAAAGGAAAAGGTCATGGATATAGAGGGCAAAGAATGGAGTTTAAGCTAAAGCTAAGAACTTTAAGTACTCCTAAGGAACCAATGAAGATAATATAAACAGAATAAATATTAAAAATATAATGGAATAAAATGACTGTGTTGAAAGAAGTCAAAGTATGTAGATTGAAAAGGCTCACAGATTCTAGTAAAAAGCATTCAGAACAACCCCCCCCAAAGAAATACTGCAAAGTCCATTCTTACAAATACATTAATTATTAGGATTTAAAAAATAAGTGCTCAGGAAGTAGAAAAAATTTGCCAATAAAGGAACTAAAATTAAACTCTTTCTTATGTAACTCTAAATTCCAGAAGAACTTGGAGATATATCTGCAAGCTTTGCAAGAGGCTGGATTAAGATGTGGATATTCGGGACTTTCCTGGTGGCACAGTGGGTAAGAATCCACCTGCCAGTGCAGGGGACACGGGTTCGACCCCTGGTCCAGGAGGATCCCATATGCCGCGGAGCAACTAAGCCCGTGCGCCACAACTACTGAGCCTGCGCTTTGGAGCCCCCGAGCCACAACTGCTGAGGCCCGCGTGCCTAGAGCCTGAGCTCCGCAAAAAGAGAAGCCACCACAATGAGAAGCCCAGCAATGAGAAGCCCATGCACCACCGCAATGAAGGGTAGCCCCCCGCTCACCGCAACTAGAGAAAGTGCACGTGCAGCAACGAAGACCCAATGCAGCCAAAAAAAACCTTTTTTAAGTAGATATTCAAAATTAGGTAAGCACACTTTCATTGACAAAGGTGGTAGAAAGATGTACTTTTAGAAGTAGAAGTTCTCTACCCCTATATACTTTTCTGCAAAATATGAGATAAAATATAAATAAAATGGGCTTGACAGTGTACATTAATCACTGACAGATGATTCAAAAACATAATTTAATAACAAGAATGTTAGCATTTAAAAGATGTGTAGAATTTTTCCTTATCCAATTTGCTCAACAAATTTGTGGATCCATAATAACTTGATATATTTTGTTGCTTAAAGGGGAAGCTTGGCCTTACCTTTTCTGTTTTTGCTCTTTTCATGGTACAGGAAATAACCAGTTATTCACTTCATGTTTAAAGTGGCCTTTGTTGCCCTTTTGTATGGCTGTTGTGTTAGGTCAAAGGTAGTTTCCTGCCACATGCCTAGGCCACTTTTATTTATTTATTTATTTGCGGTACGCGGGCCTCTTACTGTTGTGGCCTCTCCCGTTGCGGAGCACAGGCTCCGGACGCGCAGGCTCAGCGGCCATGGCTCACGGGTCTAGCCGCTCCGCGGCATGTGGGATCTTCCCGGACCGGGGCACAAACCCGTGTTCCCTGCATCGGCAGGCGGACTCTCAACCACTGCGCCACCAGGGAAGCCCTTAGGCCACTTTTAAATGATGTGGCACTGCCCTCAGTTCCTACTGTGGGGACCACATGCTTTGTCCTACTCGGGTGCAGCCAAAATTGGACCATGGTGGGCACCTGACCCATGACCACCAAATTATAGGTGATTAAAAGAATGGGAGCTGAGTCAGACTGTCTAGGTCCTAATCCAAGGTTTGCCACTTGACTTTGATCTTCATTTTCTTCTTTCATAAAATGAGCTTAATGATTATTCCTATTTGATTTGTTTGAAGTAAGGATTTAGAGTTAAACCATATGCTATTTGGTACATGATACCTAATCCTGTTGCATGTTATTATTATTATTTGAAAAGATGGGGTAAGTCAATCAAATTCTCTCTCCTCTTTTGAATTTGATTTGGGAAAATCAGAATCAGGCAGCTAGCAATGGGAATAAGAGTTTAAAGCATGCATAGAGAGGAGCTATGAGATAGAGTTGCCAGGGGTGATGGCAATCTGGAGTTCGCAGATAGGGGAAACTAGATTAAGCAGATTGTGTCTTTAGGCAAATCTGATATAAACCCAGACAGAGTCGCATCACCTCACTGAATGCGTGCCCTACAACAGTTGTTTTTAGCACATATACATTCGCCCCTTAGAGACAGTTTCTCTCTTCTATGACTGCTGGACCTTTCAGCTTCACTAAATAGGGTAGCTCCCTGTTATGGACTGAATGTTTGTATTCCCAGAAAATTCATATGCTGAAATCCTCATAATGTGATGATATTAGGAGGTGGGTGGGAGGGCCTTTGGATGGTGATTAGATCATTAGGGTAGAACCCTCATGAATGGGATTACTGCCCTTATAAAAGAGACTACAGAGAGGTCTCAAGTCCTCTTTCTGCCAGGTGAGAATAAAATGGGAAGACTGCAGTATGCAACTAGGAGAGGGCTCTCATCAGAACCCAGCCATGTTGACACCCGAGCAGAACTGTAAGAAATAAATTTAGCCTCCAGAACTGTGAGAAATAAATTTCTGTTGTTTATAAGCCACCCAGTCTGTGGTACTTTGTTATAGTGGCCTGAACAGACTAAGATACTCTCATTATACAGGGAAATTTGCCAGAGTTAAAGGTAAGAAAAGGGAACCTGGGATCCAGAATAGGGTTGAAGTGATCTTCCATTCTTCCTTTGATGTCTAGTCTGCCTTCTGTCTCTGCCAAGCAACAGAATAAAGACCAAGCTTCTACCCATAGCAGGTAAGGCCTGCCCTGATCTGAGGATGGGCCAGCTTAAAGGAGCCTTACTAAGTGCATTTGGTAAAGAAATTTGTGTACATTTCAATTAGTAACATATCTAACTTGTTTGGACTTGTACAATTTCTAAGAATAATTATGAAAAATGAGGTCATTCAAAAGGCTCATTTTCTAAGATTTCAATATATAATTAGCAATGTGGTATGGAATAAATAAAATGGCACAGTTTGGGGGTTGGTGCCTTGTGTATTTCTGTCCCAGATCTTTCCAGTGCTTTTAATTCTTTCAATAATAAAGAATACAGCAACGTGTGGATCTTTGAATCTATGGTATATAGTAACTGTCAGCCTAGAGCAGTGGTTCTCAACCAGGGATGTTTTTTGTCTCCTGCAGACATTTGTCAATGTCTGGAGAGTTTTGGTTGTCATAACTTGGGGGCTTGCGATTGGCATCTAGTGGGCAGAGGCCAGGGATGTTGCTAAATATCCTACAATTTAGAGGATGATCCCCCCACAAAGAGAATTATTTTGTCAAATATGTCAATAGGGCCAATATTGAGAAACTCTTCCCTAAAAAAAGAAGTCTAGAACTTCTTTTGAATGTTCTTTTATTCAATCAACTAATGAGAAGAAATATGGGGGAGACAAGCAAAAACATCAGCAGCCCTCCATGGCGTTCAGAGTTCCTCAGGTCTGGAGCATTTCAGATGTTTGCTGTTTACCAATGACGACCAATTTGTTTATTTTCTAAAGTTCAGAGATTTCACAGGGACATATTATTAAACTGCCTATTATTTTCTCTTTTCACAAGCCTATTTTAATGGCCTAGTATTGACATGTCTTGCATAGAGATCTTATTGTTCTGAGTGCTGGATCTATTTTCACTTACTCAAGATTTTCCTAGTCAATACATCCTTTGACCTGAAAATTCAAGAAGTATAAATCCTACCCATGGTTCTGCCCTGTCTCTGTCCCCAGTTGGCAGGTCTTCAGTGTACTTTGGATATAGTACCTCCTATCAGTTTCATAATTAGAACACTTTATTCCTCTGAACTGTTTAATTTTTTAAGTTAATCTCTCTGGTTAGCCATAAACATTCAATTCTGAATTATTCTTCTAGTGTCAGAATAGAAGTCTAAATTATTACAGTATTAGAAGACTAATCAAGATCAACAAGAAAACCTCATGAATATCCCACTGTGCCTTACCTAGCATCTGATAGGATCAGATATATCTTGAAAATTTGCCTGACAAACATGTTGACATATAGTTTTATTAACGAATCCTAGAAAGTCAGTGGAAAAATCCCTTCTATTCTAAGTTGTTCAGGCCACATTCTTGGATATAGGGGATTCTGCATAAACATCTTCATAACTGGAAAAGTATAAGAGAATGAGTATTCCATTAATAAGGAATTCCTGATTTTTAAAAAATATAGTCTAGCACAGAAATTACTACTTAGTAATTTTTTAAAACATCTTTATTGGAGTATAATTGCTTTACAGTTAGTTTCTGCTGTATAACAAAATGAATCAGCTATATTCATACGTATATCCCCATATCCCCTCCCTCTTGCATCTCCCTCCCACCCTCCTTATCCCATCCCTCTAGGTGGTCACAAAGCACCAAGCTGATCTCCCTGTTCTCCCTGTGCTATGCGGCTGCTTCCTGATAGCTAGCTATTTTACATTTGGTAGTGTATATAAGTCCATGCCACTCTCTCACTTTATCCCAGCTTACCCTTCCCGCTCTCTGTGTCCTCAAGTCCATTCTCTACGTCTGTGTCTTTTCTCCTGTCCTGCTCCTAGGTTCATCAGAACCACTTTTTTTTTTTTTTTAGATTCCATATATATGTGTTAGCATACGGTATTTGTTTTTCTCTTTCTCACTTACTTCATTCTGTATAGCTCGGGGGTAGAACATTTGACTATCTAGTAAATTTTGAAGGGAAATCTGAGGGAAATTTTTTGAATTGCTATAATTTTCAGAGTTTTCTCCTGAAGTAGTGTAGATGATGATCATGTCCCCCGTTCTAGAGAACTTACTGTGGTCCCAATTTAAATGCAGCTTCTCAGACAGTCCCTTCCTGGTCTCCTATTTAAAACATATGCCTTAAGCCCCACACCCCATCACCTGCCTATACAAGACCAATATTTATCTATCCTATTACTCTGATTTTCTATCTAAAAGGATCTTATTTTCTCGTACACTAATCTATCATTCCTTGTACACTATAATGTCTGCTTTCATCTCATGAGTAATTAAAGCCTGGAAGCCTGGGAGTTATTTTTGAATCTTCCTTTTCCTTGCTTTTTCCTACAATTCTTTAAATTCACCAGCTAGTCTTGACTATTCTAGGTCCAAATATGTCTTGAAGTCATCTGACTCTCCCAGCGTTCACTGCTGTCGTTGTAGTCCAGGGCCCCCATCGACGCTCACTGCACTATAGCAGTCTCCTGTCTGTTGTCCCACTTTACTGCACCCCCATCTCTAACCTATCTGCACAAAGGAGCCGGAAAGAGTTAAATAAAAATACCAACTGTGTTGTTCACTATGCCATTATACTATTCCAGGCCCTGTTATATGTGGGTTCTCAATAGTATTGGCTGAATGAAGGCACAGACAGAAATAAATGAGCAGAGAGAATGAATTGACAGAAAATCTCCTTCTGTCTCGTCTTACAGAGGGGGCTAGTGACACTTGTTTAAGGTGGCAGAGCTACTACATGTCAGGTTTGGGACTAAAACCCAATTTTTCTAAGAATGGTCAAGGGTTTCTTTATAGAAAACACAGTCATATCTCCTTATTCCTTTTTTTTTTTTTTTTTTTTTTTTGCAGTACGCGGGCCTCTCACTGTTGTGGCCTTTCCCGTTGCGGAGCACAGGCTCCGGACGCGCAGGCCCAGCGGCCATGGCTCACGGGCCCAGCCACTCCGCGGGATGTGGGATCTTCCTGGACCGGGGCACGAACCCGCGTCCCCTGCATTGGCAGGTGGACTCTCAACCACTGCGCCACCAGGGAAGCCCCCTCCTCATTTCTTTTTACTCTTAACGAATTAGTTGCATTTTATTTCACTTTACTGCACAATCATTGTTCATCTGGATTGGAAAATTGATACCCATTTTCTGTAAAAATCATTAAATTACTGAGGAACATAAAGGAGTTAAGAAGCAATTCATAATCCCTCTGAGCACGTAATTTTTACTTTCATCTTTATGCTTTTCTTCTTCATTGTTATTTTTTGCCATAAGTATGCATTTATTTTTATAGTCAGGAAATATAGAGTTATATCAATGTGTTAAGAATTTCATTCATGGGAAATAACTGCTGGTGATATTTTAATGTAATTTATTCTAATGTTTTGTGGGTTTGTTTGCAATTTCTGGGATATGAATTTACATAATGCACAGAAAGATATTTTAAAGAATGCTAACCATAAGTTTAAGAAAGTAGGATTCATAATTTTAAATGTGGTCCACACAATTAATAAATATAGCTTAGCATACTACTTCTAATCCCTTGAATTTTTATAGCAACTGACTTTGACTGCAAAATGTTCACAGTCTTAGAAACCTAATTATTCCTTAGAAAAATCCTTTGAGAAAGGGAAAATAAATTTTGTAGACTTTTTATTAGGTAATGATAGCAATAGCATAACTCTACCTATATATATTTTTAGAAGCCACATTAATATATAAAAAATATTTGACATTTTCCCAAGGATTTTCTCTGCAGAAATTGTTTCTGGATGTATGTATAAAGCCTTGAAGTAATTTATAAGCTTCTTCTCTGGTCTCCACGTATGCTGGCAGACTTACTCATGTAAAATATATGCTTGAGATTTACTATAATATTTGTTATTAAAATAAGCAGTCTTATCTAATATGTAGAGGAATAAATTAAAGGAATTTTAACACCAAAGTTATCTTTTCTTAATTAAACAAGGATTGTATTTATTTTAAAATTACATGTCATACTCAAGCTGCCCTCAAATGTAATTTAATTTTCTATTATCTACATTTTAAACTAGCTATTTTTTTTCATTGTTCATCTTTCTTAGTTCTTTAGGCACTATCCACCCCTTCCCCAACTCTAGCAACCAAATTAATTGCATTTTGCATCAAAATAATTTAAAATAGACCAAAGAACCAATTCCATAGGCCAATTTGCAAAAGCATTATGCACCTACATATACAATCAGAAAATGCATTTCTGATAAAATGCATTAAAAATAATATAATATAAATTAATATAATTAAAAAAATTAAGTGCTTAGCATAATGCCCAGCACAGAAAAAGCACTTGGTACATGTATGTCAGTGTCTTTGTAATTGTCATTTTTATTGATGATGTGTATTGGTACTACTAAAGGTTAATGGGATGCCTGTATTATGCATGATAATATTACAGTTAGGGTGACTATATGTCATAGCTGGCCTGGGAAAACCATGGTTTGTGTCCATTGTCCCAGTGTCCTTTACAGCTTAATATTTTAGCACTCTCAAAAGTGTCCTGATTTGGATGATCAATCGCATGGTCACTGATGTATAGTACAAAAGTAACCGTGATGAGAAGGCCCCAGTACAGTCATCACTCATCTCTTGATTTGGGCTTAACTGTATTCAGGTCTAGTGAGAGGGTGACTGGCCTGAATGACAAGACACTTTCCAAATGTGGGAAAGTATATTTAACATTAATAAACTCATTCCAGTACCTATCTCCTCTTATGTTTTGTAGATGAAGAATCAGACAACATTTAAGAAACTGAGACCACAAGCCTTTAACCTCACCTCACCCTTCCTGTCAGAGTTGTTTTTAGTTGGGATTTGGTTTTGGATGAAAATTTAAATAAATTTCTTAGACATGCCCATCTTTTCATTTGGCAGACAAGATGGACAGAATTGGGGTGGTCATAATCATGTTTGTGGTTGTGGCACAAACCAGTGACACTTGAGTGGCAGTCTTTCCCATACCAGCTACTTGTGATTTATTTTGGGGTTGTAGGCACTACTTCCATTCTTGATTTTTTTGTTTTTTTCCTTCAGGGGTTATCCAATCTGTCAACTTAAAAACAGCTATGTAGCCATATACATGTAGTCTGATTGCCACCCTCCAGTTTGATCCATGTATTGCCTCTGTGGTTTGTCGATACACCTCAGTAGGTCTTATAACTTGAAATTGTGCTTTACTATGTGTCTTACATCTTTATGACAATGTCAAATGGATGTACCACGTCAAAGACAGTCTTCTTCACTGTCCTCTATTAGAGAAAGTTCAGTGATGGCTCCAGAATCTCCTGGATTTAGTTCTGGCTGCACAATTCATGAGGCTTAGTGCAAATTGAAAATGTAGAGCCTCATGTTAAAAAATTATTAGGAATTTCAAGGTGGCAACAGCAGAACATTAAGTCAAGAATGGGGCCCTTCTATTCGTGAGATCCCGTGCAACTGCATAGATATTGTACCATGCAGTTAGCCCTTTCATCTTTTAGTCTCCATTTTCCTTCCAACTGACAATTATGGACCACTTATTATGTATGAGGTACTATGCTTGTTATTTAATATAAAAATAAACTAATTTTTAGATTCTAATATTCCTGCTTTTAGATTTTGATGATTAAGACCCTCATCAGATAGATAAAATAGCACACAAATTGTGGCTATATTTTTGTCGCCTTCAGATCAAACACTTAGCTGTAATTTCCTATTCATCAGTCCTAAGTTGCAGTTCCTCTCCTCCAGATTCTTATGATCTATGTACTAACTATAGGATCCCAGCAGTCCCCGTCTCCCTGTATCTCTAACCATCCCACACATTGCCTGTTCTATTCCTACAGAGAGATTTATTCATGGCTAGGTAATAGATCATGCTATTAAGGTGTTAGTTGAAATGGGTTTAAAGCAGGGGTTTAAACTCAGATGTCTCCAGGGGTTGGGCAGATAATATGAAATGTTCTTTTTCTGTTGTCAATTAATTTCATTTTTAAAAAGACTCAATATAGGCAGAAAAAAATAACTTCAGCCCAAAGTTAACTTAAGAGTTGTCAGTTTCCAATTTTTCTTTTCAGTCAGATTTACTGGAATATAATTCATATGTAATCAGTTCACTCTTTTAAGTGCGTAGTTCTATGAGTTTTGACGAACACCTACATTTGTGTAACAACCACCACAGGCAAGATATAGAATCCCCCAAAATTCCCTTGTGCCTTTTGGTAGTCAATTCCTCCAGCTCCTGAGAACCACTGGTATGGTTTTTTGTCTCTGTAGTTTTGCCTTTTCCAGAATGTCATATAAATGGAACCCTACAGTATGAACCCTTTGGAGACAGACGTCTTTCACTTAGCATAAACATTTGAGATTTATCCATGTTGTATTTGGGTTGTTTCTACCTAATTTTCAAAGATATGTTTCCTACCTTCCTTCCCTCCCTTCTTCCCATCTTCTATTCTTCCTTTTCTCTTTCCTTCTTACTTTCCCTCTCTCCTTTTGGGTATCAATTGTACAAAAGTAAATTAATCTTGGTATTTGTTTCATAACACACTATTATTATTGGCCCATGCATAGCTTTTATTTTAATAATTTTATTGAGATAAAATTGATATACAATAAACTGGACATACTCAAGTATACAACCTGAAAACTTAGATAGATAGAAACTATCACTATCACTGTCACTGTATTTTCTAGAAAATTTTGTAAATTAAATAATACAGCATGTACTTTTTTCTATCTAGCTTCTTTCACTCAGCATGATTATTTTGAGATTCATGTATGTTGCTGTATGTGTAAATAGTTCATTCCTTAGTATTATGAAGTAGCATTCCATTGTATGGCTGTATCACAATGTGTCTATTAACTTGTTGATAGAGATTTGGATTGTTTTCAGTTTTGGTTACTATAAATATTCATGTAAAAATCTCTATAGGGACATGTGCTTTCCTTTCTTTTGGTTAAATAAATATCTTAGAGTGAAATAGCTAGGTCATATGGTAAATGTACGTTTAACTTTTCAAGAAGTTGTTAAACTGTTTTCCAAAGTATAGTATGTACCATTTTACATTCCTACCAGCAGTGTATGAGAGTTCTAGTTGGGATTAGCCAGTCTTTTTCATCTTTTCTCCTACACTTGGTATAGCCAGTCTTTTTAATATTAGCCATTTAAATAAATCTCTAGTGGTATCTACTGTGGTTTTAATTGCATTTCTCTAATTACTAGTGATGTTGAGTATCTTTTCCTGTGCTTACTTGCCATCATTGTCTTCTTTGGTGAAATGTCTGTTTAAATTTTTTGCACATATTTTATTGAATTGTTTGTTTTCTTATTAACTTTTTTTTTTTTTGTGGTATGCGGGCCTCTCACTGCTGCGGCCTCTCCCGTTGCGGAGCACAGGCTCCGGACGCGCAGGCTCAGCGGCCATGGCTCACAGGCCCAGCCGCTCCGCGGCATGTGGGATCTTCCCAGGCCGGGGCACGAACCCGTGTCCCCTGCATCGGCAGGCGGACTCTCAACCACTGCGCCACCAGGGAAGCCCCTCATTAACTTTTGAGAGTTGTTATATATATTCTATTATATATTCTGATTTTGAGTCCTTTTGCAGATGCATGAATTGCAAATATTTTCTCCTTGTCTGCGATTATGTTTTCATTGTCTTAAAGTACCTTTTGAAGAGCAGACTTTCTGAAGTTTAATAAAGTCCAATTTATCAGTTTTTTCTTTTATGGACTGAACATTTGGTATTATATCTAAAAAAAAGATGTCTCTGCCTAACCCATAGTCTTCTGTGTTTTCTTCTAAAATTTTTACAATTTTAGATTTTACACTGGTTTACAGTCTATTTTGAGTTAATTTTTGTACATGGTGAGATGCAGATTGAAGTTATTTTTTAAAGTTGAAGTACAGTTGATTTACAATGTTGTGTTAGTTTCTAGTGTATAGCAAAGTAATTCAGTTATACATATATATACATATTCTTTTTCATATTATTTTCCATTATGGTTTATGACAGGATATTGAATATAGTTTCCTATGCTATACAGTAGGACCTTGTTGTTTATCTATTTTATATAGAGTAGTTTGTATCTGCTAATCCCAAACCCCTACTTTATCCCTCCCCCACCCTCTTTCCCCTTTGATAGCCATAAGTTTGATTTCTGTGTCTGTGAGTCTATTTCTGTTTTGTAAATAAGTTAATTTGTGTCACAGTTTAGATTCCACATATAAGTGATATCATATGGTATTTGTCTTTCTCTTTCTGACTTTTGAAGTTCATTTTTTTAATGTATGGACATCCAATTGTTTTGACATAATTTATTGAAAAGACTATTATTTCTCCACTAAATTGTCTTTGTACCTTTGTTAAAAATCCTTTGACCATGTATGTGTGGGTCTATTTCTGGTCTCTCTTTTCTGTTGCAGTGATCCATTTTGTCTCTCTGGATACCAGTATCACATTGTCTTGAATACTGTAGCTTGCTAGTAAGTCTTGAAGTTAGATAGTGTGTGTCCTCCAGCTATTCTTTTCTTTTTCAAAGTTGTTTTTCCAGTTCTAAGTTATTTGCATTTACATATAAATTTTTGGTTTTAGCTTGTTGATTTATTCACTTTTATTGCTATATAACATTCTGTTTTGTAAATATTCCATAATTTTTATATTCCATAATTTATATATTTTTCAAAGTTTTGCTAAGAGTTTCCTATCAAAAACAGTGCTGATAAAATGCATAGTATTTGAATCCTCATGAATATGTACAAGAGTTCCTTCTGCATATTCTTAGTAGTAAATTTGCCAGGTCATAAGTTAAGCAAAAATTTATCTTCACAGGATTTAACTGGATTGTTTTCCAAAGTGGTTGAGCTAATTTATACTCTTATAAGACACATACAACAGATCCTATTTATCCTAATTGTCCAACATTTGGTATTGTCAGGCTTAATAATCTTGCCAAACGGTGAAAATTGATACCTGTTGGAGGAGGTCATGAAGAGGATATGATCGCTGGTGGACCCATGAGCTGGACTTGGGCAATTGGAGGCTTCTCACCCCCCTCCCCTGTCCTTGGAATGTATGTTCTGCCTACAATTCCCATAGCCTGAGCTGTTTTGAGGACATAGCCTTGAGAGAGTAAGGTGTTGAAACCATCTGGAGTGAATATGTGACTGAACCCAGTTAAGGCCTCTATATAAACTCCTAAGATTCTGGCAGGTGGATGCAGAGATCTACTTGTCTTGTTATGCCCAAGACAAGTTCTCCTGTAAGTTCCCTTGCTTATTAAAATTGCCACCTACCAAGTACGTGCAAAACCAGCCGTTGTTGAACTGGGCAGGAGACTGAAGAAATGGATCTTGGAAAAGAGGCATCCATGGGGGAATCCCAGGGTTGGCCATCATCCTTCATGTCAAGAGGGGTTGCTCATATGTTAGATGCTTATGGACCACCACATGAGTATGGTGATGCCCTGAAAATGCCCACTGGTTTAATGCACTTGTTTGAAGAACTGAGCATAACACAGTGCTGCAAAGGAGAGAAATGAACCGCTGCGCAGTGGGCTGGCCTCTAGGGTGGGCAGTACAGCTTGACACTGATGACCAACCAGAGGCTGAAGCTTGAGTTAGAAAGTTGGAAGAAGAACTGAGGTTAGAGAAGGATGTGCACTGTCTACTGCCCTGCTCGCTTCGGGGCTGGCAGACAAAGTGGGAGAGAAGGATGGTTAAGTTGGAGACTTCAGCATGCTGTTTTGCAAGGTCAGGAGGGCTCAAGCTGCCATGGATTAAGGTCTGAGCACCTGTGACAAAGCCCGATTGGGACACTAAGTGGTGGACTCCCTGGGAAAGTGAGGAAAACAAAGGTGGATTTTATGGTGATTGACAGTGAAACTGATGATACACCCCATGTCACTGGACCCATAATTCAAAGGAAAGCAAAAACACAGCAACAACAATCCCAGCCAGTAAGGCAGCCCCCAATTCAGGAAACATACCTGATGAGAGAATATATGCTCACTGAGCTTATTGATATAATTATCAAGTTCCAACAAAAGGCCAGGAAAATATCCAGGAATGGTTAGTATGGTTACAGGATTGAGGGGCAGGGGAGAGGGGGCAATGGCATTTCTCTGACTGGGCAGGAAGCAGAAAAAAGAGCAATATCACCACACAGCCTTCTCTCCAGCTCAGGGGTGCTCAGGGGTGAGGGGCAATGGGGAGGTCAAGGCACTCACTCCCTTATAGATTGGATTATTCTATCCTACAGGGAAGCTTGACCCAGTAAGGGGGTCTCTCTGGACATATGAGGCCCTGGATATATTTAGAGGAGGTACAACAAATTCTTAGGGAGTGGGAAATGAGGTAGGCCATCTACGCCCCTGTCTTTGAAGGCCCTGATTGGGCTACATTCACTGCAGGAATGAAAGCCAAGATACTCCAGTATGCCTTCGGTACCTGGTATGCGGCACTGATACCCATGCTGAGCCCAGTCATAAGAGGAGACGTTTTTGATGTTGGGCAGGCTACTGCTGATCTGGGGGATACTGACAAATCCCAGGAATAGGTACAGGATGTGGGAAAGACCTAAGACAGAGAGGGAGCTCAAGAAGACAACAGGCTAACCCAATTGGCTGTAAACGGTCTGGTACGAGCAACCCAGAAGCAAATGTGGTTTGACCTCATTGCTGCAGGGATCACACCTGAAAAGATAGACGGGCAACATAACACTGTGTTAGCTGGCCTGTGGAAAGCCTTGAAAGCTGAACAAGAGCTCAGACCTGCCCCACCTGCCCTACCATTCCTGATGTATCTACTGCTACAGCAGAGGCCTCAGGGATACAGTCCTATTCGGGGTGGGTACCTCCCACTCCCCGGGTGTAGGATATAAGCCAAGATGGCCTCCAAGTGAGGGCCGTTGGGGGCAATTGGAGGCCACATGTTGAGCTCACTATTCACTGGTACCCCAGAAATAAACAAAAGGTGACAGCTCTGATTGATACTTGAGCTGAATATACTCTAATACCTGGTAAACTTCAGGAATTTTCTGGGCCTATCAGTGCCATCGATGGTTTCCAAGGGCAGTTGGTTATGGTCAGGAAGGTCCCTTTGACACTGCAAATTGGATGTTCTCCCCCACAAGAATATGAGGATTTTATCTCTCCAATACCAGAGAACATATTGGGCACGGACATCCTGCAAGGCCAAACTCCGCAAACCTCTATCGGTGAATTCTGCCTCCAGGTTAGAGTAATCAAACCAGTACTGCTGAGGGGAAATGCCAACTGGGAATCAGTAAGCCTACACTTCCCCCTAACGAAGAGTGGTAATTGTCAAGGAAATAGGAGGAACTATCCAAGAACTGCAATGAGTGGGTATTCTACGCCATGTCCATAGCACTTTCAACGGCCCATTATGGTCGGTAAAAAAAGGCAGATGGCTCATGGCAGATGATGGCGGATTACTGAGAATTGATCAAAGTTTTGCCCCCCATTCATGCAGCTGTGCCCAAACTTGGCACCATCTTAGATAATTTGGCCACAGTCCTAGGAGTGGACCATGCTGTTCTGGACTTAGCAAATACTTTTTTTCAGAATACCTTGGCTGCTGAGTCACAAGTTCAATTTGCTTTCACATGAAAGGCACGATAATGGACTTTTCAAATTCTTCCCTGAGGCTACCTGTACAGCCCCACAAAATGTCATGGGATGGTGCCTGGAGATCTGTCCCTGTTATTCTTCCCCACATCTGTAAAATGGACCCATTGCTTTGATGATATAATGTCGACATATGAAGCCTTGCCTCTGCTGACTTCACACTCTGCAGATTTTGCTGGAACACCTGTGAGCAAGTGTATGGGAGGTGAATACACAGAAAACTGAAGGTGCAGTCACCAATGTAAAGTTTCCGGGAGTCATATGATCAGGTAAGATGTGAATTGTCCCAGAGCTATTATGGACAAGGTGCAAGCCTAGCTAATCTCTAAGAACATGAAAAAGGTGCAAGCTTTTATAGGAATTTTGGGGGTTTGGAGGACTTTTATTCTCTACCTGGCACAGTGTTTCCATTCCTTATACTGCCTGGTAAAGAAAGGACATGTGTGAGCCTGGAGATCAGAACAACGAGCCACCTTTGAGAGGGCAAACATACTAAGGAGATTAAAGCTCTAGGCATCTCCCAAACAGGGCTACCATTTGAGTTAGATGTGTCTGTGACTCCAGAAAGTATGGGTTGGGAACTGTAGCAGAGACAACAGAAGGAGAGAGTAGCCCTAGGATTTTGGTCCCAACTCTGGAAGGGGGCAGAAACCTGGTATAGCCCATAGAACAGTGGCTCCTAGCAGCATACACAGCACTCTTCCAGTAGAGCCTCTCATGAAAGAACAGTGTATCATGGTAAGAACTTCTGTTGCTGTCAAGGTTGGATTGCGAATATATTCCACCGACCTACCTCTGCCATAGTTCAAACTCCCACTTTGACTAAGAGGCATGCGTATTTGCAGAAGAGGACTAACGTGTCCTCCAGCCCACTGTCTCTAGAAATGCAGGTACAACTAGGCCCTATAGAACATGTAGGTTTTCCAAATGCCTCTGTCCCTAGTCCTGTGGCAGCCCCTGTAGGCTGTAGAGAGGGAATAGTGGAAGTTGCTGCTGATGCCCAGTAAACAGAGGGGTCTAGTAGGGGCAACCCACCCACATGGACTGCACTTGCTATTGAGCCCAACACTGACACCATCTGGATGGAAACAGGAACAAACCACAGCAGCCGATGGGCTGAACTCAGAACATTTTGGCTGGTGATCACTCATGAGCCCTGGCCATTTCCCTTTGCACTGAAAGTTGGACTGTGGGCAACTGCCCTCCTCTACCTTCTTGGGGTTGACATGGCTGGTGTCACCACTGCACGGAGGGAATTGGAAAGCACTAAAGCAGTGCATAAAGGAAGAACAAACTAGAATTAGTACTCTTAATTCATCTGACATTAGCGATATTGATCCAAAAACCTGGCCTGTGGCACACACTATCAATGGGTATTCTTTTTATGTCAGTCAAACTACACAGCCCATCAAATTGCTGACCAGAAGGGTCCTATGAATACCATCATCAGAGCCATGGGTGGCTACACTTAGATTTAGGATGTACTCACCTCGGCTTTCGGACCTGTGAGCACCCATTCAACCCTACACTGGGACCAGAAAAAGCATTTTAAACAGAACCTGCCTTACTGTACCAGGGATATAAGATAGATATCACCAGAACTGCGCATTCTGTTACATCAAAAGATAGTGACTAGTTTGGTACAGAATGGTCACACCATACAGGTATTTATTGGGGAGACCCAAATGAAACCCAGTGGTTCTGTGGCATGAATCTTTGGCCATGGTTTCCATCTAGGTGGTTCGGCCACTGTACCCTGGGTTTTCCCTGGGCACAGGAGAAAATCTATCCCACAGCAACAAAAGTTGCCAACCTCCTTCTCCTCAAGGCCAGAAGGGTACATTCTGTTTCCATTGGTACGATCATCTGGCTGCCATCTTTGTTCCTTTCATTGGCCTGGAGGATGGTATAGCTCACATAAAAGCCCTTATTAAATTCACCCAGCAAGCCTTATGATAGCCGACAGAACCTGTCCTTGCTGAACACTAAAATGTCTCTAACGAGGAAAGCTGTCCTCTGAAATAGGGTGGTCTTGGACAATATTACTGCCTCCCAAGGAGGCACCTGTGCCATTACCCAGGTAGAATGTGTGTGTTCACACCATGCAGCATTTTTACTAAAGCACACGGGGATACAAGTGAACACCCTGAGTAATCCAACCCCCACCTAGGGAGCTTAATAAATCAGTGGTTTGGATCATGGGGCTTTTAATGGAAAAAATTGTTTCTTACTTTGTGAATTGTTACCTTAATTTGTGTTTTCTCTTGCACGTGCCCATATTGTTGCTGTGGTATTTGCCTCTAATGTAGCCAGATAGCCGCAAATGAGCCATGCTAATGAAATTTCTTGTTGACCACTCAGGGCACATTGTAGAAAAAGGGTTGCATGTAAAATTGTAAGAGCCAGCAGGAGGGGTGGAGAGCTGGAGGAGGTCGTAGAGAGGATGTGACTGTTGTTGACCCTCAAGCTGGACCTGGGCAATTGGAGGCTCCTTATCCCCTTTCCTGTCCTTGGAAGGTGCATTCTGCCTGCCTTCCCTGCACCAGAGCCGTCTCAAAGACAAAGTCCTGCAAGAGCAATGTGTTTTTGAGACCATCGGGACTGAATACAAAACCTAACCCAGTTAAAGCCTCTCTATAAACCCTTAACATTCTGCAGGGCAGTGCCGAGATCTACTCGTCTTGCGACCACCAGAGACAAACCTCAAATGTCAGTTCCCTTGTTTATTAAAGCCACCAGCTATGAATCTGGAGTGGCCTGCCTCTTTCTTTGGTCTCTCCTTGCCCTCCATGCATGGAGCCAGTTTCAAATTTCACCCGGGGAACTTATGAGGTTTAAACTAGCATGCCCCTACCGCTTGTGGTCTTGATTTGCATTTCTCTAGATGACACTGGAACTTTCTTCATATGTCTATTGGCTGTGTGTTCCCTCTTCTGTAAAATTACTGCTGATGCTTCATTCATTTTTTTGTTGTTGTTACATCTTTATTGGAGTATAATTGCTTTACAATGGTCTGTTAGTTTCTGCTTTATAACAAAGTGAATCAGTTATACATATACATATGTTCCCATATCTCTTCCCTCTTGCGTCTCCCTCCCTCCCACCCTCCCTATCACACCCCTCTAGGTGGTCACAAAGCACTGAGCTGATCTCCCTGTGATATGCAGCTGCTTCCCACTAGCTATCTATTTTACATTTGGTAGTGTATATATGTCCATGCCACTCTCTCGCTTTGTCACAGCTTACCCTTCCCCCTCCCCATATCCTCAAGTCCAGTAGGTCTGTGTCTTTATTCCTGTCTTACCCCTAGGTTCTTCATGACATTTTTTTTCTTAAATTCCATATATATGTGTTAGCATACGGTATTTGTCTTTCTCTTTCTGACTAACTTCACTCTGTATGACAGGCTCTAGGTCCATCCACCTCATTACAAATAGCTCAATTTCGTTTCTTTTTATGGCTGAGTAATATTCCATTGAATATATGTGCCACATCTTCTTTATCCATTCATCTGATGATGGACACTTAGGTTGTTTCCATCTCCAGGCTATTGTAAATAGAGCTGCAATGAACATTTTGGTACATGACTCCTTTTGAATTATGGTTTTCTCAGGGTATATGCTCAGTAGTGGAATTGCTGGGTCATAGGGTAGTTCTATTTGTAGTTTTTTAAGGAACCTCCATACTGTTCTCCATAGCGGCTGTACCAATTCACATTCCCACCAGCAGTGCAAGAGTGTTCCCTTTGCTCCACACCCTCTCCAGCATTTATTGTTTATAGATTTTTTGATGATGGCCATTCTGACTGAGATGATATCTCATTGTAGTTATGATTTGCATTTCTCTAATGATTAATGATGTTGAGCATTCTTTCATGTGTTTGTTGGCAGTCTGTATATCTTCTTTGGAGAAATGTCTATTTAGGTCTTCTGCCCATTTTTGGATTGGGTTGTTTGTTTTTTTGTTATTCAGCTGTATGAGCTGCTTATAAATTTTGGAGATTTATCCTTCGTCAGTTGCTTCATTTGCAAATATTTTCTCGCATTCTGAGGGTTGTCTTTTGGTCTTGATTATGGTTTCCTTTGCTGTGCAAAAGCTTTGAAGTTTCATTAGGTCCCATTTGTTTATTTTTGTTTTTATTTCCATTTCTCTAGAAGGTGGGTCAAAAAGGATCTTGCTGTGATTTATGTCATAGAGTGTTCTGCCTATGCTTTCCTCTAAGAGTTTGATAGTTTCTGGCCTTACATTTAGGTCTTTAATCCATTTTGAGTTTATTTTTGTGTATGGTGTTAGGGAGTGATCTAATCTCATACTTCTATATGTACCTGTCCAGTTTTCCCAGCACCACTTATTGAAGAGCCTGTTCTTTCTCCACTGTACATTCCTGCCTCCTTTATCAAAGATAAGGTGACCATATGTGCGTGGGTTTATCTCTGGGCTTTCTATCCTATTCCATTGATCTATCTTTCTGTTTCTGTGCCAGTACCATACTGTCTTGATTACTGTAGCTTTGTAGTATAGTCTGAAGTCAGGGAGCCTGATTCCTCCAGCTCCGTTTTTTGTTCTCAAGATTGCTTTGGCTATTCGGGGTCTTTTGTGTTTCCATACAAATTGTGAAATTTTTTGCTCTAGTTCTGTGAAAAATGCCAGTGGTAGTTTGATAGGGATTGCATTGAATCTGTAGATTGCTTTGTGTAGTAGAGTCATTTTCACAATGTTGATTCTTCCAATCCAAGAACATGGTATATCTCTCCATCTACTTGTATCATCTTTAATTTCTTTCATCAGTGTCTTATAATTTTCTGCATACAGGTCTTTTGTCTCCTTAGGTAGGTTTATTCCTAGGTATTTTATTCTTTTTCTTGCAATGGTAAATGGGAATGTTTTCTTAATTTCACTTTCAGATGTTTCGTCAGTAGTGTATAGGAATGCCAGAGATTTCTGTGCATTAATTTTGTATCCTGCTACTTTACCAAATTCATTGATTAGCTCTAGTAGTTTTCTGGTAGCACCTTTAGGATTCTCTATGTATAGTATCATGTCATCTGCAAACAGTGACAGCTTTACTTCTTCTTTTCCGATTTGGATTCCTTTTATTTCCTTTTCTTCTCTGATTGCTGTGGCTAAAACTTCCAAAACTATGTTGAATAAGAGTGGTGATAGTGGGCAACCTTGTCTTGTTCCTGATCTTAGTGGAAATGGTTTCAGTTTTTCACCATTGAGGACGATGTTGGCTATGGGTTTGTCATATATGGCCTTTATTATGTTGAGGAAAGTTCCCTCTATGCCTACTTTCTGCAGGGTTTTTATCATTAATATGTGTTGATTTTTGTCGAAAGCTTTCTCTGCATCTATTGAGATGATCGTATGGTTTTTCTCCTTCAATTTGTTAATATGGTGTATCACGTTGATTGATTTTTGTATATTGAAGAATCCTTGCCTTCCTGGAATAAACCCCACTTGATCATGGTGTATGATCCTTTTAATGTGCTTTTGGATTCTGTTTGCTAGTATTTTGTTGAGGATTTTTGCATCTATGTTCATCAGTGATATTGGCCTGTAGTTTTCTTTCTTTGTGAAATCCTTGTCTGGTTTTGGTATCAAGGTGATGGTGGCCTCGTAGAATGAGTTTGGGAGTGTTCCTCCCTCTGCTATATTTTGGAAGAGTTTGAGAAGGATAGGTGTTAGCTCTTCTCTAAATGTTTGATAGAATTCGCCTGTGAAGCCATCTGGTCCTGGGCTTGTGTTTGCTGGAAGATTTTTAATCACAGTTTCAATTTCAGTGCTTGTGATTGGTCTGTTCATATTTTCTATTTCTTCCTGATTCAGTCTTGGCAGGTTGTGCATTTCCAAGAATTTGTCCATTTCTTCCAGGTTGTCCATTTTATTGCCATAGAGTTGCTTGTAGTAATCTCTCAAGATCTTTTGTATTTCTGCAGTGTCAGTTGTTACTTCTCCTTTTTCATTTCTAATTCTATTGATTTGAGTCTTCTCCCTTTTTTTCTTGATGAGTCTGGCTAATGGTTTATCAATTTTGTTTATCTTCTCAAAGAACCAGCTTTTAGTTTTATTGATCTTTGCTATCATTTCCTTCATTTCTTTTTCATTTCTTTCTGATCTGATTTTTATGATTTCTTTCCTTCTGCTAACTTTGGGGGTTTTTTTGTTCTTCTTTCTCTAATTGCTTTAGGTGCAAGGTTAGGTTGTTTATTCGAGATGTTTCTTGTTTCTTAAGGTAGGATTGTATTGCTGTAAACTTCCCTCTTAGGACTGCTTTTGATCCATTCCATAGGTTTTGGGTCGTCATGTCTCCATTGTCATTTGTTTCTAGGTATTTTTTGATTTCCTCTTTGATTTCTTCAGTGATCACTTCGTTATTCAGCAGTGTATTGTTTAGCCTCCATGTGTTTGTATTTTTTACAGATCTTTTCCTGTAATTGATACCTAGTCTCATAGTGTTGTGGTCGGAAACGATACTTGATACAATTTCAATTTTCTTAAATTTCCCAAGGCTTGATTTGTGACCCAAGATATGATCTATCCTTGAGAATGTTCCATGAGCACTTGAGAAAAATGTGTATTCTGTTGTTTTTGGATGGAATGTCCTGTAAATATCAATTAAGGCCATCTTGTTTAATGTATCATTTAAAGCTTGTGTTTCCTTATTTATTTTCATTTTGGATGATCTGTCCATGGTGAAAGTGGGGTGTTAAAGTCCCCTACTATGAATGTGTTAGTGTTGATTTCCCCTTTTATGGCTGTTAGTATTTGCCTTATGTATTGAGGTGCTCCTATGTTGGGTGCATAAATATTTACAATTGTTATATCTTCTTCTTGGATCGATCCCTTGATCATTATGTAGTGTCCTTCTTTGTCTCTTCTAATAGTCTTTATTTTAAAGTCTATTTTGTCTCATATGAGAATTGCTACTCCAGCTTTCTTTTGGTTTCCATTTGCATGGAATATCTTTTTCCATCCTCTTACTTTCAGTCTGTATGTGTCTCTACGTCTGAAGTGGGTCTCTTGTAGACAGCATATATATGGGTCTTGTTTTTGTATCCATTCAGCCAATCTGTGTCTTTTGGTGGGAGCATTTAGTCCATTTACATTTAAGGTAATTATCGATATGTATGTTCCTATTCCCATTTTCTAAATTGTTTTGGGTTCATTATTGTAGGTCTTTTCCTTCTCTTGTGTTTCTTGCCTAGAGACGTTCCTTTAGCATTTGTTGTAACGCTGGTTTGGTTGTGCTGAACTCTCTCAGCTTTTGCTTGTCTGTAAAGGTTTTAATTTCTCCGTCAAATCTGAATGAGATCCTTGCTGGGTAGAGTAATCTTGGTTGCAGGTTTTTCTCCTTCATCACTTTAAATATGTCCTGCTAGTCCCTTCTGGCTTGCAGAGTTTCTGCTGAAAGATCAGCTGTTAACTTTATGGGGATTCCCTTGTGTGTTATTTGTTGTTTTTCCCTTGCTGCTTTTAATATGTTTTCTTTCTTTGTATTTAATTTTTGACAGTTCGATTAATATGTGTCTTGGCGTATTTCACCTTGGATATATCCTGTATGGGACTCTCTGTGCTTCCTGGACTTGATTAACTATTTCCTTTCCCATATTAGGGAAGTGTTCAACTATAATCTCTTCAAATATTTTCTTAGTCCCTTTCTTTTTCTCTTCTTCTTCTGGAACCCCTATAATTCAAATGTTGGTGCATTTAATGTTGTCCCAGAGGTCTCTGAGACTGTCCTCAGTTCTTTTCATTCTTTTTTGTTTATTCTGCTCTGCAGTAGTTATTTCCACTATTTTATCTTCCAGGTTACTTATCCGTTCTTTTGCCTCAGTTATTCTGCTATTGATCCCATCTAGAGTATTTTTAATTTCATTTAATGTGTTGTTCATCGTTGCTCATTTCATCTTTAGTTCTCTAGGTCCTTGTTAAATGTTTCTTGCATTTTGTCTATTCTATTTCCAAGATTTTGGATTATCTTTACTATGATTATTCTGAATTCTTTTTCAGGTAGACTGCCTATTTCCTCTTCATTTGTTAGGTCTGGTGGGTTTTTATCATTTTTTTTTTTTTTTTTTTTTTTTTGCTGTACGCGGGCCTCTCACTGTTGTGGCCTGTCCTGTCGCGGAGCACAGGCTCCGGACGCGCAGGCTCAGCGGCCATGGCTTACGGGCCCAGCCGCTCCGTGGCATGTAGAATCTTCCCGGACCAGGGCATGAACCCATGTCCCCTGGCATCGGCAGGCGGACCCTCAACCAGTGCGCCACCAGGGAAGCCTTGCAGGTTTTTATCTTGCTCCTTCATCTGCTGTGTGCTTTTCTGTCTTCTCATTTTGCTTATCTTAATATGTTTGGGGTCTCCTTTTTGCAGGCTGCAGGTTCGTAGTTCCCGTTGTTTTTGGTGTCTGTCCCCAGTGGCTAAGGTTGATTTAGTGCGTTGTGTGGGCTTCCTGGTGGAGGGGACTAGTGCCTGTGTTCTGGTGGATGAGGCTGGATCTTGTCTTTCTGGTGGGCAGGTCCACGTCTGGTGGTGTGTTTTGGGGTGCCTGTGGACTTATTATGATTTTAGGCAACCTCTCTGCTAATGGATGGGGTTGTGTTCCTGTCTTGCTAGTTGTTTGGCATAGGGTGTCCAGCACTGTAGCTTGCTGGTCATTGAGTGAAGCTGGGTGCTGGTGTTGAGATGGAGATGTCTGGGAGATTTTTGCCTTTTGATATTATGTGGAACTGGGAGGTCTCTTGTGGACCAGTGTCCTGAAGTTGGCTCTCCTACCTCAGAGGCACAGCACTGACTCCTGGCTGGAGCACCAAGAGCCTTTCATCCACACAGCTCAGAATAAGAGGGAGAAAAAGTAGAAAGAAAGAAAGAAAGAGAGAAAGAGAGAGAGAGAGAGAGAGAGAGAGGGAGAGGGAGAGAGGGAGGGAGGGAGGCAGGGAGGGAGGGAGGGAGGAAGGAAGGAGATAAAATAAGATTAAGATAAAATAAAATGAAGTTATTAAAATAAAAAATAATTATTAAGAAAAAAAATTTTTTTAAAGAAAAAAAACGGATGGATAGAACCCTAGGACAAATGGTGGAAGCAAAGCTATACAGACAAAATCTCACACAGAAGCATACACATACACACTCACAGAAAGAGGAAAAGGGGAAATAATAATAAATCTTGCTCTCAAAGCCCACCTCCTCAATTTGGGATGATTCATTGTCTATTCAGGTATTCCACATATGCAGGGTACATCAAGTTGATTGTGGAGCTTTAATCCGCTGCTCCTGAGGCTGCTGGGAGAGATTCCCCTTTCTCTTCCTCGTTCGCACAGCTCCCGGGGCTCAGCTTTGGATTGGGCCCCGCCTCTGCCTGTAGGTCACCGGAGGGCGTCTGTTCTTCGTTCAGACAGGACGGGGTTAAAGGAGCCGCTGATTCGGGGGCTCTGGCTCACTCAGGCCGGGGGAGGGAGGGGTACGGAGTGCAGGGCGAGCCTGAGGCGTCAGAGGCCGGCGTGACGTTGTACCAGCCTGAGGTGCGCCGTGCTGCGTTCTCCCGGGGAAGTTGTCCCTAGATCCCGGGACCCTGGCAGTGGTGGGCTCCACATGCTCCCCGGAAGGGGTGTGTGGATAGTGACCTGTGCTCGCACACAGGCTTCTTGGTGGCGGCAGCAGCAGCCTTAGCGTCTCATGCCCGTCTCTGGGGTCCGCGCTTTTAGCCGCGGCTCGCGCCCGTCTCTGGAGCTCCTTTAAGCAGCGCTCTTAATCCACTCTCCTCGCGCAGTAGTTAATAAAGAGGGAAGAAAAAGTCTCTTGCCTCTTCGGCAGGTCCAGACTTTTCCCCGGACTTCCTCTCGGCCAACCGTGGCGCACTAACCCCCTGCAGGCTGTGTTCACGCCGCCAGCCCCAGTCCTCTCCCTGCGCTCTGACTAAAGCCCGAGCCTCAGCTCAGAGCCCCGCCCGCCCCGGTGAGTGAGCAGACAAGCGTCTCGGGCTGGTGAGTGCCGGTCGGCCCCGATCCTCTCTGCGGGAATCTCCCCGCTTTGCCCTCCGCACCCCGGTGGCTGCGCTCTCCTCCGCGGCCCCGAAGCTTCCCTCCCGCCACCCGCAGTCTCCACCCGCGAAGGGCCTTCCTAGTGTGTGGAAACTTCCTCCTTCACAGCTCCCTTCCTGAGGTGTAGGTCCCGTCCCTATCCTTCTGTCTCCGTTTATTCCTTTTTCTTTTTCCCTACCCAGGTACGTGGGGAGTTTCTTGCCTTTTGGGAGGTCTGAGGTCTTCTGCCAGCGTTCAGTAGGTGTTCTGTAGGAGTTGTTCCACGTGTAGATGTATTTCTGGTGTATCTGTGGGGAGGAAGGTGATCTCCGCACCTTACTCTTCCGCCATCTTCCCCTCGTCCCTCTAACTGTATTGACAAATTCTCGTTTTGTTCATTTTTATTAGATTTTATATCTTCCTATGTGTAATATTTGTTCAAATCTTTTCCCATTTTTTTCCCTTTTGGGGGTGCTGATTTTCTTCTTGTTGATAAGTAGAAGTTCTTTGTTTTTTATACTTTTATGAAGTGTTGTGTGAGTTGTAAGTATTTTCTACTTTAATTTCTTTGAAACATCTTTCGATGAATAGAAATTTTAAATTTTAACATGCGTGAATTAATCTATGTTTCTTGGTTGGTTTCTGTGTTTAATCTTTTGTTTAGTATTGTTTTTATAATTTTTTGGACAGAAAGCTTGAAGAACGTCTTGTTACTTTATTTATAAGTTTATTATGGTTTTTGTTAGATTAGAATTTAGAGTTATTTTACATATTTTTAAAGTTAATATAAATTAAATTACATACTGTTCTCACTCTAGATTATAGGTCCAACAATTTGCAACAAAACTTCTCAATTTCCTTATAAATTCCCAAGTTAAAGAACCACATAACTCTCATTATAAATCTTTAAATGTAAGTACTTGTATCAGCTATATCCTATCTTACTATTACAGTTGAGATCTAATGTCCAGAGAAAAAGCTAAGTGAGCATCACTTTACAGAGCTTTGTTTTAAACCATAATTCCAGGTGTGCTACACACTACTTTAGCTAAAGCCTATGTAGTAGGCTTTATATTCTAGAAGGGTCAGATCTGTGCACAAATCCATCTGTGACGCCAAAAGCTGCCTTGGTGTAATGGGCCACCAGGATCCATTTCAAAACAGTGTTTCCTCTTGCCAAGGTCAGCGGCTATCACCGAAGTAACCAGAGAATGCCCGTGTTCTCCCTCTCAAAAGGCAGCCTCTTTTGCAACATTAGATTTCAGCACTTTTTGTCCCTTTCTTTTCAGTGATGGAAATCTTTTTTGTTTACCATTTTAAAGCAAGGATTACTACCTTCCTTTGAGAAGTGTTAATAGAAAAAAAAAATTTTTGTAAACTTCCCAGAAAATAAGTTTCCTGTTATAGCAAGTTTTATTTTCAGAGAATTTGAGAAAATGAACACAATATCTCCAAGTTTCCCCACATTGAGATTGACAGCTAAACTGAATGCGCTGTGGCTTTGCTGCTTAAACCTGAACTCCACACATAGGAGTATCTTCTTTATTTACTCATTTAATTTACAAAGTCTGCTTAGTGGTATTTCTCACTTTTCTAAAAGTGCTTTCCCTTACACTGCCCTCTGTGCATGTATTTAGGATAAAACCCTAGAATGGAAGGTATTTAAAACGAGGCAGGCAAGCACATACAGAATGGGATGAAGCCAGATTTGCTTTGAATACCACTTGCACGATCAGCTTAGTTTTATTTCAGACATGAGCCCCACATACAACCCTTTTGACCTGAGTACTCCATCCCTAAATGGCAAACTAAACATTCATGAAAATTTAATGGTGAGGAAGTTAGTACCTTCTTATGTTTCAGACTGTGAAATGGCACCAGGGAGCACTTTCAGCAACAGGCAGAACTGTGTGCATGTGCCGGACCAGACCTGAAACATTTGTCCCTTCAACCTGTCATCCTTCTTCACGTTAACCGGCAGCCGAGACGTTCTGACAGGACACCACCAGGATGCCACCCAAGAAAGGTATTTCAAAATAAAGACCTGGTTGTAGGATACTCTACCTTTCTTAGGGATTGGGCACTTTGAAAAGTTTGTTTCACAATTTTTGTTTCCTCTTTGGGGCATTCCCCTTTCTATTTTTTCTGTGGGGAGAGTCCCTTTGTTTCTTGAGAGATTGGGAAGGGTTCAATATTTCTTCAACTTCTTTTCTTTAATGGATGTATGATTTCACCAGCTAGTAAGTGCTTGAACTTACCTTTCTTTCATTTAAGAAGCTAATGGGGGAAAGCAAAATACACTGATATTCCAGTGCAGCAACTCCTACTTGGGGTTTAGTCCATAGCAGTGACCTCTTGTCAGATCGGTGTGTGGGCCGAGTTTGTGAGGGAGACCTGTCCTGCTTCAATTTGTGAATTAGATACAGTTCTGAATTAAGTAAAGCTGAAGAGTAGAGGAAAGAGGATTAAGGCAGAGAAAGCTAAGAAGAGAGACATAAAACCCTATGGGGGGTATTTATGTGAAGTGAAGCAATGTGATGAAACATTCTTGGTACCTGTGACTTGTCACAGAGGTGCATTTTCAGTACTATGGAGATAGTGGGTGGCATATTCAGTTGTCATTTTGTGATGCTAATGCAGCTTACTTTGGATCTGTTGTCATCCTCATTTCAGTCCCCAAAAGACAAACTGGTAAAAATTTTAAATATGGAAAACCTGGAAATGGATATTTGCTTTTCAGCCTAGAACTTCTAATCCAAATGGCCTTGGTCTCTGTCGTTCCTTTAGCTGACTTATTTAATCTTAGAACGGAAAGTGGAGACAGAGATCTCATGTAGAGATAATCAAGTCACCCAGGCCTGTGTCTTGAGAATCTGAGCAGTATCCTATTTAATATGCTCAGTTATCTTATGGACTTCAAACATCTGGGCAGTCTTAGGAATATTATTATCAAAACAGGTCATTGCTTTTAGAAAACAAAAACAAAAACAACCGCTTCTTTTGAGGCTCAACATACTTTTCCAAAGAGGCTATTAGAAATAGCTCATAGTTGTGTATTAGCTTTTAATAGGTGGGGTTGGTTTTCCATTAATAAGTGTAGGGTTCAAATTTTATATAAGATGTTCAACTTCAGCACCTTTAGGGTGTTCCAAGCTGGGGTCCTCAAACTCCTCAGGCTATTTGGTAGTGAAGGTATTGTCAGGCTCTCTTTAGAACTCCAACAGTTTTTACAAAAACTTGCAGTAAGGCTGCTCAGGCTATCTTAACCATTTGTAAAAATGATGCTAATCCTGAATTGTAATTTAAAATGTAGCATGTTGAGATCTTTCCCCCACCCTCTCTCTTTCATCGTTGTTTGAAACAGATTAACAGATTAACTAGTAAAGCCCTCAGAAATTTTCTTTCAGTGCATCAATAGATTGTGATTTATAGACAGAAACTGCCTATTGGTAAAATAGTGGTCCTAAATGGCTTAGATGAGTTAATGTTTGTGAAAGCCATTTGTAAACTCTGATATAACATAAAAAATAAAGGTGGCAATCATCGCCTTGTTTCTATACTATTGTTTGGCCATATGATTTTTTTTCAACAATGCAAAAATAAAACTCAGCCCTGCTCATACAGATTCTTCAAAATTCTAGATTTGTGGTGCTCCAATAAATGATCTTTTATCATATTTAAAGATGGATAGGTAGCATTTTCTACAAGAGATAAATAATATACAGCTGTGTTGGGATATTAATTCCCATAGAAATTTATTTTATTCATTCATTCATTTGGTCACTTATTGGTGCATTCAGCAAACAATTCATTTGATTCTTTTTATGTGCTCTGGGAAGAACGTGATGTGACAGAGTTCTTCTCAAAGAATTTGTAGATTAATGTGTTTGGGGCAGTACTGAATAATTATCAAAACAAAACCAGAGCCAGAAACATTGCTTTGCAAGTTCTTTAAGGCCTTTAAAAATTAGGAACATTGAGGTATTTGTTTCCAGCTTGGCCTTTGCTTTCAGGATTTCTCTGAAGTCGACAGCACTTCCTGGGTCTGAAGTGCCCATTAGTGATGACTAAGGACAGTATTCCTATGACTGATAGAATGTTGGCACTGTTTTATTTCCATTTTGTTCATTCCACTTTTAAAAACAGTGTTATTGATGTATAATGTGTGCACAATAAACTGTACACATTTAAAATATACACTTTGGCAAGTTTTGACAAATGTATACATGCCATAATGACCACCACGATCAAGATTTCTACTTCCCCCAAATGTTCCGTATGCCCCTTTGGCATAAATCCACACATTCTACTCCCACCTCCCATATAGTCTACCCCTAGACCTAAGCAGCCCCTAATCTGCTTTTTGTCACTGTAGATTAGCTTGTGTTTTCTAGAATTTCATGTAAATGGAAACATACAGTATGTACTCTTTTGTGTCTGGCTTCTTATATTTAGCATAATACTTTCTAGATTCATTCACATTTCAGTAGTGTTCCTTTTATTGCTGGGTAGTATTCCATTGTATGGTGTACCACAGTTTGTTTATCCACTCACCTGTTGATGAACATTTGAGTTGTTTCTAATTTGGGGCTATTATTAAAAAAATTGCTATGAACATTTGAGTATGTGTCTTTGTGTGAATGTATGAGTTGTAATTGCTGGGTTGTATGGCAAGTGTTTGATTAACTGCATAAGAATCTGCCAAATTACTTTCCAAAGTGGCTGTATAATTTTGTGCTTTCACCAGCAATACATGACAGTGCTAGTGATCTACATCCTCACCAAAAGTTGATATTGCAAGTGAATCTTTTTAATTTTAGCCCTTGGGGAAAGTGTGTAGTAGTACCTTATTGTGGTTTTAATTTGCATTTCCCTAATGGCTAATGATGTTTAATGTGTTTTATGCTATTTTATTTCTTTTAACCCATATATCTTTGTGCTTTATTCTTTTAATTTCTTTTGGAGTGTTTTTTTATTTCATTGTATCTCCTCTTTTATTGGTATATTAGCTTTTTTTTTGTTGTTATTCTATTTTAGTGGGTTTACAGTATACAGCTTTAACTTATGGCATTCTACCTTCAAATAATGGTATTCTACTTTACATATGTATATATATATAAATATATATATATAAATATATATATATATATATATTTTTTTTTGCGGTATGCGGGCCTCTCACTGTTGTGGCCTCTCCCGTTGCGGAGCACAGGCTCTGGACATGCAGGCTCAGCGGCCATGGCTCACGGGCCAAGCCACTCCGCAGCATGTGGGATCTTCCCAGACCGGGGCACGAACCCGTGTCCCCTGCATCGGCAGGCGGACTCTCAACCACTGCGCCACCAGGGAAGCCCCCACTTTACATATATTTTAATAGCATTACTACAGTATAATTTTATTCCCCTCTCCTATACTTTGTGTTATTGTTTTTGTACATTTTATTTCCACATATATTATAAACTCCACAGTCTATCATTATCATTTTTGCTTTAAACACTCAGTTATCTTTAAAAGAAATTTTGAAAAATAAGAAAAGGTTTTTCATATTTATCAATATATTTACCATTTCCAGTGATTTTTCTTCCATATTTCGGATCCAGATCTCTATCTAGTATCATTTTCCTTCTGCATGAATAACTTCCTTTAATATTTTTTGTAAAGCAGGCCTATTGGCAATGAATTCTCTCAACTTTTGTTTGAAAGAGTCTTTACCTTAGTTTTTGAAGGGTATTTTCAATGGAAACAGAATTCTAGTTTGTTAGGTTGTTTTCCTTTTAGTGTTTAAAGGTTTCTGTCTTTCATAGTTTCTGATGAGAAGTCTGTGATCATTCTTATCTTTATGTCATTTTTCTTTGTCTACTTTTAAGATGTTCCCATTACTAGTGTTCATTTTAGCAATTTGTTTATGCTCTGCCCTTGTATAGTTTTATTAATCTCTTTTTCTGTTTGGAATTTGCTGACATTTTTGGATATTTGGTTTATAGTTGCCATCAAATTTAAAACAATTTGGTCATTATTTCCTCACTTTTTTCTGACTTTCCCTCCAATTACATATATTTTAGACTGTTTACCATCATCTCACAGTCACAAATGTTCTTTTCATTTTTTAATCTTATTTTCCTTCTATGTTTCATTTTGAATAAAATTGATGTCTTCAAGTTTGGTGTTCTTTTCTTCGTCAACATCTATCCACTGTTTATCCCATCCTATGTATTTCACATTTCAGATACTGTATTATTCATCTATAGAGTTTGGTTTATATTTTTAAAATATTTTTTATTTTTTTCATTATGCTCTTAAACATGTGGAGTGTATTTATAATAGCTGTTTTACTGTTGTTGTCTGCTAATTCTATCATGCTGGCCTTTACTGGATCTGTTTCTATCAGTTGATTTGATTGTTCTTCTGGGTGGGAGGCATTATTTCCCCAGCTTCTTTGCTTACCTGGTGATTTTTAAATTCACTGTTGGAAATGTTAAATTTTATGTTTTTGGGTCCTGGATTTTTCTGTATTCCTTTAAATATTGTTGGATTATTTTCTGGGATGCAATTAACTTTAAATTAGCTGGATGCTTTTGAGACTTGGTTTTAAGCTATGTTAGGGTGTTTTCAGAGCAGGGCTAATTTGGTCTGGGCAATAACTTTCTGAGGACTCTAACCAATGCTTCTTGAATTACAAGGTCTCTCCTCGCTGACTGCTGGAAAATCCGAACTTTTCCTGACTCATGTGAACTTCAGAAACTATTCTGCCCATCCTTTCTAGTGTCCTTTCCCTGGCCTTGGTAGTTACCACACATGTATGCACACATCAGTACTCAGCCAACGTTAGAAAAGATTTGTCTGCAGATCTAGAGCTCGCCATCTCCCCCGCCTCTGTGTGTGTTTGTGTGTGTGTGTGTGAAATCAGAACTGTTTCTCCTTAACTCAGTGAGACCACAAGCCTCTGTTTGGGTTCCCCCTCCCTGTGTTGCAGCCTAGAAACTCTCCTTAGACAAAATGATCAGGCAATGTCAGGGTGCATCTCATTTGCTTTCCTTCTTTGAGGAATCACTGTTTTGAGCTTTCTTTTGAGCAGTGTCTGAAAAGAGATGTTTCATATATTTTGTCTGGATGTCTAGCTGCTTAAGGTAATAGGGTTAATGCATTCCTAATTACCTCATTGTGGCTGGAAGCAAAAATTCCAATACTGGATTTATAGTATGCTTTGGCTTGAGTATTAGAGGATTTCCTTCAGTTACCATAACTTTTAAATGATATAAGGTAAATACCTTCAAAACATATTTTTCTACTTTGGGGTAGTACTCACAGGTATGTTTTTTTTTACTAAAGATACAGATTTTTAGTATTTGAGTTCCATATGCCAATATTCAGAAATACTAAGTATATTCTGTAGTGTATTTTAATGGGGAAAAAAAGATAAAGTTCCACTCTTGTCTGATGTCTTCATAGGTCTTGGAAAGGCTTGAAGAAGGGGCATGAAGTCCATAAATCATTATTTAGTGAGACAGTAAAAAGGATCCAAACCAAAACTGTCCTAGACAAAAAAAAATACCCCTATGTAGAGGCTGAATCTCTAAGGCTTTTCCTCTTGGACACATGCTACAACAATTGCTTCAATTTGGAAATTTATCCCTAACACTAATTTAAATATCTCATATTAGTATATGAGAATTCTTTCTCCTCTTCTTGTTGTGGTATTGGAAAAAGTCAGTTCCCATCAATGTAGAGATTCATATTTACCAGTACTATTATTAAATTATCCTCTATTCTCTTGTGTTTGAACAAGCTGTCTTCTTTAATTTTAATTCATTTAACACAATACAAAAAAAGTATAATAGATATTCCTTGACTTGAAGAAGCTCAAAACCTATTTGAAGAGATGAGACAAAGACATAGAAAATATTAAAAAGCAGTGTAAGACCATTACGAGAAAGATGTTTGGGTGCAGGATATGAAGTACCAATTGAATTGTGGAGGCAATATATACTATGCACTTTTTCTCATTTCCAATTATTTAATCTTCTTCTATGGCTCTCTAGTGAACATTCTTCAGTTTATCCAGATCACCCCTTAGCTGTGGAGCCGAAACATTCCGTAGATACAAGTCTGATCAGTTCTGGGTATGTCTGGATGATTACTTTAAAGTTCTGACTGCTGCGGTTCTGTTTATGCAGAACTGTACTTGCTCTTATCACCACACCATATCATTAACTCTTGGCAGTGTGGGGAGTGGAACAAATGTTGGAATCATGCAGACCTGGGTTTGAATCCTGGCTTCACTTCTTACAGGATTTAGAACTTGAGTGGGTGTGTTAGTTAAGGGCCATTTAGTTAAAGACAACATATTCCAGCTTAGCTAGCCTAAGCTAAAATATAGTGGGGGGTTGGTGGGGGGGATTCCCAGAGCCCAAAGGAAGAATAAAGTTGAGTCTCAGGCTCAGCTAGAACCAGAGACTGAAGCCCTATAGCAAACCCAGGAAATTCTCTTTGTCTTTTACCTCTGCAAATCTGCTTCATTCTTTCCAGTTGCATGTGGTTTTCTCTCTTTTGTAGTAGACGTGACAGGTAAGACTGAGGCTAAGAGTACCTAAATCTTCCATTTTCTCAGCTATGTGGGTGAATAAATGTGTGTATGTTTATGTCAGGATACAATTCACAGAAAATGTTGGGGAGGTAGTAGGAAAGTTCCCATAAAAGCAGAGTAACTGGGATAATAAAATGATGGTTGTTTACTATAACTAATCATTTCATCCCTTTTAGTCCAGCTTACTTATATATAAGGAGGTCTTCCATAAATACTAACTTTCTTGTTCCTTGCTTCCTTTCTAGCCAGTTTTCACTCTCTATCCTAGACAATTTTCTGCTAATAGTATATAATATGTAGTAACCACAAACAGGAGCATGTTGTATGGCTGATTCACTTTGTTGTGTGGCAGAAACAACATTGTAAAGCAATTATACTCCCAAAACAAACAAACACAGAACTATTGAAAACAACTTACATTTCCATCATTTATCAAGGCAAGAATTCATATATTCTTCCTTGGCCAAATAGATACAGTGGAAAGTAACAGTGGTTGAGTGATTTTGATGAGTCTTCATCCAAGAAGGTTGCTTGTTGGGATGAGGATTGTACAGATACAGAGGCTGCCTGTGGAGTGAAATATTGGGGTCATACCTATGGGAGTATTGCAAAAGGCCCTCAGGAGAATGCATTAACCAAGTCTTAGACTGGACTGTGTATTTTAATACCTTGATACCAGAAAATGAGTATGGCTTATCAAAGTGAGGTGATTCTTATAACTGTAAATTACCAGAAAGCTACAGGATCTACCTGAAAGCCAGGGCTGGAAAGTGAAATCTGATGGAATCTGATTAAAGATAGCATTTATTTAATTTTTAATTAAATAATCTATGCTTACTGAAGTGAGCTATAGTTATAGTTAGTAGGGCACACAGTAGATTTTGATATAAATATCCAGTTCTTTTTCTTAAGGGAACCAGTTAGAAGCTTTAATCAAGACAGCTAAGGAATTTCTTTCGGGCTGGTATGGCTCATCTACCCTTCTGTGCTCCATTCTGCTCCTGGTCTGATCTTGCCTGGGAACTCTAATTGTGAAATCTTAATTATCTATGACAGAGAGTTCACAATCTTTACTTTTTAACTCTGAGAATGACTTCATGATGCTATATGTCTTTTTCTACACCTGAGGGCTAATGGTTTATCTGTCCTATTCCTCACGTCTGTCCTTTCTCCTTGAAGGCAGGGCGGGGGGGATTATCTACACATTGTGTAAATTGAAGAGGCCTTCCTACCCTCTTGATGTTGATGCTATCTTCTTTCTGCTTAATGTCTAAACTGAAAATGGGTCCCTCATTTATGCACCACTGTGACATTTCCTGGGTAATGAATAATTAAACAGTCTTCCCAGCAATAGTAGTTCGTTTTGTTTTGTTTTTTTCATTCCATGGCTAATATTGTGTGAAAGTTAAACTTGCAAGTAGCCCAAGCCTTAAAATATGGTGAATTTGTGAAATGGAATTCTCTAACTTCAAATATACTTCCTTTTCATTGAACTTACTGAACTACATTCAAGTTAATAATTCAGTTCTTAAATATCTGGTTTTTGAGAGGCAGTGACTAATACAATAGCATCTCCTCCCCCAATACTATCTACCTTTAAAAAAATATTTTTGTTTCAAAGAAAAAGAAGTTTTCCTGCCTTTCTATTTCTGTTCCAACTCCCCAGATACATAAACAGGTTTTCATAGTTCCAGAGTTTCTCTGACTCCACATAAAAGATTTCAGTATAGATACATATTGGTAATGCTAACCTCCCACAGAATACTTAGAAAATAATGGCAGGATATACTTGCAAGTTCCAGTCAAAATTATGAAGTGGCCAAAGATTTGTGTCCTCCTGTGGCTTCCCCATATTATAATAATACCATTGTGATCTAGGATCCAGTACTGTAAACTCTGTCCTCCACTTTTCTTTTTAGCTTGCTTTCATTTGATTTTCATTTGGGTATCTGGATGGAAAATATCAATACATTATTTTTACACAAGAATGTAAATTATTGGTAGGTAAAGGAGTGCTTTTTAGTTTTCTGCCATGGCTTATATTTTTTCAGACCTTGCCTAATTCCTAGAGTATCATTCCATTCTGTCTCATCCTTCATCAGAAAGCGTAGATGGTTTCGCATTGTTTCCATGTGACGTTTAGATTTCCCAAACCAGTATGTCAGCGTCGCCTGCTATTTGAACTTCCTCTTACTTTAAGTTCATATTTAATGCATTTGACCCACTCTCCATTCCCTGCATGCCCAGCACATTTTCCAACTTCTATATGTTATTTTACTGAAGTAATCACCTTAGCCCCTCTCAATCTTTTCCTATCATCACCCTGCCCATCTTCAAGGCTCAGGTGATTCCCACCTCCTCTGTGATGCTTTCCTGGATTTCTTCAGTAAAACATAATTTCTTCCTCTTCATACTTCCTGTGGCATTAAGTATGCATCATTAACATGTCACTCTTCTTCAGGTGCTTTGGAGTGAAGATGGTATTTATGTTCCTAATATGGATAGTTACCACTTTTTCCAGACCAAATATTGACACACTAGCCAGATCATTTTTTTCCAATTTGTGCACTTCATATATATATATATATATATATATATATATATATATATGTATGTATATTTTACAAACTTATGAAATTAAGTTTATTTTCTTAGGTTGAAAAAGTTCAAGGACGAGGTGAGTCAATTGGCTTGCTGCTAAACTCACTGACAGTTAATGTCTGCTGGCCAGCCATTATTACCCTAAAGAAAATCTACATGGGGAACCAGATTATAATGCAAATGTTGCTTGGAGAGCCCATGCTCAGTGCCAGGATAGGTTGAAAGACTTGAGGGATATTTCAGCCAGGTCTGATGGAACATTCCAGTTTTGCCGGCAGGACAAAAAAACAAAAACAAAGAGCAAAGACATTAGAATGGCTTGTCTTCTCCAGAATATGGATCTCTTTCCACCTGATAATGCTTAATAAGCACTACCGTCACTTCCTTTTTGGCTTCCCACTTTCTGTGCCTCTTTTTCTGACCAATTCCTCTCTTCCGACCACTTTTGTTTTTCAAGTACATCGATGACATTATTTTGGCTACCTATTATGCCCTGGGAGCCATTCTATCTCTTTAGAAAGCTTTGCATGTGTCAGATCTCATCTTTTATGTTTTGATGTTTAGTAACACTCAAAGGTTTTGTTTTCTTTTGTTCTAATAATATGAAAGTGTGCTCATTTAATAGGCTATATATTTTAAAATGTGTTACTTTTTTTAAATATAGAAAATTCTGCAACAATATATCATGGCTAGCAAAATATTTGTAATCAGGACTCGTTCAGAAATTTCAGAATGTATCATATCACTGATTACACTGGAAGATACGGGAAAGCAGGGGCGTGGCTGACTTTTAATACCATGTATCTTCTACTGCCACAAGAATAGTAAGACTTAGTAAATATTTATTGAGTGATCGGTTGACTGTACTATGAATAGGTACATGGATAGTGAGTAGAGTGATCCTGGGCTTTATAAGACACCTCCTGAGACCCACTTTCAGGTAGGCGTAAGAAGACATGAGTGTAGTCTAGGACCCCACTCCTTGTTCTTAGCTCCTGCTTGCAGGGGGTGTTAGAAAAGGAGGTTGGCCTCTGATACCAGTTTCCTTGGTAGGTTATATGGCATCAAAGGCAGAACTTAAGGAAGTAGGTCTATTTTTAGACTTGGTGACTTATTTAGATAGGTTGTTATAGAAGGTGGTGCAAAGATATTCACACACAGAATATCAAATCCAGGGTGCCTTAACGCTGCATTCAGTGACCTGGGAGGGGTTGGGTGGAAGCACCTGTGAACTGAAATAAACCACTGCAAGCTCCTCTTTGGAATCCACGAGTTTGGCAGCTGGTGACTCAGGCTGTGGGTCAGGAGACCTGAATGTTACCTTTGGCACCATGATGCCACCTTATAGACTTTGAGATTAATCTAATAGACTTTCAATCATTTGGTTCATCTAAAAAAATCTGTCCAGCTTTTTGCTCCCCTCTAAACTTCTACTTGTCTATGTGTAGATGTAGGTGAGGGTGCTAGATGTTTGTGAGCTATCAGCATGGACCACTAGGAGGGAAAATTATCCCACTCATGAGAAAGAGGCATTGGTTTCTCTGTGAAGAGGAATGGAATGGTCTGTATAATGGTGTGCAGAAGTGGGAACACAGCCTGCAGTTCCCTGCCGTGGTTCCTCTCCATCCCCCTGCAGTGACATTTCCCTTGCATGGAGGAGGCTGGGGTTATATGAGGAGCAGAGCTGCCGGACCGCACAAATGCTGTAGTGAGAAGACAGGAAATTAAAATATATATACACTACCAAACGAAAGGTAGATAGCTAGTGGGAAGCAGCCGCATAGCACAGGGAGATCAGCTCGGTGCTTTGTGACCGCCTGGAGGGGTGGGATAGGGAGGGTGGGAGGGAGGGAGACACAAGAGGGAAGAGATATGGGAACATATGTATATGTATAACTGATTCACTTTGTTATAAAGCAGAAACTAACACACCATTGTAAAGCAATTATACTCCAATAAAGATGTTAAAAAATTTTCAAGAGGAAAAATTTACAGTAGCTACTTTAAAAAGTGCTTTGATATTTAGAGGCACAAGAGATAGAGTTAAGGAAAACACAGGATCTTTTCTAAGGAAGTAAGGGAAGAGCCCTAAGGAAGCAGCCCTGATCTCTTTGGGCAGAGCTCTTCTCTGTTCCCTCCATGGCCAGTGTCCCCTCCTTCCTGAGACTGGGCTCATGATCTTTCTTCCTCTTGGAAGGGTATAGGAAAGGCCCCAAGCAAGACTCAGGGGGAAATGTGGTAAGTCTGAGACTGGAAGGAAGTTACTGTGTTATATCCCTATCGTTCATTGGTGGATTGGTTCATTCGTTCATTTATTCACTTCACTCGTTCATGCTACAAATATTTACTGAGTGCTACGGTTTGCCAGGCACCAAGGAGAAAGAGTTGAAGAAGACCAACAAAGGTTGGTCCTGCCTTCCTGGAGCTTACTGCTTGTGGAGAAAATGAACAGTGGCTCAGTTTGCAAATAGCTAGATAACATAATGTCAGATGCTACAGTGCTATGAAGAAAACTAGAGCAGGGTACGAGAACTAGTGACACCTGGCAGTTTTCGATTTCTCCATCTGTCTAGTTGCTCTTGCAACCTCAGTGAGGTGGCATGGCAAAGAAAATTTCCTGTGTTGACTTTCAACTTAGGGCACTTTTCTACCCTATGTTCTTCCTCCAGCCTCTAAGGTCTAATCCCTTGGATTCTGCAGTGTAAGTCAGCTTCCTTCCTCTTAGCTGCCACACATTCACTGTAAAAATGCACATGCACTACACTCCTTTGCATGGCTACACCAGACTTCTCTGTTTTCTCATTTTCGAAATGTTGTAGAGATCGCTCATCTGCTGATATTCCTTCTTTCCCTTTGTGTTGTGGGTTAGTACCTTTTAAAATTTCTTCACTACCATGTGTAGTTAGATCTTGGCAGTAAAGGCAAACATATATACAACCCACTATATGTAAATGGACTTACCCACTTAATCTGTTTAAACATTGGGACAATAACACAACCACCACTGGGTTTCTCTGTGGACTCTGGACATTTTTAATCCCTGTAATTTTTCAATTGCTTAGCGGTAATATAGTCAGGTATGTTGAGTTGAAACAGACTGCCAGATATTTCTCCAGGAAAGATGGGTTTATTGGGGATCAGCAGAGAATTGCAATTAGGGGTCTGCAACCATGGTGAGCCATGTACAAGTCCCTGCATGGAAGGGAAGGAGAATGCTTTTTTAGAAAGGAGCAGGGGGAGGGATAAACTGGGAGATTGGGATTGAGATATGTACACTACTGTATATATAATAGATAACTGATAAGGATCTACTGTATAGCACAGGGAACTCTATGCAATACTCTGTAATGACCTATATGGGAAAAGAATCTAAAAAAGAGTGGATATATGTATAACTGATTCACTTTGGTGTGCACCTGAAACTAACACAGCATTGTAAATCAACCATACTCCAATAAAAATTATTAAAAACAAAATAGGAAAGGAAATTGAAAGGGCTTTAGTAAGCCAAGAGTCCATGGCTTTTCACTGGCTGAGTCTGTGCTAGGAAAGGAATCTGTCTTCTTCCTGTTGTGCTCTCTTTTGGTCACAGGGTGTGAGAGCTCCCCCTTCTGGCCTCCCAACTCTATTTAATTGAGGTTTCTATTTATTCATTTTTTACAGGTAACAGCACCTATTGTTATAAATTCAATCCCCCATCCTCTGTTTACCTCACCGGGGCTGTAAGTTCCTCTTTACCAATTCTAATTCTTTTTTAGAGATTCAGTTTAACTCTCAGAATTGTTCACAGGGAGCCTTCACCAATTTGTCAATTACGTGTAGAATTTTCTACCCAGTAACAGTTCCTACAGGGGTTTCTGCTTGTAGGGTTTTGCGCTGGTAAGTTGCAGTTCTCTGTATTTGCCTGTCTCTGTCTCTGATTTGGGGGGGACAACAGTTTGCCCTGTGACCTCGATTCTCTGACAGATCTTAGAAGAGTTGTTGATTTTCAGTTTGTTCAGCTTTTTCTTGTTAGGATGGGAGTGATTTCCAATCTCTTTACATCTGGAGACTCAGTGTGAGTCTACCTCTTTTATGCACCTTGCTCTGACCATTTCAGTTCCCTGGGATGTTTCCTCTTTCTTAGCTCTTATTTTTGACATTAAGTATCAGGGTACTTACTTACATTCCACCTTACACCAACTATTTTATTTGTGCATAGCCTGTCTTCTAGCTAGACTGCACTTCCTGAAATGAAAGAAAAATATCTTATTTACTTTATGGTTCCCCAGATTTCATTAGATTAATATAGAGTTGAGTGTCTTCTGTATACCAGACACTGCCACATACATTTTACTTATTTAATTATCACAACACTACTGTGAAATTATTTGTTTTTACAGTTTGTTGAGATGAAAGCTGATGTGGCCTGTGGTCATGCTTTTTGAAGTGGCAGAGCTAGGTTTTGAACTCAGGTCTGCCTGATTCTAAGAATGAGACAGTTCCTTCAGCTAAGCTACAAAGCCCTTCCTAGTACTTTGTCTCCATAGACAGTTGTTGTATTCTTGTTCATTGAGTGAATTAATGGATGAATTATCTGGACATTTCACTACTGTTATCTTCTCTGTAAAGTGAGGATGATGGCAGGTACCTGACCTAAGAATGAAATAGTCACCTGAGGTCTCTTACTTTGGTAACCAAGAGAAAGTAGAGTTAGTTAACTGAAACTCTCTCCCATCACTTCTCCTTAAACTTCCAGAATGTCTCAGAGACATTTTTCTGAGCTCCATTGCAAGGTGGAACATTTTAGCCACTACTGAAGAAACACTAGACATTTTATGAGTTGGCTCTTTCTTCCTAACGTTGTTGGCTAAGTTCTGCCTGCTTTATTCCTGTTTTTTCATGATGTTTTATAATCTAGGCCTTCTTTACAGAGACACAAGGGTATGTTTTATAACTGCAAGGGTCAAGCAAGTAAGAGTTTGAATGAGATTCTAGGAGACATAGTGAAGCAGTAACCTCTTACTTTCTGTAGCTTTTTTTTTTTCAAAAATTTCCCCCATTTTTTTTTCTCCCTAAATCTCAGTCTTAAAATTAAAAAAAATATAAAACAAAACACAACTTTGCTTTTTAAAGTATCTTTAAAAGTAAATATGGTAAGTATTCATTTACCTCAATAATTTGGAAATACAGAAAATGTCTAAAGAAGAAGAAACTGACTTCTCACAATCTCATCATCCAGTTATGGCTGCTAACATTTTGGCATATTTCATCTCAGCCTCCACCCCCTTTTTGCATAAGGCATTTATTTCAGATCACTTATATTCTGTAATATACTGAATTTTTATAATCTTTTTATATGATATGTCAAACATTTCTGAATATCATTAAAATACATATAAATATTATTTCTATTTAACAGATGCATAGTTAATTTATGTGACCATTCAAAACTGGTAATTCCATGTGGAATCAACTTGAGGTGATTGAATATGAAACAAAAAAGAAAGACATGGGAGGCAGCCAAGGCTCTTGACTCATGTTTTTTTGTTTTTGTTTTTATGTATTTTTGGTTTTTTCCCCCCCATGTGACTGGAAGAAAAGAAATCAACTTACAGAATTCTAGAACCTTTAGCATGAATAGATTTCTCATTTGGTCAAGATGGAGTACAGATACTGAATTTACTCTCCTTTCTGAAACAAAAAATGGACAAAATATATGAAACAACAGTTTTCAAGACATTTCACCTCAGACAACAAAGGATAGAGACCTCTAAGAGATGGAAAACAAATGAGGTGAACTCATGATTGCCCCAGCTGACTGTCTAGAGAGAGTCTCCTGGCCACGGTGCAGGTAGGTGGGGATATAAACAGAGACTAATGAGCTCTCTGAATTGAGGAGATACAGCTTAGAGCCCAGGGAGACTGAGGCAGCTAAAATTCACAGGGAAGACTCCCAGAGAAGAGAAAGCTGGACAGAAAGAGAGAGAGAGTTCTGGAGATCTGCACTGTTCCTACTGACTTTTCAACTGAATAATGATCCATGCATGCAAGTGGTTGGGGAAAGAACCCCCAAAAGGATTAGAGGGAGCAATCACTAGAGCCTGCACAGGTCTGGGAATAGTTCCTCTTTCCACCAGCAAGAATATAAAACCTCAGAATTCATGCGATACCAGTAGAGTACTCAGAAGCATTTTTCCTCAGCAATAGGGAAAAATGAGCCCTAGACCAAATGTTGTTCTAGTCCCACCTAACAGCTTAAAAGTGAGACTCTAAAGGATAAAACTGTTTTGAAGTAACTTAAATGCATACCAGAACAAAACTGAAGAATATTTATAGGAATATAAAAATATTTAACACCCCAATAAGGAAAAATTTATAATATCTATTATGTAATCAAATATTATCATGAATACAAAGAAGCATAAAAATACACATAATTATAAATAAAATAAACATAATTGCCCCATAAATGACACAGATGATATAATTAGTAGACAAACAGTTATTATAACTATGTTACACACATTCAAGAGGCTAATGGGAAAATTAAGTAGCGGCATAGATGAAATTAAAAAGATAAAATTAAACTTCTGCAGATAAAAACTGCAGTGTCTGAGATGAAGCATATGGTACATGGGATTAACATCAGATTAGATATTGCAAAAGAAAAGATTAGTGAACTTGAAAATATGTATGACAATAGTAGCACAAAGTCTGGAAGGGAAGAAATAGAAACATACTGGTGTAAGGTTTTACACTATACATGAAACGGTATATCACTTGAAGATAGACTATTATTAAGTACCACTTTACCCGAAATCAGCCACTCAATATAGCATCAGAAAGAGTATAGATAGTAAGCCATAAGAGACAGTAAACTAGAATCACTGGGAAAGTCAGTTCATCCAAAAGAAGGCTGAAAAGAGGAAAGCAAAAACAAAGAGATCGGACAAACAAAAATTAAATAGCGAGAGGATAGATTTAAGCCCAATTATGTAGATGTGCACATTAAATGTAAATGGTCTAAATACCCAAATTAACAGTTAGAAACTGTCAGATTAGATTCAAAAATCAAGATTCAACTATATGTTGTCTATGAGAAACCCACTTTCAGTATAAAGATACAAATAGGTTAACAGTAAAAAGGATGGAAACAAAAAGTCATATGAAACTAATCAAAAGAAAGCTGGAGTGACCATGTTAATACTGGTTGAGTTCTATTTCAGATCAAAGAATATTACCAGGAATAAAGAATGCCATTTCATACAGATAGGGGTAAATTTATCAAGAGGAAATAACAAATTTAAACATTTATAAACCTAATAACAGAACTTCAAAATACATAAAGCAAATACTGATAGAACTGCAAGGAAAAATAGGCAAATTGATTATTATAGTCAGATTTCAGCACCCTTTTTTGTAATAATTGATAGAACAAGCAAAAAAATTAATAAGCATGTAGAAGACCTCCACAACACTATCAACCATGTTGAACTAATTGAAATTTATATAACTCCACCTAAGAAAAACAGAATACACACTCTTTTCAAAGGCATATAGAACATCTAGCAAGATATGCCATATTCTAGGTCATAAAATAAATCTCAATATGTTTGAAAAGATTCAGATTATACAGAGTATATTCTCTGACTATGATGAAATTAAATTAGAAATCAATAGCAAGAGATATCTGGAAAATCCCCCCAAATTTGGAAAGTAAATATCACACTTCTAAATAACCCTTGGGTCAAATAATAAATCAGAAAAATTAGAAAGTGTTTTGAACTGAATTAAAATAAACACATAGCATTTCAAAATTTTTGAGAAGCAGCTAAAACAGTATTTAAAAGAAAATTTGTAGTATTATACACCTAGATTAGAAAAAAGGAAAGGTCTCAAATCAGTAATCCTAGTTTCTACTTTAAGAAACCAAAAAGAAAAGGAGTAAATAAAACTCAAAATAAGCAGAAGAAAGTAGGTAATAAGGGCTAAAGATGAAATCAGTAGAAAACAAAATCAACAGAGAAAATGACACCAAAAACTTGTTCTTTGAGAAGATCAATAAAATTGATAAACCACTGGCCAGACTAATCAGGAATTTATCAAGAGGAAATAATAATTTTAATTAAACAGTTATTCACCTAGTAACAGAAGACAGAAATGAGGGAGGAGACATCACTACAAACTCTATAGATAATGAAGGAATAATAAGGCAATATTATAAACAACTCATGACAATAAATTTGACAACTTAGGTAAATTGTACAAATTACTTGTATGATAGCCTACTAAAGCTCACTCAAGAAGAAATAGATAACCTGAATAGAAATTGAATTTATTGTTTAAAACTGCCCCACAAGAATATATCAAGTTCTAATTGCTTCCCTGGAGAATTCTTTCTACTCAAGGAATCAGACAGACATTCTAAGAAAACCACAGACCAATGTATAAAAACAACAATCAGAAACTGAAATTTTACAAATATCATTTACAATCAGAAAAAAATTACAAAGCACTTAGAAATAAATCTGATCAAAGTGGTGTAAGACCTGAACACTGAAAACTACAAAACATTGCTGAAAGGAATTAAAGAGGATCTAAATAAATGGATATACTCATTTGTGGATTGAAGATTCAATATTGTTATCAATTCTTCCCAAACTGATCTGTAGATTCAACACAATTCCAATCAGTATCTTAGTTGGCTTTTACAATTTTTTTGCATAAATTGACAAGCTGATTCTAAAATGTGTATAGAAATGCAAGAACCTAGAAGAGGCTAAACATCTTTGTAAAAGAAGAAGAAACTTGGAAGACATATTTGCCCTCATGGTTCATTATGAAGCTATAGTAATTAAGACAGTGTATGGGCATAATGGTGGACAATCAAAAGAAGACAGTTTCTAGGTCGCGAGAGTTATAGTTCCTAAAAGAAGATGGCAGGCGCATATTAACTTTCCCCATTCCCTCAGGATGCCTCAAAGTAGTGGTTCCCAAAGCATGGTTTGAAAACTAGCAATATTATTAACATCACCTGGAAGCTTTTTAGAAAAGGCAATTATTGGGGCCACCTACTGAATCAATATTTGTGGGAGAGGCCCAGGAATCTGTGTTTTCATAAGCTCTCCAGGTGATTCTGAGGCACAGTAAAGTTTTAGAAAGTACTGCCTAGGCCTCTCCCTGCTACAAATCCTCCAGGATTTGGGAGACAGGAGAAGAGGTTTGGAGACAGTGGCATAACTCAGTGTCACAGAGTGAAGAAGAAAACTGATGGCCTTTGACCATGGAATCCATTAAAACATACTCTCAATGCTGCCAGGCTGAGCTGATGAATAAAAAATAAGCTAATCTCATTTCTGGCCATTAGGCTATTGAAGATAATTGGGCTACAAGGTGAGCAATCAACTTTACCAAGCACAAGCAGTTGGCACAATTTGTTGCTTGGAACTAACTTACTGTAAGTAGATGGTTGAGAATAATGCAGAGGCCATGAAGAGAAATCCACGGTTCTGAAATTTTCCTTAAGTCTTTTAAAATTCTCTTTCTCTCTGTCTCTCTCTCTCCCTCTCCTCCACACACACTAAAACACATACTCACACATGCATTCACAGTGACATCTCATGAGACAGGATGTGGAACTGAACAGTTCTGACAAATGTCTGAGTGATAAGATCACCTTCAAGAGACAAGAGCTGAAAGTGTATTCTGGCTCAGTAAGACCTAGGAACTAGTCTCTTGGGGAATACTTGATTACGTTACGTAGGCCAAATAGTTTCTGACGTTAGCATTAGAGCTTTAGTCCTACCTTCAACTGCCTGAAGAATGTACTATATTGGATTAGGAAACTGAGCCTCATGTAGTCTGGTCCTGCTTTCTGGATTTAGGATGTGGCTTGTCTCAATAACCAAAGTAAGTCCATCTCACGGAAAGAAAAGGAAGGGATAATGGGGAGTTAAAATTGTAATGAGCACCTGAATTTATTTGTTGCTCTTTTAAAGGGGTCTCCTCTTTTTTTTTGCGGTACGCAGGCCTCTCACCGCTGCGGGCTCCCCTGTCGCGGAGCACAGGCTCCGGACACGCAGGCCCAGCGGCCATGGCCCACGGGCCTAGCCGCTCCCCGGCATGTGGGACCTTCCCGGACCGGGGCACGAACCCGCATCCCCTGCACCGGCAGGCGGACTCCCAACCACTGCGCCACCAGGGAAGCCCTAGAGGGGTCTCCTCTTAAATCAGCATCAGCTTTCTTTCCTACCTCCCACCTGGCTGTCATAGAACTAGGTATAGATCTTAACGTTTAACTATTGCCCTTCCCTGTGGGACATAATGGTTACAATTGTACTCCCGACCTTCTGGCATTTAATCAAGATAAAATTGATTACCTTTAACTGAAAACAAAAAATCACTTATAATCAGGATACTGATATATTAGCAGGGACAAGATCCCAACTTTTAGTGGACTTGGCAGACTGTCAGGTACTGTCTTTAAGTACTCCCCACCCTACACCTCTATTTTTCTATTGACAGAGAGTCATAATAATTTGTCCTGTGGATGCCAGTTGCTTTTTGTTCAACTTAAACCTGTGCTACAAGTGCTTCTTCAATCGCTGCAATCAAAAGTTTCCTAGTGAAGTTGCCCATTGGCTTAGGCAGCACGACTTTCAACGCTGGTTGGCATCATAAACAGGCATGGTGAGGGGTAGCTAAGAGTATCAAGAAACGGAGAGTTTAGGGTAATATTTTATTTCTTGTTTTTATCTTTTGATGATTAGTCTTTAACATAATCTCAGACTGAATACTGTGGCAATTTTCCTACTTGCAGAGTGCAAAATATTAAGGTAAAAGTCAAAGTAGATGTGTCTTTCTGTCTTACTAGAATTTTAGGTGAAAGATGTCAAAATTTTGTGTTTAAGTATGTGTTATAAAGCATTTGAACAATCCTTGTCGATTATTATAACCTTTGCTATGTGCCAGGCACTATATTATGTACAATGCATGCATTTGTTACTACATTTAGTTCTCCTTGTATAATGGTTATTATTCCTTCCTTTCTCTAAGGCATAGAGAATTTAAATAAATTATCCAAAGTTATGGCATAAAGTTGTGGCAGAGCCAAAACTCAAATATGATTTTGTCTGAGTTAAAAATTCAGGCTTTCTGCTAGAGCCAGCTGCCAACTTGAAAATTCTGAGTTGTCTTTTCTAGTTCTAGGATATGAATGCAATAGTCTTAGGAACCCAAATGAACAAAAGTCCTTTTTTAGGACGAGGCCAGTCATGGAAATAAACTTTGTTCTTTTTGGGGGGCCACACTGCGCAGCTTGTGAAATCTTAGTTCTCCAACCAGGGATTGAACCCAGGTCCACAGCAGTGAAAGTCCAAGTCTTAACCACTGGACCACCAGGGAATTCCCTAAACTTTGTTCTTTATGACCATGATCTTGAAGGAATTGGAATTAATCCAAATGGAATCAAGTAGTGCAACACATTTATTTATATTGATTAGTCTCCTGCCTATTTACAGAAATATTTGAAGAAATGTGACAAAAAGCGAATATTCCGAAATTCCCTAATGAGCATAATCTCATTCTCTTATGAACTCTAATAGATCTTTTGCTTGTATTTCTCTGGTGGAACTTGCCAGTATATCTTGTGTTATTGTTTCTAGTATTTGTCTACTTCCATCAAGTTGATCCTGAAGGCAGATACTCTTTGTGTTAGGATTCTTCCGAGAAGCAAACCAATAGGTTCACTCTGTCTCACACACACATTTAATTTCACGAGATTCACTTGTAAAAAGCATGACTCCAATTAACAAACCATCTAGTGTTAATTTGAGATAGAGATGGCTGAAGTGCTTCTGACTAGTCTTTCAGATGTTAAATCTCCATCCTACCATTGTGGATTACTAACTAGAGTACTCTGATGTTAACCAGCTGCCCATAGGATATAAATTAACACATATACCACATTTTATGTGGGCTATTTCAATAAAATGACAGACTACATACAAACTACTTAAGGGTTTAGCCTTATTGAATTTTATAAATTGAGCCTGTGAGGAAAAAATTGGCATGGGTGGATAGGTGGTCACAATGCTTATAAACTCCTGAGGGCATCTAGTATTCAGAATTCCTTTTCATTAACTGAAGACAATGTTAGCTAATATCCCTAGTCAGTAGCAAATCCTATAAAGTGCAATTGTTCCTAAGTAGCTAAAGAACAGAAAAAAGAATGATTCATTCTAGTCAATGATTTGCTTTTTCTTTTTTTTTAAGAAAAAATAAACTAAATTATTTCATCCTTACTCCTATTAACATTTTGTCAGAGAGACGAGTTCTAAATTTCAGAAAACAAACCCAAGTTCTAAGCTGCTCTCATTTTCTTTTTTCTGCCTCTGTCTTCTGTTGCAGCACTTCTCTCCCCAATCAGCCTTCATCCTGACTCTGCCCCTGACTCTTCTTGTTCTTTAGAAGACACTCATTAACATTTGCTAATGTATGCTAATGAGAAGTAATTAGCATCTTCTCTGTGAACAAAAGCTGGTGCTAAGAAGGATGTGTAAAGACTGTACAGAGTTCGGCCAGCCTTGCTTCAAGCTTCTTTATGCTCTGAGGACAATCGTCTGCTTTCAGTTGTTTCACAGTTCTTGTGTTTTTTGTTTGTTTTGTTTTGTTTGTTTACCCGTGAATCCTGACAACCCTTCTTCTTCATGATTGGGAATATTACAGAAATGCTGCGGGGGACAGAAAGATTCCTTTTGGTTCTAAGCAATTCAAGAATATATAAGCATGGCCACCAAGGGTTTATAGCACACTATTTTCATCTGGTTAGTAGAACAGAATCTCACACAAGAGAACGTATTTTCATTTCAGCACACTTATTTACAGTGGTTGCCGTTTATGGCGGTAATTGCAATGTGAGAGCACACACTCTGAATATATATTATGACAGCAGGGTTGAATAAGAAATGTCCTTTGCCCCAAAATAATCTGCATGCAAAGAAAGACTCACCACTTACTTTTCTGTAACCACAGAGAGCTCTAAATGCCTTTGTAAATAGCTATTTATTTACTGAATATGTGTATGTGTAGTTTAAAAAAAGTCAACCCTCCAAACCACATAGAATAAGAGTTGTTTTTGTTCTTTCTGTAGACCAGTGGTGTCAAGAAATATCTAATTGCAGTTTCTCACAAATACTCCTGTATATAATTTACCATTTGAAGAACTATGCTTCATCATTTCATATTTGCTCTTGTGGCTCAGGGGTGGTAGAATTTGGAAACATACCAGCTACCCATTTCATTCAGCCTGTTTAATTTTAATTTCATGTAACATAAAAACAGAAGGAAAAATTGCCAAACTATTCGGGGTGCATCCCCTTCCCCTCTTCTTATGTGTATAAAAAAATTTATTTTCATTGTGAAAGGATAGAAGGGGAATCTTTATTTTGACTGAATTTCCTATTTTTCTTTTTGTTAGTCTCTCTGGAACCTCGTAGTAAAACGTGTTTCTCCACAGACTTCATTCTCTTCCTGTATTCCTCAATGCAACTACAATATGTTATATTGTGTTTTTAATAAAGCAGGCATCAGCAGCTATTTATTCTCTGCTTCTTAAGGACTAAAGAGCCTCAAAAATAAATATTATCTAAAAGGAAAAACATTAGAGAATGACAGCTACTATTTTTTTTTTTTGGCCTGCCCCGTCTCCTTCTTTGGTGAGTCTTACCAAAAACCAAAATTATTATTGTTTTTTGTAATTTTATAACCACAGTGATTTAAAATAACTATTTAGTATCTCCAAGATATCATAATGTTTGAAAATATGACCAGCCTTTTGGCATTTATTATACAAGTTTTCATCAGAGTGTTCTTGAACATATGTGCCCCATGGTTTTTTTCAGTGGTCTTAATGAAAACCTTATCGTTTTAAGGTTTTTAGTGGTATTAAGGAAAGGTGCTGGCACCTGCAGAAAGAGTATCAGCCTAGGTTTGTCACATTAAACCTTTCCCCGAGATACCTTGTTTATATTTAAGTGTAATGATCTCATTCTGTTATTTCCACTCCTGAGGATTTTTTAAATGTCTTATAGTTTACAGGTTCATTAAGGTATTTGATTGATATAAGAGCTAAATAATTATTCTTTTTACTCGTTGGCTTCCAAAATATCATGCTCGATTCCATCATTTGAAGGACTTGGGATTGTTATAAACAAATGTCATGAATATCTTCTTATCTGACCCAAAAGTAGCAAAAATAAAAGGAGCTGCTGATTTAAACTGAGTCAGATTTTATGTCCTGGGTAGATATTTGAGAGGAAGAAGAATCATATTCCATCATTTTTGTTCACTTTGACAGAGAGTGTCTTCTGTTCCTTACTTAACACCCACCAGTAATAGTTTTTTCATAGATGAATGGAAGCCGAGTGCTGTGCCATTCTCTACAGGGGAAATGATACTTCAATATGGTTTGGTGACTCCATCTATTCAAATTAAACTACTGAACTTCAACTGTTCCTACCTAAGCTATTCTCCCTAGAGCCTCCTATCTCCTTTCCTTGAAACTCCACCCGCTGCTGCCCAGGCCAAAAACCTTGGAATTGTCCTTGATTCTTCTCTTCCTCTCATATTCCACATTATACCACATACTGATGACACAGGTTCTTCAGCTAAGGTTTGGAAATGTGCTTGTTATGGCATAGATTAATATCTGTCTGAGGTGAAAGGTACCTCATTTATTTTTTATTTATTTTTTCTTAGGTAATACAATTCAAATTTAATTAATGAGCAGTTTCTACCATTTCACAAGGGAACATGAAAGTGTGTGTATATGCACAGTTTTGATAATGGCAGTGCCTTTTTTAAAATATCAAAGCTAATTTACTTCCCCTTATTGTATATAAATTTTCACATCATTTTTCATTTTTCCATTTTTTAAAAGGTTATACTCCATTTATAGTTATTATAAAATATTGGCTATATTCCCTGGAAATGTACCCCATTTTATATGCGAGGAGCTGATGCTGACATTTCCTCACACACAAAGGAACCCTAAAAAGAAACACACTAGTACATTGCTAATAAACATAATTAGTACATTGCTGGTATAACCCAAGTAAACTTGAGTTTAGGTATGAGTTATAAAGTCATTCTTTTGCATCAAATAGCAAGACTCCTTAAGGACGGTTATTTCCTTCTACAGTTTACAAACTCCTACTCCAGAGCACTTTGCTCTGTAGACCCTTGTAAATGCACAATAAATGCTAATTGAATAAATGAATTTTCAGTTTCCAAAGTAATGACCTGGTGCTACAATAATCCCTTCAAAAACTAGAGGAACAGGCAACATCATTAAACTCTTCCTGCCACTGGGCCACTGACACTGAAGAACCATAAAATACTTTCAGTACTGTAGATTGAAAAAGAAAGCCTGGAACAACATCCACTTTTCTGAACGATTCCAATGCCTCTGAAATGTGACATTTTGCTGTTGTTTCCTTTTACTGTTTTTAATTACTGTGTCTATTTGCATGAAATGAGGATCTGGGTTGCCTAGGAGTTCATCTGCTCCTATTGCATATTCCTCTCTTAAATAAGCGTACTTCAATGCAGTTTTGCTTGCTGCCTTCAACATTTAGACAGGAAACCACTCCCCCCCTTCACTGTCCTCCCATCACTCCCCAGGAGAGAGGTTATTTTTAAAGTACATAATCAATAGGCTTTGGGAAACATCCAGAACATGAGGGTGGTCATATGATTGGGAGCAAGCTACTAAGGACTGCTGAGAGAAGGGATGGCAATAGGCCGTGCCGAAAATTGTCTGAGAAGGGAAAGACAGTCTGTAACTCCCATTTAAGTGTTCTGAGTTATTCTTTTGCACAGGCTTTTGTCTGGGAGGGGCATCTTAGATTGGTTCTTCAACAACGCTTTGAGTTGCAGGAGATGCAGATCAGCATTGACAGTTGCTTTTCAGACCAAATAGTGTTCCATTAAAATTAAGCTTGGTCTGAGGCTCTTGATGGAGTCTTCAATCTCCTGGTCAGGGTGCTGCTGTTTAGTTCTTGATGCCGATGATGCCTTTGCTGAGGGTTTGAGTCAATAATAAACCAATTATGATCACAGTAACTATAAAAACAACTGTTCTGTGGCCCCTGACTCAGCTTCCAGACAAAAGGAATGCTGTTGAATAAAGAAGGCACCTACTGAAAATGTGCAGATGGTCATGCACAGATGCGTATCACTGTTGGAAAGTCACCTGAAGAGGAGTGAAGGGGCTATTTCTGCAATACTCTCCATTACATCACTCAGAAACCGTAGCTCTTTTTTCTTCTTTACTTGCAACCACAGGGCTATCTCCCCTTATGGATTTTTAGGTTTTATTTAATGGCCATTTGTAACTATCCTTCCTGTACCTGAAAAGATGACCTATGACTCCAGCCCTGCTTTTTCTCTCCCCTACTTGTCAGAGGAAATTGATTTCTTGCTCATCTCCTTGGCTTGGGACATTTCATTCTACTGCTTTTGTTTAATATATGATCCTTCCTAAAGATTTGCTTGTATTTCTAGTTGTTTAGTATTTTCTTCCATTTCATTATTTAACTTTATTTAATCATGTCTAGTGAGTTGATTATTACAAATCATTATAGCATTTTATGTGAATTTTTGCTTTGGCTATGCATGGTGCAAAAGAGGCTATGTGTCAGACTTTGCTATTTGTCCTCAGCTGTTTCTATATTATGCACGCTGATCAGACCTTGCTCTAAGGCTAACCTTATATCATTAAGATGCCTTCCTGAGTGAATTCTTCTTTGGCTGAAGAAACTTGGGGGCAGCATTAATTGCAAATAAAGACCATGGCCTATTGTTGAATGTAAAATATCTCTGAGTAGTGTCTGCCTTCACTGTTGCGAACTCTCAGTAGTGACATAAAGACCTTTGTCCTGTGCAGATCCAGTTACAACCGGTGACAGAAGGCATATGTCCACTCTGAACGAAACAACACTTATTTTCATATTCTATGGCTGATGTTGAGTGATAACATTTTTGCATATCCTAAAAATTTTACGCAGATGCTGTTTAAAGGCAAAAAATGCTTTTTACAATAATCTTCTTTATGAATGGAATTTAAACTCTGAATGTGCTGCCTTTTCAATATGCCTGTCAAGTTCTGAATAATAACCTTTGACAGTGCTGAGCAGAAACAAAACCAGAGGTTGTTTCCTCTGTTCACAGCAACATCGTTTGTTATCTTTGATTTTTTGGACTTATGCCCATCCACCTTAAATAAAAATAGGTAAATTAATATTTTAAATGAGTTACTAGACTCATGGTTTAAAGAAATAGTCTACTGCAATTTTTACCATGGCAATTTGCAGATCTTTGTCTCTGGCTGACAACCTGTGATGAATGGACAGTAGTTGACAAGGGGAAAATATCTGCCAATTAATATATTTTCCTATATTACTGTACCAGTAAAATTTTATAAAACCTTTATATGCCTTTATAAAAATGGAGCAAATCTAAAAACAAGGTGCTGAGGATGAGGTGAGGAGTAGACAGAAGAAGTGTTCTTTGTCTTGGAAAGAACTGTAGAATCACCTGTCTCCACATAGTCAAGATAAATCATGTATGGGAAGATTTAAGCTGTCTGCATATAATACATATAGAAATAATTGAAATAGGAAATATCAGGTTTTAAGCCTTTTTGAAAGATTCTTTGACACTGGGTACCTGGTCATAATGAAATATTGTCTATTTTAATAACTTTATTTATAATAACCAAGTGGTTTGTGCATGTGTATATAGCTTTGCCAACAATACCTTTTACCATAGAATGAAATGACCCAACACACCCTAAGTCTGCTTATTGCAGTACAGAATTTATTTTGGTTGAAGTTATTTTGAATTGAGTTGACAGGTTTATGATTGGTATGTTTTGCAAATCGTTGAAGACGATGAAGCAGAGAAGTCCTTGCACAGCAATGTATAAGATATTGTGGCTGTATATCTTTAATAAGCAATGCTTATTTTGACAAGTTTATTGAAAAAATTTATTAACTGCACAAAAAACTTTACAATGAAAATAATAACAGTAAAAACCAGTTATTAACAATTGTACCATCATTTAAAGAATTACTATATTTTTTCTTTCTTCAACAGTGCAAATCCAAGTGGAGGAAAAAGAAGATGATACTGAGGAAAGTTCAAGTAAGTGCGGATGGACATATCCCTACTTGGGATATGTTTCCCATGGAATAGTGGTGAATTCAGGGGATTCACCCTTTTATCTTGTGGGAATATGCTACCGTATGCAAGCAGAGAAGCGTGTGTGGATGGTCTCACAAAAGAGTTCAAGACCATCAAACAGAATCTCTACTCGAGATTCCATTCAATTGGCACACACACATTCCACCCAATTTATAATTTACTCATGAGTAAGTAGATGGTAGTTCAGAAAAAATTTGCTCTTTTATTTCTTTACTATTTTCCCCCATGAAAATCTTTGTCCTAAAAGCTTTTCTCTAAGGCTGAATCTATTACAATATAACAGATTGACCTTTTTGACTGAACTGATCAGGTGGTTCAATAAAAATGAAAAAACCTGTTCTTTTGTACTGAATTCATGGGTATTTTGTCGGAATTGCTCTGTAGTTCTTACTTTGAGTAGGTTCAGCTCAAGAGCTGTGACCCCTTTCCAGGCATGCAGACCCCTCATGGACTGGAACAGAGAAAGATCATTATATGAGCAAAAGTTTTGAGTTTACCAAAACTGAAAGAGCAGCATCTCAAGAAGAGTTCAATTAGAGAATACATCAACACTGTCAATTAAAAACCTGAGCCCAACATGACAGCCAGTGAATGTTCATGATGACAGTTGGTTTCATTAATTTGGTACATTTTACATGAAAACAGCCCAGAGTCTCACATAGATCCTAGATGCTATGACTTGACTACTGTCGGGGAGGAAAAGTAATTTTTCCTCTACCCTCCTGAGTTCTTAGCTGATACCCCTATAATATAAGACAGTTTAACAAGAAAAAAACCAAAACAAACCAGAAGTTTATTAACACATACACCTCACGTATACATGGGAGATATCCAGGAAAATGAGTAACTGTGAGGTGGCTTAAAATTTAGATTTGAACACCATCTAAAGAGGGGAGAGGGAGGGCATGTAGGTCTCTTGAGAGAGAATAAATAAGTTTTAGGAGAATAGATGGGAATTATGATAGTTTATGATAAAGTGTGTCTGCATGTGGTGTTGACCTATAGTCTCCTGTGATAATAGTCTATCTTCCTTGGGGATGAAACTCCTGGGGAGGGGATTTATGACAGTTGAGCTCCTTTTGGAGACTCTGTCTTTAAGCAGCTAAGAGAAGTTCAGAGAGAGTCTCTTCCTGCATTTGCTGTTTTTCAAGTGCTACAGCTCAAAATAGTCAATACACCAAAGTGGCATATTTTGGGGTGGTATATTCAGAATGCCTTTTTGACGTGGTATATTTTGCTACCCTTCAAAACTGAATCAAGCCCATTCCAAAAGGTAATGTATGCAAATCCACATTTAGTAGGCAACTGTAAAACATTCCTTTTTTAAGAATTTGAATATTTGGAAACTAGTTAAAGCACTAAATATAGCCTTTTTGTCCTAAGTGCTAAAATATAAATATAATAATACACTTTTCATCCATGGTCAAACTCTGCAAGCTTAATAGTTTAGCCTTAATATGAAATATACTAAAATGCAGGGTAGTAAGTGGCTGCTAGAGTTTTCGAGCTATTTGTAGGTGAAATTGTTTCTCAGTTCCTGTGAGGCTCTGTTCTTTCTACAATTAGTGACTAAAATGAATAATAAAGGCTGGGTAAATTTTCAGAATGCCAGAGTGGGGTTCAAATAACATATAACATTTGCCACAGTATTTAACAAATGGAAACTCATTCTTGGTTTTGATAACAAAATATAGTTTTCCAAACCCGGTTAGAAAAGTTGCTCTCTGTTAGTCAAACTTTAGTAATAATGGTAATATTTAGATCTTAGATTTGAAATATCAATAGAAAAATTTTGATAAGTAATGTTAAAAAGATAACAAAAAGATTTTAAAAGATAAAATAATGACACACATATGTAAAAATTAAGACATTTAACTAATAAATGAGGAATCTGGTGAGGCATTTATAGCAGTTACCAGTTAAAGGAAAATTCAAAGAACAGATATATTTATAGATCAGGAATATTGAAATGATTGTGCAAATAAGGCATGACTGTTTTGGGGATTTTTTTCTTTCATTTTCTTTTTCGGTGATGGAAGGTTGTCTCTGCATTAAGCAGAGTTCACTTTCTTGTCTACAGACAAGAACTATTTTGCATTGCTATCTAGTTATCCGTAACTTACAAAGTTATAAAATAGCTTCCATAGAATCAGAATCAGTAACACAGAAGGGTATGGTGCAGACAATTCATAGTTTTCCATTAAAGCACAAATTTTTCCCTGAGTAGCTTCTATTTAAGAAGATAGTGATAATTATGAGTAATATTTGTTTTTTGTAATAAACATCAGAAGTTGACTCTAAATATCAGAAGTTAAAAAACAAAAATGAAAGTGAAGTAGGATGTATGTCATGAACGGTGAAGGAAGGAACTGAATTCTCCCTCTACTCTTTACCTGGAAGCTTCCAAAGAAGTTATGGACATGTGAGGCATTAATTGTTAGTTGATGAATAAAATAAAATGTCATTTTTCTCAGTTTTGTATTAAATTTACAAGTTATTTATATCTAATTCTAATCAAAAAGATAAAATGATCAAGCAAAGGTATTTACTATCAATTTCATTTAAGAAACAGGAAGAAATATCTAGGCAAAAGAAGAAATATTTGAAGTCAAGAATGAGAATAATTTTACATAAAATAGGTAAGCAACAAGGATTTACTGTGTAACACAGGGAACTGTATTCAATATCTTGTAAAAACCTATAAAGGGAAATAATCTGAAAAAATATATATGTATGTATAATTGAATCACTTGCTGTATACCTGAAACTTACACAGTACTGTAAATCAACTATACTTCAATTTTTTTTAAAAAGTAAAAAAAAGAAAAAGAATGAGAAGAATTTGAATTAGGAGGAATGTCAAGGCATACATTAATTTCCTCAAAATTATTCTGGTTTGTAGCATTTCCTTGTCATTCTTATTCTTTGTTCTGAGATAGAAGTAGTATTAGCACATAGTGTTTAAACATTCAACCCTTATGTGTTGAATTGGTAACCTATAAACTTGGTCTGAGAGATCATGGTGTGATATTAAACTCCAACTCATCTAGTTACCCAAGTAAATGAAGGCTGGAATTCTAAGCATTATTAGAATTTGGGGATCGACACTGACATATGAGTAGATAAACCACAAGAAATGAGAATTTAGATAAATGTATTTATTTATTTTAAATTTATTTATTTATTTATTGGCTGTGTTGGGTCTTCGTTGTGGGCTTTCTCTAGTGGTGGCGAGCGGGGGCTACTCTTCGTTGAGGTGCGCACGCTTCTCATTGCGGTGGCTTCTTTTTGTTGCAGAGCATGGGCTCTAGGCACGTGAGATTCAGTAGTTGTGGCACGCGGGCTCAGTAGTTGTGGCTCACGGGCTCTAGAGCACAGGCTCAGTAGTTGTGGTGCAAGGGCTTAGTTGCTCTGCGGTATGTGGGATCTTCCCGGACCAGGGCTCGAACCTGTGTCCCCTGCATTGACAGGCAGACTCTCAACCACTGCGCCACCAGGGGAGTCCCTAGATAAATGTAATTAAGTGGCAGGCTATGAAATATATATGGCATGATGCATCTTATCTTGATATGGCAAATTGCTGGATTATGGTCTCAGATGTGTGACAATGATAATTAAAAAGTAAGAATACATTTGGTAGCGGGAGAGCACTTTTCTGATACTGCTCACTGAAGCATTAACTGCTATGTTTAGGTGAAGAGGAAGAGGAGGAGGAAGACAAACTACCTCGAAGAGAGAGCATGAGACCAAAGAGGAAACGGACCAGAGATGTCATCAATGAAGATGACCCAGAACCTGAACCAGAGGATGAAGAAACGAGGAAGGCCAGAGAAAAAGAGAGAAGGAGGAGGATGAGGAGAGGAGAGTAAGTTAGTTCTTATCTGAAATTGCTTCTCATTCAGAAGTGCCTGATGCTGAAAGAAGACCACTCCCTTTAGGCACTCCCTGGCCTTAAAATTGGTAATTAAAACTACTTTCAGAAAAACAGGCTTCATCTGCCATTTTACTCCACTTAGTTAAATGTATTTTGATATTAAAATAGAATTGTAAAATGAATATATATTAAGAATGGACTTATGAGAAATTCCCTTATGAGAGATCTAAATTGTCATAGGTCATTAACATATTTAGTTAATTTAAATATTTTAAAGTTATCCCATTAGTTAAGTGCATCGTTACTGAAGTTAAGTGAAAAACTCCTAAACAATGAACCCAAATCACTTATCTTACAGAGCAGGAGTTGGCCAACCATGGTTAATTCCAACCCAAGGGCTAAGAATGGTTCTTACAGTTTTAATAAAACTGTAATTTTAAAAAAAACAAAGAGGAACATGGGACAGAGCTGTATATAGCTCCCAAAGTCTAAAATGTTAACTATCTGTCCCTTTACAGAAAAACTCCTAAACAATGAACCCAAATCACTTATCTTACAGAGCAGGAGTTGGCCAACCATGGTTAATTCCAACCCAAGGGCTAAGAATGGTTCTTACAGTTTTAATAAAACTGTAATTTTAAAAAAAACAAAGAGGAACATGGGACAGAGCTGTATATAGCTCCCAAAGTCTAAAATGTTAACTATCTGTCCCTTTACAGAGGATTGGGATTGTCATTTCCTTTTTAATATAACCCTGTGTCTTTCAGTTCTACCAGGCCAACGTTTTTCTGAGTGCTGTCTTTGTGTAGAATAATATATTAAATGCTGTTTAGGAAAAATCCAAGAAAATAATTTTCTAGTCTTTGCTTTCTGGAAAATTGCAGATGGCAGGCAGGTAGGAAAAGTGTGCATGTAAAACACATTTACTGATAGAAAACCTAGACCCCTTGGAAAGGATTTAAGAGAATAGCTCCTCTGCCACCCCAGGTGGGGCATGGGAATCACCATGAGGTGATGGGATCTCCTCTGAAACAGTCCTAGGACTTTAAATGGTGAGGAACTTTCCAAGATAGCCTCCCAAGATGACACATTGCAGTACTCAATAACAAGCTATTATTTTCCTCTTCATAAGTAATTGTAATTAAATACAACTATGTGAACATTTTGTCAGGTAGAGAAGCTTAGCATTAATAGACGATGGTTCCTTTTAAAATAAGAGTAGCCCTACCCATTTCTTCATTATATTTTTGTTGATTTAAGTTTTTAAATCTCTCTCTTCCTCTTCTTTCTCTTCTTCCTTTTTCTCCTTCTCCTCCCCAAGTTGCTCCTCTTTCTTCTCTTTGAATACTAAGACATCACCTGCTTTACGTTTTGACTCTGGCATTTTTTATGTCTATCGTCTTTTCAAGTATTTTTATGCTTTGTTCTTTTCAAAAACAGAACACCCTTTTAAGTTCCATGTCTTATTGTGATTGTTATTGCTATTATTATGTAGTAATATTTCCTACTAGCAAAGCTTATGCCTTCTGACAGTGGTATTTCATTGAGAAAACATCACCAATAGACATATGCATGATATAGGTTGTGTTCCACAATTTGCTTTTCCTCTCCACTTGTGCCTCAGAGATGTCCTTTTTAAAAGATGACTTGGGTGGGAATTCCTCTTGTCTCCTGGTCTGTTCAATGCCCTCACTTCAGTGCTCAACCTCTAGAAATAGGACCATATGAATCAACTGGGTCTTGGCCCCTGTTACTTGGGGCAATCTTGTCCCTGTGAAAGTGTCTGTCCTTAGCTGATCCTACTCTCATCCTGATTCTGAGAAGCCAGAATCACCCCTGGCTCCCTCCCTCCCCACTTCTCCACAGAGCCAAACTTGAAACCAACTAAATCCAAGGTTGTAATGTTAACTGTCTTTGGAGATGGTTAAAAAACACTGCCTCGTTTGGCATTTTGGAGTATTTCTAATAATATTACAGGCTTTTCTTGACCCAGTTTTAAGTGAGTAAGTAATACGTTCATAGCACTGAGAAATTCAGCACGTTATACCTCCTTTTTCCTAACAACTGTTGTTTAAATAAATCAAACCTAAGATAGAAAGCCATTCTTACACAGATTAGCCCTAAATTTTAGAAGATAAAGCATGTCAGTGCTATGCCCTTTTAATATGATTAGCACTTTCTTTGAGTGGTTCCTAGAAAAGCAGTTTCCCTGTAATACAGTGTTTTAGTTATGCATTATCATATTTTAATTATGCAAAAATGTAATATTTTAATTACCTGCATATTTGAAGGTAACTTAGCCGGCAACAGCTATACCTTGTAGCACAGCATGATCTTCCTGGAGCAATCAACAATTAACAGCAAAGACTTTAAAAATATACCAGTCTAAGATCATTTAGTGTAGGAATAAATGCCTTTCCATAACATTCTAATCTTGCAAGACATTGTTATATTTTAGTATATTTGATGGTAATCCAATATACAGAAAAACTCTGTACATAAACATTTATTCAATAAATATTTATCCAGCTCCACTTCTGTGGAAGATAATTTACTAATTTCTTTGGAAGATATGGATATGAATATGCAATTGCCTGCATTCTCTAGAAATTCATACTATAGTAAGGGAGAGGCCACTTAGACACAAATTATTATGAAATAAGACAGTATAAATGTGCCAGAGAAGTACAAAGTGATTTAGAGTCTTAGAGAAAAGTATTCTCATAGGGATAATCAGAAAAGGGTATTGAAGACATTTCATATCATTTTTGAAGGAATCATAGAATTTGAATATGTTAAACATACAAAGTACTGGGTTTAAGATAGCAGGAAACTACATAATTAATGTTAGGAATGTAGAGAAATGTAGAGAAATAAGCTTTAGTTACATGGTAAATCCAAACATCAAATAGATCATTCTTTCATTCTTTGTGAGTATTTTATTATGGTTTTACAGCACCATAGGATTTTATATAATAAATATCAAATAATTAAAATAGAAACAACCTAATGGCAATCAGAGTTGTATCTTAGTGGATGGTATTTCCATAGTTCTCTCGAACCAGGATTACTATTCTAAGCCAAATGTCTGCATCGGTCAAAAAGAAAAAACAAAGTATCAATGACAAGTGTATTTTAGAGGGTTAATTTAAATTTTTGTTTCAGTAATCATGACCTGATTAAAAACTCTGGATTGGTAGGAAAGAAAGGAGATTGCGAAGTCATTTTATAAGGTAGGCTGTTAAATTATGGGTATGTCCTCCTATTATTCAGCTGAAACTTTCAAAAACATCTTTTGCCATAGCCCTACTGTGTGTGGTCATGAGTTTAGTGAATGACAAAATATGTTTCTGACTAACACTGAGTCAGATTACATTTTTTTTGTCAGTCAGGGTCTAGTTAGGAGAAAGAAACTCCAACAGTTAATTGAAGAGAGAGTATTTAATAAGAGGACTGTTTAGTAGATATAAATAATTGCTAACTAGGTTACTGGAAAGGTGAAAGAGAACACGAAGTATCATGGTGACAGCAACTATAGGAAGCAAATAGCATACTAGGGGCTGGAGGAACAACGGAAAGAGGTTGGAATTAAAACTTAAAAGCATAGAGGAGAGATCCACAGAGCTGAAACTATTGCAGAGGGGGGCGATGCTCAAGTGGTGCTGGTGTCTACTGGGAGAATGATGAAGCTGGTTCTGCTAGTGTTGGAAAAGTCAGCAAACTAGTTTCACCTGCAGCTATGGGAAGGCCCTGCAGCTCTTGGGGTGAAGAAGCATCACTAAAGAGTAAACATCACCACAGGAAGCAAACAGGAAACCAAAGAAAGGAAAGACCTAGTCCCTTCTTAGTGTCTTCTATGGGCAGCCGAAAAATGAGCCAACTGACAAACCAGAAATGTACCCTACAGAGTCACAGCCACAGCATCACAATATTAAGTATAGAAGGGTAAGTTTGAAGTTAAGCAACAACAGCTCATAACTGAAACAATCTATTACCAAAAAAAAAGAATCTCTGCCATAGGCCATTACATTCCTCAATTTAAAAATCACGTTGTTCGTGTTTAGATTTTGTTTTCTTTGAGTTTTGGACCCTTTGATATTTTTGCAATACTAGGAAAAGAAAAGAAAAGATACATCTCATTTGCTCAGTAAGAAACTAAATTCCTTTGAAGGCCTCTTCAAAGGATTCACTTCTGTCATATATACTTCAAGTTGAATTTTATCAATTGAAGTTTTGAGTTTAATTAACAGATTAAGTTACCTTTGAGGAATAGATTTTTAAATTTTTTCCTATTTCAGTTTTTCTCTTTCTTTCGAGACAGGGCTAACAAATTTTTTAAGGGCACTTCAAAGACATGCTCACCTCTAATTTACTATCCTTGTTGAAAAATAAAGTTTTTAAATGAAATGTAGAATTGGTGGGGGAAGGTGTACAGGGGAACAAAGAAGAGAAGAAAATATATTGATAGATCTGTAACTGTTTCCACACATTTTCTAGTTCTGAGAATTTGAGACTATGGACATAAAATGGTTTCAGTACTTCAGAATGTAAACACTATTGTTTAAAGTTATAATATTTCCAGAAATCCTGCATCACTGTTCAGATACAAGCACTAAGGCTTGTGGATCTCAGCACACACCATATATAGTCAAGTTGCTGTACATTGATCATCTGAGTATCTGGTAGCATTCTTTAAGTTTTGAAGTCAAGCAAAACCTAGCTTTACTAAAGGAGGTTTTTTTTTGTTTGTTTTTTGTTTTAAGGGAAGAAGAAGAAGAAATTGATGAAGAGGAATTGGAAAGATTGAAGGCAGAGTTAGATGAGAATAGACAAATGATTGCTACTGTCAAATGCAAGCCTTGGAAAATGGAAAAGAAAATTGAAGTTCTCAAGTATGGTGCCACTTTTCAAAATTAGAAACATTTTCCCTGCTATTGATCTCCCAAATTCTCTGAGTATTACCTATATATTATAGATAATACTATATGTGATACATCATATATATAATACTCATTATATATAATTTTCATGGTCATATATAACATATATGTTACCTATCATATAGTTAACATATATCACTAGAGAGGCTGGGCTAATGATTATAAAAGAAAACAATCATGATTAAATTCATTATTTGGAGTCTTACAGTCTCAGATCACTTTTAATAATTTGTTCCTTGAACTGAGAATTTCCTTAGTTTAATACATTCATTACTATCTCTCTGAAGGAGATAATATATTTGAATTTTACAAGTTTGTTGGATTGCACACTCTAGTTTCTCTGCAGGGTTCCAGCCTCAAATGATATATTCATGTGACAGCTCTTATTAAAGCACAGGGAGGATGCTAAGCCAACAGAAGAGTAAACGGGATTCCAATTAAGGATTACGCTAATAGCTATTCCCTGGTAACATGTAAGCGACCCAATTTCACTCTTTTGTTGAGTCTTGACACACTCAGAGACACATAGATTTATAAACTCCTGATAAGAAAAGTCAAATGTTTATCCCTTTCCCTTTTGGGACTGGAAGCAGATTCACCTCTGAGGATCACACTATATTTCTTTGCATGGTGGTTTGGGGAAGTGGGGCATGAATAAAAGGGACCATGTCTGTGATAACAGCCATGTTTGCTTCTCACAGATGTGATACAGATTGCAGTTTTTACACAGAACAATTTTTATAAACAGTGGTAAATTTCCAAAGCTATCCCTCCACAAGCCTATTTAACTAATAACGTTAAACATTACAGTGTATCTATAATAATGTTAAAGTGTTTTTGTCTCTGGTGATGAAAAAAGGACTGAAGCAGCTATCAGGATAATTCACTACTAATCCTGGCTCTGCAAGAGTTTGTGTGTTATTTAAGGAAATGGCTTAAACTTCTGGGGCCTCAGTTACCTCATATCCAAAATAAAACAAGATATTCCAGGTTTACCCTATGAGGTGGGAACCTAGGCATCATTTCTAATGTTATTGCTTTGTCTTGTGGAATAAGGTTTCCAAGTTCCAAACAGTGGTCTTGCCAGAAAGCTTTTGGAACACCACACAACTGTAGGCTGGGAACCACTTATGCATGTGCTTGTACACCAGCCATAAATGAAGGCAAAGACAAGTAGCATTTCTGGTTCCATGAAGCTATTAATGTATGTGCATATGCATGTGTGTGTGTGTGTGTGTGTGTGTGTCAAAGTAGTTTTCATTTAATGAAGTGATAATGATGCTAAATGATAGGTTTAGGAAATATCCTTACTTGGCAAAATAGAAGTTTGGTAACCTTATATTGTTTCCCAAAATATTGGGCGGGCCAAAAATTGTCCTCGGTATTTTAAGTAAAAATAAAAGACACATTTTTCATTTTCACCAAGAACTTTATTGAACAGCGTATTCACCCTTTTGTTCCACTACCTTCTGCCATTTTTCAGGCAACTTCATAATTCCATCTTCCCAAAACTTATCTTTTTGAGCAAAGAACTGTTCCAGGTACCTTTTACAGTCTTCCAGGGAACTGAACTTTTTTCCATTAAGAGAATTTTGTAAAGACCAAAATAAAGGGAAATCCGAAGGTGCAATGTCTGGTGAATGTGGCAGATGAATCAGAACTTCCCAGCCAAGCTGTAACAGTTTTCGCCTGGTCATCAAAGAAACATGCGGCCTTGCATTATCCTTATGGAAGATTATGCATTTTCTGTTGACTAATTCTGGATACCTTTCGTGGAGTGCCGCTTTTAGTTGGTCTAATTGGGAGCAGTACTTGTTGGAATTAATTGTTTGGTTTTCCGGAAGGAGCTCATAATAGAGGACTCCCTTCCAATCCCACCATATACACAACATCACCTTCTTTGGATAAAGACCGGCCTTTGGTGTGGTTGGTGGTGGTTCATTTCGCTTGCCCCACGATCTCTTCCATTCCACATCGTTGTACAGTATCCACTCTCCATCTCCTGTCACAATTTGTTTTAAAAATGGAACGTTTTCATTATGTTTCAGTAGAGAATCGCATGTGGAAATATGGTCAAGAAGGTTTTTTTCGCTTAACTTACTTGGAACCCAAACGTCAAAGCGATTCACATAACCAAGCTGGTGCAATGATTTTCAAAGCTTGATTTGGATATTTTGAGTATGTCGGCTATCTCCTGCATGGTATAAAGTTGATTGTTCTCAATTATTGTTTCTGTTTGATCGCTATCAACTTCAACTGGTTTATCTGACCATGGAGCATTGTCCAACGAGAAATCTCCAGCACGAAACTTTGCAAACCACTTTTGACACATTCGATCTGTCACAGCACCTTCTCCATACACTGCACAAATCTTTTTGTGTGTTTCGCTTGCATTTTTACCTTTCTTGAAATAATAAAGCCTGATATGCCGAAAATGTTGCTTTTTTTCTTCCATCTTCAGTATTAAAATGGCTACACAGAAACTCACCAATTTTGATAAGTTTTTTTTTAATGTATGCTGATATGACAGCTGTTACATACAGTCTAACAAAATTGTTTCAAATGAAGTTAAAGACAACTAAGTGCTGCTAGAGGCATCTTACGGAAAAAACCGAATGAACTTTTTGGCCTACCCAATATGTTTTGAAATATTGCTGACCATGAAATTCCCAAACCTGGGAACCACAGGTAACTGTATATAGAAAGTTGTAAAATTGGAAAGTGATAATATTGTGAACTGTCAAAGTGTGGTGTGAAACTGCATTAAAATGCCAAGCAATATATCCTCCCTTTCCACCTGCGTGGAGGTGTAGAAATACCCCCTCACTCTTCTTTGCCTGCATCTTCCATATAGGGCAGTGAAGAAGGGATGGGTTTCAGTCTTAAGTTTGAATCTCAGATCTTCCATTTAATACCTGTGCAAATTTGAATGAATTGTGTAGCCCTCTGACCTTGGGTTTCTTATGAAATTTTACTAATTTACAGGGCTATTGGAATCATAAAGTGAGTTATTTCATATGAAACACTTAGCAGGGTGCCAGAACATAGCACAAAGCTGGGAAACACAAGTTGTAATTATTATTTCATCTCAGGACAGACTCAGTGTTGTCTGATTCCCTGCAGTATGACAGGAGAGATAGGAAGGGTACAGGACCTGGCAGGACTAGGTGGGAGCAGACTTAGCCATAGGCAATCCCAGGAGCCTTGGGGGATGGTGGCACATTGGTATAGCAGTCTGGATGGACAACTGATTTTGATGCTCCAACAAAGAAAAGAGGGTATCTTGACAGTTTGGCAGAATCCACGGTCAGCCGCTTTCAGATCTTCCAAAATGTACCCACAGGGTAATCTTGTGGCAGATTCCAGGTCCTGGGGCCTTAGGCTGGAGTCCAGGGATAAAGCCATTTTTAGAGGCGGGGAGAGATAACGGTTGGGATGGAAGGAAGGGCAATACCATGCCCTATTACTAGGGCAGAGGTTGAAAATGGGGAGGCTGCAGCTGAATCTAGACTATAGGTGGTTTTTATTTGGCCCACATGCTTTTTGTTTCTTTTTCTTTTATTGTTTTTTAAGAATTGTGATTAAATATACATAACATAAAATTTCCCATTTTAATCATCTGGGGGTGTATATTTTTATAAAAATGTTTTTTCTTTGTTGTTAAATTTTAAAAAGTGGGAGATTTCAGATTTTAAAAATCCAGATGTTCAGCTTCTCCTGGATAAGAAGAAAATCTGGTCCCCATTCCTACATGAAAATAATAGCTGGGGCTAAGCAATTGCTGTCCCACTAACAGGGCACTCCGTCTTCAGTGTGCACAGCTCCCAAACAAGCCACATCTCTTATTCACGCTCCTTGGCTGGACCTTATAAGCCTTCAAGTTTGCTGCCTCTTACCCCTGTAGCTGGGGAGCAAGTTAGGCATGCTATCAAGACAGTGATTCAGAAAGTTGGAGTGAAAGCCAGCTCGCAGAATGGAAGCACAGATTTAGGCCCAGAGACGAAACAACTATGGCTTCTCACCTGTTAGCAATGCTCACTGTCTTGGGATGATTCTCCACAGCCAGAAATGGCTCCTGCTTTGTGGCTTTGCAGTATTCTGCACAGCTGGTACCACTGGCCATGGTCAGCCTGATTCTCTTGGTTTCAGCCTCTGTGATAAAGTCGTTGGTACTACGGTGCCCGACCTGTCTCCCTTCGTAGGTTTCTGAATGCTGTACTGAGCTTCTCCCCCACAGATTCCTATCACATATTAGATAGTGGTCAGTACTTCTTAGAACATGCAGTAAAGGTTCTCTACCCCAGTGTTACTAAAACATGGGAGTCAGGCAGCTTTCCTCCCACCCTTTTATTCCATTCAGAGACATCAAACTCTGAGAGAGTGTGTCTAAGGATTATGTTATTCCCAGAAGTAGCCTCCAATCATCACTTCTGGCTAAGTCTATGGAATCCAAGGCACTAGGCCCAAGATAACTGGAGCAGATATTTTCATCACAGGTTTGGATTTGTATCTAGGTTCTGAGGCTTCCCATCTGCCTCTGGACTCTGAAAAACTTGTGAAACTTCTAAAACAGAATTTACAGAGGTCAAGGTTTTAAGATATGTTTTAGAGTAAAGCCTCAGGAATGGTAGCTTATGGTTCTGAGGATGCTGTGGGAGACTCAGGGGTAGTTCTCATATTTTGAAAGATTATCTACCACTAGGAACTTGAGCATTCTCAGGGCTGAGGGTCAAACATTGGTTAATATAAGCAGTAAATACATAGGCACGAACCTCAAAGAATGGGTTGTAAATCCATATGGACTCTCAAACATGGTTTAGGAACTGGAGCTCAGCATTTTTTTTTTTGCGGTACGCGGGCCTCTCACTGCTGTGGCCTCTCCCGTTGCGGAGCACAGGCTCCGGATGCGCGGGCTCAGTGGCCATGGCTCACGGGCCCAGCCGCTCCGCAGCATGTGGGATCCTCCCGGACCGGGGCACGAATCCCATGTCCCCTGCATCGGCAGGCGGACTCTCAAACACTGCGCCACCAGGGAAGCCCGAGCTCAGCATTTTTGAGGCAGCAGAATTGGCTCCTTAGGGCTGAAGAGAAGCCACCTCCTTTCCACCTTCACTGTGGAATGGTGTTTTTCAATGTATGTTTTCCTGTGTATTGATACAGGTTCAAACATTCATGTATCTTTAAACCTACTGAATAAAAATCTCTGGGTGGAGGGGCAGGGGTGTCTGGCCCAGATCAGGAATGTGTATTTTTACTTTTACTCTAAAAGTCATTAATGTACGGTCAGGATTGAGCGTCCCTTTCTTCATTTCTGAAAATCAGAAAACTCCATTAAGCAGAACATTCTATTCTGTGGACTGTTTATTGAATGGGTGAGAATGTGTGGGGGTCAGGGCTAGGAAAAGGGAAAGAGTAGTGGATTTTCCAATTATTTGAAGGTCGTTCCTATTTTTTATTAGTTATCTAACTGAAAAATATCCAACAGCAAGGATTTTTAGCTTAATCTGTGTTTAAGTTTTTAATGGATTTAACTCATAAGTTGGATGAATAGATCTTTCCTACCTATAAAAGTGACTGCACTAATGTACCAGCCACCATAGGTGAAATAAAACACCTGGATGGAAAATGACAGATTTACTTATTAGTCATCCTGAAAACTAAAACCTTTGACTATATCAGAACATTCTATGTGGTAGATTAAAAGCCCTCATCACTTAACCTAAATAAACAACCACTTTATTTTGTTATAGTGGAGTAGGTTTTGGATTGAAAATTAAGAGATTGGACTCTGGTCTAAGCTCTAACTTCTAACTTTACCTCTCTGAGCCTCAGTTTATTTATTTATAAAATAAAAGGACTGGATTGTAGGCCCGTAATTTTCAAAGTGCTGTCCTCAGAGTTTAAGTTTGGTGAAATCCCTTTATAAAGGGCAAAGGAGGCAGAGGTCAGAGGGAGGACTGCTTGGCCACATGTCAGCGTCAAGCAGAGGAGACCTGTGGTTTCTCTTTTCTATACAATGTACTTCCATATAAAGCATTCATTTGAAGAAAAAAATGCTTCTGTGCCTATTAACATAAGAAATAGCTTTAAGAAACCCACTTAATTGGATATTTAAGGAAACTTATTTTAGGGATGGAGCAGTTCTATCATTCCATGAGTTTACAGATTAGGGTGTGGAAGTACATACTCCAATATACTTTTGCATGGAAATGGCTCTTGGGTAGAAGCCATTTTAAAATGATTTATTTTGATGAAGAAGATGTTTATTTAGCTATTATACTGCCTGCTTTAATTTCTGAGCTTTGCAGCACCCTGACCCAAGTTCCCAGGAATTGTCCATTGGCAGACTAGGCCTGGTGATTTATTAATGAAACACCCAGTAAAGCCAAGAAGGTTACTCTTAGAATTTCATTTACTTTTAAACAGGTGCTTGAAAGTGTCACCTAGTCCTTAAGGTAACATTCTTCCTTACTCAATCTTTCTTCGTCCTTCGACAGTGCTTTTTGGTTTTCTTTTCTCTTCTTTTTTGGTAGGGGAAACTAATATAATTCATAGGCAAGAATTGTGATTTCAACTTTAGTTCAAAAAGGCCTTTACTTCATCTGCCACTGTGAAGGAATGAGGGATTCCACACAAGAGGACTTTTAAGCGTGTGTACTCATCCACTAATACACACTTCAATCATTTGAAGTGTGTATTCACCAAAAACTCAACCAAAGCAGAGACCTTTAGTTCTTGTACACTACAGGTATCTTGGGTACATTGATTTTCTCATCCAAAGAATGGAGAGTCTGTAGGCCATTAGTACAGCTGAATTTTGTTGATCAAAATGTAACATTGACATCCAATTTTTCTACTATTTAATAAGAGTCCCCTAGGTATCAAGCATTATGCTGTGACCTTAGACAAGTTTCTTAACCTCTGCATCCTTGAGTTTATCCTCTATAAATGGGGATAAAAGTAGTAGTACTTCATAAAGTTCCTGAGAGGATTAAATAATTTAATAGACCTACAGCACTTAGAATGATGCCTGTCACATAGTAATCATTTTCTACACCTTCTTATATATCACCTTCTTCTTAATTGCATTTCATTATACACTACTTTCTCAAGTATTATCAGTCAATGTATCACATATGGTAAGCCACACTGAATTAATTTCCCCAGCTTGACAAAGTATCCTAGCCTCCAAAAATTTTTGTTAAACAGCAGCTTACCTAACTTGCACTCTTTAGAATTTTAGCTGTCAGTGATAGCTATTTTTCACAACTTGTTATTAGACTATCCATAAATATATGATCTTTGAAAACTGATTAAAAGGAGAAATTCATTAATTATGACTTCAAATTATTTAGGAATGCTTTTAAATATATTTGACATACTACATTAACAGTAAAAAGAAAGCAAATGTGCACATGATAAGCACAAAATAAGCTTAATTTGAGAAGCTTATCCTTGTTGTTTTGGGAGAGTATCATACAGATCTCAGATAAGGTACTAATTATGAAGATAACCCTTAACTTTATCATGTTTATAATAAGATAATAAACAAGATATTTTTGAGGACGTTTTTATGTATATAACCAAGAAATGGCAAGTAGAACACTACTTCGGGGGACTTAAGCTTGTTGCTATAGAATAAAAATGGTTACACCTTATTAAAATGCATATACTGAAAGTAAAGTTTGGAGAACATTATATTAGAATATCATAAAAAATTAGATGAGCTGAAGAAAGGGGAATAATTTTCCATATTCAATATAATGTGTCTAAGATTCCCTCTGTCCTGAAAATTAGAAACTTTTAAATTAAATATAAGTCACTTCTTTCAAAGAGTCATATTAATTATGATTTTGTAATATATATACACACATATATATGTATATACTACTATACATATACATACATATTTACCCTCAAATATCTATAAAAGATACGTGATTCTTGGGCTTCCCTGGTGGTGCAGTGGTTGAGAGTCTGCCTGCCGATGCAGGGGACACGGGTTTGTGCTCCGGTCCGGGAGGATCCCGCATGCCGTGGAGCGGCTGGGCCCGTGAGCCATGGCCGCTGGGCCTGTGGGTCCGGAGCCTGTGCTCCGCAACGGGAGAGGCCACAACAGTGAGAGGCCCGTGTAAGGCAAAAAAAAAAAAAAAAAAAAAAAAAAGATACATGATTCTTTGGCTGAATTAAGTTTTATATTTTATGAACTCACTATTATAGTGTTTCTTGACCAGTGGTTGGTCACAGTGATCGGGAAAGCTTAAAAGGGAGGCTATGGAAGGAAACTGTGAAATAGTAAGACTCCAAGTCTACTCAGCAGAAAGACTAGTTCACATAGGAGTATAATATGCTCTGTGGGTGACCTCACCTAAGTTGTGTTGCCAAATGCTCAGGAGAGACTCCAGATCTAAGTTTATCTTGTGGCAAGAGATTAAATTTACCAGGTAGTCTTGATTATTTGCAGAGCTCACTGAACTGCCATCATTTTAAATTTCTTGCCCACTCTTGGATCAAAAGGCAGAACACACTGTTCTAACAGAAAACTAAGGCTTTCTAGTATTCCTAAATATCACCACACAAAATTTTGAAAAAAAATATTTCACAATACTTAGAAATGTTGACCAGGGGCTAAATATGAAGACACAGGTGTTGTGCAGAAATATTTTACCAAACCTTTCAAAGCAGAATGGCTCCTCTCACTCTGAGGCAGTGCCCCATGAATCCTTCTGTTTCACAGTATTCAGAATTCATTAAACATGTTTGATTAGAATGCACGTGAACCACGCAAAATTAGCACAATATGTCTACCAATCCCTGAATGTTAGTATATCTAAGAATATGAGATTGTACTTGAGGTTCATGGTGGAAATATCTCCTTTCTTAAGGAAATTTCTGCAAACGGAAGCCTGGAATGCCTTTCTCTGCCTACTCAATTTTATCAGCCTTTTAATGTCCAGTTTAATTCTTATCTCATCTACAATGTCTTCAACAAGCTCTCAAGCCTCCAGGGCCCTCTCCCTTTTTACTTCAAGGCTGCCTAGCACTGTTGTGTAACAATCTTATGGGCCTATATCTCTTTTTTCTTAATGGAGTTTAAGCTTCAGAAAGGAATCTACATGTTTCTTTTAGTTTTTTCAAAACACTTAACTCACTGCTAAAAACATAAAACACTCAATAAATACTTAGAAAAAATGGCTAAGTAAAAAGGAGAATGAAAAGATTATAGAAATAAAATAAATTTACTTATTGATCAGAATTTGATAGGTCCTTCTTACATCTATGTATAGCAATCTGTATTTTCAGTGCTATTTCTACCTTCTTCTGAGTACAATTTTCCCACAGTGAAGAAGGGAGAGGATACACTGACGTTTTGCAAATTTTTGGTGTTGAGAATAGTTGAGGTAAGATTTTAGATTTAACTTTTCTTGTTACTTGTCAGCTCTTGGGCTTACAATTCATTTGTGGCTTTAAGGACACATTCTCCCTAAATCTCATTTCTGCTCAAAACAAAGCAATAACAATAGACTGGGATATACCTCAATGTCTTAGGGATATGGCCTAGAACTCTGCAGCCCACGTAATGCCACCCCTACTTTCAGGGGTATTGTTTTAGGTATTAGTGTTGTTAATTGCATGCTCATTGATTCATTAAAACAAAAGACAAAAATCAAAATAAAATCCTTGATACAGAGCTTAATAAGAAGATCTGGAGAGATATTAATGAAGTTACTATTACAGATTGTTTTAGATGGAGAAAGAATTCTTTATAGCAACTTAGTTGCACATTGTCTCTGCTGACAACGTTACAAATCTTAGAATTTTTTGGTGTCCTTGTATGGCAGAAAACCAGTTTATGCTGTGACCAATATCTAAAACTCCGCAGAAACTTTTAGCTCCTGGGGAAATCTATATGGTCTTCTTTCCCCTCTCCCTGCTATTATAATACAAAGGAAAATTATTAACCATAAATTGATTTTTAAATTAACCAGGTAGAGCAGAATTCGGAAGAGATTTCATAAGCAAGTAGAAAGAGGATCTAGTGTGCTTTCTTTCTTTATTAAACTACTAAAGCCCAGCTATGTTGTTTCTCCCTTGATTCATTTAAATTACTCTGAGATGCTTGACTGACCTCTAGGGTACAACTAAAATATGTTTGAGTTTTTATTTGACATTTAAGCCAGCCATGAAAATTAGCATTGTTTCATAGTCCGAGGAACAAAGAAGTTATCCTAGGTCTGGAGAATTTCTATGGGTAGTAACTTTGAACTTAATACAGATTTGACTTACCCAAGCTTTGCTTTGGTTATTTACCAACACCAGCAGCTGGCTTTGACACATCTCCATGAATATCATCAGAGCTGATGAAAAAATTGTCTTAAGAACTCTTTGTGCACAGATAGATTATTGTTATGTTTATTGCTGATGAAATGTTTAGAAGTCTTGGTGCTCTCTCTCTGTCTCTCTCTCCATATATATATATTTTAAACGGTGAAATCTGTGAAGTGGTGCTATTAAAAGGAAGCACACCAAAATAAGCCACATATATAGGGTAAGAGGTTATGTGAATATACAGACAACATTTTTGCTTGTTCTTTGTTCCTTGTTTTCAGATTGTTTCAGACGTTTTCAGTCAGTTACTCTTTAGGGATATAAGATAAAGAGTGAGCTAGGGACTTGAAAAATAAAGTTATTCACCAAAATAAATTTATCAAGCTTCAAAATATGTAGAGTATTACCAATGCAGGGGGACACCAAAATAATCATATTTAATCATATTTGATATAGTAGCTTTTTAGCCCAAACCTCCAACAACTTGCTTGACCACGTAAAAATCTTTTAAATGTACTACTCTCAACAAATAATATTTGGTTTAGTTCCGAATTTGGTCCTTAACTAGTTGCACGTTGGAACCATTTAGGGATGTTAAAAAGTACTGATACCTATGTCCCACCCCTAGAGATTGTGACTTAAGTGGTCTGGGAATGGGGACACCTGGCCTTTGAAATTTTTAAGAGATCCCACAGGTGATTCTGAGGTGTAGGTAGTTTAGGAACCACAGCCAGATTATCATCTAGTCTTCTTTTAGGTGTTCATTCATTACAATAGCATTTGTTGAAACTCACTTCTGTGCCAGGTGCTATATTAAATATTGGGAAATTACAACAAAAGACATGGACCTTGCTTTCAGGAAATCCCAGTGCAGTGGTGGAAATGGACCATGGGTTAACTACAATACATGAGGTAATTACTACATGAAGGTCAGAGGTTAAATCACCCTGACCTGGGGCTGGAGGCGAGTGTTAGAAAGGAAAATCAGGAAAGACCTTATGGAGGAGCTGTAGTGTTGGCCTGGCTGTTGAACTGAAAATGGAAAGGAAGAGAACAGGTGGAGAAGACGGGAAGGGCATTCCAGAAAGAGGAAACAGCTTGTATAAAGGCATTAGAAATCAAGTTACATCCAGCCTCTCATTTTGTTTTCCTCTAATTCATCTTGCACATCATTGTTGCAACAGTTTTCATATAGTACACTGTACTGCACTTATCAGTTTCCTGCTAACAAAATGCTCATGGATCGTTATAGAGATCAGAGTGAATTCTGTACTGCTTAACTGGGCATCAGGGCATGCCAACTCCTCCTCTAAAGTACTTAGAATGTTTTCTTCATCACCCACCAGAAGACCCCAGGTGCATTTCCATCTCTTCACCACTGCTCACACCATTTCCCTGCGCTGTAACGTCCTTCCTGCAACGTTGACCATGTAGCTGAATCCTCCTTTTGTTCAAGGTTCTTTCTAACCACCCCACTCTCTCATCTGAATCTTTCAGCACTTAATTTTACTGTTTATTCATTTGGTAGTAATTAGATGATGCCCTAAATATTTATCTATGTCTTAGCTTTCTAATAGAATTAGAAATGCCTTACACAAAAGCATAGAGCCACATTCTTTTTTTTTTCTTCATACAGCACAGTGCCTTGAAACAAATAAAAATCTGTATTTTATTACTGTAAACAAAACTGTATGATAGTACTATAACTTTAGAAAATAGAGGAACTAATTATCTGCACAATTGCCCAGTCTTTGGCCATTGACACACACGATTTTTACATAGTTGTAAAGGTAGTGTACAAATCATTCTTTATTCTGAAGTTTTACTCAATGTATCATATACATTGCCCAGAAAAATAATAAATGTCTTTGAATAATAATCAAAAGTACCATTTACCCCTGATACACCAAGAACTGCTTTGTTTATGTTGTCTCAACTTTTACATGTCCTTATACCAATCCCATGAGTTAAATAATGATGTTATTCTGGGAAGAACTGGACATACGAGCTCAATTCCTAGCTGAGCTATGCCACTTACTCTTTGGGTAAATTTGGACACTTCTTTTACTGATCTAATCCTCAGTTTCCTCATCTCTGAAATAGGTATAATAATAGTTCCCACCTTGCAGGATTTGGTGGGGATTAAAGGAGATGATGGACATAAATAGTGCCTGGCTTATGGCAAACATTCAGTATGCTAACTATCATTGCTGTTACTGTTGCTGGTCACATTTTATAGGCGAGAAAGCTTGGGATCAACAACATCTCCCCAAGAGCACACAGCTAGTATGTGACAGAGCCAGGACTCAAATCTGTGTCTCAGTTGTAAGATACAGGTCGCAGAACTGAATAAAATGTGGTCCTAGTCAAAGGAGAGAGCTCTCTTTTTGTCTCTTACCACAGACTCCCCAGCTGTCCAAGTATCCTGAGCTCTCTGCAACAGCACAGCATGGCTGGAGCAGGACTCGGGCTGGCACCCACCAATACCTCCTCCCTGGCAGCATCGTAGCTGGGGCTTCTGCAGCCGGACACCTGGGCACTCTCATCAGGTCTCAGATGTAAGGCTGAATTCTCTCCTGCTCTTTTGGTAACAAGACCAATTCCCACTATTCTCACATCTCACTAGGGTCACAATCTAAGGGGAAATGGACTGGCTTTCTGCAGGGTTTTGCCTGGAAGTATCTAGTCCTTGCTCAACTTTTTAATTTGGAGAGTCAGCATAAAAATTAAAGTCAGCTCTGTTAGTACTATTGCTGTTAATAATAGTTACTGCTTATAGTGCTTTTCCTGTTTGCCATGGATGCATTACATACATTGTTACTAAACACATCACATACATTATTTCCTATAATGCATACAACAACCCTGTGGAATAGCTATTACTGTCTCTGTTTTATAGATGAAACAACTGAGCATCTTAACCATTATAACTGCTGCCACCAGCATCCCCGTTATAAAAGCACATGCTTTGAATTCTCAGTTCCAGTATTAGGATGACTTAAAATAATTCTGCCAGTCTAATTATGGAGTTATATTATCTAGAAAGGCCTATAATCCTTATTTTCAATCTCTGTCTATTAGACTGTCTTCTTACCTCCTCAACTTTCAATTACTCAGTAATATTTTAGGAAAAGTCAGAGTTCTGACTTTTAGTCAATTTAAATTGGTCAACTTTTTTTTTTTAAATGGCATTGTTTATTAGGAAGAAACCTTTCATTCTTCTGATCCCTTTACTGGGAAGTAATGTTCATGAGCACAAGTTTTGATTACAGTTGCCTTAAAGACCAGTTTTGAAAAGTCTTTTGTTTACTTGAGCAATAAGTTGGTTGCTCAATGATACTATCAAACTGAGAACAAGAGGAAAGAAAAGTCAACTTAACCTATAACCCAAATGAGAACATGTTTCCTGGGATGAGAATGTGTCAAAGGCAGCATATCATGTCCTAAATCCCTTGTGTCATCAGTTTTGTATCATGTGTTATAGGTGAATTATCTTTTTTGTAAGTTAGGCCAAAGCGTGCTCCTTCAACTAACTGTGAAAGCATTCTTGAAAGCCCATGAAACCTTATTATTCTAATTACCAGCACAAGGGGTTGATAAATAAATTATGAGGCCAGGTATTATTGTCATTAAATAGACCTTGCTCAATTATTTATCCCTGGGTCTGGGGTTACAGCTCAGAGAGCTGTGCATATTGTACCAGGGCTTTGAGATCTGAGACCTGGAGACTGGATTACAGTCTTGGCAGGCAGCTTTTGTTGAATGCAATTCAAGGGGATGACACACATTTTTCAGTTAGATATTTGGATGGTTTGAGGCCACCAGATAGTCAAAGTTTATCCACAAGAGCCTATTTCATTTTAGCCATGTAGATAAATCCCTTTAAATTATCCAGATCAATACAAATGGGTAGGAAAATGGACTCACTACAGGAAAAATATAAAGAAAATATGTTGCTTTTTAGTTTTCAAAGACTCTGCTCTTGGTTTTTTTGCATTCTGACATCTGTTATGGGTACTTTAGTGTGATAAGTATCAGTCAGTGTTTATCTCCATATTGACTAGTTTCTTTTTGTATCTTGTTTCTAACAGCACAGTGAAAGATGTTGTCTTCTGGTTAAGAAATGTGTTATCAGGGAGGATGGGATTGGGTGATACTAGTTTTCTTCCATCCTGAAATCATGCCAGCTCATTGTAAAGGTCAGCCCCCAAAATAGTGTTAAGGTGTGTTCTTTCACTGAGCTCTTCCACCCCAGTATCCCCTCTTCTAGGCCGGAAAGGTGCAAGGGTGCTTTCTTACATCCCAAGAGCATCAGATTAGGGGGATCAAGAATCTGTTCTTGCTTAACAATTCCCTGCCCACCGCATACCCCTGGCTTTGTTTTAAAGTCATCCCCTAGATTTCTGATGAGTTGAGTCTAGTAGTTATTTTGGCCAGGGTGGGAAGTGGGCAACAGGAGGCTCTAGAATGGCTGGTCAGGGAGCCCTTAGGTATGAAACCTGGGGAAGATCTCTTGAAGGATCGAGGAGCGGTTAGGGCATTCGGGCACTTGTGACTATGTGGAGTAGAGTGAAGTCCAGTCTTTCATTTGAAAACCGTCAGGATATGTATGTTGAGGGTGGGTTAGGGTAGTAATTGGAAGAGAAGTATGAAACTATGCTTAGTATCAGGGATAAATTGGCAATTTAAGAGACAAAAAATAAAAACTTGTTTAGATTGTCCAAAGGAAAATATATCTATAATAACTGATAAGAAACCTTATGAATGCCATGAAAATAAGTTTCTGTATTTGTTAAATGAATTTATAATTAATTTTGTGGTGACTTAAATTTGGTTATAACCCTGACTTCCCTCTCTCTCTTAAATCTTGCTAGTTTAATGTTCCTGTAACATAATTATCAGCTCACAAAATTTAAAATCTTGTCAGAAATATGGAGTAGAATAGCTATGTCTTTACACTCCTGTCTGCTTAGAGCCGTCATGTTTTCTAATTGGCCACTCAGCTAGAAAATGATCTAATTCTAATAGGCCAAACTGATGTTCTTTAATTATCTGCTAATCATCAGGAGCAGTGGATATCCCCATAAAATAGTCACCTTGTTACATTTGAAAAACAAATTTTGATTTTACTACTAAGAAGAATATTTGGTCCTCCATTTATATATGTTTATTATAATAGAGAATGATGTGATAATTCCTGTCTATACTTGGTTTTATGAACTTCAAAATTCTTGATGCCAAATAATTGCTATAACATGATGTATAGGTTCCTAAAAATTTCTACACTATGAAAAATTGGGTAATGAAAACTACAGGGCTTGCAGGAAAAATGGGGATGGGGCACAATATTCAGAAACATCATCAGTGACACATTAAAAAAAGATAGAAATTTAAGAAAACGGCAGCAACATTTTACACATGTTTAATGGCTGAGAAATACATAAACACTGCAATAAATATGGCAGTTTACCTTAAAAAAGACCTGAAGTTTGCTTGTGGAAATGACAAGATTGCAGTTTGTGAATTATTGTGAAGCATGGAAGGAGGGTCATTGTAACACCAGCTCTGAATGGATGAGACTTTTCTAACACATGGGGTGCCATGAAGTAGCTGGTTGATGAGGTGTGTGCATTTTGTATATATACTGCTAGGTTTAGATGGATGTGTTTTTTTCTTGTATTCACCCAGTGTTTCTTGTAGATAAAATCACATGTAAGCAAACACAAAATTTGTGTTATGTTCAAATTGTTCCGTAATATAAAACAATCATGTTAGAACAGATTCTTGGTTTCAAAACAAGTGTTACAGTGGAATTGACAGTGTAATAATCCCTTCAACACATTCACATCTATAGTCTCATCTTATTCTCGCCACCACCCCAGCAAGCAGGGAAGCAATTGCCCAATTTTTGTTTGTTTGAGAATCCTGACCTGTTAAAAGCTACACAGTAACTGAAGGAAACTGTGCCAGAGCTTGCTCAGGTGTGTGCGAGTCCTGAGCTAGTAGTCTTTCCTCTGAGAAGTGGGATGCTCCTTAACGTGAGTACAGAGAGTGACAAAAACATGGGCAAAGTTATAGAGACAAATCACAGAGTCTGGGTTAGAACTCAGGTTACTTGATTTTCAGCTTAGATCAGTTCAACATTTTATAAAGTGTCTGCTAAGTACCACACTCACTCCTGTCTTATCATCTCTATAATACATAGTTAAAGCTTAACTGTGATAACGGTTTTTTGATTGCGTGGATCTAAAAACCCAGCCATGAGAGCTCAGTTTATACTTGTTGATGGGGCTTTATTGAACATTTTAAAATGTGTAGAATGTTCTAGAAACTGTTTTTCAATTAATCTTCACAGCCCAGAAGTCATGTCAAATGTCAGGGTGTTTGACAAGGCCAGCCTAATAAATCTTCTTCATTTCTAGAAAGCTGTCCTAGTAAGTTTCTGAGAAGACCGAAGGGAAGGGTGCAATCCCAAAGTCTAGGAATGATTTTTCCTTCAAGCATTAATTGATGTGGAAAATACAATTATTAGATACTCCCTTGTCTCTGTCTATCCAAATTATGCCATTTAGGTCTATTTCAAGAAGGTTTCAGTTTACTAAACACCTCCTATGGTCAAAGTAGTGAACAGTGCTGTGAGAGATACAAAAAGGACAAGATATTGTCCCTGCCATTAAGGAAATGATGTGGGAAGTCTGTTTGATGACTGAAGAGAGTCTTCTCTGTTGTGCTTGTGTTTTTATGGCAGGTCATGGGTGGGTGCACATGCACAGGTGAGTAATGGGGCACCATTTTCTAGTTATCAGCTAAGTTAGCAGACGTGCTGTTTTCATCACTGGGTATTGTAAAATCATGAGTTTAGCATTGATACTAAGGAACACAGAAAATCCTTCACCAACTTAAGGATGAAGTTTCATTTTTCACTTTTTAAAGAGTACTTTGTGCGTTGTTTATTTATAGTCATGTGTTGAAGGGGCTTGTCTGTAAAACCACATATTCCAGGGGCCACCCGACTGACGACAGCTTTATACCTGTAGAAACAATGTCCAGGTTTGGATTATCCCTTGGTTCTCTTGGGTTATGCATTTTATGGCCCTGGAGAGGTCAAGGCAAGCCTGGACTGCCTCTATTTTAAAAATTCTTTTCATATCTCAAACAAACAGCAATAGCAAAAATGACTAAAAAGGTTACAAAAGTTGTATATTTAACATGTTCACTTTATCCATTTTGATGAATTAATGCTTTTTACCACAAACACAAAGACACTAATGTGACTACTGTAAATGTACAAATATTTGGGAATAGCGTTAAAGTTTAAATTTGAAGCCCTTTCAGAATGTGAGGCCAAAAAGTATTCCTTTCCTTTTCTCTCTTCCCTCAACCCCATTTGCTTTACAGAGTATGTTTTTTCTGTTTTAAGTCATAATCGCTTTTATGGGATTAAATACCAGATCAATAAGTGTGTTCTATGTCAGTTTGTCCTAAACTCCCTGCCCTATTTTTTTAAAAAAAGCAATCCTTAAAAAAGAAGGAAAGAAAGTATTTTAAAATAAACATTCTGACTGCCAGAATCTGAAGTAAACTTCAGATTCAATTTTGTATGTGGTAGAAATGAGAAGAACTAGGGTTCTCTATTTTGACACTTAGCATAAATTCCTTGCTTTTTGATGACTCCAGTGAGACTGAAATATCTCATTCTTTCTGACCAGAATTTAAAAACTTAAACATCCATTACAAGTCCCAAGGTTAGGAAATTCAGCTTACATTCACTTGTTAAGGGTTTGAAAGTGTCTAGAAGAAATCAGGCAGTAGACCTAATAAAACTGAATATCCACTACCTTTATACTGTATTAATCTCAACCCACCACCACCCACCCCTTATTTTGTTTTATTTCCTCAGGGAAGCAAAAAAATTTGTGAGTGAAAATGAAGGGGCTCTTGGGAAAGGAAAAGGAAAACGGTGGTTTGCATTTAAGATGATGATGGGCAAGGTAAGTATTTTCTTAGCTCAATTTGGTTGGTGCCATTTATGCTCAGTGGAAGCCAGGTTGCCCCCGAGGGGTGGTAAAATTGGTTCTGTTCTGAGTGAAAAAAATGTTATGCGTTATGTCTATACATAGGTACATATACAGTAGATAAAGAGTATTCTGCGTTACTGAAATTTGGAGAAAGGGATGATTCAGAAAAAAAATTGTCCTAAAAGGCTCTTTAAAGGAGTTAAAATGAAAATAAGTCGATAAACATTGATTTATGGCAAAAGACTGACCTGTGTGCTTTTATCACTTCCAAATGTAAAAGGTTGAGCCCCTTTCATTTTCATTCCCTGGGAGTTAAGGGATTCTGGGTCAAGGTTTCTTTCTCAAAATGTGTACAAGTTACACGGCCATATAGCTGTTCTCTACCATGAACATCAACTGTAGATTGGATAGAAAATAAGAAAAAACAAGTGATATGCCAATATAAATATAGATCTTTGGAAAAGATAGAAAAGAAACTAACATTTATTTAGCACTTACTATGTGCCAAGCACTGAATTAAATCCTTCTATAAAAATTAAATCTTTATATAAAAATTTTTCCATATTTAATTCTCACAGCAAAGTAGGTATGTAGGTATTATTATCTCCTCTTTACAAATGTTATACCACCTGAGGCTAAATATATTCCCATAAAGATGGGAGTTTTGTGACTGAAGTTCATATATCTTAAATATGAAATATTTAGATAGATCTGTAATATATATTTATACATCATATATATCATAGATTAGTTTTGTCTGTTTTTACAATTTAAATAAATGGAATCATATAGCATTTATGCTTTTGTTTCTGGCTTCTTTGATGCAATGTTATTTTCATGAGATATGTTCATGTCATGTGAGTTATAGTTCATTTTTATTTATGTGTTGTATCCCATCGTATGAAGATGCTGTAATTTATTTATCCATTCTGTTATAGATGAATATTTGGGTTGTTTCTGATCTAGGTAATCTTTCAAACTCCAGACTTGTCTCAAATCTTATTTAGGCTCCCCATGTCTGTCTAGCTCACCCATTATCTCAGCATAATCTGTACATGTGCAAAGTTATCTGCCCCATTCTCATTCTTCTTCTTAGTGGTCCTCTTGATCATGGGTAACCCAACATAGTTGGGTAAAATGGAAGGAAGATCTTTTATAAAAACTAATTTATGATTCTTTTTCTTCTTCCTTTTCCTGTAACACCATGCCTTCCCATTTAGCTGACTGTTCTACCTCTACCAGAATGAAAAGACTTAGCACTTACCATCCTGTATAGAAATTACCTGTTTATGTACAGTGTACTTGATCCAGAAGCCCTTCAAGGCAGGAACTATGTCTTATTTATATTTCTTTAATTTCTTCATGCAATGAATATTTAATTAAACACACACCATTTGCTGATCACCTTATTAGGTGCTAACTCAGTCCCTGCTCTCTTATTGTGTGGTAGAATAAACAGATATTTCTCAGTGGTCAGCATATTTTCTGTAAAACAGAGAGTCAGTAAACATTTTTTAATTAAATTGGTCCAGGGGTAGGTGGGGAACAGGGAGGCAAGTGAAACTAACATCTCCCCTTTTTACAAAAAGCAATATGTGATGCCAGAGAGATCTTTCCAAGCTCATTGTCATGAGATATTTTGGGATGAGTGTGGGAGATAAACATCTTAACAAACAAGCAGTTGGGTTTTACTGTTGTACTTGGCTTTCTTTTCAGAAATGGGTAAAATTTCTCCGTGATTTTGAGAACTTCAAAGCTGCTTGTGTCCCCTGGGAAAATAAAATCAAGGCAATTGAAAGTAAGTGCTCAATCTCATTAGATGGGGAATGCTGCCCTAGATAAATGTCTCATAAGCTAATCAGATGCCTTTCTCAGTTTCTGAACTATTGGAAAGATTAAAAACAAGAAAACAAACAAATAAAGACATTTTCATGTCCTCTTTGCTCACTGTGAAGATTTGCTAGCACTTACCAATCACAGCACTGGAGACCCCATTCTCCCTTCCTGCATTAGACCAAAATATTTTTTTGACCTTGATTTTTCTTCTACACATGGAAGTCAGTATAGTGCACAATGACACTGAATCATCATTGGGAAGGCAGAGATTTTATTTCGGCAATGAACGTGACATTGAAAGTAGGTACTTTAAATATTATAAATTAACTATATTTCAGTTAAAAAACTCATATACAAATATCAAAAAAACAGAAAATATATATTCACTTGGATGTTAGACAGTAATCAAAATGAACAATGTCTAAAAACAGTGAAGAAATCTTAAAGTATCATTTTCAAACCTCTGAAGTAGAATAAGCAATAATCATCCAGGAACCAGCTATATGAATATCACATTGTGCCTTCATTTTGTACAATATTCATAGTGTACAGAGAAGGCAGGAGAATGTACTCAATCAAAAACCTATTTAGTATAGGGCTGTAGGCTTAGAATAAGGCAAATAAAAATTTTAAAGTATTGTAAATATGATAGTATGTCATTTCTAAGATAAAGAATATAAGGAAAAGGGGATAACATTTAAAATAATTTTGAGCATAATCTTGCCATATTCTGGTTTGTAATAGTTTTGACTAGGATCTGATTTTCTTCCATGCCCCTCCAGATAGCAGGGCAGATTTTCCTGCTGGCTAAATGTTGCGTTGCCTAATTAAAATAGAGGCTCCATAGGGAGATAACACAGTTGATGGATATTTCACTGACAAGATTGGGCACGTTTTAGGAGTGACTATCCCTCAGTCCTCTGTCCCTCATTATCAAATGGCAATGAATTAAAATACATCAGCTCATTAATGGAACTTCCTCACACATATTCCTGTGCCATCCCTTTCTTGCCTTATTTTCCTCCTCAACACTTATCACTATCTAAAATACTATATTACTATATCTCAATTAAATTTAATTAAATTTAAAAATAAATTATTAAATAAATAATAAATTAAAAATACAGTCATTTCATTTCATTTTGTGTTCATTTCTTCCAATAGACATGAAGGCAGAGATTTTGGTTTGCTCTTTCCCGGATCCCTAGACCTAGAACTTGCTTGGCCCTAATGAATATGTGTTGAGTAAAATTAAACAGAAGACATTTTCCAAATGCCTACTATTCTAGGAAATGGAAAAAAGAAATTTAGACACATCAAAAAAAGAATAGTCATCATGAAATTCTTAAGTTTTAACTGTGCAGCTAAAATATGGTACCTTGAGAGCCATTGTGAAACAGAAGGCCCTTTAGAGCATTAAGATCCTGATACAATGTGTGTTGAAAGAAGTCTGGATTTTTTTCTTGCTTTGCTACAGATTTGCTGTTTGACTCTGAGCCAGCCATTTAATCCCTCTGAGCCTCAGTCTACTCATTTATGAAATGATAAGGATGAATCTTAATCAGTTATGAGATGTATCCCAAGAAATTTGTAATTAATGATAGCTAAAATATATACAATTTGCAAATCATTTATTTTTAAAGTACACTAGAGCAGGTTCCAGTCTATCTCAATAGCAATGTCATGGTCACATGTGTTGCAATAGCCTATCTTGAGTGGAATAGAAACAAATGGAATTATTTTTATTGCCAGAAGTTGCACAGAGGAATGAGTTACACATATGACCATAATTTATCATGTGTGTCACAGGGGGAAAAACATATTGAGAGCTACTCAATAATACTTTCAGTTATCTTCCCTCCTCCCCTCTTCCCTCAGAAATTTGGAGCAGTCAACCTGGACAGTTCAAACAAATGTGGATTATTTTCCACATTTATTTTTTGATTAGGTTGTCCTGATATTTTTCACTTTTCGTGGTGCTTTTTGCCTCACTGTGGAGAATTGACACTTATTTTCTATTCTATCAACAATCACCATAACAACCATTTATTGAGTGCCACTCAGAAACCCTACAAACATTATTTCATTTAATCTTTAACATGCCGGCATTGTGCATATTAGCTTTCTGTTTTAGAGTTGTGGTCAATAACTGTCCCAGAATAAGTTAGCAGAGGAGCCAAGATAAAAGGTGAAGTCTGTCTGGGCCCAAAGCTTGCCATTTTCTCAGTGTAGTGTGCTGGTTTTTGCTCTGAAGAAGATTTTATAAACTTTTTCTTTTGCACCGGGTCCTAGAGGAGATTAGACCAGGACAATGGCATGATAAGTAATTACAGATTTCCTTGATAGTTATCCTATTTGGGGAACTATTTCCCACCTTCTCATGTATTTATTTTTCAATGAGTTATTTATTTAATTATATATTTCATATTCTATAAGATACGTAATGTATTAAGCTCTTAATGATAATCATAAGTGCACTGTATACTTTTGGATATTGCATTAGTTGAAAAGTATGAAACCTATCTAAGAGTAAATTAGCAGAGTCTTTGGATTGGACTAACCATCTCATAGAAAGTACCTTACCACAGGTAGGGAAAGCGTGTGTCTGTGGTAGTCTTTCAAGCTGAACTGAATGAAAGGTGGAAAGAAATGGGACATGCAATCAGTTTATGAAAGGTTGAGGTCTTCTTGTCCCTTTCTGGCTCTATAGTTTGGGCAATGCTTTGATATTTAGGGCTCTCTATTTCCACATTTGGCTTTTCCACAAAATTTAGTTACAATCAGTCCATGTAAGCGTGTGAAGTTCTTTGCTTTATACTCTTGAGTTATAAGTTATTGAAACAGTTAAATGGAAAATAGACTTATACTAAGAGAGGCCTGAATAATTTACCTTCTCTGCAAATTTTTTTTCAGAAAAAAGTAGGTTAAGCATGTACCCTATTTATAATATTTATACTTTATATTATAAAACTAATATAAATGCTTTTCTCTTAAAGAAATGGCCATTTAATCTTATAAAAGTTTCAGAAATGTTACTATATTCCTTTTAAAGGTCAGAATCATCTAACATAATATCTCATTTAATCTTCTGAATAAGCTTGATGTGATTGATTAATTGATTGAGCAAATACTCACTGAGTGCCTACCATTTATTAGGCATGTTTCTCGGCACTGGGGATGCAATACTGACAAAGACAGGCAAGGGTCGATCTTACATTCAAATGTGTTGATATGTGTGTGCGTGGGTGGAGAGACAGTTCATAAAACACAAGCAAATAAATAATGAAGATGATTATGGACTGTGGTAAGTGGCAAAGAGAAGCACTCTCTTCGTGTTCCCCTCCCAAAAGTCTTTCTAATCCGCCATGCTCTCACTCACTGCTCCATCTCTAAATAAAAACTAACCAAATATTTTCTAAATTTGGTTTTGAAGGAGTCCCAAATTACCAGGCTTCATTAAGTTTCCACAAAGCTCTGTCCCGTACTTGGCAGAATCACAAGAGGAACTCAAGTCTAAAACTCATGCTGTTTCCATTTTGATTCCAGTAGGACCTGGATCCCTATACTAGTGTGGACCAGGTACTCACCTGATGACTCCCAACTTTTTTTCATATAAAAAATAGCTTTGATAATTCTTGTCATGGAGGAATTCCGTGAAGTTCTACATCACATGGTGATGCTGTGGAGTTTTACTATCATGCCAGCCTTGTAAAAGGCCTAGAACCACGTGGTTACCTGCAGAGATGCACCTTATTAACCACATTGCATTGCATATTTTGCTAAAGAAGCTGTGCATTTGTGCTCCCTGGAGTACAAGTATAATATATACCTACTGTGACTCCAGCATTACTGTTAAAGCCATGGATTAAATCATTAAATGTCTTTCAAGCTGGAGATTACAAGTCTTTCTAAGAATCAAAATCTGCTTCTTCCTAATAGTAAACTACAGCATCAAAGGTGTGATAGACCTCTTCTTTTTTTAGACCAGAAGTAGCTTTAGACAGACAACCTTAAGCACAGAGTTTAAACTGCATGTTTCCCTGCTGGCCTAAAGGCACCAGAAAATATGAATTAAATTTGCCACATTTAATTCCCTATCCCTAGACCAGTTTGAAAGAAACTGTGCTTTGAATCCTAGCCTAACAAGATGGTATTTATATTGTACTTTACAGCAGGTGATTTAACTGGTCTTTTCCCATTTAGAAATGTGCATTATTTATCTGCTTGTCTTATTACCCATCTGTTCAAGAGGAAATTATACATGATGACAGACTACAAATTACTCTGCCTTAATAATAAATAACCAGAGGGAGAGATGAAACTTTAACATTAATTCAAAGGAAACACAGAAAATTCAGGAATAAGAATATTACATAAGCTTTAGGCCTCACTTTAATAAATACCAAAGACTTTTCATATATTAATAATTTACTAATGAAATAGCATTTATTAGTTAGATTAAAGAGAAAAGGAATTGGTCATTTATGGGCACAATCCAAATTTGTGAATTTGACCAGCCTTAGCTGATTGATAGATATTATCTGTATCTATTCTTACACACACACATTCATTGCCTATTTATTCTATATAGCATAGTTGTTTTTGTTTGTTTGTTTGTTTGTTTGTTTTGCGGTACGCGAGCCTCTCACTGTTGTGGCCTCTGCCGTTGCGGAGCACAGGCTCCGGACGCGCAGGCTCAGCGGCCGTGTTTCACGGGCCCAGCCGCTCCGCGGCATGTGGGATCTTCCCGGACCGGGGCACAAACCCATGTCCCCTGCATCGGCAGGCAGACTCTAAAACACTGCACCACCAGGGAAGCCCGCATAGTTTTCTTTTAAAAAAAATGAATTTAACTATGATTATACTTGAGGAGCAATAGAGCACTGTGAATAAGAGAAATCGAGATTTGGAGTCAGACACCTATAGATCAAAACTATCTGATTTAGAACTCTGGCTCCATCATTTACTATCTACGTAACTATCAATACATATGTAACCCTGGCTCCATCATCTACCAGGTGTATAACCTATGGAATTTAGTCTCTTGTAAAATGGAAGTACAGTAGATTCCCCTGGCAGGGATTTGATGATGATTAAATGAATTAATTAATATGCAGAGATCAAATAGGTATCTGGAACAAAGATTCATTAAATTTTAGCTATTATTATTATTAATCACTTGGATCAGTCAACTGCTGTGTTTAAGCTTTTGATTCCCCATCCACACAGTAGAACTAATAATTCTTAACCTTATCAGGTTGTCGAGGTAGTAAAACGAGTTGATGCTGATAATGTTCTTAGTATATGTAATTGACCATCAAAATATGTTAGCTACTATTATTATTATTCCTCATTATTGTTCTTTACAAGAGTAAATCAGTTTTATTTGAGAGACTAAGCACATGGAAATGACTGTTCTTTTTAATTATGCTCTTTTAGGTCCACTATAGAAGGGTTTCTTTTTTTAGGAAATGCCTGTTCCAGTCAACAATCTCTAGGAGGATAGAACTGCTAGGATAAATGAACATGAAGAGGGAAAACGCCTGCTTTTTCATTTTTGTGTTGAGAAAGGGAAAGGGAATATGGAGCTTTGATGTCAACTGGTTGATTTGCTTTCTCTCCTTTATGATCTTTGATCTTTGTTTGTTTTGTTACTGTTCTTTCCCCTTCTGCCACTGGTAGGTGTCATGCAGAAGGAACATTGTCTTCTGGATACTTTGGTCTCTTTGACCTGTGTCTAGGTCTTTCCTACAATCACTCTGGTTTTAATGAAATCTGTTTTCTTGCAATTCATTTCTTTATACCTAGGATTTTGTAAAGAAAAGCCTTAGCTGTCACTTCTCTACTTCCAAATAAAATTGTTGTGAAGCCACTGTTAAGTCTAAAAACTGGAATTTGGAAGCTTTGGAGTCTAAACTTTTTCACCCATTATGAATATGGATTATACATAGGGTAGGGGGTACTTTCTGAAACATTTTTTTTTTATTGGAGTATAGTTGCTTTACAATGTTGTGTTAGTTTCTGCTGTACAGCAAAGTGAATCAGCTATACGTATACATATATCCCCTCCTTTTTGGATTTCTACAGAGTGAAGTAAGTCAGAAAGAGAAAAACAAATATTGTATATTACCGCATATATGTGGAATCTAGAAAAATGATACGGATGAACCTATTTGCAAAGCAGAAATAGGGACACAGACGTAGAGAACAAACATATAGACACCAAGTGGGGGAAAGAGGGTGGGATGAATTGGGATATTGGGACTGACATATATACACCACTATGTATAAAATAGATAACTAATGAGAACATACTGTATAGCACAGGGAACTCTACTCAATGCTCTGTGGTGACCTAAATGGGAAGGAAATCCAAAAAGGAGGGGATATATGTATACGTATAGCTGAAACATTTTAATTTGCTTCTCTTTTTTGCTTTTAGGTATATTTATACTCTGCCCTCATTTGCCAGGGGTTGTGTTTGTGGGACTGGGAAAGGGTGGACCATGGTGCTAATTAAAAGAGCAAAAGTGTAAAAAGCCAGTAAGGAAGGAAGGGAAGAAGGAAGGATGGAAGTAAGGGAAGGGTGGGTCAGTATCCTGTGCTCGGAACTCTATACCAGAGGGTTTCACGAGTGTTTCCAGGGAAAAGCTTGCCCTGGATACCTAAAGATGAATGTTGTTGATGAACAACTGGAATGACTAACAAGCTGGAAGTCCACTGCCTTCAATAAAACATGATGAGTGAACCTGGCTGAGGCAGCCCTCGGGTAGTTGATACCAGAGAACATAGATAAGGGCCATGAAATGATATGAAATCACTGGGAGCCAGGTGGATGATCATATGTCCTGGGAGAGGAGGATCTGCTTCAGCATTTCTGCACACAGACCAGTGCATCTGGTTACAACACGTGGGGGGCGTGTTTTGCAATATCACACACTTTTAGAAATCTTGTAGAACTCTGAACCCCTCTACAAAGTGAAACGAGTTCCAAATACTCAGACTTAAAAGTAACTGACATCTTTCAAAATGTCCAATTAGACATTGAATTCCTTTTAGGTGTCTGTAAAAACTACCACAGTACGGGGTGGGTGGGGGTGGGTAGAGATTTCTAACTCTTACCTCTTAGTAATGGTAACTGAGTTTTAGCTAGGTACATGATAGCACAGTTTAAAGACTCTATCTCCTGGCCTCCCTTGGTAAGTTGTGGTCATGTAACACAGTTCAATGGGATGTTAGCAGAAGTGATGTGTTCAAAGTCCAGTTTATGCCCATAAAAGAAAGGATTTGCCTTCCACTGCTTTCCCCTCTTTCCCACTGGCTATCATATGAATATAATGGAATGAGCTGGAACAGCTATTTTAAACCACAAGATGAAAGCTGCATGTAGAGAATTTCACAGCAAGAAGACTGTAGGAGGCTAAGTCCCAGATACCATAGAGCTACCATATCAGCCGTGTCATAGTTACACTCAATCTGAAACATGAGAGAGAAGAAGCCTTCTATTTTATCTTCTTTTTGTTTTTATATTTTTATAGTTGCATTGAGGTATAATCAACAAAAACAAATTGCACATATTTATGTATACAATTTGATAACTAGGGGCATGTGTATACACACATGAAGCCATACAATCAGGAAACAAAACACACACTCCCCTCACAAAAGTTTCCTTGTGCCCCTTTGTAACATATCCCTCCATGACCACCACCATCCCCAATCAACCAGCAATCTGCTTTCTGTCACTGTAGATTGCATTTTCTAGAATTTTGTACAAATATTTTTATGGAGTATGCATTTTTTGCCTGGCTGTTTCATTTATAATTATTTTGAGACTTATCCATGCTTTTGCATATATCATTAGTTTGTTTTTATTAGTAGTATTCTATTGTATGTATATGCCACAATTTGCTTATCCATTATGGACTTGTGAGTTGTTTCCAGTTTAGCTTTGGGCTATTACAAACAAAGCGGCTATGAATATTTGTGTACAAGTCTTGGGTTAAGACATGCTTTTATTTCTCTTGCGTAAATAACTAGAAGTGGAATAGCTGGTCTACTACTATGGTATGTGTTATGTTTAACATTTTAAGACACTGCCAAACTGTTTTCCAAAGTGGTTGACCTAATTTCCATTTCCATCAATAGTGAAAGAGAGAGTTCTAGCTGCTTCACATCCTCAGCAGCATATGGTATGATCATTCTTTATTTCAGCCGTTCTAGTAGGTGTGTAGTTGATTTTCATTTCCCTGGTGACTAATGACATTGTGCATCTTTTCAGGTGCTTATTTTCCATTTATAGAACTTCTTAGGTGAAGTGTTTTTTCAAAATTTTTGCGCATTGTTTATTAGAATGTTAGTCTTCTTATTGAGTTGTAAGAGTTTTTTGTATATTATAGACCCAAATACTTTGTCAGATATATGTTCACATATCTTTTCTCCCATGCTGTAACTTACCTTTTTATTTATCAGAATCTTTGGAAAAGTGAAAGATATTAATTATGATAAGGTGCAATTTAAGGATTTTTAAAATCTAATAGCATGTACTTTTTGGGTCCTATTTTTAAAAAACCTTTGCCAAACCCAAGGTGACCAAGATGTTATGCTGTGTTTTCTCCTAGAGTTTTATAGTTTTAACTCTTAAATACTTAAGTCTATGACACATTTTGAGTTAATTTTTGTAAATGGTTTGAGGTAAGAGTGGAGAGCTTTCATTTATTTTTGTTTTATTTTATTTTACATATGGGTATTTAATTGTTCCAGCATCATTGTTGAAAAGATTATTTTCACCATTGAATTGCTTTGGCACTTTTGTAAAAAGAAATCAATTGATTATATATGTGTAGGGCCATTTCTGAATTCCTATTCTGTTCCATTGATCTATGTTTATCTTTATGTCAATATCATACTCTGATTACTTTAGCTTGTGGTAAGTTTTGAAATCAGGTAGTATAAATCCTCCAATTTTGCTTGTTTTTCAAGGTTTTTCTGGCTATTCTTGGCATTTTCTTACAAATTTTATGATCAGTTTATCGTTTTATAGAAATTACCTTCTGAAATTTTGATTGGAATTGCCTTGAATCTATAGGTAAATTTGGAAATGATTGCCATCTTAACAATACTGAGTCTTTTGTTCTGTGAACACAGTATATCTCTCCATTTATTTAGGTCTTTTAAAATGTCTCTCAACAATGTTTTACAGTTTTCAGTGTACAAATTTTGTGCATATTTTATCAACTTTATCCCTATTTCATATTTTTGATGATATTGTAAGTTGTATTGTCTTTAACTTCCATTTTTGATTATTCATCGCTAATGTACAGAAGTGTTATTTATTTTCAAAATTTAACATTGTATCCCATAACCTTGCTAAACTCACTGGTTAGTTTCAATAGCTTATTAAAAATTCTTTAGGGGCTTCCTTGGTGGCGCAGTGGTTGAGAGTCCGCCTGCCGATGCAGGGGACATGGGTTCATGCCCCGGTCTGGGAGGATCCCACATGCCGTGGAGCGGCTGGGCCCATGAGCCGTGGCCACTGGGCTTGCGTGTCCAGGGCCTGTGCTCTGTGGCGGGAGGGGCCACAGCAGTGAGAGGCCCACATACCACAAAAAAAAAAAAAAAAAAAAAAATTCCTTAGGATTTTCTACATAGACAATGAAGTCATCTATGATTAAAGAAAGTTTTATTTCTTTAAAAACAAAAACAAAAACTACCACAGTGTTATGAGAATAAGTAAGTGGTACCTAAAGAGTGAGCTAAGTCCTGGAAATAGAGGTCTGACTCTCATGTGAGCTTGGTCTCATCTTAGTAAGTGGAGGCTGAAATTTGCTCCACATGAACCTCCCTCTTCCTGTAATAATGCTCTTCCATCAGTAATGCTTCAAAAGCTAGAGGCAAAAAAAAAAAAAAAAAAAAAAAAAAAAGCTAGAGGCCTCAAGAAAACCAATGGTCCCCAGGAGATGTTTTGCTAAATGAGTCAGGACAAAGGGCCTGATGCAGTGGGTAGCTGAGAATGTTCACTGATTCTTCTTGGGCAACTGAAAATGAAAACTGGGAAGACTGGGAAAACTAGCAACTTGATGTTGAATCTTAAGTGATTATCAAAGAAACCTGGCTTTTGTTAATCTATGAGATCTCAACCTGAGACTCAAATTCCGGTTTTTTCTTCCTCTTCCATTCTCTGATTTAAGAGAATGTTTTTGTTTTTGGACTCAGTGAATAAAAATTGCACAGATCATTTCACTTTCCCTGGGGTGAGTGCGAGCTGACAACACATTCTTGCCTATGCCCTCCAAATTCATTCCCCAGACCTGAAGTGACTGTTTAAAGGTCAAGTTCCCCTGCCCCACCCCCCACTGCTTAACACCTGTCAATGACTTCATCACATTTAACATAAAATTCTCACTTTTTACCTTTCCCTAAGAGACCCCACACACTGTGGTTTGGTTTCTTTCTTCATCCGTATCCATCACCACTTTCCTTTGTTCATTGTGCTCCAACCAGACAGCCCTTAGGTTTGTCCCTCAATTGTCCTGAGCTCTTGCTTCCCTCACGATATTTGTTCCTGCTCTTTCCTCTGCTTGAGCTGCTCTTCCCCAGCTCTGGGCTTTGCTGCCTGTTCCTGCAACTTCAGATCTGTGCTCAGATGTTACCTCTCTGGGATACCTTCCTTGACAAGCCTACCTAAAGCAACCCCTCTCATAATTTTACCTTCTTCCCTCTAGGACTGACCTGGCTAAATTATTATATATACTTTTATAATAATATGATTATATGTAATATGATATATATTATGTATAAATATATAATACATATGTCATATACATATATAATACATACCTATATCATATATATCATATATAACATACATATATACTATGTAATACTCATAATATATACATGTAATAGATGATATATAATATTACATATATCAAACATACATATAATGTAATATAATATGTATTATGATAAATGTATATTTCTTTATTTCTTTTAAAATTATTGCATATTTGTTGTTCCCACATCTCACTAAAATGTAAGTTGCATTAGGGCAGCAACCTGTCTCTGATATTGTGTTTCACATCTAAGATAATTCCTGACAGAAGATAAATATGTGAAGAGTAAATGGACTTCGGCTTCTATGCTACCTGTGAAATGCCATTTACACAGGAGGACAACAGAGGATGGTGTATAGGATAACCGTCCATAAGAGATGTGGTAAACTTTTCTGAGAAGAACATTGTTGCTTGAGAAAAAGGAGGAAGAAGTTCAGTAACTATCAAAATAATTAGAATGATGCTAACTACTGGCCAGGCATTGTAGTAACTGTAATAGGGAAGAACCTTTGAATTCTATTACAGTAATCACTAAAGGGATGTTACCTATAAGCTTAAATGATACATAATGGCCCATTTTGGGGAACCCTGCCTTCCAGGTAATGAGCACTAAGCTAAAATACCTTTGTTTAGCTCATGGGAGACATCCTGACCAGGCCCACCTGTGAATGACTGCAGGAAGGGAGAAATGAACACATCCTCTTCAGAGGCTGAATGGAACCAGGAAATGTTTGGCTTTACTCCCTCCCCTTGTCGTATTAAAGAAGCCTGAATTCTAACTCAGGCAAGATGGTTCTTTGGGGCATGACTTCACCATCTTCTCGGTCTGCTGGCTTTCCAAATAAAGTCGTTATTCCTTGCCCCAACACCTCATCTCTCGATTTATTGGCCTGTCCTGCAGGGAGCGGTAGGAGCTTGGACTCGGTGACATAACCACTTTATATACCTTTGTTCACTTAACTGTGTTAACTCAAAGAATAAGATGGGCTCTTCAAATAGCAATCCTAGCTGCCAAGCAAAACGCAGCTTTCTCTTGGATGGACTCTAAAGATGTAGTCATTCTACACAGCTACATCTACTTCCATCATGTTAACATTTTCTCCTTCTGGATAGAAAAAGAAAATGCTAGAGCCTGTAAAGAAAAGAACCCATGTGTTGCAATGAGAAGACTTATTTTGAAAAGCACCAAGACATGGCTTTTGTCTTGTTTTGACCTTTCTTCCAAACTTTTATTTTCTTTTGAATAGGTCAGTTTGGCTCATCAGTGGCCTCATACTTCCTCTTCATGAGATGGATGTATGGAGTAAATATGGTTCTCTTTATCCTGACGTTCAGCCTTATCATGTTGCCAGAGGTAAGATTCTGACTTCCAGTTTACAAAACATGCTGAAACAAGCTTCTTCTGCAATCACTCTACTAAAAAAAACTCTTTTCCTTAAGAGTAAGATGACTATCTAGCCGCCTACGCTCTTAGAGACATAGTATTTGTAACCAGATTAATCTTCAAAATGGTGCCCATGAGCCGCAGGTCCTAATCCTTCTCCAAAGGGTATGTGAGCCTCCTGAAATCATATATGAAATGTGTGTATTGTGTATGTTGAAATGAATATTTCTCTGTGGAAAGATTCCCAAGGTGGTCCCTGTGCACAAATATTAATTGCTCAAGAGGAAGACTTTGACATCTTGTGAGTTCATTTATTTTGCCAAGTTTGCTTTGAAAGAGACATTACTTAATGCAACTCAAGGCATCCAGCTTTTCTTTCTGAAGAAACACAAAGTGAGCAAATTTTTCCAGGTATAAAATAAGATACCCCCCCCTCCCCGCCCCATTCCATGGGTCTCTTAAGACCAAGGTCAGTGAGGAGAGTAAAACTGATAGTGGGTCCAGATTGCAGAAGAAGACAAAGCTCTGAGCTGGGGTCGGGGGAGGGGGGAGATTCAATTAACTCAGACCAAGAAGCAACACTGAGGTTGTGGACTTACCCATAAGAAGTTAAATGACTCTGACTTCTTTGGATGCTATCATACAGAAGTTGGGAGGCTTTGTTTAACCTACAAAGGATCTTTCCAGGTACCAGTGTTTCAAAGCCAATGTATTTAATACAGCATTGGCAACAGCCAAAACTAATTGTTTTGAGTGACTTTTTGTCCCCATCTTTTAAAATCAAGGCCAGCTTTTATATCAAGCCTCCCCACAAGCATAATACTAATACTACTAGTGCCTTACATGCATAATGTGTTTCAGCTTTTAACAATGCAAAGCACTTACACTTTCTTTTACTTACTGAGCTTCACAACAAATTTATAAAGTAGACTATAGAAGAGTTTTTCTTTCTCCATTTAAAAAAACATGGAAACTGAATCACATAATGCTTATTAGACTTAGCTAATACCACAGGGTGAGGTTTTTTTTTAAGCTGATCCGGGACGAGGACCCATGATTCTTCTTTTGTAACAAGATTTTGCACCTTATTTTGCTAGTTTTATAATCTTTGAGCTAATTCTGGGGGTTCTTTGGCTATCTGGCTCGTAGAAGACAGTAGACATAGATCAGAAATCCTCAGACTCCTAAGGTCATAAGTAGAGTTCATCTCCTAAGCAGAACTTTCAGGCAATGCAGCACAATGTATGTGTTCATCTATTTCAAGTTAACAACGGCTTTGCTTTTGCTCATCTCTCTAAGGAAATCTGAAACTCCATCACCAGCTACTTTGATGCTCTTCAGTGTCAGATGCAGGGTATACAGGGAGCTTTATCAGCTGCATTTACTCTTTCCCTGCCACAGCATGCTGCTTCCTTGTGGAGGAAATGAGAGGTTGTAGCGAATTCAGTCTAACTTTAGGAAATTGCAGATGCCTAATGTGTAGTGGAGGGAGCTAATATGTGTTCCATTAGGTGTATTCCTAGAACTAGGAAGTGTATTGGTTTTGGATGCTTTTTACAGGTTGTGTTAGGTGTTGAGGTGTATCCTGTTTTCTGGGCATTGATTACGACTCCAGCAAATGAACAAAAGAGGTTGGGCTCCCTGCATGCTAACTTTATAGAACCAGCAGAGGGCAGGACTGGTCATCTCCTGCCAACAATGCTACATTTTTCAGGGACCTCCACCCAGCAGCCTCACTCAGCATTCCTCTGATGCATTTGCCCTTTTGCCCAAAGTTCCTATGTCACTGTACAAACTGGAGACCCTGGTCTTCTCTGTTTTCTGTGGCCTCAAACTCTGGGGAAAGATAATCTGAGTAGAACCCACCCTCTGTTCTGTTCAGTGTCAGGAAGCCAGAGGGGCTGCTGTGGAAGCCATGCAGTTTGTGTGGAGAGAAGGAGCAGGGGCTGATTTGCAGCCCTTGCCTAGTCAAGTTCTGCACCCAAATTTCCATCCACATTCATCCTCCTCCCTTGGCCCCAGCCCCAGGGAAGGGATGTTTTCATGTCTCACAAGAAGCAACATCTGCTTGGCCAACCGTGTGTCTGCCCTGGGGCTAGAGGGGTGGGTTTTTTTTTTTTTCTTCCAGTTTTCAATAGTGCTCCTAGTATGACCCTACTCTTGTCCCGTCTCTGGCTGGCTCTGCCGTTAATCATATCTCTTTAATCTGGTAGCACAAGATCGGGGAGGTAAACCTGAATCAGTGGTGAAGCAGATATGACAGTCAGGGTATAGTCTTCCTGCCTAGTTGACACCCTCTAATGGTATGAGTGATTCTCTTTACTCCTCTCTTCCTTGACATGAAGGAGAGACTCTCCCTCCACCCCACCCCTGAGGGGTATTCCCATATGAAGAAGTGCTTAGTATGGTTTTCTTGAACACTATAATCCCCAAAAGGCCACCTCTCTCCTTTCCAGACCTCCTAAATGAGACCAGTTTAGAGGTGGTGGTGGGTAGTTGGGCTCCAGCAAGCCCTGAACAACATGGTTGGCTCCACTGCTGGTGGTCCGCGGAAGTCAGAATGCAGGATCCTTAGCATTCCTTTGTTCTTAACTCTGGATTTCGTAGTCGATTCCCAGAAAATGGGACCCCACATGGAGACCCACAGAGTCCCCATGAAAAAGTTTCAGAAGTGCTTTTAAACAAAACCGTTTGTGATCACATGTGTGCCTCAGACTTTGTTTCCAATTGTTAACTGCTTTCTTTGTTTCTCCATGTAGTACCTCTGGGGTTTGCCATATGGCAGTTTACCTAGGAAAACGGTTCCCAGAGCTGAAGAGGCATCAGCAGCCAACTTTGGTGTGTTGTATGACTTCAATGTAAGTGATTCCACACAGCTGTGTTCATAAGAGGACACATTTTTCCATATTCTGAAACTCCGTGGCCTCCTCTTCTGAGGCCAGATGAAGGTCTAAGAGAGATGTCTCTGCCCGCTTTAAAAAAAAAAAAAAAAGAAAGAAAAAGTAAATAGGGTTTGGGAATGTAATAATATGATTAAATGGGAATATAGACTATTAAATGAAGGTGAGCTCAGAGTTCAAAGACTTCACAAGAATATTATTATCTGTGACTTTGAAAAAGCACAAAGGAAGAGTTTGCAAATGTGCTTTTTGGAAAATCTTGTTGAATTCTTCGGGCTTTGATATTACATATTAACTTCTTCACTTCCTAAACAAATCTATTTAACATTACTGAATAGTCAATACTAAATAAAGCTAAATAGTAAGTACTAAACAATACTAAATTCTAGCTTCTGTATAATATGAAAATGAGCATCACTTGATCGTGGTACCCAAATGAGCGTTATTCCATTGTAGCACTAGAATGAATATTACACTTCGAGCTCCCCTAGGTGGGGATTATTGTCATGGCAGGGACTCATTTCTGCCCATTGAAAAATCATTTTGGAGTGTGATTCAATTCTGTGACAAAAATTCAATTCCACAGATTCTTTTTAAAATAGTGGCCAGATTAGAGATGTTTGGAAATGTATAGGATGAGAAAGTAGCACAGTGGAGATTGGGGAATTAGTAATTCAGGAATTTTTAAAGAGTAGAAAATGAGAATAAAATTTTATGTAGACCGGGGAATGAAGGAAGGAGACAATAAAGTCTGCAGGTTTATAGAATTAATATGCATATATTTCACAGATGTTTTGAATTCTACCCTCAACCTCTCTAAATCATGAGCTTCCTAAAGAGCGGCTTACATCTGCTGCATCTTCTTTGAAGCCCTTAACATAATATTCAACCAATAGAGGCTTAATGAATCTTGTTGACTGGGAATCCTGAGCAAGGGGGAGGATTTGTAGAGCATTGAGATAAGAACCAAAGAAATTTATGTGAGCAGTACCAGCAAATGTAAACTTTAGGAAAGGTTCTCAGGCTCTGAGTAAACAAGGCAGCTATAGAATAAGCATAAGGCAGAGCGGCAGCCCCAACTTGGTGGCCTTTGGAATCTTAAATCACACCCGTCAGTTGGAATTTTCATTTCCAGTCAACATTTATTTATGGAATATAAACAGGCACTGGTTTTACAAAGATGAATGTGACATGGCTCTTGACCTCAAGGTAGTCATGACAGTAGAAGAAAGATACATAGGCAACTAGTATACAGTGTGTTCCACACTTAGTAAAACGATGGGAAAAAAAAAAAATACTGGGGAGCCCTGAGGAAGCGGTTGTCAATTTTGCTAGGGTGTCTGGGTTTCAGAGTGGAGATAGCCTCTGAGTTAGATTTTACTTCTTTTATTTCTTCTTTTATCACTTCATCTTCTTCCGTCTCTCTATCTTTATCTCTCTCTCCTTCCCCCATTTACATTTCAAATAATTTATTACTATGTACCCCCCACACTATTTTTATTTCTCATTCTCTTCCTCTGATTAGTTAAATAATAAGCTTCCAGTCTGGTTAATAAGAAAAAGAACTAATAATATTATTGGCATCTTCTGTTGTTTTAGTCATATCAGAGAAAGGAAGAACTAAAAATATGAACAAAAGGCCTTTTGGCTTTTAAACATATTTTTGAAGTTTCTACACTTATAAATTTGTCAAGTAACTGAAATAAAAAGTTTTGCAAACAGTGTCCCTTTGAGATTTTAAAGGTATTAATAACTTGAGGAAGACAGAGGAAGGTGGCACTAAGAGAGCTGCTAAGGGGTGTACCAGAAGGTCTAGGAGGTGAATACAGGAGGAAACTAGGGGAAAGGTTTGGGCAGTGAGTGTGCTCACCAAGATTTTATTATTGCCCTCGACAGCTCTAATGTCCAGTTTGGTGAAATACTATTTACAATGGATAGAAGAAGATGGAAACAGGAGTATCCTATGATACTCACTTTCCTTTATAACTCTAGGCCAGCCTAGAAATTATTCTAAGACAATGTGAGATTATTAAAAGGTCAAGAAAGAGTCATTAAAGTGATATTATTCACTTATTTCTTTTTTAATTTTTCTGTGTACTGTGATCACTCGATTATTTGACATATCACAAAATAAGAGTTTTAAGAGAGTGCCCTTAGATCTTCTATCCCATGTCCCACATTATAAAGTTAGGGAAACTTTGAGTCTCAGAATCATTTTTTAGGGTCTTATGGCTAATAAAAGCCTCCTAATCTAGTGTTCTTTCTATGTCTTGTATCACATCAGTAATTTTTCTGTCATAATTTCCAACATCCTTCTCACTGACAGTTTCTGGAACACAGGCTGACTCCATTTAATGCTGTATCTCACAAGGGGAGAAGGGGTTGAAGCAGTTGGATCCCATTTCCACCTTTCATAATAAACATGCAATTCCTAAATTAGCTTCTCAAATAGAAAGTTTCAATATTTACCCTTTTGCCTGAATTCTTTACTTGCTTCTTAGAACAATAACCTCATAGAGATGCCCACTCTGTATTATAAGATGATCTAAACGGACAGCCCAGTATTTCATCTATCATAGCACCATGGAGGAAGCCATTGTCCAGATGTCCTTGAGATCCCTGGAAACTCAGAATTCTGTACTTCCAAAGAGCCCAGAGATGCCAGGAGAAAAAGACATGTTTCAGGCCCAGGGTAGAGATGACTGGTGCCTAAATGATCTAATTGGAACATGAGCTGTTTTTTTGCATCTAAGAAGATTAATGTACCAGCTTAGCTAAGCAATGCCATATAGATGCAGGTGAAGAGAAGCAGAATCAATTTATAGGACACTGTAAAATAGATGCAAGCATGACCTCTTGTGGTAGAAGAGCCTATAGGTTGGGAAGGATCAGAAAACCTTTGGGCTGTAGGTGACGAGGTTGTGCAGGGGGAGCTGCTTCTCTGTTGAGTTCATATTAGAACCTTGGAACTTCTCTCTGGACCCCCTCCCCTGGAAGTATCCCCTTGGAGCTCAGTGCTCTGTCACCTATAAGCATGTATCATAATTCATCCAAATTCCCTTTAATTAATAGCAGACAAGTACCATGTGATATGTGCAAGATCAGCCAGTCTTATGGCCTCTCAAGGTCACCATTTACAAAGCACCATATTTTTTATTTATTTATTTTTAATTGAATACCTAGGGATGGGTCTTACTGAACAGGAAGAAAGTACATTTTATTAAAATAGTAAGAAATAGGGAGATTGTCTAATGTGCATGTTATGAATCAAATTGGCAGAAGTAGTATTATTTGAAGCAGTAGAATTAGAATGAGTTTAAGCCAGTAAGAAGAGCATGTCTTTCAGATGAATGGATAAAGCAGACGTGGCACATATATACAATGGAATATTACTCAGCCATAAAAAGAAACAAAATTGAGTTATTTGTAGTGAGGTAGATGGACCTAGAGTCTGTCATAAAGAGTGAAGTAAGTCAGAAAGAGAAAAACAAATACTGTATGCTAACGCATGTATATGGAATCTAAAAAAAAAAAAAGCTACTGATGAACCTAGTGGTGAGGCAGTAATAAAGATGTAGACATGGAGAATGGACTTGAGGACGTGGGGTGGGGAGAGGGAAGCTGGGGCAAAGTGAGAGTAGCATCGACATATACACACTACCAAATGTAAAATAGTTAGCTAGTGGGAAGCAGCTGCATAGCACAGGGAGAACAGCTTGGTGCTTTGCAATAACCTAGAGAGGTGGGTTAGGGAGGGTAGGAGGGAGGCTCAAGAGGGAGGGGATATGGGGATATGTGTACACATATGACTGATTCACTTTGTTTTACAACAGAAACTAACACAGCATTGCGAAGCAATTATACTCCAATAAAGATGTATTAAAAAAAAAGAGGATGTCTTTGTTGGCAAGCTATTTGGAGACATGAGAATGATGTAGGAATGATAAAGAGGAAGAGACTGTAGAGCTTTGGTATTCTCGTAAGGGAGAGAGGGAGGAACTGAGGTGGAATTTGGAATGAGCTTGAGCTGATATCAGACAGTGAGATCATATGAGTAAAGATTTGAGTTGTGAATAAAGGGAAATGCATTTAGCTTTCCAGCTTGAGAGCATTTTGTACATTGCATATTGAGATAAATGGTGAGTCAACTTTGCCTCCCCTTTTCCCCTGGTCATCATAGATATGGGAGGTGGGGGGAAGCCCTAGAAAGGGCAGGAGAGGAGGGTTAACACCCATTCTGTGTTAAGCAGGCACATACATTAAATTTTATCTTCATGACAACCCTTTAAGAGGAAGATCAGTAATCTTTTCAGAGTTGAGGGGATTGGAACTCAGAGAGGTTAGTTTCCCAAAGACAGCACAGATAATGAAAGGGGGCATTGAAATTCAAACTAAAAGGTGGCTGACTCCAATGAAAAATTGTTTGTTGTACTCTAACATATCACCCCAAGCCTATTCCTTCTGCCCACTTTTGCCACATCTCATTCTTGAGGTCTGTCCTCAGAGGAGACTGTCACAGTCTAAAGGTTAACAAACAGCAGTTCAGTTCCTTATTTTATTGGCATCATTGGTTCTTTTAAGTAGTGATATTCTAAAGCGAGAGCATCCTCTCTCAGGTAGTCTCAGTTCTCTAAGTTCCTTCATCTCTTATTGTACCGGCCACATTTAGAAGAGATATTTTTGTGATTCACATATGGAATGATACATCTTTTCTTTAGGAATATTTCAGTAGTTCAAATATGTCCTTGTTTTCAGGGAGCTCCCCTTTTTAAAACTGAGGTAAAATTGACTTATAACATTATATTCGTTTCAGGTGTACAACGTAATGATTTGATATTTGTATATATTGCAAAATGGTCATCACAATAAGTCTAGTTAGCATCTGTTACTGTAGTGAGTGGCCTCATGAGTCTTATGGGTGAAAATGGGAAGATAATAAAAATATCCAAGTTTCTGGCTGGGGTAACTGGGTAGGTTGGTGGATCATTCCCTGAAATAGGAGGAACAAACAGGTTTGGAAGAACTTCCTTTTTTTAATGTTTATTCATTTATTTATTTATTTTCTTATTAGTCATACTTTTTTTTTTAACATCTTTATTGGAGTATAATTGCTTTACAATGGTCTGTTAGTTTCTGCTTTATAACAAAGTGAATCAGTTATACATATACATATGTTCCCATTCTCTTCTCTCTTGCATCTCCCTCCCTCCCACTCTCCCTATCCCACCCCTCTAGGTGGTCACAAAACACCGAGCTGATCTCCCTGTGCTACGCAGCTGCTTCCTACTAGCTATCTATTTTACGTTTGGTAGTGTATATATGTCCATGTCACTCTCTCACTTTCTCACAGCTTACCCTTCCCCCTCCCCATATCCTCAAGTCCATTCTCTAGTAGGTCAGTGTCGTTATTCCTGTCTTACCCCTAGGTGCTTCATGACATTTTTTTTCTTTTTCTTAGATTCCATATATATGTGTTAGCATACGGTATTTGTCTTTCTCTTTCCGACTTGCTTCACTCTGTATGACAGACTCTGGGTCTATCCACCTCACTACAAATAACTCAATTTAGTTTCTTTTTATGGCTGAGTAATATTCCATTGTATATATGTGCCACATCTTCTTTATCCATTCATCTGATGATGGACACTTAGGTTGCTTCCATGTCCTGGCTATTGTAAATAGAGCTGCAGTGAACATTTTGGTACATGACTCTTTTTGAATTATGGTTTTCTCAGGGTATATGCCCAGTAGTGGGATTGCTGGGTCATATGGTAGTTCTATTTGTAGTTTTTTAAGGAACCTCCATACTGTTCTCCATAGTGGCTGTATCAATTCACATTCCCACCAGCAGTGCAAGAGTGTTCCCTTTGCTCCACACCCTCTCCAGCATTTATTGTTTCTAGATTTTTTGATGATGGCCATTCTGACTGGTGTGAGATGATATCTCATTGTAGTTTTGATTTGCATTTCTCTAATGATTAATGAAGTTGAGCATTCTTTCATGTGTTTGTTGGCAACCTGTATATCTTCTTTGGAGAAATGTCTATTTAGGTCTTCTGCCCATTTTTGGATTGGGTTCTTTGTTGTTTTGTTATTGAGCTGCATGAGCTGCTTGTAAATTTTGGAGATTAATTCTTTAGCAGTTGCTTCATTTGAAATATTTTCTCCCATTCTGAGGGTTGTCTTTTGGTCTTGTTTATGGTTTCCTTTGCTGTGCAAAAGCTTTGAAGTTGCATTAGGTCCCATTTGTTTCTTTTTGTTTTTATTTCCATTTCTCTAGGAGGTGGGTCAAAAAGGATCTTGCTGTGATTTATGTCATAGAGTGTTCTGCCTATGTTTTCCTTTAAGAGTTTGATAGTTTCTGGCCTTACATTTAGGTCTTTAATCCATTTTGAGCTTATTTTTGTGTATGGTGTTAGGGAGTGTTCTAATCTCATACTTTTACATGTACCTGTCCAGTTTTCCCAGCACCACTTATTGAAGAGGCTGTCTTTTCTCCACTGTATATTCTTGCCTCCTTTATCAAAGATAAGGTGACCATATGTGCGTGGGTTTATCTCTGGGCTTTCTATCCTGTTCCATTGATCCATCTTTCTGTTTTTGTGCCAGTACCATACTGTCTTGATTACTGTAGCTTTGTAGTATAGTCTGAAGTCAGGGAGCCTGATTCCTCCAGCTCCATTTTTCGTTCTCAAGATTGCTTTGGCTATTCGGGGTCTTTTGTGTTTCCATACAAATTGTGAAATTTTTTGTTCTAGTTCTGTGAAAAATGCCAGTGGTAGTTTGATAGGGATTGCATTGAATCTGTACATTGCTTTGGGTAGTAAAGTCATTTTCACAATGTTGATTCTTCCAATCCAAGAACATGGTATATCTCTCCATCTATTTGTATCATCTTTAATTTCTTTCATCAGTGTCTTATAATTTTCTGCATACAGGTCTTTTGTCTCCTTAGGTAGCTTTATTCCTAGATATTTTATTCTTTTTGTTGCAATGGTAAATGGGAGTGTTTTCTTAATTTCACTTTCAGATTTTTCATCAGTAGTGTATAGGAATGCCAGAGATTTCTGTGCATTAATTTTGTATCCTGATACTTTACCAAGTTCATCGATTAGCTCTAGTAGTCTTCTGGTAGCATCTTTAGGATTCTCTATGTATAGTATCATGTCATCTGCAAACAGTGACAGCTTTACTTCTTCTTTTCCGATTTGGATTCCTTTTATTTCCTTTTCTTCTCTGATTGCTGTGGCTAAAACTTCCAAAACTGTGTTGAATAACAGTGGTGAGGGCTTCCCTGGTGGCACAGTGGTTGAGAGTCTGCCTGCCGAAGCAGGGGACACGGGTTCGTGTCCTGTTCTGGAAAGATCCCACATGCCACGGAGCAGCTGGGCCCGTGAGCCATAGCTGCCGAGCCTGCGCATTTGGAGCCTGTGCTCTGCAATGGGAGAGGCCACAACACTGAGAAGCCCGCGTACTGAAAAAAAAAAAAAAAGTGGTGAGAGTGGGCAACCTTGTCTTGTTCCTGATCTTAGTGGAAATGGTTTCAGTTTTTCACCATTGAGGACGATGTTGGCTGTGGGTTTGTCATATATGGCCTTTATTATGTTGAGGAACGTTCCCTCTATGCCTACTTTCTGCAGGGTTTTTATCATACATGGGTGTTGAATTTTGTCGAAAGCTTTCTCTGCATCTATTGAGATGATCATATGGTTTTTCTCTGTCAATTTGTTAATATGGTGTATCACGTTGATTGACTTGCGTATATTGAAGAATCCTTGCATTCCTGGAATAAACCCCACTTCATCATGGTGTACGATCCTTTTAATGTGCTGTTGGATTCTGTTTGCTAGTATTTTGTTGAGGATTTTTGCATCTATGTTCATCAGTGATATTGGCCTATAGTTTTCTTTCTTTGTGACATTTTTGTCTGGTTTTGGTATCAGGGTGATGGTGGCCTCGTAGAATGAGTTTGGGAGTTTTCCTCCCTCTGCTATACTTTGGAAGAGTTTGAGAAGGATACATGTTAGCTCTTCTCTAAATGTTTGATAGAATTCACCTGTGAAGCCATCTGGTCCCGGGCTTTTGTTTGTTGGAAGATTTTTAATCACAGTTTCAATTTCATTACTTGTGATTGGTCTGTTCATATTTTCTGTTTCTTCCTGGTTCAGTCTTGGAAGGTTATACTTTTCTAAGAATTTGTCCATTTCTTCCAGTTTGTCCATTTTATTGGCATAGAGTTGCTTATAGTCATCTGTTAGGATGCTTTGTGTATCTGCGGTACCTGTTGTAACTTCTTTTTCATTTCTAATTTTATTGATTTGAGTCCTCTTCCTCTTTTTCTTGCTGAGTCTGGCTAATGATTTATCAATTTTGTTTGTCTTCTCAAAGAACCAGCTTTTAGTTTTATTGATCTTTGCTATTGTTTTCTTTGGTTCTATTTCATTTATTTCTGCTCTGATCTTTATGATTTCTTTCCTTCTGCTAACTTTGGGTTTTGTTTGTTCTTTTTTCTCTAGTTCCTTTACCTGTAAGGTTAGATTGTTTACTTGAGATTTTTCTTTTTTCTTGAGGTAGGCTTGTATAGCTATAAACTTCCCTCTTAGAACTGCTTTTGCTGCATCCCATAGGTTTTGGATTGTCATGTTTTCATTGTCCTTTGTCTCTAGGTTTTTTTTGATTTCCTCTGTGATCTCTTGGTTATTTAGTAACATCTTGTTTAGCCTCCATGTGTTTGTGTATTTTACAGTTTTTTTTCCTGTAAGTGATATCTAGTCTCATAGCGCTATGGTCAGAAAAGATGCTTGATATGATTTCAATTTTCTTAAATTTTACTGAGGCTTGATTTGTGACCCAAGATATGATCTATCCTGGAGAATGTTCCATGCGCATATGAGAAGAAAGTGTAATCTGCTGTTTTTGGATGGAATGTCCTATAAATATAAATTAAATCTATCTCGTCTATTGTGTCATTTAAAGCTTGTGTTTCCTTATTAATTTTCCTTTTGGATGATCTGTCCATTGGTGTAAGTGAGGTGTTAAAGTCCCCCACTATTATTGTGTTACTGTCGATTTCCTCTTTTAGAGCTGTTAGCAGTTACCTTATGTATTGAGGTGCTCCTATGTTGGGTGCATATATATTTATAATTGTTATATCTTCTTCTTGGATTGATCCCTTGATCATTATGTAGTGTCCTTCCTTGTCTCTTGTAACATTCTTTATTTTAAAGTCTATTTTATCTGATATGAGTATTGCTACTCCAGCTTTCTTTGAAATTCCATTTGCATGGAATATCTTTTTCCATCCCCTCACTTTCAGTCTGTGTGTGTCCCTAGGTCTGAAGTGGGTCTCTTGTACACAACATATATATGGGTCTTGTTTTTGTATCCATTCAGCAAGCCTGTATCTTTTGGTTGGAGCATTTAATCCATTGACGTTTAAGGTAATTATTGATATGTATGTTCTTATTACCGTTTTCTTAATTGTTTTGGGTTTGTTTTTGTATGTCCTTTTCTTCTCTTGTGTTTCCCACTTAGAGAAGTTCCTTTAGCATTTGTTGTAGAGCTGGTTTGGAGGTGCTGAATTCTCTTAGCTTTTGCCTATCTGTGAAGCTTTTGATTTCTCCATCAAATCTGAATGAGATCCTTCCTGGGTAGAGTAATCTTGGTTGTAGTTTCTTCTGTTTCATCACTTTAAGTATATCATGCCACTCCCTTCTGGCTTGTAGAGTTTCTGCTGAGAAATCAGCTGTTAACCTTATGGGAGTTCCTGTGTATGTTGTCATTTTTCCCTTGGTGCTTTCAATAATTTTTCTTTGTCTTTAATTTTTGCCAGTTTGATTGTTATGTGTCTCGGTATGTTTCTCCTTGGGTTTAGAGCCCTGTATGGGACTCTGCGCTTCCTGGACTTGGGTTGCTATTTCCTTTCCCATGTTAGGGAAGTTTTTGACTATAATCTCTTCAGATATTTTCTCGGGTCCTTTCTCTCTCTCTTCTCCTTCTGGGACCCCTATAATGCAAATGTTGTTGTGTTTAATGTTATCCCAGAGGTCTCGTAAGCTGTCTTCATTTCTTTTCTTTCTTTTTTCTTTATTCTGTTCCACAGCAGTGAATTCCACGATTTTGTCTTCCAGGTCACTTATCCATTCTTCTGCCTCAGTTATTCTGCTATTGATTCCTTCTAGTGTATTTTTCATTTCAGTTATTGTATTGCTCATCTCTGTTTGTTTGTTCTTTAATTCTTCCACGTCTTTGCTAAACATTTCTTGCATCTTCTTGATCTTTGCCTCCATTGTTTTTCTGAGGTCCTGGATCATCTTCATCATTATTCTGAATTGTTTTTCTGGAAGATTGCCTATCTCCATTTCATTTAGTTGTTTTTCTGGAGTTTTGTCTTGTTCCTTTGTCTGGTCCATAGCCCTCTGCCTTTTCATCTTGTCTGTCTTTCTGTGAATGTGGGTTTTGTTCCACAGGCTGCAGGATTGTAGTTCTTCTTGCTTCTCTGGGAGAACTTTTAAAGTGTACTGAGTTCAAGGTTCTTGTGGAACATCCAAGTGGAGTGAGATGTGTAATGGGTATTGGGCATATGATCTAGAATTCCCACCATTAGTGTCAGTTATGGATCATGGCACAAAAGGCAAACAGAAGTTTTCTTTACAGAAGCCAGCATGGTTAAAAAGGCAGTGTGGCATAATGAAAAGAACTCAGTCATGGGATTTAGACAGACTTGGATTTGAATCCTACCACATACTACCTGTGTGATATTAGACAACCACTCTGAGCCTTTTATGCATGGATGGGCACCAAAAAAAACTGTCTACTTCACAGCTTTTTGAAGGCCAGAGTTCACTGCCTAGGGTCCCATAGACAGGTAGAAGTTCATTCCCTCTACTGAAAATGAGAGGATCTGTGAAGGCTCAGCCCAGCTTCATTGTAATCTACATGCTTCCTAGCTTAGAACTGTATAACATCAGTTTTATAACTCTAGATCTGGGTTGGAGCAAAAGGAAAAGAAACTCGGAGGCGAGCAAAGCATTAGATGGAACTTGGCAAGTCTGGTTGGAGAGAAGGAGGGTGGCTGGGGGCTGGATCTCAGCATGTACCACATAAGTGCCAGGCTGGCTGCTATTCTTATAAAGTTGGTCGAGGTTTGTTTTGGGTGTTGTTAGCCATTTCACTCCTTGCTTCTCTCCCATGTCCCGAGCGTATCAGAATTTAAATGATGTCATTCCCTATCTTTCATCCACACTTGAAGCTTTCTTTAACACTAAGGTATAAATGACTGATAACAGTTCAGAGAAAAGTAGAAATATACTCCTACTAGTGTGGTACTACTTCCCTTTCACATACCCTCAGCAGTCACAGTTCACAAGTTATAGCTTCCTTTCCTACTAGTTCTGACTTCACGGTTTTTTTTCAAAATAATGGTCTGACAGTTACTACAAACTAAAAAGGCTTACTAAGGATGATGAAACTCATTTACCATCATGGGGATAGAATGTTTTCTTTCACAGTGAGTATTTATTTGTAGTGAGAAACACCAAAGGGGTGGAACTCTAATATAATTTCAGGTGACACATACTTATAAAGGGGACATTTGCATGCAGAACTTTTTCTAGGGGCCTCTGTAATCCAGTCTCCCACTCCATTTGTGTATAGTATTTGGCAAATAAGTTCTCGATAAAAGTTAGTTAGATAAATAAATACATGAGTTGATTCCTAGGGACTGCATCATCAAAGCATTCTCATAGATGTGTGTCGATTTCTGTGGACTAGACCAGCTGCAGCATTCAAACAGAAATTAGAGTTTTGGTAGACAGTGTGCAAGCATGGAACCTAGAGTTGGACAGGAATTTTCTGTGCTCATTTGAAACTTGGCTCTGACTGTGGTTTCTCTGTCACAGATTTTGGGATAGCAGAGTGCTCCCACAGGGAAAGCCATGTGCGCTGACATGGAGACCGAATGGAACCTTGGCTAGGCTAGGAGTTGTTGCTATTTTAGTCACTTCCAGATGTCTGCTATTGGAGTTTTAAGGGAAAGGGAAAGATGTGTGGCGTGTGGTGGGCCACAGGGTGGAAGGGGAGGGGGAGACCTCTTTTAAGCCTTTCATTGTGTTTAAAACCACCCCTCAATATGCTACTGAGATGGATTGGATAAGGCTTTTAAAAATTGTGCACTTCAACAGTACCTCCTCTTTTGTTTACATGCTTCACTGCATATGTAGAAATAGACCAACTGAAGAAACCTTTGCGAAGTAATCAGGATTCCAAAATAAGGGCTCTTACCCGCATTGGTTGTGATCTAATATTTATTGAGTGCAGCCGTTGAACATAGGCTGAATGACACATACACCAGGTGAGTTAGCTGCCCCAGAAGCTACTGTGCTAACCTAACAAGCTCACCAGATGTTTGTTACATATCTACTTTCTCCTTTCATGTTATTTTGGAGGTGGCTTTTAATCCCAATACTGTCACTATGAATTAGAAAAAGAAGTCAGGTTGTAATGTTTATGTATGTGAAGATGAGGCCCTTTGAAATCTTTTCAAAAGGGGTGTCTAGATCCTTTCCAGGAGGTCCTGGCACCCACTCTGAACCAATCCAGGGGTCCAGGGACTTCTTGTTTCTTTGGTTTGCTGGGTAGGTATGGCATTAGTATGATGCAAATCCTGGTAGGCAAAGAAAGCATAGGAGAAGCAGTATAGCACAGTGGTTAAGCATATGGATTTGAATTAGACAGACCCTGTTCAGGTTCAGACTCTGTCACGTACTAGCTATGTGAACATGGACAAGTTACTTAACTTCTTTAAAGCTCAGTTTCTTCATCTGTAAAATAGGTGTAGAGCTATTGAGTCTTCTTCAGGTGGGGAAGTGATGGTAAATAACACCCCCTACCTTGTCGACCCAGGTTGTGAGCTAACCAGAAATAAGACAAAGGGTTAGACAGATGGAGGTCAGCACGCCATCTTTATTATTGTTAACGCTGATATTAAAGAATATGGCATCTTTTTACGGGCAAGTGAGCTTCAGAGGCAGACCTTCCTACCCAGCAGTCCTAGACCAGGACAGGATGCCCCTCACAGGGGCAGAGCACAGCATGGGATCTCAAAGGAGGAGGAAGAGTGGTGCCCCACATCATCCCCATTCCTCACCCATGCTCTACTGTCAGATGAGTCTCTCCTCCGTGGGGTTAGTATGAGGCAGTGGAGAGGGGCTGGGAGTTTTACAGTTACGGTTTTTCTCTACATGGCAAGTAACAAGTGTAGAGGAAAACGATTGCCCCTAACGGCAGCCACTTCAAGAGGGTTCTTGTGAGGATTCTGTAAGAAGAAGTAAGGTGTTCAGCACATGCTACCGGCTCAAAAAATTTTATTGATTGATATTATTACTGCAATTATCTTCTCACTTCACAAAGCATAGTCGTTTTAAGTTATTGTCAGAGAGATGAAATCAGAGAGAAGCTGGGGAAGTGGATATATAGTAATACAGAAACAATGCTGCCAAGCTAAGAGTGAAGAACACAATGAATGAGAGAAGGAGAGGAAGATGAAGACTATTATAAGGGAAGCAACATCAAAATATGCCATGTTCTGTGTATAGAGAGCAGTTACTCAGGTGGCCTTGGAAGATGGTGATTCCAACCCTGGCAGATAATTTTTGGGAAACAGAATGTAATTTCATGAATAAACATGCTTGTTAGGGGATAATAGTCTTGATGAATGGAAGGTTGTGCATATTGGTTCCAATGTCATCTCACCTGCTCCTTGTTTTTGCTAAGTGTGAGCTGAGATGTGGTCTCTGTGGCTTATGAAGAACCAATCTAACTGTGGCTCAGGTGACTGGAAGTGGAAACCTGCCATGACACTTTGAGGAAGCACATTTCAGATCCTCCCCCCAATATTAAGCAGGCTCTTAAAATTGTAAATTTAATGACACCATGAAGTGTGTTTTGATGTTTCAATCAGTGGGCATTTCACAGTAATGGCTCCACAGCTGAGCAAGCCTATAGTTGGTTAAAAATTTGGCCTATTTAGAAGTCCCTGAATTTCAAGTAAACCAAGAGACTGTCAATCAATGTGGAAGCTGAAACAGTCACTCCATGAAGCAAAACAATAGGGCTCACGTCAGAGCCATCTCCCAAGTTTGAAAATTAATGTCATTTTGTTATTCCTCTTAGAAGTCGATCTTTTTTCTTTGATTTGCTCTTCACAGCATCTGTTAAGTGACTTTGTTGTTGGATTTTAGGGATTGGCTCAATATTCCGTCCTCTTTTACGGCTATTATGACAATAAACGAACAATTGGATGGATGAATTTCAGACTGCCGCTATCCTATTTTCTGGTGGGGGTCATGTGCATTGGATACAGCTTTCTGGTTGTCCTTAAAGAGTAAGTTTCATTGGTCTCTTGGGAAGCAAGCATTGATTTCTGGAATCAAATGGAAAAATTAACTTGAGAATTGGATTTTTTTTTTTCTGTTTCATGTCTAGAGAATGCAGAGTATTTAAGAGATAAAATGTGGTTTTAATACCTACACTAATGTTAGACTATTACATCTCCCAAACAAAAGGGTTGAACACAAGTGCAGGACTTTGATCATCTCACTGGGTCACAGTGATGGTTGCATGCCTATCCTGTGGTTAAGCATATTTTAAAATTGTGCTTTTTTGTACTTTAAGGTGTGAATCAATGTTTCAAACAAGACAGGGAAACAGCTGCTGACCCCTCTTTTTGCATACAGAGAGGTTTGTGAGTTGCAGAATCAGCTCAATAGACAGAATCTGTTGTTCTCTGTTCATTAAAACAAACAAACAAACCAGAATAATCACTCATCCAAAAAATTTCAGCTGTGTAAGACAGAAAAACAAATGGCCCTCAAGGAGACTGTCATGATCAACTATATAGTCATGTTTTCTTTTTGAAGAGGATTTATTAGAGCATGGAAAAGAATTTCATTGGGGAACTGATGAAACTGCAGCTCATTTTTTCTCCCTGTCTGAAATATATTTTTAAAACCTCACTTGAAGACACTGCAGAAACCTAGCACAGTCATTTAGGGCTATAAATAATATGAATAATCCATCCTTTAGCTAATTTTCTGAACCAGTTTAGCAGGTGTTGAAACATCTCAATTAAAGTCTTCACCCTTTTATTTAACTATGCACAAGGTAAATTGACCTTTTGCTTCATTGCAGGGAAGGACCTCTACCTGAGGGTCCAAGTCCTCTTGAGCAGGAGCTTTCTGGAACAGTCTTTGGCATGCTTTGTGTCCTGTCCCTGCCAAACTTATTGGTTCCTCCGGAGAAAACTATTATGCTTAGTTTTTAAGCCCTTTCAGGACTTGAAAAAGGCCTTAATGGAGATCCCATATCCAAATTCTTTATCTAGTTGTCCAAGTGTAGTCAGAGACCCTAAGTATGTAAAGTGTCTGTCTACCTGATCAAGTACTACCACATTCCAAAAAATCTAAGATATTTCTAGTCTTTTGGCCATTTTGATTTGGCAGGACTAAAGTCAAGGGTACAGTTACGTTACAGAGGCCTTGTGAGTATCGTTTCCATATTGGTCCTTTAGTCTCCATAGTCACTGAAGAAAGCATGTCTAGGGATGTCCAAGTCCTCAGCTTCTTTTAGTGACTGTGCAGAGGCTACATACCCTAGTGGGCTCTTGAGCCATTCTTCATGGAATCAAATACCAGCTCTAGCCCATTCTAAAAGAACTTTGACAACTTGTTCAACTGCTCTATTTTCCCATTTCTAATAGAGGTGTAATGACACCTTGATGTTAGGATGGCTATGAGGACAAAATGAGTCAGTACATACAAACACTTAGAACATAGTTGGCATATGGTGATTGACAAATGTTAACTGTTTTATTAGGATTATAATTCATAGGCTTGTTGAAAAACCAAACAAAGCCAACATGGTAGGAATTGAGGTCATATGATAGCCCCAGCAGTAGGGTAGTCACATATGGTTATGTAGTTATACATTAATAGATTTGCACATTTATTATAATAATTTTCTGGCAGATGAGTGTAAAGCATCTAGAACAGCATTATGCAAAGAACTATAAGACAAGGTACATATAATTTAAAATATTCTAGTAACTATATTAAACAAATACATAGGTGGAATATATTTTAATAATATATTTTATTTAACTCAATATATCAAAAGTATTCCTTCAACATATAATCAATCTAAAATTATTATTGAGATATTCTCTGTCTTTTTTGGTACTAAGTCTTTGAAATCTTATGTATGTTTCACACTAGTTGCATTTCAAGTGCCCAGTAACCACATATTGCTAGTGGCAAACTTATTAGCTAGTGCAGCTCTGCAGGAAATGGCAGCTTTTCCTATTAGCTCAAAGATGCCATTTAGGATAGCTGTAGGGCACAAATTCTACATTTTCCCCCTCAAAGTCATCCATGTTATGCCACCCAAACCAGCCTGATTTTGGTCCCTCCCTCTGGCAGGGGACCTTTGGTTGTTCATTACCAGATTGGCAAGTCGTTTAAGTTCACTGGCCTATATGGCAAGACAATTCCAAAGCAATTTATGACTCCTACCCCACTCCTAACCCTGGGGGCAAGGCTTGGTAGAACAACTGACGAGATATAAATGATTGTTCAGAATCCTATATCATCTCTTTCCCCCACCACTGGCCCCAAACAAATACATTCTTGGAATAAACATGAGTGGCTTTATGGGATACATGACTCAAATCAAGGGAAACTAAAACTGAATACTGACATCAACTAGGCAACTGGTGGACTTTGCCCTCTTGCCCATATTCTTTGTCTTCAGCATCCTCATCCATAAAAGGGAAGCAAATATCTATATTTGATTAATTAATAGGGAAATTGGAAGGAAAATTAAATATCCAAGAAAGCACTTTTAGATTTTAATATAGGGTGACTAACTTTGTTGACCCAGGACTCTCCTGGCTTTAGCATTGAGTCTTGTGCCCTGGAAACCTACTCAGTCCCTGGCAAAGCAAGACTTCCATCATTCCTTGCAAATTGTATGTTGAGGTAGCTTCTCAAAGATATAGTTGTTCAAAAATATAACCCCCTTGAAAAAGGAGGAATTTTTGTTTAAGTATGTACACTTTTTTTCTCTACAGACAAGGAATGGAGCTGTACATGAAATATTTTATAGCTATCAGGGCCATCTCTTAGTAAAAATGTGTTGTTAGCAGAGGTTGTCTTCAATATCCTTCCTCCCTTTCTTGTCACTCCCTTTTAGTATTTCACTCCCTTTCTTGTCAATTCCCACATGCTAGACGTTCCCTGTTTGCTTGTCTGGCTAGAGCTCCGTTCTCTGGAAGGCTGTCTACAGCTACAGAATCTTGCCTGTGATAAAGCTCCATTCAAGACTTATCTGTCAAGTGGTCAGTTTTACTTGAGGCCCTGCCCTTTGCTCAGTGACAGTGCAAAAAGGGGTGATGGCATCTTAATCAAAAAAATCATTTTCTCCCTAGGTTAATCCCTTGGAAATGTTTGATTTCAACCCTTTTTGACCTACAAAAAGGCATTTTGTATGGTTCAACATATTTCATGGTGTCCTAGCTTGGGTACCAGAATGAAGTCAGAAAACCTAAGCCCTTGACCCACCCCTGTGGTTTACTTCTGTATAATGGCCAGCAAATCACTTGATAATTTTATCCTTCGGCTTCCCCAACTGTAAAAAGAGAATAATATTAACTACTGTGACCTCTTGTTAACTTTTTGAGAAGGACAAATATGATAATACACATCAATACCATTTGCAAAGGGTAAAGTGGTAGATTGATGTAAGGAATAATTATTTTTTGTTATCTTTCAAACACATTAGCCCATCTGAAATATATAAACCTCTGTAAGGAATAGGACTAAACAGTGGGGGAATTTAGATGACCTTAGAGATACCTGCCAAACTACATTGTCAGCTTTATGTCATTGTACTCCTTTCTTTTTTCAGTTCCATATCACTGCAATATTTAAAAAACTAAAACCTTATGGGACCATTTTATAATATATATCATATAATATTTTAATTTTGCACTTTATAGTGGTAGGGGAAAAAAAGGAAGTGGAGTAAGTGGAATATAGATCCTTAACCACTGAAGTAAGTAAATGTACTTTAAACTGTCCAAGCAAAAAAAATTTAAAACATCACTGATTAGAATATATGTAACCACTTGCTATTAAGTTGTATAAAAAATCTTGATTTTTGGTCAAGAGTTGTCAAGTATGGAAAAATTCCATGCATTCAGTGTAATCACTCTTTGGAAGGAGATTCCAAGGGGAATTGGAATCTGTGAAGGAGTTTCCTGATCTGACCTGGGTTAATCCATCCCTAGGCTTCACAGGGTCTGGAAACCAGCTAAAATTGTGTACAACAGTTTAAGAGTCTATACATATGTTTTTCCTGATGAGGGGCCTGGTGGTTTTCACCGGATTTCTAAAGAGATCCTTATCCCACAGGAGTTTCAGAGCCTCGTATATGACCCTAGGAAAACAGTTTAGGAAAACAAATAAAAAAATACGTAATTTTATATAACCTGTTTAATTGTTAAAATCATCAATGGTTAGTAGTCTTTTAATCTTGAAGGCCTGGAAAATGAACAGCTTAAAAAATTAAAACAAAAAAATATTTTTTTAATAAACTTTTATTTTCTGGTTATTAGAACAAACTTGTTTGAAAGTATATGTCTTTTAGATATTGCTTCTCCAATTTCCTTATAATTATGATGTTTCTCTAACCTCTCCCTTTCTGCTTGTATTCTGGCTGCTGGATTAAACTTCCTGTTTGTATAGGATGACCAAAAATATTGGTGATGATGGAGGTGGTGACGACAACTCCTTCAACTTCAGCTGGAAGGTGTTCACCAGCTGGGACTACCTGATTGGCAATCCTGAAACAGCAGACAACAAATTCAATTCTATCACAATGAACTTTAAGGTAAAAACACCAACTTCAAGAGCCTTTTCTTGGTATTTCTAAGAGTAAAATTGGAGCCATTCCAAATGGTCTAGGTAGCAAAGTATCTTGACAATTAAAAGAAAGATTAACTCATCATTTCTTCCTACCAGGATCTGGGCAGGGTTCTGATTATGACTGGAAAATGATTGATGACCCATGACAGCATTACTTCTCTCTAAATTTGGTAATAAAACAATGCCATTGGCTTGAAACAGCCAACCATTAGTAATCAGAATCAGATACTTTAAATAATAGAACAATGCTCGCTAATTATTTACAGGAATACATTAGCCCAATATTTTAAATGACTCTAAAGTATTATTTTGTAGTTGTTTTAAAAAACTGTACTAGAAGAGACTTTAGAATGAAGACTATCTTAGTAAATATTAACTCAACCAGAGTTTGTTTGTAAGAATTCTTCCTTCTCTATCTTACTTTTTCTCACTTGCTGGCAATATTCACCTGGTTTGTGGAATCCCAGATTCAGTTTACATTTTCATTCCTCACTTTCTGATGTTTGCAGAAATAATTCCTGAGTTCATGATGCTTTTTGTAGCTCAGATATTTCTTTTTTCTTTCTGTTTTGCCTGGGTACAGGAAGCTATAATAGAAGAAAGAGCAGCCCAAGCAGAAGAAAACGTCCACTTGATCAGATTCCTGAGGTTTCTTGCTAACTTCTTCGTGTTTCTAACACTTGGCGGGAGTGGATACCTCATCTTTTGGGCTGTGAAGCGATCCCAGGAATTTGCACAGCAAGACCCTGACACCCTTGGGTGGTGGGAAAAAAATGAAGTTCGTCTCTGCATGCTTTTTATGTGCTTAGAATCTGACATTTGAGATTTTGTGGGTTGTGCTTCAATGTTGGGATATGAAATATGGCCGCTCTTTACCTACCTCTGTCATCCTGACCTGAGAGTGAACCAACCTCGGCACACGTATCCCTATTCCAGCCTTACTTCCAAATCTGTCTACTGTCTGTTTTTCACTTTGTGACATTAGGGAAAGGTAGAGTTGGAAGAGAGATTAGAGCACATATTCCAACCAGTACGTTTTATAGACAGAGATAATGAATCTCAGATTAGGTGATGTGTTCATGGTCTCAGAACCATGGAGAACAATGAGAGTTAAAATTTAGGAATCTTGATTTCAAGCTCAGCACTCTCCATGACGCTATGTTGCTTTCTCTGCAGGTCCTGCATCTATCTCTGAAAGATCCAATTGTCCCCTGAATTCTTTGAAGCAGCAATGATAAAGCCCTGGGTTCTTATGTTTATTTCACTGGAAACATTCAGATTGCCTCCCCCACTTTGGGCAGGACTGGGCCTCTCTCTGTTTTTCACTAGCAGCCTAACTGCTTCACCTCCTCTCCTTACCCTATTATCTCCCCCTCCAAATGCTATTCAAATGAGGAAGGCCAGCTCTCTGAAAGGAATTAAGTATTATGATTGCGATTTGTCTTCAGGGTATCTGCCCATTTAGCAGGTCCAAGAAAAGAGGTCAGAGGTAGATATTTAGAATCAGGAAATCACTGGTCATGTGTTGTTTCTTGGGTCTGTTCCCTTTCATAAAATGTTCTAGAATACAGTGTGGCATCATTTTGAACTTGGGCATTTTCAGTGTGTGGAGATTTAGGCGGTGGGAAGTGTAGATTTCCCACACTGAAACTTCTGCAGAGTCTTGTAGACCAAACAGATTATGAAAGTCTTCATAAGCATAGAATTTCCTAGAAGAATCTTGCACAGAAAATGGTATAGCCTACTTACAACAAAAGGCTCCAAACAAAAACATTCTAGGTATTTCAGAAGCAGTAACACTGAAGATGGGAGACCATATATTTAAGAGCCTATGATGGCATAGACATTTCTTGGAAGCCTGTAAAACAGAGTCATTAGGTGGAGTTATTTTACTTATTTAAAACAAAAGGGAACCTCAAAGCATTACTAAGTTTGCTTTCAAAATTATCCTTGCAGTTATGATAGCATTTATAGGCAACATTATCATGCCACTTTGGTCCATGGTTTGTGCTGATCATATTTTTGTATTAATAAACCACAGAAAAGGAGAGATAATTGATTATCATCAAAAGGGTCACTCTTTGTAAGTACATGTTTAATATCCATCTTAGGGGACCCCTGATTCCTAGGGGCCAACAAAGGTAATAATGGGGATTCATGAAAAACTTTACAAATTTGATGAAACAGAATTTAAATTTACCTTATATAAGATTGCATAGCTCTGCCAAGTTTTTACTTTAGGCTGAAATTGTATCATGCTGATTTTATATTATGTCATGCTGACTTTTAGCTCCTGCTGGTCATACTTATACAATGTTCTTAGTCAAAAGGGAAAAACATATTGACAATTATTTTCTCGATATAGTTTGGTAGTTCTAATCATTCAAAACATGGAGTCTACCAGGGGGAAATGGGACATGTTAAACAGTGACAGTTTGAGCCAGGTATTCAGGTAAAGACATTGCCAGAGTCACCTGGAACCTTTTTTTTTTTTTTTTTTTTGCCCCTTATAGTTTGCATTCCCGCAAACTCAGTATTTAGTCCTGGGCCCATCTCAAGGAATTCATCCATTCTAACTGATTAAACTAGCCCATGTGCTGATGATTGCCAAATTAGTATTTCCAATTTGGACCTCATTCCTCAAGCAGATCATTTTCCATTTCCTTTGGAAATCTTGTTGTGAAGTGCAGAATCAGTTACCATGTATAACAGTAAATATTCTCTGCATAGAAAGTAATGTAAATCGCATCCCTCATTATACTAGGAAAGACTATTATTACTGGCACGTCCACAAGCTCACACACATGTACATCTTGAATATATGAGTTGAATATTGTCTCTGTTGTTTTAATAAGATCAAATTTTTAAAATGCATGAAATAATTTTAGTCTTATAAAATATCAAAGGAATCTAGCTGGAATCTTGCAAATTTGGAGGAAAGCAATAATTTTTAAACACTGTTAACTTGGTTCACCCCTTGTGTCTTCTTGTAGATGAACATGGTCATGTCCCTCCTGGGGATGTTCTGTCCAACATTGTTTGACTTATTTGCTGAATTGGAAGACTACCATCCCCTCATCGCTCTGAAATGGCTCCTGGGACGCATTTTTGCTCTTCTTTTAGGCAACTTGTATGTATTTATTCTTGCCTTGATGGATGAGATTAACAACAAGGTAAATCTTGTGTCTGGATTGTCCTTGCCATCAGCATGTTGTTAGATTCCCAATCTCAAGATTGCCAGAAATGCCTTAGAAATCTCTGTTGTCTTTATTTTTGTTTCCATTCCTCTGCTTTCTAGATTGAAGAGGAGAAGCTAGTAAAGGCCAATATTACCCTATGGGAAGCCAACATGATCAAGGCCTACAATGCATCACTCACTGGAAATACCACTGGGCCACCCTTTTTTGTGCACCCTGCAGATGTACCTCGAGGACCCTGCTGGGAAACAATGGTGGGGCAGGTAATGTCACAAACAGAAGTGCATAACAGTTAATGGATTAAAAAAGAGCAGGGTCACTATTTCTTCCGTAAGCGTGGCCTGTTTTTTATTGCTTATTAATGAAAATAGCTGAGACTTATTGACTGTTCACCATATGCTGGCTGTGAATTTCATATATATTATCTCTTATAGTCCTCACATGCATCCATTCAGGTAAGTAGTACCTTTACACCCCTTTTACAGTTGCATGTAAAGGAAGGATATTTTAAAATGGTCTGAGGAAATGTTTACTATCTATCTGTGTTATAATAAAACACCCAGATTTAGATACAACCCAAGTAAATATTTAAGTGGAACTCTAGTTAGTGTTACCTTTTTTTTTTTTTTTGCGGTACGCGGGCCTCTCACTGTTGTGGCCTCTCCCGTTGCAGAGCACAGGCTCCAGACACGCAGGCTCAGCGGCCGTGGCTCACGGGCCCAGCCACTCTGCCGCATGTGGGATCCTCCCAGACCGGGGCACGAACCCTTGTCCCCTGCATCGGCAGGCAGACTCTCAACCACTGCACCACCAGGGAAGCCCCAGTGTTACCTTTTTTCCATAAAAAAAAGAAAAGATTCTTTTGGGAGCATACACTAATACTCATTTCAATAATGTTAATTTTTGTCAAATAATTGCCCCTTAAGCATGAAAGGAAATACTATTTTAGGTTTGTTGTTTTCAGATGACTGTATAAATGACCCCAGTCCAAGACTAGTGGTATTTTAGCAGATAAAAGAAATAATGTTTCATATGGCTTTCTGTTCAATAAAGGGAAACCAAACCAAACAAAAACAAAAAACCTACTTCAGGTCTCTTATTTCTATACAAATCCAATTTATATTTTGAAAAGCCTTTAATTTTATCTCATTAGAATTGACATTCCTCATGTGCACTTCATAAACTGATTTTGGACTTTGGTTCATCCTTGATGGACAGACATTTTAAAATATGTCATAGTGCTTCTGTCTGTCAGACAACAGTTCAGTTTCAGCAGTAATGTGGTCTTTGGGAAATTATTTGAAATAATTTTTTACTGTGCACTTATTTTTTTGTAAGATATATGGAAAATTGAAAGTTAGCATTAGTCTTATGAAGCTAATTTAAACAAATACAGATATCATTAGATGTCCTCAGCTTCAGATACTCATCTGACTTAAGCCACTCATCTATGATTTCAACTGTGGGAAAAAGTAAGGAAAATGTATATAATGCTAGACAGACGTCACTGAAGACCAAGTCCAAAATGTATGATATAAGTAAGGATTCTATTTTATTTTTTAGGCTTTTAGGGACCAGATAAACCCTTCCCTTTCCAGTTACATGTTATTAAATACTTGATTTTCAGACATGCACATTTCATACACATTTACAGGAACATACTATGTATGCAATAATAAATGAAATGAAACCTGCCTGCAGTTGGTAGAGAGATGCTTGTGATACATGATGTGGTAGACAGAATAATAACCCCTCAAAAACGTCCATGTTCTAATCCCTGGAAACTGTGAATATGTTACCTTACATAGTAAAATGGACTTTACCAATGTGATTAAGTTAAAGATCTGGGGATAGGAAAATATCTTGGATTATGCGGTGAGCCTAACAAAATCACACGTGCTTATAAATGGGAGACAAGAGTCAGTCAGAAAAACTGGCTGTGACAGTGGAACCAGAGGTTGGAGAGATGCGCTTTAAAGGTGGGGGAAGGGGTCCACAAGCCAAGGAATGCAGGTGGCCTCTGGAAGCTGGAAAAGGCAAGGACACAGATTTCGCCCTGAGGCCTGCACCTTGATTTTAGGCTTCTGAACTCCAGAACAGTTTATGTTTATGTTGTTTTAAGCCACTAATTTTGTGGTAATTTCTTACAGCAGCAATAGGAAGTGAATACACAGGAGTATATGGGTTTCCATGTTTTAAAACTCCTTGAAGCAAAATCTGGTCACGGCACTTAACACAAGTCTGTTTTATCACATCTAGGCGGCTCCCTAAATCTTCAGCAAGAGTTGAGAGAAGTGAAAAAATATAAAGTGGAGTTTTCACAAACTCAAAGAGCTTGAGATATTCTCTTATGTACATCCCAGAATGCAGACTGGCATGAGGGCTAAGCAAACCACCCTTTACCAGGCAAACACCTGTTAAATAAGATTAATAGAACTAACTGTAAAGAATAAGGTGGAAGCTGCTCACTTCTGAGTCAGAGGCAGCAATTAATTAGACATGAACGTCATGCAATTTAGAATACTTATTTTCTGATTATGCAGAAGCTTCTGGGATGCTCCCACACACACTGAATTAAAATAAAGAAAAAATTATTTAATTCTTCTTCTTGGGAGCCCTTGTACTGTGCAGCTTGTCTTGTCCTTTTTTTTTTTTTTTTTTTTTTTTAAATCCTGTCTCTATCTAGTGGTTTTCCTTGCTTCATCATCTTTTCTTACTGCAATTTGTAGTTGGGTTTCCCTTTTCTCTTTCGCCTTCCTTTCTCTAAATGAATATTAAGCGCTTGTGGGAAAGTCTGCAGGAGCGGCAGGAGGGAAGGGCTGTGGTTCTGAAACATTTATTTTACCCACTTTTAAAACAAAGTGATTCCAGAAGAAATAGTAAAAGGCAGCTGCTTTGCACGGAATGTTGGAGATATAACCCCAAAGACTTGTTCATTTTTCTATGAGAACATTCCAGATATTTTCTCTTCTTCTCCATGGGTGCCCTCTGCTCTGTTTTTCCTCAAGGATACTGTGGGACTTAATCTCTTTTTGAATTTGAATATAGGAATTTGGTGGCTCCTTTATGTCTCCAGGGAATCTCAAGATGTAGTCACTTAGTCTCATCTCCAGTGACATTTGATAGGTAGGCAGCAGAGCCATACTTGGGAGACCGCTCTTTGAAGCTATATACTTAGGTCTGCATTTTGGCAAAGGAGAGAAAGCAGACAACAGCTGAAGATAATGACAATAATAGCTCACATTTATCGAATGCTTCTTGTGTGCCAAGCATTACCTCCTTGAATTTTTAAATTACCCTCTAAGTTATATCATTATCCCCATTTTATAGATGAGGAGACTATGACTTAGAAAGGTAAAATAATTTGCTCGAGACCTTAAAGAAAGTCAATGACAGGAGCCCAAATTTTACCTACAAAGTCTGATTAGAGTTTGTGTCCTTCTCCATAGTGCTGAACCGTCCTCCAGAAACATAATTAGCATCAACACATACTCCCAGACTCCTGCCATGGAATATCTGTGGCCCTTTGTGATGCCCCGTCTCTATTATTTTCCCTTCACTTGCTAATGAGCCTCTTAGGTTTACTGACCAAATACATGTCAGGAGAGTAAAGTGTGAGGTGTGGAGTGCAGTGCTCTGCAGAAGGCCTGTGTGGAGGCCATGCTTCCATCCTAGCACACTAGGAACTGAAATTGGATGATGATTCCTTGGTGGGCTGGACAACCATTTTTGGAATTTCCTTTCTTATAAAGCAGTGTATCCCTTCTATGTTATATTAATAAATATTTTTACATTTTAATATAATGTTTGAATCCTCTTCTGCTATTTTATGTGAAAGTTAGGACATCGCTTAGGAAAAATATTGTATTTCAACCATTGGGATGAGGATGCTTAGGAAGTTGTGGAGGACTTCAAAACCACTCTGAAATATTTTCTTTCTGAGGAAGTCTTCCCAACCTGGTGGTGGAAACCTAAAAATATCCCTCACAGCCTACTTCTAATTGATGCTAGTTATTAGAATCTGAACTCAAATTGCCTGGGGAATGAAAAGGAGAATAAGAGTAGGGAAGAGAAAAGTTATATTCAGAGATAACCACAGGAATTTACTATCACTCAATCGCTCACTCCATATTTATTGAGTGCAGACTAAGTGTCAGGTATTGTGCTAGATACTGGAGGTGCAATGGGGAACAAAGGCGGACCCGGTCTCTGCCGTTGTGACAATTACAATCTCGTGACAATTACAATCTCTTGGGAACAAAGCCATTAATTAAATAATTATACAACATTTGCAAATTTACAATGGCAACAAAGCACTACAAGAATGCAATGCATGCATTCAGAAAAGCTTGCCCCTAGTCATCCAGGTGAGGGACTTCCCTAAGTTAGTGATGCTGTAGTGATGCATATTAGTTGGTGTAAACTGAGTCAAGAGGTGAAGTAAGATTGAGTAGCGTGAAGACCACATGTAAAGACCCTATGGCCTAAAGAAGTATGGAGTTTGAGGGTATGAAAGAAAGCCAGTGGGACTGGAGTAGAGAAGACAAAGAAAAATATGGAGAGCTAGACAGAAATCGGATTATATAGACACATGGATTATGCAGAAACCTCACACTCACCTTTTTACTCCAGCTGTTGCTGCAGCAAACGACTGCATGCAGCTGTTACAAGACAGTATCTCAACTGAGTTGTATACAGATTCTCACCTTTACCCTGCTTCTCTGCTGTCACCAAATGGGGCGTTAATACCACATGGGGCCATCCCTGACTGATGGGAATGGGAGCTGGTGGATCAATACTTCCCTTTTCTGTCTCTTGGGTGGACAGTTCTGAGACTTATTCTATATGGCTACTCAGCGGGTCCCCAGAAGAATCAAGACCCAGTTGCCCCAGTAGTGACAGCTTTTAACACTCTCTTGGGTAAAGGTTTTCTCTCCTTTCCTGTTTCATTCTTTTCCATCTCCACCCCTGTTCTTTGATAGCATTTCCCAAAATACACTACTGGCTCACAGGCAGTACTTTTTTTTTTTTTTTTTGCGCTACGCGGGACTCTCACTCTTGTGGCCTCTTCCGTTGCGGAGCACAGGCTCCGGACGCGCAGGCTCAGCGGCCATGGCTCACGGGCCCAGCCGCTCCGCGGCATGTGGGATCTTCCTGGACCGGGGCACGAACCCGCGTCCCCTGTATCGGCAGGCGGACTCTCAACCACTGCGCCACCAGGGAAGCCCCAGGCACTACTTTTGATGGGAACTAATGCCAAGATAATTCTTTTACATTTATAGTTTAAAGTTTTCAGTATAATTTTTTTAGCTTTTAATATATTTATATTATAGTTAACTACGGTTTATGGCAGATGGTATACACCTTCTATTTACAATAGTAGGAGTTATTTTTTTAAAATAAAGTATATTAAAGTTAAAAGAAATATTAGGTAAATAATATTTCAGATAGTACTTGGACATGGCAAGAATCGTGAAGGTGGTACACGACTACTTGGAGTTTAGGAAGCACTGCTCTGAAGTATGGGACTGGAAATTAACCAGATAACTGCTAGTCAGATGGGCCTTGCCCTGTGATGTGATTCTTTCTCACTAGTTATTTTAGAGGTGAGATTATATAGGTAGCTGGAAATAAAAACCAGAAGACTTCTTTTATTATAGAAGAACACTGTATTTCTGGAAAAATATGTCTTATTAGATATTCCATGTCTTCAGTCTTAGGGCACGAATTATTGGGAAGGAGCAGAAGAAAACGATCATAATGAAAATTTATAATTATATGTCTACTCTTATATTTATTGCCTATTGTTATAAGTTCCATGAGGAAATAGTGAACTTCCCCTCTAACCCACAGCATACACATTTTGCATGTAACTTCAAGTCCACACCACTGAGGTAAAAAGTTTCTAATTTTCCAGACCTCTTCTATACATATACATGTTATGCATATACATATATACATGTATGTATATATGCGTAGGATTTTTTGTTAATAAGTGGGTTCATGCTACATATCCTATTTTGTAAATTTTTAACAACCCATTTCTTATCTGAACATAGCATTTGAGCGCTTTTTAAACAAGTTTATTGAGATATAGTTCACATACCATACGTTTCACCCATTTAAAGTACACAATTCAGTGGGTTTTGGAATATGTTCACATTGTTGTGCAGCCATAATCACAATAGCACTTTGTTTAAGAGCTCACAATGTTCTGTTGTGTGGACACCCGTTATTATTTAATTAATTTCCTCTTGAGTATATTTGAATTGCTTCCAATTTTGATCTGGGAGAAACAATGCTTTCATAATTATATGTATAGATTTGGACATTTGTGCTAATACCGCCATAGGATACATTTCTAGAAGTGGATTTTCCTAATAAAATCCACACACTTTAAAAGGTGATGGATCTTCACAAACGTCCCCCCACACACAAATGTTGCACCAGTCTAACTTTCCCTTCTAACTGTCAGTTTACGACAGTGCCTATTTCACCACACTCTCACCAATATGGAAAAGCATGGATTTTAAAATATTTATCACTGTGTGGAGCAACAATTTATTGTTTTGATTGTATTTTTATAATGTAGGATTTAGGTATTTTTGAATATTTTAATTAACTGTATATTTTCTTCTTATTTGTGCCATTTGCCATTTTTTTCCTTATTGAATTGCCCATCGATTGTTGTACTGATTTGTAAAAGTTTTTAATGTGTTAGAAAAGCTAGTTCTCCATCATATATGCCACAAGTACTTTTTCCAAGCTTGTCTTTTAATTTTATAAATAAAAAATTTATTTTATAAATACATTTATTTTATTATCTGCTGTTTGCCAGATTCAAGTTTTAAACTTCTGTGTTGTCATTATTTTCCTGTTTTGTGTTCTCATGTCATGCTTATAAAAGTTTCTCAGTAGGAAGACTTCTGATACAGTGGTTTTGGAGCAGGAAATAATTATTTTTAGACTAATAAAATAGGGGTGAAACATTTTTTACTTGCTAGATATGACTAACTAGTTTCTTTACCATTAGTTGCAGTTTTCAAGTTAATACTATTTAGAAAGCATGACAAATTCGATGTTAACATTAGGACCATTTGAAGGGAGAAATGCTCCTTTTAATACAGATAATATCTCAACAGGAATTTGTGCGGCTGACCGTTTCTGATGTTCTGACCACCTACGTCACAATTCTCATTGGGGATTTTCTCCGAGCATGTTTTGTGAGGTTTTGCAATTACTGCTGGTGCTGGGATTTGGAATATGGATATGTAAGTGTGATATTCATTTTTCTCTTATCAGATTATTCCTTTGTGCTTAGTCATTTACATATACCATGCAAGAATAAGAATTTAGGAGGTGGGATTGTCTTTTAGATGTCAATAAATGAAGACCAATGAGTATAGTTTTAATTCAGAAGGGGGTCAGACTTGAGTCTCATGGCTTACAATAGTCTAGCAAAAATAGATTCTAGTAAAATTACAGATGGCTAAAGCAGCGGACTTCAACCTATCTGTTAAAATGGTGAACTCCATAAATCTTGGGCCCATAATCAGCTCCCTCCCCATGAAGCTTGCTGGCATTTCTAGAAGCAGGGCAAGGTGAGTAGTATCAACTGCACATTTTCTGTTTGCTTTGAATTCTATTAAGCAACTGCTGGACACTTATCAAGTGCGTCACTGTGCAGTACGCTGGGGGGAGAAAGGAGTCAATGAACATGCTGCTTGCTTCATAAAGCTCACAGTCTAATGAGAGCTCAGCAGAGACACAAGCTGGGGGCTCTGAAAGGCTCAGGGTACTGACAGGGCTCTGGCAACTGGTGGAGTAGAATTCCGGCGAGTTGATTTCCTTCCCCACAACAACAGCACAGGTTTCTCTGAGCCCCACTGGTGTTGATTCCATCACCAGCCCCCCACTATGCTCAACCCCAGGTCCCCCAACAAAGTTTGAGGGCGCAGCAAAGCACACATCTCTCTGTCCGCCTTTTGCAAATGAAACTGTCATCTTGGGAAATAGGACCTGAGGAGTTGCTAGTATTGATACTCATTTGCTCAAGTATTTCCAGTGGCTTCTAAGTATTCAGAATGAATTCCAAATCCCTGTTCAAGGCCATCGATACCCTGTGTGATCTGCTTCTTTTTTTCTCTCTGAGCTCATCTCCTACCACTTTCGCTCTTGCTTTGTAAAGTCCACAAACACTGGGAGTCTTTCTTATGCTCAAATACAAGATGCTCCTTGCATCTGCCCAAATTGTTCTTCCCTCTAGGGGTGCAGGTTCCTAGAATTTGCCAGGGCTGATTCTTGTCATTAAGGACTCACCCCTAATATGTCACCTCCTTTGAGCTTTCCTCTGACCTTCCAATCCAAGGTGGCCCATCAGGCACTCTCTATTTCAGCACAGTTTTCTTTTCTTTATACGATGTATAACTGTTTGACATCTCCTTTTTTGAACGTGCTTATTATCTGTCTCCCTCTGTTGTAATGAAAGCTTTCTGAAAACAGAGGCCTTGACCTCATGCTTAGAGCTGTGCTTGTCACATGGCAGGTATTATGTTGTCTGGCTGGACTGGCTGACTCAGTGTTGAACCTCCACATCCTAGCGCCATCAAGGCAACGCCGTCTACTGACAGAACTCTGTCTGCTTCCAGGGATGTGCCCTGGAATCAATTCTGCCCTAGTATTCTTGAGCTAATGATGTTTCTCTTCTCACCAGTGAAGGGATATCCTTCCCTGCTGGTCTTCCTCCTGTCTCATGCCCTCTAGTTTCTGGACAAGTCCTACGTTCAGAACTGTTTACAGGACTCCAGGCTAGATTCTCTACCTGGCTACCTGACTTTGAGATTGTACCTTTTATTAGGTCATCTGTCTCCCTCACTGAAAGTGTTTCTTGGAGGAGCCAGAAGCAGTTAGGTCATACTGTTTGGTGGACGACGGTGAGGTAATGCTATAGATCCAGAATGCCCTTGCATTGCTTTCCCATTCCCTGCTATGAGGTATTCAGCTGGCTTGGTTTCATTTCTATTTTCCTTGCCTGATTCAGCTCTTCTGAAGCAGACATAAAAATTGCCATTTCTTTCTTAGACCATCACTTGGCTTATGTTTGCCTTTGATCCCTAACTGCTTTCTTCTTAAGTGCTAGAAAATTTTGCTTCACATATGAAGTCAATATAACATGACCTGGATGCATAAAAGCTGTAATTATATGACCGTAATTTATAATTTATTGAGTGCTGACAGTGCTCTTGGGTTAGAACAAAGTACAGGAAAAAAGACAAGTTTCTGTTTTAGGTCAGACAGAGTGAATTTGCTTCCATGTTACCTTTGGAAGGCTCATCAGAGAGAAGCTCAGCAGCAAAACAAGTTTTAAATCATTAAGGTTGGATGATGGATCTTTGATATGGATCTTATTATCACTGACCCACCAGGTGGATAGCTTACACAGCTGAGTGCCTGCTAGGTACAAACCATTGTGAGCAAACCTCTGTGCCTGCTGACAAGAGGATACACAGATGTAAAAGCTGTAAGCCTAAGGAGAGGTTGCAAACGTGGGTCTGCAGGCTAGATTCAACTGACAGATATTTTTTTCTCTCGTCTGCAGTGTTTGTTTGCTTTTTTGTTTTTATGAGCTAATATTTTAAAGCTTGGAGTTTTACATTTAAAAAATATGGATTTCTTGGGACTTCCCTGGTGGTCCAGTGGTAAAGAATCCACCTTCCAATGCGGGGAACGCGGGTCCGATCCCTGGTCAGGCAACTAAGATCCCCCATGACGCGGGGCAACTAAGCCTGCATGTCACAACTACTGAGCTCACACGCCTCAACAAGAGAGCCCGTGTGCCGCAAACGCACGCGCTCTGGAGCCTGTGCACCACAACTAGAGAGAGAAAACCCGCATGCCACAACTAGAGAGAAGCCCGCGTGCAGCAACGAAGAGACCACGTGCTGCAATGAAAGATCCCATATGCTGCAACTAAGAGCCGACACAGCCAAAAAAAAAATTTATGTATGTGGATTTCTTGTTTTTCTTGACATATTGAAAGGCCTGACAACATTAGACCCATATTCCCACTCTGGAGAAATTGGCTGGAGCTGAGGAATTACTGCCCTCTTCTGGTGGAACATTCATTCACCGATTCCTCACACTCTTTGCTACCCTTTAATCCTGCAAGCTCCCGTTGTCAGCACAGAGCAGGAAATGTAATTGCACATTGGAGAAACCACTGTGGGAGAGATCAATAGAAATACAAAGACAGGATGGAGTAAGAGACATTTGAGCCAAGTCTTGAAGGAGGATCAGAATTTCAAAAGACTGAGATGGAAGAAAGAATTCTCAGTGGACGGGCTGATGGAAGGCAGGGCCCAGCAGCTGGAAAGTATGGGTGGTGCAGGCAGAGATGCAGAAATCTAAAATGGAAATGTTTTAGAGGATAAGAGGCCGATGAGAATGCTTCTTTGATATTCTGGACTTATTAATTGCCAGTATGAGTCCAGAAAGTACCTGTCATTGAAGCAAAAGAGAACAGAGAAGATGGGCAGAGAAGATACTTTTAAGAATCCTTTCAGGAATGAAAGAGAAAAATGTGTCCATTTCTGCCACCAAAAAAAAGAATTTTTTTTTCTGAACTTTAAAAATAATACCAGTTCATTGTTTAAAAATCTGGAAAAGGTAATATAAGCTTAATATGGAAATAAAAATACAGGTAATCCCACCACTCATGACATTACTTAGTTAATTGAATTGTAGAGTATTAGTATTTATTTATATGTAGATAAACAAGTACTATAGATTTATATATAGTACTATAGATTTTTATAAAAATATATTGGCATGTATCCTATTGACTAGTTACTTGCTTTTCTTCACCTAACAGTGACCTTTTCTCTATGTTATTAACTGGTCTTCTATAATTTTTAAATGGCTGTGTGATAGTCTACATATGAATGTACAATAACTAGTTATTTTTTATTTGTTGTTAGTTAACTGTACCTAATGTTTTATTATTATATTAAACATTGTGATCGTATTTATTTATAGCCATGTAGATAAATATCTCCATAGATAAATCATAATCTTATGTAAAACTTACTTCCTTATGAGAAATTTCTCTAGGTTGAATTGCTCAGTTATAGAGAAGATATTTTTGAAAAAGTTCAGTCACTTTTATAACAATAATTAACCTCTATAAAGTCTAAACTCTGCAGACTCCAGCATTAGATTCAGAGATTCACTGAATATTAAGGTTAGGTGGAGTTTTGACAAAATCAGTCATAATGCTTTTATTTTACATATAAAAAATTAAGAGTCTGAATTGGAGTTGCCTAAGTATATAGCCAGTGAATAAATAAGGACAATGAAATATCCTTCTGGAAAAGCTATTATGTTAAATATACTGAATTATACACTGGTTATATCTGAGTAAATTGGGTTAAAAGTGACTCTGTATATTTTCCAGTTATAAATTCATGGCCAAAGTATTACCACAACAAACCTATGAAGATGAATTGAGGTGGGAAAATTACTGGCTAGGAGCAGACTGTTAGACCATGTAATGTAAGTTAATCTTTCCTAAGACTTCTCTGAGCATAGCAGGTAGTTCTCAGTGTTTCTAAAGAGTTCACTGACTCATGGGAGTGGAATGGTTTGCTCCCAGAAAGGATTTTAACCACCCTGATTCAGCAAAACCGCCCTCAGTCCTCTTGTAAACTCTGGGTTTTCTGCAATAGTTCAACACAGAATGCCTTTAACTCTCACTTTAATTTATGTTGACACCATCCTTGCCATTTGTCAATGAAGTAGGTAAATAGTATCCAGGAAGAAATGGACTGAATACATGGCATAGGGTAAGAGTATGTTCAATCTAATTAAAACCTCAGCTTGGTTAAACCTTGTTTAAAGTTACATTTTAAGGTGCTCCTTGTTGAATTTATGTGAATGGAAAATATGGGAGATTTTCCTGAGATCTGATGGAGTGCAAGATTACCCATAAACAAGAGGCATATGATTCACAGACCATCAGAGTATATTACTAATCATATTATACTGTATTATATTTTTATGTAGAGCTTGCCATGTGTTAGAACATCTACAAAATGCTTTACATATATTATTCTGTGTAACCATACCAGTAACGCTATGAGGTAGATAATATTTTTCTACTTTACAGTAAACTGAGGTTTAGAGATTTTTAATAATTTGCTCAAAGACATATAACTGGTCAGTGGTGGAGGTAGAACTGAAATCCACATCTGATTGACTTCAAAGCCGTCAACCAGATTTCCATCATATTGAATTTTCACTGTAATGCTAACCCCTAGAAATTTCAAGGACTCTGCCAAAGCATGACTAATTCATGAGCCAATCCATAGCATTTGTAAGTCAAATGCTTAGACCGGTTTCTTGCTGTAGAATGGAATTAGCAGGAGGGGCTGGGATATAGAATTAGGAAATAAACTGATATTCCCTTTCTGGGAATGAGATACTATTTAGCGGTCCAGGAAGATGGCATGATAGAGAGTCAGTAAGAAGTCATGGGTATCCAACAAAGGTGTGAGAACATGGGCAAAGGGACAGAATAGGCTGGACTGGACGGAGTCTATCTGCAGGCAACTAGGGTTATAGTGCAAAGCCCTGAGGTGCTGAATCAACCTAGTAGACGAGGGTTGGATTTGTTCTAGGTTAGTAGTTCGCTAATTTGAGCATATATCAGAATGCTCTGAAGGCACATGAAAACACAGGTTTCTGATTCAGTAGATCTGGGGCAGGGCCTGAGAATTTACTTTACTAAAAAGTTCCCAGATGTTGATGCTGCTTCTGGTCTGGGACCACCCTTGAGTGCCATTGCCCCAGTGCCACAGGCCAGGCCAGCCTGCAGCTCTAAGCAGTGTGATTCCAGCTGTAGGAAATGAGATTTGTGTGACGAAAGTCAGGCAGGTCATTGCAATGACAGAATTATCTCTGAGATCCTGAATTGCATTTCACAATATCCAGAGGTTGATGGTTTGCCCCAAATAATTAAACTTGCAGAGAGAGGATGGGTTTTCTCAGGCTTTTTCGTCCAGTGAGTACCATATGTTTTCCTTCTGGGTAGATAACTGACTCTAGCCCACCACAAACAAAGGTCTAAAAATAAAGCAAGAAAATTTCTAGTTCCTTGACTATTACGGACCCCAACCCAATTCCAGATTGGCTTCTCTGTTGCTGGCCCCTAAAAATCTTATTATGGATGAGCAGCCCTTAGGGACTTTATTACACTTACTCCATTTGAATCATTTTGTTAACTCGGGTTACGAGAAAACCTGTTTTTTCTCAAGCATCATTTACCTTTAAGCTTTTTATATTTTAGAGGCAACACTTTGCAAATTGATTTATACTCATATTATTAGTGTATTGGCTTTAAAAAAAAGAAACTATAGTATGATCTCATATTTTTAAAAATCCACCTCTAAAAGAATGAGCCTTGAATTTCATACCCTGTGTGTGTGTGTGTGTGTGTGTGTGTGTATGTGTGTGTGTGTGTGTGTTTGCTTTCTTTCATTTGTTTCGTTTTTAGAGTGGCAGTTTCTGAGTTTAATGAATGGAGTATAAATTCTGTTTTTAAGGTGTTTAGAGAAAAGCAATTTTTTATTTTTTTTTATATAAATTTTATTTATTTGGTTGCACTGGGTCTTAGTTGTGGCAGGCAGGCTCCTTAGTTACGACTCACGGGCTCCTTAGTTGTGGCTCACCAGCTCCTTAGTTGCAGAATGTGGGCTGCTTAGTTGCAGCTCGAGGGCTCCTTAGTTGTGGCATGTGAACTCTTAGTGACAGCATGCATGTGGGATCTAGTTCCCTGACCAGGGGTAAACCCAGGCCCCCTGCATTGGGAGCACTACCACGGAAGTCCCAAGAAGCAATTCTTTAATAACTGAGTCAACCAATTACAGATTTTAGATTAGAAAGGGATCTTAGAAATTATCTAGTTCAGAAGTAGGCAAACTTTCTCTGTAAAAGATTGCACAATAAGTATTTTCACTTCTGCAAGAATGTTATTGTGGTGTAGTGAGAAATATATATTTTGGTCTTCATTCCAATTCCTGGCTGGAGCGCCTAAAATTTTTGTAATTTACAAAGCAGTGATGGTGCTAGGAACATCTTTTGTTCTTATATTTGGTCTTTAACCCTGGCTCTTGATGCAGAGTTCCTAAATTCCTTGGAATATTGTGGGTGATAGGAGCATTATTTTTTCCAATGAGGCAGCTCTTGGTGGTCTCCTGGATAGCTTCAGTTTGGGGGCTTGTCAGCAGAAAGACCTGACCATAATTAGAAACTCGGAAATTTCAGCCTCATCCCCCCCCTCCTCCAGGGAGGGGAGAGAGGCTGGAGACTGAGTTAATGATTGATTTTGTCCCTGTGATGAAGTCTCCATAAGAATCTCTGAACCCTGGGGTTTGGAGAACTTCCATGTTGCTGAACACATTGAGGTGCCAGAAAGAGGGTGCACGTGGAGAAGGCAAGGAAACTCTGTACCGTTTCCCTCGTACTATGCACCTCTTCCATCTGGCTGTTCCTGAGTTGTATCCTTTTATAATCAACCAGTAATCTAGTAAACAAACTGTTTTCCTGAGATCTGTGAGCTACTCTAACAAATGATCAAAGCTAAGGAGGGAGTCGTGAGACTCTCCAGTTTACAGCCCATCAGTCAGCATAGGTGACAACCTGAGCTTTCAATTAAAGTGTGAGGCTTTCATCTAAAGTGTGGGGCAGTCTTGTGGCACCAAGACCTTAACCTGTGGGATCTGTGCCAACTCTGGACAGTTAGTGTCAGAATTGAGTTAAATTGTAGGACATCGAGATGGTATCCACAGAAAGTTGGGGAAATGCTTGGTTTGGGGGAAGAACCTATATATCTGTGTCAGAAGTATCATGAGTAGAGTGTAATCATAGAGAAAAACAAGTCATTTCCCTTGCATCAGGCTATATGGTCTCTGTTGTAACTGTGACATTCCTGTTTTCATCCCAGACAGCAATAGACAATACAGAAATGAATGAATGTAGCTATATTCTAAAAAAAACTTTATTTAAAAAAATTTGATGGTGGTCCAGATTTGGCTCATGGGTCATAATGCACCAACCCCTGATCTAGTTCATTTCATTAGTTTATCTGTGAGGAAACTGAGGCCTGAATTGATTAGTGACTGGCTCAGCTCACTCAGCGAGCAAATGGCAGGGCAAAGTCTCATACTCGAGTCTGAATCCCAGACGAGTGTCTGTATCACAAAACCACTTGTCACAGTAGGGAGTGTGGAGGTACCCTTTCTCTGCATCTGGTCAATCAATTTATGCATCAAAGATTTTATTCCTCCAGCTGCCCCTGCTGCACACACAGTATGAAACCAAGGGTTCCTAGTGTGTCCTTTGTGCTTTTCTGGTCACCTGGTTATAAAAATATCTCATCTCAAATGGCCTTTAAGAGGTTTGTATGCTTGTGAGAATAAAAGAAATGTACTTCTAAAAGTTTGAATTTTTTTCATTTTCCTTAGTTTGGTGGGCTAAATCTGACACTCTTCTAAAGAGGCCAAGGTTGAAGGTTTGATTCTTAAACGGACACAGAGAAGAGCTGTTCCAAGGCCACAGATGGTGCAGACCACCGACTGAGCATTTGTCACATGTGTTCTGTGATCTCACAGGGCTCCAGGAGAAAAGGGGAGTTGATCCAGAGCAAAGTGCTCCTGGGGAAAGAGAAAGACTCAGAGCTAACGTTTCTCCAGATTATAAGCAATTCATTTTCTTCATTTTCCATGAAAACCACACTTTTTTCATTGTTAATTTTAGAACAAAAACTGTCAACCTAACCTCTTTGCATCTCACGAACATTAAGCTTCTTGATGATCTGCAAACTAAGTGAAACACTTTGTATATTCTTTAGTAGTATCTTGAGTGAATTTTTGTTGAAATCATCTGTCATCTTTGTCCTCCTTATATAGGGTTATTTATTTTTTCATTATGTATCATCTTATTATTATTATATCTTGCTATTTAACCATTCTTGTTATGTCAGACTTGGCATCTACTACCTGAATCTGTTACAAGGCACATCGCCCATACCTTTCAGTTAACTAGGAGAGTACTGTTGCCTTTTGGGAAGTGATGAATTTGACGCCTGGATTCAAGAATTCTTGAGGCAGAGTGTTCAAAAATTGTGAAAGATTTGTTGGGACTCCAAATCAGAGACCTATTTTATCTTCTTACAAATATATTTTTGGGTGCTTGGGTTTAAGAAAAACTGAGACACTCTCAGGTTGTTTGATTTTGTATGTGTGTGTGTGCACATGAGCGTTGTGCTGTGCGTATATATGTGTGCTAGGGAGGGAGTTATGAGGATACATGTGGTCTGAAGCCACACCTGCAGATGTCAGGATCTGGGGCAGTAATCAGGTCCTGCCACTCTATTACTCTCTCTTTGTGGTCCTCTCACTTTATATTTTTTGCTGTTTGCTTTTTCTTTTGTTACCAGTTAGTCAATTTCCTGATTGATTATTCTCTATCTCAAATTAAATAGGAGCCAGCTTTATTGTCTTTGCTAATTAGCATTACTCCATTGACAGAGCTTTCTTTCTAAGATGCCTAATGTGTCACCAGGAAGCCTTTGGATGGGTCCTCCTAGGACAGATGCCCACCTCAGTTCCAATTGGTGTCCCCTGTGTACAAAGAACAGCCTGGTGCTGCTGCCCTGAGTAGGATGGTATCATCTAGGAGTGAACACTGGACGATGAGTTGAATAACTTCTTAAACTTTCATTGTATTGCTCTCTCTCTTTTTTTTTTTTTTTTTTTTTTTTTTGTGGTACGTGGACCTCTCACTGTTGTGGCTTCTCCCGTTGCGGAGCACAGGCTCTGGACGCGCAGGCTCAGCGGCCATGGCTCACGGGTCTAGCTGCTCCGCGGCATGTGGGATCTTCCCAGACAGGGGCACGAACCCGTGTCCCCTGCATCGGCAGGCAGACTCCCAACCACTGCGCCACCAGGGAAGCCCCTCTATATTTTTTATTGTAAAAGAAATTCACATTTTTTTATAAAAGTATTTTAAATACGCAAAACTTAAAGAAGAAAATAAAAGCATAATCCATCACCCACATATAACAACTATTAATTTTGCCGATCACTTTTAAGTTTTTTCTTTATGCATAGTTTCATATTGAGTAGAAAAAATAATGTATAAGTTTACATATTTTTTGTTTAACATTAGAGCATAGTTTTCTCTTGGTTATATAAATATCCTTCCAACGGTGATTGTAATTAGCTGCAATATATATCATAGCATAGTTAAACTGTATTTACTTAACCAGTGTTGGACATTTAGATGGTTTCATCTCTGCTTCTTAAAATTTGTTAGCATTTAGGATTATTTTGTTAAAACAAATTTCTAGAAGTAAATTTACAGGGTCAAAGAGGATGAAGTTTTTAAAACTTTTCATATGTATTGTCAAATTGTTTTCTAAAAGTTTATTCCAAGTTTTACTTTCACCACCAGTATATGAGAGCGTATGTCTCATCACACTTCCACAGCATCGAATGACAGAATTTTAAAATGTCTTACTGTGTTAAAAAGGATGCCTTATTACTTTATCGCTAATTATTTATTGTATTGATTATTCTGCTGTTGTTGCTGCAAGAAAGTAGTTGCAAGTCTAGCCATACCTATATAGAAATATGAAACACTTGCCTTTCAGTTTTTGCCATTTGAGATGCTAATACAGTGAATGTCTCCTCTAGCCTTCATACACCGAATTTGACATCAGTGGCAATGTCCTCGCTCTGATCTTCAATCAAGGAATGATCTGGTAAGCCAGCTGTGGACAGTTTATCACTTGAAGAAAGCCTCCAAGATCATTTTTGCATGAAGCACTGTAGCCTGGTGTTAGAGAAGTCCACAGTCTGTATCTAACTCAACATTTGTCTTTTTGCAAAGTGAATGGCTATGAAGAGTTTACTTTTTTTCCCCATATTTTAAATCTTAATTCTAAAAGGCATCTGCCTGTTTTGCAGAGCACTCCTTCATCAAATACTGGGAGTCTAGGTTCTGGCTTCTAGATTATTTGAAGGCTTTTTATAGTTTCATATCCTGTGATACTAGGATCTGACAGTGAAACATTAATGATCCCATTACCCCATGTTAAGAATGAAAGAAATTAGTGTAAGGTCTTTCCAAGAAACTTATTTTATTTGCAGTCACTATTGAATATGTTTTAAATGGAATTTATAGCTACTTTAAAAACTTTTAGCTTACCAAATCCAGTAGTTTATAGAGATGAAATACATGTTTTAGGAAGGTTTAGTTAGAAATATGATCTTTATTTAGTAATTTGTTTCATGGGGCCACTTGCACATCGGAATTATTTCTTTTAATGTACAAAGGATTGTTATATCTTTTATTAAATGAAAGCATTTTCACTGTAAACTTTGGCAGGTTAAGATGAGTTGATACAGTAGAAACCATTTTTGACTTTAAAAATGGAATCATAGCAGGAGATTCATCTGTGGACCGTGTGTCTTGAAAATCTGTCACTCTTAACTAAGAACACCCCAACCCACAAGCAGTTACAACTGAGCTTCTTTATCCCATTGACACAGATCTAATATTGTGCCAATCACACCATTGTCCTAGGTGCAAGTACTAGTTACTGGGGTCAGTTTTTGTGCAAGCTTCATCTATTACTCAACTCCTTCAACCATAGCTAGTCTGAATTGTTAAACCTTTGTGAGAGCAAACCTCTCTGCAAAAGTAAAAATGATCTTGCTTCAGTAATATAAAGACCACAGTCAAGGGCCTCATCATCCCGCCTTGGGGCCTGTCAGATTTCTGTGCCTCACTAGGTCAATCAATCTGAAGAGAAGACTATGAAAAGATCCTCCTCTCCATTGTCAGGTATGTTTAAAAACGTGATTCCTGTTCCCTTGCTTTCTAAATTTTACAGGTTATGGCTTATATGTCCAGAGAGTCATTAAGGAATGAAATGCATCCTTTCTTCTCCAGGCAGGGAGGAAAGTCAAGGTGGCTCAACATGTGACTATCACCAGAGATAGCAAAGGGCTCAGCTTCCAGATCTTTCATTTCCTGTAGGGGATTCTGCTGTCATGGCAGAAAATGGCTAACGGTGCTATTGGAGTAATGAGAAACCACTGCCTTATATCAGTTTTAAAACTCCCTGGCTCTTATGCAGAGTGTCGTAAATCCCTCAGGCCTGGCATGGCGCCATTTGTGCAGACATATGCTGCATGTCTATTTCTTGTTCTTTCATAGTGAAGACAACAGATTGGCCTAGAAATTTGTTTTCATTGTCAGCAAAGCTCTTATAATTGTGTCCTGATTTGTTTCACTTGTAATTTTGTACCTATTTAGCCCACTGTTGTTCATATTGAAATTCTTAAATATCTAAACAATCTTCTCCAGTTTTCTCATGGGCAGACCCATCATCAAAATCTTTGCAGTATCATTACACTATCATTTTCTATGTATTCAACCTTCAGATATTGGTCAAATATTGCTTCCGGTTAGTTTGAAGAGGACTTTAGAAAGTGATTGTGTTTTTTGAGTGTACTAAGATATTCACACACTTCCCAGAGTTCTAGAAGCAAAATATTGAATAACTATTATTCCCCTTCAGGTCAACCCTTTGTACAAATGGTCTTTTCCTAACTGCCAGGAAGTTGGTGACAGGGTAGGGATGTGGTGTGGGGAGTGTGTAGTCTAGGTTTAGAAGGCTCCCTTGTACTCACACATGTAATCCACTATTTTATGAGGCATAAGGATCTGATGCCTAAGTATGGCCATTTGCTACAGAAATGATCAAAAGAGGATGGAGATTTTGTGTTCAATTTTATTGGTTTGTGACTGGAGACATTCAGTAACTGCTTTAGGAGTTTCTGAGTAATGAAGGTTATTTACACCAATGTTATTAAAGTCAAACAATTATAGGTAACATCCATTTTTTAATGAATTGGCTGATATGATCAGTAAAACTATATTATACACGTCTTTTTAAAATAGCGTAGGTTTTGTAATCATATTTTTAAATGATGAAAGCATATCATATCTCTATCAGAGCAGGGTGTAGCTGAGGCAGAGCACACACAGTGAGAAAGAAGATACGTTTAGATGTTGTTCCAATGCTGTCTCCTGTATCTCCCTGCCAGTCTTGTCACTTTCTGCTCCCTCATTTTCTCACTTGATCAAATGTGAATAATTTACCTGACACGTACCGTGTCACTGGAACAATAAGAAGAGCTAAATAAAAGAAGCTTTGATTTGCTTTGATCTTCTTGGAAGAAAAGCATTTTATAAGCCTAAGGTATTACAATGATCTTCAACTGACAGATGACGGGATCAGGTCTGGCTAAGGGACTTAGTGAGCTGAGCTGATTAGTGAGTCACGGGCAAAGAAAGAATGAGCTTTAAGATTCAGATATCACTGTGCCGGGATCTCTTTTTCTAGGATAATGTTCTTGAGTCATTTGTTCAAAATGCCTATGTGATATTTATTTTGAAATTCGGAAATTTATTCATTTGTAGATGCACTTACATATATGAGTGTCCATATGTGTGCATACAGATAAACAACGCATGCCTATGTATAGGTACACATATATGTGGCTTTAGGCAAATCTGTATCTTAGGATAGACTAGGTTGTGCAGCAATTAAATACAAACCCCCAAATCTCAGTGGCTTAGAAAAGGAAAAGTTTATTTCTTATTTACTCCATGTGTCCAATGTGAGTTGGTAAAGGACTGTGCTCATGTTAGTTACTCTCACTGTGGAGTCATAGACTGTGATAGAATAGGATCCTCTGGAACATCACTGGTCAGAGCAGAGAGAGAAGAGAACAAAAAACCCTACAGCGCTATTAAAGTTTCCATCCCGTAGTGAGACACTTCATTTTTATCTCTACTTTACTGGCCAAAACAAATCACATGGCCAAGCCTGACTTTTAGAAGGGGGCAAGCACAATCACCTGCAAGCATGTTACATTACAGACGTTGGCATTTGGGAATATAATCTAGTGCTTTGTAATTCTGACCCCTCAGCTGGGACTGTTACTCACTTACTTGCTCATGTTTCTGGGGTTCCAGATTCTCTCTTGCTATCGTGTAACCAAGATACACAGCATTGTTCCAAAGTTTACCCTCATTTAAAAAAAACTAATGAACTTTATATCTTAGAGAAGTTATAGGTTCGCAGCAAAATTGAGTGGAAAGTACAGAGTTCCCATATACCCCCGTCCCCACCCACGCACAGCCTTTCCCACTGTTGACATCTTCCACCACGCTGTACATTTGTTGTCATTGATGAACCTACATGGACAAATCATCATCACCCAAAGTACATACCATTTTTTTAATAGCTTAACTTTCTACAAAATCTATGGTCAGTTCAGTATGTTAAATGTTTTTCAGATCTGTTGTATGGAAACCTATCAACAACACAGCACAAACTGTAGCAGGTTAGCACTTTTCAATGAAATGGTTTAATGTTGGATTGCACAAGTTCAATTATAGCCAAAACTAACTTCTTCATCTAACTCAACGCCCCGCCCTCCATAATATACCAAATTTACATTGGACTGATTTAAAAAATTATTCTACATGACCAGGAAATATAACATGCAAACCCTAACTAGAATTGCTGAAGGTTTTATTATATTTGGGACAGTTTAAAAGATAGGATTCTGCTTATACTTCTGAAATAAGTGTACATGTATCCTCTTTTGAGTTTCGGATTAATAAATTGCCATTATGGTGCTTTATGGTACTGATGGATTTTCTCATCAAAGAAAATTGAAATTTATTTTGTTGAAATAATAACCACTGAAGCCATCAAGTAAGAGTGACCTCACCCAAATGGTTCCTGTTTAAAAGTGGCATTTTAAAATACTTTTTAAAAATCTCATGTACAGACCAGTGGATTTCCTGGACAAGCTAAAATAAGAAAGTAAACATAAACTAAATTAAATGGATGTGTCAAATTTTCATTTCATAAACACATAAAGCTTGCAATGGAATATCAACAAAACATAGTATCTTATGAGGCACAAATACATAATTCCCATTGGCTCTAAAATACCATAACAGCCACAAATAGAAAATAACATCAGAAAAACTTACTTTAACATTTTCTCTTTCATTAAGTAAAAATTAATTAGCTATGACAAAATAATTAATGCACATATGCAGTTTATTTGAATATAATGGGTGATTTTAAGGGTTAATTATAAAAAAAGCTAATTTTTAAAATTTTGGGGGGAAGTTTTTTTTAAAGCTAAATTTTTAGATACATTAATGATATGAATATTAGGGGAAAGTAAATTTTTTTTAGAAGTAGAAGAGAGAAGTAGAACAAATGTAATATACTGTTTGGTCTGTTGTGGTTGAAATTTACTAATGATAAGTGGATATAGTTAGCGACCAGCAGAGTTTCTGTGAAAGACTTAAGGACACAATATCTGCAATAATGGGGAAGATGGTAAAATGTGTACAGGAGATGGAAATAGAATTAGTTAAGTTTATTAACATGAAGGGTTTATGTGATTGAAAGTGGCAAACACATTTTCTGCCTTTGGCAAATAAGCATGATATAAAACAAATATGGACTGTGTGACTTTGTTGGGGAGTGAAACTCCATGGTGAGCAGAGCTCTGTTTTTCTTTCCAGGATGGGCTCCTTCTTCGCTCCCAGCCTCCCAGGCATCAATATCCTTCGGCTCCACACATCCATGTACTTCCAGGGCTGGGCTGTGATGTGTTGCAACGTTCCTGAGGCGAGGGTCTTCAAATCTTCCAGAGGGAATACCTTCTATCTGGGAATGCTGTTGCTCATCCTCTTCCTGTCCACCATGCCCGTCCTGTACATGATCGTGTCCCTCCCACCATCTTTCGACTGTGGCCCCTTCAGGTTCTTGCCTTTGCAATTTCTTTTGCGCAAAGTTTTCTTTCAGGGGTGGAGATGGGAATGGTCACTCGTCGTATAAGCTATTTTTTTTTCCCCCAAACAGTGACATTTTGGTCTGTAGGAATTGAGCTCTTTTAGATATTCAGGCTCATTATGTGACATGGAAATTCTTAAGCAAGATCCATCTATTGATATTTTCTCACTTAGCAATCATAAAAGGGAAAATAACTGCTCCAGGCTCTGTCCGTGTAAAATATGTACACTGAATCTGAGCTATTTCTGTATAAGGAGATAGCGAAGAGCAAGGTTTGATTACACTAGTCTGGATATGAACATTTTCCTGATGCTAGGTCATCTCATTCAGACATTGGAAGCTATTGTTATTTTTCACATGAACCACCTAATTGAAAATATAAAAGAGGAAGGAAGGGAGGGAGGGAGGAAGGAAAAAAGAAAGATGACTCCACAAGCTACCTAGGAAATGGGATCATTATTAGATAATAATGAATATAAAGAGGGTCACATAATTTATAATCCAAATCTACATGCTAGGAAAAAAATTAAGGATGTTCCTCGTGTATATTCTCCTCAAATAACAAGAATAAATCACACAAGTCAGTAATAAAGAGTCAAGAAGGCCCTTTGATCCAGCTTAGAAATATACTTTTCTACAGTTCTCTATGACAGCGTTCCCTGTGACACCAAGAAAACAAAGTTTCCAGATCTGGAGGATTGAGATTTCATTCTACCACAAGTCCACCCAAGAATCTCTACATGTTGAGTCACTGATCGGCATGCATTTGAGTTATTTCTACTTTTCAGTGGGAAAATGTGAATACAAAAAGCCATGTGAATGACAAGCATGATGCAATAGTGGACATGTATAATTTCTCCTTCATGCTGTCAGACCCAAGTTATTAAATTAAAGTCAAAATATTCTTTGCCCACAGACTTAAGTATAAAAGAAGCATTTTCATTCTAATAATAGTCTGTTATTACTGCTTTCCTGGACATAAAGAAAGAAAATGTTAAGCCTACTGATTGTGCAAAAACAGCTGGAGTTCTGTCATACATATTCAGGAAGCTGAAGTTGACAAGGCCTGTTCCCCCGCCCCACCCAGGTAGGGGGAAGTAAATAATGCAGACAGTGACATCTGGAGGCTAAATATGAAACTACAGTTTTGAAAGAGCAATTGGTCTTAATAAAGCTCAGGGTACAAAGTTCAAGAGACAAGTCATCTAAAGACTTTAGTTAATTGCAAATTACCCACACAACTAAATATCCAGGATAAGTTTTAGATGTGCTTTTAACTTTTTAATTGGAAATGGGTCCTTCTCAGAAAAACATATCAAAGGAACTTAGTTGTCTGCCAGGGAAACCCCACAAGGTCAACACGGAGCTGGGTGGTGGTAACAAAGGTCCATTAATATTAAAAATATCATTGAGCTAGTCACGTACAATGACTGCACAATTTTAGCTTTTTGCATCCTAACTCCTTTGCCTCTCTTTAAATCACACTGAGTTACTATGATTTTAATGAATAAAACTTAGTCTGTGTCTAACACATAGTATCTGACTTTGACCAACTGTTTCCTAATTGGCAAACTTTGGCAGATGAGCAGCATGTATATCACTATTTTGAGATCAAGGAAATTTAAATATTTTTAGTAGAGTATTGGGAAAGGGGTATCTCTGTCCTATTTAGATAGTCTGTTGTTCCTGGAGCAAAAGAATGTATACTTGGTTTATTCTCTAGATTTTAAAGCTTTAAGCATTGTTCTGCCTTGGTAGTGAGGTGAGAAAGGATATATTAGTAGGAGACTCATGACTTGCCATTGCCATCCTTTTGGACCCTGAGTTTGAGGTGGTTTGACCAGCCTGCCTAGTGAAGTGTATCTGACCCTACTTGGCACCCGGGTGGGCAGCAAATTGGTAAACGTGCATTTGAGGTAGGTGAATAGGAACAGCACAGTAATGGCCAGGCTCTCCCAGGTGCATGTATGTTTTCAGGTAAGGTGGCTACAATACCTTAGAAGACCCATTCTGCAAAGCAATTTGATGAGATAGTCTAGCTTGTTCTGGTTTCATAAGAACTGGCTAGGGAGGGTGAATTTTCCAGAAAATTATTCCAGTAGGCTATTAAGTGGATTTACCTTAACAGTTTGACAATTAAAAAACTATTTCTTTGGTGTCCAGATGAAGAAAATTCTTCTAATTGCTCTACCACATTTCTTGACACTTGATGTTTCTCCCCCAGCTCCCTCACTAATAATTCTGGACAATTGGTAGTTCTCTAGGTTCTCACACACCTCCCTGCTAACATTATGGTAATTATAACTTCATGTATTTTCATCTAACTGCAAAGGTAATATGTGTTTATCCTAGAAAAAACAGAAATTATAGAAATTTTCACATGAAAATAAACACTAACCAAAGACCTGAAATAACAACTCTCAACATTTTTTTGGCATTTTGTATTCTGGTTTTCTTCTTATGCAGATTTTTAAAATAACTGAGATCATATAACATGTATAGGTTTATATTATATCGTGACACTGCTATCACATTACTCACTTGATGTGTTGATTTTTCTTAATAGTGTAGCTGACTTCTAGAGTTTAGGGACAGAATATTTTCATCTCTGTGAGTCAAAACACAGTAGAGTGTTGGCCAGTAATTTGAGTTAATGAATGAAGAATGACTGTTTGTCATGCACTAAGCACTAGAGGAGATGTAGGTGTACATTGGGCATTGATTCTGGCCACGTGGACCTTTCGGTCTGGCTGAAAAGACAGACATAGACTATTCTAATTAGGGTGGATTGGAGCTATGCCCAAGAGAGCTATAGATTAACTTCAGTAACATTTCACTTGGCTGTATAACTCGCAACAGGCTGGAAAGGACTTCTGGGAATATGCATACTTTGGTTCACCCGTCAGAAAAAGGGAGTGCCAGGATTTGTAGATACTTCTATAGTTTGTGTATAATAAAAGATCTGGACTCCTGGTAAGAGACCTGTCCTGGAAAAGGCACCCAAGAATCCTCAGAGATACTAATAACTTCACATTTCTCATACACTGGATGCAAAGAAGACCTTTGTGGGTAGGGATGATTTTGTAAAATTCCAGTTCCCTCATTCTGACATTCATCAAACACAGCCCTAGAGGCTGGAGAAGGTAGGGTGGATTGTCTCATTTTTTCTCATCCTCCTTGCCTGTCTCCTCATTCTGGCTGTATTCCATATGTCATGGTCATGAAGCATGGTCAGCTAGAATGGATGAAGAATGAGAAACCTTAGTACAATAGGTTGATATAATCTTAAATTGTCAGTAAGCTTCATCCCCCCCTTATGTATCATAGGTCTTGCTAATTAGTGTGTAGATCTATAATTTGTGAAGCAAAATTTATACCTCTGTAGTCCAGTGACTCCTGACAAGATACTTGAAGTCACTCTCAGTCTATTAAAAGATACTGGAGAGAAAAAATATCTGATCTGGAACTTGTGGGTCCTGTTCAATTAGTAGTTAAGAATGTATAAAGGTCAAAAAACAAAAGTGAAGCCAAAATATTTTACTCAGTGTTATGCCAACCTTTATTCTCATGATACATACAAATTGCTGATAACTAATGCAATATCTTCTCTGAAAATTACATCATTTCATAGTAGAATCAATATGTATATACAGAAAAAAATAATTTGGCATGATGGGTGTTACCTGATAATGCTGAATATTATATACTAAGTTAAGACAGACATCCTGCTCTCATTTCTCTAGTTTATAGGGGCTGAGAACAAACTCACTAAGGACCTTTGCTTTTTAGGCTTGTTTTCTTTCTCTTCCCGTTTTCTGTTCTTAGCTGGTATTCATTAGGGCCCGTCCAGAAGAAATACTGAGAGAGAAAGGATTCAGCATTCAGTGCAGTTACCTATCAATAGCTCAGATGAAAGAGGTCTGGTGGAAGATGAGATAGAAGCTGTAACATGGAAAGAGATATTAGATTATTTGTGGATTTTATTCCATTAAGCTATTCCTTATGCTCATTTCCAAGGCTAATTAAAAAAACTGAGCACACTATTTGTTCAGCCCAAAGAAAGTATTCTCATATAATAACAGCTGCTGAAGAGTAGACTTACAAGCTATTTATAAAATATATTTTCATACATATATAAGGTATATTTATATTTTATATAACATATTTGTTCCCAAGTAACCCAAATCTTAGAAATATAGCTTTAAAAAAATCTTCTCCTGGAGGGAAGGGATAAATTGGGAGATTGGGGTTGACATATACACTGCTATATATAAAATAGATAACTAATAAGGACTTACTGTATAGCACAGGGAATTCTACTCAATATTCCATAATGACCTCTATGGGAAAGGATTCTTAAAAAGAGTGGATATATGTATATGTATAACCGATTCACTTTGCAGTACACCTGAAGCGAACACAACACTGTAAATCAACTATACTCCAAAAAAAATTTTTTTTTAATCTTCTCCTAATGCTGTGGTTAATTTCCTAACTGCTTTGACTATGTGTTTGTGTTGGCATAACATTTCTCATATCTTATCCATTTGTTGACAGTATGAGGCCAAAGTGTCAGGAGTTGTAGCTAAACATCAGATTTCTAACCTGAAAGAGTACTTAGGCAATGTTTGAGAAAAATTTCTAGTTTTCTTGCTATAAACATAGTTTTTACATCTTGCTATAAACATGGTTTTTACATCTGTTTTAAATGAACTTCTCTCCTTTTTTTTTTCAGTGGCAAAAATAGGATGTTTGAAGTCATCGGAGAGACACTGGAACATGATTTTCCAAGCTGGCTGGCAAAGATCTTGAGACAGCTTTCTAATCCTGGATTAGTTATTGCTGTTATTTTGGTTATGGTGTATGTGCTTTCCCTCCTCATAGAAAGAGCCTTTGTAATGTTCTTCCTGCGCCTTTTAAGTTTCAGCGTTTTCAACTCTCTTTCTCCCCAGGGGTTGTGCTGTAACCTAACCAATTCAGCACTGATTACGTGGTGGTGAGAGGGTAAAATTCATGAGCCATATTCTGATCCTATTGCATGTAATTTACAGCCATCTGCATCTGTCTTTGCCTGCCTAGGATTATAAGATTTGTTTCCCAAGTAACCAAAATAATTATCAGTAAACAGCTACAGCAAGGGAAACATAAACACTAAATCTAATCAGCACATCAAGCTTCCTCCCCACCCCCCTGACCTCCACCTTTTTTCCATAAAGCATATGGCTGTGAATACACAGAAGTGATGAGCCTCTAAGTTAATATTCCCCTTGAGGGCCCTATAGGCTATATTTCAGGGCTAAAGGCTTAAGGGGTCTTAGAAATTACCCTGTCCTTCCTCCTAGAAGGCCATTAATAACTATGTCTGCCCATGATGATAGAATCAGAGGACCAGAAGGGTCTTGGAAAGGTCACTTAGTCTATCCTTTCGAAGTCAGAGATGATATCCAAAGGGGAACTTGAGAGGGGTCTTTCGTTCCCGTATTACTTTCATTGGTTCCTGAGTCTTGGCCACCACAGGTAAACTTACATTCTAAGCAAAAAAAAAAAAAAATATATATATATATATGCTTCCTATGGAAGAGCTACAAAAAGTGCCCCAGTCCTTCCTTTCAAACCCCAAGGCCTTCCTAAATAAAAAGTCTAGAACTGCCACTGATCTCAATCAAGGAGGGCAAGTATGAAGTCACCCTCGTGGACACTTTAGTGGAACAAAGCTGACACAAAGGGTTGGATTTGTTTAAATAAAGGTAAAACTAGGAAATCTCAGGGAGAGATTGGGAGAGAAATCCCAGTGATTTAAGTAAATGAACTGGGTTCTGGGCCAAGTTGTTAGGATCGTCTCTGTGATGGTCGTGGTCACAAGCCACATCAGTGAGGGCAGGTGTCATCTTCAAGTTTATAAATTAAGAAACTGACTTGGAGAAGGGAAGGGATTTTTCCCTCAGTGAGAATACATCAAAAATGACAATAGTAGGGCTTTGACAGTAAATCCAGCACTCACCCCTTTACACCATGATGCCTTCTTTGAGGGAGAGCTAATAGCCTGTAGGGATAATTAAATAGTAAAACAGATTATTTTATGTAGTACAGAACCTTGATCATGGGGTGCCGTTAAGAATCTGATAGTAAATCTCTGGTGCAGATGTGTTAGAAAATGACTTGCTGGATGCAGCATGTTTCACCAGATGGCCCTGGAAGTGATTTTCCTTCTTAGTGTTTTTACGATATAGTGGCTTTTGAGAGCATGGCTTTTAGGAGTCAAGACCTTTTCGTGGTAAAAAGGAGGTCTTGTTTTAAAACACACACACTCAAAACAATGTCAGATTTTATGACTATATTCTTGACTTATTGAGAGAGATTTATTTTTAAGCAAAGGAGCAACATTGTTCTAATGCCACTAATTAAAGATTTAATAAGCTGCCCCAGGGGTATGGAAGAGGAATGAACACTGCCTTTGTTCCAGGCAAGATCCATATATTAACTCATTTAATTTCCACAATAACCTTAAGAAGTTGGCCTCATTAATCATATTATTGAAAGCACATGGAAGATCTGCCCCAAATCAAATGGCTAATAGGTAAATTCAAACCCATGTCCTTTTATTCCCCACCACTTATTTCCCACCTACTCATTTACAGCACCAAACACTGAGTTCAGGCTGAGTGGAAATGCTCAGAACTGGAAGCCACTTGTCAGAGATGGTCCACACCCGGGGTTGGCACACTTTTCCTTAAAGGACCATATAGTAGTTACTTCAGGCTTTGTGGTCCAAGAGGCAAAAGTGAGGATATTATGTAAGTACTTATATAACTATTTTAAAATGTAAAAACCAGTCTTAGTTCATGGGCCATACGTAACAGGCTGGGAGTCAGGTTTGCCCCAGAGACCATAGTTTGACAACCCCTGTTATAGAGGGAAACTGGCATGATATAAGGTCAAATAGATGTCCCACAAGGATGATTTTAGTTCTGACGTTTTGATTTAAAACCCGAAATTCAGCTTATTACTGATTTGATTTTTCAAATACTGAGGTCTCATCTTCAGCACTTTATGGTGCCCATACAGTTGGCTTGGATTTTTAATTTATTTATTTATTTTTGGCTGCGTTGGGTCTTTGTTGTATGGGTTTTCTCTAGTTGCAGCTAGCGGGGGCCACTGCTTGCTGCGGTGTGCTGGCTTCTCATTGCGGTGGCTTCTCCTGTTGCGGAGCACGGGCTCTAGGCACGTGGGCTCCAGTAGTTGTGGCATGCAGGCTCACTAGTTGTGGCTCACGGGCTCCAGAGCACAGGCTCAGCAGTTGTGGCACACAGACTCAGTCGCTCTGTGGCATGTGGGATCTTCCCAGACCAGGGCGCAAACCTGTGTCCCCTGCATTGGCAGGCGGATTCTTAACCACTGCGCCACCAGGCAGTCCTGGCTTGGCTTTTTATTACCTTTAATTAGAGAATGTTTACAAGCATTTTGAATTTCCCCAATGAATCATATTAAATCAGCTTGGTTGGTTTTTGGGTAACTGAATAGAGTTTGAGCTAGTTCCCTGCAGGTGGTTTCATTCCTTTGGAGACTAAAAAATGATCTGTGAAGAATGCTCATTGAAGGTGCATCTCAAGGTAGAATAAAAGTGATGGATAAATAGAGAATTACAGAATTGCAAATGACTTGTGAGGTCTTTGAGTTCTTCCTCCAAATGCTGGCACTTTTCTAAGAAAACCCTTACAATACACAGACACACCATATTTATTGAACACCTAATTCATGCCAGATATTACACCAGATGCTTTCATGTATGTAATTTCATTCAAAATCCTATCACTTGTATAAGAAATAAACCCAGTGGAAATGATATCAATAATCTTGTTGCTAGCAGCAGATGGCTCATGAAGGTTATGATCTGGCATGTTGGTGAGTAGGGGAAATGTGTTCAGTAACCAGTTATTTGCAATAAAGGGCAATGCCAGTTACGTGTTTTGTTTTGTTTTGTTTTTTGTGGTACGCGGGCCTCTCACTGTTGTGGCCCCTCCTGTTGCAGAGCACAGGCTCCGGACGCTTAGGCTCAGCGGCCATGGCTCACGGGCCCAGCCGCTCTGCGGCATGTGGGATCCTCCCAGACCGGGACACGAACCCTCATCCCCTGCATTGGCAGGCGAACTCTCAACCACCGTGCCACCAGGGAAGCCCCGTTTTGTTTTGTTTTTTAAATGCATTCTTTCTTTGTTTTGCTTTGTGAAGATGAACAGGTTTATTTTTGCAAAAATGTTTGGCTGGAATTTGCTCTTTTTAGAAATGTCACTTAAATGCCAGGACTCTTCTTTTATGAAATAGTTTCTTGTGAAGGAGAGAGAAATGCAAACAATACATTCTATGGATGAAAAAAAGCCATGTTAATTAACTATGACGATGAGGATTATGGTCTTAGTTGTAAAAGCCAAAGGAAGGGATTTAAAGTGGAAAGTCAGTTTCCTTTTTATTCCACACATTCCCTAAGCTTCAAGAGATTTTCTGTTCTCTTGGATGCCATTGGTATCGATTTGAAATGGTGTTTTCAATTATAACTTAAAGCGATGTTAATACATTTCCAAGAAGAACCTAAAATTAGGCAGTGAGGAACATCAGACAGAGCCCTGGGCTGTGGAGGAGGAGCCTTGGGGGTCCAACTTCCCAGGTCCACCCCAGTTGCTGTGGAATTCTGAATGTACGTCTTCACCTCTCTGTACTTCAGGCTTTTATCTACAAAAGAGGTTCAGAGTAGAAAATACCTTAAAGTCACTCCAGTGCCAACATTATATGATTTAGTTAATGTAAATTTAAGAAGAATCTTGAGGAACTGAAAAATACCATACATTTTATTTTATTTTTTTTAATTTAGTTTGACTATCTATTATCTCAATTCTACTGCAAAAGGCCAGAAGGCAGCAAATCTGGATCTAAAAAAGAAGATGAAACAGGTAGGATACAATTTATTTCAGAGAAATATTTGTCTTTATTAATGTCAAGTAGTAGAACGCATCAGGAAATCTCACGTTCTTCTTCTCTACTATTTTTTATTATGTAGCAAGCTTTGGAGAACAAACTGCGAAACAAGAAAATGGCAGCTGCACGAGCAGGTTTGAGCTATGTTATGTTTGCATTCTTTCTCCCCTACAAACAGTATGCTCTTCCTTTTTTTCCTCTCAAAATGGGGCATTTGATGCAGAGGAGCATTACTGCCCCAGCAAGCCACCCCATACTCTTTACTGTCCACCTTCTTAAGCCCTTTTCAGGCATCATATCCAGGGGGTTTGGTTGTTTTCCAGTGGGAGAAAGAAAAGAGAAAACTTCAGGAATATAAAAGTAGCAGTAGTGATAGAAAAGGGATCTTGCAAATTGACAGAAGATGAAGAAAACATCCACATACATAGTCATACAAAGAGCAGATACAGATGCCTAATCTCTCCTGCCCATTTTGACCATTTTTATACATAGATGGATACACTGGGAAGATGCTAATAGTATCCTCTAGGCTCATCACTGTTGCTTTCCCAGAGCCTTCTCTAATTCGTTAACCTCTCTTACTTTTTAACCTCTTTAATTTTTAAACTATTAGAATAAGGCATACTCTTATTTGCCAAAATTACTGATATGTTTTGCCTTCTACATGGAAAAGTGATGCCTAAGAAATTCAATAAAAATCTTTTCCAACTCTTCCCTCATTCCCAACTCTACAACTCTTTATATTAGTACGGCCTTTTTTCCCCCATAAGTAATAATAATAATAATAATTTTAAAAACTCAACCCCAATTAGTTTAAGTAGAAAAATGTATTGGTTCACACAAATGAACAGAAGAGTGGTATGTAAATCTTCTGGTCACATTTTACCCCAAGTTTAGAAGCAATCAGGATTGAACCCCATTTCTCTGTGGTTCTTTCAACACTACACTCCTTTTATGTTGGCCAGCCTTTACGGCAGCAAAAGTGGATGCAGCAACTTCTAATGTCATGTCCTTAGATTATATTTGTCTTAGTTTGTTTTTTTTTTTGTCATTAAGCTACTTGTTTCTTAACTGCATTAATTTTTTTCACCTCTATTGAGGTATAATTGACTAATAAAATTGTAACACATTTGAAGTGTACAATGTGATAATTTGATATACACATACATTATGAAAGGATTCCCACCTCCAGTTAATTAACACATCCATCACCTCACATATTTACCTTTTTTTTTTTTTTTTTGGTGAGAACGCATAAGTTCTACTCTTTTAGCACATTTCAATTATACAATACAGTGTTACCAACTATAGTCACTATGTTGTACATTAGATCCTCAGATGATATTCATCTTATAGCTGAAAGTTTTGTACCCTTTTACTAACCCCTCCCAATTTCCCCAACCTCGTATCTCTGGCAACCATCATTTTACTCTGTGTCTATGAGTTCCACTCTTTTGTTAAAGCTTCCACATATAAGTGATACCATGACATGTTTGTCTTTCTCTGTCTGGCTTACCTCACTTAACATAATGCCCTCCAGGTTCGTCCATATTAAATGGTAGTACTTCTTTCTTTTATAAGGCTGAATAATATTCTATAGTGTGTGTGTGTGTGTATACACACACATCACATCTTCTTTATCCATTCATCCCATAGATGGACACTTAGGTTGTTTTCATACCTTGGCTGTTGTGAATAATGCTGCAATGAACATAGGAATACAAATGAATGATTTTGTTTCCTTTGCATATCAATCCAGAAGTGGGATTGCTGGATCACATGATAGTTCTGTTTTCAGTTTCTTGCAGAACCTCCATACTGTTTTCCATTGTGACTGCACCAATTTACATTCCCACCAACAGTGCACAGCATCCCCTTTCTTCCCATCCTCATCAGCATTTGCCATCTCTTGCCTTTTTGGTAATAGACATTTTAACATGTGTAAGGTGATACCTCATTGTGGTTTTGATTTGTGTTTTCTTGATGACTAGTGATGTTAAGCACCTTTTCATGTACCTCTTGGCCATCTGCATGTCTTCTTTGGAAAAATGTCTATTCAGATCCTTTGCCCATTTTTAAATTAGGTTATTATTATTTTGCTATTGAGTTATATAAGTTCCTAATATATTTTGGATATTAACGCCTTATCGGATATGTGGTTTACAAATATTTTCTTCAGTTCTCTAGGTTGCCTGTTCATTTTATTTATGGTTTCCTTTGCTGTACAGAAGTTTTTTGGTTTAATGTAGTCCCATTTGTTTCTTTTTGCTTTTGCTGCCTTTGCTATTGGTGTCAAATCCAAAAAATCATTGCCAGGAAAAATTGCAAGAGTTTTTCCTCTAAGTTTTCTTCTAGGAGTTTTATGCTTTAAGGTCTTACATTCAAGTCTTGAATCATTTTGACTTGATTTTTGTGTATGGTATAAGTTTAATTCTTTTCCATGTAGACGTCTAGTTTTTCCCCCATCATTTATTGAGGAGATTATCCATTTTCCATTGAATATTCTTGGTGTTTTGTCAAAAATTAATTGACCATATATGCATGTGTTTATTTTGGGCTCTCTATTCTGTTCCATTGATCTTTGTGTCTGTTTTTATGCAAATACCATATAGTTTGAATTACTACAGCTTTGTAATATAATTTGAAATGAGGAAGTGTGATGCCTCTAGCTTTGTTCTTTCTCAAAATTGCTTTGGTTATTTGGGGACTTCTGTGGTTCTGTATGAATTTTAGGATTTTTTTCCTATTACTGAGAAAAATGCCATTGGAATTTTGATAGGGATTGCATTGAGTTTGTAGATTGCTTTGGGCAATATGGGCATTTTCACAATATTAATTCTTCCAATCATTAACACAGAGTATCTTTCTATTTGTGTCTTCTTCAATCATTTATTAAAGAAATTTATTTGTGTCTTCTTCAATCATTATATAATGACCTTCTTTGTTTCTTGTTACAGTTTTTGGTTTAAAATCTGTTTCGTGTGATATAAGTAGAGCTATGCATGCTTTTGGTTTCCATCTGCATAAAATATCTTTATCCATCCCTTCACTTTCAGTCTATGTATGTCCTTAAAGCTGAAGTGAGTCTCTTGTGGACATCACATAGTTGGAAGCATTTATGTCACACATATCTGCAGTGCTTTTGTATTTGCTCTAGATTGGGACTATAACTTAATATTATCAAATTAGTATTTAGAATAGTGAATGAAATGTTCTGACTTCTAAGATCTGAATTCTAGTTAAGGCATATTATTACCTTTGTTTTAAATAATATAATGTTATAGCCTGCTAATTTACCTGATATTTTCCCATAATTTGTTAAAAATATGTATAACCTTTGTGAAGGCAAAGACTATATCTTATTTATCGTTGTTTCCTCAGGACTTAATATAGGACTTTATATATCAGTCGCTCAGTAAATACCTACTAATTATCTACTGGACAATAAGGAATTCTTTTACTGGAAAAATTCGAAATGAACAGATTTCTATACTAATTACATAAGCAGTAATGAATGAATAAACATTTCAAAAAGAGCAGAACTTTTATTCTCCTGTCTTTAGAATTTGTGAGGATTTTGTAAAATATAGAAATATTTGGCAACAAATATTATAGCAACCTGGAACACATTTGAAGGTATAGATCTCAGGCCACCTCATTCAGAACCATTAAGCACACTGAAATTTTTATTTACCTCTTCTTTATCTTCTTTCTCTTTATTTATTTATTTATTTATTTATTTTGAACAGCTGCAGCTGCTGGAGGCCAGTAATTTTCATGGATATTCTGGAGGCCCAGAAGTGTTCCTCATCATACTGTTCAAAACCAGTGACTTATGTGAAGGCCCAAGTAAAAAAAAAGGATCTCTACCTTATTCCAAATTAGGCATTTGTTCCTGCACCACCACTTTCTCCCCTGAGCAAGTCCCCTCACATTTTCTTTAACAAATTGAGTTTAAAATTGTGTGTGATGGAGAAGTATGGATTACTGGCTTACTTGTTGGGTTAATTTAAAAACTTTTTACTCATATGGACTTTCATTTTATACATATCTTCTGCCTTAGTTTTCTTAGCCTGGAAACAGGAATATTTCACCTTCTTTTTTCTTCTAAGGTCAGAAATATCTTTATAAAGTATTCATTGTAATCATTTGTTAACTCACTTTTTTTTTTTGAAATTAACATCTTGTTTTCCCTTTTCATTCTGTCTCCCCATCCATGGTACCCACAAATATACACCCAAAACCTTTTTATTTGCTGCTGGATTCAGTATGAAAAGGAATGGGCTTTTTAGAAGAAAAATCTCATGGGTTATCTCTTCGGGCTTCTGAGAGGTACACATAGTTTAAACCATATCAAGAGGTTTATATTAGCAAGCTTTGACCTGAACTGTGTTTTCTCATCCTGATGGGTCCCTACAAGTACCAGAGCCGGAGTCCATCGGGTCTGGGAATGTACTGGTGACCCACATCTTACTATATATGGTGAGGTATAGTTCCCTAGTTGACTTTGTGGTTTAGCCTTTGCTATCTTCATTCTTCAGTGGATGGGTCAGTAGGAAGAGGTTTTGTGTTAGTTTCCCTGCCTAATACTCCAGCGTCTTCTCTGGACTGGACTTTAATTCAGTCAACTTGATTGGAACTTGGACTATTTCAGTGCTTTACTAGATCCTTCCCAGAAGCGTATGTGCAAATTGTGGGGGAGTGAGTTTGTAATAAACACTGGGACCACACTGAGTGCATGACCATCAGGAACTACAATGAGGCCAGTACCTCTTAATCTGTTTACTAAATATTTATCAAACATTATGTGTCAAACATTTATCAAACATTATATATCTTAAGTATCACCTGCTCTCTAGATTTTCTCTACCATTTTTTGCCCTACCTGCTATATCCTTAGTTTCTAGCATCTTCCAGAATACTAGATACTAGAACTTGCAAACCTGTTTTAGGATCGAACAAAATTAATGATACATTCCCACTCAGGGCAAGACTGTCCCTTTCTTCACAATGACACAGATATTATAGTACACTATCAGTATTCAGAAAAAATATTTGCTTTCTCTTATTCTCTATTAAGTGCAATGTCTAACAAAATCCATTTATTATTCTACCTTTTTCAGCTCTCTTCCAAAGTTAGGACATCTTGATGGACAAATAACCCTAGACCTCAGAGTTGGCATCACATGCTTAGTAGATGGGATGCAAACAAAGGAGTTTAGCCCACAATGGAAAACCAAGTTCCTGTGGAAAAAAACAAGGGAGTGCTTTAGCAGAGGGAATCCAATGTAATATGGGTAAGATGGGAGTCTGATGACTTTACTGCCTCCCTTGAGTCAAAAATATGGACCTGGATAATATCCAGTTACAACTTTCTTTTGCCTTGTTTGGTTCACAAAAGTAAAAAAAGTGTTTCCACAATTCATTTGTAAAGAAATATATATTAAAAGAGTAAGTAAGCAGGCTTCAAAAACAAGAGACTTAAGAATGGGATGGGCAGATGTTCTCAGCTCTCAACTCAGATACGCACTTGATTTTTCAGAAGACACATTGAGACCTAAGAATATTTTTAAAAATAAACTGTAGTCATAGCCTTTATTCATATCTACTTCCTGCAAGAAGGAAACAGCATTATATGATGGTGACAAGATTTCTCAAGGCCCTATATGAGGTTTCTTTTTCTCAAAGTTCTCTTGTAATGGATTGCCTTGGATGGTCCAGCTGCCTTTACCAGGATGGGTCTTGATGACTTAGTAATTATGAATAATGGAACAATGTATACATGAAATACTTGACCTCTTCTGGGAACTTAGGTATTATATAACACACATCTTTTTCATACACACCAAGGAGGTTTCATACAAATCCTTGGTCATTTAAAAATTTATAATAGTGGTACACGTTCATTACAGCAAATTTAGAAATTTTTAATAGAATTAAAAAAGCAAAAGAACCTATAATTCCACCACCCAGAATAACTTCTGTTAACATTTTGGTGTATTTTTTTCTCAGATTCACACACACATATAGACTCAATAAAATATTTTGGATCATAAGATATATTTAGTCTTTATCCTACTTTCTTAGTTAACATTTTCCCATGTCATAAAAATTACTTCAGAACATTTTTTAATGGCTACAAAATATTATTTGATATTAATACAGCATAATTAGTTTATTCTACTGTTGTACATTTAGGTTGATTAAAGATTAAATATTACCTTTAAATTTGGGTCCTTTCAGGACACATTTTTATGCAAAAGCATTAGTTTGTATAGACTTTTAAATCAACACATATACATTTGAAGACAATTTTGGTCAATTTACTGATACAATTATATTACTTTCTATTACTTTCCTGATTCAGAGCAATTAGCCTTAAATGTCACTAAATTTTCTTTTGATACTGTTTTGCTTATGGGTATATAAAAACTTTTTAGGAACCATCTCATTTTTTTTAATCTTAAGGAACATATTTAAAACCTTTTTTGGAAGTCAAGTTTCACATGCTGAATCAAATTACGTATCATCCACATATGATAACCAATACAAATTGCCACCTGGGAAATTAATGTTCTTTTCCTATTTTATTTGATTTACTAAAACTTTGGTCAAAGTTATTGTCTTTATGTTTTTATTTGTTATTAAAGGCAACAGGCTCAAAATTATTTCTCAATTCAAAGAATATCAGAGTCCTTGATATTTTACTGGAAGTTTAATTTCTGTGTTGCTGCTGCTGCTGAGGCTCATATTTCTCAGGTTACCATCACTGTTCAAAAGAAAAGCCTGGATGTATAACCTTGGCATCTTACTCATTACTGGTAGGATACCAATCAGATTCTTTCTGCATCACTCATTGCCCATCATATGTAAACTAACAGAAGCTCCCTAAATCAAATGATGTCATAGAAATATTCCATAACATAGTAAATTAGTAATTGATCATGTCAAATGTATCATGACATCCAAATGTATCCAGGTTAAATTCAGAAGGTGATATAGGTTCTGAAATCCCCATCTGACCATCTGAAGACTTCAGCAAGAATTTTAAGGGGAAAATACCATCTTAAAAGTGGATTAGAGGGCTTCCCTGGTGGTGCAGTGGTTGAGAGTCCGCCTGCCAATGCAGGTGACACGGGTTCGTGCCCCGGTCCGGGAAGATCCCACATGCCGCAGAGCGGCTGGGCCCGTGAGCCATGGCCGCTGAGCCTGCGCGTCCGGAGCCTGTGCTCCGCAACGGGAGAGGCCACAGCAGTGAGAGGCCCGCGTACCGCAAAAAAAAAAAAAAAAAAAAAAGGTCTGGACAGTATAAGACCCCATTATTACAGTCCCTCTTCTGTGTTAGCTTTCATTTGTAAACAAAAATATTCCTCACCAGCCAACACATTATACTTAAGTGCGTGATGAGGATGAACTGTAAAGAGTAATTAAGAGATCATTTAGTGCTTCAGACAGGAAAACACATTCACCAATTTGCCAGATAATTATTAATAACTATTTTGTATGCCTTGATCTTCAAAGGGAAAGCAAATTTCTAACTTTATGATCTCTGTTGCGATAGTGTATAACTGTGCTCCTTTTATACAGAAAGAAAAGGAGGCAGGCGCAAATTAGGTGATCTGCCCATTGCAGTAGTGGAAACACTGTGGATCGGAATTTGGAGCATCTGTGAGTTACATTCAGCTCAGGTCCTGGGGAGGAGCCTGAGGCTATGTTCAACAGAGCACTGGATCAAAAGAAAGAACTCCCCAGCTTTATTCTCTGTGCTGTATTGTTTTTTACTGAAAACAGGAATACAATATTTGCAACTAAAAAAGAAAATTGGCTAATAGAACTGCTGAGATCTTTGGAAAATCTTTGAATCTTTTGCATCTAGATGCTGTGTAATCATAGCCAGCTCATTCTCACTTAGCACTGGTTTCATTCCTATGTATCTGATTGGCCCAGCTGGGCTCAGTGCTGGCCTGCAATAACAGTGAGAATGTGTCCAAACGGAGCCACACAAGGTATCTTTTGCTTTTCCTCAATACTGTAGGTTAGGAGGCACCAAAATGTTATGCATTTTGTTAATCATTTGTTCTTTTATTCAGCAGTTATGCCATGATTCTTTATCAGTCAAACATTCCCAAATATGGGAATGTTCATGCTCATTTAAAACAGGCAAAAATTAACATTTGCCATGTGACTTTATGGAAATGGTTCAACCTCTCAAAACCTTGTGTTTCTCATTTAAAAAACGGGGATAATAAGAGTCCTACTCCATAAACTTTCTACTTGGGATTAAAAGAGAGAGATCCTGCAGAGATCATAGCACCAAACCTGGCACATAGTTAGTGCTCAATAACAGCCATGGTTGTCACCCTTGTTCTTATGGCGTTCCAAATATTTGTAGCTGTGGTTTAATTATTTTTCTGCTTGACCATACATCTAAACTCTGGGAAGAAATTGAGAACACCATTGAAATGAGAATTTGTCAGGGCCTTATCATTTTTACAAATGGAACACTGAAAATATCATGGTGATCCCCAGTATCTAATTTTAAGTAAAAACAATATTACTCTTTTTTTTTTTTTTTTTTTTGCGGTACGCGGGCCTCTCACTGTTGTGGCCTCTCCCGTTGCGGAGCACAGGCTCCAGACGCGCAGGCTCTGCAGCCATGGTTCACGGGCCCAGCCGCTCCGCAGCATGTGGGATCTTCCCGGACCGGGGCACGAACCTGTGTCCCCTGCATCGGCAGGCGGACTCTCAACCACTGTACCACCAGGGAAGCCCCCAATATTACTCTTAAAACACTAAACTTTCATACATGCTGAAGTCATGCTTTCTGACTCCTGAAAGTCATTTAGAAGATGCTTCTTTCTGGAAAAAAAAAAAATCCTGCTTTGTTGTTTCTCTAATACCTGCTTACTTGCTCTGTCAAGTAATCCAGGCATGGAATTAGCAATCTGTAATGTTGATGTGCTTATAAATTAGAGGGTAAGACCCTATAGGCATGGCTAGTGTTTTGCAGAAATAATATAAATGGACTAAATACATAAGGACTGGACTGTGAGTCAGCAGGAGCAGAGAGTATGACTGAATTGAATGTTAAAATCCTAAAGTGTTTTTTTCTTTTGGGATCAAATATTTTCCCATATGACTTGATAATGGAAGTAAATGGGGGAAATGGATTCATTTATAAATTTTTAGAAATGATTCTATGTGTTAAGGCAGGTCAAACTGAATGACATTAATTAAGAGACATGTGAATGTCATACTGTGATGCATGATGTGAGGATAACCCTGAAAAAGACAATAGATTAACATGTCTGAAGGGTAAGGTGCTTAGGTCATTGACCTCAGAATTAATAAATACATTTGTAGTGGAATACGATGGAATAACCCAACAGCAGGTGAAAATTAGCCTGCCGCAAAATAGGCCAAGAGCTGGAATTACAACTGATCTCAGTGGAACATGGAATGAGGTGATTCAATGGGAAATGTTTCTCCCTAGTGAAACAGTAGATAACACCCAGTGGAAAAACTCAGCCTTTGGATCTGCATCACAGAAAATGTTCCATGTATCTCAAGTCCACAGACAACTAAATAATCATGGGGGCTGAGTGGTGGTGTAAAAGAGAACAGGCTTGGGAGCCAGGGCCAAGGTTTAAGTTTTGTTCCTGACTGACTGAGAGTGTTACTCACTGGCCATATGATTTTTTGGTTGTCACTAATTAGCTTTTTGACCCAAGCTAATTACTTATTCTCACTAGGCTTCAATTACCTCATCTTTAAAATAGATAATTGTCTCCATGCGAATTGCTGCACGGATTACAAGATCATGCTGAATATCACTGAGCACCGTTTAGCACATAGCACATAGTTTAGCACCCAGTTAAGGGCTGGATATATGTTACCCCTCATTCTCCTTTTTTGCCAAAATTTTTATTTGAAAAATTTAGTCATGTTTCAGTTTAAAAATTAGAATGATTTTAATTGATCTAATTCAGGGAGTTATCAAAAAACCAATTGCAAGGAAGATTTTACTCAATTGGAGAAAAACGAATCTCTTATAGACCAATAAAAACAGCTGTTCAGATTACTTTAGCACATTCTTGGTTATTTTTTAGATGGGTATGTTTTAGCAGCAGAGTGGCTTAAATTTAAGATAAGCAGCATTAAATGAATAAAAATGCATGTGATTGCCCATCAGGATCTCAGTGTTCTAGCACTGTCTCTGCTACTGGTTAGCTGTGTGACTTGTTGGAAATCATGTCACCTTTTGAAGTCTCACTTGGCAAGATAAGGAAATCGCACAGCATAGTTTCCAAAATTCTTTCCTGTGCTCTAAACCTGAGTGGCCCAATATGGTAGCCACTAGCCATATGTGACTATTGAGGACTTGCAGCATGAAATTGAGTTGTGCTGTATATATAAAATACATGCTGATTTTGAAGACTCTATGAAAAAGCTAACGTAAAATATTTCATTAATAATTTTTCATTTTGATTATTGGAGAAATTATTTTGCATGTATTTGGTTAAATAAATTAAGTTACTAAAATTACTTGCCTCTTTTCTTTAATGTGGCTACTAAGCTTTAAATGACAGGTAGCTTGCACTTGTGGTTGTGTTCGTTTCTATCGGACAGTGATGCTCTAAAAACTGAGTTTATGGAATAAATTTTAGTGAAGGTTTCAATTGTACACAGAGCTGGGTTTCAGAGCTACTAGGACATTTCTGATAAGCTGATAGAGCTGGTGCCTTCCACTTATTTGATTGTAGCAGTTGATTTGCACTGTGCAGGTGGTGGGGAGAAGCTGGGGAAAGGAATGGGAATAGATTAGAGTCCAGCGGAGACAGGGTCTGCAGACAGAATCAGATGCGGCCAGTTGGTGGAGGGAGGATTCTGGGACAGTGGGGTACAGGAGACGCTCTGTTGGTGGTCGGGGAGCACACCTAACACAAAGAAGGGAAGACAGACATTCTGCTCTCTGTGCATGGAGCATGACACCGCTGTGGCACCACCATCAACTGGCAGCTTGGGGAGCATGGGCAGATGGCCCACTTGAAAGGATTCTGGTGTCCTCAAGGCAGACATCCATGACAGGCACGTCTCAGGCATTGGCTTGAAGAACTGGAGGAGCAAAAGAAGAGTGCAGAGCAAGCTTCACAGTGAACAAGCCTCATGGATAAGTTCATGGACTACAGACCAACTGACAAACAGGTGTCCCTTTACAGAGTATTAATGTTTATCTCCCCAGACGTGGGTGCAACAACACTTGGGATCTTAATGTTAATAAATACCTCCTTCGGACCTAAGGCTGGTAAAGTCTAGGGAAGTTTTTCAGCTAAGCAGGAATAACAAACTTTTAAAAGTCAAAGTTTCTGGGGCTTCCCTGGTGGCGCAGTGGTTCAGAGTCTGCCTGCCGATGGAGGGGACACGGGTTCGTGCCCCGGTCCGGGAGGATCCCACATGCCGCGGAGCAGCTGGGCCCCTGAGCCATGGCCGCTGACCCTGTGCATCCGGAGCCTGTGCTCCGCAACGGGAGAGTCCACAGCAGTGAGAGGCCTGTGTACTGCAAAAAAAAAAAAAAAAAAAAAATCAAAGTTTCTTAAAAGCAACGTTACGCCAGGTCAAAGAGAAGGCAGCATGCTCATGGTATCTTGTTTAGGTTGTCTGGGCGTGTGGTGGGGCAGGGAGAAGGCTGGAAGGAAGACTTGACAAACATACACTGTCATTTTTGTGTTGTCTTTTCTAGTGCTTTATAACCAGTGGAGTATAAATGGGGATCACGGAGTTTCCTTTTCTGGGCTAAAGGGATAATATTCTTGAGTCAATGACAAGGTTGAATGCTAAGTCATACCATTTCCTGAGCCTATAAATTAAAAAAAATTAAATGATCACTTTGTGACAAGCACCTGTGGTTAATTTTTCTTAAACACGTTGGTCACATGGCTTTTGATTGGCTTCTTACTGTTGTTGATATGCCTGCTGATCTGTGATAGACTGTAAAAGAGTAATAAAAGAGATTTGGCCCTAGGGATGAAGGCATTAGCTCTCTTCCCGATTTTCCAAGTTATTTAATTCTTAAATTCATTTTAAAGTTTAGAACTGGATCCAAAATATTATGAAAATGTTACAACTCAGTGAATCACAAGCAATACCGAGTATTCCTTAGTGAATCCAATAAGCCCTTTTAGGAGGGATCTTGGAGTCAGGTTCAGGGTGAGACTGCTGAGATGTTATCCCCACCTGCTGGTGCACAGCCCAGCAAGATGAATCCTTACCTCCTTGACTGTGAGTGACAGCAGGTCTTTTGCCTTTCTTGAGAACATCAGCTGGACTTCCAACTTTCTCCCTCTTTGTTCCTCTTCTAATCTCCCTGGAGACAACACGTGAGGCTATGTAGAACCAACCAGTCTTTAGTATCATTTGCGAAACACTAAGCCCTAAGACACAGATGCATTTGTGTGCAGTTAGTATCAGGCACTGTACTAGGTTGAGGAACACAGCACTGAAAATAGCAGATCTCTTTCCTTATGGAGGAAACACACAAGAAACCATCATAAAAACAAACGAATGAACCAAGTAAGTGAACGAGTAAATTAAAACAACAATAACAAAGTTACCGAACCAGGTTCGTTTTGCCTGATGCACAGCAAGCCAAAATGCTGAGACCCCAAGGTTTGCAGCAAAGAGAGGGTTTATTCGCCAGGCAGCCAAGTGAGGAGATGGGTGAACAAGTCTCAAATCCACCTCCCAGAAGGCAAGGAGCTCAGGGTATATTTACAGGATGAAGAATAAAGAAGCAGGGCGGGGCTTCCCTGGTGGCGCAGTGGTTGAGAGTCCGCCTACCGATGCAGGGGACACGGGTTCATGCCCCGGTCTGGGAGGATCCCACATGTCGCGGAGCGGCTGGGCCCGTGAGCCACGGCCGCTGAGCCTGCGCATTCAGAGCCTGTGCTGCGCAACGGGAGAGGCCACAACAGTGAGAGGCCCGTGTACCGCAAAAAAAAAAAAAGGTTGGTCTGAGCCGAGAAGCATGGGGAAACGTGAATGGAAAAAGGTGCGGGAAATCCAAGTTCTGCGCAGGTATAACTAGGCTACAGGGCTCTGCACCTCCCAGGCGGAAGTTTTCCCACCTTCCGAGGTCAAAAGGTCAAAACGCAAAACGCGCATGCTCAATTGAAGGGTGGGTGGTCCTATCCAGTCTTAACCAGCTCAGCTCTGACTAGACACAGCTGACTCCAAGTTTCTGGAAAATGCGAGTAAATGTCTTACTGTTAGGTTATGTGCCGCTCAGAGGACGTGCAAGTCTTCAAATGACCTTGATTAGTGAACGTAAGTGAAATGGATTTGACTCGTTACCCATGGCTTCAACAACAAACAGCTTCCGCTGCTGATAATGGCTAAGAAAAAGGTAAAATAAGGTAAATTGATAGAGTGGCTGGGAGGGCTGCTTTAGCAAGGTGATCAGGGAAGCTTGTGTCTGAGGAGGTGACATTGGAATTGAGACATAACTGAGGAAAAAGGGACAAACAGAGGTGCTTCTTTGAAATTTTTGATTACTTAAGGTCCCTTGGGGAGTGAGGGGAGCTATAAAAAGTGTTTAAATTACCATGAATTAGATAGGTGGGGGCTTGACAATAATTTGCCCGTTTTAGAGAAATAAACATCACTGAAGAAATAGTGTTGTAGAGTGTGACCCATACCTGCTCTACAAACCACTCTATTTAGTAAAAATAAAAGCCCAGAATGATTGAAAGAGTATAAGAAATCATGAAAACGTACAGGCTAAAAGATAGACTGCTTTTTCCCAAGGTGACTCATCCGGGTTATGACAAAGCTGGGAAGCAGAAGAGTCTTTTATTCCGTGGTTTATGCTCTTTCAGTGACGTTGGAGCATTTTTGCTATACGCTTCCTGCTTTAACAGGGATTGCAAACCCGGAGGCCAACAGCGGCCAAGAGAGCAACACAGTAAGTGAAGTTATCTAGTGGGACCATGGTGAAATGAAGAGATCTGTCCTATAATTAGGGAACGTGAACTACTCAGTTGTAGCTAACTATTGCAGACCCCAGGCTCCCAGATCTTCTGATTTTTAAAGAGAAGCTGGAAACCTGGACTTTTATGCACATACTATTTTAAACATTAGTAATTAGTGTAAATTAATACACAGACAAACACACACACTCCATCTGTTGGCAGGATGCTGTCCAACGGCCATCAGGGTGCACTCTGATATTTCTGATATTAGAAGTCCTTCAAATAAACAGTCCTCTTGTGTACATTCTCAAACCATTTATCAGGGTTTTCCTGGTCTTTTTCTTCTTTGAAAAAAATGCAGTTTCTCTGCTGGCTCATGAAGACATTATCTGTGCTTTTCCTGCACCAAGAACCTGGGATTTGAGTTCAGCTCTGACGTACTACCACAAGGGGGAGCTCAAACTTCTTTTTTAAGTTTTACATGAAAACATCAAACACTGGCGTAATTTTGTTAAGAATTCTTTCACTAACTGTAAAAACAGACAACAAACTCCCCTGAAACTCAGCATAAAGCGTATCAGTCTAATTTTAATTTTATTTTATATTTTATTGCTTTTATTTTATATATTCAATTTATTTTTTTTACCATGATATATGCTCAAGGCAGAGGTAAAGAAGCAAAAAGAATACAGAGTTTGGAACCACTGGGGTCCTATAGCTTACAATTCAAATTTAAATTTAAAATAGAAAAAACCCCCAAGATTCTCTGAGACAAGAAATATGTTTTCATTTTGGTAAAGGAAAACCAATGGTTAGTCCTAATGGGCTGAGGTATCCAAAGATGGCTCTCTGGCTTAGAACCTAGTCTTTTCATAGGTTTCCAGCTTTACTTCCTCTGTTTCCCTTGAAATCTCCATGAACCTCTCTTCTAATACATCAGCCCACACACCAAGCCCGGAACGGAGATGTGTTTTGTTTGTTTGTTGTTTCATTTCTTGGTTGCTTCTACCGTATCCACCCCAGTAAAGCCTGGAGAATAATAGTACTTCCCCCATGAGGCTTAGCGAGCGGTTCTTGAGTTAAAGTCTGTGAAGTGCTCCATGCAGGGTCTGACACATGGAACTCCATGTGAGCTAGGAATGATTATAGCAGACACTTGATATGACTGCATCTTATTAAAGTGACATTCCTAGGATTCAAACTGTGACAGAGCTCACAGTTTTCAAGACAGGTTTTTAAGCTTTTGTTTTTTTTTTAATATCTAGATAAATTGTTAATATTTTACTCTGCATTATCTTTACATAAAGAAAGTTTAAGAACTAGTTGGTGACTAGCAATGGCCTTGACTTTGATATACACTTATAATCCTGGTAAATATTCTGATGAGTAGCACACAAAAATACACAGATTTTGAATAACTGGATGCCATTTTCATGTACAGTATATTCAGTATAGTCCATATCCAATTTTATGTGCAGATGAGCAGGTAAATTTACAATGAGAAAACAAGGCCATTTACTTGGATCTGTTTTCCTTGTATTTAAAGAATACCTGTGTCTCCTATTAAATTCTGTTTTTCTTTTTTTGAGGTTGCATCTTTTACTTCATATGTTAAAAAACAGGACAATAGACCCAAAATGGAGTCACTTATGCTAAGACCCACTTCCCCAACCGAGACTTAATTATAGTTTTGGGTCTTCCAGAAATGGAATCTTAAACTAGTTAACTAGGAATCTCCTAATCAGCACTAGTTAAGTCGTCTGCCTGATAGACTCCTGCCATCCCCTAAAGGAAATTAGCCTGGCAATAACAGACCAATTTTTTTTTTGAATTTTATTTTATTTATTCTTTTACACAACAGGTTATTATTAGTTATCCATTTTATACATATTAGTGTATACATGTCAATCCCAATCTCCCAATTCATCACACTACAACCCCCTCCACCACTTTCCCCCCTTGGTGTCCATACATTTGTTCTCTGCATCTGTGTCTCAATTTCTGCCCTGCAAACCGGTTCATCTGTATCATTTTTCTAGGTTCCACATATATGCATTAATATACGATATTTGTTTTTCTCTTTCTGACTTACTTCACTCTGTATGACAGTCTCTAGATCCATCCACGTCTCTACAAATGACCCACTTTCATTCCTTTTTATGGCTGAGTAATATTCCATTGTATATATGTAGCACATCTTCTTTATCCATTCGTCTGTTGATGGGCATTTAGGTTGCTTCCATGACCTGGCTATTGTAAATAGTGCTGCAATGAACATTGGGGTGCATGTGTCTTTTTGAATTATGGTTTTCTCTGGGTATATGCCCAGTAGTGGGATTGCTGGGTCATATTTTTAGTTTTTTAAGGAACCTCCATACTGTTGTTCTCCATAGTGGCTGTACCAATTCACATTCCCACCAGCAGTGCAGGAGTGTTCCCTTTTCTCCACACCCTCTCCAGCATTTATTGTTTCTAGATTTTTTGATGATGGCCATTCTGACCAGTGTGAGATGATATCTCATTGTAGTTTTGATTTGCATTTCTCTGATGATTAATGATGTTGAGCATTCTTTCATGTGTTTGTTGGCAGTCTGTATATCTTCTTTGGAGAAATGTCTATTTAGGTCTTCTGCCCATTTTTGGATTGGGTTGTTTGTTTTTTTGTTATTGAGCTGCATGAGCTGCTTGTAAATTTTGGAAATTAATCCTTTGTCAGTTGCTTCATATGCAAATATTTTCTCCCATTCTGAGGGTTGTCTTTTGGTCTTGTTTATGGTTTCCTTTGCTGTGCAAAAGTTTTGAAGTTTCATTAGGTCCCATTTGTTTATTTTTGTTTTTATTTCCATTTCTCTAGGAGGTGGGTCAGAAAGGATCTTGCTGTGATTTATGTCATAGAGTGTTCTGCCTATGTTTTCCTCTAAGAGTTTGATAGTTTCTGGCCTTACATTTAGGTCTTTAATCCATTTTGAGCTTATTTTTGTGTATGGTGTTAGGGAGTGATCTAATCTCATACTTCTAAATGTACCTGTCCAGTTTTCCCAGCACCACTTATTGAAGAGGCTGTCCTTTCTTCACTGTACATTCCTGCCTCCTTTATCAAAGATAAGGTGACCATATGTGCGTGGGTTTATCTCTGGGCTTTCTATCTTGTTCCATTGATCTATATTTCTGTTTTTGTGCCAGTACCATACTGTCTTGATTACTGTAGCTTTGTAGTATAGTCTGAAGTCAGGGAGCCTGATTCCTCCAGCTCCATTTTTCGTTCTCATGATTGCTTTGGCTATTTGCGGTCTTTTGTGTTTCCATACAAATTGTGAAATTTTTTGTTCTAGTTCTGTGAAAAATGCCAGTGGTAGTTTGATAGGGATTGCATTGAATCTATAGATTGCTTTGGGTAGTAGAGTCATTTTCACAATGTTGATTCTTCCAATCCAAGAACATGGTATATCTCTCCATCTATTTGTATCATCTTTAATTTCTTTCATCAGTGTCTTATAATTTTCTGCATACAGGTCTTTTGTCTCCTTAGGTAGGTTTATTCCTAGATATTTTATTCTTTTTCTTGCAATGGTAAATGGGAGTGTTTTCTTGATTTCACTTTCAGATTTTTCATCATTAGTGTATAGGAATGCAAGAGATTTCTGTGCATTAATTTTGTATCCTGCTACTTTACCAAATTCTTGATTAGCTCTAGTAGTTTGCTGGTAGCATCTTTAGGATTCTCTATGTGTAGTATCATGTCATCTGCAAACACTGACAGCTTTACTTCTTCTTTTCCGATTTGGATTCCTTTTATTTCCTTTTCTTCTCTGATTGCTGTGGCTAAAACTTCCAAAACTATGTTGAATAAGAGTGGTGAGAGTGGGCAACCTTGTCTTATTCCTGATCTTAGTGGAAATGCTTTCCGTTTTTCACCATTGAGAATGATGTTGGCTGTGGGTTTGTCATATATGGCCTTTATTATGTTGAGGAAAGTTCCCTCTATGCCTACTTTCTGCAGGGTTTTTATCATAAATGGGTGTTGAATTTTGTTGAAAGCTTTCTCTGCATCTATTGAGATGATCATATGGTTTTTCTCCTTCAATTTGTTAATATGGTGTATCACGTTGATTGATTTGAGTATATTGAAGAATCCTTGCATTCCTGGAATAAACCCCACTTGATCATGGTGTATGATCCTTTCAATGTGCTGTTGGATTCTGTTTGCTAGTATTTTGTTGAGGATTTTTGCATCTATGTTCATCAGTGATATTGGCCTGTAGTTTTCTTTCTTTGTGAAATCCTTGTCTGGTTTTGGTATCAAGGTGATGGTGGCCTCGTAGAATGAGTTTGGGAGTGTTCCTCCCTCTGCTATATTTTGGAAGAGTTTGAGAAGGATAGGTGTTAGCTCTTCTCTAAATGTTTGATAGAATTCGCCTGTGAAGCCATCTGGTCCTGGGCTTGTGTTTGCTGGAAGATTTTTAATCACAGTTTCAATTTCAGTGCTTGTGATTGGTCTGTTCATATTTTCTATTTCTTCCTGATTCAGTCTTGGCAGGTCGTGCATTTCCAAGAATTTGTCCATTTCTTCCAGGTTGTCCATTTTATTGGCATAGAGTTGCTTGTAGTAATCTCTCATGATCTTTTGTATTTCTGCAGTGTCAGTTGTTACTTCTCCTTTTTCATTTCTAATTCTATTGATTTGAGTCTTCTCCCTTTTTTTCTTGATGAGTCCGGCTAATGGTTTATCAATTTTGTTTATCTTCTCAAAGAACCAGCTTTTAGTTTTATTAATCTTTGCTATTGTTTCTTTCATTTCTTTTTCATTGATTTCTGATCTGAGTTTTATGATTTCGTTCCTTCTGTTAACTTTGGGTTTTTTTTGTTCTTCCTTCTCTAATTGCTTTAGATGCAAGGTTAGGTTGTTTATTCGAGATGTTTCCTGTTTCTTAAGGTGGGCTTGTATTGCTATAAACTTCCCTCTTAGAACTGCTTTTGATGCATCCCATAGGTTTTGGGTCATCGTGTCTCCATTGTCATTTGTTTCTAGGTAATTTTTATTTCCTCTTTGATTTCTTCAGTTATCACTTCGTTATTAAGTAGTGTATTCTTTAGCCTCCATGTGTTTGTATTTTTTACAGATCTTTTCCTGTAATTGATACCTAGTCTCATAGTGTTGTGGTCGGAAACGATACTTGATACAATTTCAATTTTCTTAAATTTACCAAGGCTTGATTTGTGACCCAAGATATGATCTATCCTTGAGAATGTTCCATGAGCACTTGAGAAAAATGTGTATTCTGTTGTTTTTGGATGGAATGTCCTATAAATATCAATTAAGTCCATCTTGTTTAATTTAAAGCTTGTGTTTCCTTATTTATTTTCATTGTGGATGATCTGTCCATTGGTGAAAGTGGGGTGTTAAAGTCCCCTACTATGAGTGTGTCACTGTCGATTTCCCCTTTTATGGCTGTTAGTATTTGCCTTATGTATTGAGGTGCTCCTATGTTGGGTGCATAAATATTTACAATTGTTATATCTTCTTCTTGGATCGATCCCTTGATCATTATGTAGTGTCCTTCTTTGTCTCTTCTAATAGTCTTTATTTTAAAGTCTATTTCGTCTCATATGAGAATTGCTACTCCAGCTTTCTTTTGGTTTCCATTTGCATGGAATATCTTTTTCCATCCCCTCACTTTCCGTCTGTATGTGTCTCTAGGTCTGAAGTGGGTCTCTTGTAGACAGCATATATATGGGTCTTGTTTTTGTATCCATTCAGCCAATCTGTGTCTTTTGGTGGGAGCATTTAGTCCATTTACATGTAAGGTAATTATCGATATGTATGTTCCTATTCCCATTTTCTTAATTGTTTTGGGTTCGTTATTGTAGGTCTTTTCATTCTCTTGTGTTTCTTGCCTAGAGAAGTTCCTTTAGCATTTGTTGTAAATGCTGAACTCTGGTTTGGTGGTGCTGAACTCTCTCAGCTTTTGCTTGTCTGTAAATGTTTAATTTCTCCATCAAATCTGAATGAGATCCTTGCTGAGTAGAGTAATCTTGGTTGCAGGTTTTTCTCCTTCATCACTTTAAATATGTCCTGCCAGTCCCTTCTGGCTTGCAGAGTTTCTGCTGAAAGATCGGCCGTTAACCTTATGGGGATTCCCTTGTATGTTATTTGTTGTTTTTCCCTTGCTGCTTTTAATATGCTTTCTTTGTATTTAATTTTTGACAGTTTGATTAATATGTGTCTTGGCATATTTCACCTTGGATTTATCCTGTATGGGACTCTCTGTGCTTCCTGGACTTGATTAACTATTTCCTTTCCCATATTAGGGAAGTGTTCAACTATAATCTCTTCAAATATTTTCTCAATCCCTTTCTTTTTCTCTTCTTCTTCTGGAACCCCTATAGTTCAAATGTTGGTGCATTTAATGTTGTCCCAGAGGTCTCTGAGACTGTCCTCAGTTCTTCATTCTTTTTTCTTTATTGTGCTCTGCAGTAGTTATTGCCACTATTTTATCTTCCAGGTCACTTATCCGTTTTTCTGCCTCAGTTATTCTGCTATTGATCCCATCTAGAGTATTTTTAATTTCACTTATTGTTTTGCTCATCATTGCTTGTTTCCTCTTTAGTTCTTCTAGGTCCTTGTTAAATGTTTCTTGCATTTTGTCTATTCTATTTCCAAGATTTTGGATCATCTTTACTATCATTATTCTCAATTCTTTTTCAGGTAGACTGCCTATTTTCTCTTCATTTGTTAGGTCTGCTGCGTTTTTATTTTGCTCCTTCATCTGGTGTGTGTTTTTCTGTCTTCTCATTTTGCTTATCTTACTGTGTTTGGGGTCTCCTTTTTTGCAGGCTGCAGGTTCGTAGTTCCCATTGTTTTTGGTGTCTGTCCCCAGTGGCTAAGGTTGGTTCAGTGGGTTGTGTAGGCTTCCTGGTGGAGGGGACTAGTGCCTGTGTTCTGGTGGATGAGGCTGGATCTTGTCTTTCTGGTGGGCAGGTACACTTCTGGTGGTGTGTTTTGGGGTGTCTGTGGCGTTATTATGATTTTAGGCAGCCTCTCTGCTAATGGGTGCGGTTGTGTTCCTGTCTTGCTAGTTGTTTGGCATAGGATGTCCAGCACTGTAGCTTGCTGGTCGTTGAGTGAAGCTGGATGCTGGTGTTGAGATGGAGATCTCTGGGAGATTTTTGCCATTTGATATTATGTGGAGCTGGGAGGTCTCTTGTGGACCAGTGTCCTGAAGTTGGCTCTCCCAACTCAGAGGCACAGCATTGACTCCTGGCTGCAGCACCAACAGCCTTTCATCCACACGGCTCAGAATAAAAGGGAGAAAAAGTAGAAAGAAAGAATTAGTAGAAGTAGAAAGAAAGAAAGGAGGGAGGGAGGGAGGAAGGAAGGAAGGAGGGAAGGAAGGGAAAAAAGAAAGAAAGCAAGAAAGAAAGGAGGGAGGAAGGAAGGAGGGAAGGAAGAAAGAAAGAAGATAAAGTAAAATAAAATAAGATAAGATATAATAAAGTTATTAAAATAAAGAATAATTATTAAGAAAAAAAGATTAAAAAAAAAAAACGGATGGATAGAATCCTAGGACAAATGGTGGAAGCAAAGCTATACAGCCAAAATCTCAAACAGAAGCATACACATACACACTCACAAAAAGAGGAAAAGGGGAAAAAAATCATAAATGTTGCTCTCAAAGTCCACCTCCTCAATTTGGGATGATTCGTTGTCTATCATGTATTCCACAGGTGCAGGGTACATCAAGTTCATTGTGGAGCTTTAATCCGCTGCTCCTGAGCCTGCCTGGAGAGATTTCCCTTTCTCTTCTTTGTTCTCACAGCTCCCGGGGCTCAGCTTTGGATTTGGCCCCGCCTCTGCATGTAGGTCGCCGGAGGGCGTCTGTTCTTCGCTCAGACAGGACGGGGTTAAAGGAGCCGCTGATTCGGGGGCTTTGGCTCACCCAGGCTGTGGGGAGGGAGGGGCACGGAGTGCGGGGCGGGCCTAGGAAGGCAGAGGCCGGCGTGACGTTGCAACAGCCTGAGGCGTGCCGTACGTTCTCCCAGCGAAGCTGTCCCTGGGTCCCGGGACCCTGGCAGTGGCGGGCTGCACAGGCTCCCCGGAAGGTGGGTGTAGATAGTGACCTGTGCTGGCACACAGGCTTCTTGGTGGCGGCAGCAGCAGCCTTAGCATCTCATGCCCGTCTCTGGGGTCCGCGCTTTTAGCCGCGGCTCACGCCGGTCTCTGGAGCCCCTTTAAGCAGCGCTCTTAATCCCCTCTCCTCGCGCACTAGGAAACAAAGAGGGAAGAAAAAGTCTCTTGCCTCTTCGGCTGGTCCAGACTTTTCCTCGGACTCCCTCCTGGCTAGCCGTGGTGCGCTAATCCCCTGCAGGCTGTGTTCACGCCGCCAACCCCAGTCCTCTCCCGGCGCTCTGACTGAAGCCCGAGCCTCAGCTCGCAGCCCCGCCCGCCCCGGTGAGTGAGCAGACAAGCGTCTCGGGCTGGTGAGTGCCGGTCGGCACCGATCCTCTGTGCGGGAATCTCCCCGCTTTGCCCGCCACACCCCGGTGGCTGCGCTCTCCTCCGCGTCGCCGAAGCTTCCTTCCCGCCACCCGTAGTCTACGCCCGCGAAGGGCCTTCCTAGTGTGTGGAAACTTCCTCCTTCACAGCTCCCTCCCACTGGTGCAGGTCCCGTCCCTATCCTTCTGTCTCCGTTTATTCCTTTTTCTTTTTCCCTACCCAGGTACGTGGGGGGTTTCTTGCCTTTTGGGAGGTCTGAGGTCTTCTGCCGGCGTTCAGTAGGTGTTCTGTAGGAGTTGTTCCACGTGTAGATTTATTTTTGGTGTATCTGTGGGGAGGAAGGTGATCTCCGCGTCTTACTCTTCCGCCATCTTCTGTTCTTTAATTTTTCTAGGTCTTTGTTAAACATTTCTTGCATCTTCTCAATCTTTGCCTCCATTCTTTTTCTGAGGTCCTCAATGATCTTCATTATCAGTATTCTGAATTCTTTTCCTGGAGGTTGGCTATCTCCACTTTATTTAGTTGTTTTTCTGGCCTTTTATCCTGTTCCTTCATCTGGTACATAGCCCTCTGCCTTTTCATTTTGTCTTTCTTTCTGTGAACGTGGTTTTCGTTCCACAGACTGCAAGATTGTAGTTTTTCTTGCTTCTGCTGTCTGCCTTCTGGTGCTGAGGCTATCTAAGAGTGTTTTGCAAGCTTCCTGATGGGAGGGACTGGTGGTGGGTAGAGCTGAGTGTTGCTTTGTTAGGCAGAACTCAGTTAAACTTTAATCTGCTTGACTGCTGATGGGTGGGGCTGAGTTCCCTCTCTGTTGGTTGTTTAGCCTGATGCAACCCAGAACTGGAGGCTACAGGCTCTTTGGTGGGACTAGTGATGGACTCTGGGAGAGTTCATAGCAAGGAGTACTTCTCGGAACTTCTGCTGCCGGTGTCCTTGTCCCCGTGGTGAGACACAGCCACCCCCCACCTCTGCAGGATACCCTCCAACACTAGCAGGTAGGTCTGATTCAGTCTCCTGTGGGGTCACTGCTACCTCCCCCTGGGTCCTGATGCGCACACTACTTGGTGTGTGCCCTCCAAGAGTAGAGTCTCTGTTTCCCCCAGTCCTGTTGAAGTCCTGCAATCAAATCCCGCTAGCCTTCAAAGTCTGATTCTCTGGGAATTCCTCCTCTCACTGCCGGACCCCCAGGTTGGGACGTCTGACGTGGGGCTTAGAACCTTCACTCCAGTGGGTGGACTTCTGTGGTATAAGTGTTCTCCAGTTTGTGAGCCACCCACCCAGCAGTTATGGGATTTGATTTTATCGTGATTGTGCCCCTCCTACCATCTAATTGTGGCTTCTCATTTGTCTTTGGATGTGGGGTATCTTTTTTCGTGAGTTCCAGTGTCTTCCTGTTGATGATTGTTCAGCAGTTAGTTGTGATTCCGGTGCTCTTGCAAGAGGGAGTGAGCGCTCGTCCTTCTACTTAACCATCTTGAACCAATCTCCTATTAACTTCTGTTAAGATAATCCTTATATCCCTGAAGAAACTTAAAGTTTCCTATTAAAGCCGATTCTTTACTCTCCAATTGGTTGAAGTTCAAAAAGATAAAAATTGTGTGTAGTTATTTTATATTAGGGTTATGGCAGAGAATCTAATCTTCAATTACAACATTTTCTTTAAAGGAAATTTGATTGGTTTTGCATAATTTTGACTTATGGAAAAATGGCCAGTCCTAAATAAAAGCATTCTCTGTTCCTCTCATTAATTAATGTCACTCATTAATTTTTTAACATCTATTTATTGAGTGCCAGTTATGTGCCAGACACTGTTCTAGTTAAGGCATGCTTCCTACTTTGAAAACAAAAGAGACCACCATAGTACATTTTCTTACTAAACACTCAAAATGAAGTGAAAAGATAATCAGAATAAGTAAATTAAGGTAGTTGACAGTTTCTATATCTTAATAGTTTACAAAGCAACTAAGTCTAAAAGGCTTCTGAGTGTGGGTCCTCTCAAGTTCTCTTTGGGATGGTCCCATCTCAGAGCAAAGTGCTTTTACTCACTGCTGCCACCTAGTGGCGGCCCGTCTTCTCCTGAGGCACTGCTGCATGGGGAGGGTGGGGCCATGAGTAACCTGTCCACCTCTAATCCTGTGTCCTATCTGCCTCCTGGCTTTCACCATATCTGGGTTTAGATTATTATAGCATTTACAAATTAATATCCTTGTGATTTGGGAATGAAGAATCAGAATTCTCAGGAATTCTCGAAATGACGTGATTATGTACTTGTAAAAAATTCTTTATTTGCATATTTTAAATTAGTAGTGAGTGACCATAATAATGAACAAAAGTCGTTTTTTTCTCACAGGGTTTTACTAAAAGTTCAGAGGTTTTCTCTATTATTATGAAACAATATATTGGAACAAAATTATATATTTTAATAGTATATTAGAATGATCTCTACCTGATATTGACATTTTATAATAGAATACACTGAAGTAAGAGAACATAAAAACAAAACAAATGTCAAATAAAAATTATTTCAAATGTAAGGATTATACCATATACATTTAATGTTTAAAAGTTAAAATTCTTGAATTTTAAGACTCAAAGCATTATCCAATAGTCTTGATCTTTGTTTCATGACAAAAATTGCTTTCATTCTGTATTGACGTTTGTTCACTTGTCCAAAACCATCTTCAAGCTGGGTGTTAGAATACATATTGCTTTCCGTAAGCTTATTTCCTTTTTAAACAATTTTGAGGTTTTTGTTGCTTTTGCTCATTCAGATTTTAGATCAGTTTCTGATTTCCTAAGGGTATATTCTCAATAATATTCACATATTCTACTCCTTGTATTTTCTCTTTTAAGGTATTTACAAGGAACTGTGGCCTACAGCAAATATTCAGACTCTGGAAAATGCTAGAAAATATTGAGTAACATAACATTAGAATCTGCTAGCAAGGGTCACAGTATTGCATAGAATCAGCAGTTGAAGTTGCTAATTTAAGGACTTACTTTGCTTTCCAAATGTGTTAGTTCTCAGCATACCATTTAGAGAATTAGTTTAAAGCATGTATACTATGAGGATAAAATCACTGACATTTATATTATTTGCAAGAATAAGTCGCTGTTAGCAGCAGACGGGGCCATGCACACCCATTTTACAACATGACAAATGATCAGATCATTCCTGCCTCTCTCCTCCAGGTTCCCAGAAACGCTGGTCTTAACCTTCAGGTCACAAATGTCTTGCTTTCAAGGAGATATCAGTGAACTCCTTGGAACCAGTAATGCCTCCATGTTGATCGTTAGCCTCACAGAAGAATTAGTTTTTCTCTTTTCCTTGATTTCTCAACTGATTTTTTTTTTTGAGATTCTGAAAAACATAAAATTTCTGAGACATATGGGAAATTTCCACACTGAAACACCAGTGCAGAATACTCTGGGTTCTGTTCCCACCATTTCTGCTAGAACTTTCCCACACATCTCTTATGTTATCAGTTTCCTCGTAAATCCAACCTGTTGGTCTTTTGTATTTCCAGGATTTGTCACAACTTCCTATCTATTATATTTCTTTTTTTTGTTTTTCAGCATGGCTGAATATCCTTTAAAATGTGTTTTATTACTTCTAGGGGTCTGGCGTGAGAGGGAAAGAGTGTGTCTTTTATACCATCCTGAAGTGAAAGTTTAGCATTTCCGTTTCTGAACTTCATCACGGCAGTGGTAAGTAGATCCCCTTTGTAAATACAGTGTTGGAAATGAAGAAGAGTTAGGATTCCCACTTGCTTGAGAGATAAATTGTGCTGTACTGAGCTATATTAAGTTTCTGTAGCTTGTGCTGGGAAGTAAGTAATTTGATCAGCAGTGATTTGGTTCTTATTTTTTAATGTTTATTAAAATGAACCATTCTCATTGCAATAATTGCTTTAATATATTAATCAGTGCTTTCTGATAAATGCTATATTCCATTATATTGTGCTATTGGAATGACAGGCTCTATAATTACAGAGGTTTCCTCTAATGAGCAAATCTTGCTTCACATGTGTTAACTGCTCACATCTGCCTTCCTCATGCCTGGACTTCTCCAATTAACATCTGATTGTGAGGATATTCAACTTTGGCTTTGATCCTAATGATCTTTATGATGCCCATTTCTTTGTTATAATGTTTTTATTTGTGCAGTGAAGGCCTTACAGGTAAAAGAGCAGAGTTAGGGAGAGAGAGAAGAGAGTTTCCCTCCATGCCCCTGCCCCCTCCCCTCCATAACAGTTTCTATCAGCCTCAGTTTGCAGCCGGAGAAGGAGGAATTAACTAACTCCCTCATGAAGGAGGACTTGGGGCATCAGAAGTCCCTGACCTTAGTATGTTCATAGTGGGATTTCATAAGTTTGAAAAATGAGCATTGCAAGCCATCAGTTTGTCATGCTGCCTGCAACCCAGCAATTTAACTTGACCCAGACAATACAGGTACCATGAGGATGAAACAATTAAAAAAACTATGGTATTTTAGTCTTATTTTATTAAAAATTACAAGTTAGAAAATTGAAAGGGAACAAGTAACATTACAATTGAGATAAAGATGGAGTTCTTTAAAGATACTTAAATGGTAAATCCTAATCTATTCATAGCTCTTCAATGAGGTGTGTAATTGAGATGGATAAGAATATGTTCAAAATGGTGAAAAGTTTTATTGTAGCGGACGTTTGTCACTTTTGGGTGTCTGGTATCCAAGTGTCCTGATGTATTAATCTGTGTTCTCCGGAGAAACAGAACAGAACTGATAAGGGGTGTGCATGTGTGTGTGTGTGTGTGTGTGTGTGTATGTAGCTATATCTATATACACATACGTATTTATTCACTTATTGTAAGGAATTGGCTTATGTGATTATGGAGGCTGACCAGTCCCCAAAATCTCTAGCCGGCAAGCTAGAGATCTAGGAGGGCCAATGGTGTAGTTCCTGTCTAATAGCTGGCAGGCTTGAGACCCGGGAAGAGCCAATGTTTCAGTTCTAGTCTGAAGGCAGGAAAAACTGATATCCAAGCTCGAGGCAGTCAGGTAGGTGTAGTTGCCATTACTTGCAGGAGGGTCAGCCCTTTTCTTGTACTCAGACCTTCCACTGATTGGATGAGGCCCACTCACGATGAACAGGCCTCATCATCTTCATTGGATCCACTGGCAGGGATGGGAATGGTCTTTAAAATGCTCATTAAATATATAAATTTCTGACCTCTACCTTTTAATTTTTTCAATCTTAATCTCTGCTGAATGGAGCCCTAAAATCTATACTTTTAACAACCTCTCTAGGTGTATTTGTGCCCAGAAACATTCAATTACTCCTATCTATCTAGACTAACAGGACGATGGATAAAATTAGGTCCCTGGAAAAGATGTGATCTCCACTGCCTCCCATCCCAAGGAGAGGTGGCCTTGGAGCATGAAATTGCTTGGACTGTTGAGTTTGTGTTAAGAATCTCAGTTGCCAGTACTGTTAAAGCTGTGTCAAATGATCTCTACCATCAAGGTCATAAAAGAACGTTTAACATTGTGAAGTACTGCAAGGACCCTCCTCCAGAGGGAAACTGCTGCATGACTGCAAATGTAGTCAGGATTTGAAAGTGGTAGCTGGGCTAGGCTGGAAGGTCCAAGATGGCCTCACTCTCGTGTTGGTGGTTGTCACTGGCCGGAATGCTTCATAATGTCTTTAAGTCTCTCTGAGCCTTATTTCATTGTGATTTCTACTCAGTATTTCTTTTCCCTTTCTTTTTTGTTTTCCCAAAGGCTGTTGTTACATCGACTTACATTTAACCATATGTACAAAACTTGTAAAAATATGATATATCAAAAGTAATAGGATCCTTGAAATTTGTGCTTGCTGTGAGCTAAAAACTGAAAGCAGAGTTTGTTTCCAGATTAAACATCACATTTTTCAAAATGTATATTGTTTGATTCCTGTAATTGAATATATAGTTAGAGGAAATAACATTTTAAAAAATGCAATAAATTCTGATGTAAATTTAAGGGCAATTTACAGAACCATATTTTACATAATTTGAGAAGTGGAAAGGGGATGGAATTAACACTGCTACAATTTTGGTGTTATTTTCCTCCAATTTTTAATCCATGTGTTTTATAATGTTGTCATAATCGTTCCAAATGCTGCCTTTAAAATAAGCTTATGCTATAAATATCTTCTTTTCAAATTACTATATCATATTTTAAAATATTTTTAATAGAGGGTTAATTTTGTATCTAATGAATAAACTATAATTTATTTAACCAATTCCACATAAATGGACATGCAGGTTGTTTCCAATTTTGTTGTTGTTGTTTTGCTTCTTTTTCATTATTACTTGAGGCCAGATTCCTATAAGGGCAGTCAGAGCTTATGAACATGTTCATAAGACGTTGCTAACTTCAGTTCCAAAGAGTTGCATCAATTTACTTTCCCATCAATAATACATGAGCAATAGTTTCTGTCTTCCCTTTCCAGCATTTCCAGTATTCACAAAATGTTATCCTCTCAATAATTTATTCAAAAATATTTATTGAACACTTTACTATGTGCCAGAGTCTGTATATAAAAAGAAGAACGATGCTGAAAGGAGTTTGTGATTAAGTAGGAGAGATGGATACTTTAAAAGTATATATTTCCAGTTCAATTTTAAAAGTCCAATAAGAGAGATTTTCAGTCAAGATGGCACTAGATAATCATGATGGTAATGCCCCATCTGCTTCACATATATAACAACGATAGGTAAAATGTAAAAATATAAAATTTAAAAGGCGTGGCTATATGAAAAGCCAAATACAGCTGAAGTCACGAGCCTCCTGGTCTTTGATAATTAAGTATCTATGGTGTTGGTGCTGGGAGAAACTAATGTGTTGACAAATCCTTCCCCCAACCCCAATGAATAATACATCCTCCTGTCAGTGCATGACGTTTTACGGAGAGAGTCAAAGGTGTTAATAGGTCCTTTAGCTCCACAATGGAAAATGCAACCTTTTCCTTTTATTTTGTTTAATGCTTAATTCATTAAATTTAAAACCATTTTGTTATAAACATTCACTTAAACACTGAACACTCACAATCTCTCTAAATATTTTATACTACTTACAAGGCTAATCCATCAATACTTACAGAGTTCAGTTAAAAATATCTCAAATATTTAAATGATTATGAATATATTTAATTTTACTCTTCTAAATATTTAGTTGAAATCAAAACATGAAATATGAAATTTTCTTAAAGGCTTTAAACAATTTGAAGAGCGGAAAACCCACACATAAAATATCATACCAATTACAAATATTACAGTAAAATTAAAATAGTTGTAAAGGTAATGATGAAAACATATAACTACATTATTAATGATTTCATTTTATATTCTTGTTTTTAATCTTCTGTTTTGCTCTCCCAAGATCACAGTAATTTTACCAGATGCTGATTTTTATACCTCCTTAAAGTGGGAAATATTCTGTCCAAACACCAAAGTAAAAGAATACTCAGGCTTGTCAAGGTCTAGGGTTTACATTCTTAATACATTGATTCTCAGTAGAGTTGCATAACCCAAGCAGTCCAAAGTGATGCAAAACTGAGCCACTTACTTGGGATGAGCCCTTTCTAATAATGAATCTGCCTTGTTTGGTTATAAGAACTTCAGTCCATGAATTTTATGAAATTTTGTGTTTTTGAAATTCTAGGAATAATGTACATTTTAAAATGAACAATAATACTAATTCACTGTCCTGTCATTATGAGATTTTTTTTTTTGGCAAAAGCAGATTTACATAGACTTTTGTCTTCCCTCTCTATGGCTTGGAAAGACCTACTCTCCAAGATACCTTGTTCCTCTTCAATCCATAATAGTATTAAAGACCAAAAACTGGATTCTGGATACATCTGGGTGGTGGACATAGGAAAACATTAATTTAGCCTCTTTGAATTGGTCATACTCAGGTAACTCTATGCTAAGTAGCTGCTGGGAGCTGCAGCAACCCCTCTGAAGAAGTAAATGAAGGCAATGGTCTCACCAGACCCAAGATCATGGAGAAGGGGCCTGCCTGAGCCACTGTTGAAACCACAAGTGAAGCACCACCTAAGACAGGTGCTGGGACTGCTGAGAGGCTGACACGCAGCACGTGAGGAGACTCTTTACTGCAAGTGCCAGAAAGATGAGGATGGAGTGCTGGCTCTCTTGGCTGCTGGAAAATGCCAACAGAATCTAGAACAGGAAGCAAATCCCCTTTCCCCACTCCTGCCTTTCAGACTTCTGTCAGTACTTCCCATGGGTAGAAACTAACCAGAAGCTTGCTGGCAAGTAACTGGGAAAATGGGATACGCAGGTCCCTGGACTCTTAAAATACATAGCGGAACGTAGAAGGGCAGAAATGGGAGCCAAGAGCAACAGGCAAATGATCGCTACAACCTATTTCTTCTCAGCGACTTCGAGTGGCTAAAACACATCCCAGGAGGTCATCTATTTGGCTTTTTGAGTATATGTCTTTTCTTTCTGAGAACTCAGATAGGTGTGGTACCTTTTTATCCTCCTTTGGATTGGTTTTTTTTCCACAGGTTTCTGTATCTCCACCAGGTGGAGTTAGAGGCTAGTTTATTAAAGGGTTAAATTTAGGAAGTAAATTTGGTTGAGGGTTTCAGTTTCAGATGGGATAAAGCAAAGATAAACAATACCAAGGGGACTACTTCTTCCCTCTGATGTTCCCTTTTAGAATGTTACCTTGTTATTATCATATTCTCTTTGACTATTATGTCAATGTGCCCCATTCTCTGGCTGTGACTTAGGATACTCCTGCTGCAAGGAATAGAGGCTCATTCCAGCTGGCTCAAGAAAAAAGAATCCTATATAAATACACAAGAAGGAATATCACAGACAATTTTGGAAGAGAAACAAAACACAGCCAAGGCGTACCAGGAGCAGAGGCTGCTCTTTGCTTCTTTTAGGGAACACACTGTCACTCTTATGTCTGCTTCTCATTTATTCATTATTCATTCTTTGAATATGCACCGAGTCTCCACTCTGGTGCTGGGGACTTGAGATACAGAGGTGCATGAGGCATTAAATGGGAAGAGAGTCATTAAACAAATAAATACACACGCATACAATTACAAATTGCTATAAATATTATGAATAAAATAGGCAGCTTTAAAATAGAGTGTAACATGGGAACTTAATTACAATTAGGAGGTTAGGGGAAAAAAAATTTAAGTGGCATTTAAGTATACCTAAAAAGACAACTAAAGGTCAGCACAATTAGAGTGGAACAGGAAGTTTGCTCAGCTATAAAGTGTTTCAGGAAAAATTTAACCATTTCCTATTTATACAGGGGCACTGGGCTTATTCTTTAGCTTATTATTTTAATATGGGTAAACATATTTGTGGTGAAAGAAGTCCTCTCAGAATTAGGGGAAACAGTTGTAGAAATCTGTGAAATATACATAATTCTCTTCCATTCAGATTGGTTCTTCATTTTATATTTGCTTTATGTAGAAATTGAAGGTAGAGATCATAAATTTGTTATCAGTACAATGTTTCCCAACATCTGCTGCTAATGTAATTTAAAAGTGCATGAAAATAACTTGCCTTGCATTTTAAGTTGGCCAAGCTCCCAGCTTCTTGGGGGAGTTTTATTACATTAGCTAGCAGATCTGGTTCTTTATCTCTCCACTGAAATGGCACAAAGGCAAACTTGAGCCAGGCACATAAACAATGTCCTTCCTACTGATGATTTTTCTTTTAAATCAAGTCGTTGAGAGCCCCAAGACACTACCTGACATGCATCTGTTATCGCTGTGTCCACTGATGTGGACTGGACTGTCAGAGGTCTGACATACAGTCCTTGTCCTCTCTGACCCCTCACATGTAGCAGGCTAATTATGAATTAGTGGGTTGGCCACCCTGAGTCAGAATGTTACTGGTGGCTTTTTCCCCCCAGGTTCTGATTTCACAGACAACAGTCTCATTTAAATCCATTGATTTAATACACCTTCAGTGACAATTCTGATTCCTATGTTAATGTTTCTAGGAACATCTGCTTACTAGATTTGGGATAGTGACTGTAGATAAAAAGAAAAAAATTGAATAACAAGGAGCAGATCCTAAACGTCTACTGGAGTAAAAGAATGAATATAAAATTATCACTATTGTCTCCTAGCTATCTAAGCCTAGCAAATGGACTATTTAAAAACCCTTCCTTTAAAGGAACTATTCCACTTAAAATTTTCTGAGAAATACCTGGAAAATATAACTAATGTAAATTTACTTGCATTGTTTGAATGATAGAATTGACAATGTAAATGAAAACTTTCTAGTAACCCTGAATGAAGATCTCTCACAGGTATTTATTTAAAGAAGAGGAGACTTCCAGGTTTGCTTTTTTGCCTGTTGTTAAGTCATTCCAATAAAAATAACTGGATGTATTTCGTCTCAGTCAATAGTATTTTATTATCTTTAGGGACTTTTTTTGGTCTCCACACAGTTAAAGATTGGACTGCCAATAAGATAAACCAAGATATGAAACATTCTATTCTTCAGAATTAAAAATTATTTTCCCTAGATATATGGGCATGACTCCCAACTGAATCATCCAAAATAAACTAGATTAATTAGTTCCAGGATGGATAAGAGAGATTATCCGCAAAAGGATTACACTTCATATAAGCTTATAAATATTCATTCTCTTATGTCAGTAGTTTTAAATTTAGTCTATGGGTGTGTAAAGAAAATGAGTGAGCCTAGTAAGACTTAAAAAATTCTGTTCATCTCAGTGCATTGATTAAGATGACAGGCCAGGATTCAAATTCCAGCATTACCACTCACTATTGTGCAGATTTGGGTTAATTACTATTTTTTTAAATTAAATTTTATTTTTTTTATACAGCAGGTTCTTATTAGTTATCTGTTTTATACATATTAGTGTATACATGTCAATCCCAATCTCCCAATTCATCCCACACTACTACCCCCACTACTTTCCCCCCTTGGTGTCCATAGGTTTGCTCTCTACATCTGTGTCGCTATTTCTGCCTTGCATACCGGTTCATCTGTACCATTTTTCTGGATTTCCCATACATGCGTTAGCATACTGTATTTGTTTTTCTCTTTCTGACTTACTTCACTCTGTATGACAGTCTCTAGGTCCATCCACGTCTCTACAAATGACCCATTTTCGTTCCTTTTTATGGCTGAGTAATATTCCATTGTACATATGTACCACATCTTTATCCATTCATCTGTTGATGGGCATTTAGGTTGCTTCCATGACCTGGCTATTATAAATAGTGCTGCAATGAACATGGGGGTGCATGTGTCTTTTTGAGTTATGGTTTTATCTGGGTATATGCCCGGTAGTGGGATTGCTGGATCATATGGTAATTCTAGTTTTAGTTTTTTAAGGAACCTCCATACTGTTCTGCATAGTGGCTCTATCAGTCTACATTCCCACCAACAGTGCAAGAGGGTTCCCTTTTCTCCACACCCTCTCCAGCATTTATTGTTTGTAGATTTTCTGATGATGCCCATTCTAACCAGTGTGACATGATACCTCATTGTAGTTTTGATTTGCATTTATCTAATAATTAGTGATGCTGAGCAGCTTTTCATGTGCCTCTTGCCATCTGTATGTGTTCTTTGGAGAAATGTCTATTTAGGTCTTCGGCCCATTTTTGGATTAGGTTGTTTGGAGCTGCTCTTATATTTTGGAGATTAATCCTTTGTCTGTTGATTCATTTGCAAATATTTTCTCCCATTCTGAGGGTTGTCTTTTCGTATTGTTTGTAGTTTCCTTTGCTGTGCAAAAGCTTTTAAGTTTCATTAGGTCCCATTTGTTTATTTTCCTTTTTATTTCCATTACTCTAGGAGGTGGATCAAAAAATATCTTGCTGTGATTTATGTCAAAGAGTGTTCTTCCTACGTTTTCCTCTAAGAGTTTTATAGTGTCCAGTCTTACATTTAGGTCTCTAATCCATTTTGAGTTTATTTTTGTGTATGGTGTTAGGGAGTGTTCTAATTTCATTCTCTTACAGGTAGCTATCCAGTTTTCCCAGACCACTTATTGAAGAGACTGTCTTTTCTCCATTGTATATCCTTGCCTCCTTTGTCATAGATTAGTTGACCATAGATACATGGGTTTACCTCTGGTCTTTCTATCCTGTTCCATTGATCTATATTTCTGTTTATGTGCCAGTACCATATTGTCTTGATTACTGTAGCTTTGTAATATAGTCTGAAGTCAGGGAGTCTGATTCCTCCAGCTCTGTTTTTTCCCCTCAAGACTGCTTTGGCTATTCGGGGTATTTTGTGTCTCCATAAAAATTTTAAGATTTTTTTGTTCTAGTTCTGTAAAAAATGCCATTGGTAATTTGATAGGGGTTGCATTGAATCTGTAGATTGCTTTGGGTGGTATAGTCATTTTCACAATATGGATTCTTCCAATCCAAGAATATGGTATATCTCTCCATCTGTTTATGTCACCTTTGATTTATTTCATCAGTGTCTTATAGTTTTCTGAGTACAGGTCTTTTACCCCCTTTGGTAGGTTTGTTCCTAGGTATTTTATTCTTTTTGTTTCAGTGGTGAATGGGATTGTTTCCTTAATTTCTCTGTCTGATCTCTCATTGTTAGTGTATAGGAATGCAAGAGATTTCTGTGCATTAATTTGTATCCTGCAAATTTACCAAATTCATTGATTAGCTCTAATAGTTTTCTAGTGGCATCTTTAGGATTCTTTATGTATAGTATCATGTCATCTGCAAACAGTGACAGTTTTACTTCTTCTTTTCCATTGTGTATTCCTTTTATTTCTTTTTCTTCTCTGATTGCCTTGGCTAGGACTTCCAAAACTATGTTGAATAATAGTGGTGAGAGTGGACATCCTTGTCTTGTTCCTGATCTGAGAGGAAATGCTTTCAGTTTTTCACCATTGAGAATGATGTTTGCTGTGGGTTTGTCATATATGGCCTTTATTATGTTGATGTAGGTTCCCTCTATGCCCACACTCTGGAGAGTTTTTATCATAAATGGGTGTTGAATTTTGTCAAAAGCTTTTTCTGCATCTATTGAAATGATCATATGGTTTTTATTCTTCAGTTTGTTAATATGGTGTATCACATTGATGGATTTGCATATATTGAAGAATCCTTGCATCCCTGGGATAAATCCCACTTGATCATGGTGTATGATCCTTTTAATGTGTTGTTGGATTCTGTTTGCTAGTATTTTGTTGAGGAATTTTGCATCTATATTCATGAGTGATATTGGTTTGTAGTTTTCTTTTTTGTAGTATTTTTGTCTGGTTTTGGTATCAGGGTGATGGTGGCCTCATAGAACGACTTTGGGAGTGTTCCTTCCTCTGCAATTTTTTGGAAGCATTTGAATAGGATGGGTGTTTGTTCTTCTCTGAATGTTTAATAGAATTCAACTGTGAAGCCATCTGATCCCATTTTGTTTGTTGGAAGATTTTTAATCACAGTTTCAATTTTATTACTTGTGATTGGTCTGTTCATATTTTCTATTTCTTCCTGATTCAGCCTTGGAAGGTTATATCTTTCTAAGAATTTGTCCATTTCTTCCAGGTTGTCCATTTTATTGGCATAGAGTTGTTTGTAGTAGTCTCTTAGGATGCAGTATTTTTGCAGTGTCCATTGTAACCTCTCCTTTTTTATTTCTAATTTTATCGATTTGAGTCCTCTTCCTCTTTTTCTTGATGAGTCTGGCTAAAGGTTTATCAAGTTGCTTATCTTCTCAGCGAACCATCTTTTAGTTTTATTGATCTTTGCTATTGTTTTCTTTGTTTCTATTTCATTTATTTCTGCTCTGATCTTTATGATTTCTTTCCTTCTACTAACTTTGGGTTTTGTTTGTCCTTCTTTCTCTAGTTCTTTCTTTAGGTGTAAGGTTAGATTGTTTATTTGAGATGTTTGTTGTTTCTCGAGGTAGTATTGTATTGCTGTAAACTTGTCTCTTAGAACTGCTTTTGCTGCATCCCATAGATTTTGGATCATTGTGTTTTTGTTGTCATTTGTGTCTAAGTATTTTTTGATTTCCTCTTTGATTTCTTCAGTGATCTCTTGGTTATTTAGTAACGTCTCGTTTAGCCTCCATGTGTTTGTGTTTTCTACATTTTTTCCCTGTAATTGATTTCTAATCTCATAGCATTGTGGTCGGAAAGGATGCTTGATACAATTTCAATTTTCTTAAATTTACTGAGGCTTGATTTGTGACCCAAGACGTGATCTATCCTGGGAAATGTTCCTTGTGCACTTGAGAAGAAAGTGTCATCTTCTGTTTTCAGATGGAATGTCCTATAAATATCAATTAAGTCTATCTGGTCTATTGTGTCATTTAAACCTTGTGTTTCCTTATTAATTTTCTGTCTGGATGATCTGTCCATTGGTGTAAGTGAGGAATTAACGTCCCCCACTATTATTGTGCTACTGTCAATTTCTTCTTTTATAGCTCTTAGCATTTGCCTTATGTATTTAGGTGCTCCTATATTGGGTGCATATCTATTTATAATTGTTATATCTTCTTCTTGGATTGATCCCTTTATCATTATGTAGTATCCTTCCTTGTCTCTTATAACATTCTTTATTTTAAAGTCTATTTGATATGAGTATTGTTACTCCAGCTTTCTTTGGATTTCCATTTGCATGGAATATCTTTTTCCATCCCCTCACTTTCAGTCTGTATGTGTCCCTAGGTCTGAAGTGGGTCTCTTGTGGGTCTTGTTTTTGTATCCATTCAGCGAGCTTGTGTCTTTCGGTTGGAGCATCCATTCACATGTAAGGTAATTATCGATATGTATGTTCCTAGTACCATTTTCTTAATTGTTTTGGGTTTGTTTTTGTAGGTCCTTTTCTCCTCTTGTGTTTCCACTTAGAGAAGTTTCTTTAGCATTTGTTTTAGAGCTGGTTTGGTGGTGCTCAATTCTCTTAGCTTTTGCTTGTCTGTAAAGCTTTTTATTTCTCGTCAAATCTGAATGAGATCCTGCTGAGTAGAATAATCGTGGTTGTAGGTTCTTCCCTTTCATCACTTTAAATATGTCCTGCCACTTCCTTCTGGCTTGTAGAGTTTCTGCTGGGAAATCAGCTGTTAACCTTATGGGAGTTCCCATGTATGTTATTTGTTGCTTTTCCTTTGTTGCTTTTAATAATTTTTCTTTGTCTTTAATTTTTGTCAATTTGATTACTATGTGTCTCGGCATGTTTCTCCTTGGGTTTATCCTGCCTGGGACTCTCTGTGGTTCCTGGACTTGGGTGGCTATTTTCTTTCCCATGTTAGGGAAGTTTTTGACTATAATCTCTTCAAATATTTTCTCGGGTCCTTTCTCTCTCTCTTCTCCTTCTGGCACCCCTATATGCAAATGTTGGTTCGTTTCATGTTGTCCCAGAGGTCTCTTAGGCTGTCTTAATTTCTTTTCATTTTTTTTTTCTTTATTCTGTTCCATGGCAATGCATGTGAGAAGCACCTGCTTTGTGTTACACTTTCTTAATGATGCCACCAATTTGCTCTTGGTGACCCTGAGGGTTTTTCAGAGTCTAACACATGGAGCATCCCTCAGGGACCCTGGCTGCCCAGGCAGCCATGAGTGCCACAGAGCTTCCTGAGAGAAACTTTTTTAAAAAGACTTTGGGGCTCTAGAATCCAGTCCCTAGAAACCAATATTAAGACATTAAGACATTAAGACAATATTAAGACATATTAAGACAAAAGAGGGCCTATCTATATTACTCTGTTTTGCTTGGAGAAGACATCCAGTCCTTCTCAGATTCACCTGCACAGAATATGTTCTTGATAATTATCTGTTGAATGAAGGAAGATGGGGTGAAGCCTAAATCATGGCTCCAATTTGAGATGTGGCATTGGGATGCAAGGGGTCCTGTAGAGTGCTGAGTCACAGCACCGTGAACTGTCCGGCCTGTTTAAAGAGGCGTCAGGGGATCGATCCAGTCCAGAAGTATTCAACCTTTTTTCTAATCCTTTTTCAACTAAAAACCTGTTACACACTATGTGAACAGATGCAGAAGGAGATGCTCTGGTTGGAGCTGGAGGGGGCAGGAGGGGTTCTCCAAAGCTCTGGAGCTGGCCCGTTCTTGCCTTGCCTTGCCTTGCCTCACAAACACCCCCTGCCCTGCTCCATCAAGAGGGCCTGTGAGGCAGTTTGCAGAAACCAGAACCAAGGCACTAAAAAGGGGGTTGTCACTTTAAAACAAGCCTCTATCCTATTGAGCCAAAGAATGATAACCCCTTAGAAGTCAGCGCATCAAAATTGAGCTGTAAGAGGCATTACACTAAAAGAACAAGACTGGTTGCACACAGGGTGAGCTGTCACCTTCAACTGGACCAAAATTAAGCAGGTTGTTGGTGTGGGGACCACGGCAATGGGAAAGGGGGTGAGGAGCCAGGCACATGCAGTAAGCAGCTGTACGGGCACATATGGCCTCATTAAGGCCGCGGGGAAGTAAGAGCCAGGCAGACAGCGTGGGGAAGTGTTAGCAGTTCCTGGGGCCTCGAAGGGACTCACTAGAAGGTCCTTGAAGGCTGAACACCCCTGACTGACTAAAGGGTCCTTGATCACTAAAGGGTCCTTGAAGGCTGAACACCCCTGACAGGTGCCCCAGACAGAAGAAGGAAGTGACGGGGGAGATTAAGAGGCATTTTCTTTGTATAGGAAACCTCACAAAAACACAACAAGAAGGATGGGAGGGGCATGAGAAACCTTTGGGAACTGCTGCCAAAAACCTCTTTTTACTCTGGACATGATGCTCTAAAGGCTTTTTGCCTTCCCGGAAAGAGCAGATCACTTTAGGGCAGCCATCCAAGTTGGATTTCATGACCCACGATGACAAACCTGGGAATGTTACCTGTTACCTCCTCCAGTGGCTTAAAAGGCTGGTCCTCCAATCCTCCCAGCTCAGGTTTGTTCCCACTTCTGACTTCTAAGAATGGAATAAGGTGTATGACCATAAAGGCTGCAAGACTTCAAGCCCCTTCCCTCATGAAAGTGTTCTGGGTTCTGCAGTCTAACAAACTTGTATGAAAGAATGAGTTTGGTCAGCAATTCATTAAACAAAATTGCTCAGTCAGATATATTCAGAGATTTTGGTAAGTCTTCCTCATACAGGAAAAAAAGAGAGCAAGGAAGAATTGATACAAACTATGACTTTATTTTATGATAGAGATGATGAATTTCTCTCCTCTTCTCCACAATGGGTCTGTCAGTTCTGGGTCCACGTGGGGAGACCTGTTCAGAGCAGCACTCACTGGGAACAGGTGTGTCAGCATCACTCTGTTCCTCACCCTGTATCCCCTCAAGAGTGACCCAATTGCTCCACAGTCACTCCTAGACATTTATCCTGCCTTATGTTTCTTAGCACTCATAACCAGCCCCCCCAAAAAAATATATATATATATAGATAGATAGATAGATTTTTTTTTTTGGTACGCGGGCCTCTCACTGCTGTGGCCTCTCCCGTTGCGGAACACAGCCTCCGGACGCGCAAGCTTAGCGGCCATGGCTCATGGGCCCAGCCACTCCGCGGCATGTGGGACCTTCCCGGACTGGGGCACGAACCCATGTCCCCTGCATCGGCAGGCGGACTCCCAACCACTGCGCCACCAGGGAAGCCCCAGCCCAAATATTTTTTATTTATTTATTTATTTATTATCTCCCTCCCTCATTAGAGCATATGCTGAGTAAGAGCATGGAATTTCTCAGTGTTCTTTGCTGTGTCCCCCTCATCTGTAACCTTGGCCAGCATATGTCTTGCCATGTGTTCTAAGTGTTTCCCACGATCCTGTTTAACTTTCTCAAACAATGGGCTAGGTACCATCTTTATCCCCACATTCCAAGTGACAACTTTAAACTTAACTTGATCAAGGTCTCACAGTAAGAACTGGTGGAATGAGGATTTGAACTCACGGCTGCCTGGATTTAGAGCCTTCAGCTTTTAATCTTACGTTCTTCTCTGCAAAGTTCCAGTCGAATTAAAACCACTTTCTTGATGAGATTCTTTTCAGGTGTTTCATTGCCAGTTGGTTTTGTGCCACTGTCTTGCAGTAAAACAAGTAGTGGTCCCAGTAACTGGGGGCCTGGGTGTGGTGGTGTAGGTCTGGGGTTCTCATGACTCAGAGGGCTGGGCCGGAAGATTCTTTTGAGCTCAGGAGTCCCTCTGGGTGTGGAGGTTTGACTAAGGAGCAGGTAAACAGAAGAGCATTCAGAAATAGGGCAAACAATAAGAGGGAAAAAAAGGTAAATTAACGAATGAGTAAACAAACCCATGAATGAAGAAATGACTGAATTAATTGGTGGAGTGAAATCATGTAAGGACAGAGGGAGAGTACTGTTTTATTCCTAGTAATCTGGCTGGTTACTTACTCGGGGTTCTGATGACAGAAGAGAAAAGCCTCAAGCCTCCTGTCCCCTCATTATTTATCTTTCAGTTTTATTGAGGTATAACTGACAAATAAAAATTGTATATATTTAAGGTGTGCAATGGGATGATTTGATATTTGTACACATTGTGAAAAGACCACATTCAAGTGAATTAACACATCCATTACCTCACAGTTATCTTTTTTGGGGTGGGGGGTGGTGAGAACATTTAAGATCTACTCTGTTAGCAAATTTCAAGTGTACAATATAGTATTATTAACTATAGTCACCATGCTGTACATTAGATCTCCAGAACTTATTCATCTTATAACTGGAAGTTTGTACCCTTTGACCCATCTTCCCATTTTCCCACCCCTGGCCCTGGAAACTGCTATCCTACTCTCTGGTTCTTTGAGCCTCCCCACCTGCCTTCACCCCCATTCTCTTTGCTCACTTCTACCACAGGCTGGCTGTTCTAGATGGTTCAGGGTCAGACAAGTCTATTTGGAACACTTTAAGAAGCTCTGGAGAAGGCCTTGTGTACCCTTTTTTAATCCGGTGAGGGCAACTCCCTTTGAACTCATCGCAATCAGAGTTTGAATGCCAGCTTCACAAGCAAATGGGCTTAGGATCTGGAAGAAATAACTTATCCTCTTTGTGCTTCAGTTTTTTTCATTACATAATGAAGATTCTTAATTCCCTTGTAACATCATCAGGATGATGAGAAATTGTATAGAATACACATCTACATATACACCTACACACACACACATACACACACACACACACAGCCTAGTGCCATTCCTATAGCTCAATAAATATAGCTGTCATTTATTATGGTTGAGAAGGCAAAAAACAAAAACTGGGAGGGGGGGATATGTCCCAATAGAATTGCCCTGATTAACATGATTAATGTAGGCGAATGATTTTCTGAGTAGCAGCTTGTCTTCCTCTTCCACTTATGTTCTAGAAAGACAGTTTCCCAACATCCTGTATTTTCTTACTGAAGGATGGGGCCATTTGATAACATCTGTACTTCTTTTACCCTTGGGCTTTTCACAGTGCCTTGTTTCGATTAATGTCTAGTTAGATAGTTATAGTTTCTTCACTTTTTCCTAAACTGATTTAGAGGATTTAGAGAATCTTGTTTTTCTGACGTATCGATGCTGGAGGTTGGAGTGGTTGTTCACAGATTTAGATGTTCTGTTTGGCAGTGAGGTGGTGGAAGCACACAGATGTCTCTGGGCTTAAGTGCAGGTTCCATACATGGAAACCAGGTATCCACAAGAAGAAGAAATGAAGGCTTGATGAACTCTAAGTTAGACTCATCAAAAGTTTTCCTCTTCTAAACCCAGGGGTAAGACAGGAATAAAGACACAGACCTACTGGAGAACGGACTTTAGGATATGGGGAGGGGGAAGGGTGAGCTGTGACAGGGCGAGAGAGAGTCATGGACATATACACACTAACAAACATAAGGTAGATAGCTAGTGGGAAGTAGCCACATGGCACAGGGATATTGGCTTGGTGCTTTGTAACCGCCTGGAGGGGTGGGAGGGCGGAAGACGCAAGAAGGAAGAGATATGGGAACATATGTATATGTATAACTGATTCACTTTGTTATAAAGCAGAAACTAACACACCATTGTAAAGCAATTATACCCCAATAAAGATGTTTAAAAAAAAAAAAAGTTTTCCTCTTCTAGACCTTTTGATAATAACTCTCTGTTATGGGGTGTGCATTGCTATAGTGAGGGGAAGATTGGGAAATACACAGAAAAATGGCTGAGCTTATTTAATATTTAGGAAAATGTACTCCTTTGAGGTGGCTTTGCAGTATAATGCATTTTCCTGTGATGGTGGCAAGGATTACAGTGCTAATACAATTTCTTAAAGTTCTATAAACCAGATTATATGTGTAATGCATCACTTCTGGGCTGAGGCAGTTGAAAGCTAGTGTGCCTTTTCCATCTACCTCTTCCCTTAAAGTGGCTGCCTTGAAGGTCCTATGTTCCAGATGGCAGAGCTGAAAGATGCAGGAAGGCTGCAGTACTCACATGAGACTTTATGAGAGTCTTCACTGTGCAAAGCCTTTGCGATTTGGAGGTTTATCTCTTATTGCAGCACATTATGGCCTATCCTGACTAACTCAGGGCAGTTAGGGAAATGCTTCTGAGACAAAGCCATGGGAAAAGAAAAGGAAGTGCAAAAACAAAGTCAGAATAAAGTCATGCAGAGATTGACCTGAATTTGAGTCCAGCGTCCGTCAAAGCCTGTGACTTTACATAACACCGCTAAACCTTTTTTCTCATCCATAAAGTGGGAATAAAAATAGTATGTACTTCAGAAGGTTGTTGTAAGAATAAATGAGGTAATTCATGCAAAATCACAGTGTTTTGCGTAGTTCCTGGCACATAATAAGCACTTTAAAAATGTTTGAAAACATCTGAGATTTGAAAATATAAAATAATACAAAAACTCATCCTGGCTTATGCAGGATGTCAGTTAATATTATGAAAGCCAGTTCAGGCAAAGCGCCAAAAGACAGGTTCTTACATTATAAGACCTACAGATGGATTTCAGAAGGTAAATAAACCCCATGAAATTGTATGCAAAATTGTGTGTATAAGTAAATGTACTTTTATCTAAATATAGTGAATCCCAAGTGAGATTTATTGAGAGCCTCACTTGGTGTAACAGACTATAGGAACAGAGAACTAAGTTTAGATATAAAAGATATTGCAGTGAAAATACTGACAGGAAATGAAGACTGATTAGATTATTGTGAAGCTCAAGGATTTGAAAGACTTAATCATCTTGGAGTCTGCCATGGTAAAAGCTTGCGACTTGGATCTGGTCAATTTGCCTCACTTGAGACTGCTTCAATCTCCATTCATCCCTCCTCAGTCAAACTTCCACGCCCAGAGGGACTCCGGAGCTCTAAGGAGTATTTCCACCCTGCCCTCTGAGTAATGAAAACTCTAGGCTCACCACCACTATACCCAGCTCCACAGCTACTGTGACCCTACTGGCAGATTTACGATAGGATGATGGGACTGAACCAACTGATAAGAAAATACTTGAAAATAAGACCCTAATCATTTGTTTTATTTCAGTTGAAGCTTTGGAAATGCTGAAGCAAGCAATGAGAATGCTTCAGAGAACGAGCTCTATAGTTAGGTCACTTAACTGAAACGTCCAAAGGTAGTATCTATTCAGGTATGGCTAAATTCAAGAGTGCAAATGGTAATGTCAAGACTCTGTCCATCTACTGGTATTACTTTTCTTTGTGAGTTGACTTCATTACTATCTAGGTTTCTGCCATAGAGGGTGTGATTTTATATGTAGTTAAAAGTTTCAGCTGAATCACTGAGGTTCAATATCTATTGCCTTACAAAGGAAGTGCTAAACCATATACGAATTTGCAGAGTTAACCAAAGATGAAATATACAACGCTAAAAATAAATCACCTTTAACAAAAGGGTTGGCTTATGCAATATTAAGGAGGAATTCGGAGAAAGATTTCTTTGGAGAAAACTGTTTGTGAGAAGGTATGAGTGGGGAGCTTTAAAAAAATACTCTGAGAGCTTGCTATGTGCCATCTACAATCAGTTTCCCCTTCAGTTCACTACTATCTGACTCTCTCCTGAGGAATCTAGAGGATGAGAGAAAAGTTGACTAGCTTCTCTAGAAGTAGAATGAAGGAGAATTGCTGCTATGCTCAGCTTGCACTTCCAAAGTTTGACAGCAAGAGTGATGCAGAAGTGTCTCCCTTGGACTGTGTGTTAGTTTGCTAGGGCTGCCCTAACAAAATGCTATAGACTGGGAAGCTTAAACAACGGAAATTCATTTTCTCAGAGCTCTGGAGGCTGAAATCCATGATCAAGGTGTTGGCAGGTTTGGTTTCTTCTGAGGCCTCTCTCCTTGGCTTGCAGATGGCCACCTTCCTGCTGTGTCCTCACAAGGTCTTTCCTCTGTGTGTCCGTGTCCTAATCTCTCACTATAAGGAGACCAGTCATATTGGCTCACCCTAATGGCCTCATCTTAACTTTAACTGCCTCTTTAAAGTCCCTTTCTTCAAATACAGTCACATTCTGAGGTACTGGGGGGTTAGGACTTCCACATATGAATACGGAGTTGGGGGGCACAGTTTAGCCCATCACAGAACATGTCGGGGCTATTCATAGGAGAGGGTTGTCAGGGTAGCTATCAGATTCTGTCAAAAAGAAGCTTGACTTGCAGACATTTTGTGGCTGTGGTTAACCTGGATGAGGGCACGGATGATATGAGAACTCCAGCACTGGAGTTTTCCAAGAACCCATGAAAATGCCCACTGGAGAAAGTCAGAAGCAGAGAGCACAAAGCCAGGACACCACAGTACCAGGCACGTAAAACCTTTCCTGCCGCCATGCTGCTTCCTCCCCTTCATCCCTCCCTACCTCCATCTCAGATTTGACCCTAAAGGGTAAGAAAGCTGCTTAGCAAGTTGGGGAAGAAGGAGATAAAGGTGTAAACTGGGAAAAAAAAGAAATAAAAAAAAAGACCATGTCCTCACTCCTTTCCAGTCTGTAAGTTTTCATCAACCACAAGCTCTGGTTAGGGGAGGAGAAGTAATGATGACTTTGAGAAAAGGTAGGCCTTTGACTAACAAGCAGACCTTGATGTTCTAAATGCTGAATTACTTCTTAAAAATATAAAGAACTTTTTATTCTCCGAGAGCGAGAGAAATTCATCAGTCTATTGAAGTTCTCATGTAGGATTAGGAGAAATTCTCCTACTAAATATATTTTAAGAGGACAGTGGGAGATAAAAAAAAAATGCCATGCACCATTTAGATCCCTTAAGTCTCATTTATTCTATATGCCAGGTGTCTTAGTAATCAGTCTCTGTATTTCCAACAATTGTTTCAGATAGTGTTCTGACTGGCTTAACTGGGACCATGTGCATAACTGGACACCAATCCCCAAGCCCAGGAAGATAAAAACTCTGACCAGACTTGGATTAATGCCCATCCCTAAAGTTAGAGGAAGTGCATGGGTTCCTATTTTCCCAAACCATATGGAGTGAGAGTGGAGAAAAGCTGGTTCCTCAAATACATGCTAAGCTGGAAAAATGAAACAATGACCAATAACATGTGACCAGAAACTTTCAAGTCAGTTCCAACCTGAAGATGCAAATATTTTATGTTTAGAAACATGACAGGTAGAATGATACTGGGAAATGTACCAGTGCACAAATTAGCAATCCTGGATTTTAGTCGTGATGCTGCCACTAACTAGCTGTGTGATAGCAGCCATCCCACTTAACATCTCTGAGCCTCAGTATCTTCAGCTACATAATGATAGGTGTGGGCTAGATCCTTTTCACTTATAACCCCATCTATGGAGGTATAGAAGGACTTTGTTTCTAGAGGGAGGAGCTTGACTTTGCAGTCTTTTTTTCCTTTTTGGCTGCACTGGGTCTTTGTTGCTGCACACGGGCTTTCTGTAGTTGCGGCGAGCAGGGGTAACTCCTGCTGTGGTGCGCGGGCTTCTCACTGTGGTGGCTTCTCTTGTTGCGGAGCGTGGGCTCTAGGCATGCGGGCTTCAGTAGTTGCATCACGCGGGCTTGGTAGTTGTGGCGCACGGGCTTAGTTGCTCTGTCATGTGGGATCCTCCCAGACGAGGGATCGAACCCATGTCCCCTGCATTGGTAGGTGGATTCTTAACCACTGTACTACCAGGGAAGTCCCTGCAGTAATTTTATTCTGACTTCTTCCTCTAATCTATGGCAAACAATCTGTTACAACTTAAAAAACCCTGGAAAGTTAATTGAAATGTGGATGACTTACAGAAATGTAATTTCATTGCTTCCCTTTTGCCCACTAGGTATAATTATGTCATAGCTGCCTACATTTCTGTGCTTCTAAAGCACCTTATAAACCAGGAGAACATCAGATGGGACTTTTATAAGCCCAGCAAAACCACTCTCTTTCTTTAAATTGCACCATCTACCTTATGGGAAAATCCTACCCAGTTTTCCTCCTCCAGAATGCAACTCAAAATGATTGGAGAAAATAAAGTGATACCGCAACAATGGAGAGAATATCCTACAATCCTTTAATATCCTCTGCATAGTCATTTTCCACCTGTTCTTTCAGTTTGAGATCACAGGATTCTTGACAACCTAATAGCACTTCATGTCAATAAAGTCGAGACTACCTTATGTTTGATATTGTGCAGAACATGCAGTTATCCAACGGCAGGTTGTAGCTAAACATTTTTATCTACCCCAGCCCTTTCTGCCCGAGAGAGAGAGTATGACAGACCTCTCAGTTTCAATTATATTAACTGGCCCGGAATTTGCAAGTTTTGGAGATTTTACCTTTCAGAATGCTGGATGCTATAAATCTTATTTGGAGGAGACTTTTTGGCTCTTTAATAGTGACCACTTTGCTTCCAATTATTATTATTTTTTTGGATGAAAGATCTAGAAATTTCTGTAGTGTCCCACCTCCATCACCATTCAGAATTTCTTTTGAAGATTCTGTCCACCTTTTAGATATGAAGGGATTTGTGATCAGATTCTCAAGTCCTGAGAGAGCACTCTGTGGGATGGAGAGATGGCGCTCTCCAACCTGCTCCTTCCGTTCTTACACTGTCCCCACCTACCCTGCTCTCTGCTCTGCTTAGTGTTAGAAACACTAAGAGAACAAAGAAGAATTAGGAGGTCAGCCTTCTGAAGGGAAAACAAGCATCCCTTTGGGGGTGATGGTATGGGATTGTCATTCCAGTGGCATTGAGCCCTGTATCCCTTACCTGCACCGCTTCCCCATGCAGAACTAACTCCATGCGGCTCTCCTTTGACATTCCTGGCCAATATGAAGGAGCAACATCCCCAGGCCTCTGTGCGTAAGCACTACCTTCCTTCCTCCTTTCCACCCTTTCCCCAGCAGTGAACTACTGTTCTTTGCCATTGCTGCTTCATTGGCTCCTCTGGCTTGAAAAGTACAGTGAGATCAAGAACGATTAAGGATGTGATGAGATCAAGAACAATTAAGGATGTGAGAGTGCTGTCTAGGAGCCTGGAGTAATAATATCAGAAGATTTCAGCATAATCTTTGCACCATCGCACCTTACCTGTCTGAACTTGAGCAAGTCAGTAAATCTCTTAAAAGTTAAGATTTTTTATGTATCCAGTGGGATGACAGTTCCTTCCCAGCTCCCCTCAGGAGAGGTTACAAGAATCAAATACAATAATGTGCCATATAAAATGCAACAAAAATGTTAGCTGTCACGAAGAATTGTACCACTAATGATTTCATGGCCAACTTTTATGAATCACGGACCATGGGCTGTTCGTTACTTACATGGATTCATTCTCACAACCCTCTGAAGTTTTCACTGTTATGTCCCCATTACACTCATGAGATGAAGAAAGTGAAACCTAGAGTGGTTATTTTACTCAAAGTAGCACAGTTACTCACATCAGGTTTCAGAGCTGGCTCTTTGAAGCAAGTCTGCGTGATGCTGAAGTCAGCTTTCTTGTGCAAAATGTCTATGGTATTTCTTACAAGGATTAGCATGCCTGCCTGTGGTAAGGAGGGTGCATTTCTGATCTGCTTTTGTGATTCTTCTCCACCTGCAGCCTGTGCAATGGGCTCTGGTTCTCTTTTGGCCTCCATCCTCTGATCACCGGTGTTCATATCTTTCCATTATCCCCAGATTTAGGACAGGAGAGAGCAAATGGCAAAGTCCAGTTGTGGTAAATCCAACATATATGTTTTACATGTAAAAACCATTTTTTGAAGTGTAACCAGAGCTTGCAAAAGACCAGGGTGCTAAGCACCGTACTGGATGGAGGAATGTAAAATAAAAGCACAATGTCAAATCTCAGGCTACCATTTCTCAGTCCAATGTGAAGCAAGCAAGTAAACAGAGGGTTACAGTTGAGAACAATGCATTCTAGGTGAGAGATTCACTGACTGATTAACTGTAGGACAGATAGGAGAGCCAACTAACTAGAAAAGTGGTTGAGAAAAGTGTGTGGGAGGGAAGACTTCTGGATTGAGGTGACCCCTCACTTAAGTCTTAAACAATCACCCAAGTTATCATTATAATATAATACAGTTATTCCTCTCTCTTCAGTGTCTGTGCCTACAATCTCCCTGGGCTTTCATTTCTTATTTCTCCAAATCTTCCCTTGATTTTTTCCTTTAGCCATAATTTAACTATTAAAAACCTTAAATCTAAAGATTTCTTCTTCCGTCCTTTTTCCTTGAGACTTGATTTGCCTTAAAACTGGCACATCCTTTATTGTTGGAGTAGATGAGTCCTAATAAAATTCTTTTATCTTTAAAAATCAGCTGAGAGTAGCTTAAAAGTCTTGAAATGTTATAGATGTACCATATCACTTCACTTGGCCTAAGAAGACCTTGAACACCAGACCATTGCTTTGACCATCATTGGGCAAAGAAATATTGGGGTAAATTTTTGGCTGGTAGGGCCAATGAATGAGAGAGATGACAGCTTCCCTAATGTGCTAATAATATTCTGTAATTTGTGATTGCTTGACTGGGCCTAATGCCTAGTTATTAGGGTATATTGGTTCAGAATGAGGGGGATTAAGTAGTTAGACTGCCTGGCTTTGAATCTTCGTACTACTACTTACTAGGTGTCTACTTTTTTCAAGTTAGTTAAATTTTCTGAGTTTCAGTTTTCTCAACTACAAAATGAGGAAAGTAGTACTGGTCTCATATGACTGTTGAGAGGAGGAAATGACATAATTTTCTGAGGGCACTTAGAATAGTGCCTGGTGTGAACAAAGTGTTCTGTGAGGGGTGCTGTATTCTGTGATGTCCCGTGATGTTCCTTGGTGTTCCTGGTGTCCCATGGTGTTCTGTGGTATCCAGTGGTGTTTTGTGGTATATGGTCTCTGTGGTATTCTGTGATGTTCCGTGGTGTTCCGTGGTATTCTGTGGTGTCCCGTCATGTTCTGTGGTGTACCATGATATTCTGTGGTGTTCCTGGTGATCTGTGATGTCTGTGATGTTCCGTGGTGTTCCGTGGCAGCTGCTCCTGTCACTCTGCAGGGTGGGTCTGGAGAGCTGCTGAGTGCTGTGGTTGTCTTAGCCTAATTCAGCAGCTGTGGGGAGAAAGAGACAGGCTCACGTGGAGACAACCCACCTTCTTCTGGGTGGGGGAGCAGCTGGAGTGGACCAGTCTTTTGGGCAATGTGAGGACCAGTATGTCAAAAGTCCTGAGGGAGAAGCCCCATGTTTTCTACCGTAGCCTTTCTGGGGAGGAATCATGAGCAGAGATGTGTGAAGAAGACACAGGAGATTGACAATCTCCTGATCTGTTGTGCTTGCCTAAGAACCGAAGTCACATGCTCTCATATGGGGGTCCTGCTCTGTATTCTTCAAGGCTTTGTTTCATTTCTGACATGGGTACGGGAAGATTTGTCCCTTCTGCTTTCTCAAATCTAACTCAGAACTTCAGAGGAGATTCAACTACATCTCTAGAAGTAGAAAAATGGAATATTCTGTGTTTCTGCCAACAGATCCTCCTCCTGTTCTCCTGCCTTTTCATTGTCATTCTATATTCACACTTGGATGGGGCACAATAAGACACTTCAACTCTACTCAGAAGTTATTACAGAAAAAAAAATAATAACCCTCCCTTTAGAGACTTGTATCTTAAAACTTGCCAAGACAATTCCCATTAGAAGTGGTAGAATTCAATCATATATTTTACACGATTATAATTCAATACACACAATAACTTGGATAAATCTCCAGGGAATTGTGCTGGTTGAAAAAAAAAAGCCAATCCCCAAAGATTGCATACTGTATGATTCTTGAAATGGCAAATTATAGAAATGGAGGACAGATTGCTAGGGGTTAAGGGAGAGGTGAAGGTGGGAGAGACATGGGTGTGACAATAAAAAACAACATAAGGGATCCACAAGATGATGAAAATGTTCCTTATCTTGGCTGTAATGGCATCAGTGTTCTGGTTGTGATATTGTATTAGAATTTTGCAAGATGTTACCATTGGGGAAAAGTACATGTGATCTCTTTCTACTATTTCTTACAACTACATGTGAATCTACAATTATTTAAAAATTAAAAGTTTAATTGAAAAAATCTCAATGAATTTACCATTCATTTTAAGATTTCTCTTTGTCACATTTTTATGACTTAAGTTGGAATTCAAGGTTTCCATGATCTTGCCCCAAACTGCCTGTCTAACTTTATATCCCAACCAAGCAGGACTTCACTTTCCTGCTTCATCTGCACTTGTTCAGGTCCTCCTCTATGTCAGGCTGGGTCAGATGCTGTCTATTCCACAAAAGTCACTCCGGGGAGAGACCATTTTCCTCCCTCTAAACAACTGCAGATTTTTGCTATCAATCTTTGTATATTTTGTACATTCTTTTATTTCCATGATTTTGTGTATATCTCTCATTTCCTCTGTCAGATGTAAGCATTGAGTGAGTAGGACCTTTCACTTTTATTTGAAGCAAATAACCTCTTAAGTCACTAGAATTGTTTTTTCACAGAAAAAGGACTTAATAACCATTATTTCTTTTGCAGTCCTTAGTTATTTTGTACACAATAGACGTCCAATAACTGTTAAATCAATAAATGTGCCAAATTTTTGTTTCTGTAACTAAATCAATGCACTTTGCTGTGTAAGTGATTGAAACTAACTTGCATCGTTTGAAGACTTATTAAAAAGCTATTTAGAGTTTTCCCTTTCATAGACAAAAGGAATAAATTCCAATAAATAAAATACATGCAAACAAAATGTAACAATGGGTATTATATAGCTTCATTTTTTTAGACACAAGGAATAAAATATAAAAAATAAAGTAAAATGATGGATGCTACATATTTAATCAAGTATCAATTAAACATCTACAGTGCCACATGGGACCCAGGCAGTAGCACAGAACTAGGAGTTAGAATACAGAGGGCATTAGCCAGACTCTGCCAATGGTAATTTAGCGACCTTTCAAGTGTCTCGATTTTTCCATGCCTCTGTGAAATGAAGTTATTGGGCTAGAAGAACACTAGGTTCTTTTCTAACTCTGACATTCTGTGGTTACATGAATTTGGGATGACTGAACATTGAACACAAATGCTAAGTCATGTGCTTTTAAGTCCACTAATCCTTCTCATTGAATTCATAGGGGCTGAGTCTCTGAATCAATCACTGGGTAACCAGTGTCATTGTGGGCTCCTGTGTGGTAGTCTGAAACCAGTCTCTTCTGTTTGTCTTTGCTTAGTCCCACTGTCCCTGACTATTAGCTTAAAGATTAATCATGATGACTGGCAACTCAGGGATGAAAGGCAGTTGAGTTCATTTAATTAGAACTAATTCCACTTTGAAATTAAATATATTCAAATTTCCAACCTCAGCTTTAGAGCCAAGTTTTTGTTCACATTCTTCTCCATCCTCTTCTGACTTTGATGGTAAATGTTAACCTTTATATGAAGGGAATGTTTTTTTTTTTTTAATTTGGTTGCTCTGGGTCTTAGTTGCAGCAGGTGGGCTCCTTAGTTGCAGCTCACTGGTTCCTTGGTTGTGGCATGCGAACTCTTAGCTGTGGCATGTATGTGGGATCTAGTTCCCTGACCAGGGATCAAACTCAGGCCCCCTGCATTGGGAGCACAGAATCTTAACCACAGCACAGCCTGGGAAGCCCCGGGAATGATTTTTTGGGGGGATTGGCAAATCACAATTATGGGGTCCTAAATAAGATTAGTTTAGCATCTAGGTCACTGGAAGACTGAGAAAAAGAGCATAGGGAAAATACAAAGTCAAGAGAAAGATACTTTCTTTGCTGTCTAAAGACACTATTATTTTTGTTGACATCGTTATAATTAATCTAAGCTATGAGTAGATTAGTAATGTGTTCGGCGCTTGTTACATCCTAGGAACCCTGCAAACATTTTACAAACATTATTTCATTTAATAGAATAAAGCAATTAGGTAAGTACTGTTATTGATCCTTCTTACAGATAAAGAAACTGCAGTTTAGAGAGGTTGGGTATCTTGTCCCAAATCTTAAGGCCAGTGAGTGCAGAACAGGGATTTGAAACCAGATTGCTGGGGTCCAAGGGCCATGTGATTATGTAGAACATTATATTTTTTCCCAAATATCAATAGCCACCACTGTCTCTTGAATGATTGCTAAATGAGAAAGGTTTAACAATTGACCTAGGATAATACCACTATTGAGTAATGGAACCAGAATTTAGAATCTTTTTTACTCCAAAGGTCAAGATCTTTATATCCCCATTGTACTTTGAAAGGAAAGTCATTTAATATGCTTCTATGTGGTTAGGGGTTTGTAACTAGTTCAAATTGAAGTACCTCCCCAGATGTCATCAGAATGTAGGCAATCTGTTATTAAGAAAAAATATTCAAATAAGTAAGCTAGGAAATAAAATGAAAAAGGGCAATGTTGCAATAGTACAGACAAGGGACAGTCACTAATATCCTCAGGGGAACATATAGCTTTTCTTCAAAATTGTCCAAGAAAGAAGGTATATTTTCTAGTTTATAAATACCCTTGTCAATTTATCATGGAGGATGGTAATTAATAATCAAATCTTGAAGTATTTATTCTTTAACACTATTCAACCTGCTTTTCTCTGATTCTTGTTAACTCAATAACTTTGAGTTTTGTGTGTCCTTTAGGATTCTCTCCAGGCCAACGACACAACCTGACTGAATATTAGGTGTGTGTATGAGGTATAAAGCCATTGTCAAGGAAGAGCAAACAAAAGGAAGCTATGGTAAGTAAATGCAATGCATAATCCTGAATTAAGTTTTGGATCATGGGGGGAAAATGCCATAAAGGACATTAGTGGGACAGTTAGAGAAAATTATATGTGAACTGTATATTAGATACTAGTATCTTGTCAATGTTAAATTTCCTGAATTAGATAATTATATTGTGGCTTTGTGAAAGAATTACATTATTTCTAGAAAAAGATACTGAAATATTTTGTGGTAAAGGGACATGATGGGTAAGAGTTATTCTTAAAAGTTTGTCTCAAGAAAAAAATGAATCTGTATGGAGAATTAGAATGAAAAAATCAATGTGGGAAGATATTAAAAATTATTAAAATTATTAAAAATGATTACTCAGCTATTAAAAAGAATGAAATAATGCCACTTTTAGCAACATGGATGGACCTGGAGATTATCATACTGAGTGAAGTAAGTCAAACAGAGAAAAACAAATTCATATAATATCACTTATATGTGGAATCTAAAAAAAAAAAAATACAAATGAACTTATTTACAAAACAGAAACAGACTCACAGACTTAGAGAACAAACTTATGGTTACCGGGGGGAATGTTTGAGGGGAGGGATACATTGAGAGTTTGGGATTGACACGTACACATGGCTATATTTAAAATAGATAACCAATAAGAACCTACTGTAAAAAAATTTTTTTTAAATTAGTGAATAAAAGATATATGAGAGTTCTTTGTGTTGCTGTAGCAGCTCCTCCAAAACTTTGAAATTATTTTAAAATAAAAAGCTTAAAAGAATAGTTGGCAGCTTAATCAGATTTGTAAAATATATTTTCCAAGGCCTGATGAATCTTTAAGTGACTCAACAAAAAATTAAAAAATCTAAAATCCTGAAACTCTAGTGAAATCATTTCAGGATAGTGCCATGTCAGCCTCCTATGAACTTTTCTATAAAACTCAGAGATGTCCATTAAAACACAACTAAGCTAAACAAAACAAAAGAAAACTAAACTAAATGCTCGTGAAACTAGTTGGCACATGACACTAAAGTAAATGTGCAAAAAAACGTTGCAATACCTTTGCCATAGATATTCTACTAGGCAATAAAGTTGACTTTCTAGGGATTTTGGAATTATCCTAAGTGTTTATAGATGTTAATGGATGTGACTATTCTCCCCTGGAATAAAACCACCACCCAGAATCTAAAGACTGATTTAAAGACATGGTCTAGAGCAATCTCAATCACCCCTGGTAATTTTGTGGCCTTGCCTTCGGAGAGAGATGCCATCTCTTCTCCCCTACAGGATGTCAAAGGGATAACTGAGCTATTTCCCTCTCATTTGTATCTTGACTCAGGATGATATCTTCCAGACTACCACAGTCTTAGCATGTTACAAGAGTGGGCTTCCATGCCCTCCTGGTAGTCACTGAATTTTGGTATCCAGGGAATTTAGCTATCTTCTCTAATTCTCCTTCCTATATATTCTCTCAGTATAAAAAAGGGAAGCCTCAAATCCATTTCCAGAGAGCATTAAAAAAAAAACCCAAGGTGAATCAGCAAATCAAAGTCTAATTGGGAACTTATGCTTCACGTGAAAATGTAACCTAGTTGTTTGATATACCGTGCAAAAGTCACCAAAAGATAAGAGTTTCATTGATGGTACTTGCACACTTCTAAAAGTCCAAGTGAAATTAGATACTCAAAAAATTACATGCATTGCCCAGGGAAAGGTGTCTTTGGGGTCCATTATTCCCTCCTGAATTATGTGAAGAAATGACTAAAATTTCCTACTTTGAGTTAACTCTATCTTTAGTTGACCACAAGAATTTAAGAAAAATATTTTCTCGCTATTTCTCATTGGTTATTTCAAAATAAACCCAGAAACATGTATCCTAAAAAATGAAAAAAAAGATGCTAGACATTTGAGAATCCATATCTGACCTCTGATATTGACCTCTGATATTGCCTCTGCCTAAACAGTTACCTCCAACTTTGGTGTTCCTAGAGGTGAAAATACTTCTGCCAGGTGGTTTGAGACAATGAGATCACATTTACAACTGCAGAACTGAATTCTTTATGATAAACTTCCTTATTGTACTTCCTGTAGTCATGGGCTAATAAGATACCCGTGAACTTTTCAAGGTTTTAAGAATTATTGCCAGTATGGCTTTAGAAATCAGAGGAGAAGGAACACAAATAATGTCTAGAGGGTCAGGATGAGCCAATATTAAACAGATTTTTTTGTTGTTGTTTAATCCTGTAATGTCTTATTTATACCAGGAAGATTTAATTTTCAAATATTTAAACTTGCTTCTGGCTTTTGTCTTGTTTTATGTTCATTCCTCTTTGTTCTACATTTTAAAATGTTCTGGTGGGTTGCCATTACAATATTAACTTGTCTACCTATTTATTTATGCATGGTTTTAAACACATCTTTTCATAATGTAGACACTGTCTGGTTTTTGGAAAACACAACCTTCCTCTGTATTTGGCTTTTTTCCCTTCTCAGTGTCCTAACATCTTTCAGTTCTCCCTAGACTTTAATTCTTCCTGTTTTCAAAATGGTCATTATGTCCCAAATTGTATAAGATAGTCCAGATGGCAAATTTTATAGGCCCATACAAGTTAGAGAAGCTCTTGCAATTGGGGGTGAAATTATTTCAGGTCTAAGAAGCTAATAAATTTCATTCGTTCACACATTGTTGCACTTGACTATGACAGCTATTAGAATGTCCTAGTAACAGTGTCACTAACTAATCTGTTAATGTAAAATGACAAACTTAATCATTTATATAAAATCTGAATCTGAAAAAGAATGTTATCCTAAAGATTACTAGGCTTAAATTTTAGGCTGCTGAACTAACGGTTTTAGAATATGTATAGTAATATATAAAAAACATTATACTTGGGCTTAAGTCACTTCCCACATGGGAGCACAACAAGAAGAGGCTCTTTGTCTAGGGCACAAATATGTAAATATGGTCCAGTTAGTTTTACAGACGACATTTTCCCAGCTGCTTCCCTTTGATCCCCAGATCTCTGCTCAGAACACTCAGTGCTACCTCGTTGCATAGAACAGCATCTTCCAATATGGGTTTCTTAATGTTAACTGGTATTAAATGAGGGTGAGGGGAAGGCAAGGCCTCTGGTTAAACAAATTTTGGGGAAAAAAAACTATTAAACAAAACTAAACAGTTTGTAGGACTTCTCAGAACTTAGACTATGCCAATGTGCAATCTGCAACTCCAACAGGGGAAAATATTATAAAGAGTTTTTTTTGATGGAACATGTCCAGAGGGAATATTTTGTAGGACTTCTTTCCTCTTTATTCACTGCAAATCTGCTCATCATTAAGGTTCATATCCAGTCAAATTTCCTTCATGAGGCCATTCCCAAGTCCGTCAGTTACTGGTATCACTACCCTTTGGCATATTACTATAATCTTATGGTTCTTCGAATTCTCATTTCCATCATATGCGCCATCATTTTTTTCAGACAGTGTCTTTGTTCTCCACATATTAAAGCATTTTGGATAATGGACCATTCACTATTCACCTATTTTCTACAACACCTACCATAGTGCCCAGAGCTTTGTAGGAACTCAATAAATGCTTGCTGAAGGACTGAAGCCATCTATCTCAAATGTTTGCTATTGATTGCAAGAATTCCTGCAGAAAATAAAATTTGTTTCTTTACCTATTTGAGAATAAGTAGATTAGACTTTTATTTTAAAATATATCTTTATGCTCAATTTAACACTGCTTTTGAGTGACAGGGAGAGTAAATCACCATAACCAAGACTCTATTTTAAAAATTCACACTGAACAAGAATCATGCAAGGTTGTTTTTATTAAGCTTTATGTTTAGATTACATCTAAGTATTTCAGGCATTACTTCATTTGACAAGCAGACATGACATTTTAGGAAACATTTCAACAAACTCCAAGGACTTCACAACTATGGGGAACAGAGCACATCTAGTCTGCAGTTAACAGGTATGGTAAGTACTTCAAGGGGTGGTCAAGGGAAAGAAGATAAATGATAACTGGTCCTCTTTCATAAAATGTTTATCCTAGACAAGTAGCTACAAAGAAAAGCACATGACTGTTACAGAGCTAGAGAGATCTTGCATCCAAATCCATCATTTTCATTACGGGTAGGACTTGGGTGTCACATATCAGAAGGCAGATGATTCCTTCAGAATAAGCTACATATCAAGTTTTCTATATGTAGTATTAATGCTAATATGATTAGCTCATGTTTAAAAAATGAAAGAAAGAACAATTTTGCATTTAAAACCCACTATGATATATTAGCCACTGAAGGAGGTGCTTAGCCATTGAGGAGTCATCTCTGCACTCTTGTAGTTTATGAGTTCTTCTGAGAAATTTTGATTGTGACCGTCTTGACCTCTGTGTATTCATGGAGACCATATTCTCCTCTAGAGAGAGGGGGAAAAATGAACAGAATTTAGCAGAGCAGTACAAATACACTATGGTCAATGATAATCAAAGTTTTTTCCTGCTTATCTGGCTAGGGACAATGGAAAATATTTTCTGTGTACAGAACCATTTCAAATAGTAGCTAGCCAACCGTAAGATATCTGGTCTTATATAAATCCCCTTGTGGGAAAATTTTTTAAATAATTTTTTTGCATTTTTAAATGATCATGTACCCTCAGTAGACTTTCAAAGAAATTGTTCAATTTTGACATTTTTTCTGCTTGACTATAAAAGGGCTCAACACACACACACGCACATGCACACGCACACACACACACAAATCGGCCCAACAAGAATTTTATCATATCTAGCTTAGGTTCAAATAAATAAGAAGGCTATATTACTAGAGGAAAATTAGTAATTTATAATCACTTGAGTAGTATAGAACAACTATAAATTCAAGTATAGCTCAGTTTAGTGTATTTACCATGTCCAGTTGGTCCAGAAATGAGGAAGGGGCTAAAAATGACTAGGCTTCTATTTTCACTCTAACTGGCCCTAATATGGCTTAAAACAAAATATTTTCTAGCTGTAGTTGTAATATCTTTTGTTCTTGATTCTTGGCAAAAACAAAAACAAAAACCCCCAAAACCAAAACTCTGACCTTAACTGTTACAACTTTTTATTTGGGGGTGGGGTTGTTTTGTTTTGTTTTAAGAGGGGGAGAGGGTTCATTGGCCTAAAATTCAGGGCTTTTGGGCTTTCTGTGGTTGTTGGATTTTTCTATTTATGCAACCCCTGTCATTTGCTTATATAACTCTTAAATCCAACCCAAATGATCAGGAATTAACTTGAGTCAGTCAATTAAAATCCTTGTATCTTGTTATCAGGTTTATTGAGACCTCCTATCAGTTTTGGAAACTGTGATGTACCCTTCATTAAAGAGATAACTAAAAAGATTAGGCTAAATTATTCTCTGTATTGTTTTGATGAAAGGATTAAATTACATGTACATAAGAGTACTCTTAAAATCATAACACTCATGCACATGTAGGCTTACAGAGGAAAAAGATCTTGATCTTTTTCTACCCCTCTCCTTTGGTGAGGTAGACAGGTATGTAGAAGACATCTTTTTCTCCTGGGTAACCTAATCCTCTTACACTGATTATTTTCTTGGGCCATTAAGCTTCTGAAAATACCTTCTAAAAGGTTCAATGAGCATGTTCTTCAAAGTAATTAAAGGGTTTAGCCTCAGTTGTCTGAAACCCATTAAAGGATAATATTTTAGTAAGTATTTTATCTCACAAAGTTAGATATATTAACCCATGATTTTTGCCAATAGGCTTTCCATTGTATTTTGGGTTACATGGACACTTGAAACTCTCAGGAGAGTACAAAGTGTGATAATTGTCTTACTCAAGTTGAAATAGGCCCTGCTTCTTAGTGTTCCGATGTATACAAATTCCTGTGTCTATGATATAACACAAAAACATCTTTATATTTCTCTTTATATCACTAGCCTATGAGTTATTGGTTCTGTGCTTCTAAAATTGTCAATGTACCAGTCACCCGGGACCTGATGCAAATGCTGATTCTATTTCAGCAGGTCTGGGGATAGGCCTGAGACTCTGCGTTTCCAACATACTTTTACGTGATACCCATGCTTCTCATCCAGGGTCCACACTGGAGTGATAAGATGCTAGTAACAAGTTATGCCTGTTTTACACTCTGTATCCAGAAATGAGCCTGGCACTAATTAAGTAGGCACAGGAAAATGTTTGCTGAACTGGTTTGGCAAATATAATCAAGCAAAAACTACTCACGTTAGCCCACCAGTTTATACCACTTTATCTCTCCCCATTTCTGAAGGGGACAGGAAGAAAGAAATATCTTGTGAGGTGTTGAGAGCCAATTAAGTTTGAAATGGCATACTAGTAAAGTCTCAAGTGACCTATGTTAATCTAAGTAAAAATTAGTGCAATTACACAGAGAGAGGGATTTCTACCATTTAACTCATTCCAGGGCCAGCACCATGACCTGAGATGCAAATCCTGGTTTGGGCACTCAGCATCACCACCACATTGGGCTGTGCATACTACTATTTTCAGCTCTTTGAGAACTCTTTCCAACTGATCAATTCTACCTTTCTATCTTTGAAGATAAACTGTAATTGAACTCTTGGGAGTCATTTGAGGTTATTGCTTCAGTAATTCTCTTTAAACATCTTGCAGCAAATGACTTATTTATTAAATTTGCCAAATTTGGTTTCAGATAGACATTAACACTAGCATCCTCAGCTGGAAGTTTTGAAGTAAAAATTACAGTATAACTTTTTCCTTTGTATTTCAAAGAAGCAAATTATCTATACCCACAGTCCAGATTTTTAAGAAATTACTGATGGCTGATTCTTGTTTTCATCCCCCTCTTTATTTGCTTTCCATATGTCTAGAACATAAAGTTTGACTAAATTGTATTTAACAAAATTGATATGTTTAGTCTACTTTAATTATTTCATCCCTTCTGATTATTTTATCTATGACATTCCTAGGGAAGTGTATTAGATAGCTGGGCCAGCAGTAATCTGATCTTCAGAATAATCTAACTTTTGTTATAGCTCTTTGTACAAAGTAATTAGTGCTGCCAAGGGACTCCCCAATAATGGGTATTATAAAGACAAGGAGCTAGGGAAGGATGAAACCATTTGTTGAGTCCCTGCTTTGTGACAGATACAGTGCTAGGGAATGAAGGCGTAGTATGTTTCCTAACTCTCACAACCATCTTAAGTGGAATATTAACATTTCCCTTTTAAATAGGAGAAAATAGATGTTCAGAAGTTAGGCAACTTGAACTGGACTCTGTGGCTAGCAAGAGGTGGAGTCAGAGTTCACAGGCAGGCTGGTTAGTCTCCAGTTATGTTTACTATGCCGTGGGCACCTTTGACAAATTGATCTTTTGCCCACTCCACCTCTCCATCAACATTCTAAAGCTATCTATCGCTTTCCTTGCTCCACTAATATATGTAAGCCGATTTTCTTGAATTCAAAGCTTCTTAATCTGTATCCTGTTTAACTCTGAAATCACACTTCTCACCCCCATAAATCCCCACCTGTCAGGCAAATTCACTAACCCCTCAACATGCCACATAGAACATTCCTTCAAGAATGCCCTCTTATCTGCTTCCTAACACCCTACACTTGTTACATGCCCTAGATCAAGTCCTACCTTTTCTGTTAGGTCTTCTCTTATTCTATAAATGGTCTTTAAGTTTTTATCCGCTGCATTTTCACCAGGGTTAAAACCACAGAATCTCAAGCATGGAAAGGAGCTCATAGACCTTTTACTTCCTTCTCCCATTCCTATCCCCACCACAAATGCTGAGCTTGTCTGACAGATGGAAGTAGTGAGAGTTAGCGAGGTGACGTGAATGTTATAGTCTGGTGGTGCCCAGATTTTCCGTCCTCTGATACTGCGCTCTCCATTTTAACTGCTTCTCTACCTTCACGAGGCACGGACTCCCAGTCTGTTACTATTTATTTCATAGTGTGTGTTGGTTATTTTGCTCTCTCTATATTTTTACATGTTCCTCCTGCCACCACGATTATATGGAAGGTGGAACGTGGTACCGTGTTTCTGGGGCTCCTAGGACCTCATATACATAGTAACTACTTAATGAAAGTATATTGAGAAGGAGAATGGATCATTTTAACACGCCCTCTTTTCACTGACTCCCCAGTGGTAGTTGTTTCATTGTGATTTTGCTGATTTATTTAAATGACAAGTACCTGGCTCTTTAAGGCACTCATGACCTTTAGAAGCTGAGACTCACTTTTACTTGCTGTTTACAAAATGAGCAGCTTTACTATGTTTGATTCCATAAGGTTTGAATATAATGTGTCTTTTCCTGATGATTTTTTAAATTTATTGATAAATATGAGAAAATTTTAAGAAATAAAATGGTTAAAAGTGCTTGAACAAAATTGACCAAACACATTGCCACTACTTTCTGTGTGTAAATATGTATGTGCACATTTTTAAAAAGTCAATATTTCCTGGATTGAAAAGCAACTGAAGGCTCATAAATGCATTTGTATAATATATACAACCTAGTATATATACAATCTAATATATCCTCAATCTAGTCATGACTATAAAACATGTTTTCCTTAGTTAAATTTTTCTTTCAGTTTAGATTTTAGTACCAAAAATAACTCATTCAGGTTATTTTAGAGTCTACATCAAAAATATTACAACAAATGAGAATCATTACTCCTACACTGAAAAGTTTTTTGATATAAAGACACCTAATTTACTTATGTAAGAGGCATATTCAAATAGCTAAACTGTTCTTATATTTGCACACTTCTTACAATCACCAATTTGTAGTTTCCACCTCCTTTCTGGAAATGTTTCCCCAATATATTACATTCATGTATACAGCAAACAATTCTAAAAGTAAGCAGTATTTCAGTAACCAATGTAAAGTGCTTAGTATGATCCCTTGTGAATTGTAAGAGTTTAATAAATTGTATTTCCCTCTGCCATCACCTGTTTGCACTTTTTGGGGTAAATCCAGCATTTAAAAAGCTGTTTGACAGTATTAATCTCCAGGAAAGAACAGAGGCAGGTTTTAATCCGAGTAGTAATAGGATTAATTCCTTGAGAGTGAGAACCATTTTTATCAAGATAAGTATTTATCTTAATGAAAGTTAATCTTACAGTTCTCGACCATTTCCAGACATCTTGAATCCACCAAAGGGGCACTGGGCAGATACCACACTATAGCAGTTAACCCTGAAAAGAAAATAAGTACGTTATAGGTCATACTTAACCTATGAAATAACTCCTAAATTTGGAATTTTTGAAATTCAGAGAGTTCTTTAACAACTCCATTAATTTTAATATTACGTAGTCATTTTTGAGCAAAAGTAGCACTATAAATTAGAATGCAGGAGTATAAGCATATGTATATATACTGCCTAGGAATTTTTTAAAAAATGGTCCAGCTCTGTGTGTGGATAGGCATTTTGGCAGTACATCATGTCCCTGAGAAGTTATAGCTTGAATTATAAAAGATAGACTACCCAATGTACCATAAGAGGAAGGATATGGTCTGTGAGAGACGAGTTTGTTGGATGGGTGTTCTTTACTGCCTATACTCAGTAAGCTTTGTAGTTCTCTTGTGGGTTGTATACTTAACAGGCTAGAATTAATTTTCTTTTATAATTGTAATATGTCTCATATTACTTAGTTCACTTTTTTCATTAATTAATTCAAAAAATTGCTTAGACAGAGGCCTTGACAGGAGTTGGATTTCATTATTAATTTGCTTATCCCTTGCCATGTTTTAAAAAATGTTTCAAAATGCTTTTATGAACATATAATTATAAAAACATGAATAATTAGAATTTAAAACAATTAAAAGACCTACATCCAGACTCAGTCACAGAAACTGATATAATTGGTGGGTTTGACGTACACCCTCCTCTACCCAAATCAGTGTAGATATTTTTAAAGCTCCCCAGACAACTCTACTGTACAGCCAGGGTTGAGAATCACTGCTTTAGAGTCTGAAATAGGTCTGAATCTCAGCTGTCATTTATTGCATGATCTCAATCAATTATGCAACCTCACTAAGCTTCTGTTTTTCCGTCCATAAATTTGCCATACCAATTAACAGTTGTAGTAAGGTAACATGAAATAATGAATGTGAAGACTGCCACGTGGTGCTTAGCGTAGAGTGCATACTGACTAAATCATGAATGTCCCTTTGCTTAAGAAAAAAGATTCTAGAGCTATCAAGAGGGGCAAGGATTTCTTGGCTGTCTCTCAAGGATAGATACTTTTCAATGTCCAGTGGATTTGGTTGTGACATTATCGGGAAGAAAATAATCTTGGGCTGTTGATGGGACTGAGGGGACAAAGTGAGGTCTGATGGAAAAAAAATTACTAACAAGGCAGTCCAGAGATGGGGGGCTGGGCAGGGGATGTGACAGTTTGAGAGACATAGCCTTGGCACTTATATACTCTAAATTAAAGTGTAAACATCAGAGATATAAACCAGGTCAAAAATAAAACAGACATGCTCCTCAAAATGCAATATGTTCTTCCAATTTAAGACCTTCAGACATCTCTAATAGTCCCAGAGTAAAAAGCTGATGTAAGAACTAAATGCTTGTATACATAAGGGCACTGAATAAATACTGTCTTACTATCTGATTATCTTGATTAAACAGAACTTTTATCTCCCTTGTGTGTAGCATAGTGCCAAGTGCCTAGAAATTATTTATAATAATAATACATATTGTACTAGCCAAACATCAATAAAGTATTTTGGGCAAGTAATTTCAGAAGGCTGGATAGAGTTAAATATATATATGTGTCTGTGTATATATATATAGATAGATATAGATATGTGTATATATATATATGCTATATCTATCTATCTATCTATCGTCTATGCTCTTCTAAAGTTCTTCCAATACAGCAGGATTTTTGTTTGTTTGTTTTATTTTCAAACAGCAGGCCATGTGATTCCAAACAAGAAATCAAAGTCAGAAAAAATTCAAAGTAGCCTGTTAATGTGGTTAACATTGAAAAGGTGGTATTACATAGGTTTGACTTACCACACTGTCCCGGCCTGCAGAGCAGAGGAGACTGTGATGGCTTTATCAATATCTTTGGTAAAAATTCCTGCTGATAAGCCATAGAAAGTATTGTTTGCTCTCTTGATTACATCATCTAAAGATTTAAACTTCATGATTTGCTGCACTGGTCCAAATATCTATACCACAAGAAATGAATGAAATAAATCAAAGTAATAGGTTACAACTAAATATTTATTTTGTATTATAGTTATAAATATAAATCTATATAATATATAAATAAAATATTTATATTTATTATATTTCATGTAAATATACTTATGTTTTATATTGACTGTAAGGTACTTGGCACACAGTGAGCAATCACTAAATGTTTTTTTATTATCAATAAAAACAATCAAAACTGCAGACCAATATCCCTTAAACCACAGGCCAATATCAACTACAGCAAATATCCCTTAAAAATATTAGCAAATAGCGTTCAACAATACCTACAAAGAATTGTACACCATCACCAAGTGAGGTTCATTCTAGAGATGCGAGGCTGGTTCAGTATTCAAAAATCAATCAATATAATACATCATATTAATAGAATGAAGGAAAAATATCATATAATCATCTCAATTGATGCAGAAAAAGCATTTGACAAAAATCCAACCTCTTTTCCCCCTTAACAGATTAAAAATAGAAAGGCACTTCTGAACCTGATCAAAGGCAGTTATGAAAAATCTTACAGTTAACATCATACTCAATGATATGATACTGAATGCTTTTCCCCTAAGATAGGGAGCAAAGCAAGATGTTCACTTTTACTACTCTTATTCAACATAGTGCTGGAATTCTAGCAAGTGAAAAAGGCAAGAAGAGGAAATAAAAGGCATACAGATTAGAAACAAAGGAATAAAATTGTCCCTATTTGTAGATGACATGATTGTCTACATGTAAATTCCCAAGGAATATCCAAAAATCTTCTAGAATACCTGAGCTCAGTGATGTCACAGGATGCAAGAAAATATACAAAAATCAAATATACTTGTATATACTAGCAATGAACATGTGCATACTGAAATGAGAAATACCATTTACAATCACTCAGAAAATACTTAGGTATAAATCCAATAAAACACATATAGGACTTGTTACCAGAAATTACAAAATGCTAATGAAAGAAATAAAGGAAGTTATAAATAAATGGAGAGATCTACTATATTCAATAACTGGAAGATTTAGTACAATAAAAACATTAATTCTCCCCAAATTGATATATACACAATTTTAACACAACTCCTCTCAAAATTCCAGCAAGATTTTTTAGTATATATGGACAAGGTTATTCTAAAATTTATATGGAAGAGCAAAGGAATTAGCTTAGATAAAACAATTTTGAAAAAGAAGACTAAAGTGAGAGGACTCAGTCTTTCCAATCTCAAGACTTATCATACAGCTACCAAAATCAAAGGAGTATACTCAATATTTTGTAATAACCTATAAGGGAAAAGAATCTGAAAAAGAATATATATATATATATTCATATATATATGAATCGCTTTGCTGTACACCTGAAGCTAACACAGCATTGTAAATCAACTATACTTCAATAAAAGTAAATAAATTAAAAAAGAGGGTATAAGTAGAGAAATAGACACATAGATCAATTGAAGAGTAGAGAACCCAGGAATTGATACACACACAAATATGCACAACTGAACTTTCACAGTTGCAAAAGTAATGGAATGGAAGAAAAACACCTTTTCAACAAATGATGCTGAAGCAATTGAACATATCGGCAAAAACAAACGAACAAACAACCTTGACTTAAATCTCACACCTTGTATAAAAATTAACCTAAAATGGATCATAGACTTAAGTGTAAAACATAGACTATAAAGCTTTCAGAAAGAATAAAAAAATTACACGGAAAAAAGTATTTTTGGATTTAGGAGTAAACAAAGAGTAGTTCATAGAGTTGACACCAAAAATACTATCCATAAAAAGAAAAATGGATAAACTGGACTTCTGTAAAATTAAAAACTTCTGTTCTGAGAAAGACCCTGGTAAAGAAGATGAAAAGACAAGCTACAGCCTGGAAGGAAATATTTGTGAACCACACATCCAAAAAAAGATCAGTATCAAGAATGTATAAGGGGCTCTCGAAACTCAACAGTAAAAAGCACACAATCCAATTAGAACGTGAGCAAAAAAAATGAAGAGACATTTCATCAAGGAAGTTATCAGATGGCAAATAAGCTCATTAAAGATGTTCAATATCACTAGCCACTAAGGAAATGCAAATTTAAACCTCAGTGAGCTATCACACCTATCAGAATGGCTAAAATAAAAAATAGTCACAACAAATGTTAGCAAGGATGCAAAGAAATTAGGATCATTCATACATTGCTAAGGGGAATGTGAAATCGTTCAGACACTCTGGAAAACAGTTTGGCAATTTCTTAAAAAGTTGCATCTACCATATGACCTAGCATTATACTCCTGGGCACTTATCCCAGAGAAATGAAGACTTACGTTCACACAAAAAACCTGTATACTGATGTTTATAACAGCATTATTAAAAGTAGCCCCAAACTGGAAACAACCCAAAGTTCTTCAAAGGGTGAATTGTTAAACAAACTGTGGTGCACCCTTACTATGAAATACTACTCATCAATAAACAGGAACAAACTATCCTTACGTGCAACAACCTAGATGAATCTATAGAGAATTACGCTGAGTGAAAAAAAGCTAATCCCAAAAGATTGCATGAAGTATGAATCCACTTACGTAACATTCTTGAAATGACAAAATTACAGAAATAAAGAAGAGATTAGTGGTTAAGAGAAAGCCAAGGGTTGAGGATGGGATGGTGTAGGAAGGATAATAGACTTGGCTATTAAAGGGAAACATGAGAGATTCACGTGGTGATGAAATGCTCTGTGTCTTGACTGTATCAATGTTAACATACTTGCTGTGATACTATATTATAGATTTGTAAGATGTTATCAATGATGGAAACTGGATAAAGAGTACATGGGATCTTTCTGTATTCTCACAATGGCAACTGAATCTACAATTATCTCAAAATAAGGAGTTGAATTTAAAAAAACAGCATATCACTTTATTCTTTTCCAATTATTTTCAAATATATTATTTCCAAAGGAGAAGAAGCAACAATGAACGTGGAATTGTATTTTCTATTACTTTAAATCTGTGAAGGAAGCACCTAGAAATTGCTAAGCATCCTGATCTGCAGTCCACTGGAAGTTCTTGGCCTGCCCAGTGAGCTCCTGACTATTTTTAGTCTTAATCAAAAATAAATTAATCCTTTATCAGTATTAGAAATGAAAAGTAACATTTATTGGAAAAGGTGTTCAAAGAGCTGAGAATGTTACAGTAATACTTTGTATACATCCACGCAGACAAAATATGGCAACAAAGGGAACAGAACAGAATGAAACCATTTACCTCCTCTTTGGCAATGCGCATCTCATCAGTGACATTGGAGAAAACCGTGGGCTGGATAAAGTAGCCTTTATTCCCCCATGGACCTCCGCCACACTCCAGTTTGGCCCCTTCCTTCTTCCCACTTTCAATGAGGTCAAGTATTTTTTCATATTGTTCCTTATCAATCTATTTGAAAAATATCACATGAAAAGGAAAAAAAATAGCAACTCGTAAAGATAATACTTTGCCTGGCCTGTAAATAAAGGTTTCAAAATGCTAGGCTATTGTTATTAAGTTAAATATTCAACCTAAACAGCTGACAGAGGCTCAGATTTATTGTTGGGTATATTTTATCTCAAGACTTTTCTGGAAAGAATCCTTGAAGATAAATATTTGTATTTAGTGTTTGTTTCACAGCCATGTAAGAGAAGTGTATTGGCACTGCAAACGTGTAAACCTTTTCACACAACTGTCATTTATTTACAGGAAGAAATGTCTGTTAATCATCAACCACACTTAACCTGGAAACTGTAATCCTAAATGAAATTAAAAGGTGAAAGAAGAAAAAGAAAACTTTGATGCTGGGTTAATTAGACATGGCAGTTGGAAAGCAGATGCTTTGTGACTTTAGGAAGATTCCTCGACCTCTGCTTCTCTTCATCCTGACCATCCCCTTGTGGCAGGGTCCATGCTGACCACAGCCTGGTTATCCCACCCAGTTTAAGTCCCCCTGGGGCAGTGAGTAGGTCTGGTTCTAATTTCTGACCTGTCCTGATTGTTGCCAACCTGCTTTGTTAAATGGACCACATCTAAATATATTACAAGAACTACAGAACTTAAATGGTTTATTTTTACAAGGAAAAGAATGACTACAGAGTTCTAGCTGGGAATGTCAGGAGCCCATACCTCTCCTCCATGCACTGGAATTGGGACTACCTATTGCCTCAGTTCCTATTTGGGGGGGTTGAAGGACTGGGTGATTCTTGGACTCCAAATCACTGGTGAAGACTGCCTTGTCTCAGATGTGGTTAGGGTTAGGTTTTAAAGGAAAAACATTGGAGATCCTGGAGTTAAGGTGTGAGCCTCTTGTCAATTTGCCTTGACTCTTCTGACTACTTAAAAACTGTTGTTCTTTATCGTCCTCTATGACTCTGTAATCTCCCCTATCTTCTAAATCCCAGGAAAAGTTTTCAGAGTTCTCACTGCACACAATCCAGCTCCATATCCAATTAGATTAAATACTATTTACACATACAACAAATTCTTCCTTGGTAAAGTCCTTTTCCAATCTGATTTCAAAGACCAAAATATACATTTCCTTAAAAAGTTGGAAATAATCAGTATTTTCATTTGAAAAAGAAGTTATGATATCCACATATATATATAATTTTATATTATAAATTAGAATATATATTAAAGCTTAGTAAATGAGTGTCTCTTTCCATAAGCTCTTTCTTATAACAACAAGTGAGTATTTCAAAGGGTAAAGAAGCTTCAGGGGCTTTTCGGTCTTTTACTCAAAGTCCCAACATATCTACTTTTTCTACTTTTTCTACTTATTCAGTGCAACCTGTGACAAAAATATTTTCACTTATCAAGTTTAAATTATTATGTTAAGTAATTAGATCACTGGATTATTTACTTAAGAACGCTATGAATGGAAATTTTCTTAAAATGAAGCATTCTAGCTCAATTTTTGAGCCTCCGGTTGAATTGTGCAGATCCCCTGATGGGGGAAAATATTGCCCAACAATGTTTAATATTAAGTATCTTCTCTTCCCTTCCTCTCTCTTCTTTTCTTTCCTCTTCACATATATATTTCTTTCTATCTATCAATCTATCATCTATCTTATGTCTGTTTGATAGATGTGTATCGCAAATGGGAAACGTGTTTACTTTTACATAGATAGATAAATAGACAGATATTTAGAGAAAGAAACAATCACAGCTAAAACCTTAGAATCCCATCCTTTTTTAGAATGGGAGACCAAGTCAAAATTGAATTTAATACATGTCTTGGCATCCATTTGGAAAGTTACCCAATATGATCAAAATTAGCGACTACTTCTATGTAGTTACTAAACACAAAGATAAATACAAAATATAACAAGATTAGACTTAACAAAACGTATTACTTCATTTACCAGTTAAGTTATTTTAGGGCTTTTAGATTTCAATATTTGGTATTGCCTAAGTCCTAAAATTTTCCTACTTGGGTATCTTGTCATGAGCAGGAAAATCCAAGACAGCCTTATAACTTTCTAGACTGTAAGCTCTATGAGATCAGGTAGAAACTCTGCTCTGGATCAAGACCTCAAAGGGCAGGAGTAAATTTAGAACCAAAGGTCCAGGAGCTTGAAAGCAGACAATGAACAGAGAACTGTGTAACGAAGAGGGAAGGATGAGCTTTGGATAAGAGAGACACTCTTGTTGACAGTGGTTCTAAGCAGACAGAAGAAAATGGGAACCCTAGGGGATCATTGAGCTTTAACAACTAAAATGGGAAGTTTGCCACAAAGCCAGGAACTCGGGACTTTTTAAGGCACTCATGCTATCTTTAGGAGGTCGAGTGACTAAAGACTTTGGAGAGAATTTATAGAGGTATGCCAGCTGCCTGTATCTGGGATTGGAAGCCGAGAAAAAGGATTGATGCTGAGGAAAGAATAAATGATAGGATTGTTTAAGAACTTCCAAGTGGATAGGAACTGTAAATAGGGATTCAGAGGTGTACAGATCGAGGAAAACAAATTTACAGCATTTGTTATTTTTCCTCACATCTTTAATTTCCAACATATCTCTTCAACTGTTTCTGGATGTGATAACCAGGCAACACAAAACCAGGATACTTTCTTTACCATTGGGAGTTAGATTCATTATTTTTTTAATCACCAAACTGATACAGTATTGTCACCTGGGAAGATATGTGAATGGGAAGTAATCGTATTCAAGTAAAACCAGGTCTAGAGAAGACACTTTATTCTTGTGCCTGGTGAATGCTGTTCCGTCTATTTTACACTCACCTGAGGGCCTTGATTGACTCCTGGGGTTAGAGGATTTCCAAGAACATACTTTCTAGCCTGCTCAACACTCTTTCGAACAAACTCATCATAAATTGATTCTTCTACAAAGAGCCGGGATGCAGCTATACAACATTGGCCCTGGTGGTAGAATACCCCGTGGTGTGCAAATGCAACAGCACTGTCCACTGCAAAGAAGACATTCATGTTAAAGAAGAGATGCTTTCTAAAGATTATATATTTTTATACATCTTTCTCAGAGGTGATATGGTGGTATAAAAAAATCATGAGTCATATAGTCATAGATTCAGTATATTCTACCTCATTAGCCAGGTGACACATTAACCTTTCTGATCCTTTATTTGCTACTAAAATGGTAGTAAAAATAGTAGACTCTGAAATAATAGTGGTTATTAATACAACTTTAATATGCACAATTCCAAGAATGTGGAAACTATCCTAAGATCAAATCTCACTGCAAGTGATTTTTATAAATATCTCCATTTATAATTAGACGACTGTGAATATTTCTTTCAGGCCTCAGGTTTTAACTAATGACAAAGAAAATATAAAATATCCATTACATTAAATAAGAATTTTAAAACATTCTTAGATACCCTAATCAATAGAAAAAGTGATATTTCTGAAAATAAAAAACCCCATAAAACCCCCCCAAACCTCCAAACAACTAATATTCAGAATTGCCCACCCACCTTACAACCCTATTCTATGAAAACATTTTTCCAAATTTATGTAAAGTGTGCCATGTTATTTCATATATGCCTATAAATTCTTCTTATCTGTTTATTTGAGATGGTTATGTGGGTCTTAAAAAGAGGAAATAGTTTGCTTCATTAGTAGATCCTAAACAACCAGAAGAAAGTTTTCTTTGCATTTTAATTTTCTAAATGCAGAAGGTTTAATTTAACATTGTAGCAACTGGATATTGTTATCTTTATTTTGTGAACTAATCACATCCGCTTAGCTGTAGTGAAAGCAGTTTACAGGAAGATTTGGTAAAATCAGAAATCTTGTCATGTCTGTAGAATGTATAAGATAGTGTGCTCTAAAAAGCTTCGGGTAAGATCACAGTAACAACATAAGTCATCTGTGTTGATTGCCTCAGACCAATAATGCAGCTCTTAAAGAGACAGATGAATGTTTGACCTTCTTTTTCTGCTGGAAATAATTGCAGGATTCTACTTGATAATATAATCAGGATGAACCTAGGATATTGTATAATGGAGTCACATCATAATTAGAGATTTAATATATATAAATTCAACTACACCTGCTAGAAAAAAATGAGAGAAATTACTTAAATAGTAGGCATCCTTTTCCTCTTGCCATTTTATTCAATGAGCGTGTGACCCAGAGAGAAGGGAGACGACAAATGTGCAACTTGCTGTCTCTCCAGCTGGTCTCAGTCCAACGTGTCTGAGGGTATCTCACCACGCTTAAGGTGATGCTAATATTTAAAGGTATGGAATTAAGAATATACATTACGGCCCCTAAATGCAAAATAGTTAGTTTCTCTAGAGTTCAGCTGAGAAAATAGCAATCTATTCCAAACCAAGAAATTGTGTCTGTGTTGGACTTATCTAGGCGTTATAACTTTAGGACAATTTAAGAGATTTTTAAGAGTAATTTTGGACTCTGGTTAATGCCTTACACCTTGACGTTAGAAGCAAACCCTGCACTGTATGGCATTACCAGACACCAAAAAGAAGGGTGAGAAGTGAGCAGAGTGACTTTTACTCACGGTCGGCATCAGCAAACACTATGCAAGGACTTTTTCCTCCGAGTTCCAGGGTCACCCTCTTCAGATTGCTTTTCCCAGCAGCTTCTTTGATCATTTTGCCAACCTGAAATGGAGCATTACAAAGGAGGAGGCTTAATCTGCTCTCATGAAGGCAGGTTTCTTTAGCGATTTAAATTTATACGATGTTTGTGCCACAGTTACGTTTCATTAGGGAGAAGTGGCATTTTTCCAGATTTGGCACTTTCAGATACCAAAGACTTCTCCATCCAAACATAAACATATGATGGATCATGAAAACAGATATATTGAATGTGATAGCTGATCTTGATGTACATGATCTTGATGTACATGGCTAGACAGGTTATTTTTCATTTTAATCAGAACTTCATCATTCTTCTGATCAGTCTGACAAATCATGATCCAACCATAATTTATCTATTTTGACTTTTCATCCTTCTGTTGAAATCCAGAAAACTCTATCCAGACAAAGTGGCGTATTTACCAGCCTCGAATCTCTCTCTGCTTCTCGTTTATAATGAGACCCAAAGGTCTTACCCCGACTTGGGCTGCCTCCATTCCTACCCTTCCTTAGGGTCCAGCTCGTATCTTAGCTCCTCTTTGAAGCCATCTATGATGACTCAAGGTGAACATGAACCTTTCTTTCTCTGATCTCCAATAAGTGCCCTCATGAGGACTTGTTTCAGAGTTTCTCTTGGATTGTATTATTTGTATAAATATCAATTTCCCAAACAGATGTTGCCTCCCTGGTAGCAGTGACAATGTCCTATCATTGCATACCTTTTCTCAGCACTGTCTGTCAGAGTGGGCTCACTTAACTATTGATGAACTGGTATCCCCTCTCCCCCATGGCTCCCGCTCTCACTTTCCCTCTTTCTCATGCTGTCCTCCACACCTTTGAAGAGTGGAGTTTGGAGAAAGACATTGGGTCTGTGCTCTGTGCTGCTACTTCAGTTAGCTGGAATCCTACTGGGTTTTTTTTGTTTGTTTTTTTCTTATTAATGCTAGTGGCCTCTCTTCAGAGAAAGTTTTCATTTTTTTTCCTTATGGATCACTTCCTATGAAGATTAGTTTCTGCATTTCTTTATATTTTTCTCATTTCAAAAATCTGGCCTGTTTTATAATTATTTCTTCTTTCTTTCTTTCTTTAATATAACTATTTCTTCTTTATTATTTTTTATTGAAGTCTTAGTACACTAAAAGGATCTTTGCTTTTCTTTTTACAAGGTGATTCATTTTATGTTGCTTCTTTTATCCTCTGGATTTCTTTTCCTCAACACATCAGATTTTAAGAAAAAGTTTCTATCTCAACTGAATAAAAGTTAAGTAGACGCTTGCTTGAATGTGTGTTTAAATTTTGACTGTTGAACCGACTCCTACTGTGCATTACAGAGTAGATCATTAATTAATCTGCTGATGTTTTCATCTTATTTAAAATCTTCATGCACTAAATCAAACCCTTAAATGTAGGTTAATAAAAATAAACTAAAAGTAGACTGGCAATGGAGAAACCCTGTTTGAAATTTCTCTTATATCCCATTTTGGTTCCACAACATATTTCTTATGACCACTCTCAAAAATTGAATTTTCATTTGAGGTGATTAAGAATTTTGTATTTTCTAGATAATAATCTTTGCCTTTCTCCCTTTGAATTCTCCAAATTCTTTCTCTGCATCTTTCTTTTATTTTCTGGGGGTTTTGGGGGTTTTTCTTTTGTTTTTAGCTTAGAAAGATTTGCTGGAGAAACTTTATTAAAGCAGATAATTTTTGTCTTGGGGAAGGGAGTAAGATCAGAGGCATTTTTCTAAAAGCTACAAATGTCAAAAGAACTAGCATGAAGAATGGTTAGAGGTACGAGTGAGAAAGAAAGGTTACACTTTTACTTCGTGCAGTTTCAGATGGCAAATAAAAGGTTCGTTTGAGTTTTCCCAAAGGTCTAGCTAAAGTCAAAATAAGGAAACATCAGTTTTTGCCCCATGATTTTGTTCCCTCACTTGGAAAAAAGTAAAATGTTGTCATTTTTTCCTCAAAAAGGTCTACAATGAAGAGAGGATAAGGACTATTTAGGCTATGGTAAAAAGTATGCTCCATGATATTGTGGCGTTGCCCTTGTGGGGCAGAAGTAGCAAATGCTCAAAACAATGTTCTAACTTAGCACATCCTGCACAATGTGGGTTGGATTCTGTTTTAAATGAATCTAATGGGACATTAAAATTCTTACCATGCCAGAAACATTTTTATAATGAGCGTGACTGCTACAATGAATCACAAAAACATAAAATCCATAGTTTGCCTCTTTCATGGCATTTGGCAAGTTCACTACTACCTTCAAAGCAACGAACTTGAAGCTAAAAGAGGACCCAGAAAGACTGATTTTTTGTGTGGCTTCTAAAATCATCTTAGTCACACTTAATTCTTTAATACTCAATCAGAAGTAGTTACTGTACTGGTTTCTGGAGATGAGAATGAATAAGATAGTCTTTGAGGATAGTCAGCAAAAGGGAGAGAGATACATAACAAAGCAAGGAGCACGTGCTATCATAATTATATATCAGGGACAACGGGGGCACAGATGGAAAGTTTTTAAATTCAGGATGCTCCTGAGACTGCGGAGAAAGCCATAGAGGGCATGTGATGGGAGCCACATTATAGTGGGTGTGGCCACGCATGAGCAAACGCCTGCGGGAATGAAAAGATGCATGAAATAATCAGGAAGTGATGGGGCAGCGATGAAGAAATATTTTGTGGAGAAGGGACCTCTTCCCTCACACCTTATGAACTAGTGTGAGAAATTAAAGAGTGAGGGAAGGAACAAGGGAATGGAAATGACTCTAGAACACACAATAATCATGCCATTTAGTGACTACTCTGTAGGATGCTAAATGTTTTACTACTCATTAGCTTATTCAGTTTTATTTGGTATAACTCAATAAAGTAGATATTATTATTCCCATTTTACATATGAAGAAACTCAAGTTTAGTAAGGATACTTAACTTTTGGACGACATACTGCTAGGAGGGGTAGACTGAGAATTTAAACCTAGATGTTTCCTAGTCTTCTCATACCAAAGTTTTCTGGGGGAGGGGGCAGATAAAGTACCCCTAAAGTGCTGTAGGGGTTCAGGGATGAGCCAAGACAAACAGGCAGTGATGCAGAGATGGCATCGTGGAACAGTAGCCTCTGGCTCAGACAAACTAGAGAAGCATGTGGGATCTAGAGCAGAAGCTGTATGTGGCGTCCCTGTTGGGGAAGGTCTACAGTGCTAGGCTGAGAAATTGGTACCTTCCTGCTTTACCTCCTCTGCTATGATGTCAACCTGTGACTTCATCATGTTTTAATTTATTGCTGTGTCTTGACCATTACCAATTGTTTTGTCCACAGACTCCTGATTGAAGAATTGGTTTTCCCCTACCTCAATTAGGAGCTTGTAGAATGTAAACTTTTTCTACTCTATGTCTAAAAAAAACAAGAAAAAATTATATATTGATATATCTAGTTTAAAAAAGATCAAGAAAAATAAAATTTTATTTTCTATCATTTTAGTTCTCTATGTAAACTACTCTTTATATTGGAGTGGCTAATTAGGAGTATAAAATAATCAAATTAGCCTTTCCACACTATCCGGAATGTTCTTCCTGTTTCTCCAGAAAGTTAAAAAAGTAACCATTTTCAACACCCAGAACATTTAAAGAGCATTTAGCATCCCTCCTCTCCCCCATCCCTCTCCTCTGAAGTGCCCACGGCTGAGGTCCTGTTCTTTAATCTTCTGGATAGCCAAGCTGGAGCTACTGAGGCAGAAAAGTTAGGTTGGATCGGGAAGCTGAGGGGCTGACTCCTTTTCAGAATGTTCAGGGAAGAGAGAGCCCCAAATAAGGAGCTACGGGTGAGGCTCTGCTCTTTGATTTCCCTAATCCACAGGATAAAATTACAATTCATTCATACAAATCACTGTGGCCTAATTTATATTTTTTATCATAAACCTTACTAATCATACGACAAGGTCTAATCAGCCATATTTCTCGTCAGAGAAAGTAATAACATACTAAAAACAGTTTACTCCAGTCCTTCTGCTTTTGTAATAGGTATTTCGTTTCATCTCAACGACATCTGCTTATGTTCTATAAACATGTGTGAAGGCTAGAATAAGGAACAAATCATTAAAAGAACTTTTGTTTTAAGGAAATGTCAGCTTAAAAACAGTAACATAAAACATGCTTCCAACTGCTTCACTACTGGCCTCAGTAAATGATATTACCTGTGTTGATCCTGTGAAGGCCACTTTGTCTACATCCATGTGAGAAGAAATGGCCGCCCCTGCAGTAGGCCCGTAACCAGGGACAATATTCACTACTCCAGGAGGAAACCCTGCCTAAAAGATAACAAGTAAAATAGAACAGAACTGATCATTTATATCTACAGAAAAAAGAGGAGAGTATGGGATCAAAGCTGCCTCTTTATGCTAATCTTATGAGTTTCTCTACAAAGAAAGATGCATATAGGTGGTTTTATTATTTATTATTATTCTTATTTCATTGTTTAGCCCACTTAAAATAACCTCAAGGGTTGCATTATTGATGGACTATTTCTCCTCAGAGTAAGTCCATCTTTGACTTTCATGGATCATTTGCTCCAATGATGGCTGTCTCAAATTTTATAATAGTAACTCAAAAAGATAGTGTGTGTAAAAGTGGTTGGTAAATTACTCACAAAGAAGGAAAACAATGCGTTTATTATCCATTCAGCAAAAATAAGAAGCTAAAGCGATCTTAACATTTTTAGTTTCTACCTGTTGATTGATCAGGGCATACCAACTAGGTTGCAAATTCCTATCAGCATTATTTAATCAGAAAAATGTTAGGTTAAAAATGGTCATCCCATTCATGATCAAGCTTCACAGACTGATTCCAATCCCAATTAAAGAATTATCAAGTATAGAGCAGTGTGGCAACTGAAACAACACATTGAAATTTCATGTTATTTGCATCAAAATGTCTCATTTTGACATCTCTTTTGCCTACTTGTAATTTGAAATGAAGAATATTTTTAAGATATGGATTCAGATTTCCTGAATTTTAAATTTCTAGGGACTAAAGCTTATTTTTTAAATATTGGTGTGATATAAAGGACAATAACTTGTTTGCAAGAAAAAACATATTAAAACAATCTAGATAGTTGATGAAAATAAATTTTATGTGCTCTTTTGTCAGTTTTTGAGCAGGAAGGTAAATGCAGAGGAAACCGTAATAGAAAAGAGAATATAAAGGTATTCCCTCATTGGTGAATGAGTTTAGAAATAATGTAGCCCAATGCCACAAGCAAGCATATTAGCTCAGAAGCCTCCAACCGTCAGATAGACTAGTTTAAGCTAGTTTAAATTTGTAGAATTTCCAGGCTGTTAGTTGCAGTTATATACCAACTTACAGTTCAACATTTGAAAGAAAATCATAGCAATTTCAACATGAACTTGCATTCATGGGTGTTGGGCAAAAGAAATAAAAAAAGTGATCATAAGGTGGCAGTTGGACATGAAGATTTTGGTCTGGCTTCCTGTCCTCCTTTGGGCAGAGGTTCATTTGGGTTGACTGCCAAAAGTCCCTGCCAGCAGCTATGCTTAATGCGTCTCCACTGGACAGGAGCCATTGGCAGATAATGTAGTTTACAGTAGCAACAGATGAAGTCTTCCTACTGTAAATCAGGACTACTGATTTCTTGCACTTTTTTTTTTTTAAGATATTTGAAATACAACTTTATTCTGATTCTAAACGAAAAGAAATGGGAATGACAGTAACAAACAAGATTCCACCTCTCAATATCGTCATGTGACTGTAGCAGTCTTATATTTGAAACTCAAGGAGGAAACAGCTGTGTTCCAAAACAGCTAAATATGCAGGTCCAAAAAATAAAGGCTTTTTTTTTTAACGGCCACATTCACTCCAAAGCCCATCCATCTCCTTCAGCATCCAAAGATTAAACATATTTTGATTTAGGAAACGTACCTCTTTTATTAAAGATGCCATGTGAAGAGCAGTCAGAGGGGTTTGCTCTGCTGGTTTCACAACCACTGTGTTTCCGCAGCTGAGGGCAGGCCCTATTTTCCAAATGAGCATGACCAATGGGAAATTCCACTAGAAAGCAATATATAACAATAGATTCTTTGTATTGCTGAAAGCCACATTTGCTAATCTAACTTCCACATTATACACTCCCTGTAGATGTTAAACAAGAATTGTAGTAGTTTTGTTTAATCATCTGGTATATTCTAATTAAGTTCATTGCTCAAAGCAACTCATAAATGCTAAAAAAAAAAAAAAAAAAAAAACCCTCCAAACAAACTAGATACAGGAAGAGAGCAGGAGAAAGTCATAAAATTTTATCAAGTGCTATTATTTTGAGTTCTTTTTCTACCAGGAAAAAAAATCACTGCATGGTTTAGAAATCAAGCCTTAACTTTGAGTTACCTGTAAGGGTTTAAAAAGTGTAATTATTCCTCCCTCCCTATAGGTCTTTAAATGTAACCATTTATCCAATAATAATATTTAGTAGTATTTAATTCCAAGACAGATATCTTGCTAAAGACACAGAAGTCTAGGGTCTGGAGGCTGACAGCTTGGTTCACATCAGCTCAATCACTGAGCAGCCATGTGAATTCAGACAAGTTATATGCATTTTGTGTATGATTTCATCATCTATAAGTGCTGAAAACAGTCCTCTCTACTTCAGAAGGTTGTCCTGAGGATTCATAGAGAAAGTGGGCCAAATGTTTAATGCAGTGAATTGTTCATCACAGGCATACAGTAAATATTAACAATTCTTAGTATTCAGGATTATGTAGTTTTTATGGGTTTTATTGGGATTTTTGAACTAATGAGCAATTTCATTCAAAATGTTAATATGTATACATTTCAATCTCATTGGAGCAGAAGATAAGTCATTGCCACTTCCTCATCTAAGAACATCAGGACATTTTATCATCTTTTCGTTTGGCCTTTTTGGCCTTTCTGAATATGTCAGTTAAAGTGAAATCATTGATAGTCTCCTATTTGTTGGACATAAAAGGAAATCTTCATGATTCTGCTTAAAATGGTACTTTCTCTAAGAGGAATGTGGAGTATCAAAGCCTCTTATCTGAAGGTAGGATATATTCCATGCTCCAAATGCCTCTGGCACAGTTTCTTCCATTTAGTTAAGAAATTTCATTCAATTTGAACACTCTGGTTGCTACTATTCTCTATGTTGAGAAGTCCCAGTGAGGATATATTGATAGAAAGTGTTGGAGAGTGGTTGGCCATACTATACTTCACTGAAATGCTTGGCGTCTTGCACGATGACCACTTTGCTATGTACATGTAAAGCATGGGTCTTAAACAGAGTGCACAATACATCTTCTTAAAAACAAACCATAGAGTAAAAGGTTAAGGTTTGGTGATGCTGTATATGGAAACACACTCAAGAGATATGCCAGAATATAGATAGGTTTCTGGACTACTAGTTCGTATCCAAAGGGTACGGCCACAGAGAGACCCAAGTTCAACAATTACTATATTTGCTCCACGTTTAGCAAATATCTAAGCATTCATTTGTGCCCAAGAAATCTTCATTAACAAAAGAAATAGAATTGGAACTCACTTTTTTTTAACTGAAACTTATATGAGGGCAACTTACAGGAATGATTTGGCCACACACACCAATAGGCTCATTTCTTGTATAAGTAAAAAAGTTTCCATCTGAAAAATAAAACACACAATCATTTATAGACAAATGTGCTTGATATTCACAGAATGGTGGTTTGGGGCTGATGTGAGAGGAAGGTATAGACAATAATTTTTAAAAAAGAGAGAACATATCTCTGCTTATTTACAAAATGAAAAATTGAGCCCTCAAATAGTAATTTGAAATGAGAGGAACCATAAAACTGAGTTAGGTCAAAGCAAAGATGCACAATTGGAAAAGATCTGAACAATATTTATTCTGTCTCTGATCCTATAGGAGGGCTACTTTCTAAATCATACTTGTTCTCAGTTTCCTTTCTTTCATGATAAAGGAAATAAAAGGTGTGTAACTAAGAAAGAAACTGTTAGAGTTCTGTTTCTGACAGCTCTGAGTTCTACCAGTAATTTTTAAGTGCATAATATAATTTTAAAAATAGTAAAATTAAAATATAGTAGAATTTAAAAAATATCTCCCTGTGAGTGACAAGCCTTTCCTACTGGCTTGTTCTAAAAAGTCCTCTTCTTTTTGCCTACCGAACAATAAAAGCAAGCTCTCTTAATCTATGAAAAAAAATGCCGGAAGTAAAGGACATTTCCATCTGGATTTGATTGATTCATGTGCCTCCAAGTTTGATGTGGTCATCCTGAGGTTGCACTGTGCTTTGTGTTCGTTCTAGTTCCCACAAAAGTTTCCTGGCTATCATAGCAAGAAGGCTACTTATCAAGATCGATTTGTACTTTAAATGGTTTTTCCCATTTTATCAAAGGGTAAAGTAAAAGTTTCTGAAATAACCACAGTTCTTGGTCCCACCATGGCTTCACTCTCCCCTTTCCACTTCCTGGCTCTCACATCTAACCAGCGGGATGCTCCAGTTAGATTGGAAATGCACTTCGGGGCCAGTCCTGGAGGGTGTTGTATTTCTATAGTCAATACGTTTATATGAATTAAATTCTACCTGTAATGTTTTCCGACTCCATGCCTTTTCATATTCCTATCCTGCTGTGTACATACTCTATTAAGATACTAAAATGCATACACATTCACTCACACAAATTCTTAAGCCGTAAACACAGACCCATCTTTCTTTGAAACTATTTGAAACAAATCAATGTGAATTAGTTTGTTTAATTAGTCTGCTCTAACTATACTGAGTTAGACCAGGCACAGATGACCATAGCTGACTCATACTGGAACATACAAAGAGGCTTAAATAATTACATTATAGAAGGGGTATAAATGTCACCATTGGAATAAAACCCAAATAAATAATTTCAGAGGCCAGCTCTGAAAAGTTTGAGTTCTTAGAGAGACAACTGCTTAAATCAGTAATTGTGGGCATATGAATGTTCTTACTTTAATATTTTCTAAAGTATCTATAGTGTTATCTTCTGCATAATTATGTTGAAACAATTTTAAAACCCATATGATGAATCTTAGCAGAACGTCCAGGTTCAGAACTGCATTGTCTCAAAGTCAAGAAGAAAATAATTCTGCCCTACTTGGTTGACATCTTTAAAAGGGAGAGTTTGGAATTTTTCATCTCTACAATAATCTCCTCACCCCTACCGTCACCCACGGTGGTTTCCCAAAGCTACTTACCAATGGGTATCGTGCGGCCCTGGATCTTGTCAGCCCAACCTGCACAGTAGCGTAATGTTTTTATACAGCCTCCTAAATCCATCAGATATGCATTGGAAAATAGTTTTCCACCATTCATTGACTCCATTGTCTGAAAAAGAGATCACACCCCAAATCTAAACTTCCACAGAAATTTTAGATTAAAAAAATAGTCAATATTTTGAGTAATCGTGTGCTAGAGAATTTTGAAAATACTAGAAGAAGTCCTGTAAGCAATCTTTTGTAACCTCCTCTTTTTAAAAAGGAGACTAAAAAAAGAGTTAAAAGGACTTGCTTAAGATCATACTTGCTTAAGGACATAGCAAGATCTGGGTAGAAAAGGTAGTGAGATTCTGGTTTCTAAACCCTAGCGCCCTTCTATCTCATTCTGAACGTCCACCAGTGAACCAGCTTTCTAGGAATTGGTCACAATTTGATATACACACAGCTTGTGAGAGTGGCACTTAGTCTCCTTAGTCAGATCAGAGTTCCAACAAGATTTCACTTATTGTATGATACAACTGTGGGTGACAATTTACTGTCAGTGACCATTAATAATGCCTCAATAATCATTTTTAATTTTTACATCCCATCTGGATATTCACACAAACTTAAGTAACCCCTGGATTTTTTTTTAATCCATGAGTTTCCTTCAACAAAAGTTTAAATTGTGAAACTCTGAGTTTTGCCACTAATATCAAAATTATTGTTTGAATGGTCAGGCTGTAAAGTTCAACATTTTCTAGTCTAGTGCCCTAATGGTTTTAGGATGACCTATCTCTTCTTTTCCTCCTTTTCTTAAGCAGAACTGTGCAGACTTTGGGGCGTAATGTTCTGCTGGGGCAGGAGTGTACAGGTGATAAACTCTTAAATCAGTTCCTTATCTGTTGTACAGTCTTCTCTCTCTGCATTATATTGTATGCTACCTCAAAACTTAATCAAATATGATTTTTGTATGCTTACTCTTTCTTCCCCCCTTACGATCTTATGCTGACAGAGGCAGTCAACATTCTGTAATTCACAGATCGGATAAATTAGGGAATGCAAGTTTTAACAAATTCTGCTTTCTTCCTGCAGGATGTTTTGGTTACGGTTGTTGTATTGTGTATAACTTCTAATTCCATATTTTTACATACTTTGAATTATGCTGAATCTTTGATTGGATAATAAATGGCCTTTTGATTAACTATAATTGCTAATGTTGATTTTAAAAAACATAAGCCTTTCTGTTGCCGCCAGTTAAGATTCTAAAGGTAGTAAAAACTTACTCTGAAATCTGATGTTGCTGTTGCTTTGTGTTAAATTGGCTTCTCTAGGAAAAAACAAGGAAACACCTCCCCCACTCATTTTATGTGCTGATTCATATAACTGCTGAAATGTGTTTTAAAAAGCAGTATACATAAAAATAACATTTTTATAAACACATGAATGGATTTTTCTTTATTATTCGCTCTTTCACCTATAAAAAGAACATAATTTATTCAAGACCATTGTGAACGTGTACATTTCAGGAAAGGAAAAAGTGGCCATTTTATTAACTGTCTTGGTGGGCTAGATTATGGAGAAATAAGGTTTATTTTAAAGAAATATCCTGGGCACCTTTAACAAACTCCATGAGATTTTTTCACTTGTGGAGTTCAGTGGTCAAGTAAGTTCAAGAAAGCTGGTATATTATTCTAGGATCTTCATGCTGCATGTGACCTTATTTTATAAAGGCTCAGAAATTCTACAGTAAAGGAAAGAAACTTGTTTAATTTGATTTAACTCAGGGTCTGCCCTGGTGGTGCAGTGGTTAAGACTCCACGCTCCCAATGCAGGGAGCCTGGGTTTGATCCCTGGTCAGGGAACTAGATCCCACGTGCATGCCGCAACTAAGGAGCCCGCCTGCCACAACTAAGACCCAGTGCAACTAACTAACTAACTAAATAAATAAATAAAGCAAAAAAACCCAATGTTTAGACTGTAGACTCTATTCTGGGAGTAGACATTAACGTCATCTAAAACCAGAGTGCAGATTACTTACTATCCGAGAATAAGCTCAATGGTACCATTCATATACAAGAGCTGGTAGAAGTCTTTTTGTTTTATTTGTAGAGAGTATATAGTGAACACTAAAATTAAAACAACTCACCAATCCAAACAATGAACGCTTTCTAGAGATTTTGAGTTCTGCGTAGTTCGGTTAATACTCACTGCCAGAAGCAGACGATCTCTTTCGATTAAATCAGCCAACTTGTTTATTAGCCGTCCTCTCTCTGAAGCATCCATAGTACGCCATGGAGAGCCAATCTGAAAAGACTGTCTTGCGGCCTTCACTGCTTTGTCAACATCCTCCTGCAAGTCAAAGAATTCAATTCGTGGGCTAAATACATTAGCAAATCCAGTGGCAATAACCCTATAAAATACACAAAAACTCCTCATAAGCTGTGTCTTCATCAGCCTAATTCCAGCATACTGTACAAACTCAACTACCATATATTGGAATTATACCTGCTGCGTACTCTTTGGAATGATGAGTACCACACACATAGCACATGCTTGATTTCCTAGAATAGAAATATTATATTTTAATAGTTCCTATTATTGGCGTGCTTACCATATGTCAGGTAATGTTCTAATTGCTTTATGAGTTAATTAAATTAACTCATTTAATTCTTTTTTTGTTTTGTTTTGTTTTTGTGGTATGTGGGACTCTCACTGTTGTGGCCTCTCCCGTTGCGGAGCACAGGCTCCGGACGCGCAGGCTCAGCGGCCATGGCTCACGGGCCCAGCCGCTCCGTGGCATGTGGGATCTTCCCGGACTGGGGCACGAACCCGTGTCCCCTGCATCGGCAGATGGACTCTCAACCACTGCGCCACCAGAGAAACCCTCATTTAATTCTTAGTAATTTTATGAGACAGATACGTTCCCCATTTTACAGATGAAGAAACTGAAGCAAAGAGAAAGAGGAGATTTGCCCAAGCTCAATAGCTGAAAGTGGCTGAACTGTGTTTTAAAAGGAGCCCAGCTGACTGTAGAGTCTTTGCTCTTCACCACTGCATTTTACTGCTTTGGTGATTGGTTTGTCAAGAGTTCCAGGGAAAGCTCAAGATCTAAAATAGTGAATATCTTCTTGGATCTCTGGTGACTTTATGGGCTGTGTACTCTTATGAAGAACCTACTGAAGGGTGAATAAGAACTGTGTTTTGCTGTTTAAGAGTAAACATTATAAATATGTGCTCATTCCTCTTGTTCAGAGGGAAAAAGGCACAGAGGCAGCGGGTCTGGTATAGAGAAAGGGCGGTATATTACAACCTCTTATTTCCCAACTAGGTACAAAGAGTTCCTTTCATTCCCTAAGTAGGTAAAGAAGTCAGTTTCTTATTATTAAGGCACTGCTTAAAATTACATTAATTCAAGCAAAAGTCAAATAATTGAGTAATTTCACACTCAGTCTTCTTGCTGTCTCTCATCTGTCCTCACTCATACTCTTTTTTTCTGAACTGGTTTATTCCTCCTGTTCTTTCCTAGTCTGCCTCAGTTAAATACTTTCCCTGGCCACTCATTCCCATAGATCTTTGTTCAGATCCCATCTGAGCGCCTATAGAATACACCTACTACAAAAATCACTACCTCTTCTATTACTACTTTGTCTTTTTTCCTTCCTCCATCTAATCAGCGGCAAACACTTTAAAGGCATAGATTTTCCCAATCTTCTTTTGCTTATCAGTCTGGTCACTACATGGAGCTATATAAGCTCCACAAATCATGGTACCTCTTAGGCCAGTGGGTTGTCTTTTGTGCAGGAGCCATAGTTTCCTTAAAGAATCTGAAGGAAAAATTGTCCTAAATTTTTTTAAGTTGCTCAAATTAAGCTGAACCCATTTAACGATGATACCTCCCCCTTTGGGAGGCATGAATCTCAGATTAATATTCCCTGCCTTTGATTATATTCAGTCAAGAAGTCCCAAACTGGGAATTCCCTGGTGGTCCAGTGGTTAGGACTCCACACTTCCACTGCAGGGACATGGGTTTGATCCCTGGTTGGAGAACAAAGATCCCACGTAGCGCCACCAAAAAAAAAAAAAAAAAAAGAATCCCAAACTTACAAGTCTGCATATTAAAATATAAGAAAAGTAAATTATTTTTACATTATTTATCACCACACTAAGATGATCTTGGGCCAGAGGGACATTTTAGAAGTATAATTTGGTCTGATTAAGTGATAATATTATCACAATACAGACTACAAGCAAACATTCTTTCACTGTAACCATCACACACTTGTGTATCTTTTCTTTTTAAAAAATTTTTTTTAATTTAATTTAATTTATTTTTTTATACAGCAGGTTCTTATTAGTCACTTGTGTATCTTACTGTCTAACTTTTGAGAGAATAGTGATTATGTACAATAAAATACATGTATTCTTACTCTCCCTTCCTGAGAAATATATATACAGTCATATTTTGGGCATTCAGTTAATCACATTGATTGCTTATATTTGGACATTGTGTTATGCCATAGGTTCTCACCTTTTCCAAATTATATTGGAAGAGCACTGTTGAAAACAATTAAAAAGCAAACCACAAGAATCTGAAATTGCCAGCATGACCTGTGGATACCACAGCTTATAAAATACATTCTGCTCTGTGTTTAAAAAGGTCTGTGTGACACAGCTTTCGTATGGATCCTTGCGCTCCGTGTTCCCTCATCAGCCTTAGCCAAATATGGTTTATCATAGGCATCCTGGCCTCTCAAAGGGATATGGAATAATTGGCTTGAAGACAAGGAACTCTGCCATATGGAAAATATGTTCCTGGAGAATGCTGCTATAAATACAGACGTTTTTGTATCATGCTTCTCCTTTTCTCATATATTTTATCTTGCTGGCACAGAAATAGAATAATGGTAGTTAATATATAGGTCTGGAACAAAACAACCCTGATCTGAATTCTGGTTCCTCACCTATTAGCTATGTAAGCTTTGAAGCATCCATCTATTCATTCATCCATCTATCTAAAGATTTGCTAAACACTCTATTCTGTAGCATTCTTATCATCAGGCTGCTAACGATAAAGTAGTGAAGTAAAGAGACTGGCCTTTTGAAAATTCCAATTGTGTGGGAGAAACATACAACCAAATAATCACATCATTATTATAAACCATGAGAAATATTCTGAAGTGAACTATATTGTGATATGACTTCTCTCACCTTTGGTTTTCTTATCTTTAAAATAGGGATAATGTACCTCATGGAGTTGTGTTGAAGATTAAATAAGGTGACGCTTGGAACACATTTTCTGTGACAGACATTATGTTAAGTGTTCATTAAATGGTAGTAAGTGCTATTTGAATCAGAGCAGTCAAAACAACCTTAAAATAACTCTCAGCAGTTGCAGTGTCTTTTAATCCTTCCTTTCAGTTTTCACTGCCCTGTATTATTTTAGGCTGTCATTATCTCGTATCGTTGCTAGCCTTCCTAAGTCCATTTTCTTCTCTCCCCAAACTGTCTTGCCTATTGCTACCAGGCTAATCTTCCTCAAATAATTTGACCTTATCACTTTCCCTTTCCAATATTTGCAAATGCCCCCTTTGCCCACAGTCCTTAGGTCAGACTTCTCTTTCTGATTTTCAAAGCCTAGCATTTTGGGGCCCCGCTTCACCTACTCAAACTTGTGCTCACATTTTTTCTACTCTGTCTGGCCCAACTACTTCTCACCTTTGCTCCTATAATTCTCCTCGCCTAGAATGTTCTACCAGCACACCCCTTTCCTTTCAAAATCCTACATATTCTTTAAGACGCAGCTCAAATATCACAACCTACCTACACTCTTGCCAGATTAATCCAGCTTGATAATAGCTACTAGTTAAGAGCTTACTAAGTTCCTGGCACTATGCTAAACCCTTTATAACCCCACAGTTACTGCTGTAGTTAAGCATCACAGACCTTGTTTTATAGGACATGAAATCTAGCAGATAGTAGAACCAAAATTTAGTCCCAAATCTGACTCCAAAATCCAGTTGTATAGCTCTTCAAGGCTATCCTGATAATGATCTCATTTGCAATGAATACTCACTGCTATCTCTATTATAAGCTATAATACTTCTTACTATTTGGGTCTACAATAGGCAGGTTATAAATATTTAATAAGTTTATTATGCATCTTATAAACTCATTATGTTACATTGATGTTATATAAGCATGCTCCTTATATAAATAATTTTCTTATATTGATATTTACAAAATAATTCATATCTTAATTGATTCCATTATATAACAAAGCTTTTACATTAACCCAAACTATTAGGCATAAGGGGTTTTTGTAAATTATTATTTTTTTTTTATTCCAAGACTATTACTATTTCTTAGATTTTTAATCCAGGACTAGCATTTCCAAGGACATAATTTTTTAACTAACTAGAAAACAATTTGATACCATTAACTCAGATTTTCTACCATCAATAATACTTTTACCTTATAGTGTTTAAAATGTTCTTTTTTGAAGTAGGGACCACAAGTTGAAAAGATGAAATTAAGGAAGGACTGAACTCTTCCATCCCTCCCAGACCGTGCATTTCCTATGAAATTTGTTCAGATTTGGAGAAAGTAGTTATCAGACCAGTTTTACACCTGTCATAGGCATTTACTTTAATGGACATTTACTTTTATCCCCACCAATTATTTGTTAGGTCATGCTTTAGTATTAAAAGCAGTTTTCGGGATTAGTCAGTATAGCCCAAAAGAGCCACTGAAGTGAAAAGAAAACAGTTCCCACCCCCATCTGTGCCTTTCTTTGTAACCTGCATTTGTTCTTGCCCTTCCTCCTTTCTTTATAGTACCATTGAAAGGCGGTATGTAGCCCATTGTTAGCTCCATTCTACTCATCAATTAAATCCTTAAAACCTCTTGGCTCATTATCTAAAGAGTCAGTTCTAGAATATTAGGTTTACTGTGACCATGTAATTTACTAGATTTGTACCTTTCACTAAGCAACGTTGGAAGTTACTATACATTTGTCAGCAAAATTGTGAGAACAGCAATAAAATTATTTTAAAGCAAATGCTGGTAGATCATTTCAAAAAAGAATATGACGACAAGAGCACTGGATCTTAAGCAAACAGTTGCTTACTATGGACAGTTTATACCATAAACAATCTAACTTGAGAGATCAAGTATCCAGCCAACTCCATTAGCACGGTGACCTGATTTGAAGCTTTGCTGGACTTTAATGAATGTTTTTAAACCACATTTGCACACAGTTCTGCCCTAGTAAGAGCAGGAATAATTGTCAATAAGCAGAGAGCAAATAGATATCAAATGTTTTTAAAGCTTCAGGTGTGATCATCAGCTTTCCCTCACTACACTTTAGGAAAAGGGTAAATCTCACCAATGATACCAAGAAAAGTCCTCAGATTGCCTGACAAGATTTCACCTGGAATTCCAGGCACAGATTTGTTTTACTGAGGAAACTAATCTCAGAAGCTAGTGGCAAAGCAAGATGTCCAAGGCCCAAGAGCTAAAGCATCAAGAATTGTTTTTTTCTTTCGTTAATGCAAACTGCACACAGTTCTGCAGTCTCCCTCCTGAGTGGCATTTATACCTCTGGAGAGAAAGCGTAGGCAGCTGTCAGGGGCTCAACTCTGCCCTCATCTTGTCCTTTATTGCTTTTCCCACCTCTTCAGGGTTGTCAGAGCCACTCAAGCAACTAGAAGGACATTTGAGGTCACGTAATTCTGGGTAGACCTCTAGAAGTCTATGATAAAAACTATTCTTCTTTATTGAATGTGAAGAATCAATTTTTCTCTGATTTCTGGGAATGCCTAATAGGACCCAGGGTTCTGGGTTTCCTAGAGCACATTGCTAGGGATCATCAGTATTTTTCTGCCTAAGTTTGGTCTTGTGCCATTTCATAGAGATGCAGAGTGATTATCATAGCACAGTTTCCAATCATCAACTTTCTTACCTGTCAAAACCCATGCTTCCTCTTAAATGCTAACACCTGAGAGGAGATACAGCTTACGATTTAATACATTAGTTCAGTGGTTATCAAGGTGTATTCCCTACCCTCACCCCAAACAGCAGCATCAGCATCAGCTAAGAATTTGTCAGAAACACAAATTCTCAGGTCTCACTCTAGAATTATTGAAACAAACTCAGGGTGGGTGGGGTCCAGGGATCTGTGTTTAACAAGCCTTCCAAGAAGTTCTAAAGCAACCAAAATTTCAAGAATCACTGCTTTAGTCAGTAGTCATTTTAGTACTAGATTCCTAAGGTAAGGTGTATGAGGTATGTGGAAACAAAGCTTGATGAAAGAGAAAATGATTTCATTTATCCATTATCTATAGGGTGTTAGATAACATGGGCATAAAGGTGAGATGTAATGTCAATCTCTACAAGAAGCATATTGTCTCAGACAAATTAACCAATAAGCAGTAAAACACAAGGGATAGAATATAAGTGATGTTCTGTAATGACATAGAAGAGAGCAATTCTACCTGCAAAGGTTAGAGAAGGCTTTAAAGAAGTGTAATACCTATAATGATTGAGGCTACATTATATGCCTGGCACTGTTAAAACACTACGTATTTTCTTATTTAAGCTCCCCCAAGTTTTTCCTATCTCCCTGTTTTGCACAAAAAGGAACAGAAATTCAAAGAGGGTAAATGGTAAATGCAAATATGGAACTTCTGTGTCCTTACCACAGATGGTGACTTGAACTAGGTCTCAAGGACTGCACTGTGGCTGTGGCCCAGAGGCAGCGATCAACATGCAGTGTTTGGGGCATGGTACTGGGCACCGTAAGGTTGGAACTCTTACATTGATGAGGAAAAATGGAAGCCAGAAACAAAGGTTTCCCCCCCGCCCCCCAGAGGCAATGAGAAGCCCTTGAAGAATTTATGCCCGGGTGAACTCTGGTATGTAGAAAGTGAAATCTGAAAGCAGGTGACGTGTGTCTCCATTCTATGTTGCTTCTACTTCTCAAGCTGTTGACCCCTCTGTCTAAACTCTGCATCCTTGCCCCTTGAGGCATGGGTCTTATTTCTTCTGATAACACTGCAACCTGAATCCAGGGCCTTTCCTAAATCCCAAAGAGCCCCTCAGGTCTATCACTATTTTCAAAAAGGTTTGCAAGGTGTAATACCTTGAGATTAGTTGATTGGGAAGAAGATAGCAAAAGAATGGAGACAGGACAGGAACACATGATTGCTACCATGAACTGAACATAGTGTCGGAAGTAGTATTATCCTTGGATTTTGCTGACTTCATCTTCCAATAAGTAGTCTTTTCATGCGGCAAAATATTTTACCTCTTTATATCTTATATAACAGAAATTAAAAGCTTGATAACATCTGGACAGCTAAAGACCAGAAAAATCATTTCAAATTAGACCATATGCTTTTTAAGGTATGTGTTCAGATAAAAATTCTGAAGGCTTTTATACTCTCTTCACTCCCTGGCCTATTTAATATTACCCTCTCTTTTATAATAATCACAAGGTAAGGCAGTAGCCCTGCCAGACACAGGCTCCGGGGACAGAAGCACAGCAGCTGAATGCTGATTTCATTATTTATTAGCAATATCTTCTTGAGTAAATTACTCAACCTTTTCATTCTGCTGTTTCATCATCATTTGTAAAAGTGGCTAACAGCAGTACGTAGGGTTGCTTTGTGTATTAAATTTTTTTTTAATTTGTATTAAAAATTATCATTATAAAAGTTAGTTTTTGTTGTTAGTATTATTAGCTAGCAAGCAACAACACTTAATTTGTGATTCAATTTAAGTCACTTTAAAATTCAATTTTTAAGGTACTGATCAATATAAATTCAATGATTTTTAATGAAATAACTTGGCAATATATCATTACAAAAGCCCTATATTAAGATGTTTTAGTTTCCTTTTGCAACTTAAAAAATTTTGTATGAATAAAGGATTTCTCTGCTTTTTAAATGTATGACCACTCACTTCATATGCAGTCTATTTGTACAATAAATACAGACACTATTTCAGTTGAAAAGCAAGAAAAATAATATGAAAAGAATCACCACACCCAGAAGCACAAGCACAGGCTCATCATCATTGCATGACTAGTGAGTACCCATTATGTACCAAGAACATTTCCCCAGATGACCTGGACACCATGTTTTCATGACATGTCTGTTTGAACATGGGAGGAGGTTGGGAGCTCAGAATGGTGGCATAAAATGGAACTAGTGTTATAAAACTTACCTTATCTCCTTCTTCTACCTCGCATAGTTTCTCCTCAGTTGCAGGATTAAAGACCGGAAATTTCTTGCCACTCACTGAACTATGCCATTCATTGTTTATGAATATCTGCAGAGAAGGAGAAAAGGTAAATAAAAAGGTATTTAAGGGCAGAGTCAAGATAGCGGTGTGGGAAGACACGGAGTTAGCATCTCCCCACAACTAGGGTGACTCCCAGCTGCTGGTGGGGGACTCTGACGCCCAAGGAGACGGGAGGAACCCCAGAGTGAACCGGTAGGATGTAGGGGGACTGAGGGGGGAGGGGAAGTGGAGGCCAGACAGGATCGGTGCCCCTGAGGCCGGGGAGATCAGGAGAGGCAGGTAGGAGAGACTCTCTGGGAAGAGCAGGAGAGGAGCAAAGGGAGATTGCCTGGCCCACTTGGGCACAGGGAGCCTGCTGAGCTCCTGGGTTGATCCCCTGCCCTCCAAAGCCCCCTCCAGGCCATGTGTGTCCTTGGGGGCATAGGAGGGATGCTCGGGGAGATCAGGAGAGGCAGGCGGGAGGGACCCTCCCAGACCCCAGACCAGAGGAGCAGTAGAGGAGAGGAGGACATTTTCCCCACCCACTCAAGCCCAGGAAGCCTGCTGGGCTCCCAGGTGAGGTCCCCTGCCCTCTGAGACCAGGGGTGGCGGGGCACACCTGTGCCCCTTCTGTTCCTTGAGCCTAAGCCCCACCCTCCCATGCCCCCAGGGCCTTTTCCAGCCCTGTGGGTCCTGAGCACGGGCCCCGCCCACCATTCAAACCTCACCCTTGCTTAGGCCCCACCCTCCACAGCCAAGGCCTTCCCCCCCTTTTTTTTCTTTTCCCTCCTCCTCTTTTTTTTTTACTATTGTGGCACTGATGTACCTTCCAGTTGTTGATTCATCTATATTTTTATTTTTACATTCTTTCTAACATCTGTTAGTTTCCTAGTCTAATTTTATTTTTTACTTTGTTATTGTTTTGGGGTGTTTTTTTTTTGCCACCCCACACGGCTTGAGGGATCTTGGTTCACGGAGCCCGGGGTCGGGTGGAAGCTCCGTGAACTTGGAGCTCCAAGTCCAACACACTGGACTAACAGAGAACCTCAGACCCCAGGGAATATATTCATCAGAGTGAAGTCTCACAGAGGTCCTCATCTCAGCACCAAGACCCAGCTCTACTCAATAGCCTACAAACTCCAGTGTTGGAAGCCTCAGGCCAAACAACCAGTAAAACAGGAACACAATCCCACTCATCAAAAAAAAAGATGAGATGGCAAAATAATGTCACAGATGAAGGAGCAAGGTGAAAACCTACAAGACCAAATAAATGAAGAGGAAAGAGGCAATCTACCTGAAAAAGAATTCAGAGTAATGATAGTAAAGATGATCCAGAATCTCAGAAATAGAATGGAAGCATGGATTGAGAAAATAGAAGAAATGTTTAACAAAGATCTAGAAGAACTAAAGAACAAACAGAGATGAACAACACAGTACCTGAAATGAAAAATACACTAGAAGGAATCAATAACAGAATAACTGAGGCAGAAGAATGAATAAGTGAGCAGAAAGACAAAAAGGTGGAAATAACTGCCGAGGAGCAGAGTAAAGAAAAAATGAAAAGAATTGAAGGCAATCTCAGAGACCTCTGGGACAACATTAAATGCACCAACATTTGAATTATAGGGGTCCCAGAAGAAGAAGAGAAAAAGAAAGGGTCTGAGAAAATATTTGAAGAGATTATAGTGGAAAACTTCCCTAACATGGGAAAGGAAATAGTCACCCAAGTCCAGGAAGCACAGAGAGCCCCATACAGGATAAACCCTAGGAGAAACACACCAAGACACATATTAATCAAACTAACAAAAATTAAATTCAAAGAAAAAATATTAAAAGCAGCAAGGGAAAACCAAAAAATAACATACAAAGGAATCCCCATAAGGTTATCAGCTGATTTTTCAGTGGAAACTCTGCAGGCCAGAAGGGAGTGGCAGGATATACTTAAAGTGATGAAAGCGGAAAAACCTGCAACCAAGATTACCCAGCAAGGATGTCATTCAGATTCTATGGAGAAGTTAAAAGCTTTTCAGACAAGCAAAAGCTAAGAGAATTCAGCACCACCAAACCAGCTTTACAACAAATGCTAAAGAAACTTCTCTAAGCAGTAAACACAAGAGAAGAACAAGACCCACAAAAACAAACCCAAAATAATTATGAAAACGGTAATAGGAATATACATATCTATAATAACCTTGAATGTAAGTGGATTAAATGCTCCAACCAAAAGACACAGGCTCGCTGAATGGATACAAAAACAAGACCTATCTATATGCTGTCTACAAGAGACCCACTTCAGACCTAGGGACACATACAGACTGAAAGTGAGGGGATGGAAGAAGATATTCCATGCAAATGGAAATCAAAAGAAAGCTGGAGTAGCAATACTCGTATCAGATAAAATAGACTTTAAAATAAAGACTGTTACAAGAGGTAAGGAGGGACACTACATAATGATCAAAGGATCAATCCAAGAAGAAGATATAACAATTATAAATGTTTATGCACCCAACATAGGAGAAATTCAATACATAAAGAAAATGCTAACAACCATGAAAGGAGAAATCAACAGTAACAAAATAATAGTAGGGGACTTTAACACCCCAGTTACACCAATGGACAGATCATCCAAACAGAAAATAAATAAGGAAACATAAGCTTTAAATGACACAAGACCAGATAGATCTAACTGATATTTATAAAACATTCCACCCAAAAGTGACAGAATACACTTTCTTCTCAAGTGCACACAAACATTCTCCAGGATACATCACATCTTGGGTCACAAATCAAGCCTCGGAAAATTTAAGAAAATTGAAATTGTATCAAGCATCTATTCTGACCACAACGTTATGAGATTGGAAATCAATTACAGGGAAAAACACCATAAGAAACAAAAATACATGGAGGCTAAAGAGTGTGCTACTAAATAATCAAGAGATCTCTGAAGAAATCAAAGAAGAAACAAAGAAATACATAGAAACAAATGACAACAAAAACACGACGACCCGAAACCTATGGGATGAAGCAAAGACATTTCTAAGAGGGAAGTTTACAGCAATTCAGTCTCACCTCAAGAAACAAGAAAAATCTCAAATAAACAATCTAATACTACACTTAAATCACTTGAGAAAGAAGAACAAAGAGAACGCAAAGTCAGTAGAAGGAAAGAAATCATAAAGATCAGAGCAGAAATAAATGAAATAGAAATGAAGAAAACAATAGCAAAGATCAATAAAACTAAAAGCTGGTTCTTTGAGAAGATAAACAAAATTGATAAACCCTTAGCCAGACTCATCAAGAAGAAAAGGGAGAGGATGCAAATCACTAAAATTAGAAATGAAAAAGGAGAAATCACAACTGACACTGCAGAAATACAAAGGATTATAAGAGACTACTACATACAATTATATGCCAATAAAATGGAGAACCACAAAGAAATGGACAAATTCTTGGAAAGGTACAATTTTCCAAGACAGAACCAGGAAGAATTAGAAAATATAAACAACCTATCACAAGTATGAATTGAAACCATAATTAAAAATCTTCCAACAAACAAAAGTCTAGGACCAGATGGCTTCACAGGCGAATTCTATCAAACACTTAGAGAAAAGCTAGCACTGATCCTTCTCAAACTCTTCCAAAAAATTGCAGAGGGAGAAACACTCCCAAATTCATTCTACGAGGCCACCATCACCCTGATACCAAAAGCAGACAAAGATGTCACAAAGAAAGAAAACTACAGGCCAATATCACTGATGAACATAGATGCAAAAATCCTCAACAAAATACTAGCAAACAGAATCCAACAACACAGTAAAAGGATCATACACCATGATCAAATGGGATTTATCCCAGGGATGCACGGATTTGTCAATATATGCAAATCAATCAGTGTGATACAACATATGAACAAACTGCAGAATAAAAAATCATATGATCATCTCAATAGATGCAGAAAAAGCTTTTGACAAAATTCAACACCCATTTATGATAAAAAACTCTCCAGATAGTGGGCATAGAGGGAAACTACCTCAACATAACAAAGGCCATATATGACAAACCCACAGCAAGCATCATACTCAATGGTGAAAAACTAAAAGCATTTCCACTAAGATCAGGAATAAGACAAGTATGTCCACTCTCACCACTCTTATTCAACAAGGTTTTGGAAGTCCTAGCCGTGGCAATCAGAGAAGAAAAAGAAATAAAAGGAATACAAATTGGAAAAGAGGAAGTAAAATTGTCACTGTTTGCAGGTGACATGACACTATACATAGAAAATCCTAAAGATGCCACCAGAAAACTACTAGAACTAATGAATGAATTTGGTAAGGTTGTAGGATACAAAATTAATGCACAGAAATCTCTGGCTTTCCTATACACCAACAACGAAAACTCAGAAATTAAGTAAACACTCCCATTTACCACTGCAACAAAAAGAATAAAATACCTAGGAATAAACCTGCCTAAGGAGGCAAAAGACTTGTACTCAGAAAACTATAAAACACTGATGAAAGAAATCAAAGATGACATAAACAGATGGAGAAATATACCATGTTCTTGGATTGGAAGAATCAACACCGTGAAAATGTGTATACTACCCAAAGCAATCTACAGATTCAGTGCAATCCCTATCAAACTACCAATGGCATTCTCCACAGAATTAGAACAAAAAATCTTACAATTCATATGGAAACACAAAAGACCCCGAATAGCCAAAGCAATCTTGAGAAAGAAAAACAGAGTTGAAGAAATCAGGCTCCCTGACTCCAAACTATACCACAAAGCTACAGTAATCAGGACAGTATGATACTGGCACAAAAACAGAAATATAGATCAATAGTACGGGATAGAATGCCCAGAGATAAACCCACGCACATATGGGCACCTAATTTACGACAAAGGAGGCAAGAACATATAGTGGAGAAAAGACAGCCTCTTCAATAAGTGGTGCTGGGAAAACTGGACAGCTACATGTAAAAGAATGAAATTAGAACACTCCCTAACACCATACACAAAAATAAACTCCAAATGGATTAAAGACTCAAATGTAAAACAGACACTATAAAACTTTTAGAGGAAAACATAGGAAAAACACTCTTTGACATAAACCACAGCAAGATCTTTTTTGACCCACCTCCTAGAGTGACAGAAATAAAAAAAATTAATAAACAAATGGGACTTAAAAGCCTTTGCACAGCAAAGGAAACCATAAACAAAACAAAAAGACAACCCTCAGAATGGGAGAAAATATTTGCAAATGAATCAACAGACAAAGGATTAATCTCCAAAATACACAAACAGCTCATGGAGCTCAATATCAAAAAGACAAACAACCCAATCCAAAAATGGGTGGAAGATCTAAACAGACATTTGACCAAGGAAGATAAAGATGGCCAAGAGGCACATGAAAAAATGCTCAACATCACTAATTATTAGAGACATGCAAATCAAAACTACAATGAGGTATCATCTTACGCCAGTCAGAATGGCCATTATCAAAAAACCTAGAAACAATAAATTCTGGAAAGGGTGTGGTGAAAAGGGAACCCTCCTACACTGTTGGTGGGAATGTAAATTGATACAACCACTATGGAGAAGAGTATGGAGCTTCCTTAAAAAACTAAAAATAGATCTACCATATGACCCAGCACCCCACCATTGGGCATATACCCTGAGAAAACCATAATTCAAAAAGAGACATGCAGCACAATGTTCATTGCAGCACTCTTTACAATAGCCAGGACATGGAAGCAACCTAAATGTCCATCAGCAGATGAATGGATAAAGAAGATGTGGCACATATATACAATGGAATATTTCTTAGCCATAATAAGAAACAAAATTGAGTTATTTGTAGTGAGGTGGATGGACCTAGAGTCTCTCATGCAGAGTGAAGTAAGTCAGAAAGAAAAAAACAAATACCATGTGCTAACACATATATGTGGAATCTAAAAAAAAAAAAAAATGGTACTGATGAACTTAGTTGCAGGAATAAAGAGGTAGGCATAGAGAATGGACTTGAGGACATGGGGTGGGAAGGTGAAGCTGGGGTGAAGTGAGAGTAGCATCGACATATATACTCTGCCGAATGTAAAATAGTTGGCTGGTGGGAAGCAGCAGCATAGCACAGGGAGATCAGCTCGGTGCTTTGCGATGACCTAAAGGGGTGGCATAGGGAGGATGAGAGAGAAGCTCAAGAGGGAGGAGATATGTGTATGCATATGGCTGATTCGCTTTTTTGTGCAATAGAAACTAACATGGTATTATGAAGCAATTATACTCCAATAAAGACCTGTTTTTTAAAAAGGCATTTAAATAATGCAGCAAATTTCAGAAACTCTTTATAAACTTAAACTAGAGCACTACAGAATGCATAGGTGAAGCCAATATTACATCCTCACCTCCCTCACCTACCTGCCCCCTCCAAGAATATTTTAGCCGTTTAAGACATTTTACACACACATTCACAGATACACACGCATGCACACATACACACAGTAAGATAAGGTAATACTTTAAAATTTCACTAAGATATGAGGTCATTTAAAGAATAGAAAATACAGACTGGAGGAGACAATCTAGAAAAAGATGCTGTTATCTGAAATAGCCATAAATTTGAGGTAAGAGCGAAGGCTTGAGTGGGCTTGATCTTTATGAATCACTGTCTATTTTCTACTTCAGATTCTGAATATGCTCATTTTGGGCTACTGGTGATTTGGTATCATAAGTGACTATTTTTTGATCCTTTATTTTACTGTCTTGAAAGTAGCCTGAGGGAGGATTTTAAAAGAAGATTGCTTAGAAAAAAATTGGCTAGTGACATTTTTTCATCGACTTTTTAAAGGCATAAGGGTTTCATTCTCCTTTTTAAAAGATTATCTAATAAATTATTTGTCCTCATTTGAAATCAGGTACTAGATTTCTTAGTGCTATCTATGAGAAAGAGATCTGCATCTAAAGAAACAGAAGGATCTAGAAAATAATGGAATTTTGTTTTTTGTACACAATAAAAAAATAAGAATATTAAGAAGTGTTAGTATGTCATCATTTAAAAAGTCTGAGTTTCAACTTTTGCAGCCCTGAATTTGCATTTCATTATGGAAATTAATAGAGCTTTGATATTCATCTTTTCATAGAATAAAAACATTTGATGAGGCCAAATTAAGAAGTACCACTTATGTGATGAATAAAGTTATGTTTGTCTGTTTTTCTGGTTTATCCTCAGAATAAAAAATTCCCAGCCAAAGTGTCCAAGGTGTGCAACACAATCCCAGTCCTCAAGTGACCTTAACCTCAGTAAAGAACTCTTAAATAAATAACTTAAAATTGAATCAAAGAACCTAGAATCCAGTAGCTACGTATGGGTAATATCTATAATATTCTGCACATGAGTACACTCTGACATTTTGATTTGCTAAAAAACAAGGGGAAGGATAAGTCTCCTCCTTTGCCTGTTCCTGCCAATATAACCTATGTATCGGGAGGCATTCAAAAGAATTGTGATGCTAGCCTGGAACTGACAGGAAAAAGATGTGGGTGTGAATAAATAAAGGGGGAGGGGTGCAAAGCAGTTCAGATAAAGAGACTAGATGTCCAAAGACACATATATGGAGGTTTGAGAAAGATAGAGGTATCAAGAAAATCCTTGTTTCTCTGATAGGGTAATGGAATACAGACGAAGAGCATAAAACTCCTATTAGCCTCCAAAAAAAAAAAAATTGGCATCTTAGTTCAACTTGAAGAAAGATAAATTCAGATTAAAACTACTGACTTACTCAACGTCTCTTGGAGTGAATCAGCATTCTAGCTATCAAAAGCGCATTTTATGGAATCCTGTAATTACTCTTAAAGAGTATTCTCTTTCATGCGTCTTTAGCCTTTACCTCTTATTTTTCGTCGCATGGGATCGCTGGGAAGCACCTCAATCTAAGTGTCCCAAGTTCAGCTCACTGTCATCTCTAGCTTTATGCTGCTCTCACCTCAAACTAAGGTTCTAAAACTTGCTCTTGCATTCTCTCTCTGTCTTACATGCACACACACTTTCCCTCTTCTGTTAATGGCACACAAAATCCCTACTCATCCTTTTGTATCACTATGTTTTATACTATCATAAAAAAGCTTTCCCCTGTTCTCCCTGCCCCCACCTCTGCCTAATTGAAATTTAATTTTTACCCTGTTAACATAACCTTCCTAAGCCAGGCCAGTTCAAATTTTGTCCCCTCCTCAGAACACTTAGGTGGTTCTCCATTCTCAAACTACTGAGCATGGCATTTGAGGTGTCTTATGGTTTGGCCCCAATGTCCTTTGCCAACCTTTTATCCCACTCTTTCCTCAATTTACCCTTTATTTCAACCTCATTCTACTGTCTCAAATACCATGCATTTTTTTCTCCTCCATACCTTGATTCATGCTGTTCCTCAGACTGGAGTTTCACTATTTTCTTCTCTTCATACTTCAAACTCTTTTAAAATGTCATTTCCTCATGAAGATTTCACTAGTCTGTCCGATTGGATTTAACCTCTTTTTTTCTCTTTCCTAACATAGCATTTTAATATCCTACTATTAAATTACTTATTATGTTCTGTTTTGAATTAAAGCTAGCTATCTACATATCAGCTCATCAAATTATAAACAGAAAACTAAAGACATCATGGTACTTGCTCTAGATTCTTGAGCCAGCCTTGCAAAACTTGATTCAGATTCACTCACAGATGTCTAATTCTGCCTCTTCTCAGCCCTAAAGATAGTATCCCCTTCTCCAACTTTATATCTCTAAACTAAGAGAGCACAAAGTCTCACCCTGTCAGAGATATGCCCAGAATTCCACCCTTCCACAGTATAATTTCACCAAAACTCTCATAAAAAGAAGAGACAGAATGTATTATATTTTGATAGGCCTGTGGTGAAGCTTCCCAGCTCCCACCTAAGTCCTCTCACCCTGATAATTTGTGGTTTCAACTTTTCAATAATACACCTTCAATATATTATAACTTGTTTTAATCCCTTCATACAATCTCTTTTGGTGAAAGAACCATTACAATATGTATGTACCATCTATTTTTATTATCAGGCTCTTGCATTTAAACTGTATATAAAACTCCCCTTTCAGATTAAAGTCAGTGAATATTTTGTAAATGAGCATTAAAGAACACAAATTTATCTGTCAGCCTCCAGGCAACTGAAGAGATCAGTTGTGGATGATCCCAAATTACCAGCAACTACTCTGCATTATTCAGTTTTAACCTTTAATAAAGGAAAACACAGTGAACTTAATTTTTCTTTGAATTTGTGCTTATACTCACATAATCCCAAATGGTCACTTTTCTTTGATCAGAAAAGTGTTTGTCAAATAATGTGTAGACAGCTGAGAAATACTCTGTAAGGTCATATGGAAACATGGAAGATGAGTGAGCTCTGGCCCCTGCTTCCAAGTGGTTTATGATGTAAGAGGAGAGTATATTTATATCAAGATCAGCCAGTAAAGAATTAAAGATTGTAGAGTACAATGACCAAAGCAGTGCTTTAGTCAGTAAATTGCAGAGTGAAACTCATGGAGGAGAGGACCATGGGCTGGAAGAATGCAATCTGGAAGATAGGATTGGTAGAAAAAAAGGAAAACAAGGAGCAGAAGGAGGGAACCCTCTTGGGGTGTTTGGAACACGGTAGAGAGATCAGCCCCAAGCAGAGAGTTCCAGTGCAAACAAGTCTTAGATAAGTTCCAGCAGTGAAAATGAAGCCAGTTTGTGGTGGATCTTGATACCTGAGTGACTCTATTCTGGATGTCATAAGGGAGTGACAGGATCAAATGGATGTTTTAGGAATATTGATTTTACTGTACCCAAAATGGATTTGAGGAGCACAAACAGTCCAGGGAATTTGCCTGGAGACCATTCTAACATTCCAGGCATGACGTCTTAAGGCTTTAGAGGAGAATGACACAGCAGTATAGTCTGCAAATTATGAATGATACACATTCTCCCCCAAACAGTGGCCTTGCAGCGTAAAAACAAAACTCAGCACAGATAATGAGATGAGAGGCAAGCATTATACCATCTTTTTCTTCCCCTGAGCTGTGGAGAAGTTATTGATAGGGACTATCTTAATCATCTTTTTTTCTGTTTTAATTGTATTGGGTTTATATTTGCCTTCCAGCTAACTGTGTGACTGAATGTTTTTGAATAACCATCCTTCCTGTAGTTATATAAAATGGTTATATGGAGATGTGTAGGTTAATGAATGTTTATTATAATGATTATGAAACCTATTTTAGGCCTGTTGAAATGATCTATCATGGTTACAACCTCATTTTCCATTTGCTATTTGCCTTTAGCAAGTTTAGGGGGAAAAGGATCATGCTATAAAAGTAAAAAAAAAAAATTATTGGATCCTATTTAACCATTATGTTAACTATATTCTAATTATGAATTTTGGACTCAGGATACTTTTGAATAATATATATGTGCAGTAGACTCAACTTAAAGTTCACAATATTGATGGGAAATTATAGATGCCTATTCATACTCTTAAACTTCAAGTGCTTCTTATTTGGGGAAACAATCAATGGAAATGTTGAAGCAACTTAAAAATTGATTTTTACTCTTTAAATTTTAGATATGTCAGATTGTAAGAGATGCAGTACATAACCTTTGGTAAAAAAAAAAGTGGCTGTTTCCTGAATGTAGTTTAGTGTCCAACAATAAATCATAATTTTGAAGAAAAAAAGGCTTTCCTGAGGAAAAGTTATTATATCTTAGTGTGTTTAGTATAAAGCTACAATTCTAAATAAATAAGCACTTTCTTCAAAATATGTCTGGCTTAGATCAAGTTAGGTTTGACTAATAGGCAAATAAAACCTATTAGCCTTATCTGCTGATATGAGATTTTTGGAACCTGTTGGCTCCCTCTAACAGTCCCTCGGGGAGCCCTAAATTCACATTATCTCTGTAGGACTGCAACCTGGCCAGCGGCTCCAGATGCCGTAAGAGAAACCAATGCTTTCTTGGTGGCAGAGAGATTTTAACAGATTTCACATTTTCAACGTACAAAGAATTTCTTTTAAGTCATGCCAAGAGTGAGGAAGTTTGATGAGATTCTCCATTTTATGTCACCTGTGTGAAATTCCAAACCTGAGAGCCTGGGTCTCAGGCATGTGAAGTGATGGGTACTGTTGTAAACATATAGGAAGTGATGGATGCTGTAAATGTGTAAACTTTTCTCAGCATTAGGAACCTAAAAAGCACCAGAGACCGTGAGGGTGGGGGGTGAGGGCAGGGAGAAAGCACAAGATGGGGGTTCAATAATAAGAGAGAGAGACTGAACAAAAGTCAGGTGTTAAACATTTAAAAGAATCAAAGCTAGATCTCTAGCAAGTACTTTTAACCCAAATGCAACCCATTTTGCAAAGCAAAATGTTGAGACTCAAAGTAAAAATGTCTAAAAGGAAATTAAGGAGGAAATAACAGATGGGAAGAAAATACTTAACTGCAGTCAAAAGAATGAAAACAAAATGAGGGGGTGACCAAAAGAAAAGTAAGAGAAATAAAATTTTCCTTTCATTTCTGTTTTATATTATAGTCTGAGTTCAGTAACATGAGTGTATACTCTATTCTTTCTTGTGCTTTGAAAAACCTTTCAGCCTTTTCAATTCAATTAGGGGAAAAGAAAAGATGCTAAAGCATTTCTGTTTTGAGCCACAACTTCATTTTGTCCCATAAATGACAAAAACACTCGTCGATAATTTCCATACATCATATATACCCTATATCAAAGAGGTAAGATGCAGAAGCACTAGAAAGTTCTGTATATATTTAATATTTAACAATTATCAAGACCCAATAAGATAATTGCTCGCATATAAGCCTTCTTCCTTCTGAAGAAAGTGCCAAATGGAGAGCATGATTCAGTTGTTTGATATTTGCATTCCTTTGACTTCTGAAAAAGTATTGGGAGAGCAGTGGAAATAGTTAATGGGATCTGGGTGAGGGAGGTAGCTGTTCAGGCAAAATTTTAAGAACTGTGCTGTTTGTGCAGACCCCCAGTCAAGAAATATACATTAATAATTCCAACATTACAATAAAGGCATCAGGTAGAGATAACATCAGAAATCAAATATTAGCAACACTCTACATACCTTGCAAGCATCGCCAGTGTTTGTGGGAACTTTTGACAGACACACACACACACACACACATACATATGCACGTGTGTATACTCCAAATGAATCAGTGTGATGAAATCCAGTTTACACAAATATTTATTTTTCTGATTTGTAGATTAGCAGTGGCTCTTAATTAAATGTTTAATTATGAAGCAATTATTGCTCCTGTTCTTTTGAACATGGCTCTATGTTGCCACTTAAATCTGGTAAACGTGTAATGGGTTTGACCACAATTATAATAGCATTATGAAAACACAGACCACTACCACCACCACCGCCCAAGCCATCTAATTGCTACCCTGAGACAGGTTTATGGCCATTTTATCAATGCCTGTATTCCCATGAGGGTTCTTTTTGGCTGATCTGGATTATATCATCCAGTAGATTACCCATGCCATTTCAGAGGCACTAATCTAACTTTGGGTTGCTCTTCAAATGAGTTGTTTCTCATACTCTTCAAGAGTTTTTCTCACCCTGCCCCCTTAGTCTGAGAAGTAGTTAATGACAAATCCATTAGGTGAAGTCCAGTTTAAAGAAATCATGTGAACACTTGTAGTCCTGAGGGTCCTCATGAAATGGGAATAACACCCTCTTTTGGGTATGTGCTATTTACTTTAGGATTTTGTTGATTAGGTTTTCTTGAAGCCAGGCAGGTGCCAGAGGACAAAACAATTTGCCAAGACACTGTCTTCAGAGATAAGCTAAAATATTGCATTCTTAGAGAATGTTTATCTCCCAGGATCAAAATCAATAGTTGGTTTCATCACTGGTTTGTGGCCATGATATAGTTCTTGCTGGACTCAGGCACTGAAAGAGAAAGTAAGTGCTTCTGACCTGGCTGGGTGTGAGTGAGTTTCTGGGAGAAATAGGAAGTCAAGTCCCTAAGTAATTAGATGGTGATCACTGTAGGTAAGTTATAAGGCGGACCCAAAACTTTTAGACAGTTGCTGCTGGTCAATGGACCATGCTTTGAGTAGCATCAGCAAAACCTTTAAGTCTGTTAGAGATGCAGAATTTCATACCTCACCTCATACCTACAGCATCAGAATCTGTGTTTCAACATGGTCTCTAAGTGAGGCACTTACACAATCAAATTTGAGATATACTGCTCTAGAGTATCTTCTTTCTATTAGTCCACATGTTTAGGGATCTAGTGTCCAAATCATCTCTCTTCTCTTATCATCCAAATTTCCATTCTCTCTATCGGATAAAGGAATGAATGATACAAATTAAATAACAGGTGCAAAAGCATTTGTTAGAGACGATCCAGTGAGATTCAAATACTACTATTTTTAATATTTAGGAAAAATATGAAATCATGTGGAAAAGAATCAGATCTGAAATAAGATTCAGAATCCGGTTCATTCTGTGCTTGCCTCTTAAAAACTGTGTGACCTTGGGCAAGTCACTTAAGCTGAGCTCAGGTCCCTCAGCTCTAAAATGGGTCACAAGTAACATCTTCCCTAGCTCCTTCCCGGTGGTTAATTATGAACTTCAGATGAGACCAGAAGATGAAAGTAGTTTTGAACTTTGACAAGCAGTGCAAGTATTTTGTTCCACTTACATTGGCAACTGAAAATTTTTAGAATTCTAGGAGTCATCTTGGGAAGGAGAGGGTTAAAGAGAGCCTGGACCAAGGAGCTAATAAGTGCTGGGCACTTTACACAAATTACCTCACTTAATTCTCACAGCCACTTTCCAAGGTAGTCATTATTATTCCCAATTTACAGACAAGGGAACTGAAACTCAAGGAGATTAGAAGCTTGGCCAAGGTCATATCATTAAATAAGTAGAAGAGCTAGAAATTGAAGCTGGGTTTATCTTGTTAAGCCACTGCACCTTGCAGCCATCCAGCTATTTGTTCAACTGCTTCCAAGCCAAAAGCAAACAAAATATTGCTTCAGTCAGAGGGGACTTAAAAAGATTTCCCAAATGAAAGCAGTGCCACGGCACAATCGTCTTTGTCTTCAACATAAGTCCTGTCCTGTTTTAAGCACCCGTCAGTGGTTTCCCTCAAATGAAATCCATCAGGCAGTCTGGCTGGAGGCTCCATCTCAAGTCTTATCTCATCCATGCTCTCTCTTCCTCACTTTATTCCGGCTATGTTTGCCTTTTGATAGTTCTTTGAATATACCAAACTCTTGTCCGCAGACGTCCCTGCACGTGTTATTACCTCTGGATCTTTGTTTCCCCACTTTCCATGGCCACCTTATGCTCTGCATCCCTCAGGTTCCCCCTTCCCTGATACCTCATCCAAAGTAAGCTCTTCCCCTCATATTGTCTCAGCTTTGTTTTCTTCTTTTTAGCATTTACCACAATTTGTGATTAAAGTATTTACTTACTTGCTTCCTTCCTTCCCACCCCACACCTTGCAGGAATATAAGCTCCATGAGGCACGAATCATACTAGCTTTCTTATAAGACCTAGCACAGAACAGTCATTCAATGATTTGTTAAATAAAGGGAGGTAAAATGGGAGAGAGGAAGGGAAAAAGGGAGAAACGAGTGAAGAGAATGGAGTATTTGGAACTACATGTGGTCTGAATATGTTTTTTGTAAGAATTTAAAAGGAGACAATAGGAGGGGAAAAAAACACTTTAAATTGTGCCTAGCACATAGTATTCAATGATTCATAACTCTTCTTTATCAAAAATATATCTTTAACCCACATGGGTTAAACAATAATACCAGAAATCTAGGAAAATATCTCCTCCTCTAACCAAAATGTATTATTCCCTATGGGTTGAAGAAATGCAGTCCATGTAGAAATTGCACACCTATGTCAAACTCCTCTGCATCGTGGTCTCTCCCAGCCCAAAGGCCGCCTTTTCAATCAAAGCAGAGAGTCTGTTTATTTCCAACCTTCCTTATTGTTCTCCTCTTTTTCTAAGTTGGTGGCAGACTTCCTCCTGTTGGCCTGGGAACAGCTGAGCAACAGCTGGAAAGGCTCATGGGCATGGCCCCACCAGTAATCAGGAATGAACAAATGAAAGACAGAATAAAGGTAGAATAGGATGTCAGCAACGCCATGTCCCAAAGTAGTGATATTGGTCTTAGACAAGTCACTTGTTGGTGTGAGGGCTGAGACTGCCAGCATTCCAAGTCTAGCTTTGTCATTTACTAGCTGTGTAACTTAAGCCAAGTTACTTAGCCACTCTGTTCTTCAGTGTCCTCATCTACAAAACAGGAATAGTAACGTCCTCATAGGGTTATTGTAAGGAGTAAATAAAATCATTGTAAAGGACTTAAACAGTCATTGGCACAGAGTAAACACAATGAAACTTAACTATGATATTTCGTGTGTGTGTGTGGGTATGGGTGTGTGGGTGTGTGTGTGAAATGTCATTAGCTGATGAAGATCTTTTCTAGCATGAATAAATCATTATTCAATGAGTTACATTTAAGAGTCAAGTTAAATATTTTGGGGTTTGAATCCTGTCTGAGAAAGCTTTCTTCTTGAATTTTCTATTTGTCTTTTAAGGTAGAAAACAGTGTTATGAAGGGAGAATGGAAAACAAATTTACCAAATCCTGTAAGAGAAAGTTCTTGATCCCTGAAATCCCAGATCAACCCCTGGAACTTCGCTCCAATGCGGTCCTGTCAGGTGGGGCATGACTGTGCAAGAAAGAGTGACAGAAAGCCTTGGAAAAGAGAATGAGATGAGAGGGACACTTGTGGGAAACAGGTCTAGGAAAGGCTGAGTAAAAGAAGGCTCTGGAAAATTGGAAGGAATTCAGAAAAATAAATAGGACTAGGATAGCTAATGTTAATCGATCACTTCCCATGTGCCAAGCACTATTTCAAGTGCCTTAAATGCATTAAACTCATTTAATGCTTTTTTCCACCTTAGGAATTCCTATTTTCCATGTAAGGAAACCAAGGCAGAGAGAGGTAATGTAGTTTGCCCAAAGATCACATAATTTCCGAAGAACCTCATCATTTAAAAGCTCAACAAAACAGATGAGTTGGCAGATGTAGGGTTTGTTTAGAATTGGAAAGGCGGAAAATGAGAATAGAGATGAAATCTGAGTTTATGTGCATTTATAATGATGTTATTGAGGTTTTAAGTTCTAAAAACTTTGGTATCATTTTAGAAAGTATTTCTTAAACTCTGATCTCTGTTTTATGCACCTTAAAAAATTAAAAATAAGAAAATAAGAAAATAGAAAATAAGTCATAAGAGACAACGATGTCTTTTGTTTGGATGAGAGGCAGTCTCAAGCTTGAGAGGGCGTGTAGTTCTTCTACCATAGTTGTAATAGTTTTTGGTTACTCAATTTTGCTTGTCTCTTCCCTCCGCATTGCCCCAATGACCAATATATTCTAGTGATAATAAAGACGGACACTAAAACAGTGGGAGAAAAATAATAGAGTTTAGGGGCTAGCTATAGAAGGTAATTTCTCAGACACTATAAAATCCTTGCTTATTTGGTTTGCAACCCGGAAACTTAGTTAATAACCATCATTTTCCAACTCCTCTTGCAAGTGCAAATCCAATACAATTCTTCAGTGAGGCACAGTAAAAAGAAAATGCAAAGGCATTTGAAAAAGCTCACCCATTTAGATTTAATTACATACATAACTGGTGTCCTCCCAAGTGTGAAAATGCTGTAACCAATAAATCAGACAATAAAATGGTATCTGAGCAGAACAGATTTTTAGAGAAGATGTGTGAGCAATCAAAATTCACTGACTTGCACTGGGCATTTTTACCCAGAAAAGTTCTTATATGCAAGAGTAAATTCCTGCTCTTGGAATCTTGCCTCCTTTTGAACACGAAGGTCAGTTAGTTTCCCTAGAGGGTGTTCTTGTGTAATGACTTTTAAGTGAACAGGAGACTTTAATCTTAAAATCATCTCTATGTGTTAAAGAATCACTAGGTCTGTGTTTGTATGTTAGATTTTTTTTTTGTATGTTAGATTTTAAGGACCATCTCATTTGTCTACTACTGTTTCTCACATGTTTAATTAATAACTACTAAAGAAACTTAATTCAGTAGAAAGAATATTTCATACTAGATGTCCCTGGAGATTCACATATAAGGAAGACTGCAAACTTCTGCAAACCAGATTTTCAAAAAAAGTGACATGCAGACTACCAAAATATCTTCCCAGGTAGTATAGAAAAAAAAAAAAGACTCTTATAATAGTAAGGGTATAATTCAATCATTGCCAATGGTTTTGATCTTTATGAAATGAATGCATTTTTAAATGTACTTACCTTGGATCGAAATTTCTTGTGAATAACAGAGTTAAGAAAGTTGGCAAAACTGGAGTCTTGTTATCTTTTGGGCATAACTTTGCCAAGTGCAAAATTTTTGGAGGGTATATATAGTGTCATCGCATTTTTCATATTCCCATTTGGAATAAAATCAAACCGACAAAAGATATTTTCCCTTTTAATAAAACCTTGTGAAAATAATACTTTAATACACTTTGTAGCTGTTGGTCAACCATGTTAAAGGCACAATCTGATCTCTACAGGCACTTTCCTATGGAAAATAGTCAGTCAGCTGAATAACTTCCTCATTTGTTGTGCTTATGAAAATGAAAATGTAACAGACTTTAGGATTTCAAAAGCATCCGTGGTCGCAAGTAAGGAAACAATTTAATAATAGCAGGACTTTATCATTAACGTATAATGCTCTTGGTTTTTCATTGGTTAATTCAGACAGGAAAATGGCTCTCCCTGAGTTGGAATAGTTCCTTTCTTACCTTCCTTTCTGCATCACACCACAAAGCTCACTTTTTAAATGATTTTGGTTAGATTGGTTTTGTTTGTTTTATTTGTTTTTCTGGGAGTTCTAGGCTCTGACTAGAAAGCAGGAATGTAACAGTGTGAAACAGGCAAAGTTCAGAGATACTCCTGATCGACTCAAATAGGATCCATTTCCTCCTTCTCTCTAGCTGTGGATTTTTAAATCTGGGTCTGGCTTCTGCTCTTGTTTCTGTAAATATTTATCAGCTAACAATTACATACTGGCTCCAATGGCAGCAAATTTGGCTGAAGAAATAAATAAGAATGCTTTCTTTCCCCAAATATGCTAAATAATGCAAGTCCCATGAATTTTTTTGTAACTGGAGTTTTCTTCATCAATTATCAGACAGGTCTTTCAATTTTGACACTCATTTGACATATATAAAAATCATGTTACTTCACTATGCTCTGTTTCTCTCTCTTTTTTTTCCTTTTTTAAAAAACATTCCCATTTGTTTGTCTGTTTCCAGTAAGTTTCTCTAGTAAGTATTTGCCTCTCCTATCACACATGCTAGGCTCTGCTGAAAGTTAATAGAACTGCTTAGTAAAGTCCCCTGAATCCTGGCACAAGAACCTTTTACAACGAAGAGAATTCCTTTCACTTAGAAATATTTTAAGAAATAAATTTATGAAAAGTTGCCTGATACAATTTAGAATTCATTATTTGATCAAGACACTAAACCCAGACCGGCATTTTGCAAGCCTTTTATTTTTATATTTACAAAGGGCTCTTTACACAAGTTTACTTAAATTGACCTTTTATGCTTTAAATAAACGTAGTTTTTATAAAACTGAGGCAAAACAGCAAATAGAAGTTGCACTAACCTTAGTATATTGAAACTTCAAATTGGTGAGTGGGACAGGTACATCTGGCATGGCTGAGGACGACATTTCTGGTTCAGCTCCTGGAACACAGGTGACAGGCTCAGCGATTTGGTTCTGATAGAGCACTTGGCTTTATTTGTTCCTTTTTATCTGCATGGGCTAAGGTTTATTTGCATACTGGGATATGATTGGATGAACAAACTGGGAGCAAAAAGAAAACGACACTACTTATTTGTAACACCTAGGGCAGGAAGCCCTTGACTTTAAACTTAAATCCTTAAGAAACCAGTGCTACAACATTGAAGCTGCATCTGGAGAGAGGGCACTATTTGCAGACGAATTAATTTACAAAGCCGAAACCTGTGATAAGGGTACGAAGCACAGCTGCTCTGGCCACTAAGGCCAGTTATTATTTTTTTGGCTTTTCATGCTTTTTATGCTGCTGTGAAACTTTCTGTTCTCTGACAGACTTGGAATCAGAGAATTTGAGGATTGAAAAATAATCTCAAAGGGCACTTGTTCTCAGCAGAGGCTGGTGTGTCGAGGACCCTGGCCAGGTATCTTTAGGACAGTGCAGTCAGAGAATCAGTCCATGTCCCAGAAAAGCAGGGTGCTGTTTGTAGAAGAAAGGCCCTCTATAGAGACCCTACCCCAAGTCAGCTTATAAAAAATCATACCAATCAAATGTATTTTCAGTGCTTGGTAAGTAGAACTACTAGGATTTCAGGAGCTCTAAATTATCTTTATTTAAATTACCTTTATTTAAATTACTTTTATCTAAATTATCTTTTATATGTGGGAATAGAAAAGTTAGCAGGATATTTTTTAAAAACTCGGACTGTGCTGTCACACAGTCACCACAGTAGCAATATGGCAATATCGTCTGCTAAAACTCATTTAAAATGAAAGTAACCTCTGGTTTTGGAAGTTGGCTGGTATTTATCAATCATTGACGCAGGCAATTGTACCAAGAGTGAATTTAAACAGGACTCCCAAGTAATACAAGTTCTTAAAATGAAATTAATGTTTCAAGTTGGGAACATTCAAAAAGGACAATTTTTAACTGTACTACTCCCATTTTAAGTACAATAGTTTATTTTATTGAAACTCTAGCAAAAGCTAGAGTCAGAACAAGATGGAAAACTTTGGATGCTCTTAACTGGTTACTAAGAATTAAGAACAACAATTATTTTTTCCAGTGAAAAATGCCAGCTCCCCCAAATATGAGATTTAGGTAGGGAAGCTAAGACTTACTGAGTAGTTACTCCAAATCAGGTGCAGAAGCCTTACTTTCTCTTTCCTTCCTCACTGGGTTTCCCATTTTACAGACATAGAGTAAGTAGCTTGCTTATGAACACAAATCTAATACGTACAAGAATTTCACTGGCCTGAATTTCATTTCAGGCCAGTCGGACGCTAAAACCTTGGCTCTTATTCCAATTTATTCTCCTTGCCCTCCTCTCCATAAGAGAGTTCCCAGATGGGCTTGAGAATCGGCTGTTTTGGTTCTCTAAGTGAGTAGTCACTCCTCACAGGCACTCAAGCTTAGCCTTCTATTCACCTAAAATGGGGGTCAGCAAACTTTTTCTGTAAAGAGATAATATTTTCCACCTTCTAGGCCAGATAGTTTCTGTTGTAACTTACTCAACCCTGCATGAAACAAACTACAGGCAATCGATACATTAAGGGGTGTAGGGTGTTTTGCAATACAATTTTATTTACAAAAACAGGAGGCAGGCCAGATTTGACTCATAGGCAGGCCCCTAGATTCTAAGAGAACCATCCCCAAGGTCCTTGCCTTCCCTGCACTTCACTCTTGAAGACCAGATGGAAACTTCTGTGCTATTTCATCATTTTTGTCTCTCTCTCCCTTTCTTTCTCTCACTCTCAATTTCATTCTTTTTGGAAAATCTAATTGTTTTCTCTCTTAAAAATGTGTTCCGAATTAAATGCACAATTACACAATAGCTGTTACATAACTTGCAGAGTGGTGCTCTGGCCAGGCCCAGACAGCTGTGTTTTGCTGCTTTCTTCTTCTCTCAGCTTTGCAGGTGTTTGTGGAGTCAGACACTTGTCCAGGCAGTGAAAGCTCAAAGCTTCATAACACATTTGGTGTGTCATCTCAATATTTTAAGCTCATCCTTAATCATATTCTATTGAATAATTACATAAGAACAGGTCCCTTTATGCCAGATATTACTGAATGTAGGTAAAAGGAACAGCCTTGGAAACAGGTTACCACACCTGCACATTAAATTTTAACAAATATTTACCAAGTATCTTCTATGAGTAAAGCATTGCGATTAGAGTATCAGGAACTCTCCAACCTTAATCTTACTTGAAGGGCAGATCTCTTCTGTCCAGAAACCACAGGCCCTGAGATTTCTATTTCTGAAGTAAGTATCATCCTGCCCCTGGAATTTGTCTCATAGAATAGTATATTTTTAGGAGTGGTTGCATGGGTAAAAGGCCTAGGAGATCACTTTCCTCCCTTACAAAGTGGCTTTGGTGAGAACACAGGGCCCAAGAAGCCCCACTTCAAGACTGGACCCAATCGTGTATATTTTTATATGCAATATATATTTGTATATTTTGCCAGGATTATGCAGCAGGGGAGGGGCTGGAACTTGAATTTGGGATTAATAGATGAAGGATGTTTAATCTTCCTTTCTTTCTTAGGGACAAGTTAAGTTACACACACACACACACACACGGCAATGGGGGGATGGGGAAAGGAGCATAATTTATTTTTATTTTGAATCTGACTTCTTACAGTCCTTTGTGAAAGCTGTCATTATACCAAGAAATATATAGACCAGGTCATCAACCATTGCTGAAACTGCTGTCTCATTTTATAAGGAATCTCTCTAAAACTCCATTTAAGCCTTAGTCACTGAAAAGCTAATGGAGCCTAACCTTCTCCCACCCACATGAGTAATTGAAATAAAAACCATTTATATTTAACAAACTTAATTGTATGGTAAAATAAAAAATAGCTGATTTTCACATTTTCTGATTTCAAAATCCAGGATCAATTGGTTGAACTTCTTTTGCTCAGTGACATCTGCCATCCCTGACACTTCATTGTCACCTTCAGCATGACTGGGTGAGTCTGCCAGGCGGTTAACCCAGCAATGGATATGTCCCTTTGCTTTTGATCACTGCAATTTCAACAGACACCACATGGGCTTATGTGCCTATTTGGGTTTTAATAATTTGGAAAAAGTGGATCTTGTATGTGATGAGAGAATATGTGCTCAGTTGGCAAGTTGCTATTAAAAATGGAGGTGGAGGGCTTCTCTGGTGGCGCAGTGGTTGAGAGTCTGCCTGCCGATGCAGGGGACGTGGGTTCGTGCCCCGGTCCGGGAAGATCCGCGGCTGGGCCCGTGAGCTATGGCTGCTGAGCCTGCGCGTCCGGAGCCTGTGCTTCGCAACAGGAGAGGGCACAGCAGTGAGAGGCCCGCATACCGCAAAAAAAAAAAAAAAAATGGAGGTGGAAAGAGAATTCGAGTATGTGAACATATGTGTTTGTGGGCTAATTTCTGTTCATCTGACAATCTTTTCCAATTGACGATATTTTTTTACCTCTGATTTCCCCTGCTCCTCACATATCCTATCATCGCTTTCTCTTTGTCCTGTGTTACTAAGATGGCAGATGTCCCTCTTACCTCATACAATGAGGACACTAATCAGTAGGGTCACTAAAAGAAATAGTAGATTAAATCCTCTATAAGACAGTTATTTCACTTTTAATAGGTTTTGCTAAACTTCATGGGCCAAAACCATTTCTTAGAACTGGGTCTGCTGCTAGAGTTTGAAATAACCTTGCATAAATAATGTTCACATTGTTGTTGTTTCCTCAGAGTACAGAAAGAATTTTAAAGACATCTTTGAGGCAATCTGAATATAGACTACTTCGAGATTTTTATGTATTTTTAATTTTTTTACAATTGTCTTATACACAGATTATTATTGTTATGCCAGTGTGTTTAATAATTTGACGAGATTGAGTGTTTGCATAACACTCAGTTTTGTTTTCATAGAAATCACTTTCCCTTTCCTCCTAATAAATCAACAACTTAAATAACATTTAATTTAATCATGCGGTTGAACTACTAGGTTCATGTGAATGATAAGATTTTGGAGCAAAGAGATTTGACTATTGCTAAGCAGACAAAATTGTGCCCAAAACTGAGTGTATGTAGACATGAGTGTCAGTACTAATTTTTTTCTCTTTTATTTTTTATTAAAAAAATTTTTAAGTCAAATACACCATGTATAGAAAAACTGCAAAAATCATAACTTTTTATTTATAACATCTCAACAAACAGTCATGAAAGGAACAAAACAAAATAACCACCACTGGGGTCAAAGAATTGAACAATATTAGAACCCTATAGCCCACTTTGTACATCCTCTCTGTCACTATCCCCTTCTTCCTCACCCCAGATGACCAGTATCTTAACTTCTAATGCCACACATTCTTTTTTCCCTGATTTTGAACCTGTAAGCAAATCATACAGTCAGAATATTTTTACAAAGGAACTTCAGAGGTGCAAGTTAATCTGGCAAGTGAGTTAAATCGTGGTTGTAGGTAAAGAAAGTTTCTCAGGGAGTACTCTCCACCCAGATATCCTCCAATAAATTTAAATTATAAGTGCAAAATACGCAGCAACAAGTTAGCATTTTTAAGAGTCAAAGGGCACTTTTTTTAATCCCAATCCCGGCACATGTAAGGGTGCAGAGAAATGACCCTTTTCCTGTAGCGTTTCTCAGAGCTTAATAACACTTGGCAAATTGTATTAAAATATTAAAAACATTTAACCCTTGATCTGGTTATTCTAATTCTAGAAATTTCTTTTAAGGAAACAAATAAATATGTGTAAATTATGAACAAGTATCTTTAAAAGAATATTATTTATGAAATTTAAAAAATACCAGATGGTTAGATAAATCATGGGTTAGTGAAAAAAGTAAACAAATACTTGAGGAACTTTTGTGATATATTGTAAATTAGTAAAAAATGAAAAAGCAGGTTATAAACCCGTGTGCCCTCTGTAGGCATGCTAAGAAATTGTGCTTCACTCTTAGTATTTGGCCGAAATCTGCAATTTGCCTTTGACCTCGGCCTGAGCATTTGGAAAGCTAAATAGCTGAATTTTGACTTCAGTGTCATTTCTGGCATTTTGAATTTATGCATGATAAAAACAATCATGTGATTTCTTTGGTTATATTTTATAGAATTTTCCCAGGCTGAATAATGACTCCTAAAGATATCTCTGGAAGCTGTGAATGTTACCTTATATAGCAAAAGAAAGTTTGCAGATGTGATTTAGTTAAGGATCTTGAGATGAGAGATTATTTTGGATTATCAGGGTGGGCCTTAAATGTAATCACAAGTATCCTTGTAAGAGGGAGGCAAAGGAGATTTGACCACAGAAACAGAAGGCAGTTTGACCACTGAAGCAGCTAGCTTTGACAATCAAGGGTCTAGGAGCCAAGGAATGCAAGGAATGCAGCTCTAGAAACTGGAAAATACAAGGAAATGGATTCTCCCCCTGTGCCTCTGGAGGGAACTGGCTCTGCCCACCCCTTTGATATTGACCAGTGAAACTGATTTCAGCCCCATGACCTCTAGAATTGTAAGAGAATGAATGTGTGCTGTGTTAAACCACCAAGTTTATGGTAATTTGTTACATCAGTCATGGGCACCCAATACAATAATCAATGTAAGCAGGAGTTCAGGGTTGCCAAATAGTATCCGCTGTCATTGGTCATGCCCTCTGCATGTTTTTCTAGTTTATTGTTAAAATCCAAATATTCATGTTCAAATAAAGGGAAGCCTCCCTCCCATCTGTACCTGGAATAAAAACTTCTCAGGTGCTGACATTTTGAAATCCTTCCAGTTTCTGTTGTAGTATAAATGGATATTCATTCAACTGCAAAAGTAAGATGCAATAGAAAATGATGTTTGTGAAAGCCTTTAATTTTTTAAAATGATCATTTTAGCTAGACAATATCAAACTTGGTTTGCATTTGCTTGCTTGGATTTTTCCCACACACATATGTACCCAGATCTATAACTACAATCCAAACTTATCTTCCAGGCTCTGGCTTAGGTTCCAGCTGCTTGTTCGGTACCTGAGCTACATGTCACATCTAGTCAGGTAGCTGGATTTGAAAATTGAGAGCCTGCATATTTGTTTACGTGGACCATGCAGTATGATTAAAAAAAAAATAGAAACATTTACATAAAAACCCAGATTTTAACTTGACCATCAAAAGACTGGAAGAGTGTTTTAGCCTGCCTGCCCATTGGAATCACCTAGGGAATTCAAAACAAAACAAAACAAAAGAGATTCCGATTCAGTAACAGTGGTTTGAGCCCAGCTATTGGTATGCATTTAAAGTTCCTCAGGTAATTCTAATGTGTGGTCAGCTGTCAGAACCGCTGAAGCAGCTCTGGCTCTATTTCCTCATGGTGCTCAAGGTTGGAGTGACATCCACATCACCTGGAAATTTTAGAAATGCTAATTCTCAGGTTCCGTCTCAGAACAACTGAATCAGAATCCTTGGAGCTAGGGCCCAGCAATCTGTGCTTTAAGGAACCCATCAGGTGATTCTGAGTCAAGGTCAAGTTTGAGGATCACTGCACTGAAACATAGACCCAACCTATCTCTAGTATTTAGTTCAGCCTATTTTCACTCAATTAGGTTAACTACCTAGTCTCTTAGTTCATATTTTAAGACCCTTGATTGAACTCATTATCATTTTTCAAAATCAAACCTTTTTCTTGAATTTTCTCTTTCTGCTTATAACAAAACAACAGCGACGAAAATTCAGGCATCTGTGATTCCTTGCCTTTTTCCTGTAAAACTATTAATTTTATTTATTGAAATAATTATTACTTTCAACTTTCCAGTGTCCTGACATTTTAGGTCAAGGTTTTAACGAGCACATAGCTGTCATATTTTTTTAATCCAATCTCAGAGTCTCTGCTTTTAACATGTACGTTTATTCCATTTCTATCTATTTCTATTTATTGTGATGACTGATGTACTTTGTGCTTTCTGTTTGTCCTTATATCAGTTAGGATTAGGTTTGGTTGCCCATTAGGGAACATCCAAAATAAATACTCAAAATGGAAATGGATTTCTCTTTCACATAAACAGACATCGTAAATTGCTCATCCAGGGAAGGCATGGTGGCAGAGTTGAAAGATACAGAGGGAATTCCTTTCAGCTTACTGCCCCAGCATCCCTGAACTATGACTCTTGGCTTCCTGGTAAGAGAAGGCTGCCAGAATTCCAACCATTGCATTCATATCCCAGGATTCAGAATGGAGAAAGGGGAGGAAAAATGACAAAGGACTAGGGTCCACTGCATTTTGAGGAGGTTTCCCTTGAAGCTTAGAGCTCAGTGATCAGAGTTTAGTCACATATCCACACTTAGCTGTAAGGAAAAATAAAGACTGTACACTTTTTCTGGGCAACCAGGCTCATAGTTCAAAATCAGTAATTGTAGTAGTAAGAAGAGAGGACTATATTGTAGAGGTAACTGCATACTCCTTTACTTCTTACCTCTCTTCTCTTGTAGTGATTGCAATTTCTCTATTCCTCCATTTTCACCTCTTTTTTTGTTTGGAAGAAATGCTTTCTATTTTTATTAGTCAACCTATAAATTTTAATGCACTTCCCTCATTTAAAGCTCTAAATTTCCCTCTAAGCATGTCTTTAGAAGCATCTACAAGTTTGGAAATAGTATTTTCATTTTCAGGCAATTAAAAATACTTTCTAATTTCCATTGTGATATCTTCCTTGACTTATTGTTTATTTTGGTGTGCATTTCTTAATTTTTCTATTGGTTGGCAATAAACAGCCCCCAAGTCTTTGCAGCTTACATTAGTAAGGCTATATTCTTATGTGCTTACAAATTTAGCCTTGATTTATCTTCCTTGTGAATTGAACTTTTTATCACTATAAGATGTCCCTGTTCATCTTTATGCTTTTTGCCTTTGTTTCCTTTGTCGGATAAATTATACCCACAGTAGCTTTTCTTTAGGTTGGAATTTGCGTAATATATATTCTTCCATCTTCTTACTTACAATCTCTGTGTCTATATGTGTTGCACGTCTCTTTAAATGACCCATTGTTGGGTTTTCTTCATTTGTGCAATTTTACAGATTTTCTATTTTAATTGGATCATTTATTTTATTGACATGTAATATAATGTATTGATAAATTTATGTTTAAAAATTCTATCATCTTACTAAATACTTTTATTTGTTTTACTTGCTCTATTTTTCTTTTCTTACCTTTATAAAAAATTGATTTAAAATTAATTAAGATATTAGTTTTAAAATTAAACTAAACTATGTTAATTTTTCATTTAGTGTACATTCATTTAAATTAATTTAAAAATTATTTATTCTCTCTATTATTTGGGGAATTTTATATTGGGTTTATTATTTTAATAATAGTTCAAAGTCTAAAATTAATTTGTACCTTTACTCTTCCTTGGCCAATCTAAATACGTAGAACACTTTAAACTTGTTTACATGTCTCCCCATATACATGTCATTGCTGGTGGATGTTTATTTAAATATTTGTGTGTGCATGTTAATATTACTGGATATTCTGTTTTCCACTTCAGATCCATTTCATCTCTTTGCCTTATGACACGGCTCTCTTGCCCTCTGGCTTCTGGTTTTGTTCAACCAATAGGAAAGGGAGGGAGGTGCTGACAGGAGAATGGAGTGTAGCAGGAGAGAAAGCCCAGGATACATGCTCCCTTGCTTCTCTCATGGCTGGCTGGCATTCTGGCAGGGTTCTGGCAGGGCTGACTCTTCCTCCTATGACTACGGACCTTGTTGAATGTCCCTCACTATAGAGTGTTGGCTTTATTCACTGGGCTCTGAAAATACCATTTCCACCTCCTGTCTCTTCAGGCTTTCAGGAGTGGTCACTGCTTCTCACCTGTGCAAGCTCTAGGTTCTTCAGTATTCCTTGTGGATTGTCTACCCTTCTGTAAAAAATTCCTTCATTATATCATTTACAGAACTCCAGCCAGGCATGCCTTTTGTTTTTGCTGTGACCCTGATATTATTCCTTTAGAATTTCAGATACATCTTTTTGTTTTGTTTAATTGTATAATTAGTTATGTATAATAACATAATAAGCACTAGCAAACCACTACACAAAACAGAGTACTTTGAAGATAACCTACATGTATACTTGTGGTCCTTCATTCCATTGCTCTGTCCCCTCTCTCCTACCCGGATGAGAAAATTATGAAACCTGTGTTTATTATTATCTTGGCTGACTTCCACTGTATTTCTATGTATTCCAGAAAATGGTATGCATGTGTTTGTGTGTGTGTATGTGTATACATTTTAGTTAGTTCTAACTTTATTTTTTTCTTATTTAAATGTTTTTTGTTTTGTTTTGTTTTTTGGCCATGCTGCTTGTAGGATTGAACCCAGGCCACAGTGGTGAAAGCACCGAATCTTAACCACCAGGCCACCGGGGAACTCCCTTAAATGTTATAGATAGAATTCATTCATATTGTTGCATGTCACGTAGTTTCTTTATTTTGACTGCTGGGTGATATACTTTTCTGATAATAGTTTATTCATCCAGTCTTTGATAATGGGTTTTGGGGGGCTTTGCTATTATGAGCAGTGCTTCTATGAACATTTTTTTTGTATGTGGTACGCGGGCCTCTCACCGTTGTGGCCTTTCCCGCTGCGGAGCACAGGCTCCGGACGCGCAGGCTCAGTGGCCATGGCTCACGGGCCCAGCCGCTCTGCGGTATGTGGGATCTTCCCGGACTGGGGCACGAACCCGTGTCCCCTGCATCGGCAGGTGGACTCTCAACCACTGTGCCACCAGGGCAGCCCTCTATGAACATTTTTGTATACACTTTATTGGCTATATATCTAGAATCAAATTTGATATTTCTTAAGGAGAGGAATGTTAAACTTTGGGATATAATGTCACAGTGATTGTATCAATTTGCACTTCTATCTCCAATGGAAAAATAACCCTGTGGATCCATATTCTTCAGCATTTGAGTATCAGGCTTTTTAATTTTTAATAATCAAAGAGATAGAAGGTGGTATCGCACTGCAATCTTGATTTGTTCTTCTTTTGTCACTAAGTATCTCGAATACTTCATCATATGTTTATTGGTTAGTTTTGTTTTTGTAAAAGCCTATTCACATGCTTTGCACAGTTTTATTGTATTGTCTGTGTATTTTTAAATTATTTTGTAATGTTTAAAAATATATACTTGATTCTAATCCTTAATCATATTACTAGTGTCTTTTCTCAGTTTTGAATCTCTAAATTTTAATTTACATACAGTATATTTTTAATGATCAAAATATTCTTAATTTTAATGCAATTAAATTTATCAATCTTTTATTTTTACAGTCAATGTTGCTTTTTGTGCTTTTTAAAAGAAAACTAATCAAACAACACAGACCAAAGATATGCTGTCATCTTTTCCTACTAAGAACTTTAAATTGTATTTTTCCCTTTGAAGCTTCTTTGGGAATGATTTTTGTGTATGGTGTGAAGTAAAGTTAGTGGGGTGTTGCAGCTGGCTCATCCTAGCTCAGGAAACATGGCTGTTAATCTTTCAGGAATTCGAGAGTCAGGTGACTTTACACTGGTTACTTAAACTCAATCATGGGTGGAGTATTTGCATTACGGGAACTGTCAAGTGCTACAAACCAGTGCAAATCAGGGCCTTTTTTGTTTTGTTTTGTTTTTTTAGAGAGTTGGTTTACCAGCACAGCATTGAGTAGCAGTACTGATTAATCTTCTCTATGTGGATAAGCATTTTTTCAAGTTCCTTTTATTGAATATCTTGCTTTTCTCTAATAACTTGACATGCTATCTTGTCATAGAATAACATTTCATACAAATATATGTGTGTTTTGGGGGGGGTTCTTTGTTTTATTTCTCTGGTCATTTTGCCCATCCAACTACCAATACCACATTGTCTTAATTAGTATGTCTAGCTTTGCCATTAGTAGAAAAAGATTATTCTCTCTGCTCTTTTTCTTTAGAAGAGTGCCTACTATTCTTGGCTTTATACTCTTCCATGTATATTTTAGAATCTTTTTTACTTTATGTTTCATGAAAAGCCATGTGTTGAGATATTGATTGGAATTTGGAAAGAATTAACATCTTCATTGTATAAACATTTCTATCCATGAAATGGTATAGTTTCCCAGTGTATTTAGCAAATCCTTAATATTTCCTAATAAAATTTAAAAATTCCCTGTTGAGATTTGTACAGATTTTGTTAGATTTATTCTTGAGTACTTGATTTTCAAATTTGTATTACACTGGCTAAGCCATCCAACACATTGTAGAATTTAAGTGATGTCAGTGGGCATCCTTCTCTATATCCTGATTTTAAAGGTAGCATTTCAAATGTTTTCCCATTTAGATTGATTTTTGATAGTGGGTTTGTTTATATTTAGAAACTCTTTATTAGTTTAAAGAAGGTTCTTTTCCTACTTTACTTAGAGGTTTTGTTTTATTATGAATGTGTTGAATTTCATAAAATAATTTTTTGTATTACCTTAGATTTTCATGTTTTTTTTCTTTTTAATTCTGTATGTTGTCAGGTACATTTATGGATTTTTCTAATGTTAAAAAACCTTTGCATACTGGAACTAAAGCTAAATTGGATTTGCATTTAATTACTTGCATTGGGAGTGAAAATATAGATACATCTAAAAATGTATGATAATAAAATTATCATATATTAACATCTGTTAGGCTCAGCAAAAACAGTACTTCAAGGGAAATTTTTATTCCTGAAACTTATATTGAAAAAATTCTTCAAATGAATGAAATAACTGCTCATTTTAAGGAGGTAGGAAATCCATAACAGTATATATCTAAAGAAAGTAGAAAGAGGGAACTAATAAGAGTAAAAAAAGCATGAATTAAGTTTTTTTTAAAAGGCAAAATAGAGAAATTCAACAAAGCCAAAACTTGACTTTTTGAAAAATAGAAGATGGAACATTTGAAAGACTGAGCAATAAAAGAGAAAAAGGATACAAAAATATCTTGATAAAATGGGACATGCTTGCAGATAATGTAATAATTAAAATGAAAATTAAGAAAAAACCCACTTTCAACAGCTATGTGTCAACCTATCCAATTGCTCCAACACCATTTGTTGAAAAGACTATTCTTTTTCTACCAACTTGCCTTTGTGCCTCTGTGGAAAGTCAATTGTTCATGTATATGTAGGTTTATTTCTGGACTCTATATTATTCCATTAATCTCTTTGTCTGTGTTTATATCAATACCACGCTGTTTTAATAGCTGTTACTTTATAATGAATCTTGAAATAAGGTAATGTTCATCCTCCAATGCTGTGTTTTTCAAAGTTTTTCGGTTTATTCTAGATCCTTTCTATTTCCATGTGAATTTTAGAATCAGTTTGCCAATTTCCACAAAAATGCCTTCTGGGATTTTAATTGGGATTGCATTGAATTTTCTCTCTTCTCCTTCAGGGACTCCAGCTATGTTTTATTAGATCATGTCTGTATTATTTAGTCATTTACTCACTCTTCTCTATTTTTTGTTAGTATTTTGTCTGTCTAGGCTTCACTATGGAAATTTTCTTCTATCCTAACTAGTTTACTAATTCTTCCTTCAACTGTGTCCAGTTGCTATTAAATAATTCATCTATGCGGCATTTGATAAAGGCCATTTTTAGTTCAAATATTATTTTTTTGTTATTCTTTTCTCAGTTTTTGGATCTCTTCTGAAATTATTAGTCTTGTCTTTTAAATATAGATCTTTTAAAGTCTGTGTCTGATAATTCCAATATCCTAAGTCTCTGCATTGAGAAATGCATTTTGTCTGTTGATCCTTCTGGCTTTTGTTCATGCTGTCTTTTCTTCTTCTGACTGTGCTAGACTTTATGTATTAGGCATTGGATTTAAAATTTTGTTTTCAAATAATTGAAGACTTATGATGATCCTCTCTTCTTCTTAAAAATATTTATATTTGCTATGACCTTTATTTCTATTAGATATATATTGTACCTTCTCATTCTAACCTCTGTGTTCTTGAAAATCTGTTTCATAATCCCCATATCTTGATTTCTCTGTGCTGCATCCTAGATAATTCCTCAAATGTATACTCTATTTTAATTACTCTCTATTCAGCTATTTTTAATCTGTTGTTTAGAGCATCAATTGAGTTTTTAATTTCAATGACTATGTTTTTTTCTTTCTGGAGTTTTGATTCTTTTTAAAATTATCATGGGTTTTTTTTTTGTATTATCTTGTGTTGATTTAAATAAGATGAATATTCTCAAACCTTCATTTAACTGAAGAATTCAACAGAATCACAGATATATTGTGTCTTTATAAACAAATGGTAAAAAAGGAAAGTTTAAAGTTCTTCTGGACTAACAACAAAACCTCAAATAATCTGTCAATTCAAATAGTATTTCTTGGGCAAACACGTAGAAGTTTGTTGAGGTTATATTTCACAAAACACAGCAACAACCGCCAAAATCTGAATGTCTTAAAAGGCTTATTTGTATAAATAACACTTCCAAGAATGTGTTATGAAATAGAACAGGATTATTCATTTTTATACAAATCTCCATACTGGGAAAGAGAATCATATTGAGATGTTTTTGTAAATGTTCTCAATTTACCACTTTATCAGAACTAAACTTAAGACATGAAATTGTATCTGCTCCTCTGTATTGTAAGGAGAAGAAGAAACATTTTATTATTATCTTTCTGATATTCCTTTCATTAGCATTTGGGAGGAACTGCAGTTTCAAGTCTAAGTGATGTAACACAGACAAAGAGTAAACGCCTTTGTTTATGAATTCTCAAAGAAGGAAGAAATTTTTTTTACACCCACAGCCTAGACTAAGGAGCTGTTTGACCATGCTGTTGCCTCCCCATCCAGTGATTCAAAGGGCATATTTTTCTATTACATTCTTTAGTGAATGTAAGCCATTCAACCATGTGGGGTCTTAGTTCCTACCTCCTCTTCCTGCAACCTTGACTGCTCCCCTTACTTGGCTATTAAACCCTTTGGCTATCAAGGCAGCACATTCTCAAGAGCAGGAACAGTTTGTTTACCTCTCAATTTTAAGTTTCCTCTTTGTTCTTTTGGCTTCTGGAATTTTTTTTTTTTACTTTCTTATTGAGCCAAGTATGCATTCGACAGTTACTTATTATATTTTTATCTTGCGTTTTCAGTTGTGTTTTAGAAGGAGAATTTCCCCATGATCTAGCCTGCTATAATGAGTGAAATGGAAATTATTTTTCCAAAAAGAGCACAGTCATTTAAAAAAAACTAGTTCATTCATAAGACTACTAGATTTTTACACTTGCTCATTTTTTGTTTGCACATAATTTTGAGAAACTTTTTTTAATAAATGGCAATCAATATAAGAAAATATTCATACTCTCTTATATATGGTATATATTGTTTATTATTACTTACAAGCATAAAGGTGTATGTGTATAGAAACCTCTTTCCTGATTTGGAGCTTTTTTTTTTTCAGTTTTTCCCTTTTATAGAAAATTTTAGTCAATTTATATTAAAATTACAAAATCACACAAGATCATATTAGTTTGTTATCACTCCAATACTAAGTTTAATACTTGTACTTAGAGTTCCAGGTTGAACCTAAACTCAAGCTAAAATCTACCAGTGTTGAGATATTTTGAATGTGTCCAGAATACTGATCATATTGACCCATCAGGAGCATTTTTAAAGGAAGGGCTAAGATCTTCCTGGGAATAACTCTAAGTGAGGATAGCACCAGAGAAACAAACTGAGGTCTATAGTAATGCTTTGATTGTCAGAGATGAGAGTTGAATCTGATCACAACTTGCCATTTGCTATTGAGATTTGCTCCTAACTCAGCACCCCTTCTCCCAAACATGGGTTTTCATCATAATGTAAAGAGAGAGTAGGCTGAAATTAATTAATAGAAAACTGTTAATTGGGGCTTCCCTGGTGGCACAGTGGTTGAGAGTCTGCCTGCCGATGCAGGGGACATGGGTTCGTGCCCTGGTCCGGGAAGATCCCACATGCCGCAGAGCGGCTGGGCCCGTGAGCCATGGCCGCTGAGCCTGCGCGTCCGGGGCCTGTGCTCCACAACAGGAGAGGCCACAGCAGTGAAAGGCCTGCGTACCGCAAAAAAAAAAAAAAAAACAACTGTTAATTAATGAAAAGTCATTCTCCCACAGACACAAAGAAATTGCAGGGGTATTTAATTTACCTGTTACTCACATGATAAAGAGAAATGCAAGAGTTAAGAGAGAGAGAAAGACTCTCCCACAGTGGCTTTGGTACATTAATGAACCCAGAAAATACATTATCACTGGTATTTTTGAAGACTCCACTATGTCAGTCGTGGCAGCAGAGATGTAGCGCCCATGCAATGCCCAGGAGGTAGGGTAGCCATGGAGATAGGAGAGCATTCAGGCAGCAGAGGGTTGTTATTGGCAGCTTAGTGACCACCAAGAGAGAGATTGTGTCCTTGGCTCTAAGATCAGCTTTTCTTTAGCTGTAAATGGCTGCAGCCAGGTGCTCTCAGATGACTTTATGGACAGCAAAAGCCTGGTAAGAACGCTCGCTAAAAGGAATAGATCACAAAACGGGAAACAGATGAGACAGAATGTGAACTGGTGGTTGCCAGGGCCTGAGGAGAAACTGATTAATGGGGAAGGAGTTTTACTTTGAAGTGATGGAAATGTTTTGGAACTAGATAAGGGTGGTGGCTGCACCACATGTGAATGGACTAAATGTCACTGAACTGTTTCCTTTAAAATGGTTAATTTCATGTTGTAAAAATTCACCTCAATAAATTATTTTAAAAATATAAAGAGGAAGCAGATAGAAACTTATTACTGACCACATGTGACAACCCAAGGACTATACCAGTTAATGGATGATTCTTTGATGAGGCTGTAGACCTTGCAATACCATGGATACTAAAAGCCTGAGAAACTGTTTTTATTACTTTCAAACTGACCCAGGAATGGCTGCCCTGGGGAAATATGAGTTTCATGCCATTTAAAATATTTTGCTCCCATGTCCTATTGTTTCAGTCTCAATTCTTAGATATTGTGACAACATAAATAATGATTAGCATGTATTGGATAACACTTCAAGAATATTCTAAAAGGATAAATTTGTATATTTTTCTTGTTGTTTCTGAAGGATAAAGAATGATTTGCCTCAAGTTCCCCCTCATTCAAAGAATAAAACAAGAGTCGGTATTAATCTAAAATCTTTCCTAAGTTGCTCTGATTAGTTTTGGAAAGCGTTTGAGAATCGGGAATTCTTTTCTCTCTGAAGTCAGACTACTATGACTTTAAAGCACTGAAGAGCAATTTAGAATATGGAGTTTAAACATTTTAAAAATAAATGGTGTGTGAACATAGGAAATGGTTTCCCTCAGGCAATAGTGTCATGATTTGTCCTCAACCCAGATTTCAAAGCTTCCCTCTAAACCATTGGGGGTTGTTTCTCCCAGGATACAGCTTTCCTAGGCAAAAAAGCAATGGCACACTTCTCTCCCTCATGTTCCTGTATGAAGACTAATTTTTTAAATAAGAGAGTCATGAACTCCCTAAGCAATTATAATCTCCTAACATTATCTGTGGGCGATGCAAACTGTTTCTCAAAAAAAATGGACTTCAAAAGTTCAAAGTCCTGGGGCTTCCCTGGTGGCGCAGTTGTTGAGAGTCCGCCTGCCAATGCAGAGGACGCGGGTTCGTGCCCCGGTCTGGGAGAATCCCACATGCCGCGGAGCGGCTGGGCCCATGAGCCGTGGCCGCCAAGCCTGCGCATCCGGAGCCTGTGCTCCGCAACGGGAGAGGCCACAACAGTGAGAGGCCCGCGTACCCAAAAAATAAAAATAAAAAAAGTACCAGCATACAGAGATTCCACTGTGTTCCATAGAATTGCAAGTTATTCATTCCTTACCACTTGACCCCAGTGTACCATTACATGGTATCAGAATTAACATTATGTAACTTTTTAATTTCAACTACCATATGAGTGAGGACTGACCTTATAGATATTTTTTTATGTACCTCCATATATGGGCTATCACTGATATGTGCATGGACAAGTTCTTTTACCCCAGTCAACATATAGAAAGAGACTAGTGGCATTCTCCCTCAAAAGTGTAAAATAGGAAATTCATAAAACTGAGTAAATTAAATCCTTTTTTGTAAATGTAGACTCAAGGACACAGAAACCTTGGTGTATCAAAGTCTCTTTTAGGCAGCTGGCTTAGAAAGGCATTTTGCTTAGTAAGTCCATACTAAATCCCATTGCAGTCTGGATTCATACCAATGAAGTATCCAGTAGCTGATGATTCCATTCCATCTGCCTAGAATTCTACACTCTAGTATTTTAAACTATTGGAATTCTGTTCATTATTCAAAATCAAACTTTCAGAAAATTACATTAGCCAAAACAAAAAGAGCAACAATGACAACTGAAGTTATTATGAACCTAATTCTATTCTAAGTGCTTTATAAATATGGATTGAAAGTACTATTCTCCCCATTGTATGGATGAAAAAAACCGAGGTTTCGTGAGGTCAGTAATATCCTCAGAGTCCTACTGTCTTCCTAGTCCTTCCCAACTCACCATTCCAAATCAATTTAGTCCCTACCTTCTTTGACTTGCCACCTCCTATAGAAATGTGTTAATACCTTGATACATCTCTTAATTTAGCTCCCATACATATCCTTGCTCATTCTTCCAGCAGCTTATAAATTGAGGAAATGGCCCATCTCACTCAGCTTTGTATCAGATGTGGTTCAGAGGGAAGTGCCTTGCACATAATAAAATATTTCATAATCATTTTTAAAGTTTTGTAAATTATTGATATTGATGTTAGAGAAGTACTTAGATTTGGGTGTATACCACCCAGTATTCATCCTCTGAACAGCTAATGTTTTATTGCTTTCAGATTACCTGAGCAATGGCTCTACGTGAGTTGCCACAGATAAAATATTCATATTATAGTTAAGAACCAGGGTCCCCAACCAGCACACCTGGTCCAAAGAATCTTCAGAAAGTCATCAGCACCATAGTTTCCATTCATGAGACTGTGGTTAACCCAGTTAATAAAACAAGAGACTTGGTGTTCCTCTTTGGTTAATATAGGAGGATACTTCCCACGAAACTTTGTTTATTTGCCTTGAGAAGCAAGGAGACCATGACCATGTCACTGGGCCAGTATTCTTAATTTGTGGCAGCTTTGCATTGCCAGTTTTTGTTATCTTAGGTTGAGGTTAATTTGTTCTGTGACCACATTGTCTTTCTGCCAACTTTATTTTCATGTTCTGAATAACTAAATATGTAGAAGTTTCAGTGACTGGAAAAATATTACATTTCCTCCTCTCATCCCCAAGCAAAAGAGAGAAAAGATCTCTGCATATCTCTCATAATGCAGTTTAAAAGTAGAAAACCCTGAAGAATTTTTATGGATTTTTTTTCAAGCGAATATTATGAATAGGTTACCTTATCATCTCCACATTTGGAATCATATTATTTACATCTCTGCTTAGCATCGATTGGGCTGGCATTCTTCTACTAGATAGAAAGCTACTATTCCTTGACAGAGAGAGAGAGAGGCTGCTACTTCTCTTCTAAAATCCATTATTCTCATCTTCCATAATAATAGGTTTGAGGCTGACATGTGAGTGCATGGCACAGTTCCAGAAGTTATATGTGCCAGTTTTTGGTCTAGGACTTCAGGCATCAAGTATACCTCTTCTATCTCCTCTTTCCTTTTCTACCAGCAGGAAGCTAGATGAGATGGGAATTCAGCCCCGACCAGAGTGAAAGTGACAATGACAGTGTCAACTGGTGATAGCGCCTAAGGGGTGGCATGACAATGACTTCTGGAATATGGCTTATGAATGACCTCAAGGAGTAGGGTTCCCCTGCAAACCTGAAGTGAACTCATAGGAACATTTATGGGAGAGGGACAAGGACAGTTTTTATCTGGATTTTTGGAAATCATTTATAATTGTTTAGTCTTGCCCTGACAAATACATCTGTGAGTGGATACCCCTGTTGTAAACTATTGTCATAACTACAGAAGTCATCAAAAGCAATTGAATACCCAAACACTCTAGTAGCAAAACTCAATCTCTCACCATTTATTTTTTGGTCTTTTTAATTGAGTCAGTTATATCTACATCCACATGATGTAGAATTTTGTCAATTCATAAGGAATGTTTGACCTTCTGTTCCAGATTTTCCACTATGATTACTAGAGATCAAAAAGTCTGCTAAATTTAATCAAAACTTGATATCAGGTTGGCAACCACTGGCATGAACACACTCTAGACTTTGTTATCTTGCATTTTAGCTTTAACTTTACATACATGAATTCTGTAATTCTCTTCCATGATAGAGATCAAGAATCTTTTCATTGTTTCATTAAAATTTTACCAAGCACTCTAATTTTTTTTTTTTTTTTTACTTTCCTAATGTTTTGGTCCAGGGGTTAGCAAAATGTTTCTGTAAGGGTGAGATAATAAATATTTTAGGCTTAACAGGCCATAGGCTTCTGCACAACTATTCACCTTCACTGTTGTAGAGCAAAAGGAACTTATAGATTACACAGAAATGAAAGGATGTGACTGTGTTTCAGTAAAACTTTATTTACAAAAAAAGATAGTCAAGCTGGATTTGGTCCACAGGTCATAGTATGTTGGCCTATGCCTTAGTCTATATACGAACAAGGATAGCCTGGATAATTATTTCAACTTCACCCTGTCTGTGCCCTCCTGACCTTTAGCCCCATCTATCTTGACAGTTTTTTATCCTGTCTTGATCTGCTTTCCTCACTTTTGTTGCCAGGCTTCTAAAGACATCTGGAATAAAAATGTATCCGGATTAGAGCCATTTCACATTTTTATTTTTAATATCTGCTCATTTCTCTGTTTGTCACTAGTCAACACTCTTTCCCATTCCTACTCTAAACCTGCCATTAATTGTCCTAGATAATGACAAGCTGTTCTCCAAAGGGGTTGAACCAATTTACACGTCAGTAAGCAGTAACTGAGATTCTCATTGTTTCACATCCTTGCTGATGTGGCAGACTTTTGATTTTTTGCCAGTTTATCGGTTGTGAAACAGAGCCAGTGCATTCCACAGCTTCAAGGGGATGACACTCATATTTGAGTTCATAAGGATGGTGCTCCCTAGAGTTGAGCAGTGGGTGATCCATGCAGCTATATATAGCAACGCTGGAATGAAGCATATCTCAGTGTGAATGTAATGTAAAATTGCTTGATTATTAATGAGTTTGTTTAATGGCTACTCATACTTCTTCATTTGTGAAGCATATATATTCATGACTTTCACCCAATTTTAAAATCTTCCTGTAGTCTGTATACTAGGGCTTTGTGGGTTATATGTCTTACATATATCTACTCTCAATTTGTGGCTTGTATTTTTACTCTTTTGAGGGTGTCTTTGGATGAACAGAAGTTTCTTATTTTCATGAAGTCAATTGTATCATTTTTCTTTTATGGTAAATGCTTTTAATGTATGATTTAAGGAGTTATTCCTTGTTCTGAAGCCAGAAAAAAATTCTCCTAGATTATCTTCTAAAAGTTTGAAAATTTTACCTTTCACATTAAAGTTTTTTAACTAGCTGGAATTGATTTTTGTCTGTGTGTCATACAGCATTATTTATTGAGTAGCTCCTTTTTTGTCCTTTTAATCTCAGTCATAAATTAAGTTTCAATACATGCATTACTTTGTTTCCATTTTCTTTGAGTCAACTTAGTCCTTGTCCAAATATACATTTTTCATTCACATAGTGTATGTTCAATTTTGAATACTGCTTCTTTATTTCAGAAGTTATCTTATTTTCAATATTTCCACTTTGTTTTATAACATTGTGCCTATATACCTTTTTTCAGCATTTTTGTTTATCCATTCCCTGTTACTGGTCAGTTAAGCTTTTTCCAATATATTGATACTACAGAGAATGTTATAATGGACATTTTATGTACATATCTTTTTCTTCTGCCAAATAATATCCTAAGGATATAATCCCAAGAGTAGGAATATTGAGTAAGAGTAATGATATTTTATGGTTTTAAATACCATAAGTTAAATATTGCCATACTCAATTCCAAAATCATGATTTCATTTTAACATTTTAATTTCCTGCCTCCAAGTTATTAGTAATGCAAAGGTACTTTGGTTTAGTTTCAGTAAGCATTTATTGGATTGCCAATGAGGCTAAATAGGTTTCCTTGAGTCTGTGTATTGTGCATGTCTCTTCATGAGTGGGTCTCCCGCTCATTCTCTTTATATTGAAGTCTTGGTGCTTTACATAAAAATTTGAATGTGCTCTTTATAGGTTACAGATTTAGACTAGATACTGTATAACTTGATTTCTTTTTTAAAGTACTAACATTTATTCTAAGCGCCTACTTAGTCTGGTTTTTTTTTTTTTTTTTCATTCCATCATATTGGACAAATCACACAAGATCCTCTTCCAGCTGCATTTTGGCACAGAAGTGGCATCATCTCTCTGAAACAACATCACTTATACCTCTGGGAACTAGAGATTGAATTACAGCTCTGCTCAAGAGTTACCCGCAAAGACTGGCTTCACAGATGAGGGTTTGAAGTTTCTGTCTCATTCAAAGCAGTGGCAGGCATATCAGCAGAGCACAGCGAGTCATCCTCATCCTTTCGTAGCACTCAGCTTAGCTGGCAGGTCACATCTGACAGTGCCCAGCTTTTAGATGAAGGAACATCAAGTGCTATGTTAGCTAATTACAATACACTAAGCTTGGAACCTGACTCCCAGAGTACTGAGGAGGAAATGCACACACAGCCTCTGTTTCTTCACACTGGCTATTCACCAGGGTGCAATAAACTATATAAATTTCCTTGGACTGAACCCCAAGGAAAACTAAAGCATATCCTGCTTCTTCAATCATTCATTTTAGTTAAGAATGGGACCTTTCACTTGCTTAGAAATTATGGTGGAGAGTGTTTCATAGATAACATCTGTCAGTCTTCGTTCTCCCTCTCCCCTTTCTCCTTAACACATCTAATAAGTCACTGAAGCGTGTCCATTCAGGATTCATACATTTGGATATAGCCTCTCTTCTTTAGCTCCATTGTCTTAGTTCAGGCCCTTATCATCACTCATGTAGATTACTTTAATTCCTATAAGTACATCTCTCTTCTTCCACTTTTATCTGACTTTTATCCTCTACATTAGTGAGAACATTTTCAACTACAAATACAGAAACCAAATTCAAATTATGTTTATGAAATAAACAACAAAATATAATTTACTAAATAAGAAAACTGAAGAAGAGAGTTGGTTTCAAGCATAGCTAGACACAGGTGTTCAAATGATGCCATCAGAATTCTGTCTCTCTTTCCATCCCTCAGCTCTGCTTTTTTCACCGTTGGCCTCCTTGGTCAGGTTCTGTCCACATAGTGACAAAGATAGCCAAGGAGCCACAGGCTCACATGAATAAGTCTTTTAGGTAGCAGTTCCAGAGAAAAAAGCATGATGACCACTAGCATGTATGTCATCCACCCACCCCACCCCCAAAGATTTATATTAAACTCTCATGGGTCAGGGTTCACTCCTGGGCCAGTTTGATTAGCCAGCTTGTGCCATGTGCCCAACCCCATGGTGGAGAGGTGGAAACCCTTGCTTACTACCCCACCAAAATTACAAGGAGCAAGGAAGGGGCAGTATTCCAAACTAAGGGTGGTAGGACCGACTGAAAACTAATAGATGTTCATTAAATATGGCCACCAGAATTATCTTTTTAAAGTAAAGTTATAATCATGTCTCTAGTTCCCTGCTCAAAAAACCTTCAAAGGCTTCCAGTTTCTCACGAGATGACGTCCAGCCTTCCTGCCTGGTACATAGGTACACCAGACTAAAGACTCATCCTACCTTCCCTGTCATCTTCCATACATTCTCTAACATATTTCAAGTTGTAAATCATCCATGCCATATAAATTGTCATTGCCTTAATATTCTTAATATATTTTAATCTTTTAAGTTTCTATAATTTATAACGTTGCACCCTCTACCATGAAAGTCTTAATTCCTCTTCTCTGAATGGCTTAAATATTACCTTCAATTTTACTTCTTCAAGTCTTTCTAGGCTCCACCAGTCAGTTGCTAACCCTTCTATTACTAGAGCATCTTGCACTGATCTTGCTTATTATCTGAATCATATTGTTTTGTGGTTGTGATTATCTATCTGTTTTCTGTCCTAGACTTTGAGCACCTGGAGGACAGGAGCTGTTTCTTAATTGTCTTTACTCTCTGTATACCCAGTCCTGTACCTCCTAGGAAATGTCTGAATAAACACATGCTGATTGACTGAAAGCATGCATGCAATGAGATCGCAAGTTTTTGTGTTAAAAGGTTATTGAAAGCATGATGTTTCCAACCAAGTGAATCTAGTCCCTCAAAAAATAATTGGTACTAAGGGAACTCATCTTATAATGCGGCTCAACAGGGTGGCAGATGTTGGCATAGTAACTTATTTGCAATGCTGAAGACATTCTGTGGTTTGGAAACGTTTCCAAATAGTGGAGTGAAATGTTACAAAACAATCCAAGAGATTATAGGCTTGAATAATTCAGTATATTAAAACTATTTCCTTCTGGACTTGGATCCCCTGGCTACTATGCAATACTCTATATTTCGACCTGCTAATAGAGGAACTGCTGTTTTAAGACTCACATATTTTAGATAAACTAGGGTATTATATGTTCGTGAAATAATATGCTTTAAATAACATTCTGATTTCTTTCATGTTTTCCTCTCATCAATATCCACAAAATAATTGTTAGAGAACAGAAGACAACCATTTTAGCAAGGCTTGAACTATTATTATCAAGCACATTCAGAAATTTTTCACAATGTGGCCTCTTTCTCAGAGCAAGCCCCCACTGGCTCCCTCAAATCTTTATGAAAGAGGTGATTATCTCCACTAAGGCCACAAAAGTCATAGAATTCTAGGAGGCACTGTTTACATATAAAATAATTGAGCACCATGGAGTTCACTGTGTTTACTAGGTTCTGGGGTATATAAGTTAAGGTTGAATTTGAGTTTTTATGCAAACAGCGACACCTACCCCAAAAGTGCTCTATGGTTACCACCACAGTAACCAAATATAAACAAGACCTCAGGTGTACACACAGGGTGTATGCATTTTTACAAAAGACCGTATACAAGTGCTTTTGGGATTGTGATGAGATTCAAGGTTATGAGAATGCAAAGGGAAAAGATAAAGCTATGGGTTGCATAACAGCAAGTGTGGAAATTAGTTTACACTCCTTAGCAGCACCAAATAATGCTGACTCACTGTGCAAGAAATTAAAGGTCAAACCTTACACGTAGATTAAATCCAGGGAAAACTGCATTTTTCTCAGGTTAAAGTGGTCTTTGTCAACAGATGTTGTATAAGTCACATTCCCAATTGGGGCTTTTATTTAGCATATTAAATTATCCATCAAGACAGATAGATTCAGAAGTCTATGAGGCCCATTTTGTGGTGCCATCTATCAGGAATGTCACAGTTAGGATGTGTTCTCTACCGACAAAATCTTTCCTTTTATTTTATATATATATATATATAATCAAGTGGGTGTATCCTTTCAAAAGGTTTGAACATATAAGGTCTTAAGGCTGGAAAGTGCCACAGAGAGCATTTCATTTTACCATTTTATTTTGCAAGTTAAAGAAGTAGTAAAGAACTATTCACTAGGTAACGTAAACTACCTGTAAAAGTACTGAGTTCCAATTATTTGGGCCAAACGGGAAACCAAGAATGGTTTGCCATTGAATCCAGTCTCCCTGCAGTGATAATGACCAAGATTATTGAACAGTTTTCAAAACTTCCTTGTTTTTCAGTTAGCACTTTAAATTTTCTATAGTGTTTTTATAATCTTCAGGAATGTGGGACAAATAATCAGGTGGGGGATGAGACAGTCTACAGGGACCCAAAATAGATACAATATTTGAATGTCCCATATTTTAGGAGTCTGCTTCGAACTATAGATTACTGCTTTCTTTTCTTTTACTTTTTCCTTCCTCACTTCACTGGAAAGATATTTTGCCCATTTTCTTCTGCTTCATATCCTGAGTTAATCTGAAAGAAGATTCTGATCTACATTTTTGGCTCCTTAACGACTAGATTTCTTGATATAGTCTCAAGTGTTAGTTCTTTGATCTTCCACGGAAGACTGCTACTCACAGAGGGAGTTATTGTGTGTGCTGGAGTTTGGGGGAAAGTGTGCTTGGAATAACCCTACCTCTGTTCTATGTTACTGCTCCGATCTTTATCTTTTGTCTCTTAGTATTCTGTAAGCCTGTTTCAGCTGTTGCCAGCATTACTCGCTGATAGCTTAAACACATTTAGAGAGATGTGTTGATGAATAATGGAGAGTGTCATTCATTCATCTTTCAGTTCTTTGTGATAAACAACTGATTTTCCTAATAGTTAACATGCTTGAAAAGGCTTATACTAAGATTATAATGTAGGATTAAGGGAATGCCAACTCTCTCAAACAAAATCCAGAACCTCAAAAAGATTTTTTTTACTGGAAGCAAAGTCTCCATAGAGAGGTCCATTTTGAACCAAGTGGCTCCAGATTTGTTCTCTCAAGTTTCCCCTTTCCAGTGGCGCTGGTTTTTCCTGATACTATAGGTTCCTCTCACTACAACAAAGCCAGGCTAGATTTTCAGACTTTTAATAAGTACATAGAAAGAGCAAAAGAGAAATAAATACAGAAAACATAAGATTTGTTTTCTTCCAGGGAAAGATGTGTGGATCTCTTTTAAGACCGGGAACTAGCCTTATTTCCTTAAATCCCTGACACTTAACACAGTCTTGACAGATAGTAATTGTTTTATACACCTTAAATGAATGAATACATGAGTGCCTAAAATACTAAGTAATTTGGATAACAAAGTACACATGGCTATCATGCAAGTAGATTCTACAGCTTGAAGTTTCTAAACTCCAGCTCCAAAAGACTGGACTGATTTCATAGTCCCCTTGCTTTAGTTCCTTATTTTCTTGGTCTGACTGCTGCTCACATGGAAATCACCATCTTAAAACCCTAGCCTTCCAATTGTTCCCAGGACATCTGGGCCAAGTCATGACAAGGAGAGGCAGATGCCCCTCTGCTACTCAGTGAAGTTCCAGGCTCTTGTACAGATGGTTGACACCTGGGATGTCTCCATCCCCTCCAAGTCATGCTCTATGGCACAGGCAGAATTTTCTTTTAAAATACCAAAAGGAGAAGTAGAGACTAGAATGGTAGTTACCAGGGGCCGGCGGGGAGGTGAGGGGAGATGTTGGTCAAAGAGTACAAACTTCCAGTTATAAGATGAATAAGTTCTGGGGACCTAATGTACAGCATAGTGACTATAGTTAATTATATTGTATTGTATGCTTGAAAGTTGATAAGAGTAGATCTTAAATGCTCTCAACACAAAAAAGAAATGGTAATTATATTACTTGATGGAGGTGTTGGCTAACACTATAATGGTAATCATTTGCAATATATTCATGTATCAAATGAGTATGTCATACACCTTAAACTTACACGTTATATGTTAATTATATTTTAATAAAGCTGGAAAAAAGTGGGCCGATGTTTCTGATCATAGGTAGTTTGAGGTCACTGTTTTTGTGATGAGAAATATTTAGATCAGATTTTACAATAATTTCCATCAGACTATTTATAGTGAGAAAATTAATTTAAATGTCATCTGTTTAATTATTGTTTGTCACCCTTAATTAAAATGTTAATTGAGCACAAAATAAAATAAGATACCAAAGGATCACACTCCATTTCTTTGTTAAAAACTCTTAAACAGCTTCAAAATCCCCCAATCATTTTCAAGGCTTACAAATCATTTTTAAATGGCTTTCCAATTTTAATATGGCTTGAAACAGTATTTTTCAAATGACAAATCAAATAATAAGCCAAATTAATTGTCCAACTAAAATGTAAATGATATCAATTTAGTGGGTTAAGATAAGCATTTTTATTACCGAGTCCAAGCTTGTACTGCTCGCCACACAACAGGCCACTAAGTCAGGAAACAAGGTGTTGGGACAAGGAATGGAGACTATTCAGAAAGCCAGCAGACTGAGAAAATGATGGATGAGTGTCCCAAAGAACCATCTTACCTGAGTTAGAGTTCATGCCTCTTTTACACTAAAAGGAGAGGTGGTGTGGTTGGCTGTTGCAAACTTCCTGGTGCTGGCCAGACCCCCAAGGGATTGTGATAATCCTTTGCTCTTGCAGCTGTCCACGTAGGTCTAGTCACGATGTTCCTGTAAACTCTTAGCAAGACGAACGCTATTCTCTGTTCTGCATTTTTTTAAATCTCTGTGTGAATGAAAGGTGTTATACCTCTAAAGGTCAAGCCTGGGAGGCAGAGCCTTGAGGATGGGCTATCATGTTTATTTCAGGCAAACATTCTTTTACAAAGGTGCAAAGCCATTATAACTAAGCACAGGCAACAGAGCACAAAGTTTAGAGCTAAAAGAATAGATCCAATATGGAGTTAGATTTGTACTTCTCTGTTAAATTTTTAAAAATAAAATTCAGTAGGATATAATAGAGTGTACTGCATGTAGTAAGGGTCAGTATTATTTCAAGAAATTTTTCAGTTATCCCTATATGATATAAAATATATACTATATTAAATATGATATATGAAAAATATCCTATCACATTCATACATTAGCTCAATAAGTATTTTCTGGGAAAAAAATGAATGTTGCTGAAAGAAATCATCTCTGAGAAATAACTGTCATGGCAATAGGCATACAATAGTAGATTCTTGAAAAAGAAGCAGCATGACTAAGTCAGAGAACAACTTCTAAGGAGGAATGCCAGGGCTCTGTTATCATCAGCAGGGTGCTCTTCTCAGATATCTTTCCAAACCTGGCTGTAATGGCGTGGTTGGATAATGATGCTTTGGGTCCATCAGTCTTAAGGTGAGAGTGCTTAATAAGGAGGATTCTCAGTATAATTGTGATTTCTTAGGAGTAGTCCCAAGTTCAGAATCACAAGCCCTTTTCGATTCTTTGCGCCTATGTACTTCATAGTGATGTAGTAGAGGATCTACTGTTAGGTATCTTTTTCCCAGGATCCTGTATGATGTTAGAAGATCCATTGGCCTAGTTTTTGCTCTATATTTTAGGAGACTGTGTACCATAAATTATATTGGCTGAGCCTGTTCTGAACCAAGTCATTCTATTAAGAGAAAAAGGCTTTGAGAGAAAAAATAATTCGTCCCTAATTTAGATACCTTCTATAGGTCAGGAAATGACAGAATAGACAACCTGGGTTAATATATCACAGGAATTACCAACTAACCAAACAATCTTTAAAAGCTAGTCAATGATTACTTTAAGGATTATCCTCAAAACCTTTCGAGAAAAGGGTTAATTTGAGTATGTTTACCTACTAGGGAACACAAACCATACATCAAATTCACATGCATTTGTGAAATTTTAGCTAATTACTGGCAGTAGGAAACAAAAAACAGGTTAATAAACTATCCTCCACAGAGGTCAATGACTGTAATAGGTAATCAAAATGTAAAGATATTCATTGCAAATGACTTTTTAATTTTTCTTCAGAAGTTCACAATGTATTAATCACTCCAATTTGGAAAATCCTAACATGGAATTGAGATACAGTTCACAATCTAGTAATCGCCCCAACTGGGAAAATCTTAAACAAAAACTTGAAATGCTGGATCAAGGAAAGATAACCCTGATTTGATTTGGGAGTCCAGAGCCCCCATTCCAGCCCTCCAAAAATCAGCAATGGGACCCTGAACAGGTGCAGGCTCTTGGGCTCTCAAGTCCCCTCTGTCTCCAGCTGGGAAACAATGCTTTGGACTAGATGGGCCTTCCATTCAGTCTTCATCATGCATAATTCTATGTGCACTTTATACTCCCAAGGTGCTCATTAAGGTACTGATTTGCCATGGATGATAACAATCTGACTCAAGTGACATATCTAAAGAGAGCAAATGAAACATTAACATGAGTTTTCCCTACTTAAAAAAAATAATTTTCTATGCAAGTGTTTAAGGAATTACTGACTAAAGTTTTCTCCGTTAAATATAATGTGAATAGACAAATAGATCCCCATCTTCCTACCAGGTTGCAGATTAAATCCTTAATCATCAGCTTGTATTGCTGAAAGTAGTTGGTATTAAGCAACTTTCAACTTTCCCTGAAGCAATCTTGGTCTCAAAGTCAAGATGCAGACAGCCTCTTTGTTTTGTTTGTTGTCTTTGGCTGCGTTGGGTCTTCATTGCTGCGCGCAGGATTTCTCTAGTTGCAGTGAGTGGGGGCTACTCTTTGTTGCGGTGCGAGGGCTTCTCATTGCAGTGGCTTCTCTTGTTGCAGAGCACGGGCTCTAGGTGCGCAGGCTTCAGTAGTTGTGGCACGCAGGCTTAATAGTTGTGGCTCGCGGGCTCTAGAGCGCAGGCTCAGTAGATGTGGCACACGGGCTTAGTCGCTCCGCGGCATGTGGGATCTTCCCGGACCAGGGATCGAACCCATGTCTACTGCCTTGGCAGGCAGATTTTTAACCACTGTGCCACCAGGGAAGTCCCAGACAGCCTCTTGATTTTTACATATTTGATATGTAAGCAGTAAATCTGTAGATATATATTTTTGCAATTAGGCATCACATTAATGACACTGCATTTTGAGGCAGGTAAAGAGGAGGACTGATTCCATAAATGTGGTGATATATGATAACAAGGAATAGTTGCTTAATGGTGAAACACTTTCTCCTGTATAACACTGGGAAAGGCATGTCCGAAGTGCTTTGTCATTATATGATGACTGGGGTTAAATTAGTTTGATGTTAACGTTCATAGTTAAGATAAAGGTTACTGTTTAAAACACTCCCTCCTCCACACCCCAGCACCCTGGGGTTGAATGCTTAGTGGTAGGATATTACCGGTGTGACTGAGTTTTCTAAGGAAAACTTCTTACCTTAAGAGAAAGCTAAAGATACATGCAGAAATTTTCTAGAAAAAAGATTTGATTGTTTTCCTATATTCATACTAGACTATATGATATAACGGGAGATTATTTTAAATAATACTTCATCAGATATTTACTGAGCATCTATAATATTCCAGACACTATGCTGTGGGGTTATTTATAAGGGCAAGAAAATGCAGGAAAAGTCCACTCAGGGAGTTGGCAAAATACTAGAGAAATAATGGTTAGGTAAATGTTCTTGACTTTTAAGACCCTGGTTTGTTTTGAAGACAGCTATTAGACCTAATGACCTTAGCGATTTGTTGCCATATAATTATAAAATTGTGCTCTAAGTTATGTTTCGATGATAATTTCCTCTCTTCCGGCTCTCTTTCTTTGCTTGATTAATTACTACTTCAGGTCTTAGTAATACTCGGACTTTACTCTGGGAAACCTTCCCCAACCCTTAAGACTATTTGGGCTCTTAAAGCGCCCAATGCCCTTTAACCATAGAACTTACCACAGACTAGGGTGTCTATGAATCTGTGAGATCCACTTGATATTACACAGCTGTGTTTTGCTAGCACTGTGTCCCCAGACACTAGTACAGCACATGGCTTAAAGTTGGTGTATTCAATGAATAATTATTCATTACATGAATGAACATTTATCATGATCCTGGGGAAGGGGGATAGTGATGTAAGAAACCATTCCTTTTGTATACTAGGCACATAACAGATTTTTTAAAAAATTATTATGAAGACAGTACACACTGAATTCAGAAGCCTGAAGTTTGCTCCAAGAAAGCTGTGAGCAGCAAACTATGGAACAATTTAGAACCTCCCACGTAGCATCAGAAGTGTGCGGAGATTTGCTTAACATAACAATGTGGAGTAGGTCCCCTTGAGTAACAGGACTATAAAAAGGAACTGCTTCCATTTTTAGATACCTCGCTTGAGTCCAGTGAGCTGTCAGGTGCATGCTGCCTCTTGCTTTGCAGCCTGGGATAGAGTTACACCCTCTGCATTGCATTTCATTCCCTTGATTATTTACATAATCTCTCTGGCTGTGCCTATCAATTTACAGACCGAAAGGAATCCCGTCATAAGCGCACTAAGTTATATACTTGGCTGCATCGTACAAATGTGTTTTACCTGGATTATATTTGGCAGGGCAAACCCCTGAGTGATGATAATTTCATTGTATTTAACATAAAGTCTCCCTCGAGGTGGTGGGTGGGAATGCCTGAGGTATAGGGAAACCAAACCCGTTAAGCATAATCACTCCAGATAGCTTGTCTTCTTTCCACAACTTGTGACTTTAGAAATAGATTACACAGTGTCTTTAAAGCTGTATTGTAATGAAAAAGTTCCTGTAGCATCCCCCTTTGAAAACTTCATGCTTATACCAAGCTATGATCATTTGTGAAATATTAACTTTGAGAGGAAAGATGATTCATTCTTTCCCCAAATAATGGAGTTTGTTAGATCCCTAAATATTTTGAAGGGTAAGATAGACCGCCAGGTTAACATTTTTAAATATATAAAATGAAAATACATAGATATTACCAGAAGTAAATTGAGAAAGAATCTGTTTTATGACTAGAGGGATGGAGAGTAAATCTTAGCTGCAAACAATAAAACAATTATGATGATGCCAATAGTTTATTTATGTGTTTACAAATTTATAGACTAATAAAATGAGACAGTACTAAAGCATTAGAATGTCTCAAAGCACCAAGAGAACTGAATACCATTTCACTGGTGTACTTCAGATGAATTTTCTGATACCAAGATGAAGAAAAGTAAGAAAAGTATCTGAGTACATCAGTGTGGTTTAATACATCAATGTTGTCCTACAAAAGATTCACTTCACAAACAGAAGCACTGAAGCAGACTTCACAAAGATTTTGTTGAGCACTTTGAAATATTCAGTTTCCCAATTGTAGGAGAATATTCCTAGAAACAGAAATGGTTAAGTCTGATCAGAGAGCCGTTATCTCCAATAGGATCACCAAAGTCAAGAAATATTTAATAAAAGTATACATTACTCATAATATTCTCATTTAGTTTTTGTGGTATTAAAATATAAAAAATCCACACTGTCATTAATTCCTTCAGTTAAAGTCCTGGAAAAGTTCTGTTTCAAAAATTATCCAAATCATCCTTAAAGACAAGTGCAAGAGGAACCTGATAGTCATACATACACAGAGTCTTGGGCAAGTGGATTTCAGCTGGGAGTCAGGGCACATGCTTTCTTGTCTCTTGGTTCTACCTCTGGTTATGTGACTTTGGACAATTGTGTCTTGCCTTTCACTATGCCAGTGGTTAAAACTCAGAATTTCCTGGAGGATTTGTTAAAACACAAGTTGGAGTTTCTAACTTAGTAGGTTGGGGTGAGACACAAGAATCTGTATTTCCTACCAAGTCCCCAGGTATTTCTTATGCTTCTGGCATGGGACAGGCTTTGAGGACCACTGCAATCAATACGCATATCTCCCAATCTAATCTGTTTCTCTTTACTTAGGAGGGAAGCACGTGTTAACCATGAAATGCGGGATGGCAGAACATGTTATGGTCTTTACATGACACTGCAGGAGTGGTGTACTTTACTGGGCATCGAGGCAGGAAAGGAGGGAGGAAGAAGCACACATTTGTACCCAGTTCCCAACATTTTCAGTCTCTCGATTTCATCAACAAGGAGACAAGCCTAGCATTTGCAAGCAAAGAACCCAGAGTAGTTTAGGGGAAAAATAAAGAATGTTCCCAAAAATTCCAAGTACATTCTCCAGCTCTCCATCTTTGCCCTTGCTCATACTATATCCTGGGGCTCAAAAATCCAAAATGATACATAAATGTAAAGGGGTAAAGCTGACCAGCAGTCATCCTGCTGGTAGAAATATGTAGATCTTTCCTTACATACAAAGTGACAACTCATAACAGATTTATGTTCAGAAAAGAACATGGTTGGGTGTATTTTTTAAGTAAAGATCATGAAGAAGTATTATGCTTTAACTAGAATATTTTTTACACCTAAACAGAAGTAGACATGTTCTTTGTGATGCATATGAATAAATGTTCACATTTATATGGCTAAATATGGCATTATGCATTGATGAAAAACATTTTCCAGTAGGCACACCAAAATATGAAAAAGATTTTAGTTAACTCAGATTTGCAAAGAATATCAAGATGGAGTTTCCTTTTATATGCCGGAACTCAAAAAGTCCATTTAACTACTGATGTTAAAATATGTGAAACAGTATGTTTTTCTATACCCTAACTGCTGTATTGCTTATTATAAGCAGCATTACAGACAATAAAATGTTAGTATAAAAATTGTCAGGTGTATTAACAAACTATCTGCAATGGGATTTGTCTTGTAAAAGCTGTTTTCCTTTAGAGATAAGGCTGCATGCTTTTCTTATTTGCACTTTATTCTCTGCATAGAGCACTGCTTTATCACTGCAATTCATTGCCTCTCCATGGAGTTACTAGACAGTGCAGCATATTTATAGTGACATGAATTACATCGCTGAAATAAATATTACAATGCTTCTCTATTCAGAGGACATCATGAACAGGAACATAACACGACATTTGCTTTCTCTCAGGGAAATGACATGAGCCCTCTGTGTAATTTTCAACGGAAGGGAGAAGAATTTGTGAACGTAGAACCAGTTTGTGTCTTGTACCCATAAAAGTCATTCAAGTTCATCACAAGTCAAGTCCAGATACAAAGTTGTTTATACAACTGAATAGATTTTGCAAAACGAAAAGATTCAGTAAAGGAAGACTTAAAATTTTAATGGTTAATTGCTCCCAATACTTTGGACACTTTTTCACTGACTGGTTTTGGGTAGTAAATTCATATAGAACAATGAAGTCTTGCTGTGTGATTTTTTTTTTCAGTATGTAATTTTAAAACACCATAACCACTTTTGAGGAAAATGATTTTATGCAATCGTCTATTATAAAATTTCGGTCTTTTTCATCTTATCGAAGTGTCAAACACAAGGATGTTACTTCAAGATACTTTTAGAAAACTGAGATATAGATATTTTCAATAAATAGAATTATAAAAAATGAAAATATTTAATTTCTAAAACGTTTATTAGGTGTGCAGATTTAACATATATTTTTACAATGGAATTAATGAAAACTTCCAAGCTCAGTTAAGCAAAAACACATAAAAAATCTGAATGATATTTATCCATTTAGTTGGAGAGGGGAAGATTATTACATTCAAATTTGCTTTCCTATAGAGAACATATATTCAAGAGTTTCATATCATTAGTTGAAGGTGACTAAGGTGGTACAAAATAATTAGAATAGAACACATCCTCAAGGATCTTTTCCCCATCAGAATAATAAAACATATCTCTAAAAAGTGGACATTCTACAGAACATTTAAGAAGGATGTAAAAGTAGAAAAAAATCGTGCAATAAAACTTTGCAATAAACATTAATTTTTTAAATGCTTGGTAGCTCTTTGCAATTCTTGCATTGTCCCAAGGACTAGGAATGTGAGTAGTTGAGTGTGAATATTGAGAATTTTGTTCATAATTTCATTTTCCAAGTTGCAACTTAAAAAAAAATAGTAATATTAAGCATCAAACATATTCTCCAAATTCTTCTTCTATACTGAAAGGGTAAGAAATAAATTGAGTTTTCCCCTTCCTTCCTTGAAAGTAAACAGTACAAAGTTCAATTAAGTTAGAAGATGCATAGGAGGAGATGCTTTGTTTTAATTGAGGCAACATTTGAGTTAACTTTTAGACAGAAAATTATGAATGTGACTATTACAGATATAAAAGTCATTTTATGAAAAAAGATGACAATCCACAGAGTAAGTTAATAAGCAAGTATAGGAAATTAATATTTCAACCAAGTAGACATTTATTACTCTGCAAAATCTTTTATATAAACCTATGTATTTTGTTAAAATATTACTTTTTGGAATTTGATTAATAATTTACTTCTATATTTGAACATCATTTTAAAAAAATTGTTAAATTTTCTGGTGCCATCCCTTAAAAAATTCCAAAGCACATCTGATGATTAGTAAAGACTTAGTATGAAAAATAAAGGAGAAAAACAAAACTAAAGTAATGAATTCTCTGTTTTTTACATGTTGGATCAATATTTTGGATATATTGGGTTATACAAAATATAATACTGAAAATTTTTAAATATACTTGTTTTAATATTTTTTAATGTGGCTACTAGACAATTTTAAATGACAAATATAGCTTGCATATATTTTCAGTGGAACAGCCCTGATCTACACTGTAAATAGAAGTTAAAACTTAAATTTTGCACTTTAGGAAATTTGTGGCCATTGTTACCACATGTATTTTAGAGAGTATTCATTCTGTATAGCCACAGCTAATCTAACAACATATGACATAACTTTCCCCTTGGTTTTGAGACCATTTCAGTTGTTAGTAAATGTTCACAGCCCATATTAGATTGATATTTTAGTGAAAATCTGAGTTTTTAAATTAAAGCATGTTTGCTGAGTCACAGTGTACAGTTATAAACATTGTTTACAACACAAGGGTTCCTAAGTAAACCCAACCTGTACCCCACTCCCCAAGTCATCGTCCTGGCAAGGGCATTCATTTGTCTGGAGGAGGAGGTTCTTTTTTCCTAGTTAGCACAAAAGCAGCACGTGGGCCAGCCAACTCTGCATGTTTGCATCAAGATGTAATATTGCAATATTATAAAAAGCACTCTCAGAACATTATTTTCTGCTCCAATCATCCAGATAGAGTGCATTGATATTTCTACATGATATGCAGTAAAAATTCTGGTATCACCTTTCATTTGCCAAAGGTTTTATTATTCTCCCAGCTTTCACACATATTTTATCAGTATTCTCATAGTAATACTAGGAGATAAGTAAAGCAGGTATTGTCCTCATTTTACAACTGAGAAAATGGAATTGAATTTCCTCTTTGGGTCGGAATAGAACACAGAATTACCACATTTCCCCTTTGCAAATAAAATTACAACTCATAACTTGTGAGGCAGCCCCATAGGCATATACATTGCAACTAAAAGTTAATGTAACATTTATAGGCTAAAAACAGATTATAATAAAAGGAAATAATTCAACCATATTTTGGGCTTCTAAAATTCAATCAAAATTTTGTTTTCTAATAAAAATATTTAATCATGTTTTGTTATTTAATGTATATGTTTTAAAAGAGTGAAAAAAGTAGTGGCTATGTAGTGTTCCCCAAATCTAATTTATTTATTAGAATTTTTGTTCTCACAACTTATCTAAGTGAGCCTACGGAAAAAAAGTTCTCCCTTGAAAATATTCCTGAAAATAACAGCTACCTTTGAGAAACAACTTTGCATTAGAGTCAATTAAAATCTATTTTTAGTTAATAATAAACACTGTTTTCACTCTATATACTTTACTTAAACTAAGGAAAAAACAACTTAGCTAGTGCTTTTATGAATCTAGAGGGCTCTGAGGAGAATATCTTTAAGATAATTCCTTAATATCCCTTTTGGAAGAGTATTAGTAGTTTCTTATTCAATGTAGATTTCTTAAGTAGCTGACATTTATTTTGTTTCCTACCACCTGATCTTGGTACCTTAAAATCTGTTTTTCATTTGTTTTACATTTATTCATGTTCTAATGGCTCTTGGTGATTTTCAACTAGAATTTTCTTAAGGAGTGAAATTTAAGATCTTTCTACACTTACAATGAATATTGTTTGTCCCTATGTGTTTTCTAAGAAAAACCCTCTATTTGTTAAACATTAATGACTCATTCATATTGATTATATTCTTAACAGTTACTAATTTCCAGTCATTGGATTGGAGCCTTAGAGTTCACTTGATTATAGTAACTGGCATGTATATTTAATTATATCAAATAGTATGCCTTTCTTTTGATGTTTTTATAAATAGCACATTTGTTCATTGAAATTCAGACCAGGCCTAAACCACATAGATTTTGAAGAATGGAGTGTCTTACCTTTACAATAAAAGTTGGCTTCATAACCTATACTCAAAAGCAAAGTTTCATCTTGGGGTATCAAACCACACCACAACTGCCAGATTATCAAGGAATTGGAGGTAATAGATTCACAACGTTTTATATTTGTTTCAATCTCATTTTTATCAAACCGCTGTTGTCATCAAAAGAGATTATTTAGGCACATGCTTCATCCATACTGATTTGAAGGGGGATTTAATGAAACATGACAAAAAGGGAATTTATTTTAAAAGTAAAAACATGAATTCACCCCAGACTATCACACATACTACTCATTCTGTAAATCATGTAATGGACATTGTCGTTTTGACATGTAGAACATTTCTCTTCTTCCATCACCTTTGAATTAATTGGATTGTAAGGGGTAGGGCAAGGGAATGAGGGATGGAATTTGGAAAGTGCAATGGCTCCCATTGCTATTTGTACCACTGGAACATTTTGAAGTCAGGTAGATATTAACCTAATAAGGGAAGCCCCACTGGCTTTCTGTCTCCTCCAGACAATAAAAAAAACATAATTGTGTCTGTGCCTCTCTTTTCAATTGTTCTACTATAACACAGATTGAGAAGTAATACAGATTCTAATTAACTCAAATTAGACTAATGAGAGAGATGATAAGTACTACAACATGAAGATTAAGAAATTAATCCTAATTTCCAACCTCAAAGATTTGGGGTACAAAGGAAATAAATGTTAAAGGAACAAATTGGGCACTAACTACTTCACAGGTATTGGAAGTTAGTGCTAACCAGTTAGTGGCTTTAACCCATTTGGATGCAATCTCCTGAATTTCTACAAAAAAAGAATTTCAGCACCTAAAGGACAATAGCCTAAGTTTCAAAGTGATATTAAGTCTTTTCTTGCACTTCTTGCACTTGATTCTGCATTTATCATTAGCTTGGGGCTGAGAAGGGTGGAAGTGGTTGGGATAGGAAAATATTTTATCAATTAAAAAATAATTTATTGATTTAAAAACTTGCTTATCAAGTTTTTTCAAAGTTTAGAAAATTTATAAAGACTAAGTATTACAACATAGTATTAAAGACATTTTAAAAGATGTATAATGAGAACTTTTATTCTAATTTTGTTTGAGAAAGCCATTTATTATAGATGTGCATTAATAAAATTCCTTATTAAAAATGTGCACAGCATTCTATTTTTCCATAATTTGCAACTCATTAAAAATTTTACTTTCATACTGATGCTTCTAATGTTCAGTCATTTCTCTAAGTTTTTAGTGTGAAAATAAGCTTGTAGAGAAAAGGTAATCTTTTTTACTATCGCAGGATTTTCTTACAGCAGTCCATAATTATAAATTATGGATTTATAATATTGTAAATTCATATTATATGATAAATTTATTTGTAAGCATGTTTTTAATTCTAATCCTTTTTACATATAGGACTTAAGATAAAAAATGAAATAAATAGCCATTAGAATAATAAAATGTAGAGCAATTTGCCTAAAATTTAAAAAATCAAAACCACGTAAAGGAAGAAAACAAAAATGTGGGCTGTTTGGATCATCCCAGAGGACTTCCAATCAAATATCAAACCAAACTTAGAGTTTTCTGCAAACCAAAGTAAAAAGGGAGATAAAGTAGGCTCCATGAGTCTCTTATTAAAAAAGATGGAATCACATTAATTCCTCAAAAATTCTTTGAAGTCTTTAAAATAGGAACTCACATTGTGGCTCTCCGAGTAATAATCTCCTTAACAAGTTTGCAACATGCCAAGTGGTACATTACAACAAAATCAAGTCACAGACACAGGTGGCATAAACAAATTTATTACCAAGAAGGTACAAAAACATTCAAACAACGTGTTCTTTAAACAAGGTGAAGTTTTAGCTCTGTGTCCTTCAGTCATTGACCTTTCATGAAAGGTTCTTTGGAGGCCCATGTGACAGTAGTTTTGAGGATCAGCTAGTCATCTGGTTAAAATTAGGTGAGTCCTTTATTTTGCTTTGGGGCCCTGGGAAAGAACAGGAGTCCTAGGACTAGGGCACGCTTTGAAGGATAGTGCGCGCTGGCTCACCAAGTTCTCAAATCACCTTTACAATGGGGGAAAAGTATCTCAAGTATCTCTTCTGTTCTATTGCAGTTGGGGATGTCATAATTAGAAGTCATTGTTATTGGAAGATACACAACACTGATTAGAGTCTTTCAAATGCTATCTAATTATCCTAACTACAATACTTTCAACGTTAATAATCCATTCTAGCATGTAGATTATAGTTAAATTATACCCACTTTATTACACTATCTATGCCTAGATATTTAAAATGAATTGTAGGCAACATAACAAGAGTCATTACAATCTACTCAGGAGAGGACTCATGGTTTTCCTAAGATGTCTATATCAGCTCTTTCCCTTGAAGATCTGCTAATACAAACCTTCTTCTTTATTAATATGCACAAAATATTTAATTTGTAATAATAAATACATTCTTCTTTTCAGTACTTTATGCATAGTGTTTTATGTTTCAAATTATTCCCCATATATCATTTAATTTATGCACTGGAACCTTGTAAATTGGAACAAAATAGGACAATTTTCTTCATTACACCAAAGAAAGCAGAAGGGCTCACCTTGGTAAAGTGATGTACTCAGAGCCACACAGCAAATCTTGGCAGAGCTGGCATTTCTTATCTAGTGGTTTTCCATTGTGTAATTTTTCTTAGTGATCTTTTGTAATGTTCCTCCTGCTGTTTTTCCAGAAAAGTCTACAAGAGGAATGCATTTATATTCTTTTACCTGATTTCACTTTCTCTAATTATTCAGGAAAATGATTTTAAGCATTCTCTTTGGCTGGGTAAGAGTATGCTTTTAAGTTCTCTGATGATTCTTGAAAAAAAAAAACCACCAACTTCTTCAATACGGAATTAACTGTAAATTGAACTCTGTTCTTATTTAGCAAAGTTCAAATGGTAGTCTGTGCTTCACAAAAATTACAAAATATTTACCACATAAACCTAATTTAAAATATAAATGGAAATTTTTGTACAGAGGAGTTGGAAAATTGGGGTATTTCAGATGAAATTCTTAAACTTATTTTGGCTCTCTGGCTTATAATTAAAGTGATCTCATCTTATAATTCACTTCTTCTCCACTATCAATATTGTCTTCAAAATGGAATTAACTCCTCCTAAGGAAATAACACTGCTTCATGAAAAGAGCACTAAATGTGAATCAGACAGAATGAGTTTGCTTTGTCCCATTTCTGCCAATTATTTGCTAAGTGACGTTGCCTAGTTCCCATAACTACATTAAACCTGGATTGAAACATCTGAAGAGAAGCAGTGATATGAATAAGAACCTCTAAGGGTTTTATGAAATTACAAAAGAAGGGCAAAATATGTCAGGGTTTTTTGTTTTCCTGGCAGACTCTTCTCTTCATACTTCACCTCAGGCATCACCTCCTTGGAGCATCCAGCCCTTGTATATACCCTCTTATCTCACCTCATTGGATATACTCTCCTTTGCTTATCTCTGTCATTGCATTTACTCTATGTAGTATCTGCCTAATTCTGTGCCTCTCCTAGACAGGTAGTCTCTGGAAAGTAAGGACAACATTTCATCAGTCTTTTTATTGTAGCTCTAATCCAAGAGCAGTACCAAATAGAGTAGATTCTTTAAAAAAAAAAAAAAAAAAGTTAAGTGAATGAATAGATGAATAAATGAATGGAATGCAATGCAATGGAAGAATATTTACCCATCTATCTCGCAAGGTTGTTGTGAAGATCAAAACTGGTAATGAGTGATAAGTTAAACTTGTAAAACTTACGTGTCATGTGCAGTTTCCCTCAGCTTGCATAGCTTTAATAAATGATTGGGGAGTTGAATTAAACGAAACTAAAACTTTTTAAAAATTTACCATGGATTTGTGTCTAACCCTATGCAGTTTGTAAATGGTGACCTTGTGCAGATTAAATCTAAAGGCCCTTGAGTGGAGTTGTCTATCCTATATCCGCCCTCCTTGGCATGGCCCTGGCTGAGGTTGAGAACTACGGGTGTCTCAGACTGCCAAAACATAAGGAGATATGACAGGTAACCAAACGGGAGACTGCTGGCTGCCTTGGGCTCACTGAGATTTATGTCTAACAAGGCAGACTTGTCACTGGGCCCTTTGGAGGGGAAATAAAGTGATGAACTAATGCTAGGCATAGGAGGCGCCAGGCCCTGACAGGCTAAGGTGTGACCTGCTGAATCCTAACCATCCCAGACATCTTTAGAAGAACAAGTGAGCCGGGAGATGGCCAGGGGCAAGCAAGGTTGCAGGGGAAAGGAGGTGTGTACAGAGCCCACAGAGAGTAGAAAAAGAAAGGGCAAGTGAGATTACTGGTCATCTGGTGTCTTTGATCCCACGAAAAGCAAACTTCAAGCACAACAGCAAACACAACCTTTGAGCATTACTGTCTTCAAAGAGTATTTACCAAGTGCTATCTGGCTTGATCTCCCAGACTTGGTTAAATATGCATTTTCTCAATGTTGTGTTTCTGACTTTCTTTTCTTTCCCTTTTTGTTATTGTTGTTATTATTTCTATTTTTTTTTAAATTTCTTTTAACACCTCATTTGCTTTAACACTATGACTGGCACTGAGGAGAGAAGGAAAAGAAGAGTGAGAAAGAGGAGAAAATTCCACAGAGAGCATTTTTTAAAAAGCCTTTCCAATAGAAAAAAAATGGAATTTGACATTTATAATTATATTATTAAATATATTATTAAATATAATATATGATTCCTTGATCATATTATTAAATATAATATGTACATATGATTCTATAAATGTTATTCTTCATTTAAAATCACTAATATTTCAAAATTAGCAGGCAATACATTCAACTCATACCATTTTTATAAGCTACCTTTCCTTAAAATAGGAAACAAGATCAACAGTGATATTAAAATACATTTTATTTGGTGGCTAGAAGTGTACAAACTTTACAAAGCATTTAAATATATCATTGTACTTTATTATATTAAGGGGAAATGGGAAAAATGGGAAGTTATAAATGAGGTGAAAGTTTTTGTATGCCTTTGTTTGTGGCCATTTCATTACATTTTATCACAGTTCTTTGTTTGTATGACAGTGTACCAACCAGATCCAGGATCTAGGGAAATGGTAACTATGTTTTGTTCATCCTTGAATTTTCAGCACTTAGCAAAATGCTTGGGGCATAATAGGTTCTTAAAGATATTTAATAAGTTAAAAATGAAAGAACTAAGACCTCACATAATATATCACACTGTTTTAACAATATAATTTTAAAATAATAGCAATTTTTTAACATACAACGTACCTCTCATTTTTCACACATTGAAATGTGTCATAGAAGTATAAAATATATGAAAAGGTAAATTTTCTAATGGGTTCATCACTGGGTTCCAATGAATATTTAACTGATCACATTATATTTTCAACTCTATGAGAATTAGAAAGTAACAAAAGAAGATATTTATTATGTGAACATTCTCCACTAAATCGAAGAGTAGAAAGCACCCTATTTGAAATACATAATGTACTTTTGTTTTATTTGGTATTTAGAGTATATGGAGCAGTAAGAAGAGGACACATTTTTCCTTTTTGAAACACACAATGTTCTAGATCCTTTAGACTTTTAATAGAAGTGGTTTAATTTGACTTATAATGTTTCAGAATGTAATATATGTAACAAATGTAAATTTTCACTCCTTTTGTTTTCTACATTTTATTTGTACATTAAAAATCTCATTAATAGTTAGATCAACTAATACAGCACACACCCAGAGAATCCAATTCATCACTTCTGAAGGACAGACATAGTTTTCACCACAAAGATAAGGAAACGACAGCAAGGATTCACTTGTGTCCAGGCGGTACCTGCTCAATCTCAACAACCTTAGCTGCACATAACACAGAAAGAAAAGCTATCTCTCCTCCCTCCCCCAGACCTTGAGAAACCACTGCAACTAGTACATATCAGGAGCATCAAGTCAGTCATGAGCATCAGTCACCGAAGCAGCAACAGATCATTGGAGATGACTTGTTTTCCACACTAAGAGGGTGTGGCAGTAACAGCAAAAAAATGCAGCCGATATTTAAAGAGTCGTGGCTGGATGTGACATGGTGTTCCATGTGGTTCTCAAATCTTCCAGACTTGAGGGATTTTTAAAAATATAGACTTCTAACCTCCAGCTCCAGAGATTCTGATTCATTATGGTTGGTATGGACCTCACGCTGTGGGAGTCTGCTGACCATCAGATTGGAGAACATCTAATCTAGTCCGGGCCACTTAACAGATCAGAAACTCCAGGCCCAGAAATGAGAAGGCCCTGAGACCACATAAGACATGAATGCTAGAGCAAGAACCACATACTGGATCTCAGTGGTTCCATTTTCATGATGCCACACCCTTGACTTGAGCGGGAGAACCAGGGTTAGAGATTTTGAAAACCAATGTCTGTGAGTTACACACATCTCTTCCTCATGTGGGATTTACACTATTAATTAGATGGAAACTTTTATTTCCAGTCTAGCAAAGGTAATATTCAATCCCAGATATTTTCCAAAGTATTTTAATTTCTGAACCTACAAATTAACAAAGGTATTCCAGGTTAAATGCCTTTAAAAATAACAATAACAAAATATTGCTTATGTTATCTATTTTCCCCATTGAAAACAGTGCTGTCACTTTTTCTGATTATGTAAATAATGCATAACTTTGTAAAACTTTAAAGAATACCATAAATTATAGGGAAAAATGAAAATATCCTCTGAAATCCTGCTACCCTCATGTATCCATTTGCGTCGTTTTGGTTAAATTCATTTATTCATCTTCATGCAATCACAGATATTTATTCTGTATATAAAATGGCATAAATGGGACAATATAATACATGCTGGGTCAGTTGTTTTTATGAACTGACATCTCCTCTCCCTCTACTCCATTCTCCCCTCCCCACCTCATCTCTTCTTCACCAACTATATAGTCAAAAATTACAGGGCTTCCCTGGTGGCACGGTGATTGAGAGTCCGCCTGCCGATGCAGGGGACACGGGTTCGTGTCCCGGTCTGGGAAGATCCCACATGCCGCGGAGCGGCTGGGCCCGTGAGCCATAGCCGCTGAGCCTGCGCGTCTGGAGCCTGTGCTCCGCAACGGGAGAAGCCACAGCAGTGAGAGGCCCATGTACTGCAAAAAAAAAAAAAAAAAAAAAAAAATTACCTACCTCCTGGTGTAGATGATTTCTATACCTTTCTATACCTTTTCCCATGTATATGGAATCATACATGCATATATGCAAAAAATACGGCACATATAAAACACATTTTGCCACTTTGTTTTACATAATTGGAATGGTGCATATATTTCTCTGAATTTTGTTTTTGTCCCTTAGCTGTATATCATGGACATATTTCTAGGGAAATATATATAGATCTAATTCATTCTTTTAATGGCTAAATAATATTGTATGAAACTATCACAACATATTAAATTAGTCCTCAATTGTTTCTGAAGCTGTAAAATATATCTTTGTTACTATTCCTTATGCACTAGTACTTTTATTTCTATGGGCTAGAATACAAGGAGTGGGATTGCTGAATAAAAGGATATGCAGATTATTAATTTTAATATAGAGTGCCAGAATGCTTTCCTAAACGGCCGTCACTATTTATACTTCCACCAGTAATGTATGAGAGTTCTCTTCCTCACTTGTTACCACTCCAGTGTTTGCCGGTCTGAGGGTGTGACGTGATAGCTTACTGTTAAATTTATTTACATTCTCTCAGTGAAGTAGAGCATCTTTTTTATATTATTAGCCATTCATACTTCCTCTTTTGTGAAATGCCCTCCTACTCTCTTTTTTTAGTCCAGGATCAAAATTACTGTGCAGGGCTTCCCTGGTGGCGCAGTGGTTGAGAGTCTGCCTGCCGATGCAGGAGACACGGGTTCGTGCCCCGGTCCGGGAAGATCCCGCATGCTGCAGAGCGGCTGGGCCCGTGAGCCGTGGCCGGTGAGCCTGCGCGTCTGGAGCCTGTGCTCCGCAACGGGAGAGGCCACAGCGGTGAGAGGCCCGCGTACCACCAAAAAAACTAAAACAAAACAAAACAAAACAAAAAAAAATTACTGTGCAAAATCTCAGAGATCAACACGGCAACACCATGAAAAATTAAAGCCCTCTCTGTGTGAATGCCTTTCGTGGAAAAAACACATACGAGCACACATGCAAAATAGTGGTTTACACACAAAATGCTATTCTCTGAAATCATTTCAGGCTGATTAACAGAAAGATAAAATAATTATTTTCCTGGAGTAAAACTAATGAAGCTATTCATCCCCATGTTTCATTATTTGGGTTTGTTTTGTTTTGTTTTTTTTGTGGTACGCGGGCCTCTCACTGTTATGGCCTCTCCCGTTGCAGAGCACAGGCTCTGGACGCGCAGGCTCAGCGGCCATGGCTCACGGGCCCAGCCACTCCGCGGCATGTGGGATCTTCCCGGACCAGGGCATGAACCCGTGTCCCCTGCATCGGCAGGGGGACTCTCATCCACTGCGCCACCAGGGAAGCCCATTATTTGGTTTTAAATACAATTTTTGGAACAGTTTTCTTGAGATAAAATTTATATACCATAAAATCGATCCATCCTTTTCAAGTTTATGATTCAGTGGGTTTTGGTATATTCATCACCACTATCTAATATGAGAAGATTTTCATCATTCCAAAACAAAACCCCATACTCATTAGCAGTCACTCCTAATTCCTTCTGCCCCCAGGCCCTGGCAAACACTATTCTATTTCCTATCTCTACAGATTTTCCGATTGTGAACATTTCACACTAGCAAGATCATGCAGTATGCTGCCTTTTTGGTCTGGCTTCTTTCACATGATTTCAAGGTTCATTCATGTTGTAGCATGCATAAATACTCCATTCCTTTTTTATTACTCAATAATATTCCATTGTAGGTTATACCAAATTTTATGTATCCATTCATCAGTTGGTGGACATTTGGGTTAGCCTGTTCTGGGTTCAAATCCAGGTGTTGACAGTCATTTCCTTTGTGACCATGGAAAGAGAAACAAAGCTTAACTTCAGTTTCCTTAGCCCCAGTACCCTGGATTCTAGTATATTCTGGACAGGGTTGTTGTGAAGACTAGGTAAAACAATGGATCTGAGACAGAGTACCTGATGATTATCAGGGAATCAGAAACCACACTACTTATTTTAACAAAGAGACTTGAAAATGGAGAGTGACTAAAAAAGGTAAAAAGAGGAACATTGAGGAAACAGAAATTAACTGCAGGAAGCAGTTACACCTGTAGGGCTGGGAGAAAACAGGAAAGTGTTGGAGTGGGTTATCCAAGCCCTGGGAGGAGGGTCTACAGAGCTGAGATCTAGCTGGCTGGGGAGAGAGTTTGGCTTGTCTTGTGCTCTTACAGGGCTGTTTCTGCTGCTGCCAGGGAAAAAAGCTATTGGCAGGAAGATGTTGAAGAAGAGTAAGGAAATAGCATGAGCTTGTCTTTGCTCCTCATTCTGCCTTCCATTTTCCCTCTAGTGCCTCCTACTGGTCGTCTAGAAAGACTCAATCTGGCCAAGGGGAATTGCAGATTGCAGTCTCAGCTGAGTACAGAGCAAAGAGTCTGGAGTTGAAAAGAAATAGCTTAATGAACTGGCATCGTTCACTCGTTGACTACTCTGTATTATACCCATTTTTGAATTTCCAAAAAAGCAAAAACTATGCTTTTGCCTAGAAAGATAGTCCTTTGCTCTCCCCTCTTTCTGGAAAAAGGGAGACACAGAATCCCAACTGGGGTGTTCATCTCTGGAAAGAGCCATGGTATCCATCGCTGAGTGATGTTAATTACTCCTCAAATTCTGTAACAGTCTCACCTGGAGACTAATCTGCAGTCTAAATTGTAGTAGAACCACCACCCAATAAATCTCATATAAAATAATAAGAGGAAGAGAAAAATAAATGAATGAGTATATAATAATACAAATATGAATACACATAACAAGCGAGGAAGAAAGCATGTGTACCTTCTATAGTCCTTATTTATAAAACTTATCATGAGTTGATGGTTAATATTTGTCACTTTCTTTTTTCATGTTCCGTTTGAACGACTGGGTTTCTTTACCAGTGGGCTTATCTCAGTTTTTATTTCTGAAGGATCTGAATCCTCAGTAACCTGCCTTTTTATGGTTGCTGTAGTTTTCTATTAACTTCTATTATTGGACATGAAAGTATTAATAGGTGCTCAGAGAATCCTGTCAGTGTGCTCCCTACTTCCCTTCCTGTTTAGAAGCTACTCAAGTCCCTTTGATAATCGACACCAACTTCCCCAGCCTGTGCAGCTACCTCCTTTTCTGAGTGTTAGTTCAGTGCCATAAGGAGCCCGAAGTGACCAGGTAATAGTTTTAGCTTCCAGTTTAATGAAACTTCTGGTGTCCACTAGAGCCTAAATTGTGTTAGAGCCACCTTCCTCAGGATCTAACCATCTGGAAACAGCTCAAGTTGTTTTCCTCCGTCATAAGAAAATCTCTTGGATCAAAGCAGAAGAGACACCAAAGCAGGAGTCGGTATCAAAGAAGTACATCAAAATACAAGTGAAGGCCTCAAGCCACCTTCTCATGTGCATCAAGTATCCACTTGATGATTAATTACTTGCCCAAACTCCTGGCTTGGTGAACCATGTAATACCTAGTTCATGAGGGGCAGTTCAGGTTGGATGGTCATTTTCGTGTCCTGCGAGTGAAAAAATGTCACCTGTCATATCAGTGAACAAAGGACATTGCAGCCATCAAGCCCTCAGCCACTGCAGCCACCCCCGATGGTGCACCCTAAGGAGACTCAGGATGGGAAAACACAGGATACTGGCCCCAGATAGCTGAGGTGCGCATCAAATGAATGATTTCAGTGAGCCCAGACTTTTGCATCTTCTCATACATAGAAAAGCGCTAAATTCATTAACTTGAGATGTCTATTTTTCTAATTAATTAACAGTAATCTTTTGAAGTTCTGACTACCTGGTCTTTGTTGCAAAAATTCCTCTATATCCCGGCTCCTCCCTTACCTTGTCTGAGCCATCCCTCAGAGCTATCTGAGAGGCTGCCTCCCCGACTGAAGTCCTCAGTTTTGTCCACCAAATAAAACATAACTCTCAACTTTTAGGTTGTGCATTATTTTTTTTTTCAGTCGACAGTCCCATGGTCAAGATTTCAGTCTCTATAAGGGTCAAAAGCACTCCAAGGGCTTCCCTGGTGGCGCAGTGGTTGGGAGTCCAACTGCCGATGCAGGGGACACGGGTTCATGCCCCAGTCCAGGAAGATCCCACATGCCGCGGAGCGGCTGGGCCCTTCAGCCATGGCCGCTGAGCCTGCGCGTCCGGAGCCTGTGCTCTGCAACGGGAGAGGCCACAACAGTGAGAGGCCCACATACCGCAAAAAAACAAAAACAAAAACAAACAAAAAAAACAAAAAAAGCACTCCAAGAACCGTTTCTCAAAAGAAGAAAAGAACGTATCGGAGAGAGCATAGATTTGCTCCCGAGCCCTAGAGGTCTTCACGGTGGTCCTCCTCTTGGGGCCTTCCAGAGTCTCCTTGCAGCACCCCTGTTTACCCAGACTCTTAGGATCTTAGGATCTGCCACTGTGAGTCTACAAGTGGCCAGGCAGGACCACTGGACTTGCAGCAGAGCCTTCTCTTGCTTTTTTTTTTAATCACCCCTGTTTCTTGTTGTTGCTGATGGTGGTCACAGCTCATTCTTAATTTATTTCTAAACTCTTAAAAACCTACCCACATTATACAGGAAAATTTCACAGTTCATCAGTGCAAAAATTTTATTTCTCCTTTGTTTTCCCTTCCCCCGCACTTTAGAGGATCTGAAATGTTACTTAATCCACAGCATTCTTTTCATCATTTGTACTCAGTCATGTAAAATGTAAGAAAAAAAAACACTAGTCAATTTAAAATCTCAGCCTCTTACCCCACTGTTATAGCAAATTTAGGGTAAGTCTACAGCATTCGCTTATTTTAGCTGGTTCTAATACTGAGGCATATTTTTTAATTTGAGAATCAATGCCTAAAGACTTGGCTAATTGTACTGCATTTGAATCATCACTGATAAGTGTCCCAAGAGCCACAAGAAGTCTAAAAGTAGCTGCCAGGTCTTGTACAACTTCCAAGACTTGCTAATTACTGACAAGCCGTAAGCTTTCCCTTCAATGTTATGGTCTTTATGAAAAGAGAATAGTTCACGGTCAATGTAGCCAGAGCAATGTGAATGTTCTTACTACTCCCTGATTTCAGTTCTATTGCATAGGACAGTAGTGATTCCCTCCGGGACATCATGAGCTTTTTCCCTACCTGGCCAACAAAAAAAGCCCATGTACTCAGTTGTGGAACTCCTAGCCCTGGCCTGTGACTCCCCAGCTGGCTGCTGCCCAGGTGTCAGAATCCAGGCAGAGTTCAAACAGGGTCTGTCCCAGCAGGCCCTGGGCAAGGCCACCAACCTTTGCCCTCAATTACTGTGCATTTCAACTCCTGGACTTGAACTCTACTGTATCGTAAGTGTTTTTAAAGAGAACAGCTGTACAGGACGATTGACTGCCCTGCCAATCAGATGGGTCTGCCACATCTGTGAATCTCGAGAGTGGTGCCATCCACCCCATACCTCTGCCGCCCGCCCTGCCATCGGGGTGCCCACCGCCTTCACTGCACGGGGTGCAGCCAAATGTGTGAGCTCAGTGTTGATATGGGGAAGGGGAGCCTTCTCTTGCTTTGCTTCCACTCAAACGTGTTAGTTTTAGAAGTGCTTCAGTAAGGGCGGTTAGTAGTTGGGAGAGGACATGGCCCGTTTTATGCTAGTACTACCAAGGGGGTGCGGTGAGGCTTGTTCTGGGAGTGCTGAAATGAGCTCGCGAGTGAAACAAATTGTGCTGTGACAGGCCATTGCTGGGATGACACCCACAGAAAGAAGCAAATAGGAAGAGCATATCCCTTCTCTGTGTGTTTGCCTCTCAGTCTCCCAGGAGTGCCCCCGTTGGTAGAATCTAACAGGAAACCTGCTAGAAAGCAGAAAGATTATTTGCAAAGTTGAAACCTCAGCATGACAGAGCAGAGCATAGAAGAATGGGTTTGGAGATGATATACAGTAGGTTAATAACCAGCGCAGCACGAAACTGATCGTCAACTTAGTCTACTGCACAACACGTATAAAAGTAACTTGAACTGGCTTACTTTCCATATTAAAAAGCAGTACATATTTATTGAGTAAAACAGTAAAACAATATAATAAAAATCTCTTATAATCCTACAATTTAAAAAGAATTGGTGTATCTTTTGCTCTTATTACACACACACACATTTTTTAAAATTGAAGTATAGTTGATTTACAATACTGTGTTAGTTTCATGTGTACAGCAGAGTGATTTGGTTATACATATATATATATATTTTCTATTCTTCTCAAGATATCGACTATAGTTACCTGTGCTATGCACAGGTAATCCTTGTGGTTTATCTATTTTATATATAGTAGTGTGTATCTGTTGATCCCATATTCATAATTTATCCCTCCTCCCCTTCCCCTTTGGTAACCATAGGTTTGTTTTCTATGTCCACACACACATCTTTATATTTGCAGAAACTGGGGTCGTATTCTACAGGCAATTTTTTAAACCCTCTTTTATGCGTAATAATCTAATACACGGTTAGCATCTTTGTCATTAAATAATCCACAATCACAATGTTATTGTCCACATAAGGTCTTAGTATATCTCTGTACTGCATAGATATACTAATATATCATAAATCATTCCCTCATTTTTGGATGTGTTAAATAATTTGTATTAATACATTATGCTGTGATAAATATCTTTGTTTTAGATTCTTTACAAACATTTGTTGTTAGCTCAATTTTGGAGAAATGTTCACTCTGTTCTTATTACGTTGTTTGAATCTTAATGATAATTACTGTGTATATAAGTCCCTTTGAAAATAATTTGTCACAATCAGAAAAGCAATTTCTCGAATGGCAATTCAGATGCAAATTCCCTTTCTTTTTCCTTCCCTCCTTTCCTCCCTCCCTCTCTGTTTCTTTCCTTCTTTCCTCCTTTCTTTCTTTCTTTCCTTCTTCTTCTCCCCTTCCCTCTTCCTCCTCCTACTTCTTTCTCTCTCTTTCTTAGTTACCCCCCTCCCCACTCTCTTTTGCTAATTACCCTACGATGCTAGGCTGAGGCGTTATTTGAATTACTGCACATTCCTTTCTAGAGCAGAAAAGATGACTAAAAATGTATATAAGAGAGATTTTTTGAGTGTGGGTAGTGATGAGAACAGCTGGGGTGGAGACTGAAAGAAATGGCAGGGACATTTCATGTAGATATAAATGGAATTGCTTAGCACAAAACATAGATTTTCTTGTGGTAGGAGAATAAGTTAGAATAGAGTATATTTTTTCCTTATAAATATAAAATGCTAAATCTTAAAGCCATCTGTGCTCTTTCTGAAAGTTTATAATTTGAATTTAGGTAAGTCAAAGTGAAAACGTTCATGTGTCAACAAGCAATGTAGCTAATCTAGGATCTCATAATCAAGTGCCATAAAAAATTTTGGCTACAATAAGTGTGTCCCCAAAGCCACTGAGTCAGCATCAGCTATTTCAGGAAGAGTTTTCAGGGAGCCCAAAAAAGTCCCCAATGAGAGTAAAATTGTCTTCAAGCCGTTTTGCCTTTCTTTTGCAATGCAGATCCTGGTACCTCAACTCACTGGTTCCCAAATCAGATATAGTCAAGGAGATAAAATGTATTCTGTCCCATCCCATGTAGGTACTCCCAGTGAAATGAGAGGATCACCTCAATATGCAGACACTAGGAGCCCATACCCTTATTCAGAGGACAGAAGCCCATTGCTAGAGTCAACTTAACTGGGAAATAGATCTAGACCCAGTAGTGAAGCTCTGTTACCTACCCAAAATTTTAAAGTGGAAAATACTTTGGGGTTTTAGTCTTTCAGAAGGTAGCTCCCTCAAATTTTAATTATTCTTGTTAAGATAACTGTAATTGTTTATGTCAATAAGTTATGTTATTTTGTCTAGTTATTATAAATATGGGTATGTGCATTGTTTACATAGGTTAGGTGAATTTTACTAACATGTTACTATTTGTTATTGTTACATCAAATTATGGAAATGATACAATACTCCAGTGATTTGTTCCTGTGTCATTTGAGACATGATTTGATATATCTTTTTAATTTGATAGAAATGTTTCACTACTGTCTCTACGAAATTATTATTTATGTTACTAAGATGCTGAACTGACTAATGCCATTTTAATGCTAAACTGACTACTAACCTTGAAATTACAAGGGTTGCAATTTTCAGATCATATAGGAGTTACATTTACTATTTTAAATTGCTAATCCTCTCAAATAATTATTTGCTTCTTTTTCTGGAAGAATTTTTAATGATTTAAAAGTAATACCCAGCTGATTCTAAAAAATAGGGAAACACAAGAAATACTTAAGAAGAAAAAATCTTTCTGCATTCTTAGCATTCAAAAATTATTGGTTGATTTCCTTCCAGTTCTTAACTTTTTCTAACCCTTTCTGTCATGATAAAATGTCCTTCCTTAGTCTCTAGTAACAATTTTTGATATTCTCTCTGTTTTATATTCTATGATAACTATATATTTCCATGTAGGATATGTATATATATGTGTGTGTGTATATATATGCACACACATATATAGTATATTTCTATGCAAATATATATACATATATAATATATATATCTCCTGTATATGAAATACTATATATATATTTAATTCTTTGGATAAGAACCTAATCTTATTTTAAACTTAAAGACATAGTGATTCATGTCCTCATGTGATTCCAATGCCTTATTCATAGATCTGCTTGTAATGATTTAATAAGTCTTAAACAATGAAGCATGTATTCTGGTAGCTATTATGTATTTTTGTCCCATTATAGATGGAATCATCTAAAAAAGGGATCTAAAGATATCTCTTAGTGCTGCATGTATACATGTGGTTCTACAAAATTTGTCATTGTGGTTATTACTTTTAAACACTTGTTTCTTTTTCTTTGGAAATTATTATTTTCATTTCATGATACAGTTGTAGTCAAGAATATGGGCAAAATTGCAAGTTTTGCACTTGAAATTTGCAGTTAATCAACCCTTATTTTCTTTTCTTCTGAAATATGGAATTAATACCCTGTAAGAAATAAAAGAAATATATATGGTTTAAAAAATTATATATCTGAGGAAGAATCATCATCATTTTTGATAAATAGTCATTCCTGGTTCGGGGAGTTTATTTTGGCAACTATACTTTAAAAATATTAATGCTTCTAAATTCATGATTGGGATGTCACATTATCTAATTCACGTTAACAAGGAGAGGGAGGCCAGAGCAACCAGGGTTGCCAGTGAGTGAGAGGGGAATGCCAGAAAAGCAGTAGAAATTGCCCATGCCTGGAAATCAGGAATCCTATGTTCTCAGGTGTGCCTGCCACAAAATATTCAGTGTAAACGTCATTCGTTGTTGAGCTCAATAATGCTTTGGTTTCTTAAATGATGTAAAGTTTTCCAAACTAAAAACACAAAACAAAACCACAAGTGTATTAGAATAAAGATAAATTATGCACTCAAATCTAACAAGCCAATGAAATACCTGACTTGAAATTTAAAATGGTTAAAAAATATTAGAGCATGATTTTTAGGTTTATCAGTTCTTCTAAAGATAGAACATACTGTAGTGTTTAATTATGGAGAATTGCTTTGCTAATTAAGGTTTTAGTAGACAGAAAAGGATGTTACAACTTAGTCATTAACTTAAATTTTCTTGAAAGAAGTGTAATTCTAAAGACTGAAGAACACAGCTTGGCAGCTTTATAGGTCATATGAATAAAGCCAACATTTGAGTTCTGGTTTTTCTTGGCAAAATACAACTTTCTACCTCAAAGAAATAGTGTTGACAAAAGCTTATTCTTAAAAAGTTTCCTTAAACATCAAATGTCTCTTACAAAGCAATTTGTATACTAAAGTGTAAATTAATCTGATACCGTAATACTGAATTTCCATTTTGAAAATTTATACAAGACTTGAAAATTGAAGACTTTGAGTTCAATAGCTTAAAAGAAAAAAAGAGTGTTGCAGATTTGTACTGTATTGTACTGTGTTGTATTGCATTATGTTATATTATTATTCTATTCTAGCCTAACCCCCCTGAAGAACATGACTGCTTATGGTCTATCAGGAAATTAGCCGATAGACCATAAGCAGTCTATCAGGACCCACATTTTCAATGTTCTCTTTTACAGGTAATCACACACATGCCAATATTTACACGTCTGTAGATTGTTTAATATAACTGAATGATAATTAATATGATACTAATATGAATTTATCATATGTGTGTGGTTCTTGAAATTTACAAAGTTATTTCAAATTCAACACCACCTCCCCCAACCAAGAAGTTGTATGTCCAACCAGTGACTTGGTGTTTTGCTTCTGTTCAGCCTCGATAACTGCCTTTGCATAACCTCAGATACGATCAAAACTCTTCTCCCACAAATACGTACTGAACAGAGACTTCCAGAAACTTTCATAATTTGTGCTTCACTGATCTCAGAGGGATTTGGGTGAATCAGGTTTTCTACTCCTATCAGCCAATGCAATCTTATGCAACTCTTGTTTCAAGAACCATCTAATATTAATATGAAACCTCAAATTCTGTATACAGGATGCAGAGCCTTCCTTATCACAGTCCTCAGGCTGCACCTTACATTGGCTTCTTTTCATAAATCCTTTTCACATGTCATACCCAGGGCTAATGGCTGCAGTCAATAATTAATGCTAGTGGGCTGGCTCTTTTCCAAAATTCAGTTGTTTGCCTTCTCAGTCGATATCATATGGACAATCTTTGCAAAATTACTCGAGATTTTTAAAAAATTGTGTACTGGAGAGAGATAATTGAGAGCTGTTGTACTTTCAAATTCTTATCTGTGATTATAATAGTGAGCACAGGCCAAAGGATTCCATGCATTTTTCATTAAGTGAGGAATTTTATTTGTCTAACTTCATAACTTAATGTGACTCTTCAACTAGGACACAATGAAAAATGATAAACAGAAGTATTCAGTCTTGAAATTCTAATCCATGCTAGCCAAGGTCAGCCTGCCTGCACAGACTACCAGGCACAGAATGAGGCATAGAGAGCCTTCGTATGTGTGGACACCCTTCATGTATACCCACTCCTCCATCAGAGGACTCATTCCGAGAGAAAGATCAGCAGCTTCTGAAAGCCAGGGACTCCCTGGCACTACAAGAAGGCCTTGTGCTGCTAGGAGCTGGCCTGCCACTCACAGCTAAGCCATGGTATTCTCTTATTGAATAGAAATAATTTCAGAGAATGCCAAAACCAGACAAGGCCACACTGTGATTTTGTTGGATCAAGGCAAAAACAAGAACCTCCTGTAATTATGTGTTAGACAAAAACAAGGACATTACCCAAGTGATAAAAAAGACCAGATGTTACCCTTATCTGGCTACTATGAGTAACTATTGCCTTTTGACCAATTACAGTTTTAGCTGTACACCATTCCTCTCTACTGCCTAGAAAATAATTTTTAAGATGCCCAAAGAATTATCTTTAATTTTTGATAGCAGCAATCAATCCAGAGCAAAAGGCCTACTTCCTTGAACTCTTCCTAAGATCACCAAACGTATGTCCAAATCTTCTAAGTCGCTTCTTACACCCTTTCACTGAGATGCCCCCAAGGTTTCTCAAAGGGCGTGTTCTTCCTCATTATAACAAGTGAATAAAAGCAACTGTGTTATACTACAAATGTGTTCTGGGAGGTTTTTGGCTGGAGAAATTTGACAAATCTGTGGCATGAGCATTTGGGGATCAAAGGAAAGCTAGAAGAACACTCACCAGAAAAGACAGATATATGTAAAGGACAGAGAGATAAATTAACAGCAATAGAAATTCTTCCAAGTGTGCAGAAAAAAGGGAGATTGATATGGAAAGAGGGAGAGAGAGAGACATTGCTAGAGACAATTTATGAAGAGAGGACTTGAGAAAATAGGCACGGGTCACCATGGGATGTTGGAGGCTAGTGGTGGTGAGAGTGGAAATAATTCATCCATGCCTCCATTCACTTATTTAGTCCAGTAAGAATTTACTGAGCGCTAACTATGTGCTGGGCACCGGGGCCTGGGGATGCAATGATAAACAAGAGGAAAATACTATCCCTGCCTTTCTGGATCTCACAGTTGGTGATAGGGAGTGGAAGTTATCTGACGTTGAGATAACAAACATTACTCGGATAATTGCAGAAATAAGAATTGCCCTTGACAAGTGCTCTGGAGGAAGGATCTAGGAGGCTCTGAGAGACTCAACAAAGACGGGGAGGCCACAGGTGGCTTCTTTGCGCCAAGATCTGAAGAAGGAATAAGAGCTAACCAGGTGAAGAGATGATGGAAGAACAACCCAGGCAAAGAGAAGGACATCAGTGAAAGCCTTGTGGTGGGAAAGAATATGTTAAATATAAAAGCATGAAATAAACACTGGAATGGCAATAACAGTAGGATATTCTGTATGAGAGAATAGAGAGGTAATTAGGGGTGCAATATGCAGAATATTTTAGGACAAGGACTGGCAAATTGGAGCCTGTGTGTCAAACCCAGCCTGTTGCTTGATTATATGTGAAGTTTTATTGGACCACAGCCCTCTATTTGTTTATTGTTTGTGGCTGTTTTTCATTATAATAACAGTGTTGAAAAGTTGCAACAGAGACTGTATGGCCAGGAAAACCTAAAATATTTATTATATAGTCCCTTAGAGGAAAAAGTTTGCTGACCCCTGTTACAGGTTTTGCCAGGAGTTTTGTCTTTATTGAAAGAGAAATAGAATGCCATCAATGGCGTGGAAAAAATGCCTCAGGCTATAACATGGTGAGTTCAATGAACAGAGCCCAGAGGACATGTGGGTAGACAAATTATGAGGCAACGGTGGTAGTTCAGGTGAGAGATGAGGTTGTTTAAGAATAGGGAGGAGGTGGTGGAGATGGAGGGAAATGTGATGAATTGGATATGTGAAATATGTGAAATGGAGAAGAGAAATCAGGGAAGACTTCTGGCTTCTGGCTTGTACAGCTAGAGAGAAGACAATGGCATTTGCTGAGCTAAGGGATGCTCCAAAGAGAACCAGCATTTTGTTAATTTATTTTTACACAAGTGAGAAGATTATGAGTTAAGTTTGGGTGTTCAATTTTGAGGTCACTCTGAGATGCCCAAGAGAAGATACACATTAGACAGGTGGATATACAGTTCTGGAGCTCAGGGAAGAGTATGAGTTGCATACAAATCTTCCCCTATGTTTATAAACAATTTGGAACTAACCCAAGGAGATAAGTGGGGATCAAAGTCCAGAATCAGATTCTAAAAATATTGAACTTGAGTGCATTGTAGGGCTTCCTCTCACTGGGATTTGATCTCCTCAATCTAGAGAATGGCAGACATGCCCTACAGGAAGGTACCAAACAGACACAAAAGAGCTGGAGGAGGAAAGTATGTGCCATTTGAGAACAGAACACTCCAAAAGGAAAAGAATAGACAAGAGGTGGGGTAACTCATGGACAAGGCCTTCAACACCAATTATCTCAGCCAATGGAGAAACATGGCACATATGAAGGCCATATTCTAACTGAAGTCACCACTCTGATAAGCTACTTCTTCATCCAAAAGAGAAATGGCCAGATAGAGAGAGGAGCTAGAAGTATTTGTTCTAATACTCTTCTAAGTCAGAGAGTTGAGACTGAGAACCATTTCCATTATGGCAATGTGAGGAGTCGGGGAGGGGCATGGATACACGTTTCCTTTTAATAAAAGATTCCAAAATCATATAGAGGACAAGAGACATATAAGAGGTTCAAAATTTATGTTGTTACGTCCTAATTTTAGGAAAGGAGAAACTATGGAGCTATATTTAAATAAAAGAAACTCATTAACATAATTGTATTTTAGTAAACAAAGCGGACTGGGGATTAGTGGACATAAGGAGACACTAGTAAGACGTCTATAGAGGGCTGCCTGGAAGTAGCTTTCCAGGGCTTGGCCATTCTCACTGGCCAAGTATTAGTGGAGGGTGAAAAAATTCTGACCCTGAACTTTGAGCACTAATAAAACCTAGATGTCTTTACCGCTTCAAGACATTCACGGTGGTGAATAGGAGATTTAATGTAGTTGATGTACTAGGAAGTAGCTCCTAAGAATTTTTTAATCAGTCCTGCAAAACAAGTCCATTCTTTGTTAGTCGTAACTCAGTATGGAGCCACCATTAGGACTGAATTTTGAGCTCTTATTATTATGCTGGTTAATCACTGACTATGTTTTCAGTGGGAAAATAAAGGATGTCTTTGTTTTTTAATCAAATTCAATGGCCTTTCATAAAAGTAAAATTTTCTTCTCGTAATAATGTTAATGCAGTGTTTCCTTTTATATTTTTAATTTTTGCCTTTTAAATGCTCATAAACTCAGAAGTTATACATGCTTGTTGCAAAAACTCTAATATTATGGAAATAAATGCAGTGTAAAATGAAAGCCTCCCTGAAAGGCATTTGCCTGCACCCTTCTCTCTCCCTAGAGTAAGTATCAGGGTTAACAATTTTGACTGTATACACTTACAGAACTTTATCCATGTATTTACATATATAGTTTTCTTTATAAAAATAGAAATCACACTACATAATATTATTATTGTTATTATTTCTATTGTTATTATTATTATTTATCTTGGTTTCCTCACTCAGTTGGAACCTCAAACCAGTACCAACAGATCTACTTGAGTAACTTTAACTGCAAGGTAACACTTACACTATGTGTGGATGTAAGGTGTTTTGTAGTATTCAGAACCCAAAGCAACATTTTTATAATGATCCTTAGCATGATATTGTCAGATTTGTAAAAGAAGTATTTCATCTCTATGTTTAAACTATAGACCAGGTTTTACATTATGATCAAAAGAGAGACAACGGAGCTTCATGGAATGAGCCCTTGAACTAGTTCAGCTCATCATTTGATTTTTCTATGATTTAAAGTCCTTATTTGTAATGAGGTTTGGGTCCAGTTTATTTCTAATATTCCTGCTAACTCTAGAATTGTATATGTGTTGAGTATTGGAACATCCAGTTTTAAGACACTTTAAGAGCTTTTCCTATTTGTCAATATTAAACACCTATTTGCACTCGATACTTTAGGTAAGCTGAGGGACAAAAATACATGCTACCTGTCGTCCATGTCAGATATTGATTGAAAGATAATTTTTCATTTGCCCTTCAATTGTTATTTCCAACAGTAACTATTTTCCAGAAGTGCTGAGAAGTTCTATGAAAGTAAGGAATTAAGAATCCGAATGGAAATTAAACTCTTAATAGCTAGAGAAATGGAATCAAGAAAACTAAAATAAAATTTCTTAAGGTGAAGAAGAAGTTTCCTTTCGGTTGTGAGAAATACCTTCAGGAGAAAAAGCAAAAAGGGAAACATGTATGGGACCAAGTACAGGCAAAAGCAGAACGTTGGGGTGGCTTAACTATAGAAGAATGAAAAGTGTGGAGTCATTCTGGTCCCTGGAAAAGAACTGCTGCTCCCCCTTGTGGCCAGTTTAGAGAGCTAACACCCTGATAAAGCAAGACCTTTCATTCTAGACACAAAATGATGTAAGACCTGTTTGGATTACAGTGATATACTGCTTTTAAGGGGGAAATAAAAGGCATATTCAAATGGAAACTTCAAGTGATGGTTCTGTCTCAGGTATAGGCTTCATGTCACCAAGGGCAGATGATGGGAGGCTGTGCCCACTTGGAGCCACAGATGCTGACTGTGGTCAACTCATGTAGTTGGTTGGTCGACACTTCCTTAACAAACATGTGTTTATTTGCCAACCACTTTGTAAAGTACTAAGAAGAGTGTAAAGTAATATAATACAGTCATCTTTCAAAAGTACGCCATCCACCTAGGAATATAAAATATAAACACAAGGAGACAGCTCATTATGAGGTGGTGGATTGCTGTCATACTGGATGACCTAGAGCAGGGAGAAGGGAGAGGGGCTTTTTTGCACTGGGACCTGAAGGGTAGGGGTGCTTCAGAGAGGCTTAGGATGGTAATAAGCCAATCAAGTAGCAAAGCATAAAGCCAGGAAGTTAACCAAGTTTTGTGTTTATCCACTAAAGGCAAGAAAGAATATTTGGGACCAGATTAAGTAATCCTGAGCTAACCACTTTGGACTATATCCCACTTGTTTTACAGATAAATAACTGTTAAATGTGTTTGCGTAGAGAAGTGGCATAATGTGACATGTTTCAGGAAGTTTAATATGGGAAACTATATGCAATAAGTGTCCTTTAGTTGCATATGAATTTAAACATTAAAAGAATTACAATTATTTTTTTTAAAGTTGTACCTCTCTAATCCATTATTCCCTATCCTTATATGAGCTATTTTTTCATGTAATGTATTACTATTTGACATTATATGATTATATACGTGTTAGTTTGTTTGCTGTATCCCTCACTGATTACAAATCCATGAAAGCCACAACTCTCACTTTTGTTTACTGCTGTATCCCTAACTCCTCAGACAGCAGTGGACACTGGCTAAATATTCATTGCTATTATAAATAAATCTACATGGAAAGGCGAAAGGCTTGAGGTAAGGAGAGCAATTAAGTGTTTATCAAGATGATGAAACTTGACCTTGAACAGAGGAAGGAGAAGAGAAAAAAAAGAGGCATTCAATATTTTGAAGAATGAGTAAACTAGATTTGATAACTCGCTGAATGTGACTGGCGAGGGAGGAAGAAGGAAGTTAAAATTGCTGAGGCTTCAAGGTTATGTGCATGGTAGGATGATGGTAGCGTTAAAACAAATCAGGACCATCGGTTGGAAAGTATGTTTTGGCTGGATAACAGAGTAAGCTTGTGACACAGTCTGAGAGGGACAGTTAGTGATTTCTGGTTAGAATCCAAGAAGCAGGCCAGGCTTGCAGATTCAGCTTTATGGCAGAAAGGAGAGCTGAACCATGAGCTAAGATTAGATTTCTGCGGGACGAACTCTAGATGCTGTGAGGAGGAGAGGAGAGAACTGAACCTTATAGTTATATAAGCCGTCTTCAAAACTGACCTTAAGCACTGTGACCCACTCCTAATTTATGCCTTCATGCTACATATTGAGCCCTGACTAAACAAAACATGATAGGAGGATTCTGGGGAACTCATAGTCTTGTTAAGGGAGGCAAACCTGAAGAAAAGATGTACACACATGACTCATCAAAATGAATCAGCTACCCCAGCTCCAGCCGACTGTAGACCTGGCATCGTCAGATCTTATGATCTTTCAAGACAGGCTGAGTTTTTATGTGAGAATTTCTACCATCTAAATATAGGACATTGATTAAAATGTGTGGGCCAAATAAACCATTTTTGCTGACTGGATTTATTTTTTAATTTATTTTATTGAAATATAGTTGATTTACAATGTTATGTTAATTTCTGCTGTACAGCAAAGTGATTCAGTTACACATATTCTTTTCCATTATGGTTTATCACAGGATATTGAATATAGTTCCCTGTGCTATACAGTAGGACCTTGTCGTTTATCCATTCTATATATAATAGTTTGCCTCTGCTAATCCCAGACTTCCAAACTGGCTGGATTTAATCTGCAGCCAGCCCTATTATAATCTCAATCAAGAAGAGAGTCCTCCACAGACATAGAGAATGGACTTGAGGACGTGGGGTGGGGGAAGGGTAAACTGGGACGAAGTGAGAGAGTGGCATGGACATATATACACTACCAAATGTAAAACAGCTAGTGGGAAGCAGCCGCATAGCACAGGGAGACCAGCTCAGTGCTTTGCGTCCACCTAGAGGGGTGGAATAGGGAGGGTGGGAGGGAGACGCAAGAGGGAGGAGATATGGGGATGTATATATATGTATAGCTGATTCACTTTGTTATAAAGCAGAAACTAACACACCACTGTAAAGCAATTATACTTCAATAAAGATGTTTAAAAAAAAAAAAGGATAAAGACAGAAAAGAAGAGTCCTCTATCTCCCTTACCCCTTTAATTGTGTAATCTAGGGGAGGATGCTTTAAGAGTCCTGTGAGAATCAGATTAAACAGTCTGGTAGGGAGGGGTGTTTTAGAAAGGCCACTGTGTACTGGTAGATAGGATCACTCTCACACATAGGTCTGTGTGAGTTAAATGAATAACTCATTCAGTTATTTATTTAATAAATAACTCATTCAGTTATTTATTTAATAAATACTTACAGAGCCCATACCATGGGGTAGGAACTCAGTATATAAGGGTGAGCAAATTAGACAAATTGACATTTTGTTGAGGCAAATTTCATCAGTTAAGAAGAGACTAAAGATTATTGCCAGTGGGAAGAAGAGAACTCTTAACATCTACAATATGTATCTACCTGGTGTGCTGGCTGAAACTGCTTTAATTTTTATGAGAAAGCTGGAGTGGAAGGCAAGGAACATTTCTAGGTGAAGTGTTTATCTGTGTGAATTGCTGGGGGAGGGTAGGTAAGGGCTGTGAAAAAGGCCCTAAAAATGTCAAGTACAGGCAAGACAAAAGAAAATTAATAAAGAATGAAATACATCACATTTGTTACCTATAGGAATAACAGTGAAAAATGAGTTGATTTGAATTCTGATTAAACCAGTGGCTTCCAAGCTTTCTTTGGTTGTGTCACAGTAAATAAACTATTTTTCCTTTCCACACACTATACAAAAGATGCACACATACTAAAACAAAAGTTTCACATATTAATATTTACATTTACCATATGACATATTGAGAAATTCTCCATTGTTTTATTTTGTTTTTTTAAAACACTGGTCATGACCTACTAATAAGCTAAACCCACATCCTTGAAAACACTGGATTAAATAAAATAGTCACTTGTCCTTGTGTATCAGTCATTACTTCTTCTCAATGGGCCATGGATTTTCTAGGACTTTGGTTCTGAAAGTGTATGGTGATATCTGAGACACAGTACTATTAAGTTAATAGAAGTACACCATTTAATTATTTGTGTTCTTAGATGTAATACCAATTTATATTGAGAAGCTATGTTTGTTTTCAGGGACTTTTTACTTTTACTAATAGAAATCAAGTTAATCGTGATTTTGAAAGAGTATATAAACTGAAATTTTAAAATAAAGGGTAGCCAGGAAATTTAAATTTTTATTTGTAGGACTTGTTTGCTTTTAAAGATACTCATGACCAAAATGTTAGTGATAATTGAGTATTGAGTATTGCTTAAATTTACAACATAGTAATGACATTAGAAAAATTAGCCCAAGATGTATAGCGTTTTGGAAATAGGGAAGTTTATTTATTAATATTGACTATGCTACTATTTTTTTATCGACTTTTCTAACGTGTTGGATATTGAAATAATTAAAAGAGCAGGATATTATATAGAAATCAGTACCTGTGTACAAAGCTTTTAGGAGTTGAATTTCTGGAATGTGGTGCAGTTTATTTATAATGTTTATATTATGTTTTTTAGAAAATGACTAGTGTATATTGAAGTACTATAGAATTACACTGACATTTTCTATCATGTAACAATTTTTTAGGATAAGAAAAGAAGACAGAAGCCAAATAAGCAAGTAAAGTAAGGAACCATAAAATTGATAATCCAAGACATACAGAATACAGTAAAGTTTTATATTAATCCAAATTTTTGAATAGCATTCCCCAAGTCAGATAATAAACGTGTACTTCCTGTAATAGGTTCTATACCATCATACCATTTGATTTTCCTGCCTTCACATTTTATAATATGGCAGATGCAAGAGTAAATCTTTGTGATATTTATAGAGGTCATTATCCTTTGTTAAAGAGATTGTATGAGAAATTCTGTAATTATTCATGATGTTACAAATGGAGATTGAGAATGTAGCTTTTGGATTCTCACTCAAATTCAAATCCTGGCCTCAAATTTAATTAGCTGTGTAACTTTAATTGTGCTACAAATGACCATTGGACCTTTCAGGCAAAAATGCATAATTTGAACATAGTCCTAAGGAAACATCAGACAAACTTACATTTAACAACATTCTAGCAAAGACTAGACCACACTGTTCTAAAGTGTTAAAGTCGTGGAAAACTGTGGAATGACTATGTTGAAGGAGCTTAAAACAACATGGCAACTACAGACAATATATTTTCTTCTGCTATAAAGAACATTATCAGGCAATTTGAATATGATAATATTAGTGTATTAACGTTAATTTCCTGGTTTTATTCCTACTGTAGTTATTGAAGAGAAAAAGAGAATGGTAGATAATATAATGAGTGTTACTATTTCAGGAGATTGTTTGAAGACTATATGGGAGTTCTTTGTACTACTCTTGAAAAAAATACCACTGAACCATAGTTAAATGGGTGTAATTATACCAAATTCAAAAAGCTCTTATTAAGGATTAAATGAGATAATTTGTGTAAAACTCCAAATAATCCTCAAAAAATGATAGGTGTTAGATGTTTTTGCTACAACACAATATATCTGTTCCAGAAATACCAGGATTTCTTTTTTTTTTTAACATCTTTATTGGAGTATAATTGCTTTACAATGGTGTGTTAGTTTCTGCTGTATAACAAAGTGAATCAGCTATACATTTGCATACATCCCCATATCTCCTTCCTCTTGCGTCTCCCTCCCACCCTCCCTATTCCACCCCTCTAGGTGGATACAAAGCACCGAGCTGATCTCCCTGTGCTATGCGGCTGCTTCCCACTAGCTATCTATTTTACATTTGGTAGTGTATATATATGTCTATGCCACTCTCTCACTTCATCCCAGCTTACCCTTCCCCCTCCCCATGTCCTCAAGTCCATTCTCTATGTCTGTGTCTTTATTCCTGTCCTGCCCCTAGGTTCTTCAGAACCATTTTTTTTTTTTAGATTCCATATATATGTGTTAGCATATGGTATTTGTTTTTCTCTTTCTGACTTACTTCACTCTGTAGGGCAGTCTCTAGGTCCATCCACCTCACTACAAATAACTCAATTTCGTTTCTTTTTATGGCTGACTAATATTCCATCGTATACATCTGCTGAAGAATTCTCCAGTAGAAGGTGGTATAATCAGAGGCTATGGGCACAGTACTAGAGTTATATTACTTGGGTTCAAAACTTTTTTTACACCATTTACACTCTGTTAGCCTGAGCAATTTTTCTAATTTCTTGATGCCTCAAAATTTATCAGGGATAAACAGGGAAAAAATAGCAGTTCTTTTAGAAGTTGGATATAAGAAATAACTGAAATAATATGTAAAGTACTTTCAAATGCTTATTCCTTGGAAGCACACAATAAATATTAGCTGTCACAATTAATATTTTGGAACGGATTTTCCTCTTAACCAATGGGAATGCAAGGCAATTCTCATTATCTTCTCCTAACAAAGCTTTTAAATAACACATTGCCAAGCAATTATTATCAATTGTCTATAACACGGGTACGTGCACGAGGAACTTGATATGGCTATGTAATGTCTATACATTAATCCAATGTGGAGTTAGTTGTATTAAGAAGGTAATACCTAAAGAAAAACATTAGTAATAAAAAAAAATTTTTTTTTCGGTAGCTAAGTATGAAATGACTAAATGCTGGTTAGGAAAATTCTGCCCCTGGGTCAGAAAGTCCCTATGGTTTGGAGTCAGATTTTTTTGGCCATATGATTTCAAGAGTTTTGATATTGAGAAATCCACAATGTTTTGTGAATATGACACAGTAGTTCAGGGCCTGAAGGTTACCCCTGAGGAAATATCTGAGGTTTAACACTCTCTTTGGGGGCTTGCTTTCTTTACCACGTGAGAAAGTACCAGCTACCAGCGATCCTTCTTGCACAGTCTCATTAAAAGCTGAGTTGAAACCTAGAATAATTATGGAGCCAAAAACTCCAAAGCTTTAAAGAAAAGTTTATTATGTAATAACTTACAGACACCTTGAAAGGATGATGTCACCAAACCACCCAGCATTTCCCTAATAACAGGTAGAAAAACTAGACTTCACACGCTGTAGAGGTAGAAAAATTGGTGTTTACACAGGTCGAACAAAAGTGCCTTGACGCAGGTAAGAATATTGTCTCAAATCAAAGCTGTGAATATCATACTCAGAATTAACTGCTCTGGTTGTGGAAATACAAATCTGTCTGGTTGATGAAGACTCCCAAGAAGCTACCAAACCCTCCTGACAAAGGCAACCTGAGTTTCCTGGATTTTTTATTTCGTCCATCTTCCCGCCACTGTGCTTGGCTGCCCAGAGGGCTGCGTGCATGTCCCTGGTTTCCTGAAATTCACAGCAAAGCAATACCTCTGCACCATCGGTACATTTCCTTCTTGCTCTTTGCTTCCTTGCTGCCTATCTTTCGACCCTAATTCTGCTTGTCACCAGCAATTTTAAAAGGATTAGTCTTTGCATCCTCCCTTTCCCGCCCTGCTTTTTTCCAAGATCAATTTCCATCCTACAGTCTTCTTCCCACGCCTAGCTCCAGATGTGGTCCCTCCCTCCACTCATGCTGGAATTTCCCAGCTTTCAGGGCCCAATTCTGGCTGCAGAGGCCTCTCCGTTCCTCTTTCTAACTCTCAAATACCCTAATCCAGCTCCAAACTCCTCCCCACACAGGTCCAAAGTCCACCCCTCATTCTCTATTCCCAGAATGTTCTCTCCCAGCCTTTCCCCAGGCCTGCTGCTGCTGTGACCACACTGTTCCTGTTTCCTAGGATGCACGCAACTTTCTAGAAAACCTTCTTTGCCGTTAGATCCCTCCGCCAGATTCCTCGCACTGACTGCAAGATTTCTGGGCACGGGTGAGCCTTCCAAGCTTCATTGTAATTTGGCTGAATGGATTTGTTGATCTCATAGCAGGTGGTTTTCTCCGCAAAAAGGTCCTCAACTTGGAATGGCCCTTAGTCATATTGAGGAGCTTTTTAACATGCATCCACCCCTAGAGATTTGGATAACTGGTCCGTTTGGGACGTGGGTATTACAGTGGTTTCACAGCTTCCGAGGGAGGTCTGATGTGTGTGTCTAGGTTTGAGAACCAAAACAAAAGCCTTCAACCTACTTGTGCTTTTTTCACCTGGTTCTTCTCTTAAGGGGTTAGAGTTCACCTTGAATTTTTGACGATGCTGCAGCCCACACTTAGGGAGCTGTATACCCTGTTTCAGCCCTAGCTCACTCCAAAACAACAGGAACAGAATTTGCCTTCAGAGCTTTCCAAGAAAGTTGCTGGGAAAGTTGGCAATGCGCCTGGGTCTGGTAAACTGCCAAAGAAAATTTAATTACAGACTAGAAGGGCCCAAGTTGAAAAAGAATCCAGGGTGATCACACAGTTACTTACATTTGTGGAACTGCTAACTGCTCTGGAAACTCTGGCAACACAATATAGCCAGGCAATTAACCCTGGACATCACACTCAGGCTTCTGCCCACTTTTTCCTTCTAACTTTGGTTACTGAAGGCTGGAGCTGGCCTTCAAAGTCTACTAGTCTGGAGGGACCATTTTACAGATGAGAAGACTGAGGCCAAAAGACACTATAATTTAATAGAGTTCCCACATCTAAATAGGGAAAGAGGTAGGCGGGGGAAACCCAGTCATCTTTGTGGGAGTCAAACCGCACCTACTTCTAGCCACACCCACTCACTTCTCATCTATTTAGTTGTCTGCTTTGGAAACGCCTCTGATAATTGTCAATGTGCATTTGTCAAATTGGAAGTTTGGTGAATGCCCAAGAGAAATGGAATTTTATGAAAAGGCAAGTGCTAGAAGTAATTGGTGATTCATTATTAAGCTCAAAAACCATGGGAAATAAATGAGGAAAATGACTTTATCTCGCAAAGCCTCCCCATAACAGGATGATACATTACCTCATAGAGGTATGAGCTTTGAAAGTGTGGATTTAGTGCTTGGTTCTGGATCTGGCATCTGGTAAGAGAGCAATAAATGGTCATAGAAGCGAGAGAGGTTTCGCAAAATCAGTATGCTGCAAAGCCTCAGTGCAATGACATTCTCACTGTTTTCTTCCTGAACTGAGAGAAAAGGGAAGTTTTGTAAATTGTAGCTGTTGCATTGATTAGGGACTCAGTTTTTCTTTTTAGTTTAAATGCACAATTTTCCCCCTATAAAAACAAGTTGATCTTTCACTTTTAACTCCAAAGTTAATTCCTTAGAAAGCAGTGCCAACCAAGTTGGTGTAATTAGCCACATTTTATCTGTGAACTTGGAAAGGTAAAACAATAGGTAACAAAGGTAAACAATAGAAGACAAGGGTTTTCTTGGGTATTCAGAGTGAGGGCCATAAGATACACATTTCTTTGATCCTTGGTGCTTTTTAAAAGTAGAACATAAGCGTAGTGCTTCTTACCACCCTATCATTTTCTTCTGAACTGGAAAACAAATTCATTGCTGCTTGCAAGAATGCTTCCCAATATGAATGTGTGTATATATATATATATATATATATATATATATATATGAAATCAAGTGTTGGCCTACTCAAAAACTCAAAAAGAACTGGATATTTACACTGGCAAATGAGTATACTGCCCACCAATGTTAACTTGTCTCAGGAAGTAATTTGAAAAGTGTGAAATTTAGTTGTTTTCTTTCAAGGGAGAGAAAGTTTTGTATTCTTTCTATAGTTACTAAAAAATGCAATAGCTAACAAAAAATATTCTTCATGTGTATTAAACTTTATTTTGCAGGGGTGGGGGAAGGAGGGGTGGGTAGGACTCCCTTGGTTTCAAGTAACAGAAACCAATTCTAGCTAGTTTAAGCAGGAAAGAATTCAATCCAAGGACAAGATCTCAGGAAGGTACTAGAAACAGTGAATGCAAGGTCATGAGGTCTCTCTCTCTCTGTTTCTTTTCCTTTCTACTTTATTTATTTTTCAGACATGCTTTCACAGTTTCTTAGGTCCTCCTGGTAGGTGAAAGGTCCCCAAATCATATTTTCAGATTTATATCTTATAGATCTAGCTGCCCAATGAGAAGATGAACTTTCACAGCCCTAATTCCATATTCATAAAGAAGGTTCATCTTGGGTCAAGGGCTTATCCTTGGATCAATCATCCATGACTATGTGGGCAGGTTTCAAAACAGTAGAACTGCTTCAGAAAGTCACTTTTACAAGCAGGCGGAGAAGTTCAAGAACAGACTAGGCAGTCAGCCAACTAGATATCCACTAAATGGCTTGTAATTCACCAAGTACTTTTTAATAATGATTTCATTTCATCCTCAAACAATGACAGACCACTCTATTCACAGTTCTCTATACACTTTTCACTTTGTAATCTTATTTTTGTTTATCTAGTTTCCTGATTAGTCTATGAAATTTTGTTTTGTATTTTTTGTTGTTGTTGTTGGTCGGTACGCGGGCCTCTCACTGTTGTGGCCTCTCCCATTGTGGAGCACAGGCTCCGGACGCGCAGGCTCAGCGGCCATGGCTCACAGGCCCAGCTGCTCCGCGGCATGTGGCATCTTCACGGGCCGGGGCACGAACCTGCATCCCTTGCATCGCCAGGCGGACTCTCAACCACTGCGCCACCAGGGAAGCCCTAAACCACATATTTTAGTGGATAAAATTTTTGAGCACCCTGTTTCATCCGATCTGCTGTATTATTAACATTTATATTCCATATTTGACTCTTCAAATTGATCATAGGGATAATTTAGTTTCTCCTTTGGCTATAGTCAGTCTCTCCCAAAATGATTTATTATAAGCTCGATTGTTAGATAATCTGCCAAGATAAATAATAGGTTGCTTAAACCTTGATATAAACAGAAAATTTTATGATGATCCAAATATGAATCCTATTATTTATCCAGATAGACCTAGGTCTTGGATATAATGTCCATGGCTCTACAATGTGCAAAATCAGTGCCTTTCGTGCAGCATTCATGACTTGTTTCGTTTGTCTTTTGATAGTGAATAGAGTCAATATGTTCTGAATAGAAGTCCATATTCTCACACCATACTGCACATTACTACAAACACCATTGTTGGCAACTGCATTTGGACAACTCACTTTTAGGATAATTCCTTGCACTGTGAAGTCATGTTAGAAATTTTATGGCATGAGAACTGTTGAATCTACTGACTCACTGTTAGAGATTGCCCTATTCAAAAAATGTAAAACCAAGTCTTGAGAAGAGATGATTGGGAAGGATTTTACTTTGCTCTGTAGCTACATTTGGGTGCAAATGAACCCGCATCCCCTGCATCGGCAGGAGGACTCTCAACCACTGCGCCACCAGGGAAGCCCTGATCACATTCTTTGATGTAGTATAAAGTCATCCTTGAGAAAAAGATGAAGTTTTACATAGAGTTTCTGGCTTTTATTTTCAATAATGAAAAACATCTTACCAATGTATAGATAATATCAAAAGTGAAGATACCTTGTTTAAAGGATGAATTTTAAAACAAAGCAAGTACACTAAAAATGAGTATTTAAAAAAATTGAATGTACTCAACCTTCCATTATGCACTTATACAAACTTATGGCCTTGAAGCCAGATAAGTCCAAGTTTAAGTCCTGACTCTGTCTCTTCTGAGTTGTCACCTTGAGCAAGGTTCATAATGTCCTTGAAGCACAGTTTTCTCTTCAATAAAATGAGCATAGAACAGAAAAAGCATTCAATAGCTATGTATGATTTATGATATTATTATTATACATAGATCATAGCCATTATTATTGTAACAATGTTTTATTTTGTAGTGAAATATTTCCAGTGTTTTCATTTGCCTTATAGATAATACCTATATATTTAAAACTGTTTTATTTTTTCTTGTGGTTGCAAACACATAACATTAAATTTACTACATTAAACATTTTTACATATACAATTCAGTAGTGTTGTGTATATTCACATTGTTGTGTAACAGATCTTTAGAACTTTTTCATCTTGCAAAATTATAACTCTGTGCCCATTAAACCCCAATTTTCCCACCTCTGTACTCCCAGCCCTAGGCAGCTACCTTTCTAATTTATGTTTTTACGATTTTGACTACTTTAGATACCTTATATGAATGAAATCAGACAGTATTTTTCCTTTTGTGACTGGATTGTTTCATATAGCATAATGTCCTTGAGGTTCATCCATATTGTAGCAAGTGACAGGATCTCCTTCTTTTTAAGGCTGCATAATATTCCATTGCATGCATATACCACATTTTGTTTATCCATTCATTCATCGATGTACATGTGGGTTGTTTCCGCCTCTTGGCTATTGTGAATAATGCTACCATGAACATGGTGGTACATATATCTTTTTAAATCCATGCTTTCAGCTCTTTTGAATTAATGGATCACTTGGTAATTCTTTTTTAAATATTGTGAGGACCCTTTATATTGTTTTCCATAGTGACTGCACCATTTTACATTTCTACCAGCAATGCATTAGAGTTCCAATTTTTCCACATTCTCATGAACATTTGCTGTTTACTGCTTATTGGTAGTGGCTGTTCTAATGGGTAAGAGGTTAAGCCTATATTTTGAAATAAACGTTAATGTATAATAATTGTATTATTAATTGGTAGTCATATTTAGATTATTTTCCCTGGATTCTTAGTATTCAAATACAAAGTAACTTGAGGATCCAATTTTGCTAATACTTTTTTCCAAGACACTTTTTCTCTCTTTTTTCTTTCAGAGTTTGAAACAATATCAACATGTCTATATTGGAGCTTTCTTTATTTGATACACTATCCAGAAATTCAAGCCAAAATTCAAGAAGAAATTGGTAACATGCTTTCAGATGAAAAGTATAATTCTTATAAGAATATATTTTCATTTTTAAATTAAATTTTTTGAAAAACCTTTTTTTTACCCAGATGGAAACATTGGGATGAAATCAACCAGGTTTGAAGACAGGAAAATTTTACCCTCCACAGAAGCTTTCATAAATGAAATATTCAGACATGCCTCCTTTCTTCCTTTTACTATTCTTCATTGGTAAGGATATGCTGCTCCTTTGGGACAACAACTCTCCCAAAGGTGGTGTGGGGAGGAGTGAGGAATCTCAGGCATTAGACTGAATACTTTAAGTGCTTTAAAATCTATAGTGTGTTAATGTTATTTTAATATTATTTTAAATCATTTTATTTTCTTTTGAAACCTTTAATGAAATTTTAACATAGAACAAGGCAAATTTTGTGAATATCTTTTATAACTAAACTATGATGCCATTAACTTTCATCTTATATTTAAAAATTAAGGGGAGAGAAGGATATAGAAATTTGGAACAATTGATAATCCAACCATAATATATGTTTGACTATTAAGCGTTGTACAAACTCACTTAACTTCCCCTTATGAGTAGCGTTAGCCGCCTGCTAATGTGATGTGGCTTCATTTTCAGTAGCTAAGAATTTTACTGAACAGTAGACCGAGGAAGGTAGTTGCCACAAACAGATTAAACAGAGTCTACATTTATAGATATTTGAAAGTTTACTGAACCTTATGCCAGATTCTCCAGATCCCAAATGCATGCAAGTATAGACTAAGTAGATAGGCTTTATTAAATATGTATGTGAACAACCAAAGTTCTGGTGGTTTGAACTGTTTCCATTCCACACAACTAAAATAAAAAATTAAATTCTCCGTGCTTTTTCTCTTCCCATCTTTATATAGCGAAGGAGGGGGAATGTCTCTCACGCCATGTGGTAATCGGCAGAGCAGAATGCAGTGCCTCAGCCCAGGTATCTCCAAGGGCCAGACCACTAGCTGAGCAGAGTCAAGCCCAGACAGTGAGCCACTCAGTCCCCTGTATTTTGCCTCTCTCATTTGCTCTCCATATTCACACATGATGCTATCTATTCACTGTGATCCCTTTTCTTCAGATCCCCTTTCTGGTTGAAGTAGACTTCATCTTTAACTTAAGTTTATAAAACATCCTACATTTAAATATGCAGCTCTTCTGTCCCAAAGGCTTCTGTAGGGTGACTTTGGGTGCTTCATAAAAGAGTACGACCTACAAGCTTTACTAACAAATCAGGAACAGAGAGACCTGCCAAGTTTACAGGCATTATTTGGGATGAAATGGAAGTGATCATAATCTTTGGGATCCTGAAAACACATCTGAGAGCCTCACTAATAGGGAGAAATATATTTTAGGAAATAGGTATTCATTATATTATTAGAAGTGAAGAAATAAACTAATATATCAACTATAAAGATCAGAGGCATCGGCCAATGAGAGTAGTGTGATATAAACCAAGAATTTTAGCACAAACATAAAAGGCATCTTATATATTGATACGTCGTTTGGGATTAATCTGTTCTCCACTTGGATGTTTACCATTTTCCATTTAAAAGGACAAGGGATTAAAGAGCAGAAAATGGTTAAAATGAAATGAATTTTAAAAAGATAAATGGAAGAATCTTAGGTAAAGGGGGCAAAAGTTTTGCTATTATATATAACGTATGTACACACATACACGAAAGACCAAACAGTACCCTAATAAATATTTATTGCATGTATGCTCTTTAAAAGTTACGTGGAAAGGCTTTTTTATATATGAAGTTTCAGAAGTATATATTTAGAAAGAGAGACCCTACAATGAATAAATTTATATATTGAGTCCTTCTTTAGAATATATAGTCACTCATAGTTTAATATTAGTGAAATCAAATTTTACATGCTAGGTTTCCATAGGGTGGGAGCATGTGGTTTTTATGCAGAGTAGAATTTGAGCAGCTGAATCCACAGAGGGAGTGTAGACAGGAATGTACTGAGAAAGGCAAGTGGCTATACCTAGGAGCCGGTAATCCTTCCAACAAATGGCTCCATCCCTTTTTTGACCTTCTCCTTTGTTGGGTTTTGAGGGCACCCGATGAATAATACCCATATTACTTGCCAAAGTTCAGTACCAGCTGCAAGATGAAAGTAGGTCAGAGAGAGTTTCAAATATTAACTTTTTTAATGATCAGAGCTAGTTTGCACAGTTTGGCTTACAGCTAGACCAAGGAGGCTTACTCATACTTTTTACCTGAATTAGACATACTTCTCCACTCAGACTCTGGCAAAGTTGGACAACAGCAGTCTCCTCTGTACGAAACCTGCTCTTCAGCTCAGCCCATTAATAACTATAGATGAGATGTATTACCTTCTCTATAGGTTGGCTAATCAGAAAAGAGAACCCAGAAGTGGCTAAGACAAATGTGTCCAGTGACTGCTCTTAAACTCATCACATTGAAATGTCACTGCTTCTCTGGGGAGAAGTGAGTGTGAGGGCCATCTCAGAAGTTAGGGAGTGCCATATGGAAATATAACATGACTTAATCTAAACTGTGCATAATTACAGAGGTATAAAAGGGAAAGATGTACAGTATACATAATGAAGTCTGAGTATGGGACTAGAAAAATAGAATACTTGTTCTAGAAGCAGCTTAGAGACCATCCAATACAACCAATATTATTTCACAACTAGGAAATGAAACCATAGAGTAGGTATGAGACTTGCCCAACATCTCACTGAGACCAGTATCTAGAGTTCAGATTTCCTAGTTCCAATTCCATTCCAATTCCTAGTTCCTCCCATCAAGTACTAAATGATGTTATGTTTTGTTTTTCTAATCTACTAATAGAAGCCAAAAACACATGGGATACAAAGAAAATGCTTTATAATGTCCTTAATAGTTTCTGGTTGTATTCGAATGTGTCTACTTATGACCAACTCTGTCATAGAAATATTGAGATAATTTTCTAGAGATTTTAGCTCATAGCAATGCCTTCAATATATTAGGTGCTCAATATGCTTAACAAATACAAGAAAAAGAATAAATTAGTGATTTGACAATAGGTGAAGATATATCAATTAATGAACAGAGGGAGATTTATAAAGATGTCACATCATTATTGCAGTAAAAAATAACACTAACAAAAAATAGTCCATGCATCATGGGAGGCAGCTTAGGGATGGGTTATTTGAATTTACAGGATGCATTGTAATGCTGCCTTTCTCTTTCCTACAGTACTACATCAGATACTACTCTGAATGGTTATTTCATTCCCAGGAAAACATGCACCTTTATTAACATGTATCAAGTAAATCATGATGAGGAAGCCACCAAAATTATTTCCTGAGATAAAATTTGCTTGGTTGTTTGTTTGCTATTTATTAATCTGGGAAAAATTCACATTCTTCTTAACCAAACTTCATTCCCTCTGTTTCTCTTGAAAGAAGTTGGAAAGAAATTCAGTTTTCTTTCCTCACAGATAATAGGAAGGATGAAATCTTAATACAGATTCATTCAGGGTAAATCGAATTTCAAAAGTGGGCTCACTGGGGGAGGTGTAAGCGAAGGACTTCGTGAGCTCACCCTCTGCATGTGTATGACCAGCTGATATTTGAAAAGCAGCCTGAAACCCCCCACTGGAGTGTAAGCCACCAAGCAGGGATTTGTTTTTTCTCTCCCTTTTTGTTTGTTTGCTTTTTCCTCAACCCCAGTACCTAGATCAGTGCCTGGCACATAGTAGGCACTCAGTAAATATTTGTGAATAAAATGCAACTAGAGGCTTGCCCATATCAACTACGGAAGGGCAGTCTGAGCCTAAGGTACCTCAGGCAGTGAAAAGTGAGGGTGATGAGTGGTGATGGCACTGGTGGGAATAATGGTGAGTACAGTTAATCTTTATAGACTCCCACTGTGTGCTGGGCACAGAAGCTCAGATATATCTCCTCTGACCTCAACAGTAATCCTATATAGTGGCGCTAGCATGACCCCAAATTTACTGATGAAGAAACTTTCAGCCAGATTGAACAAATTACTTACGATCACATGTTCAGCAGGTAAGAGAAGCAGGACTCACATCCAGTGTAAATCCTGTTTAATATGTAAATCTTACTTAATGGAAATTATATGCTCCATGTGGTGAGGGCTTGATGTCGCCAGTAAACTGGTAAAGATTGCAATCTTTCCTTCCCCCCCCCCCCACTTTGGCCACCACACGGCTTGCGGGATCTTAGTTCCCAGCCAGGGATCAAACCTGAGCCTTGGCAGTGAAAGCACCAAGTCCTAAAAACTGGACCGCCAGGGAATTCCCAAGATGGCATTCTTATACACTCAGCCGGTTGTATGTACAGTACTCTGTACAGCTTCTCCATCTTCACCCAACATCTCATCTGACCGACGGCTTAGGCTCCAGGCTCTTAGGGAGGGAGTTGATTATCCTGTGTACCTAACAGCACCTTCACAATCTCTGTAACTAGCAAAATGGTAGAATACACTGCACAGACCGTCCCACTGGAACACTTATTGTCAGAGAGATTGATACATCCATTCTCCACCCAGTGATCATATTGGATAAACCTAAGCATTTTTAAACCCATTATAAGAAGAAATACAGTCAGTGTAAATTGAATGGCATTTATTTTCAGTTGGTACAACCCCAAGTATCCCAAGTGTTCTAGTATCCTAAGAACTTGTGATTATATTGAATATTGAGTAATGATCAAACAAACTCGGTTAACACAGGTGCTAGTAAAGAAATACTATTTGTGTGGAGGCACTTGTTTAAGTAAATGAGTATGTAATTCAAGACTTGATATTATGGGAAAATTATTCATGTTGAATCTAAAAGGTCACAAACTCAAGCACCCACTGAGCAGTGGAAAATACCAAAAATGAAAGAATTGTACTTTGTTGAAGCAGTGGCAAGAGGTCATCTGCTGCATCTAATTCAACCCAATAAACTGTTGGCGAGCAGGGCATTGTCCCACTGTTATCAGCTCTTTCAGTTACCAAAAAAAAAGAACGTGAAAATGTAGATTTTCATGTGGAATCTTCTGATTTTTAAATGTCAGCAGCAATTAACTATTTTTAAAAGATTATGAGAGCAAAATGAAGTTTCTTGGAGGACTGAGTATGACTTGTAAGTCCCCAGGTCCATGACCTCTGGTGCAGAGAGAAAACAAATTTTTCTCCTAGACAGAGGGTGACATCTATAGGCAAAGAGACCCAGTTCTTTATGAAGTCAAGTGAGTCCCTGATGTATGGCTTAAGATGTAGGCAACTCACAAACATTAGTTGTCATAGACGAGCCAGATGTGGTGCCTGTAACAAAAAAAAAGGTGGAGGGAGAAGAGAGAACCAAATGCACAACAATTTGGGAATTGTGGGCAACCCCCTCAATCAGGGCTGCTTTCAGGAGACCTGGCTCCTCCTGTGATGATGTATGAAGGCTATTTCCTAAACATAGTGAGAGAGCACCAGAGTGAGAGGTGTGTCTCAGTCTCATCATTCCTGCTTATTTTGCTTAAAGCAAAGGAGATTGAATATTTATTACCTTATTTACGCCACAATTTTGGATTATTCTAATGAGAATTTTGTGGAATTATTCATTTAAGATAAAAAATTTAAATACATTTCATGTATTTTATTCACTACTTAATGAACCAGAAGTCATTTTAGTGAAAAATAATTGTATTAAATTTTTTTTTTTTTTTTTTTTTTGCCTCTCCCGTTGCGGAGCACAGGCTCCGGACACGCAGGCTCAGCGGCCATGGCTCACGGGCCCAGCCGCTCCACGGCATGTGGGATCTTCCTGGACCAGGGCACGAACCCGCGTCGCCTGCATCAGCAGGCGGACTCTCAACCACTGCACCACCAGGGAAGCCCTGTATTAAATTTTTATGATAACTAAACCTGTCAACATATTAAAGGAAAGAATGACATATATATCTGTAATAATTATATAATTACATAGCTCCATAACTATATACATATATATATATATATATATATATATATAATTTATAAAGGATGTTCTGAACTTGAACAGAACACTTTATGCAAAACAAAATTATTATGGAAAAGTTGGCAACAAAGGTAAAAGTGATAGAATGATTCCTTTAAAATTTTTTATTTTTGTCTATTTTATATTTTGTCTATTTTATATGTCTATTTTATATTTTGTCTATTTTTATTTTTGTCTATTTTATTTTGTCTATTTTATATAGAACTATTTGGGATAATCCCAATTTATTTAGACCTGAGAGATTTCTAAATGAAAACATGGAACTGAATAGAACTTTGTTGAGAAGGTGTTGACTTTTGGAATGGGAATCCAGAAGTGTCTCAGAGAAGATGTTGCACGAAATGAGATATTCATTTTCATCACCACAGTTCTACAGCAGCTCAAGCTGGAGAAGTGCCCAGAAGCTGAGCTTGACCTGACACCCATGTATGGGTTAGCCATGAAGCCAACACCACACCAGCTTCAAGTAGAGACCCACTCCACAGGTAGTTCCTGTTCATAGATTCTCAGACTGGGTGGAGGGTTTCTTGTTTAATTCAGAAAAATTATGGGCTTCAAATTCATTTAACAAGAAATTTAAAATTCATACCCCTATGCTGTGCTGTTCAGTTCATTGTATGCCATCCTAATGTAGGAGTTGATTTTTGAGTGTATGGGGTTTTAAACCCATGTCTCATGTGATGGTGTCCCAGGTGTCACTGTGTCACTGTGAATATGGAAGAAGGGAACGAGGACTGCTGGATGGAGTGAGCAGGCAAAGGAGTTCTATCTTCCTTCCCTTAATGCCAGCTACAATAGACAGGTGTACTGATATTTGTTTTAAATATTGGGTTCAGAATAAGAGCAAGGTTCTGATTTTAAATATATTTCTTTCCGCTGGACTAGGAGCTAGGTATTCAAGAGGTCCTAAGAAGGGAGCTAGAGTCACCCAGAACAGCAGAGAACATTCATGGTGATAATAGGTGGACTGAGCTAGATTTAGAGAGGCAGGGAATGGAACTTGAAGGGGGGGGTGGGTTTCTTCAAAATCTATTTTTATATCTGCTCTTATGTTTTCTGGATTATGAATTTAACTTCAGAGCAAATTGGTGTTTTTACAGTGTTACTAATCCCTTTTGATACCTACTAGATATACGTGTGTATTAGTTTGCAAGGGCTGCCATAACAAAATACCACAGCCTGAGTGGCTTTAACAACAGAAATTTGTTTTCTCACAGTTCTGGAGGCTGGAAGTGTAAGATCAAGGTGTTAGCAGTGTTGGTTCCTCCTGAAGGCACTTTCCTGGGTTTGTAGATGGGCTGTTCTCACATGGCCTTTTCTCAATGGCCACCCATCCCTGTGTCTCTCCTTTTTGTTGTAAGGACAACAGTTATATTCGATTAAAGCCTCATCCTAACAGCCTCATTTTAGCTTAACTATTGGGTTGGCCAAAAAGTTCGTTTGCGTTTTTCCATAAGATGTTACTGGAAAACCCAAACGAACTTTTCGACCAACCCAATACCTCTTTAAAGACCTTATCTCCCAATACAGTTACATTCTGAGGTACTGGGGTTTGGGATTTCAACATATGAGTTTGCGGTGGGGTGGGGGGGGGAGATACAATTCAGCCCATAATAACATGTTATGAGAAAAAAAAAGACAGCAATTAAAAAGTTTTTTCAGTATAGCACGCAGCACTAAGTATGTGCTTCTTTAATTGAACTTGTTAATGAGCTAAGGCATATAAGGGACATAAAATGGACAGTGAAAAACTAAGAATTTCAGATTGAAGCTTTAAGGGCAGTTGCATTATAAAGGGCTTGAAATCCAGGCGGGAGTTGAGAGCATGTCTGGAGTCTAATTCAAAAGGAGAGAGCACTTAGGGATAATGACCTAAGACCATCTGGATGATGACCATCTTGACCAGGATGTTGCAATGGAAGCCGAGAAGTTAAACAACTGACAGACATTGAGGATTAAAGTCAGGACTTTGTCTTTCTTTCCAAGTACAAATAAATTCAGCATAATCCTTGGGAATAAACAAATTGGATTGCCTGTCCTTTTTTGTAAAAGCTTTTCAAATTATTTGTATTATCCACGTGACAGTGTGTCAGACTGAAACTATCCTTACATTTTTTTCTGTAAAAAACTATCAAATCTTCTGTATATGCGCTAATAATGGGGAGGACAGGAACACTATAGGAATCTTGTTATCTGTTTATCTGGTATTTTCTTTAAGAAATTGTGTTTTTCTAAAACTCTTGTTTTTTTTTTTAAACAGTAAGCAAATAAGATTCTATACATTTATTTTAACACACTGTATTGTAAAATGCTAATTTTCACTTTAACTCTGCTCCTAAGGCATAATTAGTATACTGTTGGGCTTTTTGTATAATTCATAAGTTTGCAGTTTATGTAATTTGAGAAACATGGATAAGAATAAGACAGGGAAAAGAACATTTAAAAGCAAAAGAGAAATAACTTTTCTTTTTCATTTAATATGTAACGATGAGCTATTTTTAATTATATGTATTTACTTATCTGGAAATAATTTATTTTATGAAATATAATTAGACGCAACACAGTGTACCAACATTTTATATTGAAATAACTTATAACATAAACACTCTAAATAATCAACTGGAGACTACACACAGAATTCATTATGACGATGGAGCAATTGATAATACATGGATATATGCATCAGTGGTAATCCAAGACAAGTGAAGTCCTTAAAGCCATTATACATGAAGTAAAAAGATAGAGTAATAGATATTAGATATCCTGCTATACAAAGGTACATATGGATGCTTACCACACTGTGTCCCCCTTGTAGCTACAGCCCCCTGGGGCTTTTGGTAACACCATGAAGATGAAGGTCAGACTAGAAACTATCCACTGCATGATGCAAGTGAGCACAGAATGTGTCTGGTCCCAAGTGTTTTTCGGAGACGAAAACTTGCACCAAAATTTATAAAGACATTTATATATTCCCACATTGAAATTCTCTAATTCCTTCCCAGTTAAACCTATAACTCAGATGTGATAATCAACCCACATGACAGGGTAAGAAATCAGAACCATTTTTGAGAGGTAGAAGGGGTCTTTGGGGATTTTACTCTCTAAATAATTATTAATTAGGCTGTAAAATCTACAGATCCTTCCAAGCTTCCAAGTGTGTGGACACATGATTTGATGTTTCAGATTCACACAGGACGTCCCCACAAAATCCAAGATTCATACTTTAAACAACAAAAAAGGCACCGTACTATGTACACCTTAAATCAGAAATAGCTAAAGGGAGGTGTTTTACAGCTTAACAGGCTATAAAAAACAAATGCCCTATGAGGAATGCACCGTTGGCTTCCCCTTCAGATAAGAATAAAAAGCAGGATGCAGGCAACTGATTCTCTATGACACACATTTTTAGCAGTAGGAGAGCCAAAACAAACAAAAATTATAAAAGTTTATAGGTCTTTTCTATCCTTCAAGTTATTTACAGAGAATAGTTTACCTTAATTCAACATCACTATCAAGCCCCATCCACCATAAACTACACACATACAGGCAATACTGTTGCCTTTATCTCTACCCCTGTGGATGGAAGCATGTTGCATGAATGAATTTTCCAGCTAAGTGTGATGACCAAGTTCCAAAATGCTCATTTGAATGGATCTTAATTACTGTCTTTCTGATGTCTTAAAATGCATTTACTAAATATAGTTTTATCTTTTTCAGACTTTATATTGACATTTATTTCTAAGGGTAATGCACTGGGCTATAGTCATTTGATGCACTCCTCATCAATCCTCCATCCCTGCCTCAATACCTGCCTTCATTCATTACCTTAATGCTGATCTCCCCAACTCCCTGCAAGCTCCACAAATGCAGGGCCAAGTCTGCTTGGCTTCCATTGTACCTCCAGTGTCCAGCACTGTTTCAGGCACATAGCAGACAATCGATAACTAGTTGTTCAGTGAATGCAGGAATGAATTCATGATTAAATGAATGAATCTAACGGAGTAGCAAAAGGAAGTATCTGAGATTTTCTAGTATGGGTAGTATTTCTGGCATCTCTGCTCCTATTTTAATTTCTACCTGTTGCCTCAGTCTCAAAATCTGTTCAGTGCTCTCACACCTGTTTAAGCTATAAGGTCCAGATCTCATCAAATACACCCTTAGTTCTTTTTTTTTAACTCACATTTTTATGACATCAGATCCCAGCTGGATATCATTAGCCTCTCCCCATCCCCACAGGACCTCTGTCAAAGTGTGTCCTAGCACTTAGGAAACTATCCAAAAGTAACATCTCAAATGTGCTCCAGAAAAGTCGATGTTTCTCCCGCTCCAACATCTTCATCTTGCCAACACACAGGCATACAGATAGGCAGCTGACCATTCATTAACTTCACCAGACACATTTGTTGTCTAATGGCATCTGTCACTTCTCCTGCACACTCTGATGGAGAGAAGGGGTCACTGCTTTCTCCCTGTAATGTTTACACCCAAGGATGGGTGTTGGAGTTTACTTATTTTTCAATGGCTTGATTGAGAGTTAGGAGTAATTCTGAAGAAAGCTTACTTGAGGTTTGGGAATATTGGAAGGAATGACATAAACATACACACAAAATTATGTCCTATGCCCTACTGCTTAAGCCTAGGACTAGATTGTTCCTAGCACCTCATCCTGCACCAGTTCCCTGCTCTCTTTGCTCCCTGTGGACAAGAGCAGCTCCCTGATCCTCTACCTACCCTGCCCCCAGATTCCCATAGGCTTTGTATTTTGTGCTTTCTTTCTCTCTCTCTCTCTCTCTCTTTCTCTTTTTAGTTAGCTTAGCTAGAGGTTTATCAATTTTATTGATCTTTTCAAAGAACCAGCTTTTGGTGTCATTTATTTTCTCTCTAGTAATTTCTTGTATTCAATTCCATTAATTTCTCCTCTAATTTATATTTCTTTTCTTTGGCTTACTTTGGATTTACTTTGCTCCTATTTTTCTAGTTTTCTAAGGTGGAAACTTAGTTTATTGATTTTAGATCCTTTTTTCTTTTCTAATATATGCATTCAGTGTTCTAAATTTTCCTCTAATATGACCCAGAATGTGGTCTGTCTTTGTGAATATTCCATATAAGCTTGAGAAGAATGTGCATTCTGCTGTTGTGGGATGAAGAAGTCTACAAGATGTCCCTTACTATTTAGTTGATTGATGGTGGAATTAAGTTCAACTGTCTTTACTGATTTTCTGCCTACTGGACCTGCTCATTTCTGATTCCAAACTAAAATTTAAAACTAAATAATGTGTGAAACATGCATGCAAACAGTTAATATTTCTAGCTACTGAATTATTGTGGAAGTTTATTTATTGGCATGGAGAGGTGATATCTTTTAAAAAGCTAATGTGAAATATTGCATGTAAGTATTAATTATTTTGTGTATATATACACACGGAAAGTGTAAGATGTGACATGCAAATAGAATGCCAACAAAAATATGATTTTTTTTCTATTTCAGCTTATTCTCTAAATATAGTATTGCATTTATTTGAGATGATAAATTTCCTCTACTTCTGTGAATTCACATAGGGGTGAAGAAAGGTTTCAGGGTAGCAAGTACCTATCACAAAATTCATGGGTTTGGTCTAGAGAGGGGGATGAATCTTCAGACTAGATGCATGAACTGTGAATTAAAACACCAGGTTATAGAAGCTTTGCATTAATTAAATTAAAACAAAAGCTGGCATCTGAGCATAAAGAAAGAGACACACACTGTTAGTAAAAAACCTCAAAAGTCTGGGATCATTCATTGATCAATTAAGAAGCTCTACACACCTACATAACTAGATAAACTAACTTTATTTAGTTTTTAATGTGTGTGTTTTTAGGTGCCTACTTTAAGCCAGGCTCTTTAGATGCCAGGCATAATAAAAGATGACTAAAATATGATCTCTAACTTCAGAAGCTCTTTAAGATAGAGGTGAATGATAAGTGTGTGTGTGCATGTGTATGTGCATAGATAGCATATAAGTGTGTGTATATATATATATACACAATGATATAGTTAAATATACATATCTTAATTGTTCTTTCTAAGACTAGTCATAAAAATTCAAGCTTTCTCGTTCCCTCTTCATGCATTCAATGGGGGTGTGTGTTTGAAAATTTCTTTGCAACTTTCTCTTTTTGTGAAGAGTCCTTGACAGGGTGAATGCCCTTTGTTGATCAAGGAGCTTCGTATGGTTCTGCCAACTTACCTTTTTGCCCAGCTGGTCACTCTTCTAAGGAGTCTTCATTCTTTGATTCCTTTGTGCCAGCTATTTCCTAGCATTCCATACTCAGTGGTCCTCACTGGGTTTCACCATGCCTCTCACTATTCTGCTTGGCATTTTGATTTTCATCTATCTATTTAGAATTGCCAACAGGTTTTACCATCTCACAGTAGGTGAGAACAGAGCGGTTTAGAAATTCAGCACCTTGGGATGAGAGTTTAACACAGCTGGAGGGCAGAACTTCACCTACCATCTTAGCAGTGCTTGCTTAGCTTAGTGTCTGGGACATAAAGGCCTTCAACATGTATTCAGAGGAATCACTCCCATTCAGGTGTTTATTGACAATGCACTTCATTGGGCCTCTGTGGGCCAGGGAATAGCACTGTGTGAAAAGGCTCTCCAAAGTTAAAACTGCTGTGGGCAGTGAAGTGATTTACAGGATGATATCTCTTTGGTTAACAATATCCTTACTCTACATGTTTCAGAAAATTGGGAAATGAAGCCAAGTATATGAAAACCGTTCTTTGGAGCAGGAGCAATAATAGCTTCGGGTTTTGAAATAAGAATCAAAGGTGGTGGGGGGCTTCCCCGGTGGCGCAGTGGTTGAGAGTCTGCCTGTCAATGCAGAGGACACGGGTTCGAGCCCTGGTCTGGGAGGATCCCACATGCCGCGGAGCAACTAAGCCCGTGAGCCACAATTGCTGAGCCTGCGCGTCTGAAGCCTGTGCTCCGCAACGGGAGAGGCCGCGATAGTGAAAGGCCCGCGCACCTCTGTGAAGAGTGGCCCCCGCTCACCAGCTGCAACTAGAAAAAGCCCTCGCACAGAAACGAAGACCCAACACAGCCAAAAATAAATAAATAAATAAATGAAATTTTTTAAAAAAAGAATCAAAGGTGGTGTTTTCCCCAGATTTTTGGGCAAGATAGATTCGAACCCAATTACTCTATATATGGAAAGCTGCTGTTTGCTTTTTAGTTAAGATTTTTAAACAATTTCCCCCATTTAAAGAAAGTTAAGTTACTCACTTCTCCTCCCCACTGCTTCTTGCTCTATACAACAAATGCAAGTTTGATGAGGAAATTTTTATTAAGGTATCCATACAGAAAAGTGCACAAAATGTAAGCTTAAAGCTTGGTGAATTTTTACAAACTGACCACCACCAGCATTCCACAGCCCCCCAGCCTTTCTTTCCATCTTAGTCTCCAATCTCTGTGCCTCAAGGATAACCCTTATCCTGACTTCCAATGCCATAGTTCGGATTGTCTGTTTTTGAATTGTACATTAAGGGAATGAAACAAAATGTGCCCGTTTGTGCTTGACTTCGTTTGTACCACATTGTGCTTGCAAGATTCATCCATGTTTTATTTGAAAGATTAATCAAGTTGTGTGTAGTTGTATTTCATTCATTCTCATTGTTCATTGCTATCGATTGTTCCATTAGGTGACTATACCACAATTTATGAATGTATTTTATTGATAGAAGCCACTTGGGTAATTTCTATTTTGGGTCGTTATGAAGAGTGCTGCTATGAACATTCCTGTGCACAGTTTTTGGTGAATATATGTAAACTTTTTCGTTGGCGCATATAACAAAATATATATAGGACTGGAATTGCTGAGTCATAAAGCATTTGTTTTTTTAATTGAGAAATTCGAACTAATATTTCAGCATGGTTGTACCAATTTATACTCCACCAGCAAGCTGAAAAAGTTCTCTGGTTGTTCCACATCCTCTTCAACAGTTGATACTTTTTGTCTTATTTTCTGTATTTTTGTTGTAGCCACAATGATGGCAAACATACCCTTATTAAAGAGACAGATGGTCAGATAAATCCCTGGCCTGTTACCTTACGTGAACTTGATTTTGGCAATGTTAGCTAGTTCATTCTCTCTTAATGAAATGAATCTAGGACAGATTGAGTGCATTCATCCACTGAAGTCTTTCAAAAGTGAATGATCATCCAACCCCCTGCCACCACCCCCCTCCCCCAAACACAAATGATCTTAGCTCACAGTTACCAGGGCCTCCTGAGAAAGCAGTTTTTGCCAAGACTGTCTTTCCAATTTCTTTGGGAAGAGATTTTATAGGATTTCCCCCATTAATCAAAACAATTTCTGCCTTTAAAATGTATCTCAGTTATTATAATGTCTATGTTTAGTTTATAATTTCAGGGTAATCTAGAAGTGGTTATTTATATCTGTTTATTTTGTAGCATATGCCTTTTATATTTTTCAGAATTCTTTTCGCTGAAAGAGTCGGTACTGAAAAAACAGGATGTTCTATCAACTCACATTCCTAGAATTCCTTTTTGGTCAGAAGTGTAAGTCTGTTGACCCTTCCAAATTTTGTCTCTCTGACAAGAAAAGAAAATCCAGAAGAGAACATTTTGAGATCATATTGTTTTCCATTGCCCTTGTGTTTGTTTTGCCCTGTTTCACTCTATTATCCAATTAATACCATTCTGCCTATTATTTACCTATTTTAAAATAAAGACTTGGAGTAATTTTTCATATTTTTCTAGAAGTCTCCCTTGATTAGAAAGGTATTTCTGGGCAATAAAACTTAAGTTTTGACTGTGAAATTCTGTCAATAATTTGAGAAAGTTTGAAATTTCTTTCTGTTGTATGTACAGTAGGTGATCTTATGAATTCCACATGGATTTTATATGCAACGATCCTTCAGTAACTAGTTTCTAAGAAAAATAGAACCTTTTCCATACTTAATTTACAGACCTAGCTTTCAATTTCCTCTTCATTTTGTTTATGGTAACTTTTGCCATGAAAACATAAGTGATTTTAAAATAGCCAAATATATCTAGCTTTTTCTTTATGGTTTTTGAGATTCCTATCATACTTAGGAAAGCCTTCTCCACCCCAAATTTATACAAATAGCCTCCTACCATTCCTTCCAATATTTTTCTTTAAAAAAAAAAAAAAAAAGGTAGGCATCCAATTCTGGATTATCAATCATATCAGCAGCATTTATTAAATTAGGCACTCTTCTCACTAAATTAGATAAAAACCACATATATACTTATCTTTCTGTGGATGTTCGACCATATCTGACTAATATATTTATATATTTATGTACCAATATTACACGTTTTTTATTACAGTGACTTTATAGTTATCTTAGTATCTGAAATTCTCTCACTTTGCCTTACTTGTTCTTATTCAGTATTCATAAATTTCTTGGCTACTTTTAGAGATTTATTTTTGCATTACACATTCCAGAATTATTTTATATAGTTCCACAGAAAAGCTCATTGAGATTATAATTTGAGTTGTGCAAAATTTATGTATTAATTTTAGAAATACCAACATTTCTATGACAGTTCTTATTCTGGTTGTTTTATGTCCTGCATTTGCATTTCAAATTTTAATTTTTATGTCTTAAACTATTCTTGCTATACTTAGGTCTAAGAATTTTGTTGTTTTGTCCATATTATACATGTATATTATTTTTCACTTTAGTTTCAAACATTATTGTTAGGACTGAGAAAAAGTTATTGAGTCTCATGAAGTGTCCAGTCAGAGTTAATCTTGGGACTTTTTCAGGAGCTGCTAGAAGGAGATACTCAAAATGAAAAACATCTTGTCATGAGGAACCTGGGAAACAACTCAACATGAACAAAATAGAATCTAGAGGTGGAGACATAGTAAGTACTAGAGCTATTATTTGAATTTCTGGAACAAGCCATATCTGAAACCATTATCATTTGTCCTTTTCAATTACTCAAGCCAATAAGCTTCCCCTATTTCCATTTGATTTAAGCAAGTTTAAGTAGGTCTTATTTTTCTTTGCTTATCAAATAAGGTATGTATAGACATTTGAACTTGACTCTTCCAGATGACTTTGTTGCTGGGAATCTTCAGAAAACTGCCAAGTTACACTCTACTACTGTCATGGAAAAAAATAATTTAATGGTAGTAGAGCTGAACTTAAGAGAGGTGTTGAAATGTCAGCAGAGATGTGTAGGATGAAACTGAGATTGCTTCCTTAGAGCCCAGTTTTAAGAGGTACTGATACAATAAAAAGTATGGGGGATTATAAATACAAAACTGTAAAAATAAAGCAAATCAGTTGTGTGAAAGGATGATGAAGGACGCTTATCTTCTATTGCCTGGACAATATAAATTTGATACATTAATATTTCCTTTCTAATGGAGAGTTTAGAACTTCATTTGACAATCATTTTATTCAAGGCATCTTTATTAATTAAAAAACAAACGTTAATTGTAAGTAGCATAATTATGTTCTTTTGTGTGTGTGTGTCGTATGCGGGCCTCTCACTGTTGTGGCCTCTCCCGTTGCGGAGCACAGGCTCCGGACGTGCAGGCTCAGCGGCCATGGCTCACGGGCCCAGCTGCTCTGCGGCATGTGGGATCTTCCCGGTCCGGGGCACGAACCCATGTCCCCTGCATCAGCAGGCGGACTCTCAACCACTGCACCACCAGGGAAGCCCTATTTATGTTCATTTACTCAAAGAAAATAGAGTTGAACCCACTATGATGTTCTGAAGTTTCTTTTGTGCCCACCTGTTTATCCAGCAAGCTGGTTTCTTCATTATTGGCTTCCTTACAACCCGTCGCACAACTCTGATTTTGTTTATGTTTCAGCTTTAAAGTCATGCTGAGGCCAATCAACAGCTTTCAAATATTTGATCATGTCTGAGATTATATTTAGGGAACTCCTTTGCTTCCTGTTGAAAAATAGTTGAGGCTCAAATAGGATTTGGAATGACCACTTATCACTCAGGGTTTCAAAACGTAATTTTTGTATCAGTTGATATTTCACTTATTCATTCTTTCATTTCACTCCACATATGTTTAAATGGGTATGACTATAATCCGGGCACTTTTCTAGGCGCAGCATAAACATCACCAGAAAACAAAGATCTTGCTCTCATGGAACTTAGATTCCAAAAAGGACAGAGCAAATAAACCTATAAGCAAAATATAAATTATGTCAAGTGCTGGTAAGTACTATGAATTACTGTGAAGTAGAGTAAGGATAGAGAATGCAGGTGGAGAGGGGTGAGGATGCCCTTTCATATGATAGTGAGGAAAGTTCCCTGTGATAAGGTGACCTTTATGCAAAGAGTTGTAGTGAAGTAAGTACTAAACGGGTATCTAAGGAAAGCACATTTCAGACAAGTTAAGAGACTCTGAGACACGAGTATGCTAAGCATATTTAAAAAGTAGCAAGAACATCTAAACGGCTGGAGTAGATTGAGGATCCAGGAGATACAGACAGCACGTGGAGGGGGGCTTGATCATAAGGGATATGACATTTGTTCTAGAAGATTGCTTTGTTTGTATATGAGAATAGACTGTAGAAGGGCAAGTGTAAAGAGCTACTACACACCTGCAAGATGGTAGCTAAGAAATGACATTAAATTTTTCACTGTGGAGGTCATTAATGACCTTGACAAGATTAGTGTAGAAAAAATAAATTTTATGTTTCAAAATTATACATTTTCTTATAACGTTTCTTACACAGAAAAGTTACACATTTTCTATAGCACCCTCTTCTGGGCTTTCAGTGAAGTGGCTATTACAGTAACACAGAAGAGAGATGATGGTGTTTGGACAGGGAACGCTAAGTGAGACATGGTCAAATTTGATACATTTTGAAAATAGATGAAGAGAATTTGCTGGATGTGAAACAGAGGGCTTGTATCAGTGTTCTATCAGAAAAGATATGGCACATTTAATTAAGATAACTAGCGACGTGTTTAATAAAGGAATTATTTAGAAAGATGTGAGCAGGGTATAGAGGAACACAAGGAATAGTACAATGCCCTGAAGAATGAATATAAAAACCTGTGTTAAGCGGAATTTTAACAGACTTGCCTTAAGGAAAACACCCAGCTCAAAACTGCCCCATGAGGATATAGATGAAGGAATCAGTACTTTGACCTCACTTCCTTCCCTGCCTCCACAGGAGCAAAGGTTCCCATTGACTAAAACCAATTGCAAAACAAAGGACAAGGGAGAACCTTGATTTAGCTCCTACAGGTCAGCTTTCAGTGTCATGAATCAGGGTGTGGAAGGGTGGAGAATGAACCTGGAGAGACAAATGGAAGATATCCAGGATGACTCTATGCACTTGGCTCGAGTAACTAGAACTGCATGAGGATCAGTGTGTGTGTGTGTGTGTGTGCGCGTGCGTGTGTGTGCATGTGTGTGTGTGTATGTGTATGTGTTAAAAAAAGATAGATCAAAAGAAATTGAAGTAGAATTTTGTATAACACAGTTTTAAGATGGCAACATGACAGTAAATGTGAATTTTTAAAAAGTGTGTCCGGACTTCCCAGAAGAAGTTAAGATTGAAGATATAATATTAGGAATTTTAAGTCTATAGCTGGTATTTAAACCCCCAGAACTGGATGAAATCACCTAGGCAATGAGTACAGATGGAGAAGAGTTTATGAAAATAATCCAGAGGAACAGACAAAGGGGACAGCAAAAACATTTTTTTTCAAAAAGGAAGAAGTCATTAGTTATGTCAAAAGCTGTTAATAGCTAGAGCAAAATAATTTCTGAGAAATGATGTTAAATTTTTCAGTGTAGAGGTCGTGAATGACCTTGACAAGATTAGTGTAGATAAAAATTTTGTGTTTCAATAGAAACTATGCTTTTTCTGACAACCCTTCTGCATTATCAGATTGGAGCCCAGTTCATTGCCTTTGAGCTATTTTGCAACTTTTTGTAAATGTGGGTAACTGATAGTAAATTCTGACTTGTCTGATAGTATTTAATGAACATTTTCTATCCAATTTGGTAGTGACTTGATTGGCTTGGAAAAACCACAGTTTTGTCTCCATTTGCAATTCATTTCAATATTCCTTCAATCCATATGAATTTGTACTGTTTTGAGTTTTCCTTTGAACCGGTTATAGCATGGGCCTGGTTCTATTCATAAGAATAAAATAATTTCTTTAACACACGTTCATTTTTCATCTATATTAAAATCATGATTTTTACCTTTTTCTGAAAATTATCTTTTAACATTAGTTTTGGTGTAGTGATGTGGGCAAAAAATTGACTCAAATATATTTAATAGAAAACGGGGTCAAGATAGCTGATTTGATATTCAGAAAAATCTTTTTTGGTAAAGCACATTGAAAAATTTCAATACAATTTAACTATCACTTTTTTAAAGCTTGGTGGGAAAGCAGAAACCTGAAATGAAAAGAAAGCCATGAAGAGGGGGTGAGTGAGTACTAGATGTGCCCTTGGGACAGGAAACGAAGCTTGGGACCAGAGCTGAGTAGGAGGTAGGACCCCTGGCATAAGCTGGGATTCTTCAAAGGGCAAAATCTCGCGGGAAAAAGCTGCTTTCCATTACATGGAAATGGTGAAAGTATTTGCCTTCTTTCGTCTTAGCTCTAGTTGAGGTAGGATAAAAGAAGAAAAATTATCTCTGAGAATTCTAACCACAAGCTAGCACACACCTTGTTTGTTTGAGGAACTGGAAAAAGGCAGGTTTAAAGACAACAGAATGAACTCTTGTCTAGTTTCATGTCTGTCACCTCCTTGTTACCCTAATGTTGCCAACGATAACTTCTCAATTTCATTAGATAACTCAGCCATGAGGGTGTCTCTTGATTCACATTATGAAAGCCCAAACACGATTCTTTTGTTGCAGTGTACACATGCAGGTAACAGGCTATTAAAATCTACAGATTCCACCCTTCTGATCCCCATATCACAAGAATTGATTTCTTACATTATAATGATACTTACTTGAGTTTTTATTTTGTCATTTGATCCTCCAGTTAATGTATTTACCCAGGCAAAAACATTAAAAAACGAAAAAGTCGTTCTCAAATAATTTCCTCCTCTCTCCTCACATTTTTTATTTTCTTTGAAACCAACACTATTTTCCTTGGCTGAGATGGACAGTTAGTTAAAATGATATTTCCTAGGGAAAAAAAAATTCTCAGAATGAGAAACTAAACTTGAACTAAATTGTAAATGTCTTAGTCCAAAATCTCAGAAAGAGCATGTATTTTTAAAATAAACTTGGACTTTTCTCTGAACTCCACTCCCATAATAATTCAATTTGAACCTACTTAGGTGCTCTCTCACTCACATCCATCTGATGAAAAACAAAGCATTTGGGGGAAGTCCTTTGGGCTCATGCCCATTTGGTTACCTCTAGATGCCTTGTCTTAGCTCATATAGGCTACTGAAATCTGAGAGCCTTGGGTTTCTGTCCCATCTGGAAGCCCAGCAAATTTTGCAGAGGCTATGAACCTGAGCCCAGACTCCAGCCTCTCAAGCATACCATGCAGCCATCCGATTCCCACCTAACCAAAAACTCTTCTCACTTCCTGGGATACTGGGAGGAAGCCAGCTGCAGATTCCAATTGAGAACTTCCAGATCTCCCTTCACATCCTCAACTTCTGGAGAGCACATCCTCTTCTTCTTCCTCTTTTCCAGGAGATACTTGTCTCCCTTTCCCTTCCTGGGCATAATCCTTTCAAGTACTAGGAAGACAATTATCCTTTGATTCCTACAGCAAAACCTCCTATAAGCCAAGAAAGCATGAAAGGACTGACTACCTTCTTGGAGTGGATGGGAGTGGGAAAAAGTGCATCAAGGAAAAAGCACAAGTTAATATCTCAAATCAATTATACTGTCTCACAACTTTTGCGGGAGTACCCTCCCCTCATACCCTGAAATACCTGATAAAAGAAGGCAAGGCCCATCACTAACATGCCGTTCAATTTGTGAGTGTTTGAAGGAGTGCCCTAAACCTCCATCAGTGGCCTAGCCTTTATAATCTGATTACACTCACCATTTTTTTATTCCTGAGATCTGAAACCAGAAGGAGGAAGGAAACTTAAATTACAAATGTCACCACTCATTTATTTAAAAGTTATGTCATTCTACATATGCGGATGCATTATATTCTCTTGCAGTTTATCTAAATGCTTTACACTAGCTGTACCCTTCAGGACATTAAAGAAATGGAATTATCTCTTGACTGCCCATGGGCGGATGAGACTGAGGTGGAAAGACTTTGCCAGGAATAATAGATGAATGTTGCTTTTGGTAAGAGACCAATGGAGATATGTTTCCTTTTTATAAAAGACTTGTCAAATATTCATTTATAATTAAATTAAAGATATTGTTGCACTGAAAATGAGGAGTAATCATTCCTCAACATACTAGAAAGCTATCTTGGAGCATAAGGGCTCACAGACAGATGACACTTCAATGAACATTTGTTTGTAGGAGGCTGACCTGGGCCAGGAATGAACGATTGTTAGCTTTAGTTTCTTGGGGATGTGTTAATTGATTGAGAAATTTAAAAGTTGGATTTTTGTGATTGCTTTTTTAACCTGTCAGTGTGTTCTTAACTAAAATCGTATTATATTGACATTTTACTCTTCTCACTCATTATTTCAGTGTGAGAAATAGGTCAGGGAAGTAAGCATCTGTAAATGTCCTTTTACATCACATTTACTGTGTGGAACTGGGAATCTCTAAAGTTCCAGTGACTTTGTACTTATGAAGGGGCCACGGAAGACATCTGTGAAAACCAGAAGAAAACCTCACAGGAAAAGTGCTGAATAAAGGATGGCCTTGTGTGTTGGTGTGCCAGCACTTCTTCGTAACAGCACCACATTTCAAATAGTCTCCTGTTTCATTATATGACTGAAAATATAATTTTATTTAAAGTTGGCATCACTAACAAATAGTCAAATCTCAATTCCCAATGTTTGATTGGTTGTGTGCTTTTCTGTTTTGTTTTCGTTTTGTATGTGGGAGGCAAGGGACCCAGCCAGCCTATCTGGATGTTAGAATATATATACTCTAGCACCACCTACTGGGCATTAGTTTGCAGTGCCCCAAATTACAAAAAACTAAACCCCCAAATCTGATTCTTTCCCCAAACTTTCATTTTCTTGCTTTTTCTCCTCCCTACCTTTTTATTTCCTGTTGCTTCTGTATTCAATGTTCTTTATTTCCTTCTACTTATTAGAAATATTCTTTTTCAATATAATTCTCATACGCAGTGTCTCAAACAAATACTTTTATGACAGGTTGACAGATTGAAGATGAGGAAAGAAAAGGTTCCTGCCAGGTCTTTACCTTAAAATGATAACTAATGGCAAATTAGATTCAGAAAGGCATTATTTTATATATTAAATATTAATATTTAGCATTTCTATGCCTAGATTCCTTTGAATCCCGACTTTTCCACTAACTAGCTGTGAGGCTGCACAACCTCCCCAAATCTCTATTTTCTCACTTGGAAAAAAAAGCAATGCTAATAATACATAACTCAGAGCAATGCTGTGAGAACTGAATGATATGTATGCACACAAACTCTTTGACAGGGCACCTTCTCATGCGGCAAATGTGCAAAAAAGATTTTCCATTATTATTACCTTTCTGAAGACAGAGTCCATATTTTCATTCATCTCTATCAGCTTAGAGTGCATAGCAGGGGGCTTATACATGGTAGAAACTTAATAAATGCTTTTTGAATTAACTATCTGGAAAACATGAAATTGTTTGCAAAGAGTGATACTGTTCCCATCCTTGAAATTCGAATGTTTTTCTTTAGAAAGCTATTTGAAAACATTTAATCACTTTTTCCTGTCTGAATACATAGCAGAGTATCTACTGTGTGTAGTATAGCAGGAAAAAAACACATTATTACCATGGCTATGAGCCAACCACTCTGCTAATCACCTTGTAGATATTATTTTATTTCCTGGACAGAGGGTCCAGAATCTTGATTTTACTCTCAGTTTTATTATTAACTTTCTAAGTAAAATTTGAGCACTAGAGCTTAGTTTCCTTGAGAGAAGGGTGGGCTATACCGTGTCTAAAGTTTCTTTCAGCTCTGTTATCCTTGCTAGGATTCTGCCAGCCTTATAAATTAGGGTTGAAATAGAATAATTCAGCATTTATACTGGCAGTCATTCTGTTTGCCTCTATTCTAAAATGAAAGGAACAAGTGAGATGGAATTATAGATAATTAGAGCCAAGAGATCAGAGGTCATATAGCCAACCCTCTACCCATATTTAATTAAACACACACACAGAGAAAGAGAGAGAAAGAGAGAAAGCGAAGTATTCTGCCCAAGATCATAACAATAGATGAAGCAGTATTAAGAGTTTATTCCAGAAGATTTGGTAGAAATGGCAGATCAGACCTTTGTATACTTTAGCCTCTCCATGATAGGAACAAAAGAAAATGCAGTGTGGGAGCAAAGGTTTATAAGTTAGCCTAAAATGTAGTTGTGATATTTTTAGATGGCCACTTGTGAAATGTATACCTGAGCAAATCTAAAAACACAGAGACCATCTAATTTATGATATGTATCTTCAGAAAGATTCTGAGGTATACTACACTGAGGCAATTTATGAAATAAGAAACCCTTTCTTTAAATTTAAATTACATTGTAGACAGTTTGGAAGGAATACTATAAAGTCACCCATATTTACATGGCTCCAAACAATCATTTACATAGTTTTAAATTTTTTTCCTATGCATATATTGTAATCATAGTGTTCATAAAACAGTTCTGTTATTTGATTGTAATTTTTGCCATAGTGTTACATAGTCTCTTAAGTATCAAATGCTTGCAAAGTATTTTAGCAAATGACCATATCATAATTTATGTTAACATCCCCTTATATTTCTGAGCATTAAATTGTTTGCCTTTCTTTCTTTCTTCTTTTCTCTTCTCCCTCCCTCCCTCCTTCCCTCACTTCCTCCCTCCCCACCTTTCTAGAATTTTAAATAATGCATTGCAATCATGGCTTTCTCTGATTTTTCTATTAAAAAACTATCAGAGTGGTTGTCAAATTGCTGTGTCAATTTCCTTCTACCAAAGTGTGTCGCATTTAACAATGCCACCAGTAATATAAAGTCACACAAGTTTTGCTCTTCTGTCAAATGCAATGGGAATGACCATAACCATTTTAGTTTATATACAAGTATTTTCATTACTAATATATTTGGATTTATTTTTATTATGAGAGGTCTGTGAGAGGGCCACATGGCAAGGAACTGCAAGCAGCCTCTAATAGTTGAGCTCAGTTCCTGGCTAACAGCCAGCAAGAAAATGGGGACTTCAGTCCTAACACCACATGGAACTAATTTCTGCCAAAAGTCACATGAACTTAGAAGAGGACTCCAAGCTCCAGAAAGAAACACAGCCTGACCAACATCTTAATTACAACTTTGTGGGATCCTGAGCAGATGATCAAGCTATGTTGTATCTAGACTCATGGCTCACAGAAACTGAGATATTATATGTTGTTTTAATCAATTGAGTTTGTGGTAACTTGTTATAAAGCAATAGAAAATTAATATACCTTGTATTTCAATTCAATTTTAAAATATCAAAGCTGTATGATTTTTATGAAAATCCAGTTAAGTCTGCACATAAGTTTGATGAGAGAATTAAATCTTGACTATTTTTTTTCACCACGGCTGCATTTTTGGAGCTTAAAACAACATTTGGAAGTTAAACACAAGTTAGCAATTCTACTTGTATGTATTTACCCAAGAGAAATAAAAATGTATGTCCATATAAAGATATATTCATAAATATTCATAACACTTTGTTCATAATAGCTTAAAACTGGAAACAGGCAAAACAGTCTAACAACAGGTAAATAGGGAAACAAATTCTGGGCTATCCATACAGTAGGAGTAGTCAGCAACAGTAAGGAATGCACTACTGAAATACAAAAATATGGGTGATTCTCAAAAACATTATGCTGAGTAAAAATGAAAAAGCTGGATATAAAACAGTACCTACTGAACAATTCCACTTATATAAAATTCTAGAATAGGCAAGACTGATGTATGGTAGAAAGATCAAAGGCTGCCGATTTGAGGAAATGGGGATAAGGAACATTTTAGAGTGATGAAATGTTTATATCCTGATCATGGTATTGCTTACACAGGTATATACATTTGTTAAAACTCACTGAGTATACACTTATTGAGTTCATTTTAGTGAAGAGTTCATTTCAGTGAAATTATACCACAATAAGGCTGATTAATGAAAATAGCATCTGGTCATAGTAAAACATTCAATACATATTTGGGAATGGATAAAACTTTACTTAAAGGCAATTTTATTCTTTAAATAATTTGCAAATTTAGGAAAAAATTATTTTCCATAATAGCCCATATGGGCCAGTGTGTAAACAGATATAACACTATGGGTTTTGAAAGTGCACGAATGTCACTAGTTATTAATCTCACCTGTCTGCGATGGCGAGTTATTTGTAATAAATAATTTGAGAAGTTTGTCATTTCAGAGCAATCCAGTGTTACTTTCTTTAGGTCTTGAGGATTCACATGAGTTTTGTTCATCATAAGATTTCTGAAAAGATTTGTCATAAATTGATCAACTACACAGTTTAGAAAGTCATAAAGACATTGAGAATTATAACAATACATTTTGATACTGGAATTAATGCAGCCTGAATAACAGTAACATATTGTGTTAAGTAAAATGGCTTAAAAAATTGGGGGTCCCATTATTCCTTAGGAAATAATACAAAGCTTTCATGTCTTTAGACATATTAAGATAGGGTGATTCTTTTACTAGGCATGAGTTTAAATTGACAGATTTTAAAAAATAAAATCACAACACTGAGAAAGTTAATATTCACATAGAATCAAAACAGATATAGTAAGATATTTTGTAGGAAATTTGGCAATGCATATTAAAAGGCAGAGGAATATAACTGAGGTCTCAAACTATTTTTCTTCTCCTTGCTTTGCTTTCAGGTGTTTCATGAGATTGTATTCTTTATCCAAATCTCCAATAAGGTAGGATTGGTTAAAAGCTATGACTCCACATTGAAAGCAGTGATTTTATTAACTAACGGTTGATATAAAAAATAAAATCCAAGAATATGTCTCATAAATTCATAAGATCTCAAAGTACCTTTCGAGATCCTCTGGTACATCCTTCCAAAATGCTTTATGGTACCAGGTGTTCGTCGCCCATATGCAATGATCTGTTTTCTTGTGCTCAAACATCTAAGGATCATTTTTTGTGTACATGAGCAGGTAGTGGATTCTTTGCTATGCAGCTAGGATATCACAGTATATAACATGGACCTGATAAAAATAGATATGATCATTTTTTGACAGAGACTTTAAACTTTCTCTTTAGCACTATTCAACTCTTCTCTTCCACCATAACAGACACGTGGACAAAGTTTAAATGGGCAATAGGCTGGGAAGTTATGAGAAGGATTCAAGAATCAGGAGGGTCAATGGATCAGATGTCATTTGAAGTTCATTATGGCTCCAAGATTCTATGATTCTGTGACTTTACTGATGCATTTTTATCCTCTCCCCCAAAATTCAAACAAGTGAGCTGGGACTGTGTGTGTTTAGTGCAACACAATGGTTTTTGCATGTCTCTGTGTTACAGGAACACCAAGTCTTTTTTGTAACTCACCCCGTGTAACTTGAGGGAACTGCTGTGTTTTGTTTCAATATAGTTCTGCACTGTTGTAACACAATTTTTATTTCCATGACTTCTTTAAGCAAAATATTATTCACATTTTGTGAATACTCAAAACCTTTTCTCCAATTTTATGTTTTCTTTTTTCAAGGCTGTAAAAGTTTGTATTGTGTACTAAAACTGCCTGCTTTCTCTGTTACAACTTAATGGATAATTTTTGAAATTACATATAGACGTATTATCCTTTAACAAATCATTCAATTGTTTTATATTAAGATGTGCCCTATTGTTGAGATTTTCCATTAAATGTCATTTTGTCTATGGATGTTCTCTAAGCTTCGACCATTTAAATTATTCAGGCTCTATACCTCACCACTCCTGTACTTAGATAATTATTTATAAATACTAACTCTGAGAACAAAGTTGATCATTAACCTGGCATTAAGCTGTGCAGCTTTAACCATTGACAAGAAAAAAAGGAAACAAAACAAAAACAGGCATAAAATTTAAAACAGAATTGTGACATTTAAATGTTTATTAAGACATTCATATTAATAATAGGATACTTTATAAATACTTTATATATAAAGTTGATAGTGACCATCATAACTCCAGCATCGGTTTTTACTAGGCTTTCAAGGTTTAAGATACCAATACATCAACATTTTCTTGCCTTTAGCATTTGAAAGCTAATTAGTTGCTTCAATTAAAGGTCAATGACAAGAAAGAAGAGATATGGGGATATATGTATATGTAAAACTGATTCACTTTGTTATAAAGCAGAAAATAACACACCATTGTAAAGCAATTATACTCCAATAAAGATGCTAAGAGTCCCTCCCATCAGGAAACTTGCACAAGCCTCTTGGATAGCCTCATCCACCAGAGGGCAGACAGCAGAAGCAAGAAGAACTACGATCCTGCAGCCTGCGGAACAAAAACCACATTCATAGAAAGATAGACAAGATGAAAAGGCAGAAGGCTATGTACCAGATGAAAGAACAAGATAAAACCCCAGAAAAACAACTAAATGAAGTGGAGATAGTCAACCTTCCAGAAAAAGAACTCAGAATAATGAGAGTGAAGATGATCCAGGACCTCGGAAAAACAATGGAGGCAAAGATTGAGAATATGCAAGAAATGTTTAACAAAGACCTAGAAGAATTAAAGAACAAACAAGATTATCAATCACAGTTTCAATTTCATTACCTGTGATTGGTCTGTTCATAATTTCTGTTTCTTCCTGGTTCAGTCTCGGAAGGTTATACCTTTCTAAGAATTTGTCCATTTCTTCCAGGTTGTGAGGGATTTATACCATGCAGCCCACATAGAAGTCAAACCTATGATTAACCCAATGTTCTAATCAACTGCTCTACAGACATAAACTACAGTCTTGATGATGGTAAACAGCACAAGAAAAAGTCTATATTAAAATATCACCATGTTACCTTTTACCACATTACTGAGCATCCTTTCAAATAAATAGAATATATTAGCAAACAAGTATTATGTCATCATGTGCTAAAAAACAGCAATAAAATGTACTTATAAAAAGCAAAGAGGGCTTCCCTGGTGGCGCAGTGGTTGAGAGTCCGCCTTCCGATGCAGGGGACACGGGTTCGTGCCCCGGTCCGGGAAGATCCCGCATGCCCGCGGAGCGGCTGGGCCCGTGAGCCATGGCCGCTGAGCCTGTGCGTCCAGAGCCTGTGCTCCGCAACGGAGAGGCCGCAACAGTGAGAGGCCCGCGTACAGCAAAAAAAAAAAAAAAAAAAAAAAAAGCAAAGAATCCTGTATGAAATAACATATACTTTAAATTTTGAGATATGTGTTTTGAAAATATTTTTTTTAATGTCCCAGAAATTTGTGGGAAATTGTTTAAAACTGTATAAATTGAGGGGTTTGTTGCTGTTGCAGTTAAGTCTTTTCAAGTAACTGACTGCTTATTTGAGGGGAGAAAAACAGCTCTAAGAATAACTTATAGGGCTTCCCTGGTGGCGCAGTGGTTGAGAGTCCGCCTGCCGATGCAGGGGACACGGGTTCGTGCCCCGGTCCGGGAAGATCTCACATGCCGCGGAGCGGCTGGGCCTGTGAGCCATGGTCGCTGAGCCTGCACGTCCGGAGCCTGTGCTCCGCAACGGGAGAGGCCACAGCAGTGAGAGGCCCGCGTACCACAAAAAAAAAAAAAAAAAAAAGAATAACTTATAAAACTCAATACCAGACTTTTAAAGGCTATTTGTTTTTTTTGTTTTATTTTTTTTAATACCAGACTTTTAAAGGCTATTTGTAAATATGTTTCACAGAAAGTTTCTACCTGTACCCTAAACGGGCAAGAAACAGAATGGGTAAGTATAAAAAGAACATTTTATTAACTGAAGTATCTCTAGAGGACAGCCAACATTAACTTAATAAATAAATGTGGAATGAATGGATATGTAATCATGTGTAGTGTTTTAAATCTTAAAAATGTCTTTAAAAATTTTGTATTTTCAATCATAATTCTAAGATACTTTTCCACTATATTCCTTCCCTGGATCTTGGCTATCCACAAGTATCATGAAAGAAAAATATACACCATATCTACCACTGAGTTATCCATTTGTCTTCTGGAAATAAAGTCATTCTCCCATAAAGAATACGTAATTAATTATTTTAAATAATGGTCTAAATGTTAGGGGTGTATCACTATAAATTTTATTTGTATAAACTCTTAAAAAGTTCTAGTTTTTCGGCAATTAATGTTATAGCCAGTGGGAGTCATATTTTTACATATCCTCTAAGTCAAAATTTATATTTACAGTTGATATTTTGTTACCATTAAGTTCAAATGATCTCAGCCAACTATCCTCTTGTTTAATTTGCTATGATGGCATGAAATATCAGTGCTTTAAAGAAGTGTGGAATGAGAGTATGAGTTTGAGGTGATAAAAATAAGTTAAATTAAAACTCATGTTTATAATTGCATACTATTTTAGTTTAATTTTTGTCATAAAATTAATTCTCTTCCAAGGCTTGCAAAGTCAAAAGTTAAGTGTTCCTCAACATTTTCATGGGTTTCTTGAGCTTTGAACCTAGCTTACTAACTCATTAATTTTCAAGTCATCTTGAAATATTTCCTATGGAATCCACGGTGATTTATCAGGTGCTATAAAGTTTAAAAAAGCAGAGAAATATTTAATTTATTTGAAGATACGTTTGTGGGATACTATATATATTTCTGGAAACACTATTCAGTTATAATGTGATTACTTTCATAAAACTTCTACCTCTTTTAAAGCTCTTTTCATGTTCTCTCTTGTATCAGAGATAAGTATGTACAGTTCCGGGATAGGAAACATTCTTAACAGTTAAGGTTATAACTAGGATGTTGCTTACAGATGGGAATATTGCAAACAAGGAAGTAAATCTGAAATGTTTGTGATAGTAAGAATAAAATAAATATTCATTATATTGAAATGAATTTAAAAATTTAAATATAGCAAGGGAACTAATAGCAATTTGTGAGACAACTAATGATTACATTTCACCACTGAAAATGAATAATTACATTAGTAATTGAAGATCAATTTTAACACCAGTCATTGTGGGGGGAAAAAAGAAAAGAATGCAAATGAACTGTCTTCCCAGTTTTTCTGTAGTCTTAAAGAATAATCTTGATTAAGAAGATTACTGTCTCTGGCTTGGCTGGCTCTATCATTCTGATTTTGTCCAATGCAACCGGGAATAAACATAATTGTGTGTTTATTTTTATTTCTTTCTTAGACCTAAGGCAGTGTTCTGTTTTTCAACAAAAGTATCTTAGTAAGATAAAAGGGTTTTTTTTCTTTTCCTTTTAATCCTAAGAAGGTCTGTTTGAGATATATGCTTCTTACTTATATGTAAATTTTACCAATTTTTTTCTAAATAAAAAAGTGAAAAGAAAACATCTCTCATGTGAACTTAGGTATAGGAAACATCTTGTTCTACCTGAAAAATAATTTAGATGCTGTGGTTGTGAGCCTAGTGGGACATTATGGCTGAGCCTTCATCGAGTCTGCCTTATGTAACTGCTGTGTGTCTGACTCTAAGCTACCAGATGCTGGAAAGAAAGGAAAATGAAAACTATAATCTTAGACAACTAAATCCTTATTTCCAGCCTAGGAAGACATGAGTGTGGAGTGTGGAGTGTGTGTGTGTGTGTGTGTGTGTGTGTGCTAGTTATAACCAGTGATTTGGTAGATAACCAGTGATTTGGTAGAACGCTAAATTAAAAGATACACATCTGGCTGTTTCCTACAAAAGTCAGAAAGAATAAATCTTCGCTTTTAAAGATATAGTTTTGAAGATTCTCAACTGTGGTACAGTATGAATTTAGTCACTTAGCTAGATAATGCACTTTACCTAAAAGCCAGAACCTACCTCTCAAGATGACGTTGTGATTTTTTAAAAGTCTTTTGAGAGAAAAAAAAGGTAGACCTCTAAAAGAAAATGGCATGTATACATTTAGGTATCCATGAAATAAATGCCTTCAAATGTATTCCTTCTGGATGTCAAGCAACATGATGTTTTCAATTTTTTTATACACTGTCTTGCATTACAAATTCAAATATCGGAAGGATATTTACTTGAAGGCCACCAAATTAATGTGGTTAAAAATTATTTTAGTTATTCTAAAGCCGTGAGAAAGGATTACATTTCCAAGCTTGTTTATACTCTCTTGTTCTGTGTCTACATCCAAATCCCAGGAAATCATCTTCCCTGGGGACACTGTTGCATTTGGATGGCCATGTGCAAGTTTCAGATTTTTCTGGACTTTTTCCCAGCTCCACTCTGATTTCTTGCAGTTCATGGGCAGCTGAAAAAAGAGGAAGAATAAGGAAGAAACTTACAAGAAATTATCATTAAAATCACTGCAGATATTTCATTAATGAAAAACTTTAGAAAAATGCACTGATGAGAGAGTGTCTGGTAGAGTTTATTATACATTCTAGTGAGGGAGAAAAGAAGCAAAATGCTAAACACATGCATTAACATCATTAAAGACTGTAGTAAATACCAATAAAGAAGTAAATAGGGAGCTATGGTAATGAGGTTTGATTACGTAAGGCTGGTTAGGGATGATTTCTCAGAGGGGATGGTTTGTGAAGTGTATCTTGAAGAGTGGAAAGAAGTTGACCATGGTGACAAAGAGACGCTTAGAGTTCCTGCTACACTAGGGGCTTCCTCACATTTCTTTTCATGGTTTTCCTTGAGCGTGGAATGTGTGCTCCACTTCTACCCTGTATGCTTTAATACTCAGCGCAGGCATTTATCTGCTTGGAAGTTATTCCTGAATCTGTCTTTGTTTTTCTTCTCCAGGATGTGTTAGATACACTTTCTTAGTGCTCCCTTAAATAATCCACAAATATCTCTCTTAACATACTTCCCTTACTGCACTGAAATTGTATGTCTTTATGCCTTCACCCTGTCTCGCTCCTCTTTACAATCCTAGAATCTAGCACTTTGCTTCATAAATTGCGATTGAAAAAATGATGGGTTATTATTCACAAAAACTGCAAATGAAACTTTGAGCCATGACAGAGCAAGGATACAATAAAAGCTTCGAACTGAAACTCCATCAGGCCCAAATTATGAATGGTAAAGTACACTTGTTCAACCTACCTTTTCTCTCTCCTATTTTTCCATTTTCTTTGCTTGCTGAAGGAAATGTTCTTTCTTTCCATAAATTTGTCATTTTTCTTCATCAGAGCCTATATACGTTGGAAGAAGCTAAAAGGAGAAGGGCAGAACAATGGATTTTCCGTTATTTAAACATTGTTATCTTTATATATGATTGTTTTTGAGACAAAAAAAAAGATACTTCAAAATCAGTTATAGTCTCAAAAAATTTTAAGTGAATTTCTAGAGAATATTATTAAAATTATGTCTGAATGCTAGAATATAAATTGAGTGAATTAACATAGAGATGATCCATTCAGCTGTAGCATTTGGTCAGTTAGTAGGTGACCAAAGTAAGCTATTAAATCACCCCATAATCTGGAGGTGAGGTTGAAAGTTTTAATTCAAGTTTCACTATATGTGTTTATCAACTGACTTTTTATTATGAAATTAAATACTTCTCACCTACTGTCTCTGTGGTAGGCAGAATAGTGGCATCTGAAAGATGTCCTCCCATTGGATGTCCTAATCCCCCAGACCTGTGAATATGTTAGGTTTCAAGGCAAAGGAGAACTAAAGTTGCAGATAAAATTAAGGTTGCTGATCAGTTGCTTAAATTAAGGAGATTTTCCTGGACTATCTGGGTGGGTCTAATGCCATCACAAGAGTTTGTTTTTTTAAGATTTTTTAAAATAAATTTTTCTTTATCATTGTGTTCTGAATTCAAAACATTTTAAATTTTTTATTTATTTTTAATTTTATTTATTTTTGGCCGCGTTGGGTCTTCGTTGCTGAGCGGGCTTTCTCTAGTTGTGACGAGCAGGGGCTACTGTTCCTTGTGGTGCGCAGGCTTCTCATTGCGGTGGCTTCTCTTGTTGCAGAGCACGGGCTGTAGGAATGTGGGCTTCAGTAGTTGTGGCACATGGGCTCTAGAGCACAGGCTCAGTAGTTGTGGGTCACGGGCTTAGTTGCTCCGCGGCATGTGGGATCTTCCCGGACCAGGGATCAAACCCATGGTTTGATCTTCCCAGACCAGGGATCAAACCCCGTGCCAATGCAGGGGGATTCTTAACCACTGCGCCACCAGGGAAGTCCCTTTAAGATTTTTTTTGTGTGTGGACCATTTTTAAAGTCATTATTGAATTTGTACAATATTGCCTCTGTTTTTTTAATGTTTTGTTTTTTTGGCCACAAGCCATGTGGGATCTTAGCTCCCCGACCAGGGATTGAACCCACAACCCCCTATTGGGAGGCAAAGTCTTAACCACGGGATGGCCAGGGAATTCCCCTAACAAGGGTTTTTAAAAGTGGAAGAAAGAGGCAGAAGAGGAAAGTCAGAGACAAGAGACGTGACAGATGTGACAACAGAAGCAGTGTCAGAGAGATACTATATTGCTGGCTTCAAAGATGGAGGAAGAATTTAGAGCAGCAGCTAGCGTAATGGTACCATGGAGTCAAATAAAATACGTGCTATGATGGCAGCCTGCAACATTCAGAGACATTTGCAATGTTAATGCATTTGAATTATTAATCTTTCCCACTCAGCATCTTATTAGGTTTTTTTGTTTTTGTTTTTGTTTCTTTGCGGTACGCGGGCCTCTCACTGCTGTGGCCTCTCCCGTTGCGGAGCACAGGCTCCGGACGCGCAGGCTCAGCGGCCATGGCTCACGGGACCAGCCGCTCCGCGGCATGCGGGATCTTCCCGGACCGGGGCATGAACCCATGTCCCCTGCATCGGCAGGCGGACTCTCAACCACTGCGCCACCAGCGAAGCCCTTATTAGGTTTTAAATGGTCAATATTTAGCATCACATTTCTGGAGAGAAAATGAATCCCTGTCATATACTAAATTTAAAATAAAAGGCTTACACTTGGTGACAAAAGAAAAAAAAGTTGGAGGAAGAAGCACAAACCAAGGAATACGGGCAGCTTTAGAAGCTGGAAAAAGCAGGAAATGAATTTTCCCCTAGAGCTTACCCACCTTTATTTTAGCCCAGTGAGAGCTGTTTGGGACCTGTGACCAGCAGAATAAGGTAATAAATTTGTGTATTTTTAAGCCACTAAATTTGTGGTTATTTGTTAAAACTACAATAACAAATGAATACAGTCTTCACTCCCCAAAACTGAAGTTTGAAAAGCAACTCAAGAGAAAAATAACTTTGCTTTTTAGTCAAGTACACTGTTAATTTTGTAATTGTGTGAGAAACATTTTAAATTAAGATTACAGTTAAGGAGAAAAACTTCTCGTACTGACTCAGGTGAGAAAACCAAGAACTAGTCAGCCGATTCCCCGAGGTCCAACCTTCTAATTTTTCCCTCGTGTTTCTCATGGTGTGTCCTAAGTCTCAGAGTGTGAAGAAGTTTCCAAAGTGAGTTGGGGCTGTGAAAGCTCTGTTTCCTCTTCCAAGGGACCAAATATCAACGTTGACACTTGAAAGGATATAGAATTCTACAAATTATCTACAACTCCATTTCAGACTTTTAAAAATGTAAATACATGATTAAATACATGATTGCAGTAGTATTCTGCAAACAAAAAAAAAAGTGGAGTAACTGCAGGCCAATCATTATTCTTTAGCGCAATTTATCCATTGCATTTTACCTTACTTAAAGAAGGTGGCTGCAACTAGTTTTGAACCATTTCCCTTCTACCAACCAAGAATACAAACAGCAGAAGGAAGAAGAGAAGAAATGTGTGGATAATAGCAGGAAAGATGTTTAATATTAAAAAGGAGCTGTTTGCTCTCCAGTACTAGCTAGAATTATCTCCATAGGTCTATTTAGTATTTTATATAGAATTACATTTCTAGGGAACAGTTTACATTCCGACATTACCTTCACTGGACCTTACCAGTGTTTGTTTTTCTGTACTACTTGGTCATGATCTGCTTCAAATATTTCTTTGGTATCTTTATTTTCCTCTCATGGTCATTCTATAGAGACATGAGAAAGAATCCGTAAAAGTGCATTAACTAAATGTAATCTCTTCTCCTTACTACTCAGGCACATTCTACAGGATAAAACCTCAACAAACCCCTTACTGTAGAGAGAGACAGTAATGGTCAAGGCCACCCACCTCGCACTGTGCTGGTATTAGGAACAAGAAGAGTAGCTGGGAACTCTGGATCACATGCTTCCCCTGCACTTGGGCATGGTTAGCAGGTCACTTTTCAGCCCAGTGATAATCAACAACAGCCTGGAGCTAAAAGGTAACGCAACTGTCTTCTGTGGCCAAGTCTTGACTTAATAAACGTATCAGTCTTGAAAGGTTACCTTTTGGCTTCAACAATCTAATCTGAGTAGCTTAAAAACAGAGCTTTAACAGAAGGTAACCTTAAACGTGAACCCCACTCAGGTCTGTACAGGCATTTTTGTTTTGATGATCTTTCCTGCTCTTTCAAAGCTTATGGGGATTTTGCAAATCATGCTTTATTTAGCGTTTCTGTAACTCCCTGTAAATGAGAAGAATGATAAATTTAGTGATAGAGATGGCTTATATTTTGGGACACTGGAAAAAGATCAAGGTCTTAAAGAAATAGTAGTAAGTTCTTTTATGCACGCACATCTCCCACTGAGTTCCATATCGTAAGCACCACTGAGTTCACATTTTTTATTTCACAATATCTGATTTTCACAAGGTGTCTATCTATTAGCATTTTTGGGCCCATTTAAAAACATCAGCAACAAACTAGAAATAGAGCCAGAAGTTTATTAAAGAACAGGTCGACTACAGTGTCTAGGCAATCATAAGACAATCAAAACTCACATTTCCAAACTTCATTAAGGGAATGATGAATACTCACTGTTACTTATATGAAACATTTTATACATTGAAGACAGAGACTGAGTGTGAATTACTGAGGACATTCATTTCTCCCCACTAGAATGTAATCTCCATGAAGGAAGAGATTTTGTTTGGTTGGCTCATTGCTGCATACCCAGCACTTAGCATACTGCCTGGCCCAGAGTAGACGTCTAATGAACATTGATTGAATAGTTCAATAAATTAAAAAGAGTCTGACACAGTTAGAAACTAATAAAAGAATATGAAAAAAATAGTTAAACTTAGTGCAGGCATCATTGATTCCTGAGTACCTCATAACTGGATGAAATTAAAATACTGTCTGATGTACTGATCTGCTGATGTACTATGCCTTTGCTGCTATGGATCAAAATCAAGAGAACTGTGTAGATAAACTTTATTGTATAAGCAGAAAATTAATTTCATACTAGAAATGGATGGATGATGCAAGTTGAAATGGACTGTCCATTGATGTTCCTAATGTGGTAGCAGAAAATAAAAATGGTGTCTTAAGTGCTTAGTGTTTGATGTCATTAATAGTTTTGTTAAACTCTACAGTGTAGAAAGGTTTTGATACTAGACTGTGCATTGTACATAGCTCTAATGCATTGTATTGCCCACTAGTACTTCTATAATGGTAGATGGTTTTTGCATTCAGACTCTGAGGCATTAAACATAAATGACTTATAAATAAATAAATAAATAATGTCTTGGTGCCTGGGATGCAGGTTTACGTAGCTGTTATTAAATGCCTATGTTAGTCCACCTGGATTGTACTCCTGCTATGCACAAAAAGAAGATGCCGTTCAATTCTGTCAACTGGTTCTCCATATGCTCAGCGTTTGTCAAGCCTATGCATATGGGACAGGAGTGAAAACGTGAATTTTTTGTGTGTGCATGCATGCAGATAGCGTTTTTGTGTGTGTGCTTGCATGCATATGTGTGCGTGTATTTGTCTAGATGTCTTCCCACCTATAGACCCATAAATTAAGTTCTTAGTAGCTTTTAGCGTATGCACATATGACCAGATGTGCATAGTTTCCTCTTCACTGTTGGTCAGTAGGGGGAGCTGTCACCTGCCTCTGCAGCATGAGGGTGCAAAGGCAAATTCATTTTCTGTGAGGACCTGTACATCAGTGGTATCTTTTCTCAAAATAAAAACTATAGATTTTGATTGCTAAATATGTCAGTACATCAATCAGATAAATTAATACCTAAGAAAGAGTACCATAAGACATGTGATAGTGCATATTATTATAATTTTTTAACAGAAAATGGGTTATAATGCAAGAAGATAAATTAGGTCAATGGTAGATTATTAGCACTTATGTACCATAGCATAGCTATGATAGAAAACGTGTACATCCTTCATCTTCTCTTCTTTTCTCATAAGCCCCATTTGTTTGATTATTTGTCTTTATGTTGCATTTGGTGCACATCCTTTGTCATCTGCAAAAATTGAGAGAAAAATGGAAAAATTAAAAAGTAGGAGAAGAAAGGCCCATATGACATATAAACCAACTTTTAAAAATTTAACATGATGTTTTCAGGATTCATCTAAAAATTTTTATCATCTGCTACATACAGGCCCTATATTAAACACTTAGACATGTTCTTATTTAATTCTCAAAAATTATCTTCACAGTTGGTTTTATTAATCAAATTTTACTGGTGTAGGAATCATTACCTAGGGAAGATGGGAGACTTCTTCAGGCTCACACTAATAAAAGGTGGTTAATTTGACATTTGAACCCAAGTTTTTGACTCTAATTCCCATGTAATTTTCTCTTCTCCTAAACTACTCCTCCAATCAGCTGTTTGCCCAGTGGCTGGTATACGCCAAGTACATGGGATTATTCTCTTCTCAGAGATAAGTTTCCTTTTCCTCATTCTCATGGTCTGCACTTGAGAAGAAAATCTTGCTTAATTTCACCATGTGCTAAAGGCGCTGATGTCATTCAAAGAATCTGTTATTTTTATGTTAAGAAGAGCCTGCCATTCTTCTCTGACCTGGTTGGGCCTGGCCTACAGCAGAATGTTCTGGGAGCCTTAGGTAGTGGTCTTGTCACCTGTCTAGAATATCAGGAAACGCACAGAGATTAAGAGGTTGAATCATTAAGAAGCTGACTAGGGAATAAACAGAATCTGTCCACATATCCCCACTGTGGCTTTGATATCGATTCTGCATTTACTATGATGTCTGACACAATTATAGTGCCTTATAATTGCATTTTGAGGTATAAAGAAAGATGCCTTAAACCTAAACCTTTTATTAATCAAGATAACCAGCAGTATATGTTGTTTAAAAGCTAAGCTGGGTCTTATTTGCTAACACTCTGCTATCAAAAAGGAAGGTGAGTTATTGAATAATTTCATTTAATTCTTGAAAATTGCATGCAAAATACATTTTAATAAGAAACATGTAACAGAAGCATAAGCTCTGTTTAAACGGAGTCATTATTCATAAGTTTTTTGTATGTGTATTGATATAATTATTTGCTAAAAACTCATTATATGATAATGAACTTATCTTAAAGATACTATTAATATTATTGGCAACTCCTACACTTTGATTTTGTTTATTATAGGTGGGATCTTGTCCTAATTTTACCATATAACCTCCAAATCAATACTATTTTGATTTTTGTTCAACAACTTTTGCTTAACCTGAGCCATATCATGTCAAACAGGGACTTCCCTAGCAGTCCAGTGGTTAAGACCCCGCACTTCCACTGCAGGGGATACGGGTTTGATCCTGGTTGGGGAACTAAGATCCCTCAAGCCTCGCAGGGCAGCAAAAAATTGTTAAATACTATTATAGTAATTTTATTATTTGTTTAAAACTGCAAAACACCTAACCTTTAATCACAAAGACCACCACCACCACCAATCCCCATGCTTGATTGTCAGCCTCGCCTTTGACGTAGTAGGCAGAAATATGAGACTGGGAATTGAAAGAATAAAGATCTAATCTAACAAATTGTGTCAGTAATGCTTGAGACCTCAGGTGAGGTTTGAATATAGATTAGATAATCCTTAAAATCCTACAGAGGCAGTGTAGTGCACTGTTGAAGAGCACAGAGCTCAGAGATATCTGGCTTGAGTTCAAATCCCAGTTCCAACATTTACTAGCTGTGTGACCTTGGGCAGGTTGCTTAAGGCCTCTGGTTCCTCACCTATCAAATGGGAATAAAAACAACACCTACTTTATAAGGTTGACAAGTATAAGTGAGTTCATATGAGAAGGGCACCTAGAACTTGGCCTGGTACAAAAGATATATATTTGTACTTGCCATTGTTATCTAATTTGACTTAAATATTTAGAACTTTGTAAAATTCTGAGAAGCTCAAATATTCACTCAACATTTACACTTTGAGTCTCTAATTGCATGCCAGCTGCTACACTAGATTTGAGGGCTATATCCATGAACCAGACAAAGATTCCTGCCTTGAGTTTTTACTCATACCAATGTGCTATAATTATAGCCTCCCCAAAATTCCTGTTTGTAAAAAAAAGTTATTAGCTAGTTCAAGGTTTTGCTTTTTAGTCTTAGTTACTAATGTGTCTAGTTGTAGAAATTTGTTATGTCTCTAAACCCGATGATCTTTGCCTCACTTCATACCATTTTTAAGTCAAGTACAGTGTCTAACATATACCAAAGGTTTACTTGATATAATATTTCATATGTTATAAAAAATTATGTCTCATAACCTGCACTAAATATTTACATAGATTACAAGGTGCATCCCAATTTCAAAAAAGTTAAAATGTGAAAGAGAAAAGCAACCTTAGCACTGAGAAAATATTTTATTTCTATTTTTAGTATTAATGATTACATCATCAACTTCGTTTAATATATTCTCTCACAATGTAATACAAAGCAAAGAATTCATTGTTATCTACAATCAGAGATCTTCAATATGATAATTTATAAGATATGTCGTGATATTTTTATTAGTCTCATAATATATAAGAAATGAAAATATTTAAACTAACTTGGAAATTTTAAATATAATTTATAATTCAACATCAAAAAACAAACAACCTGATTAAAAAACAGGCAGAAGAACTGAACAGACATTTTTCTGAACAGGAAGTACAGATGGCCAACAGGCACATGAAAAGATACTCAACATCGTTAATCATCAGGGAAATGCAAATCACAACCACAATGAGATGTCACCTCACACCTGTCAGAATGGCGATTGTCAAAAAGAACATAAATAGCAAATACTGGGGCGGATGTGGAGAAAAGGGCACCGTCATACACTGTTGGTGGGAATGTAAATCAGTGCAGCCACTGTGAAAAACAGTATGGAGGTTTCTCAAAAAACTAAAAATGGAACTACCATATGACCCAACAATCCTACTCCTGGGTATATAGCTGAAAAAGAACAAAAGCACTAATTCAAAAAGATATATGCACCCCAATGTTCATAGCAGCATTGTTTACAATTGCCAAGACATGGAAGCAACCTAAGTGTCCATCAACAGATGAATGGATAAAAAAGCTGTGGTACATGCACACACACACACACACACACACACACACACACACACACACACACAAAATGGAATACTACTCAGCCATAAAAAAGAAGAAAATTTTGCCATTTGCAGCAACATGGACGGACTTGGAGGACATTATGCTGAGTGAAATAAGTCAGAGAAAGATAAATACTATATGATATTGCTTATATGTAGAATCTAAAAAAATACAACAAACTAGTGAATTTAACAAAAAAGAAGCAAACTCACAGATACAGAGAAACTAGTGGTTATTAGTGGGGAGGGAGGAGGGGCAATATAGGGGTGGGGGAGTGGGAAGTACAAACTACTGGGTGTTAGATAGGCTCCAGGTTGTATTGTACAACACAGAGAATGTAGCCAATATTTTGTAATAACTGTAAATGGAAAGTAACTTTTAAAAATTGTATAAAATTTTAATAAATAAATAAAAATAAATCAGTCCATCTAAAAAAAAGAAGACAATTAGCCTTTATATCTATTTTTGATCCATTGTCCACATATAAAAGAGTGAAAGCCCTGTGTGATATCTTAAAATGCCTTGTATATACTTCACCCTCATAAATGTTTTTCTTTTATTTATACATCTCTAAATCTCTATCCACAGAAGTAGAGTTATTGTTTATTGCTGTGGATCACCTATCTTTTTTACAATGAGCTTTTAAAATTCATCATCCTACTATAAGCGTTTTTACTTACTGATACACTCTTCATTAATTTTAATGACTTCAAAATTTTTTCTATTATGAATAATGCTGAAATATGCCTTATATACATATAAATGCAGGTATATATGCATATTTGTTCTTTTTTTAAGTATTTTCTTTGGATACATTCTAAAGTTTGAGAGACAAAAAAAATAATAGGTGTTAAATAATTATACTTTGAAGTATTGAAAACCTGAGTTTCATTCCTAGCTCTACAACATTCAATGAGTTTGACCTGAGGCAAACAATCACTCCTTTCAGAGTAAAAGAAATGCCTACGTCTTAAAGTTGGTGTGGGGATTAAATGGGCTAATGTAAAATTGAAATTTATATGAGCAAACTTTGGATAGTGATGGATATGTTTATGGCATAGATTGTGGTGATGTTTTCACAAGTGAAAACTTATTCCCAAACTCATCAAGTTGTATGCATTAAATATCTACAGCTTTTTGTATGACGATCATACCTAAATAAAGTGGTTTTAAAAAATAAATAAAATTCATGTCATTAGATATTTATTAAGCCATTTAATAAAAAGTAGCTATTATTATTACTTTCATCCTCATCATTATCAATAATAAAAGAATATATACATTTTTGGAAAACATTATATTCTGTTGGCTTAATATATTAGAACACCTCTTTGTATATGATTTATTCCTATTCTTACCATTTTTGGATTATAGCAATTCTTGTCATCTTTCAATTTTATCAGTATAGCACCAAAAACTTTTTTTTACCCTCTGTAATGATAAGGAAATGGAAACACATTCTTTATGGTGCTAGAATTAGTAGGAAGAATAGGCTATGTGTATGTTATTCTTCTTGGTTTGGGGTGTGTTTTATCAAACCTGTTCTACAAGGTAATATAAATATTTGCATATTGTATAACAAAATACCTTTTTCCACAGTTGTATTCTTTTCTTTCCTTACAGTGCGCCACCTGAAAAAACAGCTTTTTGTTGATGTCAAATCTATCCATCCAGGGCACTCCCAGCTCTTCAACTTCAAAAGAGACAAGTAAACTCAGGTGAAAAACGTTCATGGGAAGGTATCTGGAAGTGATCAAGGTCTACTCTCAGACCAACCCTAAATGAGAGATCAGTAATAAATCCCACACAGTAAGGAAAATAAAAACACTTCTAATGAATATTTCCTCATTATGGCCCAGGGTTGTAATGTCTCAGAGAAAAGATGCTCATATTCATTGAACAGGGGCTGACTAGAGCCACTCCAGCCACCAAAACAGCACATAGAGAAAGGTGGTGCTGCACAAAATGAGGGATGCTGGAAGCTATAATCTATTGCATTATTTCAAACATGCTTGAAGGCACATTTAAGTAGGTGGCATAAGTTATGTTGACTTTATTCTGATGGAAATCTGTCAAGTTTTCAAATCTCCATCCAGGTGGAAATATAAAAGTTTCGAGTCATGACCCACATTAAACTCAATCTTTCCCTACAAAACTTCCTTTTCGGGGCTTTCCTGGTGGTGCAGTGGTTGAGAGTCCGCCTGCCGATGCAGGGGACACAGGTTTGTGCCCTGGTCTGGGAAGATCCCACGTGCCACAGAGCGGCTAGGCCCGTGAGCCATGGCCGCTGAGCCTGCGCATCCGGAGCCTGTGCTCCACAACGGGAGAGGCCACAACAGTGAGAGGCCCGTGTACCGCAAAAAAAAAAGCCAAACAAACAAGCAAAAAAGCCTTCCTTTTCTTTACGTTGTTAGAGATTTTAAGATTATAAAATATACCAGCTACTTCATACAGCCAATAGAGTCCTTGATGATACAACTTTCCCCTCTGTTACTATCCAAAAGGCAGCTCATTTTTAGAATTAAAGAACCTGAGATTTTTAGTGGTACAAATATATGCCAAACTGCTTATATCGATACTGCTTTGTGAAATGATTTTTACTTCAGGAAGACGGTGGATAGAAGGAGTAAGTTATGCCTCAGAGCCCAGATACATCCTTATTTCCTGACTCTGGTTTCAATCTGGTATTAACCAGACTAATTGGAAATATCTGAATAGTGAGGATAGTCACAGGAGAATCATTAAAAAACAAAAATATTGCTCTCTGTGGGACACCCCTAGAAATCAAACTTGAAGTAGGTAACACTGAACTACACAAAAGCCTTTCTGCTGTCTTCCCCAAGCCTCCTTTTTGGGGCCACTCTACTTCCTATGTCATCCTCTTTCTTTGCCATAAGCTAGAAGGATCAAACCAGTTTTTCTCTCATCTCAAGGACCTGCCACTGTTAAGTGGCAGACACATTTCAATCATGAAAAGTAAAGAAAGTAACAGAGGTGCTAGGTCTGCCATCATAGAGCTGCTGAACAAATGCCAACAGAGGCTTATTTTCAGATTTCTTGTGATGTAAGAAAAGCATCCCACCATTGTTAAGCTCCTGTTAGACATGCTTTCTGATACTTCTAAGTGGAAGCATTCCTCGCTGAAATATATGTTCTGATCCCAGTGTGTTATTTTGAGAATTTTCTTTAAGTGATTGACCACACTGATCAATCATTATTTGTTGTTTTCCTCTTGGCTTTGTATAGCAAAATGATGTCTGGTTAACTTTTTTTTTCTAGATAATTAAAATACCTTGTTAAAAGTCAGAACAACCTATGAAGCTGGTCACTCTTTGGCCCATTTCAGCATTTTATTGAGAAAAATCATCTCTAATTGGGAAAGAGATTCTTTAATTTTTACTGAATCCTCTGGAAGAGAAGATTTCCATTCATAACACAAAACCCAACATAAAAATCCTCTTCATCTATCTTTCAATCACCCCAAAGACCCACTCATCACAGTATGGCAACTTAATCCCAATCTTCTCCCTCTATTTCTAAAATCTTTAAAAATTTTCCTTTAACCTAACCTCTTGTCTCTCCTGTCTCTGCCCTTTCACTCTTTCTTTACAAAAGAATAACTCCCAGCCCTGAGCAGTGAAGATCAATCGAATGGGTTTCAGCTTACTGTTCTTTTTTTTTAAAACATCTTTATTGGGGTATAATTGCTTTACAATGGTGTGTTAGTTTCTGCTTTATAACAAAGTGAATCAGTTATACATATACATATGTTCCCGTAACTCTTCCCTCTTGCGGCTCCCTCCCTCCCACCCTCTCTATCCCACCCCTCTAGATGGTCACAAAGCACCGAGCTGATCTCCCTGTGCTATGCGGCTGCTTCCCACTAGCTATCTACTTTACGTTTGGTAGTGTATATATGTCCATGCCTCTCTCTTGCTTTGTCACAGCTCACCCTTCCCCCTCCCTAAATCCTCAAGTCCATTCTCTAGTAGGTTTGTGTCTTTATTCCTGTCTTACCGCTAGGTTCTTCATGACATTTTTTTTTTCTTAAATTCCATATATATGTGTTAGCATACGGTATTTGTCTTTCTCTTTCTGACTTACTTCACTCTGAATGACAGACTCTAGGTCTGTTTACTGTTCTTACTGTCTCGTCCTTCACCCCCTATTCCAGGCTGCCCAACAAAGCCCCAGATTATGGAAACAAAGAAAAAAAAAATCCTCCTGGTATGTGAGAGATACAAGAGATTCTGAAAATTCACCTGTAATTCTTTTCCTGTACCATATCAAAGGGTGACATGTTTAAAAGAATAATATATATAAAATCAATTATTAAAGAAATACTATAAACAAGGGGAGAAATTTTTTATTACTAATCACTTCATAACATGACTGATTTTCCATTTCTTCTATAAGAGATATCTTTAAGACTTCTTTTTTATGTTGTTTTGAGTGTTAAAAAAAATTCCTAGGTTTATAATAGTTCTATAAATTTAAAGTAGTACTTGGACATTTTGTTTCCTGCTATTGTCTTTAAAAGAGAGAAGAGATATGGGAACATATGTATATGTATAACTGATTCACTTTGTTATAAAGCAGAAACTAACACACTATTGTAAAGCAATTATACTCCAATAAAGATGTAAAAAAAAAAAAAAAAAAGAGTATTTGACCGCTTAGCAATTCTCTCTCTGATATGCTGAGCTCTAGCTAACTGCCTGTTGCCTCCGATTCATTGCATGAGAGGGAAGAAGTGGCTTTCTTAGTCATAAACCTGACTTCATATACCTTGACTGAAACCAAAGGATTCAAAACTCAAAGCAAAATTTAAAATGTACTTTCATGGTTTCTCTGGCTGTACATTTCCCAGTCATGAGGTTTGGCCCAACCAAGAGGCAAGGATGTCTGTTTCCCATTAATTTCAAGCTATGTACAACTTATATTTAAACTAAAATCTGCAAAGTTAGTAAAAATAATTTTATAGTCTTGTTTCTCCTAGGACCATCTAACATGAATTGTTTCCAATTTTAGAGAGGGTCAGGCCCTTTCTACTTCCAAATATAAAAAAAAATCTGAAGCCAACACATTAAAAATATTAATAGTATCTTTTATATAGGGAGTGAGATTATGAGTCTACAGTTTCTGTAATCTATATCATGCTCAATTAAAAAAATACTTGAAATTATTTTTGATATGTGAGAAAAGGCAATTGGGAAGACCTATTTTAATAAGAGAACTGAATGCCTGAAAATTTATTATCCTTTACTGTGAGGAAATGGTCACTCAGGTCTGTTATGAAAACATTTGTTGGCCATCAGTTAAAAAACCCTTAGTCAGATTATTTTAGATTCTGAAAAGAAAGTGAAAAAAAAAATGGTTAGGGGTAAGATAAAATCTGTTCTTGGGAGAACTAGCTGTTATATTTAAAATATATCACTGCTTCTAAACTGGATAGACGCATTTCTTGCCACATAACTTTATCCCTGTTCATGCAATGCTGTTAACTTTGAGTTGTAATATTCATCTTTCAATAGTAGTAGGATTCTAGGAAACCAAGCTCATTATAACTTTCTCCACTGAAGAGCTGAGTTCTGAAGTATTCATCTTCACTGGGGTATCAGTAAAGATAGGCTGGGTTATGTTGTGAAAGCAATTCCAAATCTTAAGGCTTAGCACGTACAACTTTACTCTGCTCTTGCCTACACAAAGCCATCTGTAGGTCCAGTAGCTCTCTAGGGCAGCTCCCTTCTAAACAGTGACTTAGGGATCAGGTTCTTTTTTTTTTTTTTTTTTTTTCCTTTTAAATCTTGTAGCTCTACCATTTGGAACTGCAGTCACGTGGCAGGGGGAGAGAAAGCTTGAAGAACTTAAGTGCCTCATTCCAGAGATGACATGCCATTTCCGCTCATAGCCTATTGGCTGGAAGTAGTCTTATTGTCCAGAACTAACTATATAGAGACTGGAAGATGCAAGAGAGCACATGGAATATTTGATGAGTTTTATGGTCTGTGCCTTAGAACACATGCGACTTTTAAGTCTCAGCAGTGAGAGTCTAGACAATCCTCAGCTCTCTTTTCCCCCAACATAGCCACCGTGGAAAACGAGAATTTCTGATGGTGGCCCCAGAAGATAAGAAGAGCTAGGGTATCTGTGGTACTACTGGGAAGTGCACTGCTCTGGAGAACTATCAAACTATAGCTGACTTTGGGGAAACAAGACATACACTTTTATATATTAAGCTGGTGAGGTTTCAGGGGTCATTTTATTAATACGATATAGCCTCTCCCATCCTGAATAATGCAGTTGGATTGGAAATGTCTTCTGCCTTGCTTTTTTATCTTTTTTCTTCTTATTTGGGTTTATTCCCCATTTTAATCACATTATTTTTTAACTAAATTTAAATATGGAGCTACAAGATCACATTTTTAGAGTCATTAGGTAAGATAGTAGAAATTATATCATAAGGAGAGGAAATACAACCCTTATCCAGTTGAATACATAGGTTGTACAAACTATACAGTCATTGGGAAACAATGAAATGACCCAGTATTTCCTTCCCCCATTTTCACAAGTCAGGCATATCACATGACCTTTCTCCTAGTCTCTGGTTGCAAGTCTGGGCAAGGATGTCCTCTTTCTCACTCTCAAGACTGCGTTAGCCTTGGAGCAGGCACTGTAGCTGGATGACTGACTCAGGATGGTCCGGAGCATAGAGGGTTAGAGTCTGAAATGTTTCCTGGTTAATTCCTGATTGGAATTATTCCAATTGTTGGTTTTCTGAGAATAAGTGAGTAGGGAAATATTTTTCCAGAAACTCTTCAGCCAAATAATGTGAAACTCAAGATCCTGCTAACATGAGAGTAGATTTTCTAACACCTCCCTACTTTAAACCAAAATTATGTCACCAGATATTCACCGTAATGTAACTGAACCCAGAAAGAGTGTTTGTGGAGTGGAACCTATTTGTTTCAATTCATCACTGTATATTTAATACCCTGATAAAATTGCTGTATTCTTCTTACACCAATATGCATCAAAAATATTTTTACATATATTACAGTGTCCTCAATGTTCCTCCATTATCTTTGATTTTTCTCTTTGTATTTCAAGTGAAATTATGCATTCAGAAAAAAATTACTGAACTCTGACAAGATTTCATAAAATTATAGGTGAGATAGATGTATAATAATTAAGGTCAAGTAAACCACTACTTTTCGCAGAATGATTCTTAGGTTTCTTGTTTTTTTATAGTTGAAACAATGTAAGTCTATGATTTATTAATATACCAAATAGAAATACTTTTAGTGAGAAGAACATTAAACTCCATGGGCTATGACAGTTTAATTGGCATAGCAGCCAGGATCCCAGCAGAATAAGGAATGGCATACTCAAACTGGATAATTGATGAGATTTTAATAGAAAGGATTTTTTAAAAAAGGTACAGGGTGAGGTTTTAGGAAAACAGTGAGGGATGGTGCTGTATCCTGACACTAGCAACAGCAGGGAGCTGTTTCTAACCCTAGAACAAGGGACAAAGGAGAGAACAGTTATGAGAACCTAGGGAGAGCAGCTATATAGAAAAGACCATCCAAGCTTCAGATCTCTTGCTAGTGTCTTCCTTTGGCCAAACTCAACAGGAGGTGAGGAGGAAAGGGAACTATTGAGGTAGCCCCTATGTATTAATTTCCCACAACAAAGAGCAGAGTGAAAAAGCATGAAGAGTTAATCTGGGAAATGGAGCAAAAGAGATATGTATAGTACAATTGGTGCATGACTTTAAAAAATAAGTTTAAATGGCATGCTTACTTTTTGGCTAAGTTGGACTCCATCTGCCCCTCCTGTCATCAGACAACATTACTTCTCTCTCTTTTCCCATAGTTTCATATATATATATATATATATATATATATATGCCTTTGGGGAAGAAGAACCACATTTTGGTAGTTGGCATGAGGCCCTTAAGGGGTAAAACAAATCAGAGAAGGGTTGGAATACCATCTATCTCTTACACTGTTTGTTGGATTCATTTTGAGATACCACAGAGAAGTCAATAAAATAGACCGAGAAACCATGGGAATACTAAGAGTTTTTAGAGCCTAGATGACAAAAATGAAGAGTTGAGGTAGGAGATTCTTCTTCCCATCTTTGCATGGAATCCAGGAATGTTCTGGCAATCCCAAGATTGGAAGCCTTTGATGCATCTGGCAACAATACTATTGACATTACTATTGAACTCACGGTAAGCGGTGGCAATGGTGGGGTTTTCCAAATGGCTTCACGAGCAGTGGAATTAAGCCACAAACGAGAGCTGGTGGAAAGAAAGACCAGAGCAAACCTGGTGGTGTGCTGGTAATATTTGACAACCAGCTCTCCAGGGAGGATTAAAAAGCCCTGGTTCATAGTCTTTTCCATCATAGCCAATTTAAAGCTATCAACATAAATTCACTAAACATGGATTTGGGAGAAATGTGCACAGCTGGCTCTTGTGAACTCATGGTCACCCTTCCATCACAGCAATGGCCACAGACCCTGTATCCTGATGGTAGCTGAAAACTGACTTGGGAAGCGTGTGAGACACCTTAGATGACATTATACTTTCATGGTCATTACGTTCTACCAATCAAATGAGGGGACTGTTGCCATCATGATTTAGGAATACAAAGAAAGAACTACTTAATTCTTTTCCCTGTGGTCTTACTTAGGTCAGTGAACTCTGGGATATCAGGGCCGCATGAATAATATGTCATAATTACAAAAATTCCAGAAGGTATGCTAAAGACCTTTATGTATGGAATAAGCAAGAATATGAGTGGGATGGAGCAATGCAGTGTCTAACACAAGATCATGTGGATCCTATTCATGCATTTTCTTTGCTACTGTGCGACCATCAATATTTCTCCTGGTTTGACATGGGTTGTTTCCCTTTCCAGCCTGCTTTAGTGACTCTCTCTTCCTAACTCAACATAATTGTTTCCCTGGCTTTTCTTCATTTTCCCAGGGTACCATATAACTGCTCAAGTCTGGTTTGACTCAGCAGTACCTTCTGATTTGTATGGGTGAGGCAACATGCATTGCTCAAGTCCCATCTTCTATTTCCTGGTCCTGCCACTCCCAGCTTCAAATCGACTCTTGCCTGCTCTTGTACTCCTTCAAATTATGTAGAGATTCAGCTATACCCTCTGACTGCCCCTCTGGCAGGTTCTTGGAACTTGCCGGTAGTCTGCCTCATGTTGGGTAAGTTATGACACATTCCACTGAAAAATTAGATCACTGCCAGATGCTAAAACAGGATCATCTATTTCAAAAGTTCAATGTAGGCAGTACATCTTCTGTACCGTTCCGTCTCCACCTTCAGTGACATTTGACCCTTCCTTATCTCTTTCATGTCCAGTAACCTAAAAAGCAACTTTATTTAGTAACTGTGTGTATCTTGAAACCTAAACTGACCTAAAACCATTAAGAGAACTAAGAAAATCACTTCTATTGGCTTTCTACTGGTAGAATATTGGGCACTGGAAGTTATTTTGAGGCAGGGTGATCTCTTTTGTTCTGAAGAGATCGTATCACAAATTAAGTCAGCACTCCTCTGGTTAAGAAAGCAGCCTTATAGTAAAATATTATTTGTATTTGATGTTTAACTTTCTCACTTTTCTGGGCTTCGTGCCTCAGCTCAAGTAGTCAAATAACAAGGTTCTTTGCTCACTGGATCATCCATAATTTATATCTTTCTTTATATTCCATCATGTCAACAAAGGCAATTTATAGCACAAGATCTGATTAAAGTATATGCTTACTTCCATGAGCTTGATTTCTGCCTACACAAGGATCCTTGCTCAATCTGACTGGGATTTATAATTCTCTTTTAAAGAAAGCTAATTTTATCTTAAGGCAGATAAATATATATATATATATTTTATATATATTCTCTTGTATATATGTTCATACACACACAGCCACTGGTAAGCAATATTATCATCCCCATTTTATAGGTTAAAAAAAGTCTGAGTCTTAGTAGGTTAAATAACTGGTTAAATAACGAACTCAGGTTTGCACAGTAAGATTCAGGATTTAAGATCATTACTTATTTATTTTTAATTCATTTATGCCTATCACTTGAGTAAAAATATAACCTTGATGAAGACAGGTATATGGACTTCTGATCACTCCTATATCTTCAGTCCCTAAAATATTGCCTGGCTTGATTGATATTGGTTGAGATGAGAAGGCAGGTAGGATATCCTCCAGCTAACTATTCTCAGTCACTGGGCAAGGGATGATGAATAAGGAAGAGGTTCTGCAGGTTAGAGGAAACAAGGAGGATGGTAGAGACATGAGTAAGTGTAGGTTTAATTGAGATAATATTAGAATGTGTACTGATTTGTGTTTTCATAAAATGTTTCCACCATTGGTTCCTAACTTGTCCAATTATGCAAGAATTAAGCAATTTTTGTTTTGTTTTTCATCATGAGCTGATGATCTGTAAGCATGGAGTTATTCAGTTTTAAGAATTTTGTTTAATCTACTTTTTCATGTATGTGTTAATTAGAGGTTGGCTGAAATGGAAGGTTAATATTTTTGTCTATATTCTGTTTCTAAGTTTGAATACTGACTTAACTTGGTTCCCTGGGAAGAAAATTGTCTCTATTTGTATTAGAACATGAGATTCTGCTGTTTTTTTTGTTTTTTGTTTGCGGTACGCGGGTCTCTCACTGTTGTGGCCTCTCCCATTGCGGAGCACAGGCTCCGGACACGCAGGCTCAGCGGCCATGGCTCACGGGCCTAGCCGCTCAGCGGCATGTGGGATCTTCCCGGACCGGGGCACAAACCCGTGTCCCCTGCATCGGCAGGCGGACTCTCAACCACTGCGCCACCAGGGAAGCCCAGATTCTGCTGTTTTAATTAGTAGATTTAAAAGTTAATTAACACTGGGTGTGAAAATAACATTTGTGAAACTAATATCAAAATAATTATTCATATAGAACATAATGCAAGATTTATTTAGATGTTTATTTTAGCTCTGAGAAAAATGTTGAAGATTACTCTATCATAGGTTGAATTGTTTTTGGAATATTTTCCATTCTATGACTATAAACAATGACTAAATGGATTCATCCCTGCAGTTAACCTATAATTTTCTTATATCACTTAGAGTCACATGCAAAAATTTTAATTTACATTATTAAAAATTGTACTAAGTGATTTCACATTCATTGTTATGCTTGACAGAATCAAAATTATAATAACCTGACATGTATATATTACACAGAATATTCCTAATTGGAAAAAAAATCATAATATCACATTTATCATGTTGCTCCTTTTTCTAAAATAAGAACTGCATCTCTACATTTTATTCTTAAATGTTTGAGAGTTGAATTATCATTATTGTGATTTTTTTCTTTAAATACGTAACAAGAAAAATATTTGAAATACTAATTTTTGAGTTACAGATCCACAGTAAATTATTTCTGTAGAAAATGAATACAAAAAATTATAACTCCAACTAAAGATAAAAATTATGCAAACAATACAGTTATAATTAGGAATGACTAAAGTAAGATCAACCTTAATATTGCATTATATTGTAGAATGCCGTTTCAATTAGACATTATACTGATTAGATTTGGAAACATAAAAGCATATAAAAACAGATTTAACCTAATGGATGATAACGTGAGTCTTAGAACTAGTCCTTTATAGAAGCAAAGAGGTTCTGCCATTTGTGCGATTGTTTACTATATTTCCCCAACCACATACAACAATTCCTCAAACTTGGCTATGAATTGTACTTTTTGGGACTGTGATGTAAGTCCCTTGTGTATGCAGATATGAAAATAGAATTTAGATATACTGAACTAAGCAGAGTTTTCAATACCAACCAATCAACTAAGGGCTCTTTTCACTCCTCCATTAAGTATTCAAGATGTTCCCATGCTTGGTTAAAATTGTACCTGGTCTAGGTTGATCACTTTATGGAGTGACCCGTTTCCTCAACCTTGAATGGCCCATGCTCTCTCGGTACCTTGCACTCATCCGACTGCAGTTGCTGCATTAACCCGCTCATTTTTATCATCAGGTGTAGAAATATCAAGATGCATCTAAAGGAATCTCCTGAGGTCCATATATATACTTGTTTCTGTCTCCATTGTATAAAAACAAGCCTGGGTAATTTTTCAGAGCCTACACTGACAAGGTTTGAGTTTCAGGTTTCAGTAGAACCCTTATTACATCCTTTCTGGAAACCAGAATGTCTAATAGAGCAAAGATTGACATCGTGGAGACAAGAAGCACACATTCCTGAAATGGTTTACTGGGAGTTTCAAGGCTTAAGGTCAGAGCAGACACCATGAGTGCTCTTCCCACATCCCCTCAGATTCTTCTTCCACTCCATGCACACGTGCCCCCAGTGTGAGCTCAGCTTTCGCAAACCAGCACCTTTATGTTTGTCAATGGCTACTGTATTACTTTTCTGAGGCTGCCATAACAAAATACCACAGACTGGGTGGCTTAAACAACAAAAATTAATTTTCTCACAGTTCTGGAGGCTGGAAGTCCAAGACCAAGGTGTTGACAGGTTTGGCTTCTTCTGAGGCCTCTCTCCTTGCCTGGTAGATGGTCACTTTCTTTCTGTGTCCTCACATGGTCGTCCCTCTGTCTGTGTGTTGTCTGTGTACTAATCTCTTCTTATAAGGACATCGGTCATGATGGATTAGTGTCTACCCATATGATCTCATTTTACCTTAATTACCTCCTTAAAGACCCTACCTTCAAATACAGTCACATTCTGAGCTACTGGGTGTTAAGACTTAAACATATGAGTTTTGGGGGACATAATTCAGTCCATAACAGTTATCTTCAGTCTGTTACAATCACTTTTGCCATACAAGCAGGAATGAAATATGCCTGGGAATTTATGTTCCCCCAGCCATTGCTCTGAACCAATGGGTACAGAGGTGAGAATAATCTAACTTCTTTGCCTCTGAGGACCAATTCAGAGTTGTGGCCTACACTGTCCCCAGAACTCCATGACTGGAGTGAGCAAAAGTTATCCTCAGTTGAATGCGGCTTAATTAACGTATCCTTGACTGGTGTTCTTCCCTTACCATTCCCATTTCCTCACCCGCCTACGGTATTTTCTTGGGAGTATATCCTAATAAATCACTTACACACAAATTCCCATGACAGGATTTTTCTTTGTCTTTGGGACTGTTATGAGTTGAATTGTGACTCCCCCAAAGATATGTTGAAATCCTAATGTGTAAATGTGACCTCATTTGGAAATAGGGTCTTTGTAGGTGTGCTTAAGTCAAGACGATGCCATACTGTCCAGTATTAGTCCTAAATCCAATACGACTGGTGTCCTTATAAGAAGAGGGAAACTTGAACAGAGAGACAGAGACACACAGGGAGAATGTCATGTGACCACAGAAATAAAAGGAGAGAACCGCCTGTGAAGACAGATGTAGAGGTTGGAGTGATGTATCTATAAACCAAGGAATGCCAAAAGTTTCTAATTAATCACCAGAAGCCAAGAGAGGGGCACGGAACAGATTCTCCCTCAGAGTGCCTAGAAGGAACCAACCCCGCCAACACTTTGGTTTTGGATTTCTAAACTCTGGAAGTGTAAGACAACAAATTTCTGTTGTTTTATGCCACAAACTTTGTGAGACTTTGTTATGGTAGCCCTAGGAAACCAATGCAGAAACCCAACTGAAAATAAGTAATTTCAGAAGTGGTCCCAGATAGCATACTCTTGGATGTGATTTTGGAATTAGATCACTTGCCAGCTGTATAGCAATAGAGATCCCATTGTAAGAGAGAAACTGTGTTAAAAACCTCCTACTCACTCCAGCATTATAACTGCTATTATTTTCACCAGTGGTGAGTTGGGATGGGATACAGGTGAGAGGAGATGCAATGACTTGCACAGTACTAAGCATTTGAGAAATATGGAGGGATTTGTCAAATATGGAGGGTGTACTGTGTGAAAGAAAGTTAGAAAGCCTCCATGGAAGCATTTAAAGAGATCCACTATTTCTGTAGCTAGAAAGCAGATGGAACTGAAGATTGGATGATGAACTATATGGAAAAAACTCACTCTTCCTCCTCTGTGTCTTTTTTGTTCTCACACTACTACCATAGTCACAACACTTCCAACACCAGATGTGTGGGTGTTCTTCCACACCAAGAAATTCTGACACCAGCTGGATGTGATACAATTTATCTCAGTTCTGACACTGTTTACCTGGAGATAGCATCAGATCCTACAAGGTAAGTGTTCAGTCCCACAAGACTTCTCCCCACTTCAAATGCCAGTCACACATAGTAGTTGCCCACAACTTCCATTTGACTAGGCTATAAATCAGAGGTTCCCATGGCCTCCTCCCCCTTGGATTTGATAATTTGCTCACACAGCAGTTCACAGAACATAGGGAAACACTTATACTTAATAGTTTATTATATAATAAAGAATATGATAAAAGGTGCAGATGAACATCTAGATGAAAAACGTGTAGGACAAGGTATACGGGAAGGAGTGCAGAGCTTCCATGCCTTCTCTGGGTACATCACGTTACTCTCCCAGCAACTCCATGTGTTTGACCGCTGGGAAGCTCTCCAAACCCCATACTATAGGGATCTTTATGGAGGTGTCATCATATAGGCATGACTGATCATAAACTCCATTTCTAGCCCTTCTCCCCTCTCTGGAGAATGGGTAGTGGGGCTAAAAAATTCCAAGGTTCTCATTATGGCTTGTTCTTTTTGGTGACCAGCCCCCATCAAAGAGCCCACCAAGGGTCACCTCATTAGAACAAAGGACACTACTATCACCCAGTAAATTCCAAGGGATTTAGGAGTTCCACGTCAGGAACAAGGGTCAAAAGCCAAATATTAGAACAAAAGATACCCCTAGTACTCTTCTCACTTAGGAAATTACAAGGCTTTAGGAACTCTGTGCCAAGAAATGGGGGCAGAAGACAATATATAAATTTTCTCTTATTTCATAAGCACTTTTTTATTGTAAAAATAGTAGAGAAATAATGATTACTGAATCCACAGCCTTGGCAAGTTTTTTATGCTAAAATCAAAGCCCTGATAGGAAAGGAGTGGGGCTCTAAGACATTGAATGGAGACATATGGGTAGATGTGTTCAGAACATGGGACCCCTGATTCCTCTGAACCCCTGGGCCTGCAAGCACAGCCTACTTTGTTTTGCTGAAGAATAGCAGCCTTCTCTTGCCTGAAGACCATACCAAAACCTCGACTGAGTTGGATGCTTTGGAGGATAGTAATTGTTCTCTTCAAGATCTGACCCCACTCCCCCTCCTTGTCCTCTAGTTCTTTAATAAGTCTCAGCATTGGCCAACTAGGGAAGTACTTCCTTGCTAGAGGCAAAAAGGAATTATTTACCAAAGGAACTTCTGGACATGATTAATCGTAGCAAAAGAAATCCGGGGTGGAGGTGGGAGAGAGCAGGCCAGGAAGTAGATCTTGATAGCGTTGGACTTGGGTAGGGGTTAGGGATGGTGAAAGATAAGCTCCGTAAGGGAGAACTGTCCAATAAGGGAGCATTCTCCCATGACTGAAAACTCCCTGGCAAGAACACCTGGAAATGGTCCTAAATATTGTTGGGATGGTTACTGGAGGCTTGCGGGGACAAAAGTCTCCTATTAAATTAAGGGCAAACAACAGAGTTCCCCTGGCAGAGCTTTGAGGAAGAAATCAAAAGGCTCAGGGAAGTAAGCTTGTTAGAATGGCTCTATTGTATAACGGTTAAGAACCCACCAGCTGGCTAACCATTCTTTGGAAGGGCCAGAAAATGCTCTCATCACTAAGCTTATGAAGAATAAGCTAGTGATGGAGGTACTGGCATGTCTGGCAAGCTCAGTGGTGACTGCACCAGGGTTGATGATAGGCAATATTATTAGAGAACCAGGTTCCCTGCTGTCAGTGGGAATGATATGATTCCAGAATAGCAGAGGTCAAGTGGCAATACTCAACACTAGGGCTCTATGGTGATGGTTAATATGCCAAGATGTTGCTAAAGGAAAAATAGATGGACAGATGACAAGAGCATGGCTCGATATACATAATGAAAAATTATTAGAATTGGATGGCATAAGGCTGATTTCATCAGTGCCCATGGAATACCACTTCCTCATCCAGTTTAAAAACCGAGCCAGTCCTCACACCCACAGAAGGGCCCTACAATGCCACAAGTATATACTGTAGACATTTCTGCGATTTAATTTGTCATATTTTGCATATAATTCACTTCTAATTTGAAATTAGTCAGCAAGTCCACTATGCACATTCTAGTCTCTTTATACTGGCTAATGACGCCTCTCATGTCCGGAATACACTTTTGCACCTTCTCTGTGTGAGTGCTACCCTGTTTTAAGTCTTCAGTAAAGTCTCTCTCAATGACCTCCATGTCTTGGTAGTCTCCCCTTCCTCTAAACAGCTATCCTGTTCATTTAATATTTACTATATTCAGCCTTGATTAGTTGTTGAAATTTTTATATGTACAGAAAAGTCCTGGGAATTCCCTGGCGATCGAGTGGTTAGGACTCTGTGCTTTCACTGCCGGGAGCGTGGATTCAATCCCTAGTCAGGGAACTAAGATCCCGCCAGCAGCGCAGCACAAGCAAAAAGAAAAAAAGAAAGAAAAGTCCATTTTTCCAACTCGATTCTTAGACCCTTGCAAACAGTATCAGTCTTATATGCCAGTACTTATTACAGTGCTCTCTTGCTTAACAAAATCTTAATTAGAATTTTCCATTTAGCATTTTAATCCCTTTCATTCTTTGAACTAGAAATGGAGCTGTTTATCACTGCTTATAAGAATGCAAATATTATTACATCCATACATTTATCTTAGATTCTTAATTGGCAGAATTACTTGAAATCCTGGAGATAAACTTAAATAGGAGTATTTAATATGGAATGATTAACCTGGGTATTCAGGTAGCTTAAATTCAGGGTTTTTTTTTTTTTCAAGCTGGAATTATGTTTTCAACATCAGATGAGTCAAAGGAAATAATAGCCACTGTAGAACAGGTACGTGGTCTTACAATTTAGGCCCTTTTATAACTCTGTCATCTATTACTTCATATTGACTACAAAGCCACAATCGCTATCATTGTATCCTTCCATAAATTATCATGCCAAAATGGGAAATGTGACTGTTTCCTAAATGCTGAAAATTATCAAAGTGTCTTCGCCCAGAGAGACTTGAAGAAGATGCTAGGACCACTCTATTCAATATCAAAACTTGTTATGCAATTTTAGAAATTAAGATACTGTGGTACTGGTTAAGAGAAAGACTAAAAGATAGAACAGAATAGAAATAATACCTATCTGTCTATCTGTCTGCCTATCATCTATCTATCTATCTATCTATCTACCTTTATAGATGCACACACAAATATACACATATGCACACATTTATAGCTTATAAAATCTTCTTTATATATGATAAATCTCACAAGAAAAAATTTAAAAAGAAAGAAGGATTCAAAGTTAATATGGTGATAGCAAAAAAATAGCTTTGAGTTTTTGAGTATTTTTTTCAAGGTAGTCACATCCCAGCATATAACCACAAACTTAAAAAAGAGACCATTTACAGGATGATATAATCCTTTCAAAAATATACTTATCCTCAGTTTCTTGATTAAATCAGATATTCTTCCACTTGACAGAAGCCCTTGGTTCCCGTTTTTGTTAGCATTTGTTGATTACTCTGAGGACTTCATCCAGTAGCTCTCACTTAACTGTTTTGTGCTGAAATGAAATACTTCATTAAGCTATGAAACCCATATTTCTTAATTTTCAATTCAAGCAATGATGCTTTTTGCTTTTAATTTTATTTCCTTTTTAATCCTAAGGATATTAGAGCAAACACAAAGATGACAGCGTTTCTACTTTAACATCCATCTGCTTTGAATTCTCAACGTCCTGTACTATAATTATTTCTATAGCAACCAGCTAAGGAAGTGCCTTGACAGCCACAGACTCAAAAGAAGAACATGCTGTGACAGGCTTAGCACTCGGCCATAGGGCTTTGTATCTCCTTGAGTTTCCAGTATTAAACATTACAGCTTCAGAAGCCCATGTCTTTCTCTCCTCCTTGGTTTCTAGTATCAGTAATATTTCTGCTCCTACAGCATCATTGACATCTTTTTCTAACATGCTGCTGCTTTTTCTTCAGAGCTTTTCATTAAATCGCTTATAAAACTCCCCTCATTCCTGTTTTATGACATGTAGTATTCTGATAATAAAATGATAAACATTTTGCTTGGTCTGAATGGAAGCTCATAAACACAGTCAGGAGAAATGCAATCATCAGTAATTCACCTGTTTTCTTTCAGCTTCTTAAGATCTCGTCTAATCTATTTTCCTTAAGGGATGAACTCTTAGGAAAATTGGATCATGTGTCTTTAAAAACACAGAAGTTCAGAGAACATCAAAAAAGTACAAAAAATGAATTCACTCTCCAAAATAACTTCACTTTTATCCCAAAAAAAGCAGAATGGTAAAACAACTATTTACAAAAGAAAACCTAAACTTGTCTTATTTTAAAACTCCATTTTATCTTGGAAAATTATCTTCCCTAATTAGGGACCAGCTTTGTTCTTATTTTTATGGTCTAGTCTTTAGTTTATTTGTTGTGAGGAACAAAATAAATCTTTATTGAGAAATGTCTATGTATCACATACTGTGCTAAGATTTCTACACAGATTTTCCTCATATAATCAACTAGCAACTTTATGGAATACTAATTGTTATGTATATTTTACAGATGGGAAATTGAGGCACAGAAAGATTAAGAAACTTTTAAAAAGTTATATAGCTAGTCAGTAGCAAATCAAATTTGTTCTGCTATAATTAGATTCCAGAATCTCTGCTGTTAGCTCTCATGTTACAAAGTTTCTCATCATCTTACCACTCTTTTTTTTTTTTAACATCTTTATTGGAGTGTAATTGCTTTACAATGCTTTGTTAGTTTCTGCTGTGTCTCCCTCCTTATCCCACCCCTCTATGTGGTCACAAATCAGGGAGCTGATCTCCCTGTGCTATGCGGCTGCTTCCCACTAGCTAGCTATTTTACATTTGGTAGTGTATATATGTCAATGCTACTCTCTCACTTCATCCCAACTTACCGTTCCCCCTCCCCGTGTCCCCAGGTCCATTCTCTACGTCTGCGTCTTTACTCCTGTCCTTCCCCTAGGTTCATCAGAACCTTTTTTTTTTTTTTTTTTTTTAGATTCCATATATATGTGTTAGAATACGGTATTTGTTTTTCTCTTTCTGACTTACTTCACTCTGTATGACAGACTCTAGGTCCACTCACCTCACTACAAATACCTCAATTTCGTTTCTTTTTATGGCGACCAATATTCCATTGTATATATGTGCCACATCTTCTTTCTCCATTCATCTGTCGATGGACACTTAAGTCGCTTCCATGTCCTTGCGATTGTCAAGAGTGCTGCAATGAACATTTTGGTACATGCCTCTTTTTGAATTATGGTTTTCTCAGGGTATATGCCCAGTAGTAGGATTGCTGGGTCATATGGTAGTTCTATTTTTAGTTTTTTAAGGAACCTCCATACTGTTCTGCATACTGGCTGTATCAGTTTACATTCCCACCAACAGTGCAAGAGGGTTCCCTTTTCTCCACACCCTCTGCAGCATTTACTGTTTGTAGATTTTTTTTTTTTTTTTTTGCGGTACTCGGGCCTCTCACTGTTGTGGCCTCTCCCGTTGCGGAGCACACGCTCCGGACTCGCAGGCTTAGCGGCCATGGCTCACGGGACCAGCCGCTCTGCGGCATGTGGGATCTTCCTGGACCGGGACACGAACCCGTGTCCCCTGCATCGGCAGGCGGACTCTCAACCACTGCGCCACCAGGGAAGCCCCCTAGATTTTTTGATGATGGCCATTCTGACTGGTGTGAGGTGATACCTCATTGTAGTTTAGTTTAGTTTAGTTTTGTTTTTAACATCTTTATTGGAGTATAATTACTTTACAATGGTGTGTTAGTTTCTGCTTTATAACAAAGTGAATCAGTTATACATATGTCCCCATAACTCTTACCTCTTGCATCTCCCTCTCTCCCACCCTCCCTATCCCACCCTCCCTATCCCACCCTCCCTATCCCACCCCTCTAGGTGGTCACAAAGCACCAAGCTGATCTCCCTGTGCTATGTGGTTACTTCCTACTAGCTCTCTATTTTACGTTTGGTAGTGTATATATGTCCATTACACTCTCTCACTTTGTCCCAGCTTACCCTTCCCCCTCCCTGTATCCACAAGTCCATTCTCTAGTAGGTCTGCATCTTTATTCCCATCTTGCTCCTAGGTTCTTCATGACCATTTTTATTTTCAGATTCCATATATATGTGTTAGCATATGGTATTTGTTTTTCTCTTTCTGACTTACTTCACTCTGTAGGACAGTCTCTAGGTCCATCCACCTCACTACAAATAACTCAGTTTCGTTCCTTTTTGTGGCTGAGTAATATTCCATTGTATATGTGCCACATCTTCTTTATCCATTTATCTGTTGATGGACACTTAGGTTGCTTCCATGTCCTGGCTATTGTAAATGGAGCTGCAATGAATATTTTGGTACATGACTCTTTTTGAATTGTGGTTTTCTCAGGGTATATGCCCAGTAGTGGGATTGCTGGGTCATATGGTAGTTCTATTTTTCGTTTTTTAAGGAACGTCTATACTGTTCTCCTTAGTGGCTGTATCAATTTACATTCTCACCAACAGTGCAGGAGGGTTCCCTTCTCTCCACACCCTCTCCAGCATTTATTGTTTGTAGATTTTTTGATGATGGCCTTTCTAACTGGTGTGAGATGATATCTCATTGTAGTTTTGCATTTCTCTAATGATTAATGATGTTGAGCATTCTTTCATGTGTTTGTTGGCAGTCTGTGTATCTTCTTTGGAGAAATGTCTTAGGTCTTTTTCCCATTTTTGCATTGGGTTGTTTGTTTTTTGATATTGAGCTACATGAGCTGCTTGTATATTTTAGAGATTAATCCTTTGTCAGTTGCTTTGTCGGCAAAAATTTTCTCCCATTCTGAGGGTTGTCTTTCCATCTTGTTTATGGTTTCCTTTGCTGTTCAAAAGCTTTTAAGTTTCATTAGGTTCCATTTGTTTATTTTTGGTTTTGTTTCCATTTCTCTAGGAGGTGGGTCAAAAAGGATCTCACTGTGATGTATGTCATAGAGTGTTCTGCCTATGTTTTCCTCTAAGAGTTTTATAGTGTCTGGCCTTACATTTAGGTCTTTAATCCATTTTGAGTTTACTTTTGTGTATGGAGTTAGGGAGTGTTCTAGATTCATTCTTTTACATGTAGCTGTCCAGTTTTCCCAGCACCACTTATTGAAGAAACTGTCTTTTCTCCACTGTATACTCTCACCTCCATTCTTAACTATACATCACCATTTTTTCACATCACGTCCATGGATACAAAAAAGTAAATGACATTGACACCATCTCTCTTTTATAGATGAGAGAAATGACATAAAGTCACTCCCCCAAAAAACTTCTTTAAGAATGGTAAAAAACAAATAAGCAAATCAAAAAAAAAATGTGTGTGTGTGTGTGTGAAACGAAGTTTTACTCCTCTGGCTTAGTTCATTTTCTCATAACTTTCGAAGTTCATGTAACACTAAACTGTATTCAAATTAAAATTAAAGTTCTATAAGAAAGAGGCTTGCACTTAGATTGCTTGTGGTATAGCTTTTCAGAGCCTGGTCTTTAGAGAATAATTGCCCCCTGTTTAAGTTCAAGTTCTCTCACATATAGACTGTGGGCAAGTTATCTAACCAATGTGAGGCCTCTTGTAAGGTAAGGATAATAATGGTATCTGGTTCACTGACTGTTACAAGAATTATCTCTGGTAATACGTGGTACAAAGTTTTTGCATAATGCTCTACAGTGTGTATGTGTGCAATAAATATTATCTTTTGCCTTTAAAAGATGGGCTGAAGCAAAATTGGAAGGCAGAAAAAAGATGAAAGATGATTTTGGATGGAAAAGAGGATTTCTCTGTGGAAAATGTTCAGATTCTACATATAAGACATATAGGAAATACAGAGTGAAAAATAAATGGGTATGATTGGAAGTAGTTTAATTAATTCTAGCTTTAAAGCTTCACCTAATGCCACTGCTGTATTCTGTAACTTGTAGATTTACTTTGTAATGACTGATTCTGTAAAACTGGATTATGGTTTTATTTTTGTGAAAGATTCTTTTTGTTTTCCTTACTATTTCTAGTTTTTATCTAATGTTTTAAATTATAGCTTAAATAAAATAGTTTAATTAAAAGACCTTCATAACTCAATGTTTCATCACACTGGATTTCAGGTAAAGTTAGTTACTGGATGTGTGAGTTTTTCCAATCCCATTAAGAAAATAGTAAAAAATAGAATAGCCTTTATACTTGGAACTCTATCAGTAATAAATGACCCACAAAGTGTCAATAAAAATTAGCTATCCTGATGAGCATTTGTGATTCACATTGTATACTCTGTGGTGAGCCAAGGTATCTATTTCTTAATAATCTTACTAAAGGCTCTGTCAGGACTCTGGCCAACAACTGGCTTGATGTTTGCATTTTGTGTGTGATGTAGTTTTTTCCTTGGTTGACTCTTATGGCCCCACCCTGATGAACCAGTTGTAGCAAGCCTCAGCATTTGTACGTAGAATACATTCTGCCTCTTGCTCACCGAAGCAGCTTTCTGTGTACCTGACACCTGAGGTAACCGTCCATAATCCAAATACCTTCAACAGGTACTTTTAGATTGATACTCCATTTTTCCATATGTCTTGTCATATTCTCAGAGAAGTAATGTCGTCCTAGCATCAACTATGTATCATGTGAAATAGCACAGAATATTTCCTGGAACATTTCTTAATTGCGTTGCTCCTCTACCCAAAATTGTGCTGAAATATTAGCCAATGGCCACAGTGTTAGGGGAAAAATATCTACTGGTGACCCATCAAAAGTTTCCAAATCTCCTCTCATTTGAAAGTGATGAACTCATGGTAGACTGGTTGATTTTTTTCTTTCCCAAATTTATTTCCTTAAGAAGAAATACAAGGTTTCCTAAACTTTTTTTCTTAAAAATCATTCCTATATTTTTAGCCCAGAATCTGTAGAAAGTGTAAGGGTTTCTTGGGGGGTGAGGGTGGGAAAGTCATCATCTTGATGATATTTTTTTAAAATCTAAGATGGGTAGTTTGAGAATGATGAAAATGAAATAATTTATCTTTTGCTCTTCAACAATTAGCAAGGTCTTTAAGTTGAAATTTTTAATACTTCTCCCAAATTATATCATTCATGTCATTGATGGAAGCAGAATACTTTACATCATAAAATTTTCTAAATTTCTAGAAAGATGAATAAAACAAGAATTCCAATCAATAGTATCATCAATTATTTAAATACATCACACATACAGAGTGTCAGAGAATTTTGAAGTTTATTTAATTGGATTGTTCTTCATGTGAGATCAAAGTAAACCATGATATCTATGTATTTGACTTAGTTCATGCTTTGGTAGTTTTCTAGTTGGTTTGTTTTGAAGATGGAATAATGGTATTTTGTATTACATTTCCTGTAATCAATAAAACTTATTCTTGGCAATTTTATAGGGATTATAAGTTATTTGAAATCAAAAATACAAATAAGGTTGTCTGGAGAGTCAACTTATTTATTTTCTAAAGAACTCTAAGAAAATTGGAGCCTAAGTATTTCAATGATTTCAGAGAATAGAAGGAAAGACATAATGAAAGAAGATTTCAACATAAAAACTGAAAGGTAAGGTAATTCAAGGATAAAAGAACTTCAGAGACTAAGTCAAAGAAAATCATGAAAAACAGTAGAGTTCAAGAGCAATCAACCCAGAGAAAAGGTTTTGAGCAGACAAAAACTAGGCATGCATGATGCCTTTGCATTGCATTCCATTCATTATAAAGACAATGAATTAATCAAACCATCTCATTATTTCATCACCTAGCTTTGTCCGTGCCAAGCCTGAAAAATTACTGAGAAGAACAAAAGTTTCAAAAAGAAAGAAAACTTTGAAGAGTATGAACACACGGTGAGTGCTAACTCCCAAAGACCTGGTTTTTCAAGAATCGTACAGGAAATTAAATGATGATGTAGTAGTTAGAAATATGGGTGTGCTTTTGAGGTTCCCACACCCTCCTAAAGAGGGGAAACAAAATGGATGCCTGTGGTTCTATCAGTATTAAATGGTAAGTGTATGTGTAGGTTTGTAGTCACTACAAACCTCACATTCTGGTCTTATGTTTTGATTTTACCGTCAAGCAATAATTTTCTTTCTATAATTTATGTCAATCTGTAATTTAGAACTTTAGATAATTTTATGCCTCCAAATGTCTAAATTAAAGGGGGCACCATGGTCTGCACTCAAAGAAAGTATAAGGTCTAGATTCCTCACTCTCCTATTTACTAATTACTCACTTTAACTAAATCTCAACTTCAGTGCATTTCAGTTTTGAAATATGTACAATGATAATATCACCTGCCCTACCTTTCCCACAATATAATTGTGAGGATGGAATAAATACATGTGACAGAAGTTTTGTAAGCCCTAAAGTGTAAAACCAATAGAAAGTTTCACCCCTCATGAATGTAGCAGATAGGACTTCACTTCTATCTCTCATTTTAAAGACTTTGTAGTTACATATTTGAGAAGAAAACACTAGGCACTTTTTTTTTTTTTTGCGGTACGCGGGCCTCTCACTGTTGTGGCCTCTCCCGTTGCGGAGCACAGGCTCCGGATGCGCAGGCTCAACGGCCATGGCTCACGGGCCCAGCCACTCCGCGGCATGTGGGATCTTCCCGGACCGGGGCACAAACCCATGTCCCCTGCATCGGCAGGCGGACTCTCAACCACTGCGCCACCAGGGAAGCCCACTAGCCATTTTTTAATGTCCCTGACTGCACGGTGGTTTTGTCAAGAATCAGGCAGTCAGAAGATAAAATTCCAGGTGATCAATCATATACTTCGTTCGAACAGTAACATGATTATTGGCAAGAAGACAACTTTATCATCTATACTCAAAAATAAGCAAACATTATATATATAATGTATATAATGTGTACATAATATAAAGTATACATATTTATAAGTATTTTAAATATTCCACTCAAACCAACAAAGTGGTTTGAAGCACTGTATCTGAGATGTCTTATAAATATAGTGAATTATTAATGTTTCTGGTCTTAGTAAGTACAGTTCTAATGTATTTTTCTAAATAAAATGACCTTAAATTGAAAAATGACCATGAGTAAATGTACCTTTCTGAATCAATATTTGCCTTATTATTCTTGGAAAAATCTACGCAATGTTGTTCAGCAAAGTGCCAATGAAGCTTCTATGCAAGAATCAGAGTAAGATGAATATAACGTGATGACTGTGGTCCCCTTTGAGTCAGATTCTATAGCAGAGTCCACTTTCCTAGTGTGTTTAAACTTTTCCAAATGAAATGCTGTCCATTATCACCTGTTCAAAAATATTGAGAAAATTTAAGTTACTGCAATCCAGGAACCTTGACATTGAGTAAATGTTACACACACAGGCAGACACACACACACACATTTGTATTACAGCAGAACAGAACCAATTCAGCTTTATAACTTAAATGATAAAGCATTGCTATAGGAGGTAAAACATTTCTACTGGGGCTGCAACACCCCTCTCCACGCTCCTTGGTTTGCATTTGCTCTTTTGAGGAAAGTTTAAGCTTGTCTCCGGAATCTCAAATACGTGCCTGAGTGTGTCCTACAGGGTGGAATCTGTTGAGTTTCAGTCTTAAACCACAAGGAATCAGCTAGTTAACCATAAATAAACAGTTGCATCATTACCTTCGCGCCTGCTCACCCAGGCACAATGCCCTGTAAAGCTTTTTGTTTCAGAGTTCAGAATCATGGGTAGATAAAGCCTGTTGATTGGTTGGGGATGTACTTTATATGAGCAGTAGCTAGAGTATTAAAGAAACAAAGAGTCTTAATTCAGGTTTACCATGATGGATTGAATTGCCTCCTTACTCAGTTTCAAATAACTCTGCACTGGTCCCATGTAAAGGATTTATTTACTTGGGAACTTATCCAAGTCAGGCAGGTATTAACAGTGCTTCTTTTATCCTCGCTTCTCTCAGTTAGTTTCACCCTTAAAATGTCCCTCTCCACTCTCCTCTACCTCCCAGTCCTGTTTTTAAAAATTATATCCAAATATTTTTTTCCTTACAATGATATCCTTCTAAATCCCATTCTGGTCAGTCCAAATTTTGTTAGTTAATAATGTGTCCACAATGGGTTATTAAACAAGAAAGCCATTTTTCATTACTGTCATCATATCATTAATTAACTAAAGAATTTCATTTTAAAATGAAGAAAGGGAGAAAAAAGAATGTTATAATGCAGAAACTGAAACTAGAATTGATTTCACAGATATAAATTTTCCTTATCTGTTGCTCAGTCACAGGACCTGTGTTGTATTATGTAACAGCCAGTATTGGCTCATCTTTTTTCTGTCCAAGCACTGCTAGTAGATTTCCTTTGAGCTTAAAAGAATATTATCGAGGGCTTCCCTGGTGGCGCAGTGGTTGAGAATCTGCCTGCCAATGCAGGGGACACGGGTTCGAGCCCCGGTCTGGGAAGATCCCACATGCTGTGGAGCAACTAGGCCCGTGAGCCACAGCTGCCGAGCCTGCGTGTCTGGAGCCTGTGCTCCGCAACAAGAGAGGCTGCGATAGTGAGAGGCCCGCGCACCGCAATGAAGAGTGGCTCCACCTTGCCACAGCTAGAGAAAGCCCTCGCACAGAAACGAAGACTCAATACAGCAAAAATTAATTAATTAATTAATAAAAATTCCTATCCCCAACATCTTCTTAAAAAAAAAAAAAGAATATTATCGGGGGGCTTCCCTGGTGGCGCAGTGGTTGAGTCTGCCTGCCGATGCGGGGGACACGGGTTCGTGCCCCGGTCTGGGAAGATCCCACATGCTGCAGAGCGGCTGGGCCCGTGAGCTATGGCCACTGAGCCGGCGCATCCGGAGCTGTGCTCCGCAACGGGAGAGGCCACAACAGCGAGAGGCCGCGTACCGCAAAAAAAAAAAAAAAAAAAAAAGAATATTATCGGCTTCCCAGTCATGGAAAGTAAACCAGATTGTTCTATTTGATTCCTTATTATTAAAGAATTCCTCAGACAAATGATCTCATTCTAATATAGAGATATCTCATCATTCATTATTCATTTAACAAGTACTAAGTGCCTACTATGTTTCAGGCACTGTGCTAGGGAATGGAACTAATAAGAAATAAATCAAAGAACTTATAGTCTGTTGGGGGAAATAGATATCAAACACATAACTACATAGAAAACTACACAGGAAACTATATATTCACATCAAATTCATTAAAAAGGAGTTCAGTTCCTCTTAAGTCATAATTAGACTAATTGTTTCCTTCTAATTCTGAAAGGGAATGTATGAAAAACAATCCAAACACCTACTATATTTTGAGCTCTGCTCTATGTGGTAGACAGGAATGTCATTTGTAGTCCTAAACAAACTGACCTGAGTTAAATATTGTCACTTAATTCACTTTTCCTTTAGGAGAAAAAAATAATCTGAAATTCTGTGAACCTCACCTCATTTTTATCAACAGAAAAATGGAGATGGTAGCAATTTCTAACAGGATCTTTTTAAGGTTTAAATTAAAGAAGCATTAAAAACTCAGTGGGTGCTCTAAAGAAGTTTCTAAGACTATGGAACTATTAAGTACTAATGTAAACAAGAATTTGATTACTCAAAGGAATGAATTGGAAAGTTCAGGAGTACATACTGTAGGTTGCAGCTGCACTTTAAAGAATGCAAAGATTTATGGGGAAAAAAGGGAGTGTCTTTACTTGGGAACAGGATGAGCAAATGTGCACAAGTGGGAACAGAGATTATTTGGGAAATGGTAGAGAAATTGATCTTGTTTGGTTGAGGGTACATGTGAAGCTGAGGACATAGAATGGGAGAGGAAGAGGCAAGCCCTCAGGGTTTAGCTCTTGACTGCAGAGGACAAGGTAAAAAACAAAATAAAATAAAGCAAACAAAAATAATATTTAGCCATTGCATTATCTTCCCATTTTTAGGTATTTTTAGAGATTAAAGCAAGAGATGAAACTCTTACATTTTTACTTTATAAAACATGTTCTGTGTTTTTCTCGAGAAATGATATTGAGGGAAAGAGTTTCTCCCTGAGCCTGTGAAATAAGATTTCATTTGAAGGACAGGTACAGAACCAGGGCAACAACAGGCTCTTAATGAACATGGCAGTTGTTTAAACTTGTCAATTAGAAATATAAATTATTGTATTATTTCACTTCACGTATTTTTATATGTATTCCCAGCATTGATGGAATACATATATCAGAATATATATTATATATATATATACACACATCTATTTTCTTCCACAGAGTTCTACCTGAAATCATCATTTTCCTTTATAATAGTGCAATTATAATCTCTGAATGTATATGAAAGTAGATCATTACCTTCAGGCATCAAAAAAGCAATATGAAAATATCAACCGTTAGGAGAAAAAGAAGATTAAAAATGAGAGATGTTGGTTAATGTTCTCAATAATATATATAAAAAAAGAAAAGCAAGGTGCCAATCTTTATAAAAAGATTGCTTTCTTTTTTTAGTAAAATAAATATTTTTGATTTAGACTTTTTCTTTTAAAGGAAATTTAAATGTTATATTGCACACCAATCTTCCAAGGCTTTGGGCATTTGCTTTCTATTCTCCAGAACCTGAACCAAACATTCTTCTGGAGCTATCAATGACATATACATTATTTAGAGTTATAACTACAAAATGATTTGAATTAGTACCTTTGGGAAATTCACCCTTGACTTAGTGTGTATTCTAAGAACTGATCTGAACCTAAATCTCACATTCCACATGAAAAGTTGTGCTTTTCCTAAGTGCAAAATGTTGGACATTCCTAAGTACTCTTTGTCTCCATCTTTAGAATGAATCTTCTAGAATTTGGGGTAGACTGTAAACCTTAATTGGATACTTCTTGTCCTCCTGACTACAAATGGACCTCTTAGCTAAGCAGTAAACTGGCAGCAATTGGGAGCCTTACAAACCAGTCATGAAATTCCCAACAAAAAACATGCTTTTAATAAGCTCTCATTACCTCAAATTTGCTACCTTTGAGGGCTATCCAGTTGAATGTACATCTTATGAAAAGTCATGAAAATTCAGTTCCACTCTTCATCTTATTTCTGTCTATACCTAAATGACAATGCACGTCTTATTCAAAGTCAGCCAATCTCTAGCCCAAAAGGCTTTTTTATGTTACATTGGAATGGGCTGAGCCAAGAAAATACATGGCAGTCAACCATGATAAAATGAGAGAATTTATAACGGGACTTTGCAAATAGTGATGTACTGTATAAACTAAAGGCTTGTGATCAGAGTAGCAAAAATGAAAGAACAACAAAAAGATCATGTTGGTGGTTGTACATTGATAAGGACTATATTTTCCCCACCTTCACAATATTTCACTACGATAAAGAATAAATGAAATGAGGTTCTGTGACAATTGTAAAAAGAAAGTAGGCCTTATCTGTTCGTGGCAAGTGGTTACAAATTTATAACACATTTGCAAAAACAGCAAATGCATAAATAATTAAACCGATTAACTTTGATGCTACTTATACGGAAAGTAGGATTTGATTGTTTTTTCACATTAAGTCAGTACCAAAGGGAGAATTTATTCTTTGCCTGTTGTTCATGATGGAAGAAATGTACAAAAATTTTCCTTACTTTTTTTTTTTTTTTTTTTTAATGTAAAGATAGAATTTATTAGAGGGAAGGGTTGCTGCCAGAACAGTGGGCCAAATTCCTGGTAGTCTGGGAGAGTCGAGCCTTTCCTTACTTTTAAAATTTCCTATTATCCATAAATCACTGTATAGAATGTAGATGACTTTTTTCCAGCTATACCAAGGGGAAAATAAAGGCAATGCATTGTAGGCTGAAAGTTAAGGATTTTAAACCTTTCCAGGCAATAAAAGTGGAGATACTAAGGAAGACAGTGGATTCCATCCCTGAAAGAATGTTGCAGACGTTTGTTGCTTGTTCTGAGAAACATTCTTATTGATGTTAAGAATAACCCTACCTTCTTTTGTGTAAAACCAACCAACCATTTCTGGTAAAGTCCTCCAGTCATAGTACATCAGCTCTCTGTCCCCAGTGGATGGTTTAAGGTATAAGGTATCGGCCAAGCTAGGACAATTGGAACCCTTCCAGGATTTTTTTTTTCCCAGACAGGGGAAGGAGCAATGCTCCTCTGATAGAGAAGTGATGAGAAGTGTGAAGGACAAGAATTTTGTCTGTTAAGTTTCCCACCATTAGGAGAAAAACTAGTCTGATTAATGCAGAGATAAGAGAAAGAGACAGAAACTTCAAACAACATGCAAATTCCTAGCTCTAAGAGTCTGAGGGCTAGATCTGTACTTGAGTTACAAAAAAGACCTCTAGTCCTGTTCTCCTCTATTTCCCCCTTTCTGACTGAGCTTGTTGGAGTTCAGTTTCTGCATTAGCAATCCTGACTAATCCAGGGAACTTACATTTGACAGCACAAATCAACAATACCACAGATATTATTTACATTAAGAAGAGGTTAATTTACTTGTAAAATGATGACAAGCTAGTTGAAAAGCTTCCCTTACTTCTAATGCTATCTTCCCCGGGTGAGTTGCTGAGGCTCCCACAAGGCTTAACTTGCCAAAACCTTCTCTCTGTGTCTTGAATCTAGTCCTCTACCCTCCTCCCTAGTAAAGCCTACTTGCCATTACCTAGCCCACTGCAAAAGCTCAGTAAGTATTAGTAATTCCTTAATACCATCCGACCTGTTCTGGCCCTTAACATAGACTTTGAACAGTCTGGCCTTTTGCCCCTCTACTGTTGAGAGCTACTACAGTTAGCTTTAGTTGATTTGTCTTTTTTTTAATTAATTTTTATTGGAGTAGGTTTGTCTTCTGATCCTCCTCTGTGTGTTCCTGCTTCTATTGGCCAATGTGGGATAAGCTATTCCTCCTGAATTTGACTTTCACTTTTGGACAGAATGCCAATCCTGGATTTTTCAAGGTTCTCTTTTCTCACAACCCTTTCTGATCCATATTATGGAGGGATAGATGGGATTTCTTCACAGTATATCCACAAGGGGCAGAGAATTGAATTTAGATGCTTTCAAAGGTTAAATTTTTACTGCCTTATGTTATCAACTTACTCTAGTTCTTTTTTTTTTTAATCAAAGATATTGGCTATGATTATAAGAGAATGACCTAAACTATCAGACAATTTTCCATTTATGATCTGTTGGCTGCAATTACCTCATAAGGCAAAAGTGCAATTTCAAAGTCTACACTCTAATGAGTAGATTATTTAAAAATTCCATAGGGACAAAAAGTGTAAGTTTTTTTTTTTTTTTTTGGAGTGGGTTCTCTGACATAATACAACTTGTGTCATTAAAATGTAAGTTCTGTGAGGGTGGTAGATTTTTGTCTTGTTTTTCACCAAGTCCCCAGTGCTTGGAAGAGGACCTAGTACATGTGATTGCTAACATTTGTTGGAGAGCTCACACATAGTGACTGTAGAGCTGAATTATTTTGCTAAATAATTGAATAAATGTTTGCTTTTCAGTGTGTGTGCCCCTACAACTTGCACAGCCCTGTGGACAATTAGAGAACGAATAAGAGTGCATCCTGCAGAAACTTGATCTAGTAGGGGAGAGCAACAATATAAAAATAGGTACACTAAACATTCAAGTGAAATGATTCTGTATTCAAGATCCAACCAATGTGCTGTTTGCTTTCCTGAGAAGTAACACTCCTTTCTGTAGATTTGAAGTTATGCTACAGAGGATTGGCTTTTGAGCTGTGTCTTAAAATATGAATAGAATTTCCGCAGAGAGAAGCTCAAAGGCAGAGAATGCCTTGCCCTAGAAATCAGTCTTAAAATCTTTTCTGAGCCTTCATGAGACCAGCAGAAATAAAGAATAGTATGTTTCAGTAGCAGAAATAACTTTACTGTAATTTGTTAAGCACTGCAGCTTCTTCAAGACACAAGTATTTAAGCACTTCCGAGTGCCCTCCCATGGAAAAAAATGTGGCCTTTCTACCATTTTTCCTTAAAGTGAAATGAATAACTTGAAAAAAGCTTCTTCTGTTTTTATTTTTAAGAGTTTATGTTTCAGTTTGAAGCATGTGTCACATTAAACTCGAATTGCCTCGTAAAGAAAAATACAAGTAATTCAAGGAAAGGAAAGACATTTTCTTTTCCTTACTTAAGTTTCGGCAGGATCGTGCAATCCCCGGCAAGTCTCCCTCCCCCTCTTCCTCACCCTGTGGCAAATTTTAAAGTCATGATTCATCAAACCACAGTTAGACATTCTGAACTGCCCTGACTCCTTCTGCAAAACAGGTTTGTTCACAAAATGGATTCTTCATTAATTCTTCTCAGCAAATCTCTTGTATGGTAGTGACATTCACGATACAATAGTTCTCTTCAATGCGGTACTAGTTTTCACAAAACCCCATCTATAGAGTTTTAAAAAATACCTTATAGTGATAGTAAACTTAGTACACTCAAGCTACATAGAAATGTAACTTAGATGTTTTTGTTTAAAGGAACTTTAGGAGACACTGCGTTTTAAGAGGTCCAAGAGTCAGTTCTTCTGATCTGCATTTCATTTCCATATTGCAAATATCAAATGCTACAAAGAATATTTGTCTAACCCATCATTTCTAATCCCAGTGAGTTTTTGTGCTCTCTCTTTACTCAACTAAGCCTTTATTCTCTTTACACTTAGAGCAGTTTGAGCAAATTTACCTGTGTCCACGGTAAATATGCCTCAGCTCCAGGCAGCTAACTTCTTGTTCACCCAGATGGAAATTAAACTGAAATATGCACATTGCAAGCACCTGCCACAGCCTCTAAGAAATGCAAAACCTTAACCAGGCAACAGGATATAGTTTCAAATGGAAGGAAGAGCTGCCTAAGGATCTTTAATTCTCTGGATTGCTTACTATAAACCCATTAGCTGAATTAAATTTCTTGGGGTTCTTCTGAACCTGGCTATCATGCATGGAATTTAGAGTTGTTTCTTTTTCACATTTTGCTTATTTTTAGTCTCTCCAAAAGACTCCTGGTTATGTAGCAGATTTAGGGAAAATGTTAGAATTTGCATGTTTGGCTTTGAGCTTAAAGATGATCTTGGTTATAAAAAGTGTGCAGCTTTTCCTCTCTTTTTTACCTTATATTTTGATACTTATTTTATGGCAATTTCACAACCTTTTGTAGTAGGGATGTATAAAAACTATAAAATATCTTTTATAAAAATTTTAAAATGATTTTTATATACCAGCTAGCTACACAGGGGTCACATCCAATATTTTTGTACAATTATGGCATTGAAAGACATTTTTGAATCCTTCAGTTATTAAAATTGGTCTTAAATCCCCTGCCACTGTTATGCATGTCAAAAAAATGTGGTATGTCGTGGCAAAACGCTACTGTTAAACTACGGTAACATCTGTCTTGCAGTAGCAAAGTGAAAGAGGAAAGTAAAATTGCTTTAGGACCTTGTTGAAATCAGATAACCATATACTCTAGACAAAATGGCTTTTAAATTCTTCATAATAATCAATACTTCAGGACACTAAGAGACAACAGTCAAAGGCTATTCTAATGTCCACCACTATCCAAAACTGTGCAAAGAAAATTTGTGTTTTACTCTCCACTGGTGAGGTAAATTTCCTTTTCAACTGCAAGCAGTGCAGGACCTGCACTTTCTGCGGGGTGCACACCAAGGGATTCGTTGGTACTCTTTAGCCACAGTTCTGCAGGGATGACAGGGCAACCCGTGGCGGGAGGCATTGGGACCCAGCCACTGCCTCTCCTACAACCACGGGAACATCTAGTCCCAGTTCTGCTACATCATCCAGACCAGGTCAATGGAGAGGAATAAGGAGGAGGAAAGAAGGAATACCTTTTGAACAAAGAGAGATTTCGCACAAAAATCCATCGTACATTACGTCTTCTCTCCATTATAATATATGTGTAAATTATCTCTGAAAGCTGGGCCTACAGATTTAGTGGGAGCTATTAAAAAAAAAAAAAACAAACCAATAATCAACACTCAAAATTGGCTAATTCATTTAATTCTCTACGAGGAAAAACTATTAATTATATGGGGACTGTTAGTGGGCCATCTAACCAAGGGTGTCCTTAGATAAATAATAAATCTGTAATAGTTTGCTAGGACTGCTGTGACAAAGTACCAAATAGACTGGGTGGTTTAACCAACAGATATTTAATTTCTCACATATCTGGAGACTAGAAGCCTGAGACCAATGTGTTGGCAGGGATGGTTCCTTCTAAGGGCCATCAGGGAAGAACCTGTTCTGGGCTGCTTTCCTTGGCTTGTAGGTGGCTGCATTCTTTTTTTTTTGTATTCATATTTTCTTCCCTTTGAACATCGGTGAGGTTTCTTGCCACTGATTTTCTATCTCTGCCCCTCCTAATTATTTGTCCCACCCGAGGACTAGGTGTTTTCTTTCCTCCCATCAAATCTTCAACTAGAAAGGAGGATATGAAAATATCCTTAGTGGAAGGGTTATCCCTCATCCCTAAGGGTAGTAATTCTTTTGCTGTACCGGTTCTTCTGTCCTCCCAAATCTTGTGGAAGCTTATTACAATAGCTAGCCTGTTTTCGGTTTTGGTTTTGGTTTTAATCTTCAACTCTCTTTCTTTAATAATTAATCTTCAACTCTCTTTAATTTCTTTAATTTAATAATTTACTATTCCACTTAAAAATACATCACAATGAGTACGTTGCTGCTTCTCATTTTCCCACCATTTTATGAAAGTGTGAGGTCTAAGAGTTGCCTACACTTCACATTCTCAGCTTCTATGCTCTTTTCAGACCACTTTCTCTCTACTCTGCTTCTGAAACTCTTATCCTGAAGGCCATCATCTCTCTTAATTACCAAATTTAAGGCCCATTTTTAATCCTCCTTCAAAATGACCATTCCGTAGCCTTGGCAATATTACCCACATCTTCCTTCCTGATCATTTCTCCTCTTGCTGTTGTTTCTTCCAGATTACTTTCTCTTCATTTGTTTCCTGCTACTCTGACATATCGTCTTCTGTATTTATTTTATTCTGATAGTTATTGTCAAATTGCTCTCCAAACAAATAAGCACCAGCAATGTATGAGGGTATATCCCTTTTCAAATAGTCTCGCCAGTTAAGATGTTATAGAAAGTTTTAAACCATCTTCAGTCTAATGGATATGTATAGATAGATAGATATTCATCGTTTTTTTAAACAGTATTTCCTTCACTACTGTGCATTTGAACAACTTTTCCTGTTTGGCTATTTGGATTTGCTTCTCTGAATATTCATATTTTCCCTTCATTTTTGTTGTTTTTCAGGTTGCTTGTCTTTTTTCCTCAACAATTTATAAGAGCTCCTGGTATAATATAGATATCAGTCTTGTTGATACATGAAAACAAAATTTGAACTTTTAGTGAGAACCTACTGATTTTGTTTATATTTTTCCACATTTGCATTTTTATGTGTGTATTAAAAATCTCCCTCTGTTAATCATATTAGATTTCCATGCATAGATAACATTTTGCCAACCCAAAGATTATGTATGTTATTTGTATATTTACTTCCATTTGAATCTTAGACCCCTCTGGACATTATTTTTTAATATGGTATGAAATGGGGATCCAGTTTTTCTAATTCTTTCCATTTGAAGAATTGTTTTAAATTGTTTAATCTATTGAGTTGAAATAGAAGTTGAAAATAACATCATTACTCAATTTAAGGATGTGACTCTATTGTTATATAGTCAACTGAGATTTTCTTTTTAATTAATAGAATTTAGTTTTTAGTGCAGTTTAAGGTTTACTGAAAAATTGAGCAGAAAGTATAGAGTTCCCATAAAATCCCTCTTCCCCTGGCCTCAGTTTCCTCTATTATTAATATCTTGCATTGGTGTGGTACATTTATTATAACTGGTGAACCACTATTGATACATTATTATTAACTAATGCCAGAGTTTACATTAGGGCTCACTCTTCATGCTGTACAGTTCTATGGATTTTGCCACATGCAAAATACCTTGTATATAACATTATGATAGTACAGAAAAATTTCCCTGCCCTAAAAATCCCCTGCACTCCACCCACTCATTCTCTTACCCTTCCCCCAAACTCCTGGCAACCACTGATGTTTTTGCACTCTCTGGAGTTTGCCTTTACAGAATGTCATATAGTTGAAATCATACGGTATACTGCCTTTTCATACTGCCTTATTTAATTTAGCAATACACATTTTAGATTCCTCCATGTCATTTCCTGGTTTGAGAACACATTTCTTTTTATTGTTGAGTAAAATTCTATTGTATGGTTGTATAATGGTCAGTTTATCCATTCAGCTCTTAAAGGATATCTTGGTTGCTATCAATTTTTGGCAATTATGAATAAAGCTGCTACAATCATTTGTGTGCATATTTTTGTGGTAAAATAATTTTCCCAATTCATTAGAGTAAGTATCTGGGAGTGCGATCACTGAATTGTATCCTAAGACGATGTTTAATTTTGTAAGAAACTGTCAGGCTATCTTCCAAAGGGCAGTGCCATTTTGTATTCCTACCAGCAGTGAATAAGTGTTCCTGCCAATTGGATTTTTGAATAAATATCTATTACTCAAACTAATATCATCATGCAATGAGTTTATATATTTTTTCTTTTCCATTAGAAAGTTTTGCTGCAAGTAGGTTGACATATTGAATAGAAGAAAAATCATTATGATAGCACAAATTACTAAAGTTTATAGGAGAATTTGTGTACAAAATGTTTTGTAATTAAGCTGGCATTAGAAAACCCGAAATTTCACAACTTTGGATTTAAATAGCTCTTTTGCTCTCCTTGAATCTAGAAGGCAGACTTTGACCTCTTGACCTTAACACACATCTTAATTTTTCTCCCCCCAGATTTCTTGAAAATTTATTGGGGTAAAATTAGTTACAATAGCCAATGTGACCATCTTATTCTCTTTTGTTAGGCTAATATTGAGAGGAATGGGGATACCATATTCAAGGATAAAAAAGACTTGTGAAACATTAAGTTACTAATCCTAGCATGATGCTGCTAGTAGGAGTGTAAGAATTGACCCACCAAATTATTCACTCATTTTCCTAAGTCACACAGTAATAGATACTAAGCCACCATTGAATTTGAGTTTCTGTTTTATCTATGATTTCTCACCCACAAAAGAAAATGTAGAGAGGCAGAGATATAAGATCTTAGTACAAGTATGTTAACTCTTTTTGTTTGGTAGCTATTGGAATTACAACATGAGGATAGGAGAAATATAATATTTCTTTAAGTTATAAATTAGATTAACTTTTACCTCAAAATTTACACCCTGAGACTAGCAGTAAATTTAATATCAGTGCATGTTTAGCACTTTCTCTCTTATGCTTGGGTCACATCAGAATGCAAGGTTTGGGGAAATCTAGTGAAATGAGAATGGGCACCACATTGTTCTTGATTCCAATGATCTCAATTGCTGATGACCAGGTCAATAGTGGGGACCTGCTCTAAGGCCATGAGACCATGGCAATTGGTGCTGACTTCTTTCATGTCCTATGCAGTCAGCCCCTGAAAGTCATGCCCTTCAGTGACCACGCTAACATGGAGGCATCTGAGCAGATTCAAGCACACTGTATGGCCTAGAAGACCCAAAGATCTCGTGTTCCTCCCAGGACTGAGAATTGCAACCACCTCTTTAGGTCAGACCAATTACTCTGTGCATGTGGTGGTGGTGGTGGTGGTGTGTGTGTGTGTGTGTATAAGTAAATTTATTTCAATTTAAAATATTTTTGAAAAACTAAAATAGATAAGCTTTGCCTGTTTGTGAACATTGTGTAAAGAACCTGAATATATAAATAATTCCTACAAATCAGTGAGAAATAGGCAGATGACCCATTAGAAAAATGGACCAAAAACCACATATCCAATGTTCAACATACATGTTACAGGGTGTTCAAACTCATTAGTCACTGAAGAAAGGCAAATTAAAACTCCAAGGTAATACCACTCAAAACACCGGAATTGTTAAAAAACAATAGCAAATATTGACAAGGATAAGGAAAGACTGGATTTTTCATTTACTGCTGTTTGGGAGTGTAACTTCCACAGCTTTGGAGACCTCTGTGGCAGTATTGACTAAAGTAGAATGTATGCAAACCCCATGACCTAGTAAAAGTACCAGAATATATGTATAAGAATGTTTGTAGTAGCCAGAAACTAGAAACATTCCAATATTTGACTAGAGAAAAATGGATAAATAAATTGCGATATATTTTTACAAAGGAATACCATACAGCAAGGAGAATAGTGAAAAGACAATAATACATACAATAATAATGTACACAATAATATTGATGAATCTCATAAGTTTCACTAAAAAAGTCAGACGCAATGTCAGATTCCATTATCACATACAATTTTGAAATTTTTAAACATATGGAAAGTTACAGAGAAGGCTATAAAAACACCTTTGTATCTAACACTCGAGTTTAACAAATGTTACTTTCTTCAGAATGCTTTTTTAAAAAGAAATAAAAAGATATAAGTATGGTGAAAAATGCATGCCCTATGTCACTTACGTTTCTTTCTCCTCAGAGTTAACCTTTATCTGGATTAGTAAGTATCCTTCTCAATCATGCTGTCATAATTTTATTTCATATGTAAACATTTCTAAAACATATACTTTTGTTTTGATGTTTAAAAATTTTTTCTTAAGTGATATCATACTTATCCTTTGCCACTGCTCTTTCTGGACATTAGGTTTTTAGGATGTATTCATGTCATCATGTCTCTCTCTCTCTCTCTCTATACATATATATATATATATTTATATATTTATATATTTATACATTTATATATATAATTCATTCATATTATATCTCTTTCATATCCGTTTCTCAATTATGGATAACTGAGTTTTCAATTTTTTGATAATACAAGCAATACTTTGATTTTCATATGTATACATGACTCATGATATAATTGCATTCTCTACATTATATAATTAGCTACACACAATATTTGCTACCTTGCTTGGGTATATTCACTTTAGTAGTCACCTTCAGTCTTTGTGAGACTTTAAGTACAACATTCAGTTGGAATACATTTATATCTTTACACTATTCACTCTACACACATGCACAAACATAACACTCTAAGCCAAGGTTTCACAAAATAATACTTACCGTATAATATGTGAAACATGCTGATAGTTTCCTCATTGTTCATTTCATTCTATTCTACTCCTTTCTATTTTATTTTGTTTTTTTTTTTTTTTTTTACTGTTGGTCAGTACATAGACTTCCTAATTCACTAATGATTTTGATTTAACAGTTGAAACATATTGCTCCAGATGTGTCTAGACCTTCAAAACAAAACAAAAAAATTGTTTTACTTTGGCCCGACCCTTACGAGATACTAAGGGAATTATTTTCCTTCGAAAGTCTATAAGGAGGAGGAACCAAGATGGCGGAGTAGAAGGATGTGCTCTCACTCCCTCTTGTGAGAACTCCAGAATCACAACTAGCTTCTGGACAATCATCAACAGGAAGACACTGGGACTCACCAAAAAAGATACCCCACATCCACAGACAAAGGAGAAGCCACAATGAGATGGTAGGAGGGGCACAATCACAGTAAAATCAAATCCCATAACTGCTGGGTGGGTGACTCACGGAATGGAGAACACTTCTACCACAGAAGTCCACCCACTGGAGGGAAGGTTCTGAGCCCCATGTCAGGCTTCCCAACCTGGGGAGCCAGCAACGGAAGGAAGAATTCCTAGAGAATCAGACTTTGAAGCCTAGTGGGAATTGATTGCAGGACTTCGACAGGCCTGGGGGAAACAGAGACTCCACTCTTGGAGGGCACACACAAAGTAGTGTGTGCATCAGGACCCAGGGAAAGAAGGAGTGACCTCAGGGGAGATTGAACCAGAGCTACCAGCTAGTGTTGGAGGCTCTCCTGAAGAGGTGGGGGGTGGCTGTGGCTCACCGTGGGGACAAGGACACTGGCAGCAGAAGTTCTGGGAAGTACTCTTTGGCGTGAGTCCTCCCAGAGTCTGTCATTAGCCCCACAAAGAGCACAGGTAGGCTCCAGTGTTCTGTTGCCTCAGGCCAAACAACCAACAGGGAGGGAACCCAGCCCCACCCATCAACAGTCAAGCGGATTAAAGTTTTACTGAGCTCTGCCCACCAGAGCAACAGTCAGCTCTAACCACCACCAATCCTTCCCATCAGGAAACTTACACAAGACTCTTAGATAGCCTCATCCACCAGAAGGCAGACAGCAGAAACAAGAAGAACTACAATCCTGCAGCCTGTGGAACAAAAACCACATTCACAGAAAGATAGACAAGATGAAAAGGCAGAAGTCTATGTACCAGATGGAGGAACAAGATAAAACCGCAGAAAAATGACTAACTGAAGTGGAGATAGGCAACCTTCCAGAAAAAGAATTCAGAATAATGATAGTGAAGATGATCCAGGACGTTGGAAAAAGAATGGAGGCAAAGATCAAGAAGATGCAAGAAATGTTTAGCAAAGACCTAGAAGAATTAAAGAACAAACAAACAGACATGAACAATTCAATAACTGAAATGAAAACTACAGTATAATGAATCAATAGCAGAATAACTGAGGCAGAACGGATAAGTGACCTGGAAGACAGAATGGTGGAATTCACTGCTGCGGGACAGATTAAAGAAAGAAGAATGAAAAGAAATGAAGACAGCATAAGAGACCTCTGGGACAACATTAAATGCAACAACATTTGCATTATAGAGGTCCCAGAAGGAGAAGAGAGAGAGAAAGGACCCAAGAAAATATTGGAAGAGATTATAGTCAAAAAGTTCCCTAACATGGGAAAGGAAATAGCCACCCAAGTCCAGGAAGTGCAGTGAGTCCCATACAGGATAAATCCAAGGAGAAACAGGCTGAGACACATAGTAATCAAATTGGAAAAAATTAAAGACAAAGAAAAATTATTAAAAGCAGCAAGGGAAAAACGAAAAATAACATAAAAGGGAACTCTCATAAGGTTAACAGCAGATTTCTCAGCAGAAACTCTACAAGCCAGAAGGGAGTGGCATGATATAATTAAAGTGATGAAAGGGAAGAACCTACAACCAAGATTACTTGGCAAGGATCTCCGTTCAGATTCCATGGAGGAATCAAAACCTTTACAGACAAGCAAAAGCTAAGAGGACTCAGCACCACCAAACCAGCTCTACAACAAATGCTAAAGGAACTTTTCTAAGTGGGAAACACAACAGAAGAAAAGGACCTACAAAAACAAACCCAAAACAATTAAGAAAATAGTCATAGGAACATACATATAACTAATTACCTTAAACGTGAATGGATTAAATGCTCCAACCAAAAGACACAGACTTGCTGAATGGGTACAAAAACAAGACCCATCTATATGCTGTCTACAAGAGACCCACTTCAGACCTAGGGACACATACAGACTGAAAGTGAGGGGATGGAAAAAGATATCCCATGAAAATGGAAATCAAAAGAAAGCTGGAGTAGCTATACTCATATCAGATAAAATAGACTTTAAAATAAAGAATGTTACAAGAGACAAGGAAGGACACTACATAATGATCAAGGGATCAATCCAAGAAGTAGATATAACAATTATAAATATATATGCACCTAACATAGGACCACCTCAATACATAAGGCAACTGCTAACAGCTATAAAAGAGGAAATCGACAGTAATACAATAATAGTGGGGGACTTTAACACCTCATTTACATCAATGGACAGATCATCCAAAATGAAAATAAATAAGGAAACAGAAGCTTTAAATGACACAATAGACCAGATAGATTTAATTGATATTTATAGGACATTCCATCCAAAAACAGCAGATTACACTTTCTTCTCAAGTGTGCAAGGAACATTCTCCAGGATAGATCACATCTTGGGTCACAAATCAAGCCTCAGTAAATTTAAGAAAATTGAAATCATATCAAGCATCTTTTCTGACCACAACACTATGAGATTAGAAATGAATTACAGGGGAAAAAAACATAAAAAACACAAACACATGGAGGCTAAACAATACGTTACTAAATAACCAAGAGATCACTGAAGAAATCAAAGAGGAAATCAAAAAATACCTAGAGACAAATGACAATGAAAACATGACGATCCAAAACCTATGGGATGCAGCAAAAGCAGTTCTAAGAGAGAAGTTTATAGCTATACAAGTCTACCTCAAGAAACAAGAAAAATCTCAAGTACACAATCTAACCTTACACCTAAAGCAATTAGAGAAAGAAGAACAAACAAAACCCAAACTTAGCAGAAGGAAAGAAATCATAAAGATCAGAGCAGAAATAAATAAAATGGAAACAAAGAAAACAATAGCAAAGGTTAATAAAACTAAAAGCTGGTTCTTTGAGAAGATAAACAAAATTGATAAACCATTAGCCAGACTCATCAAGAAAAAGAGGGAGAGGACTCAAATCAATAAAATTAGAAATGAAAAAGGAGAAGTTACAACAGACATCGCAGAAATAGAAAGCATCCTAAGAGACTACTACAAGTAACTCTATGCCAATAAAATGGACAACCTGGAAGAAATGGACCAATTCTTAGAAAGGTATAACCTTCCAAGACTGAACCAGGAAGAAACAGAAATTATGAACAGACCAATCACAGGTAATGAAATTGAAACTGAAATTGATAATCTTCCAACAAACAAAAGTCCAGGACCAGATGGCTTCACAGGTGAATTCTATCAAACATTTAGAGAAGAGCTAACACCCATCCTTCTCAAACTCTTCCAAAAATTGCAGAGGAAGGAACACTGCCAAACTCATTCTATGAGGCCACCATCACCCTGATACCAAAACCACACAAAGATACTACAAAAAAAAGAAAATTACAGACCAATATCACTGATGAATATAGATGCAAAATTCCTTAACAAAATACTGGCAAACAGAATCCAACAACACATTAAAAGGATCATAGACCATGATTAAGTGGGATTTATCCCAGGGATGCAAGGATTCTTCAATATACACAAATCAATCAATGTGATACACCATATTAACAAATTGAAGAATAAAAACCATATGATCATCTCAATAGATGCAGAAAAAGCTTTTGACAAAATTCAACACCGATTTATGATGAAAACTCTCCAGAAAGTGGGCATAGAGGGAACCTACCTCAACATAATAAAGGCCATATATGACAAACCCACAGCAAACATCATTCTCAATGGTGAAAAACTGAAAGCATTTCCTCTAAGATCAGGAACAAGACAAGGATGTCCACTCTCACCAGTATTATTCAACATAGTTTTGGAAGTCCTAGCCACGGCAATCAGACAAGAAAAAGAAATAAAAGGAATACAAATTGGAAAAGAAGAAGTAAAACTGTCACTGTTTGCAGATGACATGATACTATATCTAGAGAATCCTAAAAATGCCACCAGAAAACTACTATAGCTAATCAATGAATTTGGTAAAGTTGCAGGATACAAAATTAATGCACAGAAATCTCTGGCATTCCTATACACTCATGATGAAAAATTTGAAAGAGAAATTATGGAAACACTCCCATTTACCATTGCAACAAAAAGAATAAAATACATAGGAATAAAACCTACCTAGGGAGACAAAAGACCTGTATGCAGAAAACTATAAGACACTGATGAAAGAAATTAAAGATGATACCAACAGATGGAGAGATATCCCATGTTCTTGGGTTGGAAGAATCAATATTGTGAAAATGACTATACTACCCAAAGCAACCTACAGATTCAATGCAATCCCTATCAAATTACCAATGGCATTTTTTACGGAACTAGAACAAATCATCTTAAAATTTGTATGGAGACAAAAAGACCCTGAATAGCCAAAGCAGTCTTGAGGGAAAAAGATGGAGCTGGAGGAATCAGATTCCCTGACTTCAGACTATACTACAGAGGTACAGTAATCAAGACAATATGGTACTGGCACAGAAACAGAAACATAGATCAATGGAACAAGATAGAAAGCCCAGAAATAAACCCACACACCTGTGGTCAACTAATCTGTGACAAAGGAGGCCAAGGTATACAATGGAGAAAAGACAGTCTCTTCAATAAGTGGTGCTGGGAAAACTGGACAGCTACATGTAAAAGAATGAAATTAGAACACTCCCTAACACCATACACAAAAATAAACTCAAAATGGATTCAAGATCGAAATATAAGACAGGACACTATAAAACTTAGAGGAAAACATAAGAAGAACACTCTTTGACATAAATCACAGCAAGATATTTTTTGATCCACCTCCTAGAGTAATGGAAATAAAAAGGAAAATAAACAAATGGGACCTAATGAAACTTCAAAGCTTTTGCACAGCAAAGGAAACCATAAACAAGACGAAAAGACAACCCTCAGAATGGGGGAAAACATTTGCAAACGAATCAACGGACAAAGGAATAATCTCCAAAAAATATAAACAGCTCATGTAGCTCAATATTAAAAAAAAACCCAATTGAAAAATGGGCAGAAGACCTAAATAGACATTTCTCCAAAGAAGATATACAGATGGCCAAGAAGCACATGAAAAGCTGCTCAACATCACTAATTATTAGAGAAATGGAAATCAAAACTACAATGGGGTATCACCTCACACCAGTTAGAATGGGCATCATCACAAAATCTACAAACAACAAATGCTGGAGAGGGTGTGGAGAAAAGGGAACCCTCTTGCACTGTTGGTGGGAATGTAAACTGATACAGCCACTATGGAGAACAATGTGAAGGTTTCTTAAAAAACTAAAAATAGAATTACCATATGATTCAGCAATCCCACTACTGGGCATATACCCAGAGAAAACCACAATTCAAAAAGACACATGCGGGCTTCCCTGGTGATGCAGTGGTTGAGAGTCCGCCTGCCGATGCAGGGGACACGGGTTCGTGCCCTTGTCCGGGAAGATCCCACATGCCGTGGAGCAGCTGGGCCCGTGAGCCATGGCCGCTGAGCCTGCGCGTCTGGAGCCTGTGCTCTGCATTGGGAGAGGCCACAACAGTGAGAGGCCAGTGTACCAAAAAAAAAAAAAAAAAAAAAAAGACACATGCACCTCAGTGGTCATTGCAGCACTATTTACAATAGCCAGGTCATGGAAGCAACCTAAATGCCCATCGACAGATGAATAGATAAAGAAGATTTGGTACATATATACAGTGGAATATTACTCAGCCATAAAAATGAACGAAATTGAGTCATTTGTTGAGACGTGGATGGATCTAGAGACTGTTACACAGAGTGAAGTAAGTCAGAAAGAGAAAAACAAATATCGTATATTAACGCATGTAGTGGAACCTAGAAAAATGGTACAAGTGAACCGGTTTGTAGGGCAGAAGTTGAGACACAGATGCAGAGAACAGATGTGTGGACCCAAGGCGGTAAAACCGCAGCGGGGTGGGGATGGTGGTGTGCTGAATTGGGTGATTGGTATTGACATGTATACACTGATGCGTATAAAATTGATGAGTAATAAGAACCTGCATTATAATAAAACAAACAAACAAAACAACTAATACTAAACTTTCTTTGGGTTTTTTTGTATGGCAATATGTTAATATAAATGTTTCAGACGTTACATGAAATTTCTAAAAATCTTATATGTTCTGGCACGATGTTATAAGTCATAATTCTAGTTATTACTTTAAAATGTATATCTCAGAAATAACTAAATTTCCTTGTCAGTTGCATTACTATGAACTTTCATCGAATCTTTAACCGTGGTCATTTTTACGTCTTCTGTCATTTACAGACAGCTCTGGGTGTACTCTGATGCTTTTGCAAAAATGTTCCTATAAAAGGGTTTCATCTTCAAGGAATTCACGGAAAAGACTCTGACAAGTACAGGTTTCTGGTAACTGACTATACTGCTGAACTGAATGAATAAGCATTTCAGAGCTCTAATGGAAAACTGATGAATTCATAAAAGTGCTAACAAAAGATCAAGATAAAAAAAATTAATTACATGGGACTGAGTGAAGTGATGAGGATGATTATAATTTTTGTGACTTTCTGTTTGAATAAAAAAAAAAGACAGGTAATAACAAGTGTTAGTGAGGATGTGGAGAAATTGGGGGAAGATGTTCTAAAATTGTGGTGATGGCTGCATAGCTCTTTAAACCATTGAATTGCACACTTAAAATCGGTGAATTATATGTCATGTGAATTATATCTGTGCAAAGCTGTTTAAGAAAACCCTCAAAACCCTCCCCTCCCGAAATAAAAACTGTCCTACATAGTCATCTTCCAGAAAGTGACAAAAGCTTTACTGTTGAGGATGGACTTGACTGAACATCATACCTGCAGACCACAGTTTTCTTAGTTTGTCTTTTGGCTTTTTTGGCTATGACAGATGCAGTGTCTCTGAAGTGACCTTAAGTGTTTGCATATGCCTGTCTGTATTCCTGGTGTATTAGGTGGGTAATTTTTGAGTATGGAGAGTCAAATGCTCCCCTTAGGGTGCTGTAAGGGTCAGAATCTCACATGCAGGTTATTTAACATGTTGCTGGAAATGGTAGCCCCCTTAAATCCAACTTGCATCCTGATCACTTTTAGTGTATGTTCTAGAACTCAGCTTGAAGTAGTTCCAAGGGCACAGAGCCCAATTGTTAGGATCTTATTTTAAAAATATGAATTGTTTCTATTTATGCTATATACTGCTTTGCTTTTTACCTTGTCCTAATTATTTGGTCAATGATTCTGTTCATCTCTTTATTGTATTATAATAGCTCTTAAAACATTGAATCCATTTAGTTGAGAGAAAAAAATGAAGATAAAGGAAAGAAGGATAGAATACAGGAAGAAAATAATGAGGGAAAATATTTGTAATTTTATTAAAGAGACAAGTAGATATCCACTTACGGGTTTAGCAAAAAGAAATTAAAGTAGATTAATAGAAGCTAAATTTGATAAACAGTGTTTCACTGTTGTACTCTCAGCCCCTGCTTACCAACAGGTTCTCTTCCAAGGGTTTCTTCTTAAGCTATTTGGAACGTGAAAGGCTTTTTCCTATTAAGAGCTGGGGCTGACGTCCAGACCACAAAAGCCCATTTAATCTGTGTGTATCAGAAATACAAGACGATGGGTTGTATAGATGCTAATGAAATATCTAACTGATCCATTTAACACATTTGTGTTGAACACCCACTCTGTGCCTGGTTATGGTGATAGGTGCTTTTCTGTGTTTGATGCTTTGAGGGATCCATCTCTTTCCACTATAGTTGGATGCGGCTAATTAATTACTGCTTTCATTTAATAAATATTTATCGAGCAGCTGCTGTGGGCCAGACACTTCTCTGACTTGGCTCTGAGGATGCAGACAGAGGGACTCTGCTCCCACTTTTAAGGAGCTGCCTGTCTAGAGGGGGCACATACAAGTAAACGGAGAGTTTTAAATTGCTTTGGTAAGTGCTCCCACAGGGGTAAGCACCGACAGAAGGGCGAGCGAGAATAAGGGAAAGGGGGGCTTCCCTGGTGGCGCAGTGGTTGAGAGTCCACCTGCCGATGTCGGGGACGCGGGTTCGTGCCCCGGTCTGCGAAGATCCCACATGCCGCGGAGGGGCTGGGCCCGTGAGCCCTGGCCGCTGAGCCTGCGCCTCCGGAGCCTGTGCTCCGCAACGGGAAAGGCCACAACAGTGAGAGGCCCGCGTACCGCAAAAAAAAAAAAAAAAAAAAATCCTCTAGAATATCAAGTAGCTATTTGTATTAAAGTTTATATAGAACGTTCTATAAAAAATTAATGTACATAAGCCTTCCTCTAATGCCAATATTCTCTGTGAATGTCATAATGATCATACTTCTAGGGTTAACTTTGTTTGAAATTTTGAGACAACCTGGAGCTTTATGTCTTTTATATTTCTTATTTATATCAACAAGATGTCTGCAAGCACAAAACATCTTTTATTTTGAAGGCAGGAAAAATGCTGGTGAAATAGAAGATTATCCAGTACTGCATAACATTAAAATTTACAAATATATACTGTATTTTTAAAAATAAACGTATTTATTTTTGGCTGTGTTGGGTCTTCTTTGCTGCTTGCAGGCTTTTCTCTAGTTGCGGTGAGCGGGGCTACTCTTTGTTGCAGTGCGCGGGCTTCTCATTGCGGTGGCTTCTCTTGTTGCGGAGCACGGGCTCTAGGGCTTGTGGGCTCAGTAGTTGTGGCTCACAGGCTCTGGAGTGCAGGCTCAGTAGTTGTGGCACAGGAGCTTAGTTGCTCCGTGGCATGTGGGATCTTCCCGGACCAGGGCTCGAACCCGTGTCCCTGCATTGGCAGGATGATTCTTAACCACTCTACCACTAGGGAAGTCCCTATTATTTCTTAATTTCTTAATTATTATTTCTTATTGTCATAAGAATTCTAGTAAGTAGGCAGCCTAGAAGATATTATCCCTATTTCACAAAAGTTGAAACAAATTCAGGGAAGTTAAATATGTCCCCAAGATCACATAGTAATTAGTGATGAAGCTGGGACTTAACCAAAGGGGGTTTTATTTTGTTTTAAAGTTTATGATTTTTCATCTCACAATTCATTTGACTAAAAAAGTGTGCCAATCATTGGTATCAGGATTGAGGCGGATAGTACTGCATACTTGAAAATCTCTTGCATTCTACTCCCCTGTAAAAAAAACAGTGCAAACTGAAGAGGGAAAAAAATCTGTACTTCTTTTTTTTTTCTTTTGTGCTGTCAGCTCTGAGTTGGTTTAGTGAGTAATTTTGCAAGGCTTGCTTCACTTTGTTTTGAGCAAGACTGAACCCAGTATTTCAAACAAAAGGCAGCCCGTTACTAACTTCTGGTTGCTAGGTGTGGTCTCCTTTCAAATTCTATAAAATCAGAAGCCCAAGGTTCCACTTCCAGCGTGAGCCGTTCAGAGAAGAATCTCCCTTTAGGTCTTTGGACGGAGGCAAAAAAAAAAAGGTAAGTCTTGGTTTTACATTTAGGTAGTTTTGGCTGTTTTGAAAACTTTTCCCATTACAGTGTTTAATGTTACTTCTGTGTGATTTATGGCTAGCTGCACTTACACCTTTGATAAATCTTTATGTAAAATTACACTGGCTATTTATATTTTAGGAATCAGAAATTGTAAATTAGTTTTATTTGTACTTAGTTAAGAAATACAATTTTAAAAACAAGGAAACTTTGCTTAATACTGGCTTATTGTACTGTTGGTGAGTTACCATGGAAAAGAAGGAAAGAATGTGTTTTTTCCTACAAGTTATGAGTCTCCAAGAGCTGTGTATGCTTTACATGGAAATCATGAAGGATGCTGGTGTCTGTGGGGAGCCAGGCCAGAAGAACCCAGACATAGGTTTCAGGGATCTATCTCAAAATAGCAGAACTTAAATAATTTATTTTTTCTTTTGTAAAACAAAACAAAGCAAAACAAAAAAATAGATTCAGACCTCATAGTGGCAATTATGGCTTTTGTAATTAACATTTTGAAATTAATGTTATGTTCACTCATGCGGTGTAAGTAAATTAGAGGATCCACTTATTAATCATTTCATTTAGAGAGGGTGTGGCCACATTCTTTCTCCTGTAGTCTCTGTGTTTTAGAGAGGCTTTTCAAGTGCTGATTTGAAAACCTAAGGGGAAAGGAAGTATTTCCTCCTGGGTGGTGTCAGATAAGTTATCTCTTGCGAATGCCTGTACGGCCCTCTAAAAATATTCCACTTAGTAGCATCTTGATTGCTGAATGAGCTAATGGCCATAAAACTTAGAAAAGCAAAAAGCATATCTAAAGTAGAGTTTTTACTGGTGTTGGATATATGTGCAAAAGTGAGAGATTTTGAATCCTAACCATATATTTGGCTATTGTTTATTACAAATGTTCCTTCAAGAATTTTTTCTTAGCTCATTCCGAATATTAAGTTAAATGACGTAACATATGATTTTTAGTGCTAGTTAATCAAAAAAGGTGTGCTTTTTCTTGCCTTGTTTGTGTCTAAAATTATGTATGGACCTTGAAAAAGTAATATTCTCCCCTGCTTGCAGGAATGTATTTTGGTAGGCACATTGCAAAACGATTCAAATGTGGTCACATGCTGGTTTCATAATTTCCAAATGGCCTTTTCTCCAGAAGTTATGTTAACCACCCTGTAGCCCCAGGCTCAACCACATCTGGCAGATATCTGACATTTGATGGATGTTGACAAAACTGTTAATAATAATATTATTAAGAAACCAGCTAGAGTTTCATGGTTATTAAATACTTTTTCAGTCAAATGGTCTGCAAAGATTGGTTTCTACTGATGTTAGCTTGCTGAGCTGGTTTTTAATCCTCTCTAGACCCATTGATTGATGACATATTTAAAGCCATGGACGTATTATTTTTCAGTGATAAACCAAAAGCCGTTTTTTCAGTAAATGATTTCCTCTTTCCTTAAAATGGGAGAGATTTTTATCAGAAAGATCAGAACAGATACAATTTATATAATACCTTCATTCATTATGCTAATTTTCTCCACCTCCATCTGCTTGAGGTGAAATTTAAGACTGGCACTTCAGAGCTATAATGAATCTTAGCTACTGTGTATTTCAACACTCTTATTTTTATAAATGGAGGCCCTCTCCCCCACTGCCAAGAAGTTAAATGTTTTCTTGAGGGCAAACAGCCAGCTAAAGAGAGTCAAAGTAGGGCTCAGAGCTTCTCAGTTCTTATTTTTACATCCTATAGTTGTGGATAGAAAATATTTGTTAAATTAGTATAGATATTTTTCCTGAATAATTAGCACTGATAAAATATTTGTTCATTCAATAATGTTTATTAGCATACTAAGTACAAAGCATTCTGCCAGGGATTAGAGGTTCATAATGAATGGTAGGTTATCACTGCCCCCATGGAATGCTGCTATAAATATAGATAAGTAAATAGAAAGTGATAATGCAGAACAATAGGGACACGTGTAGGAGTAAAGGCAGGATGCTTCGGGAGCACACAGAAGGTCGGTCACTCACCTCAGTGCTGGACCAAGGAAAGCCTCTTGGAGGATATCATGAGGTGTAGGCTGAGTCCTCACCAAGAAGCATCATTTAGGCAAAGGGAATTGGACATGGAGGATGAAACAGCATTCCAGGCAAAGGGAACACCTTACTCAAAAGTCTAGAAGCAAAACATTCATGAGACTACCTTTCATAAAGTGGCTCTTCGTAAGTCATGCCGTTGTACAGATTAATTGCGTTTTCTCAAACGAGTAGGTGTGGGAACGACTTGTGAAATATATATTCGAGGGAAAAAACTATGCACAGGCCAAAGTGTTGAAGAATAAACTCCCTCGGGCCGGGGTGAAACCTGCCACAGTCTCCATGGGTTAACTGTGAATGAATTTGATTCTTAAGTGTAAGCTATTAAAAATAACATTGATCTTGTCATCATCTTTTTGGTCACTAGTTTAAAAGCATATACAATATTTTGGAATCAGAAGGCATGGATTTATGTATGCCTTGATGCTTGCCACTAGTATCTAGAAAACTGCCACAAGAAATTACACTTTGTTTACCCAGGTAGAAAATGGGAATAATGATGCTGTCCTCTGCAAGGATCAAATTTCTGCTGCTGTCTTTGCAGAACTCTGATCTTTCCCACTTGTCTCGAGGAAGGCATGATAGACCACAAAACTCAGTTTCCTCTGTCAGAAATTCTGGAAGTAGCCTTTCATGAAGCTGACAGAGATAGAAATTGTGGTTTTTAAAGTTATTAAAAACTGTTCTTCTGTAATAATTTCAAACCTTCAGAAGAGTTGCAAGAATACTGCACAGAATCACCATATACTTATTACCCAGGTTCCCCAAGTGTTAACCTTTCACCACATTTGCTTTCTCATTAATTCTTCCTTTTTCCCCTTCCACCCTCTATGTAGTTTTTCTTTTCTGTATCCTTTGAAAGAACACTGCAGATATGATATCCCCATGTCTCTAGATACTTCAACCATAGTGCAGTTTAAAAAAATCAGGAAATTATCTTTCATACAATAAGCCATAGTTTTCTCAAACTGTCCAGTTGGTACAATTGCTAATGTACCATTTCTGGAATACCTTTCTCTTACATTTAGTAAGCATGGCTCCCTCTCTGTCTAGCATCTTTTTATGCATATTTACCTTCTTTACTTTATTGCTGAATGAGAGGAAGAGAGCTCTTCCTCTCATTTTATGGACACATACAAAAAAATGTTAATCCCTAAAAAGTTACACATTTTTTCATAGATAAATGAGATTGGTAGGCAGTGCATGTTCACAGATGATTAATTAGAAGAATTCTGGAATATTATTAATTTCCATATAGGTCAGCCTATGTATAAATGGTCAATTTCATCTTCAAATTCGATGATGTTAAAGACTGAGATAAACTTGGTTTCAGAGCTCATTGGTAGCCAGATTAAATATATATTGAGCCAAGGAAAATTAATAAAATAAGCTCTTAAGTACCTAGTACATGTTCTAAACATTGCAACTTAAAAGAAAGATGGAAAAAATAAAACCTGTTGTGAACTCAGAGGGTTATTAAATTCTTTTTTTACTGTACAATTCTACTTCATAGACTAGATCATTCTCTGAATAGTAAAAATATATGACAAATATTTGTATAGCATGTGGCAATCTATAAAACATGTTTGCATGTTTGTGATTTATTTATAGTTAAGAAATCTTACCTTCAAATTACTGAATGGGTTTAATCAAGTACAAAATGCTGGTTTTCATACAGAGGTTAGGTATTGAACACACAGAATGGTTTAGCAATACAATCTGAGCAAAATATTTTTGCTGTGGTATTTGTAAGGTGTGTTGCAACTATTCAAGTTTCTGTTAAAACATGTAGCTGCGTTTGAGCACTTAACTAGCAGTACATGATCGAAACTACTTCCTTGAGGGTTTGTACATCCTGCCACAATCCTTGTGTCTTTAAGCTTTGCTGAGAGCTAGTGGATCTTGTTTGGCTGAATTGAGATTCCGTTTTCCTCTAATTGCTTTCCTGAGAAGGTTCTATTCAGGTTGCTTGACCATATTCCAGATCATACCTTCAGGCCATCCAAATGGTTTCAGACTAAAATCGAGGAACACAGAGGATATGTCACAAAGCTGTCTCCTCTATGGATACTCTTGTGTCAAACAAATTATTCAACCCCTTTGTTTTTGTTATTTTGTATCAAGTAATTAATAGAGCAATATCATTTTCTAGGCTTTCTCAAGTTTTTTTTTTTTTTAAGAAACTGATGCATTATGTAAGCATTTTTAATTTTTTTTTTTGCGGTACGCGGGCCTCTCACCGCCGCGGCCTCTGCCGCCGCGGAGCACAGGCTCCGGACACGCAGGCTCAGCGGCCACGGCCCACAGGCCCAGCCGCTCCGCGGCACGCGGGATCCTCCCAGACCGGGGCGCGAACCCGCGTCCCCTGCATCGGCAGGCGGACCCCCAACCACTGCGCCACCAGGGAAGCCCTATGTAAGCATTTTTAAGTGAAAAAATTGTGAAGTAAAGTTTCCATAAAATTTATTTTGAAGTTGTGAGGCTCATTTTTTAAATTACTTTTGACAAGATCCTTAATCTCTTCTTTGATCTCTTTTGAAGTTTTTATTTTCTAATTGAAAAGAGTGGAAATACTGGAACACATATTTCTATAATTGAGGGAAAAGTACTTTGCTAAGTGACCGATCATATCACTCATTTTGAGGATTCTACTTCATAAAGGGCATGGATGAGATGATAAAAAATGGACATTTTAAATACCTGAAACCTTGCCAGAAATTGCAAGAGGTTTTGGATATGCCAATTAAGCAAAAGGAAAATGACACTCTATGTGCCAACAGCAGTTGCGCCAGATTATAGTATAATAGGAACTAAAACCTTGTGCAAAATTGTACACCATGACTTTACCTCAGGAAATAACTTTAAATTTATCAGTTGCTTGAGGGGAAGAGATTAAGTGAGTGCACAATATATTGGTTCTTCTCACAGATGACACAACAGTAATTTGAACAATCCCCATGATAATTAAGTGGAGATAGTTTCTGCTTTGGATATTAATTCTCTCACGTATTTAATCTCATTACTTGCAACTACAGCCATTTTTCAGCAGGTGTGGACTGAAACACTTTGCCTGAACATGCCATTAAGGAATCAGGTTATGGGTTTTACTCCTCATGAGTCATTTAGCTTCATAGCAAGAATTTAAAACTGCTAAGATTATCCTTCCAACCTCCTTCAGATGTACTCATGATAGCTGTCTCCAGAGAAATAAACAAAAGGGTATGGAGAGATAGATCAGTGTAGACCTGGAGCTTGAGCTCCTAAAAAAAAAATCCCTAGACAAAAAGTGTCATTGATGGCTTCTTTTGTAGATAACTCAGAGAATGCATTAATTTTTAACGTACTTCAGGTTTTAAAAATATACATGTTTTATTAAATAAAAATATTGCTGAACCACGACAGCAAGTCAGGCAATTTTCTTTAAGATAGAGTTTTCCAAAAGAGGGCATGCATGGTGCAATTTCACTCTAATGAATCCTGTTAGAGCAAGGCATCTGCTATAAAATAATCCTTTTCTGGGTTTTTTATGTTGGGTAAAAAAAACACATGTAGGACTAGTATTTAGACAGCTCAAATAGGAAGAAATGTGAATGTAGTGATTACTCCAGGTACTGAAATAATTTTATACCACGGAATGGAAAAGAAAACTGAATTATTTCGGGGAGAAATATCACCTGACTATCTTTCTATAGAGTTTTGAGTCTGAATCCACTCCCGCAGATTACTCATAGATTATTTTACCTTATAAATGTCAGTATTATGCTCCTTCTCTACCCATTACTCTTGTTCAAGTCCTCATTAATCCTACATAGATTCTCCCACAACTTACTAAATGGTCTCTAATCTTCCCTCTTGCACATCTCCTAGCCATTCTCTAGGATACAGGATGACCTTTCTGAAATATAACTTTCTCTTTAAAAAATCCATTAATGTTTATCCAAACCTTTGGAAATATATTTAAACTTTTAAATTTGGGCTTCTGTTAACTTTTCTTGCTCTAGTAAACTTCTTTCAACTTCCCGAATGTGACAAGTTTCTCTCTGTTTTGTTCTCTTTAACTTTTCCGCTAATCTCAACTATTCTCAAGAGAGGCTCCGGTCACCAAGAACTTCCTCTAAGAATTGTTCTTAGCTTTTGAATTTTCTTAGGGAGAGCACACACTGGCTTCAAGTTCTTTGAGCCAAGGGATATTTCAATGTTTTTGTACCCTCAGTGCTTGGCATACAGTGGGTGGTCTGTAAATTTAGAGCAGTGAAGTGAAACACCAGCTCCTCTCTTCAGCCTATATGCTTACTTATAGAAGCCATCTGATCCCCAAAGTGAGTTCTGAATATGCTGAGGAAGAGCTACGTTTCTGAGGCTATGGGTTTCTGTTCAAGGGTAGTAGACTCTTTTAAAAAAAAACCCAAATCTAGCATTTTATGATGCTCCAAAGAATAATCCTGGAAAGTAAAGTCAAGGCTGCTCTATGTCTTGTGTATGTAAAGGGGTGGAGTGGTGTGTATATGTGGTGGGTTTGTAGTTTGTAAACGCATCGACCTGTTTTCTTTTCAGATCCTTCAAAAATGGCAATGGTAAATGAATTTCTCAAGCAGGCCTGGTTTATTGACAATGAAGAGCAGGAATACATTGTAAGTCAAGTGACAATAAAAGAACTTAGTTAAATATTAAAATAGAAACTAATGTAAGTGAATGGACAGTAATTTATTTCTCTCTCATCCACAGAAAACTGTGAAAGGATCCAAAGGTGGTCCTGGGTCATCAGTGAGCCCCTGCCCTAGCTTTAATCCATCCTCAGATGTTGAGGCCTTGCATAAAGCAATCACAGCTAAAGGTAATTCTGTCTCCCTAAAACAGTCCCCTCCTAGACATTTCAGAATGGCTACTAAAAAACAGACCTGTGCAATTTAAAGAGTCTTTTGTTTTGAAGATAAAAAGATTTCCTTGTCAATGAAGATATATTTCCTTTCTCAGCACTTGGGAAATTTTGGTCAAATCGGTAGAATATCTACTTCTACAACAGATATGCTCACAAAGCTCATTTCTAACAGGCTCAATGCTGAAGTCAACACCTCTGCTCACATTTAGGGTTTAATCTAGGAAACAAACACTGCAACACTGAGGGCCAGGAACAATTTCTTCCTCCTCTCTCATTCAAGTGAATGGAATGTCATCCCAAGTGCTTCCATTTGATATGCAGTATCGCATCCATATCCCAGTCTGGTAAAATTTGTACTTCTTAGTTTTGTTAAGAACTCCCTTTGAAAAAAAAAAAAAAAAAAAAAAGAACTCCCTTTGAAGCATCTTGGTAATGAACCATTTTATGTCGGTTGTTGATGATGAAGAAAATTGATTTTAGAAGTCTAGGGGCCCTTTATTTCCAGGTGTGGATGAAGCAACCATCATTGAAATTCTGACTAAGAGAAACAATGCCCAGCGTCAGCAGATCAAAGCAGCCTATCTCCAGGAAAAAGGAAAGGTAGGTTGGAGTGGTTAATTGAGATAATTAATTTCAGTCATATTTATGTTTAAGTATAGATTTTGAAGCACAGTTGCCTAGTTCTGTCAGTCTCTAACCACGGTTTTTCCATTACAACTAAGATTACTGTATTTATCCTCTTGGTTGCAATGTAATCAATTCTAGCAAATTTCCTGGTTTTATATATTGTTTTGTCATCTTGATTCTTTGCACATGTCATGTGGTGTTCTGTATTGGAGACAAGCCTTTAACTTGAACGTAACAGACATCACGATTACTACTGGCAATAAGAAATAGGTTCTGATTGAAATGTGTCTTCTGCCAAAACTTAAACTGAACTGTTTAATGTCTGAATGTAAAGTTTATACATATAATTCTATTTTAAAAGTAAGCTTTATATTTTTATACAAAAAATGGGCAATTTTTTAAGGAGTGCAGTTAGAAAACTATTTGATGTCTGATTATAGTGCTTATTTGAACAGTGCAAATCCCAATGGTTGGAAAAGGTATTAATACATTATTTTTAAAGTATTCTTACTACTGTTTCTGTTAATACACAACCCCTATCTTTTGAGCTTTGTGATTTCTTCCCTGTATAAAGGATTGAGAACCCTGTCCTTTAAAAAATTATCAATGAATTCAGTAAATTTCATTCTAATCACTCTAGATCTAAAAGACTAAGATATTAAATATCAAGTACCCTTTTCTATGTAAAGGGAAGGAGCTCTAAAAAATGGTTGGGTTTAGGACTCAGTAAGACTATCTAAAGATCAGGTAACACCACATTACTGTTATCACCCTGCATGTTATTTACTAGAAGGTTATAACTTCTCCTTGTTATAGCCCCTGGATGAAGCTCTGAAGAAAGCCCTCACAGGTTACCTTGAGACAGTTGCTTTGGCTCTGTTGAAAACTCCAGCCCAGTTTGATGCTGATGAGCTCCGTGCTGCCATGCGGGTAAATCATCTAATTTAAGCAAAACTCCTTTCCTCAAGAGAATGTCTAATCCACTGATGCCTCTTACTGTATTCTCAACAACTAGTATAGGGCCATCAATCAGTGGTTATAAAATGAATAAATAAATAAATGTTGGTGTTAACAACTATGTTATTTCCACTATCTTCATGATGTTATTGTATATCATAGATCTCTCTTTTTACGTATTTGCCCAAAATATTTGCTTTAAACCCATTTTGTTTTTAGAGCACTATAATAGATAGACCTTATTGTAATTATTAAATATTGTGGATATTTACTAAACACTGTGAGAAATTTACTAAATGTCAGATTTGAACAAATTTGGGGATACAAAAACTAGTTGATATTCTTGAATGAAGATTTTTCTACATTTTATTCTTCTTTTTCAATTCAGGGCCCTGGAACTGATGAAGACACTCTGAATGAAATTCTGGCATCAAGAACTAACAGAGAAATCAAAGAAATTAACAGAGTCTATAAAGAAGGTAAGTTTTAATGTCCAAGAACCCAAGTGCCTTAGTCGGAAAGGAAATCTGATATACTTCAAAAAAAAATTGAGTGTGGATGTTAATTATGGGGACTTTGGAAACTACATATTGACATATTTCTTCATTGTTTACCACATGTCTACCACACGCACATACTGTTACCAGACACATTAGAGCTGCTGGGGTTCAGATAAGGGACACAATTGTCTCAGCCCTCATCAAGTTTGCACTTTAATAAAAAATGTCCCTTTGGGACAAATGGCCACATATTATTGCAGTGGAAAACTCAGTTCAAAGAACTGAATTTAAAGAATTTCCTAAAAACATTTCTTATCTTTCTGAGGTTTATTTCATAAAAATGTCCCGTTGTCTTCCATTTTGAAAAGGTAACAACAAAACACCCCAAACATTTGTCCTTGAAAAAGTACAGAGCTTGGTGCTTATAATTCTCTGATGGAAACTAACTTTACCATTATGAGCATAAATGACTCACTTACTTTCAACGTCCAGATAGATCCATGGGGATGAAAGACCAGCAGTGGCTCATGTTATCTATTCAGTGAAACATCTCATTTCAGTGGCATGCGCTACACTATAAAGGGTATCTGCAAGTGGGTCCTGGGCAGTGCTGGGCCTTTACTATTTTCCTTTTCTAGTTTCCTAAGTCCCCAGCTTTTTTTGTTTTCCCAGCTTAATATGTAGCACCACGGAGGATATTTCTGCTTGATTTTAATACCAAACATAGAGAATACAATAACCCTTGTGTATTATTTTCACAGCAATCTAATAAAGGAACCAGAATAAGGAAGCATTTAACCTCATTTTCTGCAATTCATATCTCAGTATCAATATTTATCTTAAATCCATTTATCAGTGAAAACCATCAAGAGGGGCATTATTATTAGTTTTTTTCTTTGATAAAACATAGTTTACAAAGGTAAATATCCATAAATTATTCCCAATGTATAGTTCAATGACAGCTTATTAAATTGTTCTGTCTTCTAGTGAATTATAAATTCAGTTAATTTTTTGCCAATACGGCATAATTTTGCAAGTTAAGTATGGGTGTTTAACAAAGAAAAGTTTTACATCTATATCTAAGGTAGACGGGTATACATACACATATACATGCATAACTAAAATATATTACGTATAAGATATTTATCATTTTTTAAGTAAATAAATACTCTGTGTTCAAGCAAGTTCCTCTGGTTTATTCTTTTAAATAACTGTTCTATTCATCTCATTGCTTAAATTCTGGTATGTTTTATTTCAGAATTGGTTATTTAATAATGTACACCTATGCAATTTATTCTCGTTAGCAAAAGCTTTAGGGCTATAGCTTTTCACAGTATTATCCAAATTGTTTTAGTTGCCTTATAGGCAATAAATTTGATGATCAAAAATTTTGCTTGCTCTGATTCCTCTATTTTTATTTAAAAATGATAATATTTGAAATGTGTCCCATAAGTCATTGAACACTTGGCATTGCAAATTGTGAGCCAATATAGAGATGTCAGGTATTATTATTATCACCATTACTTATCACTAGTTTAATACAAAATATACTTTTCTTATTTCTCAGAACTGAAGAGAGATCTGGCTAAAGACATCACCTCAGACACATCTGGAGATTATCGGAAGGTGTTGCTTTCTCTTGCTAAGGTATAACTCAGATAGTTCAGGAAGTGCCTCTTCTTTTATGAAAAGTAAAATCTTAGATTTCGTCTCTCTAGAAATGAGCAATTCATTCCTTTTCCCGCAAAGAATATTACTCATCTGATTTTAAGGGAATTAAGTAAGTCATGTGATTACATGCTAGAAAACCACTTACAAAAGAATGGGATATTTTTCAGGGTGAACGATGTGAGGATCTTGCCATGAATGATGACTTGGCTGATACGGATGCCAGGGTAAGCAAGTACACACAAATACTCCTAGAATCCACTTTCCTTCTTCAAATAGGTCCTACCTGAGGTGAGGTACCACGTGAAAGCAAATCTGAAATCCTCCAAAAGGACAATAGTACCTAATGTCCATTCCTTGAATGATGCCTACCTTCCTGCTTTCAAGCGGTCAAAGAGAGGAAATGTGGTCCTTATGTTTTCAGTAGATTGCACTATTCATGAAGCTGGAGAGGAATGAGAGAGAACAATGAGAATTTGATTTGTTATTCCCAAGAATTGTTTTGTTGAGAAAACAGAATTTTTATTTTACCAGGTATAAGAAAGTAAAGTGGAAAGAATAAGCACATCTAATATTCTTTTAACAGTGAACATTGGTTTAGAGGTGTAAGTTTATATTGTAAAAGTATTATTGTAATGACATTAAAATTATAAAAATTATAACATTTATATGCTTTCAAGCATATTGTTATATATAGTTTCAGCGAGGTTGCTTTTTATTTATACATCAATCCATTGGCAACATTAGAAAAACTGTGTTATTTTAGGGCCTGGAACTTTTGTTAAAAAAAAAAAAGACAGCTATTATTTACATATGCCTTCCTCATGGGATAGTATTCTCTACAACTTCATCACAGTGAATTAGTAAGAATGGAAACTTATTTGATCACCTCCACTCACTGTACCAGTACATTATCCTGCACATAATAAGCATTTATTAACTTTTGTTGAATGAATGCATATATATCAGATGTTTGCTCGGAAAGTCCAGAATAACTTCTTATGCCCGTTGGAAATTTGACCATTTTAATAGAAATTGTGCAGTCATACCAAAGAACCAAAGTTAGCATTTGAATAGTTGCCCATAGTAAGAAATTACTCTTATTTGCTTGTGATATTTCTGAATCTGCTTTCCATTTTAAGGCTATCAGGGCTCTTAGATGTATATTTATGGCAGCTACATGGATTAGTGTGACCCAGGAAGAGGATGGTAATTAACATTTCAAAGTTAATAGAGCATGTTTGTGACAATAAGGCAGGGATTATCTTTTTCATTTGCAAAAGAGGAAAATCTGTAGTTTAATAAGGTGAAACTATTTATCTAAGATTGCAGAGCTATTAAGTGGCACAGTCAGAACTTGAGTACAGAAATTCTAACATCAAAATTCAAGATCTAGGTAATGGTTGAATTATTGACTTACCAGTACCATTTGCTGAAAACTACTTTGAACAATTAAAAGTAAAATTAAAAATTAGACAGTCCCTTGGAGTTGCCTTGATACAGAGTGCAATCTTAAAGCAATTTTATTTAACAAACATTTATTCTGCAAACATATATTCAGTCTCTAGGGTTCGCAAGGCACCTTGAGAGCTACTGTGGAAAATACTTGACAAAATAGGGTTCCCATCTTTAAGGAACTTAAAATTTTAGCATTGCCTACTCTGATTGTACTGGACACAAAACAGCTGCTGCCTCCAAAATCTCTGAAGAGATCTAACATTCTTGTGCAGACAGCAAGTTAACAGATAGCCAAGTGTTTATTTCTGTGTTTCTTGACAGGCCTTATATGAAGCAGGAGAAAAAAGAAAAGGGACAGATGTTAATGTGTTCACCACCATTCTTACCACCAGAAGCCCTTCCCACCTTCGCAGAGGTAAGAATAAAACAAATGTTTCCTGCGATTGTTTATAGAAAATGCAGGGGTTTTTTAGGACAAATAAGAGAAAGAAAAGAGAGAAATCTTAATCGTTGTCAATCTGATACCAAATGGATGCAGTGTTCCTGACCCCTTCTTGCTATCTGTGCATTTGTCCAGCTTTGTACCACCACCATTTTATAGTATTTGAAACACATTTTATGACTTTGGCATGTAGAACATTAGTTGGTTATTTTTACTATTTCCTTACCCTAAAATATTTGGAATAGGTCTGACAACATATACACATACAACAGAACAAATGAAAGTACAATGAAGAAAAACAAAAAAAACTCATGGTTGAGTGAAGAAAAGAGTATCTAGATGCTGCAGAAACAAAAACCAGAAAAAGAGTTCTTGCCTTTGATCACAGGATTTACCTCTTGACTTCTGGAAGTCAAGGCAAAGGGAAGGTCATAACGATTACCTAAAGTTTATTATTTTTATAACAGCACTCCGATTTCTAATGTTAAAATTAAGAGAAATCTACTACACAGATCTTTATATAAGGAAAGATCCATTTGTTATGGCACTTGTCTCTGATGTAGTGTTATGGATGTCAATCACATGCCACTTCTAATAAATGTCAACATTTGCAAAAATTTCCCCCAAATATACAGAAGCACCAAAATAGCCATGGAATTTACATTCCTCAGAGAAGATGAAGTATCCAAAATATGCTCTGTTGAATAATTAGCTTTAAAATGTGTTATTTGAAGTTCAGTCCTCCTAAGGAATACTTTGACTCAGTTGCCCTGATTTTGCTCAAGTTTGCTAAAGAATAGGATGTTTTGTACATCTCTTAGTTTAAATTTAATATTCAGTGTTTCAGAAGTACTCCAAGTACAGTAAGCATGACATGAACAAAGTTCTGGACCTGGAGTTGAAAGGTGACATCGAGAAATGCCTCACAGTTATTGGTATGTAGTCCTGGAGGGGGAAGAGTTTTCTAACTTGAAATTGCATTGTCAATGCTGTCCCATAATTTACAAAATAAAATATAACAAAACAAAACAAAAACTCAGATGAAATTTATATTTCAAATAGAGGCAACATGTAAGATAACGGCAATAAATATTTAGCTAATGTTACACAATGGCCTTGTTAGTAGTAACAGATATTATTTCCTTTTTTAGGAAGATGGGCAGGTGGACAGTACTTACTGAGCACCTTACTTATACTACCATGCAATACACCAGGCTGGGCATGGCACAAAGGAAATTCAAAATGGTCATTAAGAGCATAGGATTTGGAATTAAATAAATGCAGATCCACATTCTGGTCTGTCACTTGCTAACTGAGTAATCTTGGGCAAGTCCAAAGGATTTGATTCAGTAGGTCCCTGGTGGCTTCTGAAAAGGTCTTCAGAAGAAAAGGATTTTAAAGGCTTCCCATTTTATTCAGATGACCAGTCAAGGTTTGGAAACCTGCATTTTAAAGCAGTGCTTCTCAAACATTAATGTGCATATGAATCCCTTGGGAAGATTGTTAAAATGCAGATTCTAATTCAGTAGGTCTGGGGTGGGGCCTGGATTCTGCATTTCTAACAAGCTCTTAGTTGATGCCAATTCTTTTGGTCCATAGACCACACTTTGAGTATCAAGGTAGAGAATCATACCAACTGACACATCTGTTAGTATTTTATAATATTTGGCAGCTGCCTTATATTTTAAGACTGTCTTGTTCCACTTAAAATTTTTTTCTTATTACAACATGCAGAACCATTTCTTCCATGCCAGCATGACCTTTAACACCTACTAGCTTCCCTGTTTCCATGAAGAGTATACTCAGGATAGCATGAAATACTGAAGTTGCTAATGGGTAGATTTAAGATAATAGGAAAAAAGTGATGTTGTCAGAGGACAGAATATTCAAAGTCACCATCTAGAAAATAGCTTCTTATAAGCCAAAAATCCCATATTGGTAGGAGGGGTAAGGAACAGGGATGGAGAATAGAATCTTGCTTGCAAAACTCTGTATTCTTGTTTCTGTCACATGCATCTTTCTTTTTTTGGTGGTAAATATGTCAACTAAAATATACCTCTCTTGCAGTGAAGTGTGCCACAAGCAAATCAATGTTCTTTGCTGAGAAGCTTCATCAGGCCATGAAGGTAACTTTCAACATATGTGATTTGCTTAGGGAAAAAAAATTATGGTGCATGGAAAGAAGAACAGAAAACCTCATATTGTTTGAAAATTACACTTATTTTGAGATCTTTCCATTAAAAAGAATTACTTTTCCATCCAATGCAAGAGGTAATATACTTCCTTATTAGAATAAAATTCTCTGTTAGATTTGTTATGTTCTTTTATAGGTAAGATAGTAAGGTGAGCTTGAATGTAATTTGTAGATTACTCATGATTTAAATAAAACTTCAGTTGGCAGAGGAAGGGTTATATACTTCCTCATTTAATGTATGATTTTAGTAACCTACTTCTGCTAAGGTTGTAAGTTGCACAATCTCCCCCTTTCTAAGCTTCATTTATCTTTTTTATTATTCTGTCTTCCATGCCATTGCTTTATATGTCATTCTAAGATTTTTAAATTTTGTTCTAAGATCACTGAAGTGGAAGGTGTTATTAAGATGTATTTGAGATACCTTAACCACTTCACTTTATCATTTAGCATGCATCTTATTATATAGGATGTCACCTCCATGCTTGTATTGTGACAAGTTATGAAATTGTCTTTTTTTTTCCTTTGCCACTCCAAAATAAGGAAGTCTTCAGAGAGTGATCTAACTATTCAATTAATAGGAAAGAGTCCCTATGAAGTGATAGGCATTGTGCTACTAGGTATCAGTAGTAGGCAGTACAGTCCCTGACCCCATGCCTGCTGTTATCTAGTGAGGTAATTAGATGGGTAACAATGAAAACCTAGTATTGTAAAAGAGCAGAAGAGGGGCCTGTGCCCCAGACTTTGGAAATCAATGTAGCCTTGCTCTCAGCTAAACTAAGACCTGATATTTGAAAAGGAAATAGCCAGAGGAGAGCAGAAGTGGACGAGATGAAGGGATAAAGCAAGACTGGTCCAGGAGGAGGAGATATCATGTCTCTTTCGGGATAGTAAACATAATTAGAGTGATGGTGCCTGGTGGAAGAAGTTGTAGAATTAGGCAGGGCATGGTAAGCCCAGATAAAATGATTGGTTTTCATCCTAAAAGCAGCAGAAGGCCATTGAAGGGTTTTAAATAGATGAATGGGAAGATCAGATGTATAATTTAGAAAGTTTACTTCATTTGTAATTATTGAATAGTTTAGACAGAGGAAAGACTGGGTGGTAGGAGACCAATTAGGAGGTTATGAAAGCTCGTATATATGCTGCAGATTTCACAGTTTGGTTTGTGTCATTTTATTACCACTTGTGTAAAGTGTGTGTGTGTATTTTAATGTGGTGATAGTTTCTCCATAGAAACTATATAGGTGAGCAAAAGAGCTTCACATTCAAACCCATATCCTCCCTTATTAAGAGTATGCTCTGAACATGAGGGACACTTACCATCATTTGTTTTGGACAGGGTATTGGAACTCGTCATAAGACACTGATCAGGATTATGGTTTCCCGTTCTGAAATCGACATGAATGACATCAAAGCATGCTATCAGAAGTTGTATGGCATCTCTCTCTGCCAAGCCATCCTGGTATGTTGTGATTTTCATAATGCTAACCCCACAAATGACAATACTTTTGCAGCTTCTTCAAAGAGAAAGGCTGACTTATTGTATCTGTAAATTTCATATGTAAGATTAATTTGTTATATTAAGATACAGGGACTTCCCTGGCGGTCCAGTGGTTAAGACTCCGCACTTCTACTGCAGGGGGTGCGGGTTCGATCCCTGGTCAGGGAACTAAGATCCTGCATGCCATGTGGTACAGCCAAAATATAAAAATTTTAAAAAAAGATACATAATTTAAAGTAAACTGAACTATCACTGGTAAAATCTACTAGTGAGTTCTATAATGAAAGACTCTGCAAATTTTTCAATAGTCATGGAAACAGTTTCCCATACATACATTTAGCAATCAAAATATTTTAGTAGAGAGATATTATGATTTATATAATGATTTATGATCAATGAATACTGATCAGAGGATTTGAAACATTTTATTCTAACTTTTTCCTTAATTTTGTCATATGTGAAATATATAAAATACATGTTCAAGTTAAGAAGTAAAAAAAGACAAGTCAAGGGGTTTTGAACTTAATGAAAGATAAGTGACTGTTTAAATTCAATTTGGCGTTTATATTGGATAACTAAAATCTACCAAGAAAAAGTGAGAATATCATGGGCTTATAACTTCCACTCTGGTTGAGCAAGCCAGAGGTGATACGAAATTATATTGTGTTATACTTAATTCTGTGTGGTATTTCATTCTTGGAAAATAATGGCTCTAATATATAACATGATCAATTCAGAGAAGTTTGCAATCTGAATTTTGAAAGCTATTGCTTTTCATATAATAATTAAAATATCAGTTATCTGCTATATGAATTATATTATTTAATTAAATAAGTAATATTCTTATCCAAGATCCTAGAAAATAGATGTACTGTGAAGTATGTTCTACAACTGTTAAGTCTAATACAGTAATTATTCTACAATTTAAAAATACCTTCTATTTATTATGGTTTCAGGTAGCATTAAGTATACTTTATTTTTTATCAACAGGATGAAACCAAGGGAGATTATGAAAAAATCCTGGTGTCTCTCTGTACAGGAGACTAAACATTCCTTTGATGATCTCAAGCTTTTTGATCAGAAGACTTATTAACCATATCTTTCCATTCCATATCATAGATTTAAATAGGAAAGTTTCTTCAACAGGAATATAGCCTAGTAACTCCTTCCTAAAAAGTATAGCCTATAAATCATTTTTTATTTCAACTCTATATAATAGAGATAAGTTTTTTAAAAATATATTTACTCCAAACTATAAAACCCCATAAAGAGGTTGTTCTAGTAACATTGCTTGAGAAAGATGTTTATGTCACAGAAATTAAAATGGTTTTACAGGACAATTGGTGTGTCATTGGTTCTTCTATTCTGATTTTCTTTTGAGTGTGATGCAGTTGTTTAATTTGATATCAAGGGACAGGAGCCTGAATTCTAAATTATAATCCTCTAATGAAATAGATTTTACATATTAAACAAAATAAAGTATTCACAGAGTTAGAAAATGAACTTCATACATTTTACCATCTGGGTACAGATTATTGAGAGAGTATCTTTGTATAATAATGGATTTATTGCATCAGCATTGTAACAATTGGATATTCTGCTATATTTCATGAACCAGTATAAAGATGAAATAGCAACAGCAATAAAAACTCCTCACTTTTTAAAAAATGGTAGTTGCATATTTTCTAAGAGACGATCAAACTGCTTTCCAGAGTGGCTGTACCATTTTACTTTCCCATCATAAATGTATGAGTAATCTAGTTTCTCCTCTCCACAACCTCACTAGCATTTGATATTGTCACTATTTTGTATTTTGGCATTGTTTATTTTTTATTGTTGACTTTTGAGAATTCCTTATGTATTCTACATATTAGTCCTTTGTCAAATATGTGGTTTGCAAATATTTTCTCAGTCTATAGCTTGTATTCTTATCTTCTTAATAGAGAAAGACTTTCTCAGAGGAAACATTTCAAGTTTTAATGAGATTCAATTTTTCAATTTTTCCTTTCATTGATTTTGCTGTTGGTGTCACATCTACAGACTCTTTGCCTAACCTTTGGTCCTGAAGATTTTCTCCTGTCTTTCCTAAAAGTTTTATAGTTTTCCATTTTCCATTTCAGTTTGTTATCCATTTTGAATTAATTTTTGTGTAAAGTGTGAGATCATACCTTGGTCAAAATTTTTTTTTTTTTTTTTTTGCTTATGACTATCCAGTTGCTCTCATACCATTTGTTGAAAAGGTAGTTTTTCTTCCATTAAATTGCTTTTGCACATTCGTAAAAAAAAAAAAAAATCAGTTATTTTCCTCTCAGAGTATTCTTACCACATAGGTGGTAATTTAATTTATCCATTCCCAAAAGAATTGAGTTGGGTATTTGAATTTCTGACTATTGTCACCTTCGTTCACCTGACTGTAGCTTTATTTTCCTTAATTACTGTCCTTCACTTTCCTCCATGGACACCTGTCCCACGCATCTTACGGAACAACCATGATGACTTGGCCCATAACGTATTAGCCAAACTGAGGCTGGCCATACTGAGATATGCTGCTTATTACAGCGCTGATTTTTTTAGTTCTTTTGTTATTATACATGACACCTTCCTTGTGTGCTGGATTGAGAAGGAGAAGTACCTGAGAGGGAACCTGAGGCTGGTTCATTGAGACAGGATGGATTTATCCAGGTACGTTTGTTATCACTGTTCTAAACAAGGTCAAGGTGGTACAAATATTTCTGCCGGTTAAGATTGCATACACACTCTTCCTCTTCCAAATTAATTTTAAAGAAACTGCCTCACCTAGTTATTCTTCTTTGCCTATCTTAACCATCCCTGTCCATTATCTGCTCTTTTCTGCTCTCCTCTGGAAGATGACTTCTGAACACTTTACCCTGCAGGCTCTCTTACCTTCTGACTTCTGGCTGAATTCAGCCCTTTGGGGGAGCTGGTAGAAGATGGGAGATCAGGAGGAGATATCCTTCTGCTCTCCTCCCTGATTCTACACAGATTTATTAACGTGTGTTCTTCTACAATTATAACATCTTTTGGTTGGCCAAGCTCTCAACACTTTGCTTTCTTGTCACTTGGGTCCTGGAATTCCTGCTGGTGCTGACCCTTGGGTGCTGCAACATTCCATGTTGGTTCCTTTAACCTGCTCCCACCTCTGTAAATAGTCCCTTATTTAAAACTATCACAAAACTCCCAGCTTGATGTGCCAGCCATTTCCAGCTAGGACTCTGTATGATGATACTTTCCAAAGGTGCTAGCTAGCCTAATTATTTTGTCAAAAACGACTTGAGAGGCTCCTGACTAAATTCTAGGCGCTAGAATAGGTAAGTGGATACACACTTGAAGAGTATGTAGTAAGTAGAGATATAAAAAAACATTTTAGAAGATAAAAATATATAGCTCTCTATGATCCATGAAAGAAAAAATTGATTAGACTTCATTAAAATTAAAAACTTCTGCTCTGTAAAAGATACTGTTAAGAAAATGAGAAAACAAGCCACAGACTGGGAGAAAATCTTTGAAAAAACAATATCTGATAAAAGACTGGTATCCACAACACACAAAATAACTCTTAAAACTCAACATAAGAAAACAGCCTAATTTAAAAATGAGCAAAAGATCTCAACAGGCACTTCATCAGAGAAGATACACAGATGCTAAATAAGCATATGAAAAGACACTCAACATCATATGTCATTAGTGAATGGAAAATTAAAATAATGAAATACCACTACACATTTATTTGAATGGCCAAAATCCATTCCAAGTGGAGTAACAGAAAAATCTCATTCATTGCTCATAAGAATGCAAAATAGGGCTTCCCTGGTGGCGCAGTGGTTGGGAGTCCGCCTGCCGATGCAGGGGACACGGGTTCGTGCCCCGGTCCGGGAGGATCCCACATACCGCGGAGCGACTGGGCCCGTGAGCCATGGCCGCTGAGCTTGCGCGTCCGGAGCCTGTGCTCCGCAACGGGAGAGGCCACAACAGTGAGAGGTCCGTGTACCGCAAAAAAAAAAAAAAAAAAAAAAAAAATTTCACTGTGTGGGTGGAGTTTTTCTTTTCTTCTTTCTTTTGGGCCCACCACAGGAGTCCACAGAAATTCAGGCTTAGTCCCAAGCTGAGTCATCTACCAAACAACCCATCTGGAAAGAAGTCTGTTTCGTTTTGTCTAATCTAACGGAAATAAACTTCAAGTCTCTTGCTTCTGAGTGGAAGCAATTATTGCTGTTCCATTTTCATGAAGATCGTGACCACTGGAAATTTTGTGTTGTCAGCATGCAAACCAACTATTAATTTCAAATGTCTCAACTTTTATACTTTAAATATGTTTATCCTGGTGTATCTAGCATGTATACCTTTTCTTTTAAATTCTCCATATTCAGATCTCTACTTTAGTCTTTCTAAATATATTACCATAGAAGAAAAACATCAGAAAAGCACACGTAAGACTTCTCTATATAGTCCTAGAAAAACCAAGTTTTCCATTAATTTTCAAATGAAAAGAAAGAAAAAATCCTTATTGGTTTGTCTCTAGTGGGATAAAAAAAATTAAAGTTGCATCATAATATGAAGGAGCAGAGAAAATATAACCAAGCATGGCTACATGGCAAAATGAAAATGTAAGAGTCCTTGTCAAAAATTATTAAGAATTTCAAGACACTGAGAGCAGACCATTGAACCAAATGTAGGGTCTTCTGAGCAGGGCCCTATGTGACTGCACAGGTTGTGTATCCGTGAAGCCAACCCTGAATGTAACTCTTTTATGTTGTCTAAAAATAAATCTATTCTTCTTCAAAAACCTTCATACTCAGTTTAAGGAAGAAAAAAATTAACTTTTAGTGCCATCTGGTGTGAATTTTGTTCTGATTTAATAATCTATTTTTAGATCTTCCTCTGTCTAGAAAAAAGAGCATAGTTTCTTAGTTTCTCTTCCACTTCTTCTTCCCTTGGCTACTCTCTAAGAATTTTTGGAGTGTACCATGGGGAAGGGTGTCATTGTCGAGGGAAGGATTGAGGTCTCTGGCTCAGTGTCTCCTGGCCCTTCTGTTTGCTGGTTCATATCTCTTGCCTACCTGGGGGGAATGTGACATTGGAGGTTAACTTAGGATGTGACATACTAGCCGTATGTTCCTAGAGGCACTGTCATTATTGGATTTTAAACACGATAGGGCTCAAAATTAATTTTTTCTTCCACTCTTTGGGAGCATGGGAGAAAGACCCGATTAACCAAAGACAAAATAAGAGGTTTGTACGTTTGCTCTACATGTAAGCTAGGACACATGAAATTTATGACCTAGTCATGTATGATAGTTTTTCTAAGATTTTCTTTTAAAATGTACAAGTAAATATTAATTTATGTTTGGAGTGAGTTTCGTATCTTTTTCTGAAAAAATAAAAAATCAAACCACAAAACCCCCACTTTTATATAAAATCACAAATTCGACTTCCTGTTTAAAAGAACCCTGCAGTAAAATCAGTAAAGTTTTTTTCTTTCTTTTTTTTTTTTTTATGGATACAGTTAACCCATTGTTTCCTCTTGCTTCTCTGTGTTTGGATGGATTGCATAGAAAACATATAAATGTATCCAATGGGTAAGCATTTATACTTCATGAGGCTGATTTTTGTTTATTTGTATTTTAAATCTTTCCCTTTATTGATTCTTTCCTACCTTCACTTAAAAGAGTCAAGACTCTTTTATCTTAAAACAAAATAAAAACAAAAATAGTGTCTTGTCCAGTATACGTCCCTGGCACCTGGTGCCACCATAAGCATAAGCTACCCACTCTAATTAAGTCATAGGTGACTCATTGCAGGGACTGTTTAGTGAAAAATGACATCAAAACAGAGCTGAGAGGAGACCTTTCTGATCCACTGGGCAATTCACTAAACCATCCTACTTGTGTGATCTTTCTTGGAGGTGAATCTGTCCATGTAGTTGTCAAGGCTCCCTTGATCTCTGATCAAAGGACAAAAATGGTGCTGTTTCGAGTGCAAAGGCTATATAACTAAAATGTTTTTATCATAACTCTTCACATTAAGCAAAGAAGCAAAATGATAATTATGCTTAAAGATAGCAACAAATACTATACTTTTTTATTTATTTATTTTTGTGGCCACGCCACCCGACATGCAGGATCTTGTTTCCTCAACCAGGAATTGAACCCGTGGCCCCTGCAGTGGAAGCGAGGAGTCTTAACCACTGGACCACCAGGGAAGTCTCTATACCTTTTCTAAAATAAAACGCTGGCACAAAAATTAGGAACTGTGAAATTATTTTAATTTTTTTTTCAAAAGTGCAATTAAATACAGTGAGAATTATTGTGCTTCATCCTAATATTATTTTGTATTTTTTGTATTTTCCAATTTTTCCTGAAAAATGAAGAAAATACTGGAATGAAGAATGCTGAAATACTAAATGAAGAAATTACTCGTTGGGGAATGCATGTTTTCTGACAGAAGGCACAGAATTCTGCTTTAATATTTTAGACGTGATTCTCATATAATGTAAAAAGCTTGTAAGTTTGTCTCTGGGGAGTTGTAGAGGCGTAGTTGTCATACAAACAGGCATGTCATTACTAGGTTCTGTTTTTTAATAATTTGGTTTCAATAATTCTATTGTTTTCCCGAAGATAACCCTCTTTTTAAGCACAGAGAGTATGTCAGCATACTTTTTCAGATATGTATTTGCTATTGTATTTGGCAATATAACTTTTAAATTGATTTCAAATGTGCAAATTCATAATTTATTTCAAAATTATTACTCTTGGAAGTTTTCTGCCCCAGTTTCATTCAACTTTTGATCTTTTCCGCCATCTAGTGATCAACTTTATAAACTTCCTTCCGATTGTATATACAAAGAGCTGTTAAAAAAAAAAGTAAAAGAACTAGAAAGCATGTTCTATTTCTCCACAGGATTTATAGTCTAGCCAGGAGACATAAGCTGCAGGCATGGAAAATATGGAAAATCACTTTTCAAAGAATATAAAAGAATTATCAACAGTGGGGAAAAGCTATATGTGTACTAGGGAAGCAGTAGTGATTTTATATATTACGTTTGATAATTTTATTTGAAGTAAAGGGTTAGAAAGCTAGCTTATCCATTTTCCCTAAGTCAGTTGTACATGGCACTTGATTAATGGAGTGGAAAGTTTTAAAAATCACATAAATCCTTCTTGTCCAGACTACATAGAAGAGTTCACCTGGGCGGCTGGTACTGCTGCTTCCTGCTCATTTATTCCTCAGTACTCTGCTGAAATGACCCTGGCCCACCAGCAGTGACTTTGTCAATAAATACAATAACCATTTTTAGTCCTTATTTTCCTGGGCTCCTTTGCTGCATTTGACACGCTCTTGTATGCTTTCCCCTCCTCCCATGACTTCAATCCTCTGGTCCCTTCTGGTTCTCTGTCCATCCCTCCTCTTCCATGGGTTCCTCTTCCTCTGCCTACTCTTTTTTTTTTTTTTTTTGCGGTACGCGGGCCTCTCACTGTTGTGGCCTCTCCTGTTGCGGAGCACAGGCTCCGGACGCGCAGGCTCAGCGGCCATGGCTCACAGGCCCAGCCACTCCGCGGCATGTGGGATCTTCCCGGACCGGGGCAGGAACCCGTGTCCCCTGCATCGGTAGGCGGACTCTCAACCACTGCGCCACCAGAGAAGCCCTCTGCCTACTCTTTAAGTGCTATTGGTTGTTCTAGTCCCTTGGGCCACTATAACAAAACACCATAGACTAGGAGGGTTATATACACAACAGTAATTTATCTTTCACAGTTCTGGAAGTGGGAAGTCTAGATTTAGTGTCTGGTGAGAACCTTCTTCTTAGTTCCTTTAAGGTCCTCTTTTTTGCTGTAACCTCACATGGCAGAAGGCGCAAAGGGTCTCTCTGGGGCCTCTTTTATAAGAACGCTAAATCACATTCATGAAGGCTCTGCCCTTACAACCTAAGCACATCCCAAAGGCCCCACCTCTTAATATCATCACCGTGGGGATTACACTTCGACGTAGGAATTTGGCGGGGGGAGGGGGACACAAATATTCAGTCTGCAGCATTGGTATTACCCAAGGTGGTATACTTGGCTCACTAATGGTCACATGATGTCATCCACATGTATGTTTTTATCCTTCACTCGTATTTTGATGAACTTTAAGTCTAACGTATTAGGGATTGATTCTCCAGAGATCTACTCTTGCACATCTAGTGACCTGTTGAACACTTGGATGTTCCCTGGGGAACTAAAGCTCCACACTTTCAACCTGAAAGTGAATTTTAGTCCTGATAAAGAAGTGAATGGGTCTGCAAGAGAAGGGATAAGGTACAGCAACCTTTTGCCAGAGTCATCAGTGCTGGTAACAAATAGAAACGTAGTGAGGGCACTGATTGCTGCCAATGCTTATCACCGGGGAGGAAACAAACACACAAGAGAAAACAGTAATGTTTACTCGCAGAAGCACTTTGCTGGCTATTAACATCATAAACTGTCACATAAGAATGAATAACTCCATTTAGAATTTAGTAATCTGAAAACGGAAGGCTGGCAGAAAGCATTCCTGTTCCTTGGATAAATGATCTTGCTTTTAAATACTCTTTGCTTCTTGTTCTCGGTGCTGTGTCAATGGACTCTTGGATTTACTGTAGATTGCCTAAAGTCAGGTCACACTCTAAAGGAAGATTTTCAGATGTTTAAGACCATTAGCATCAAACGGAGGGTATGTACCTGACACAATGAGAAGTAATGAAAAGAGAGTACTGAAAATGGAAATGTGAGGGAGAAAAAAAAGCACCCATTGACAGCATATGAAATCAGATAATCATTCAATTACTTCTTTCCAGGGATCTTTAAAATCTATTCTCAAAGACTGAGTAAATTATTTTCCTTACACTGTGAACATTTTATTCTTTCTCAACTGTGCAGAGGGAAAAAAAAATATTTTCCCTTTCTTTTGTCCATTCTTGAGAAAAAAATTGCAAAACAGACACATGGGAAATAATCATTGTACGTACTTATGTATTTTTTAACTTATACAAATAAATATTCACATGTTATTTGTAAGGCCAACTGGCCCGAGGCAAGGGAACACAATCAGATTCACAGGTTGCATCAGACCGAAACTCTCCGGACCACCCAGTTCCAGAAACTGACCTGGGGACTTTGCACCCGGCCCAGCCTTCCCGCCTTTCGAGGGGCGGGACTAATAGTCCCCCAGGATACCCGAAAAGACCACCAAATAAGGAATACCCTGCGCCCTCCCAGATTCACCACACCCCTTTCCCTTCTTCCCCTATAAAATCTTGCCCAACCCCCTCGCCCAGGTGCAACTTCTCTGGCCCCTTTCTCTTGGACCAGTGAAACTCGCCCGGGAGCACTCCCTAATAAAGCTCACTTGAAGCTTTCCTCTGTTTCGCGGTGCCGTTTGTTAAGATCCGACCTTACATTTGGTGCTGAAACCCGGGAGGGGTACCAAGCCCCGCGGGTTACCGCGCGGGCCGCTCCTCCCCTCCCCCAGGAGACAACCAGGGAACCTCTACTCATCCACCCGATCCGGCAGAAAACGGGGTAAGTCCCCCTCGTTCCCTCCGACCCCCAGAGTCCCTGCCCACCGGACTCCCTGTCCTTAATCGCGGCCGTGTCAGAGACTCCTCCGTCCTCTCTCCGGGCCTCGGGCAACTGTAGAGACGTCCCAATCGCCTGACCGCCCTCCGACCTGCAGTGAATTGGAGACTGAGACCAGGGACGCCTCTCTCCGTCTCCATTCACTCAGGGACGGACTGGGGGTCATGGGAACCTCACAATCGAAACCAGATCCCCGAAGACGCCCCTGGGGTGTCTCCTAGCCAATTTTACAGCCCTCGCTATTTTCCTGAGGGGACTTTCGATTTTAACATCCTCCGTGATCTAGATAATTACTGCCGCAGGACGGGCAAATGGTCTGAGGTCCAGGTTTTTTGGTATTTGCGCTCCCTCCCCTCCCTTTGCGTCAATTGTTCTACCTCTCAAAACCTCCTTGCCAAAAAAACATCTCCATCCAAAACCTCAATCCCCTTGGATTCCTCCCCACTAACCGACCCTCCCGAATCTCTTACCACTCCCCCCTTCAGAACAACTCTCCAACCTCCACCCTACCCTGAAGCGGTCCCTCCTCCTCCCGAACCCGCTCCGGCCCCTCCCACCGCTCCCCCGCCTCCCTCAACGGTTTCTCCTCCCACGCCCCTTGCTTACACGCCCTCACGACTCCCAAGATCCAAATCTCCTCTGCCCTCTGAGGGAGGTAGCGGGTGCGGAAGGATTAGTCCTATCTTCTACTCTGACCCCTGACGAGAGGGAAAGAATTCAAGCTGCTGCCCGAAACCATGCAGATCAGGTTCACCTTACCGACAACTCCATGCCTGTCGGAGGGACTGCCGTACCTGGCACCGATCCAGGCTGGCCTTATCAGGATGGCCAAGATGGCCGCCGTAAACGCGACCTCATGATCCAATGTCTCCTGGCTGGCATGCAGGCCGCCGCTCATAAGGTAGTCAATTTTGAAAAACTAAAAGAGATAACCCAAGAACCTAACGAAAATCCAGCTATCTTTCTCAATCGCCTTACAGAGGCCTTAACTCTCTACACCCGGCTGCATCCCGACACCCCGGCAGGGGCAACGGTCTTAGCCACCCATTTTATTACCCAATAAGCCCCGGACATCCGAAAGAAATTAAAACGGGCAGAAGACGGCCCTCAAACCCCTATTCGAGATCTGGTAAAGATGGCCTTTAAAGTCTACAATGGCCGTGAGGATTTGGCAGAATCCAGCCGACAGGCTCGGATGCACCAGAAGGTGGCCCTCCAAACCCAAGCTCTTGTAGCCGCCCTAAGGCCGGCCATCTCCCATGGATCACAGCATCCACGGGGTCCGCAAAAGGCAACCCCGCCGGGGGCCTGCTTCAAATGCGGAAAAGAAGGCCACTGGGCTCGCCAATGTCCCAATCCCCGACCTCCTTCTAAGCCCTGTCCCAGCTGCGGGCTAACGGGCCACTGGAAGAGTGACTGCCCTACGACTGGCCCTCCCTCAGCGTCTCCACGCGGGGGGCAGGCTGACCCAATGGCATTACCACTCGAACTGCTGGGATTGGCTGACGACTGACGGCGCCCGGACTCGAAGACCCCCATCACCCTCGCCGAGCCCAGGATAACGCTACAGGTAGCGGGTAAGTCCATCTCATTTCTGGTGGACACGGGGGCTACCTATTCGGTCCTGCCTACCTATTCCAGGCCAGTTTCTCCTTCCCAGATCTCGGTCATGGGTATTGATGGCAAACCATCCTTCCCACTCCAGACCGCTCCACTCCCATGTCATATCGAAAGACTCCCTTTTACTCATTCCTTCTTACTCATACCATCCTGCCCAGTTCCCTTGCTAGGCCGAGATGTCCTTTTCCACTTAGGGGCCTCCCTCCAGCTGGTTAGACTTGACCCTAAGGTCCCCTCCTCCCAACTCCTGCTTCCTCTTCTCGGCCTGTCTCTAGAACCCTCCCCCTCCTATCCCCCTCTTCCAATCACACCGAACCCAATCAATCCCCAAGTCCGGAATACTTCTAAGCCCATAATAGCAACACACCATTCCCCCGTTCTCATCTGCCTAAAGGACCCCTCCAAATTTCCATCAAGGCCCCAATTTCCCATCTCTGAGACTCACCTTAGGGGTCTACAACCTATTATCACCAGACTCCTAAACCAGGAACTCCTTATCCCCACTGACTTTCCCTGCAACACCCCCATCCTGCCTGTCCGCAAGGCCTCTGGGGATTATCGCCTGGTCCAGGACCTCCGACTAATCAATGAGGCCATAATTCCTCTCCACCCAGTAGTCTGGATCCCTAACTTTGCTCTGCTCGCTAAACCCTTATATCTAGCCGCTAAAGAAACCCCTCAAGTACCCCTCACCTCTCCTTCCGCCGTTTGACAGGCCTTTCTCACCCTCCGTAACACTCTGATATCTTCTCCTCCCCTTTCTCTGCCCAACCCAAACCAACCTTTTCACCTTTTTGTGGATGAACGGGCCGGAATAGCCACGGGACTCCTTGCCCAGGCTGTATGGCCTTCCTACCGCCCCGTGGCCTACCTCTCCAAACAGCTAGACCCAACCATTCGGGGCGGCAACCATGCCTTCGGGCCCTAGCAGCAGCAGCCGAACTGACCAAACAAACACTCAAACTGACTCTGGCCCACCCACTAACCGTGTTTTCCTCCCACTGGCTGGTCAACCTCCTAGGCCACAAGTCTCTCTCCCTCCTGGGCCCCTCCCGCATCCAGGAGTTCCACCTACTGTTCATTGAAAACCCTTCTATCTCCCTCGACCCCCCCGCCACCGCCTAAACCCGGCCTCCCTCTTGCCTATCTCCGATACCGGGACCTCCCCTTCCCACTCCTGCCCCCAAGTCGTGGAGGCCCTCAGCCCGCCGAGAGAGGGACTCTGACACCCCTCTTTCAAACCCGGACCGCACCCTCTTCGTAGCATGCTTGCTCCCTGTTTTCTTAGGTTCCTTCGCAGGCGCATGGAGGAAGTCTCTCGGGTGGCCACAAACCAAATGCTCCTCGGTCCTTACACCTTGCTTCCTACAGAACCCCCCACTGGTCTCCCCTAAGCCTCGGACCTCTGGTCGCCCGACTCCCCTTTCAACGCCCCCATTCAGCATGAAGTAGCCAGAGATCAGAACGCCGCCCCGCCCCATTACACCAAAGATGTCGGGATGTAAGGCCAACTGGCCCGAGGCAGGGGAACACAATCAGATTCACAGGTTGCATCACACTGAAACTCTCCGGACCACCCAGTTGCAGAAACTGACCTGGGGACTTTGCACCCGGCCCAGCCTTCCCGCCTTTCGAGGGGCGGGACTAACGGTCCCCCAGGATACCCGAAAAGACCACCAAATAAGGAATACGCTGCGCCCTCCCAGATTCACCACACCCCTTTCCCTTCTTCCCCTATAAAATCTTGCCCAACCCTCACCCGGGTGCGACTTCTCTGGCCCCTTTCTCTTGGACCAGTGAACCTCGCCCGGGAGCACTCCCTAATAAAGCTCACTTGAAGCTTTCCTCTGTTTCGCGGTGCCGTTTGTTAAGATCCGACCTTACATTATTAAATCAAGAAAATGATATATCACCTTATATGGTATCTTCTCTCATCTCATATTCTTAACATAAAATTTTGTTTGCTTTTATTTGAAACGATGGCATTTGAGTCGAGTCTTTTCTCCTAATTTGTTCTTCTATTGTTTGAGAATGCACCACTTTCTATGGGTAAATCCATTTGAATATTTATCTTTTAATATGTTTTAACTCAATAATTTGTATTACAAACCTATACATCTATTTCTTAATTTATAAACTTTAGAAAGTATCTGTTAACATCTCTCCTGCGAAACATGAAGATATCTTTCTTATTCCATCTCCCCAGCCCCACCTACTCCTTCAAATGCTTGTCAATTACATATATTATTATTGTGAGTTTTTCTAATGATTGCATTGGCACATTTAAATGTTGGATAAATTTTGGAATGTTTTTGGCTCCAGATAAAAGAAAGCCTGATGAATTATGGCTTAAAAAATTAAGAATTTATTTTCTGCTCATAACAAAAAGCCTAGAGGTATATGGCCCCAGGGTTGGCCAAGAGGTTAACTGGCAACAACTCTGCAATCTCTTGGCCTTCTCCCCTATGGTTGACATTCTCACTCATTTGCACCCAAGAGGGAGCTAGCGAAGGGTGTATCCACAAGATTACCTTCTCCTTTTGTGCCATTGTTTGGAGGTTTATAGCATGACCATACAGAGGCTCAGCCATTCTATACTCACCCTTTTACTAATTCCTCTGACAACTTCTGCACCCCTACATTCCCCATTTTTGATAATGCTGAGCTTGGCCACTTTGGGATTCATTAGAAAGAAATTGTTCCTATCTTTTCAGGCTTCCCCTGCACATGTTTTGAGTCGTTTTCTCTATTCTAATATATCCATCAATAGGATTTTACCAGTTTTCTATATTACAGAAATGCAACATTTATGTGGCTGGTTGATGACATCTTTTCTTTCTTTTACTACTGTGATTCTTCTTGTGTATATTTACTATTATTTCAGGGAGATCATAAGAAGGAAGGAAGGAAAAATACTGCCCTCATTTCAGTTTTTTAAACTAACAGTCTGTAAGCATCATTTAAAAGTGTCTCCTCTAACTTAAACATAACATATGGATACTTTATTTTTCACCTTGTGAATTATTAAATGTTGAATGGCAGGGACATATTACTTTATTTCATCATACTGCATGATTAATTCACAGTGTTCTATGGAAATAATGAGTTCTAAGCTTGACACTTATGAAGATTGTATGTGCCAGGAACTGTGTTAACATTATTTTTCTAGACACTAAATTTTTTAATTGCTTTATTTTGAAAAATGTCAGGCTTATAGAAAAGTTGTAAGGATAGTACAAATAATTTACATATACACTTTACTCAGTCCCCACAGTTATAACATTTTACCTCATTTCTGTCCTCTCTCTTTACACACACACTTTTTTCTGATTCATTTGAAAGCAACTTTTAGGCTTTACCACTAAATATCTCAGCATATGTTTCCTGAAAACAATATTTTCTCACAAAACCATAAGTATCAAAATCAGGAAATTAACATTATTCAATATTCCTATCTAATCTTCAGACCTATTTTATGTTTTGCAATTGTCCTACTGATGTCTTTTATAGCCATCCTCCCCCCAACACCCAATATCTGGTCCAAGGTGCAACCTAGAATCACACGTTGTGTTTAGTTGTCCTGTCTCTTTAGTTTTCTTTGCTCTGGAAGAGTTCCTCAGTTTATCTTTAACAATCATAACCTTGATTTCTTATAATCTATTGATACTATAATTTATTTTGATGTACATATTGTCTGATGTTGGACCATGGGAGCCTCTTCAGTCTGGACTCTGTCATTTTGACATGTCCTTATCATTATCTGAGAACTTCCATATTTTCTGGTTAAAAAATATGCTCTAGGCTCATCTTACACTTCCCTAAATGAGCTCTGGAATCACTCATTTCTCCATTTCTCATTTCTTTTTAAGGAGAATGATTTTAGGAACCAAGATCTGGTCACTAGATGTGCATAGCTACTGGAGTGTGATTGTTTTTATGGCTGCTCAGCACACAGAACTAGAAAATAGACATATGTACATGCCCATGTATTTGTATTTATTTTCATAACTGTCTCTGATCTCTGTGTACTCTGATATTACAGACTCAGGAAAGGAATATCCTCAATTTTACACAAATCAATTGGCATTCTGACTTGAAAGATCTGACGGTTTTGCATTAGGTTACCCTACTCAGTACTTCTAGAGAGATCAACTTCCTGTGGCACACGAAAAAAGGGGAAATTTGAGTACAAAGACTAGGATTTGAAACATGTCCACACGAGTGCTGCCACCTGGTGGAGCTCTGCTGAAAGCTCAGCGGCCGTCTTCACCATCTTGGTTCTCTGAGGACTATACTTAAGTAAATGAATTTGTTACTAAAAGCTGTGTAACTTGATAGGAGTTGGAAGATTAATTAAAAGCAATCCTGAGATTGCAAAAGTGAATAACAATAACATAATCAAGAACATTTGTAAAAGACAGCCTTAAATTATTGACTTTATATTACAAGAGATTTTTAATTGAGGTTGCAATAACTTACAGAACGGGAAAATCTTAACATTCTTCTTTAGCATTTATGCCTCCAAGAAAATAATGTAATTTACTTGCTTATATGTTTATAATATACACTAATTCACTGGAGTGTAAATATTATGAAATTAATAAAAGATAGTTATATGGGGAGATGAGAAATTTGTTGGATAACTTACTTATTAGAACAAATACAAGAATCCATGTGACATTAATTCAACTTGTTATTTCATTACACTTTGTAACCGTCTCCCTTCCAAAGCCTTGTAAAAAATCATGAAAGAGATTATTGACAACTTTGTACACCTGGATATTGAGAGTCGTTTCTGGAGGCCAAACTTTCCCTGAAGTAAATGGAATTATTTTTCCCTTGCAAAGACTGCAGGAAGGGGCCCAACTTGGCTTAATGAACATCTATTCTTCTTAATAAAAATTTTATATTCTAGGTAAAGGTAAAATACAAATTACTTTCTGAGGCAAATTTGCCTCTTTCCTCCTCTGACAATGAAGATAATATGATGGTTAAGCTCATTTTGACCACTAGATGGAGATATTGTCATCTATAGGAGAGAGTAATGTCTGCGTTACACATTTTCCTGCCCTCAGAATCAGAAATTATACATGTCCTCTGTGACCCACAGCATGCATTTTCCATCACCCACCCTCCCCCCACAAAACACACATACACACAATAGTAAGCTAGTATTGAAAGGCACAGAACAAAACTAAAAGAAAACACACCATATCATGAGTTGATAATGGATTGGCCACAATGCAGCTACAAAATAAACTCAGAGAAATATCCAGCAATGAGCCGTAATTGTAATTACGGGAGTGGAGTGCAGGTTTCTCTTGAAGCATCAATGCATTTTACATGGGTAGGATGTAGCTGTAATCCGATCAGCTGCAACTGCCGCAGTAACAGAAGGACCCTAAAAATAGAACCTCTGGTAATCTGTCTGGATTACTAAATTCAGTGACAGCTTGGCAACAAATCAGGGAAATGTTTGCGGAAAAGGATTTAAATATATCATGAAGTTTTATCTGCATTATGAAGAAATCCACAAGGCCCCCAGTTCAGAGCTACTGCTTCAGGGGCCGCTTCCAAACAACCGAGCTCATTTTGTCAAAACATCACCTTTCTGTCCTGCCTTTTGCAATTTAATGATGTTAAATCCATTAATGAAGGCAAAAAAAAAAAAGAGAGAGACGCTTTCAAAAGGGGCCGATCTACACCACTTTCTTTTCACACCACTTAAATTTTACACCATGAAGTCTTTATAGGTATAACTTTTCTTTCTTAATGGTGGCAGAGGAGTTAATCAGGAGACAATGTGGATTCTTGTGAAAACATCATTTGAAATAAAGGTAAGGTTTTTTGAAACTATATAAAGATATGTGTAACTATTTATAGCTATATAAACAGAAAGGAGTCAAATATGTTAGCTGTGTGCTGTTACTGGCTGAGGAGAACGATGCTTTTGCTGACCATGAACTCACATCCAGAATCTAGAATAAAGCAAAGACAAGTCCTCTGGTGTACCTATTTCTCAGCATTCAGGATTAATTGTTTTGTGGGCTCTTATTGCAGTTTTCCTCCACGTCAGGAAATTGCACCCGGCCTTTGTTTCTCAGCCCCTATCCCTTTTCAGGTCCAGAAAATCTCCCCAAGGTTTCCTTTGCTCGGGCCTCCGGGATTCAGAATGTTTTTATTTTCTTTCCGTAGTTGGGTCTAATAACTCTCTTCCCACCTCTTCAGAATCCTCTCCTCTCCCAAGACGCTGCAGCTACCCCACCCCCTCATTCTGGTCACTCCCCTAACAATCCTCTAGTCTCCTCTTTTAATTCTTACACTGAAAAGCTATTAAAGGAATCAGCGAGTGACTAAATAACAAATAGAGGAAAATTTCAGCGAGTGCAAGCAAGATTTCTCTTCTAAATCCTCTATCTGCCCCTGAGATTATTGTATTCAAATTCTATAACCCTTAAAAATCTTAATCTCTCTTTCATTTGCTATACTGTTTCCTAAACCATCCAGGTGACATATGCCAATGATTGTTTCATGTGGATTATATCCTTTAGAAATTTATAAAATACAGGGAACTCTGGACACTGACTCAAATCAACATTCTTTTTATTTTTTAATATGTATACTTATTTTGAAGGCTTGATTTTGTTTTGTTTTGTTTTGAAGGGGAGAAGTGAATTTTTAAAAAAATTAATAGTCAAGTATTCTGTGATTATCATTATTTTTGCCTCAGCCAGCTCAGCAGATTTCAGAATCTTATCACTATTGGAAGTTTTAATACCAGTCAATAAGAGTAGATTCATCATCAATATGAAATTATACAAGTGTGAAATAGAACAATGGAAGACTGTCAAGTGGGACAAATTATAATCAATATGTAGCAAAATTTTTTAACTCTATGATTTTTAATGCATAAACAAGGTATTTATAGCTTTGATGTCAGTATAAGTAATAGAATTAAAGAAAACTAGAAAATTTGTGGACAGTAACCGCAAAGCATTTGAGCAACGTTTGTTTTTGTTGTAAATAATAACTTCATCTGTATGGTTACTATGTCTTTACTTATCTCTAAATGTATACAGTGCAACTACCCTATTACACAAACCACCTTGACTGAGAAATAACCGGTTTAATAACAACCCTAGAGATTCCCTATGTTGCAACTGCATCCCTTCCATGTCAAAGAAATCATTATTCTGACTTTTATAGTAGATCATTTCTTTGTTTTTCTCTATGATTTTATTATGCATATAAGTAATAATATTTTGCTTTGCCTGTTATTGTGCCCTTTTTGAATGGAGTAATACTATATATATCATTTTGTCTCTTCATTTATCTAATATTCATAATGTGGCATATAGCTATAGCTCTTTAATTTTTATTGCAGTAGACTATTACGTTATATTTTACTCACATATTATATTTTGATGAACATTTGAGTCGTTTCCACACTTTTGTTATTATGCACTGTTGCACTGTGTTCCCATAAGTTTATAAAACCTGTTAAGAGACACTTAGAAATTGAAAAACCGAAATAAATGGAAGAAGACATCATGTTCATGATAGGAAGACATATTTTAAAGATGTCAATTCTCCCAGATCGATTTATAAATTTAGTGCAATCTCAGAAGAACTACTAATTCTTCCCCTGACTTTCCTAAACACTGCTGCCAAATTAATCTGCCTAAAATATATTTATCTTGTCATTCCCTGCTTAAAACCTACATTAAAACCTGCAGTGATTCCCTACTCTCTAGAGCTGTGCTGTTTAACACTGACACCACTAGCCTCATGTGGCCACTTAAATTTAAATTTTAATTAATTAAAATTAAATAAAATTAAGATTCCATTTCTCAGTTACACTAGCCACATTTCAAGTGTTCTATAGCCACATACTCCTACAACATCAGACGGCACCAATATAAAGCATGTCTCTCATAACAGAAAGTTCTATCGTATACCACTGTTCTAGAACATAATATCATTTTCAGCATGACAATCAAGAAGTCCACAATCTAGAATCCAATGCTTCAGTCCAATCTGTTTACTCAACATCCTCCTGAAAGAGTGTGATCATTGCTACCTACACCTACTTTTACCTCACTCCTTGCATGCATGTCTTTCCTTTTTCACTTGGAAATTCAATTGGCCCGCTCTTATTTTAATTCCTTATAGCCTTTCTTGACTTGTCTCTTATGAATGCTAAACTTCCTTTTTAAACAATAATGATAATTATCTTCAGCACATTTTTTGGTAACTATATCTTATGCATACTGCTATGCATTCTTATCGTCTCTTTTAGTTTGCGGATATCTCTAATATAAGAGTGCCTAATGTAAGTTTTTTTTTTTTTTTTTTTGGCAGTACGTGGGCCTCTCACTGTTGTGGTGTCTCCCGTTGCGGAGCACAGGCTCCGGACCCGCAGGCTCAACGGCCATGGCTCACGGGCCCAGCCGCGGCACGTGGGATCTTCCCGGACCGTGGCATGAACCCATGTCCCCTGTATCGGCAGGTGGACTCTCAACCACTGCGCCACCAGGGAAGCCCTGTAAGTTTCTTGATGGAAGGACTATAATTGTCATTTCTATCATTCTCTCTATGTTACCCAGTGCTGGGCATTGGCCACGGATGATAACCAGTTCTAGTAGATGACAACATTATTACTCCTTAAACAATATTATTTATCCACTGTTGACTTCCCTTCCAATGAAAATATATCTCTCAACAGTAATAAAGCTCTATTTCTTCCCTGCTACCAGCCTCCTAATTCCTGTGTAATCTTGACATGTAGGCAAGGCGGCTCCTCTCACTATCAAGTCTCTTGGAAAACCTTTGCCAAACACATCCCCAACAACTCAAAAGGTACACCTCCATCTCCCCCACGGTAAATTCCTGCATTGCGCCCCTGATCATGACAGCACTGGTGGTCGAAACTGTCCACTGACTGTGTCATGCCTAATTACTCATGTATTGTCTCTAGAGTTGAATAATGCACATTATTAATGAGTTAGTATGCCTTTCATATCTAATTTCCCAAGTTAAATTTATATCTGTTGTTATTGGCCACATGTCATAGGTTGATACATGCCATATGTGATATTTTCAGAAATTAGATGTTGGTTTTTGTTAGATGTTGGTTTTAAAAGAACTGGTAGACTTACTCCACGTCTCTACAATTGAAGTCCCCATGTCCCCAGCAATTTTATCAGAGTTGCCATTAATGAAGCCTGACTCTCCTTTACCATCCTAGCAGAGAAGCCAAGGACTAACTACTCTGAAAGGCTCAAGATGTACTCTCTTCGGACTCTCTCCATTTGAGTAAGAGACCCATCGTGTTGGGCAGCTGATTACTGTAATGTGGTTTGTGTCACGATACTTAATTCTTGACGATGCTGTGACATTGATGAGAAAAAGAAAGGAAACATGAGCTGCTATTGTCTCTGTCAGCTATTGTTCTATCTCTGCACCGAAGAAACATGCACTCCACTAAGTTCTCTTAGAGATACAATCAAGATAGCTAATTCTAGTTGAAGCCCTGTTTCCAAATATTTATGAGACGAGCAAATCATTTCCCCTCTTGCATCTTTGATGTTGGCTTGGAGGCTGCATACGATCCTCTGAAATTCCAATTAAAACAGTAAAAGGGGACTTCCCTGGTGGCGCAGTGGTTGAGAGTCCGCCTGCCGATGCAGGGGACACGGGTTCGTGCCCTGGTCTGGGAGGATCCCACATGCCGCGGAGCGGCTGGGCCCGTGAGCCGTGGCCGCTGAGCCTGCGCATCCGGAGCCTGTGCTCCGCAACGGGAGAGGCCACAACAGTGAGAGTCCCGCGTACCGCAAAAAAAAAAAAAAAACAAAAAAAACAGTAAAAGGAGCAGTGGAGGAAATTTAAGTGTTTTCTAATGACAAAAATAATTCACGTGTTTTCCTTATTGATAACTGATGAATAGAGATTGGCTGAAACTAAAATAAAGAACTATATATTTTTGTATGATTTTAAAAATTATCTTTTTTATAGAATTGGTGGTAAGTTATCCTGAATCAGTCCAGTAACAGTGTTTGCTATCCTTGTCTGTCAAGGAAAAGTCTTCCTTACACACCTAAAATGTATTGTTTTATTTGACTAGGCACTGTTATCTCTCACATTTAAAAAATTACATTACTCTTGAACACAAATGTCCGGGAAAGAGCAGACATCAGACCCGTATTTCTTGGCATTTGCCTGCTGTCTGGCCTCCTAGTGTGATTAGTAGAATCGTGTTTTTAAAGATGCTGTCTTAATTGTCTTCTCATTTCTACTTTACCTTGAATTGATTCATCAGCATTTGACCATAACTATCAATTGCAACAGTTTTTTCTTTTTTTTTTTGGTTTGGTCTTTGATATCATGATTTTTACATCTTAAAAATGTATTTTAAATTATTATTCCCTGGGAAATAAAAAGACTATTTTTGTTATTTATCTTTGTTTTGTTTCCAGAGGGGCCATTTATTTGTGATCAGTATGTTAGGTTTTTTTTTCTAGATGTTCTACTTTTCACCCTTTATGGTATTCTTATAGGCCCTAGATAACAAGAGAAAATATGCATGAGGTTTTCATTTCTCCTGCGCTAAATATCAACAAAGGATGGGTATATGTATATATCTGTGTATGGAGAATTGTCAGTGCTCCTTTTCTTTGGCCAATATAAGTAAAATGGGTGTAATATCAAGATTGTAGATGTATAGTGTTTATTGAAATGAAACGTTTGTATTAGGCTTGCTATGTAAATGTCTAACGACACTTGGACTATTAGTTCTCTAGTTATAAGAGCCCATGGATTGATTTTATCATGTAAACTAGTTTGTTAGGGTTGCCTTTAATTGGTTTATGTAAATTGTACTTCGGAATATTCCCTTAAAACAATCGATACACTACAAATTGTGACTTATCCTTATTTACATTCTTATTTAGTAAAGTAGTTTCTCTAATGACTGCTTCTAGGCAACATTTTATTAGCCTAGTGTGAGGTACTGAACATACTCAGGAGGGAAAAAGATAGCATTGACTTCAACATGGTCATTAATTCAGGACGTTCCCTTTTAGTTAGTTCAAAATAGGCGGGGGTTGCTAAACCTATTATTTATTCTCCCTGCTTCAATGCACCCATTTAAAATCCCCCAAATTATACAAACACAGAAAACCCGAAACCTCTTTCCTTTTAGAAGTACTACCAGAAGATACTACAAAATGTAAGATGTGTAGTGTTTCTGAGTTTGGGATATTGATTCTAACAAAGAGGTGAAAGGGACAGTTAATTTACTACTATTTTCTAAAAGGTCATTACAAATAATTAAGAAAAAAATTAAAGTGTATTTTTCTAAAAAGATTCCTGTCCTTTTGTCCTTGGCAATGATGCATAGTTATTGAATATGATGTAATACAAATTTCATCTCCACTTGTTAATCTGTGGTATTTAACCAGTGACAGCCTTTGAAAATTGTCAGGGACATAGGTACTATAGGGGTTTAAAATGTTCTTGCCTCTGTGTGTGTGTGTGCTGTGTATGTGTCTGTGTGAAAGCTTTCATGGGTGTAGATAACTCAATTTCCTTGCTGTCTGAAGCTGAAGGAGATGGGAGGGCAATGAAAAGCTTCCTGTTTACCTTGTCCCTTGTTTAGACAGGGCAGCCATAGCAACATGGCAACCATAACCATATAAACACAGTATCTCCTTATCAATGATTCATTCGAGAAACCTCTGAGTTGAGTTTCAAGTCTCCCTTCCTTCAATGCCTAATTCCAGGGCATAAATTGCAGGCTGTATCAGACCAACAGAGTATTACATTGTTCAAGGGAAGTATGGCCTTCCTTTCAAGCCCTCATTGCAGCAGCTTCTTTGCTCTCTTACCAACTCCTGATATTCGATGGCTTCAAATTGTGATCACTAGTTGAGATCATGGTCACTATATAACTTCCCTTATGATATTGTATGTAATAGTATATTTATTTTCCTTCTACTCCCCTAACAAGACCTATCTAGACCTTTGGTGAAAATATAGCTAAATTGAAAATAACTCCTAATTATTATTATTATTTTTTATTATTTTTATTTTTTTCACTGTTGTGGCCTCTCCCGTTGCGGAGCACAGGCTCCGGACGCGCAGGCTCAGCAGCCATGGCTCACGGGCCTAGCCGCTCCGCAGCATGTGGGATCCTCCTGGACCGGGGCACGAACCCGTGTCCCCTGCATCGGCAGGCGGACTCAACCGCTGCGCCACTAGGGAAGCCCACTCCTAATTATTTTAAAGTCATTTTATTTTATCTTTGTTGTTGATGGGGAGCAAGGAATTCAGAATTCATAATATCCTTCAATATATATCTTTATGTCTATCTAGCTAGCTAGCTGTTTAACTTAATTCCATATGAGGAATCATGGGTAATCTGGCAAAGGACTGCTCAACTTAATGTATATGGACGTAGGTAGCACTTTACTGATCTCTGATCACTGAAGAGGACTTTCCCAAGGGACCTTTATTATTAATGAGTGGAGATAATTTGGGAAAGGGGGAAGATTTCCCCGTGATTTTTTCATGACTCAGTCTCCTTTACTAATAAGCATGATGCTATCATCCCACCATGAGTGATTTTTAAGCTGCTTCTTTAGCAGTGGTGATGGATTGGTGTTAATTCTTTCATGATTTCTTTTCCATATGTCTGCCCAAAGTGAGATTTATAATCTTGGTCTCACAATGCATTATTCTAAACAAATGGACCAAATAGACCCTACATTGACTGCAGAAACAAAAAAGGGGGATTTTCCTAACATGTGACTTTATGACCTATACCCACTGCTTTTGCTCTTTTCTGACAATGCTGTATGAAGAGATAAAGAAGAAGACAACAGTTAAAAAAAAGAAAATTATGGGGACATGAAGGATGTCTATTCAAGTATTCAGGAACTATTTATTAAGGGTTTTCAGGCATTTAATATTAGTAGTCATCAGTTCATAAGTTTTTCTTCTCCGGAGACTATAAACTTTTGAAGGCAGGAATTGTATGTCCTATTTATATTTATTTATATTGGTATTTCCAGCACTGAGCACAGTATATAAAACATGGGTGCTTGATGTATTTCAGTTGAGTGAATATTAGTGGGATTAGGCACTGTGAGAATATAATGATTAACTGTGCCTGTCATATACATAACACTTCAGGTTAACATCTGTGATAAAAAGCAAAGGAAAGAAGTGAGAAACTTTATAAGGAAAGAACTGTTAGCACATGGTGTAAGGCTGATGAGTCATTAATTCATGTTAGTTTGATTTCCTCCAGGAAAAGACCCCGAGAAAGGGTTTGAGTATAGAAGGGTATTGATTAGGAGGTGATTCCAGGAAACACTAGAAAAACAGAAGGGAAGGCAGCCATTAAAAGGGTACATTATCATGCAAACTCCCACTGTAGGTAACTTGAAGCTTAATGCCCTAAGGGAATTCAGGGAGACAGACTAGAACAAACACCTCAGAGTTACGCCCCTTCATAGCTAAGGGAACTGGAGTATTTATACACCAACTCTTAGCACTGGGTGGTTGGGAATGCACTTGTGGGACGTTGATTCCCTGGGACTTCTCACTTGCAATCACAGGTAAGAAACACGGGCTCCGAAGCCAGAGATTATTCTTGGCTAAGGAATGCAAGATTGGAATTTGCAAATAGGGTTAGCATGCAGTGTCCAACAGAAAGCAGATTCCATTATAAGTATTAGGTAAGAGATAAATAAAAATATTATTTTTATTTAAATTTATGTGTATTTTTAAATGATCACTACATTGTTTAAACCATAACTACTTTTTCAATTGCTTGGAGCTAACTACTTAATACATGGAACTGTGTAGTATTAATTCTGGTCTCGGTGCCAAAGAAGTATTATGAAACATTAACAGTGTCATGAACCAAGAAAGTTTGAGAACCACTAATCTACCTCTTCTTTTAATATCTGTGTGTGACCTGATGAGAGCAGTTTTTCCATGGGTAACATCTATGGGCTGTATGAGTCTATTAGAACAGACCTACCTTGGTCAGACTAAAGTTATTTGGGATTTCAGAAGCAGGACACATCTCACATGACTATCCACACACTGCATTTCTGTATAAATGGCAGACATATCAAATGTTGATGTGTTCTATGTCTCTGGTAAAAGAATACAATTTTTATGGATTATGTGGCCAATATTTTCTTTATGTTATCTTTGGACCTTGAAACGCCCAGGCCCCTTGACTTCAGAAGAGATTCTCAATCCTTTCTTGGCCTCTTTGCTCAGATTTAATAAGAAACTAGCTCTGGCTTGCAATCTTGCTGATTTTGTCTTTTAAATGGCTTATAAAGAAATATCTATATGCTTATATATGTAATATATCTGTCATGACAAATGTGTAGGTCACTGTGATATGTGTTTTTAGTCCCATTCATTGCTCCAGTCTATATTTCCAACTGTATCTCTCTATTTGTCACATTTAAATTTTTTTACAATTTATAATTGTAAGTCATTAAAATAACTTCTGGAATAGGCAAGAAATATATTAAAAAGCACAGAGATGAATTATAACTAACAGAATAAAAATGAAGACATGACAAATTGATAAAATAATATCATAATCATAATAATCATAGGCATAACATGCCTATCGAATACTTATCACACACAAACCCTAGTGGTCTATACGTATGTGTTGATTTTATCCTAACAGCACCCTGACATGTGTGTTCTATATTATTATCTCATTTGGGGGTTATATCTATCCGGAAGCAAATGCTGCTGGTGCCCGGTTATATTCCTCAGGGCTTTACCATGTAATGCATAGAGTTCTGACTTCTACATGCCACACTCTGCTTGTCTTTGCCCAGCAGCTTTTTTGATAGTTGGAGCCAGGTCTGCCCTCTTGCAAAGCGAAAGGAGAATTAACACAACCTATGACTGCCCTCCTTCACTAATATTTCCTGGGATAATGTTCCAAACCAACTATTTGTGCTCAATCCTTATTTCAAGGTTCTGGAGGAACCCAAACTGAGACATATATCTGTACATTCACTTGTACATCCATGCATACATAATTATAAAACTGCCTTAAATTGGGGAACTAGATAAGATGTATATTTCTGGGACTGAGAAAGTATTGTCTCAGCCTTGCATGGAATTCTTCAGAAGGAGGGAACAGAGAGCAGAATGAACTTTATCTTCAGGAAAGGCACTAGCAATATAGACTCAAATTAGGACAAATAGCCAAATCCATTTTAGTCCTAAGTAGAGAAAACGGAGGAAGAAAGAGGTGACAGCATCTCATGAATTCATGGCTGTACCATACTGCAGTCACACAGCACAGACAGAGGAATAATAAAAACAGCTGCTTACTGATGGGGTGTTTTCCTATCAGTTGGCAAAATGATGTGACGAGACAATTAGTAAATTATTTAAGTCCAGTGTGCTGAGATCTGAGATGCTGGCAGCTATGTTATTGTGAGGGAACGGGTGGCAGGGGCTAGATTGGGTAGTCTATTCACATATACGGGAAACACACCCACACTCCAACTGATCCATATTGAGAGGTGAGAAGTTGTATTGGTCTAGAGAAAGTGGTAAGAGGGTTGTCCTGTTTTTAATCACTACAACATTTTTTTTTTGATGTTATGTCTCTCAGGTTCTGGCGTTTTAAGAATTGCGATTGACAGCAAACTTGAATGAGAATGAGGTTGCCCTCAGGTCCCCAACATATTCTGCTTTGTTTAACCTTATAAGATGCTTAATTTGAGGGTCATTTCACAATTTGCTCTAAAGGTTCCTTTTCCTTTCTGATTAGATTTCTATTTTATTGTAGTTTAGGATATTTTATGGTGGTGGTGGGTGTGTGTGCGTATTTTAAAGTAAGGTACTGATATTATTCAATCTGATTGCTTGAAACTAGGTATGATTTCATCTGGCAGCCTGTTCAGAAGTGAATGGAAGCTGTGTGCTTCTCCACCAGAGTCATTACAGCGCATGCTGTGAGTGTGAATGTTCATTAGCATATTATGGATCTATAATTTCTGCTTAAAAAAAAAAACCCTACGGAAAGCAATTACCCAGCATGATAAGAGCCCTGTTTTAAACTTCAACATCTTCTCCACTTTCCTACTTTTTAGTCTGCCTTCTCCGTATCTCTGAATATTTGTTTTTAACTAAATAGAAAGATTGTATAGTTCAACATCTCTGACAGTGGGTCATTTGTACAGAGCTGGTTCACTGTCAGAGGCAAAATGGGTTAGGTGAAGCTGAGGCAGATTACCTAACAGCTCATTAAATGGCTAAAAAAATGCATGTTGTGGAAAAGTGCAGCTCTTGAAATACGAAGTGACCTCTCACATTTGCTGTGTGACTTTGAGATACTCAGTTAGCCTCTCGGAGCTTTATCTTACTGCCTTTCAATAGGATCGGTAAGGTCTGTCTTGCAGAGTGGCTGTGAACAGAAAAGAAGATAATGTATGGTAAAGAGCTTTAAAAAAGTTCAGAGGTGTACAAATAAAAGTTATTACTATCATTACTTTTTCAGCAGGCGGCAATCTACAAATTGTTTTAATGTGTATTGTTGAATTTGGCTTTCAGAAATGTCCTGTGGAACAGAAAGAGATACCCTCTATTGCACAGATGCGAATACTGAGGCTCTGTGAAGTCAGGAAGCACCAGGCATGCTCAATTTTACAACTTAAGAAACCGAAGAGGAATGGTTGGCTGCTGAATTTGGGATTCAAGTTTAAATTCTCATTTAAAGGTAATTATTTATATATGATAAATAACTACACACAGGTATGTGCACACACACACACATACACAGAGTAGGAGAGATTTCTAAAATGCCTTTCATTTGCGGCCCCACTGTGCCCTTTAAGATCAGATTTCATCTCACACTCAGACCCACCCGAGTCCCTTGAGTTACGCTGTGTGCAATGTTTTTACATGACTTCCCTTAAACAGAGCATTCAGTACAGATTCACTGATCAATGTTCTCTGCGTCTTGTTTCATTTTTTTCTTTGCCCTGGAGATTGCTATTGTGCTGGATGTAGGCATATTCTGGAAACTTCATTTAAAAATGAATAAATGTGTTTAATTGGAAAATAAGAACTGTTATGTTTTCACAGGCACTGGGCAGATACTTCCTTGCTAACCCTTATCCCCAGATCCTTTTTCTTTAATGTCACTCTCTGTAGAATTGCTTGATCAACCAAAGCGTGTCTCCTGATGAAAACAGACTGTTCCTCAAAGAACAAATTAAGGACTTTCAGTCCTGGAGGTAAAACACTGTGAGTTCATCATGCAGTGCTGTAAAATAAATGTGTTATGTGCCTGGCAACTCTGTCACACAATCAACAGGAAGCCTGAAATGCTGAGATGGGCTGATTTGCACATTTTCATGAGGTACTTGCAAATGCAATCAAAATAAGCCAATAGGATTTAGAACTTCTTGCTATGACTCAGCCTCTTAAACTTTGTTAAAAAAATCTCCTAACAAACCATTTATTTCCTACTGAATGAATATGTTGCATTTTTAAAAGCCATTTCAAATTCCAAGTTCTGTTTGGAAGTACCAGTGTACTTTAATAAGAATGAGTTCTGAAAGAGCCTAGTGGTGTAGCGCACAGAGCAGAGGAACTGCAGTCTTTAATCTCTATGATGTCCTTTCTCTTTCTCCCTCTTTTTCTTTGTCATTTTCCCCACCCTTCTGTCTTCTGCCTTTTCTCTCCTTTATTGTCTTTTAGTCTCCAGTTCAAACTTTGTTCATGGTGAATAAATGCTTATGGAAAAAATTTAGAGTAGGATAAGTAGTGATTTCTTGGTAAATCATTTTTATTTCTTCAACAAATACTTTGTTCAGCACCAGCTGTGTGCTAAGCATTGTTACACATAAACATAATTTTCAGTAAAGCATAGTCCTTTAAAGGAACTATTTAAGCGACTGTCTCCCAGATAAAGCTCTGCTACTGTGGGTAAAAGGCACACCAAAAATCCATCGCCCACACTTTTCACCAAATTCTGTATGCCCATGTAAATGGTGAGGACCCACCCTTGTAAGTTTAAAGAATTTAGAGTGGCTGGATGAAGAGATGGACATCTATATCAAGTTCACTCTTTTATGAAATAGGAATCAGAGGATTTAAGAATTGATGATTAATGTATCTGAATTGCAGTTAACATATTCACAATTTTACACCTCAATTTAGGTGTAATTCATGAAGTGGTCTATCTAGACTTTTTATACAGTGTAGATGTGCTATTGTGTTGTGAATCAGTGTTGCATACGAAAATCTTACATGCTTTGCTTGTTTGCTGGGAATGCTTGGACGTCGTACACTGTGAACCTCAGCTACAACATTGAAAAGATAGATGCTATTTCTCCTTGTAAGTCAGCTCATGATCAAGAAATATCGTCTGTGTTCTTCCAGGTGTTTCTATCACTTGGCATCCTGAATGAAATCCCTGGGAGTCCTATGCTATAAACTCATCTACCAGAGACCAATCTGAAAAAATAAGCTCTTATTATAGACTAGGTCTTAGAATAAAGTAATTAATTCATAAATGAATTTACATGTTCAATTGTGTTATGGGTTGAATTGTGACTTTATTTGGAAATAGAGCCTTTGTAGATGTAATTAGTGAACATGAGGTCATACCGGTGTAGGGGTGGCCTTTAATCCAATAGGACTGGTATTCTTATTAAAAGGGGAAATTTGGACACAGGGACAGACACTCAAATGGAGAGAAAGCCAAATGAAGACTGGAGTCATGCTGCCACAAGATAGGGAACCGTCGGAAGTCAGAAGAGAAGCCGGGAGCAAGTCCTGCCTGGAGCCTTCTGAGGGAGCATGGCCCTGTGAACACAGTGATCTTGGACTTCCATCTCCAGGATTACAATACATTGTTGTTCTTTAAGCCATTTACTTTGTGGTACTTTGTTATGGCAGCCCTAGGAAACTTATACAGTTAGTATTTGAGTTACCTATTTTGTTAAATGATAAAGACAAAATAATATAGTGAAAAGTTTGCAGTACCTTTCACCAACTGTCAAATCAAGAAATGTCTGTTTCTGTATCCTCTCAGAAGCACTGCTAGAAACAGGAGTGAGATAAGGATGTGAACCTGCTAACTGAGGAGTAAATCAGGTGCTAACATTGGATGTCTTGAGGGAAATTGATAATTTATCCACAGTAGATGAAAAACAATAAAAAATATTCACTGTGGGCCTATTAAGTCAGAAACCAAAATCCCTCAGCCAAGTTTATGAATATCCCCAGAATCCTTGAGTGTTCTAATCTCCCTTTATGCTGCAGAGGTAGCTATAAGATAAGTAAAATCTGAAACACACAGGTCCTTATTGATTATGCATCAACAGAGGCTGGAAGATTTTATTTGTTCTCCCAAGTGGATTGTGAGAGCCTCTTTCTAACAACATGCCGGTGCACAGCTAAATGAATCAACCTTTTAAAAAAGGTGACAATACAGAAAAGAGATGCAGTGCCACATTTAAGGGTCTGAGGACACATCTCTGAAAGTGAAATACAACAAAAACCTGGGCTGCCAACATCCTCCACTGGGCAGGGAAACGATGCAAGCGACTACAGGGTCTTAAGAGAAGATAATACAGAATGAAACAGAGCAAAACAGAAAAATAAGGTGGAAATTTAATGAACGACATTAATAAAAGTATGGCTAGGTGAGAAAATCTGACATTTCCGGATTTTAGCTACAGTACCAAATTGACCTTGAAACTTGTATGTATAAGATCAATGCAAAAATAATGCCTTTAATCTTAAATGTGTGGGTTGCTTTTTAAAGCACTTAATATATATCATTTCATATTTACACATACCTTTTAAATTTTAGTCTCTTATTATTTTGCAGAGGCAACCTGAAGCCTAGAGAAGTTTAATGTAATTCGTAGGGCCAAACAGCTAACTAGCTGGAGGTTAAATATGACCCCAAAACCGGTGCTCTGTACTATAGCTCTGAAGCAACAGAATGTCCCTTTCAAGACTGACCATTTATCAGTGAAAAAAAAAAAGACATTTTAGTATCTGTCGTAATTTCCATAGCTCAAACTGATAAATCTCTGTAACAGTGATGTACTTAAGAATTTACATATTTCCACCTAAAATCACCTAAGGGTCGAAAGGCTTGATCTCCACCTGATGTAGAACATCTGTATTAACATTGTTACTCCTTACCACTGAAGAAACAGGACAATTCTCCAATCTATAGGAGTTAGTGACCAGGAAGAGTGCTTTGAAAACATCGTCCTGTGATGCCGTCTCTACAGGTAAGAGCTGTGGCTTTCCTGTCTCCATAGGAGTAAGGAAAGCAAGGTCTAGAGATTAGATGCTATGAATCATCTCTTATGTATATCTGATGAAGCTTTATTTTTTGGTTGCCAAAAACTAAATGGTCTTACTGGGGGAAGGCCTGCCAAGTTGGACACCTGTCATAGTTTTGCTTTCCTTGGTATTATTAGACATGGTGCTATAACCAATCTGTTTCAACAGTGCCTGCAGCACACCATTTCTGCCAAAATCCCTGGTCTTAAAGAACTGTGCATAGCTTTACTTGTCCTTGTTCTAAGCGGGGGAATCCCCCTTTAAACAACTAGGAAGCTGCAGTTTGCATTTTAAATTGATTCTTTAACTTTTAAAATGTGTCTTCTCAAATGCCCTCAAAAGAAGCAGAACTGAAAGCATAGGTGAAATCCAAACATATGTGCAGAGACAGGAAGTTAGAAAGTAAAGGAAGTTGACAAGTTAGAAAGTCAATGGCTGCACTTTGGCCGTTCACGGGTCACCTTTAAGATGTTTGCTATATCTGCACACCACAAGGATTGCCGTTGACTGCCTATTTTCTTCAAATCAATTACTTAGTTTCTCTCAACATCCTAGACAACAATATCTTTAAAATTCATAGGTTTTTATATACAAGTTATAGATGTTAAATATATTTCTATTAAAATAAAAGAGTATTCAACTTTGTACCACTTAATGTCATTTGCATTGCAGTTTTAATGTACTCACCGGGGACTGTGTGGGCTAAAGCTGCCAACAAAGTAATTGCTAGTTTTCTCCTCATCCCTAGTCCCTCACCCCACACCACAGCCTCAGTTGGAAAACAAGTTAAAATAAGAGCTCTTCCAGAACTCAGATCTTAGGCTGTGAGTCAGTTCACCCACCCTCCCTCCTGTTGGGCTTATATGGAGATGTTATAGGTCAACCCTGAGTAAATTTTTCTTCCATTAGGATCACCTTTTCTTCCCAAGCTTCCTCAGTCATTCTTTCAAATAGAATTATGGTGGGTAGACTCTGTTCAACTAAGGCATTGGTTATCTCCAGTCAGAGGATAAACAGAATAGAGTTTTCTACTATTATTACTTCTCCATAAAGGCACATCTGTATGGATCCTTTCCTTGGTAGTATCTTAAATGGGTTTTACTTTTTACTTTTCTCCTCTTTTGGGTCACATCGTTTCCTTAGAATTGTTCTAGTTTTTAACAACTAGTAACTAACAGGAGGTTGCAAGTAACTAGTAGTCTATAGGTCTATATATATATATATATATTTTTTTTTTTTTTTTTTTTTTTTTGCGGTACGCGGGCCTCTCACTGTTGTGGCCTCTCCCGTTGCGGAGCACAGGTTCCAGACGCGCAGGCTCAGCGGCCATGGCTCACGGGCCCAGCCGCTCCGCGGCATGTGGGATCTTCCCGGACCGGGGCACGAACCCGTGTCCCCTGCATCAGCAGGCAGACCCTCAACCACTGTGCCACCAGGGAAGCCCATATAGGTATATTTTATTTAGTTGGTATTATCATGGCTCGGTGCTTAAACAAACAAACACGTGGTGAGAATTTTTGTATTTATCCCATAGTTTTAGGGAGAAATTCCAGGAGCTTTAGAATGAAAGGAAATTCTAATAACATTTAGCCAAGTTCCTCACTTGTTTTACAAATGAGGAGCAGATGTTTTACAGAAACTAAACCCAGAGAGACGCAAGAATGTGCCCATTTTATATAAACAGCTCTTTCATGATTGGGTGAAAATCCCGGGTGAACTGACTCACAGCCTAAGATTCCCTCCATTATGAGATGTGGTCTCTCCAGATCCTTGAGATGACTATACATCTCATTTTCATAATAAATGCTTAAATCACACGCATGTGCGGAAAACCTTCTCAAACTTAGTGCTCTTGAGATTGAGAAATCACACGGGATGCATACAGAACCTTGCCGTAATGTAGAATCCAAAAAATATCTTGTCAGCATAATCAGAAGGAAAATATGCGTGGTGGGAAGTTACAGAATATAGAAAGAAGGAGGGAAGCCTTTCAGTCCATATTAAAACATTCAACTTTTTCCTTTTTTCCCTTTCTCCCTTTTTCCTAGTAAATCAGAGTCCCAGCTACGATGCATTAAGCCGTGGCCTAATCAGCAGTGAGAGATGGTCTGAGGTCTGCTTCAGTGAGTGAGAAGCTGGCACTAAAGGCATTTAAGCATTTTCCAGCCATTTCACCCGGTTGATTATAATGATTGTTGATTGTAATGATTTTTGAGCCATTCTATATTATGGGAAATGTTAAAATCTGTATTGTCTGAGAGCTCACACGTTTGAAAAGAAAAACAGTGTAGGGGATGTGCAAGTGGAGAAGCAACCACTAGTTGTGGACAGTAGCTAATCTAATAGCTGCATTTTTTTCTTTGATAGATTGAAGTGGCTCTTTATCAATGCTAACAACTCCCCACTGCTCTGGCCTCCCCTCCTTTTCTTTCCCTACATCATCACTTCATGTTGATTATTTCGACTACAGGGTTTTACTTGTGAAGTGCTTTGCCATTTGTACTAGCAGAAAGGTCACCATTTGCAATACTTTCAAAGTAGAACATCGCCTTATTGGTGTCATGCAAATTATTTTTCACTCACACTGTAAAAGGTAGGAGCTGTCAAAACATATGGTAGGTAGCCACAGGAAAAAAACAAAACAAAACAAAATCTTATATCTGTCTTCCTGTAGGTATATATATATCTGAAACAAAGTTTCTTGAAATAGCACCCTTCCCTTGGAAAATACAAAGACGTTATATTTTCTATTTCATGTTTCTATTCTTTTCTGTTTTGGTTTGTTCTATTCCACTTAAAATGTTTCTAATATGTTATTGATTTCATGACTCAATAAGGGTCTTAACTCTTATTTTCTAAAACATTGATGTAGGCGTGCATACCTGACTGCCCTCTAGACCACACCATAAAATTGTTGTTTGACCAATATTACTTAGATTGGACTTGGAGTTCTATGAGTTCTCCTTGTACTTGCATACTTTAAAATATTATAATAGATTTACTTCTGGATTTGGTAAGCATCACTGTTTCTAGAATTGTACCTTATTTCTTTCATTTTTTTGTTTCTTCATTCTCACATTTTCCCATATGCATTTAATTCTTAAACATGTTTTTTTAATTTTCAGCTAATGTGAAATCATTTTAGTTGTTTTGCATAGCTCAATTCTAAGCACCTAGACATTCTTGATAATAATGATAAGGATTCAGCAAAAGCTATTTTGGTTTTGTTATATATGCCTCTGCTAAGTTAACACTATCTATCTCATCCTTCTAAAAATATTTTAAAATTTTTGATTTGTACACACACACATGTAGATTGTATATAAACATGTATATATTTGTGTTTGTTATATATTTCACAATAAAATTCAGCAAATTTCATTTAACAAATAATTTGATAAAATTAACAAAATAATCCAGTTTTTAAAAACACATACAATATGAAAAATGAGATCATCCTAGGAGAGACGATAAACCCAGGAAATGGTTTAATGTGCACAAAGTGTATGATATACATCAGTATATTTGCTTCAGGGAAACAGCAATAGTGGGTCTAAAGCCTTTTTTATAGCCAATGGGAAGTTAGGGACATGATTTACTTGCTTGTTTTTCTTTCTTTCTTTGGGGGGTCATGGTTCTGACTTTTACTTTTCTGTTATAGTAAGCTCTTACTTTCTTATACTTTCTTATATTAGTGCTCCACATCCACTCCCTTGGTGGATCAGTAAATAGAAGTATTCGAATAGGACATGTCACTGATGTTTATTTATGTATGTACAAAAGGAATCTTACATACATACATATGTATCTATCTATATATGTATACACACACACATATCGATATGTGTATGTATGTATCTATCTATGTGTATGTATCTAAACTCTCTCAGACTCATCCAGCCCTTGCCTACCTCACCAACTCATATTGATTTTGTCTACTTCTTCTGTAAAAGATTCTAATGGGTTTTAAAGTATATGTATTCAATCATGGGGAAAAGAACACCATCAAACTCACCCTTCACCAACTTGTAAAGAGCATGGTCTTGAAGGAATGGGAATCTGTAAGCTCATTGCTAGGATATAATTAGGATTCAGGCATTTCTGGGATTCATTCACATGGGTCTGGAAATAGCTGAGAGCTTGGTAAATTAAGTTGGCCAAAGCAACCATTTTCATGTGATAAGTCCCCTGGGGGCAATAAAAGGGATTGGGGAGGTGGGAGGAAAAGGTTTGCACTGCTTTCATGGTGGGTAAGAAAACCAGCATGGTTCTAGGTCAGAAGTTGGTACTATGCCATCACCTTCACACGATTTGTGCCTAAGCCCTGAGGAGAGAAGGGGATGCAGGCAGAAATAGAAGGAAAGAACTAATCCCAGAAAGGGAAGACCTTGGAAGCACAAGAAGTATAGTTTTAGTCACAGAGGACAAAACGCATCACAGGAAAGGACAGAGTAGTAACTTCTCTTCTGTATGAAATATCTTGTGACTCCAGGCACTCAGGGTTGTAGGGGATGTGATTCTACTTCGGTTCCTCAATGGTTAAGTTCTGGAGCACTGAGAGAGTCCCACATATCTCACAAACAGGGTTGATGGCTGACCTCAGATGGCTTTAGAGGGAGCTGATATGAAGGAGGGGATTAGCCTGGGGCAGAAAAGCTCAAGTGCATAATTTTTGAGAATGCAAAGAGAAATTCGGGGAATGGGACTTGTAAGGGCTGGAGGTCTATCCTTATGCGGGTAAGTACATCTGCCAAGGAGGCGTGTAATTTTTTAGTCTATGTGAACCCATTAGGACCTACAAGCTGTAGAGAGCTGGGCAAACTTTGGACATACGTAAAAGATTTGCCATGAATATGTGGCGGTGAGAGGAGACAGGTAGGATTACGAGTGTGTCCTCTGGCCAGTAGTACACAGTCCTGTGATCACTCAGTATATGAGGGTTTAGAGAATGCAAACTCTTCCCCAGTAGAAGTCGTACATGGAATGTAAAAAAACAGAGCCGCCTTGTTGAGCCCTGTCTGCCAGATGCTTCCTCACCTTCTGTGGGAATCACTGACTTTAGTCTCTAACTGAAGAGCCACAGAACTCTTCAGGTTCTGGGAAACTCAGACTTCAAACTGAAACTGCTGATTCCTTCAACTGAAAGAAAACTGAGGCACCTAGGTGCAAATAAGTCAAAGCTACCCATAGAGGGAGTGGCAGAAATGAGGCCATCCAATATTTACCCATTAGGTAGTTTCTGGTACCAATTCCAAGTGTGAGGGGAGAAGGGGATTCCCCACACCGCCAACAAGCACCAGCTGGAGGCCAGCATGAATTCCCCAAGAGTTCAACCAAATTCTGACACTATCTACCCAGGGACAGCATAGGGTTCCACAGGTTAAGGGATCAGTCCCACAAGACTGTCCCTCCTCCTTGCCACACACACTTCAGACACCAGTCACAAGCCCAGGTTGTTAACTGTACTTCTGATCTACTGCTTATACATCCGAGGTTCCCATGACCTCCTCCCTGGGTTCAATTAATTTGCTAAAGTGGCTCACAGAACTCAGAGAAATATTTTACTTATAGGTTACAGGTTTATTATAAGAGGATATAATTCAGTAAGAAATGCAGATGGAAGAAATGCATAAGGAGACGTATGCGGAAAGGGTGCAGCAGTTCCAAGTCGTCTCCAGGTGCGACACTCTCCCCAAATCTCAACGTGTTCAACAACCTGGAAGCTCTCTGAACGCAGTCCTTCCAGGTTTTTTATAGGAGCTTCATTAAATAAACATAAACATGATTGAGTAAATAATTGATTGAGTAAATAATTGGCTACTGGAGATTCATTCAACCTGTAGGCCCTGTCCCCTCTGGAGATCCGGGGTGGTACTGAAAGTTCCAACCCTCTAATCTCAGGGCTGGCTCGCCCCTAATCTTTAGGTGGGGTCCAAAAGTCACCTCATTAACATAATAAAAGAGACTCCCCCCACCTCCCCCATCACTTAGGAAATTCCAAGGAGTTCTGTGCCAGGAATGGGGACGAAAAGCAAATCTATATATTTCTTATCAGAAATCACAATATCACATGTACACTGAGAGTTGCCATGTGGAATGAATGAGAAAATAGTATATATTATTCCTGTTCTGCTTTCTGATGTTCATGTAGTCTGTGATCAAATTCCTATTGATCCTACATTTCACATGTAACCATCAAAAGAATATGAAGAATATTAGATGTGACCAGAGAGAGCAAAGCCCAGGACGAAAGACTTTGTTAGAGAGTGACAGTATGTCCTCTCCTCTCTGGGATCAGGGCCAGATGGTGGCCGCAGGGAAAAGAGCAGAGCAGAAGCTCATGAGAGGGTTGGAAAGGGAGAAGCAACTGCTGAGCACTGGTGCTGTGGTCAGTACTCCTGGGCTCACCTGTTTCTCTACCTGGAAGCCTTTTACTTATCTAGGGCATCAAGCCTATTTTGCTCTCCTCTCTTTTTTCTCTTTCCACTCTCTTTATCTACCTCAACACTTTTTTCCTATTTCCTCTCACTCCCCAACCTTTTCTGATCTCTCTCTTCCTTTATATCCTGTGATTTTCCTTTTCCATCTCCCTCCTTCTGGACTCTGTTTTTCTTGTCTTCCTTTCTCTCACTGCCAAATGGCTTTTCCCAAAGCTTACGCTAATTTATACTTATGCCAGCATTTATAAGCATATACCTGTTTCCTTATACTCTCATAAAAACTAGGCATTATCAAAAAATGTTTACTCTTTTTCCAGTATGTGGGGATAAATAATCTTTCATGTATTAAAATGTATTCAGTGTATTCAAATTTTTGAGAAGGGACATCATATACCAAAGAGGGATGACAGCTGTACGTCTGTACTCGGTGCTTTTCATTATTATCACTTCATAACAATACCAGAAAGACTCTCTCTTCTATATAAATGAGAAATGAGGCTCTAAGAGATTAAACAACTTTCCTACAAAACACACCACTGGTAAAGTGCAAGTCTGTGATCAAATGGCATGGATTTATTTTATGAAAACTAGGTGCAGCATGTTTTGTTAGGGACAGATCATGCAAATAAGCCCCAGGGTAGCATTTAAGGAACATGGAGGGGTACATCTTTATATAATTATCCAACATGGTGATTTATTCCACATACATTAAAATGCCACTTCCTATGAACAAGGCATTGCTGGTACATAGAAAACAAATGACTTTTTTCTCTCAAAAAGCCTACAATATATTAGAGAAGATAAGTGATAAATATAAGTAATTATAACCCAAGTTAGTATGTCATAAAACAAAGCGAGGGGAGTGGAAGGATAACAGCTGCTCAAGAAAGAGGATTTCTCCGTTTGAGGTCTTGAGGGTGGATTAGATCCAAAACATGCAGGAGGTGGGATATGGCCACACCTAGATGTATAAAGGAGGAATGCAAATAAGTTTTGTTAATATCGAGGAACTGCGCAGCTAGGGTGTTACAGGGTTATAAATTTGCATTTTGCAAGTGTTTCAGACACTGGGGATGATTGGAAGTGTAAAGACGAAGATGTGCATGGTGGGCCAACTCCTTGCATGTTGGGAGAAAGTCCTGGAGGTTGGTAGACAGAGAGATGGGGTTAAAGAAGAAAGAAGAAGAAATAGGGAAGTTTCTATTTCTCTACTTCTTTTTTTTTTTGCAGTAGGCGGGCCTCTCACTGCTGTGGCCTCCCCTGTTGCGAAGCACAGGCTCCGGACGCGCCGGCTCAGCGGCCATGGTCCACGGGCCCAGCCGCTCCGTGGCACGCGGGATCCTCCCGGACCGGGGCACGAACCCGCATCCCCCGCATCGGCAGGTGGACTCCCAACCACTGCGCCACCAGGGAAGCCCTATTTGTCTACTTCTTGATGCTAATAGCTTTGAGGGCAGTAAACACTAAATTGTTTTTATGGCATGTGTACAATATCTGAATTAATTCATGTGTATGTTAGCTAGCAAATTGTTGTGTACTCTCCAGCGAGTCGATGTGCATGGATTGATTTGAAAAAGGGAATGTAGAAGAGAAGAAATTAGTATGAGGGCACTGAGATGGAAGATCACTTGACAGCACTTTCAAAAAGATACGGCTCCAAGGAAGCAGGTGAATGAGACAGTGACATTTATGCCATTGCTATTGTTGTTATTAGTGTGCCCCACTTATATAATTGTGAACCTTGGGTTCCATGAGTAAAAGTTAATTAAGAGAGTAGATCTTGCATATTGAGAATGTGCAGATAAAACAGAGTAAATCCACCTAGGCTGGGTCAACAAAAATGGCTAATATTACAAGCACTGCTAGCAGCTAACATGTATTAGAAACATATTATGTGGCAGGCACTGTTCTAAGTGCTTTGTATGCATTAACTCATTTAATCCTCATAGCAGCTGTAGGAGGTTTTCAGGTAAGGAAACCAAAGGAAGGCCACATAAGACAGGCTGTCTGGCTCCAGGGCCCATACTTTTAGTCACAATGAAAATTGAAATGATTAATTCTTTTCTTTTACCTTTCTAGGTTCTTCTGGCTGATCTAAGAATTAAATTGACATGAGAAAGATTCACAAGAGATCAGATTTAATTTCATATGTACAGGAATCTCATATACATGAGAGGGTCAGAGACCCACACACATGAGAGCTTCAAAGACAAAGGTAAAATGAGGTCTATATGCCATCGTGAGCTAAGGAATGGAGTAGGGGCCTGGGGCTTCCAAGGACAGGAGGGTCATTCACAGGATGATAAGAAGAGCAGATGTTTGGTAATTAGCTGTTCACCCTGCCATATAGATGGGGTCACTTAGATTAAAAAATTATCTCTGGAAATAACTCTTTTTCTGAGAAAAATCCCCAGTTTAAATTTTTTCTAAGTAGTTAAAGGAGGGGCAGCAGTTTTTCTTGAGTTCACTGGGTCTCCATTGCCTTTAGCTCAAAATAATCCACATGCCAAAGTGGTGCATCTTGGGGAGGCCTGTTCTGATTGCCCACAGTATCATAATGGCAGAAGTAAAGACATTTCCTGAAGTGAGTGAGGGAAAATCAATGGGCAGTTATTAATACTGAGGTACATTTGATTCATACTCTGGTTAAAGTCGCAATAAAATAAAATATAAAATTGTAAGAAAAGACATCAGGTCAAAGTCAGAAAAGCATAATTCAAGAAAAAACGATTTCATACAAACATAGCCACAAGCCAATAAGTACACCAGGCAGAGAAGAATGTAAGGGATGAAGCCCAAAATATTGTTTCTGTAATTATCTATGCCAGGGATAGCAAAACGTGTTTTAATTTCCCAGGACAACTCTGACTGATTGTGGGGCTGGAGAGGAGCTCTGTTGAGAAGGATTCTGAGACTCAACAGGAATGCAAGCAGTAATTAATTAGTCATGTCTTCATGGTTGGGGAAGGCAGATAATCAGCATATATACCAAGTAACTGCCACTCCTGATCTGGGGAAATACGAAGGAGGAAGTTCCAGGCTAGACCGAAAACTTCTTTTAAAAAGTAATTAGGGGCTTCCCTGGTGGCGCAGTGGTTGAGAGTCCGCCTGCCGATGCAGGGGACGCGGGTTCGTGCCCCGGTCCGGGAAGATCCCACAGTGCCGCAGAGCGGCTGGGGCTGTGAGCCATGGCCGCTGAGCCTGTGCGTCCGGAGCGTGTGCTCCGCAACGGGAGAGGCCACAACAGTGAGAGGCCCGCGAACTGCAAAAAGAAAAAAAAAAAAGTAATTAGTTAGCATCCATGTGCACAATACTGCACGTGAAAAAATGACTAATTTTCACAGATGTAGAGAACAAACATACGATTACCAAGGGGGAAAGGGGAGGGGGGTGGGATGAAATGGGAGATTGGGACTGACATATATACACTACTCTGTATAAAATAGATAACTAATGAGAACCTACTGTATATAGCACAGGGAACTCTACTCGGTGCTCTGTGGTGACCTAAATGGGAAGGAAATCCAAAAGAGGGGATATATGTATATGTATGGCTGATTCACTTTGCTGTACAGCAGAAACTGACACAGCAATGTAAAGCAACTACACTCCAATTTTAAAAAAAAAGACTAAGGTTTTTTGGAGTATAATTGCTTGTAGAAAGTATTATGTATAATATAGGATCAGAAAAGAATACCTTAGTCGATGTTCAAAATGGAAGGGATATTAAAATGTAACAATCCCATTGTCTCTGTGAATTTAGAAATTGATCTGTCATCTGAATTCAACCATATTGAATTCCTATTTTCATGAGTATTTAGAATGGGTGCTAAACTCTCCCGCTGGGTGATAAAGGAACCCAGGAACTGGTAAGATTCCAGCTCACAGTGTATGTCACTGGCCCAAGAGATGGAGAGAGTCCTTGATATGGTCCCTTTGTTTCAATCTATACTCATACCTTTTTCATGCTATCAGGGAACACTTTATTTAGGAGGTTGAGAGAACACTGAGGCAAAACAAAAGGCACTATTTCTTCACTTTATTCAGCCCTCAGAGAGGACTCAGCCCTAGTAAGTCCCTTTACTGGCCATACATAACCCTCCTCTTTTTAGCATCAGCTGACAATACTTATGTAGAGAGCAGTGAAGTATCATGTTATTCAACAGTGAAGATAACTCAGTAGAGATAATAGGGCCTGATTATATTTTGTTTGTCCTTCTATGCTGACTGTGAAAAGTGTAACGCTTGAAGAGGTAAAATTATCAGAAGAGCAACGTGCCTCTCTCTCCTCTTAGAACATGTGTGGGAGGATCCTGTGGACTCTCATGTTTCATCAGTATCCTCTTCAGAATTGTTCTATAGCATGAGTCATCATGGGTATGAGTTTTTGGTGGATCAGTTTATGAATTCTTTTGCTGCTGAGAAACCAGCTTACATAGGTTTGCCTTGTACTAAATACTCAACATGTATTTGCTGAATTGAATTGAATATATCCTTTATACTTTCATACACGTTACCAATACCAAGCTCCTGTGGCCTATGGAACATGAATGGTGTTACACAGAAAGTGTCATGACACAACTATGATGGAAGATCAGTTTTTATTTTAGATTTCAAACAGGAAGAGTTTTGTTGCCTCCAAAGATCATCATGACCCTCTCACATACCAAAGTAAAACAGAAACAACACAAGTCACTACAGAGAATACAGGTTTTGCATGACTACATAGACATTCCCAACATTAACAAAAACAGGCTCAAAATTAAAGATTGTCCTTTCAGGAAGTTTTCAAGTGAAAACTAAGACTGAGTAAGAGTCCTGCAGCAGGAACCATACATACAGGCACAAAGAGATGGTGTGGGACCAGAACAGAGGGCCTCAGAACAGCTGCCAGGGAAGATTGAGAAAAAGGCCATCTATGTAAGACCAGAAACCATAAAACTCCTAGAGGAAAACATAGGCAGAACACTCTTTGACAAATCCTGGCAGTATTTTTTGATTCTGTCTCCTAAAGCAAAGGAAATAAAAGCAAAAATAAACAAATGGGACTTAATTAAAAACTTTTGCACAACAAAGGAAACCATCAACAAAATGAAGAGATCACCCACAGAATGGGAGTATAATTTGCAAATTATATGACCTATAAGGGGTCGATATCCAAAATATATAAACAGCTCATACAAATCAACATAAAACAAACAACCTACCCAATTAAAAAAATGGGCACAAGAACTAAATAGACGTTTTTCCAAACAGGAAATGCAGATGGCCAACAGGCACATGAAAAGATGCTCAGCATCACTAATCATCAGGGAAATGCAAATCAAAACTACAAGGAGATGTCACCTCACACCTGTCAGAACGGCTATCTTCAAAAAGAACACAAATAATAAATGTTGGTAAGGATGTGAAGAAAAGAGAATCCTTGTACACTGTTGGTGGGAATGTAAATTGGTGCAGTCACTGTGGAAAACAGTATGGAGGTTTCTCAAAAAAACTAAAAATAGAACTACCATATGACCATTCCACTCCTGGATATATATCCAAAAGAAACAAAAACACTAATTTGAAAAGGTATATGCACCCCAATGTTCATAGCAGCATTAGTTACAATTGCCAAGATATGGAAGCAATCTGTCCATAAACAGATGAATGGATAAAGCACTTGTGGTATATATGTGTATATGTGTGTGTGTGTATATACACACACATATATGTACACATATATATGTGTATATATGTATGTGTGTGTATATATATATATAATGGAATACTACTCAGCCATTGAAAAGAATGAAATTTTGCCATTTACAACAATGTGGATGGACTTGGAGGGTATTATGCTAAGTGAAATAAGTCAGAGGAAGATAAATACTGTATGATATCACTTATATGTAGAATCTAAAAAAATACAACAAACTAGTGAATATAAAAAAAAGAAGCAGACTTACAGATATAGAGAAAAAATTAATGATTACTAGTGGGGAGAGGGAAGGGGGAAGGGGCAATGTAGGGATAGGGGATTAAGAGGTACAAACTATTCTGTATAAAATAAGCTACAAGGAAATATTATACAATACAAGGAATATAGCCAATATTTTATAATAACTATAGAGTATAAACTTTAAAAATTGTGAACCACTGTATTATATAACTGTAACATATAATATTGTACATCAACTATACTTCAATAAAGAAAGACAAAGTCCATCTAGCCACACTGCTTAAGGATTACCATCAATTCCTCTGGAGGAGAGGTACAAGGATTACACACAACACAAGACAATATCTCTTAAAGTATTGTCTTCAGATATGTACAGTAAAGTATATAAAATTAAAAAAACAGAAACCAGATGGAGACCCAGCTCACGGGTCTACATAGCTCATGCAAATTTAAATTAAGCTGGTCTTGAATAGTTTTGAATGTTGCGAACAGAGATTTTTTTATCTGGTTTGGCTCTGAGGCTTTGCATTTTTTAAAGAATTGTGAACAAAGTTAAGGCTAAGTGATATGTCATATAAAAACACAAATCACAAAGCACGTAAAAAAATACACACACACACACACACACAAATTTCTAGTAGGTTACAGTGAATATAACACAATGAAATGCCTACCATTAATTTTGCAGTAAGGTCAAGACAATGTTGTTATCTGCAATAAAGGAAGGCAAACAGAGATTCTTGACACAGTCAGAATTAAGCACTAATAATGTCTCCTTTTTATGTCTTAATTGGGTGTGATTTGCCTCTGATAGCACCTTTCATTATCAGTACAGCGGGGCATCTATGTGTTCCCTTTGAGGTGCCCATTGTTCTAATTATTCCTGCATGCTGGCCACCCTCAATGCATGTTAAATAATACCAGTAATGCATATTGAAAAAAGCAATACGCTTAGATTATAGATAATATGTCAGCCTGGGATTGCTTTTTACTCTCCAGATTGTAGAAAGCTGTGTGACTATTTTACGTTGATAGGCATTTATATTGATTGGAGGGGAAAAAGAAAGTCCTCATTACAGGGCTGCTAGCAGTGTAATTATAGAGTGGCACCTGTGCTGGGTGTATTAGGAATCACGTTCCTCTTTAAAACTATGTAGCATGCAGTATCAGTAGCTCAGTGGAATACTCTCTTTGTACAGGTAATTGCTTACAATTAAACCAAGGTAGCAGGATCTTTTCCCTTCTTCCTATCAGAAGTCAGATGTTGGAATATTGGGCATTGGATTTACTTGCGATCCTTAAAATTATTTAATTGTGGAAATCCATATGTAAGAATTTGCTTCTTTTTAGGCTTTGACTAATGATTAAAGGCCTGACTTTGAATCCAGGCTCTGCCACTTACTAGCTCTGTGAACTCAGGAAAGTTTCTTCGTCTTTCCAAGCCTCAGTATTTTTAGCTGAAAAGTGGGGTTAATAATAACAACCCCTTGAAGATTTATTAAAGGAATGAATTCTAGATGCAGAGTAATAACCATGTGAAAAATAGTAGCTGAAATGATGTTGTCGTGATGATTATGATTCATGAATCAGTCATCCAGAATCTAACTTATTTTTCCTTTTAATATGTTACCTTCTCACTGCTGACTTAACTTTCTACTAATATATTTTCTGCCGTATTAATAGAAATCAGCAAGTAAGTTAATGTTTCCTTTTCTTAAAGACATTTAACAATCCTCTTGTCTGAGTTCAACCTCTTGCATGTTCTTGAAACCCTGCCCGTTCAGCTGAATTTCCTTTCTCTGTGATGGGTTTCCTAGTCATTTTTCAGTCATTTCCTAGTCATTTGTCCAGTTGCTGGAATTTCATGCTGCTAAAAGCAAATTCGTGTACAGATCCAGTACAACGTGAGAATCTTGGCCAGTCAACATCTGACCTGACCTGTTCAGAGCCTTCCTCTATGGAAATGCAGAAAGTAAAAGAGCCACTTCCTAACCACTATTGCTTCTCGGGAGCATAGGACTCAGATAAAGTTCAACATTGTTGGTATGTTTATGTGAATTTATGCATGTATATATGTATATTTATGCATGTAATTGGATATATACAAGTACTTGCAATAAGATAATAAGTACTCTGGGAGTTAAGCGGAGACATTAAGCAAAAAGGGGAAAATTATGTTTGTTGCCTAAAGCATTTTTAATAGGATCACAGTATTCACTGGTATATAGTATATAGATGTAATAGATGTATGAATATCTGTAAAAACTTTGAATAATATTAATATAAATAACATTAAATTAAGTTAAATAATGCATATTTTTCTGAGCATAAAGGTAATACACAGAAATTAGATAGTTCTCAAAGCATCTATAGGTTTAGCTCTCTTTCTAGAGCAATTTTACAAGGATAGACATGCCTATTTTTCAGTTATGACCCTAGACTTACAATTAAAATACTCAGTTTCATGAATAAAATAGTGTTCTATTTAAAGGAAAAAAAATTTTTTTTAGTTTGGCACTACAAAAATTCTATAAGCATAGAATTGTTTTAATAGAGTAAAATATGCAAGTAACACTTGGTCAAGTATTTGTATGTTCAGTAGCCTTTGTCATCCTGAACATGTGTGCCTTCATTACTTCCAAAGAACTGTTTTGAGGTCTCAATAATTATAAGAAAGGCATTCTTGGGCTTCCCTGGTGGCGCAGTGGTTGGGAGTCTGCCTGCCAATGCAGGGGACACGGGTTCGTGCCCCAGTCCGGGAAGATCCCACATGCCGCGGAGCGGCTAGGCCCGTGAGCCATGGCCGCTGAGCCTGCGCGTCCGGAGCCTGTGCTCCGCAATGGGAGAGGCCACAACAGTGAGAGGCCCACGTACCATAAAGAAAAAACAAAAAAAAAAAACAAAGAAAGGCATTCTTATATGATATTATAGAGGTTTGGTAATAAAGATCTAAGTTGGGAACAATCTCTTCTCCAGATCCCTATCATTAACATAAGCCACTGCATTTTTTAAACTATAAATGAGGTTGAAAATATAATGATCCAAGCCTTAAAACCCTGAACCTTACCAGGTCAATAGGTGAGAAATTTCCAAGTAAATGAAGTACTGCCTCCCCCAGTGGATTAATTTGTTTTGTGTCTTATTAATTTATGCATCATTCCCATACCAATTTCCTGCCTTATTCAAGAGTCCTACCTACAGTCAGGGCTTCTTTGGGAACTGGCTCAATTCCTTTCTTAGATCAAAAGACGAACAAAAAGCAACAGCATAAGGAAAAGTCTTCTGAATGTATCTTCCAAAAGGTACTGGCACAAAAGGCAGATTTTAAAAAGGATAATCCTTTTTAAATGTAAAATCCTTCTTGATGTAGCTGAGGTTTGGGAGGCAGAATTTATTCTCAATAAAAATTAAAGTTAAATATTTTATAAGAAATATAAAGAATCCAAGATAGTAACAAAAATAATTAATGATATTTAGAGCATTCCATTCACCAAGATAACTGTTTTCTCTTTTAAGTAGAAGTTCTTGCCCCAAATTTAGCCTATCAGTTCTCAATTTCTTCAACACAAAGGTCCCTAATACTGTGGCATCTTATTTTTTCCCCTTTTCTTCATAATATCAGAATAAGACCGTTTTTCTACAATAGTGCATATATTTGAGATCCTGTTATTACTTGAGTCCTTGCAAAAATGGAACAAAGAGAACAAACCAATAAAATGATAACTTGGAGAGCAGTTCCTAGCCTCAAAATGGAATTAACCCAGGAAGAAAATTGCAATTCTTTGACTTCTTCGAAATCAAAGCTAGTTTCTTCCCTGCCTTCTCTTCTTGCCTCTTTCCCTCTTATTTACAGTACAGTGGGACTTTTGAGTGAGGGAATGGCAAACAGTTAATAAAACCTTTGATGGGTATTAATTACTTTCCACTTAATTACCTGCCATGTGGATCTTGTTGAGCTATTGATTACTGGCAAACATACATCCCACTGGGGATAAGTGAGATTTAACTTCATCCAAAGAGTCAATTAGCCCAAGTAACACAGGGAGAGCTGGTGCTTCGCCTCAATAGCTGGGGTTTCTTGCCAAGAAGGGCAGATAAGCCATTTATTTGTTCATTAAAACACAGTACTACTATCGACAGGAGGCATTTACCAGGTGTTATTGCAATTGGTAAAATGTCATTTTGTGTCGTCAAAGATTAGTTGCACGGTGTAGAAGCGATATGGGCCGAGGGTATCTCTCACTTGAGAACCCTAGAGGAACTGGTGAGGTTCTCTATTTTGTAAAAATGATAACCAAACAACTTTATCAAACACACCTAAGCACAGCTATAGCTTGTAAAGATAATGCTGCCTTCTGCTGGGTGACTTTTGGGTTGCCAGATTCTTTTCTTTGATACGTTAGGCCAAAAGACTTTTTCTGAAACTTCACGTAATGAATCGCTGAACTCCATGTTCATTTTGCCAGAGTCAACAGGAAAAACCTTGAAAGTCAGGCCTTTGGTGGATGTACGGAGATCGGGGAAGGATATATGTGAGAGAAAGAAATATTGTTCCATTGATCAAGGTTAGTATTAATTTGTACCTTGAAGCCCATAAGAAAATTCATGAATCTGATCATCCTCAAACTTTGTTCATTACGCTTCAAATTAGAATTTAAAAAGCCCTTTATTATATAGGTCTTCCACAATATTCTTATGAGACAAATTAAAGTAATCCTGTAAGATATACCCAACTCTAGGAGTTAGAGGGAAAGGGGTAGAAGATTATGTTGAATGGTAGATTAAGGGTAGAACTTTCAATAAATTATGTAAAGCAGACTCTTTATTGTGAAAAATCATAATAATACTAAAAAACTAAAATAGTTTATTTAAAAATTACCTGTGAACTGGAAATTAAAATAATTTGCTTTTGTTGTGGAATTCACTGTGTGCTGAATCTAACAGGGCTAATTCTCTAAAGTTGCATACATGTAAACAAGAGTTACTAACATTTGTATTGCTAAAAAATTTACATTATCATTGTATTTACATTTGTATTTACATTTACATTATCATTGTATAACCATGACCATATTTCATTTTATGGACACTTCATAAAATCCATGAGAGATACAATTATCATTATATACCCATTTTCAGGAAGTCAGATCTAAGAATCAGAAAATAATTAAGTAAATTAGCTAGGGACACCTAAGTTCCCAAACAAGATCTCAGGTCTCTTGAACTCCAAATCTTCCTTCCACTGCCTCTTGGTAATCCTTTAGCACGATCTTGCAGTGTGGACCCCGAAAACAGCAAAATGGCAACTCAGGGTGAATGTGAATTTCAACTTCTGGGTTCAGTTTAATGTAAGTGTGATATTTTTGCATTGTGCCTTTGCCAGAACTGCCCCCTTCCATCACTCCCCCAACACACACACACATACACAAAGCCTCTATGGCTTTGCAGATTTTCCCTCAAGCATATTCATTTCTTTTTCCTTACGCCTTTCGTGATAATGCTATATATTTTCTGGAGTGAACACATTCATTTCTATCACACAGTCTGATGATTAAAACATTTTAACTAAGATTTAACTTCACTATTCTCACATTCATTTTAAGGTATCTCCTTCCTTCTCACTAAAGCAGGGGATTCTGGCAGAAAAGAAGAAGATACTCATCGTTGTCAACATCAGGTTTCAGGTATTTGGGTGTTATTAAAGAGCACTCCTGAGGAAAGGCACTGTGTGTCCATGTCACCTCCACCCGTTAGGTCTGAAGATCTTGCCAACGACAATGACAATATTCACACTGATACCCAGTTGGACTCCCTGCTTCCAAGGGGCATTTTCCTTAAAGGCACTACATTTTGGATTAAATGTTTCCTGTCTCAGGACGTTTTATAACAGTGAGTCAAAACATACTGTAGCTTTCAAAAGGGTACATGCTGGCTGTGGGCACAGGTTCAAGATTTTCACTTGTTTTGTTTTTTAAAACAAAAATATGCTGGGCTTCTGGTTTGAGAAACCCAGCTCTAAGACGCAGGGAAATGGAAACAGCTGAAGGTAATTCCCAAACCTTCCCTTTCCTCTGTAAGACATTGACAAGTACATTACCTCACAGAAATTCATTTTTCCTTTCTTCTGGGTTCCAAAAGCTCTATTTCTCTACAGAAAGATAATACATCCTCAAAAAATTCTTTAGCAGCTGAACATAACATTTCTTGCGCAGATTAGAAAATTGAAGGGCCAAACATAAGCAGTCCATGGGCCAGATTTGGTCCACAGGTCATTGTTGGATGACCTCTGCTCTATATCTTCATTTTGGTGGTACTTATATAACTATATATTTTTGTCAAAATGCCTACAATTGTATGCTTAAATTTATAAATTTCACTGAATGTAAATTATGTTTTAATAAGATAAATGGGAAAAAAATCATACAGAGTATGATTTAAATCAGTTAAATTGAAAAAGAAAAAAAAACTGTTTCTTTTTTTAAAGATCAATTATGATTGACAAACTTCTCACCTCACGCCCATTAGGCTGACTACTACTACAAAACAAACAAACAAACAAACAAACCACAAAAAACACCAAAATAACAAGTGTTGGTGAGGCTGTGGATAAATTGGAACAGTTGTGCACTGTTGGTGGGAATGTAAAATGAGATAATCACTATGGAAAAGAGTATACAATTTCTTCAAAAAAATTAAAAATAGATCTGTCACATGATCCAGCAATTCTCCTTCTGGGTACTTACCCAGAAGAATTGAAATCAGGATCCTGAAGAGATATTCACATACCCATGTTCGTAGCAGCACTATTCACAATAAGCCAACAGGTGGTAGCAACCCAAATATCCACTGACAGATGAATGGCTTAACAAAACCTAATACATCTATACAACAGAATATTATTCAGCCTTAGAAGGGAAGGGAATCCTCTCATATGCTACTACATGGAGAAGCCCTGAGGACATTATGCTAAGTAAAATAAGCCAGTCACAAAAAAACAAATACTGTATGATTCTGTTATAGGAGGTATCTAAAGAAATCAAATTCATAGAAACAGAAAGTAGAATGGTGCTTACCAGAGGCTGGAGGGAAGGGGAAAAGGAGTGTTGTCGTTTAAAGGGTATAGAGTTTCAGTTTTTCAAGATGAAAAAGTTCGGGAGGTCTGCCTCACAACAATGTGAATACACTTAAGACTACTGGACTGTATAATTAAAAGTGGTTAACATGGGAAACGTTATGTAAAGAACTCATATATCTCGATAGAAAAAAGAAAATCTGATTAAAAAATGGGCAGAGGATCTCAACAGTTATTTTTTCCAAAGAAGACATACAAATGACCCACAGGTACATGAAAAGGTGCACAACACCTTAGGGAAAGGCAGATCAAAACCACAATGATATATGTCCTCACACCTGTTAAAGTTTTAGGTATAACCAAAGCTAAGTGGTTGTGATAGAAATCCGTTCAGTAGTGTCTTTGGTGGGGGGTGACGTTTACTGGGAAAAAACATAAAGGAACTTTTTGTTTTGAAAAATATCCTGTGCCTTGAGGGTATAAATTTAACCCTTATATGCCTGTTTCCAAACTTATCCAACTCAACTTAGCAAAATTTATGATTAGATCTGTGCATTTTACTGTAAGTAATGTATACCTCAATTTAAAAATATTTTTAAAATGAATGTGGAGAAACCATTAATAAAAGCTAAGATCTTATTACAGTTCTATTTAATTTTAAATTTATACGTAGGTTTTTACCAAGGTCCTAGTGAGTGGTTGGTGTTGGGCGTTTACCATATTATAAAAAGTAATCAACTTACTAACTAAAAAAAAGTGAGCCATGCCTAGACTAATGATAAGAATTCATGATTCTTATCATATTATGATGAATCCAATCTTGTGTTCCTGAAATATTCTCTGCCTAAAAAATAATAATACTACTAAAATGAGGCCTTTTTTGTCCTGATTTGACTCAAAGACACAGAATAGACTAGGCAGAAGAGAATGGATAGGTAGTATTGATATTTATTCCTCTATTTTGTTTTCTAACCCTGGTTTGCAGAGCTACCCTGGTAGCTCTGTCACTTCCCAATTATGATAATAATTGTTGTCCAAGTTTGCTCATCTGTGGGGATGATAATCTCTGTCTCAAAAGATAATACCTATCCCAAAAGATAGCCTTGAAAATAAATAATATATTGAAAGGTGTCTGGCACATGGTAATTGTTCAGTAAATATTAACTGTTATTATTGCTAATACTAATAGTATTCTATGCTGCTGATTAAGAGCAAAACTACTGTTTTGTAAACAAAATAAATAAATGGTAAGACTTATTCTACTACTGAAAAGTACCAGAGCAAATGATATTAATTTTCCAAAATAGTCATTAAAAAACCCTCTATAATATTCTCACAGGTCATATTGTTATTAAGATAGCGGCCTTTTGGTTTTGTTGTTGTTGTTGTTTTTAATTTTTATTTTAGTTTAGTTTTGGCCACAATGCTCGGCATGTGGGATCTTAGTTCCCCAACCAGGGACCGAACTTGCGTCCCCTGCAGTGGATGTGCGACATCTTAACCACTGGACTGCCAGGGAAGTCCCAAGATAGTGGCCTTTTGAATATATTTATGTCATTGACAAAATTCAAATTATTATTGACAAGAACAGAGCTAAGTACTCTGCTGCATGAAATTAGTTAATATTAACCACTTAAATATTGGAGAATTATTTAGCCCTGCTAAAATAATAAGTACCTGTGTCACTATAATTAATGTTAATCACCTCTTCTTGATAGATAACTAAGGTCTGTCATGATTCATGATAATAAAGTCATGACCTTATTATAGAGAAGGGTAATTATTTTCCTCTTCACTCTTGCAAGTGGGCAATGATCCAATTCCTTTACAAAGAATATAAAAATATCTAGCTTGAAAGTAAAAAGAAAGTCCAAGACTCATTTTTCTCTTAAACATTTAAATTGCTGTCTTGCTCGATTCTGGCAATGATACCACAGATATAGATTTTGCAAGCATATTAATAACAGGAGACTTACCTTAGACTCACAGAGCTTAAAAACACATATCCATAGACTCAATGGCAGATGTAAAGTTAATCAAGTCTGAAGAGTCCTGCTATTTTTAGCAGAGTTTCTTCAATGAGATTAAAAAGAGTTCAATAATAATCAATACTTCGAGTTAAGTCTAAAATTTCCTTGCTCCTCACATAAAGAATTACAATGAGAACACAAACCTTCAATTGCTCAAGTAGAAAGATATCAAAGTTTGAAAGCATATTAAATGAACAACTAGGTCTTTATTTTTACAAGAGTGGTAGGTTATCCTTTCTAAGGTATGGAAAACTGCATATTGAATACTTTCAGATGATACTGTAATTGAGGAATTTATGGAAGTAAATGACTTGATGCAGAACAAGACCTTCTCTTAAGAACAAATTTTAAATAAATTTACTTTATTGAGCTTGCATTGGCTAACCATTTTAGACTTCTCCATAGTTAAGTCCTGTAACCACTTTGGAATTGTACTTACATTATGTCTTAGGACCTTAAAGCTGGGAGAAAATAACTTTCCATATGTAATGAGAGTAACATGGTTTCTCAAAAATCTTATACACACTACTATGTATAAAATAGATAACTAATAAGGACCTACTGTATAGCACAGGGAACTCTATTCAATACTCTGTAATGGCCTGTACGGGAAAAGAATCTAAAAAAGAGTGGATATATGTATAACTGATTCACTTTGCTGTACACCTGAAACTAACACAACATTGTAAATCAACTATGCTACAACAAAAATTAAAAAAAAAAACTTAGGGGCTTCCCTGGTGCTGCAGTGGTTGAGAGTCCGCCTGCCGATGCAGGGGACACGGGTTCGTGCCCCGGTCTGGGAAGATCCCACATGCCGCGGAGCGGCTGGGCCCGTGAGCCATGGCCGCTGAGCCTGTGCGTCCGGAGCCTGTGCTCCGCAACGGGAGAGGCCACAACAGTGAGAGGCCCACGTACCTCAAAAAAAAAAAAAAAAAAAAAAAAAAGAAAGGCATTCTTATATGATATTATAGAGGTTTGGTAATAAAGATCTAAGTTGGGAACAATCTCTTCTCCAGATCCCTATCATTAAGAATTTTTCCTTATCATTTTCTAATCATTTTTACAGATTTGTCCTCCTGTTTTTTGTTTACTTATGTTGCTTTCATGGTTTGAAATTGGAAAAGTGACTCTAACATGCAAGATTGTCCCTGGAGTGCTGTGTCCTGGGAACACACAGAATAACTTCCTCAGGTGTTCAGTAAGTGAACCCCTAAGGTTATATAGGCAGATCATTATGGAAATACGTGGCTAATATGACAGAACTCTAAGTACAAATTCAAAATCAAGAAACGGATATTAGGAACTTATTGCATGACAGTTTTCGGTTTTAACATATGCTTTCTCAAAATACTGCGGGAGATATTATCGAGAAAAAGCCTCTCTTCTATCCCCTAAATTGGTATTTTCAAAAGTTGTGCTATAAGATTTTCTTATTACATGTATCAAGTACATAAAAATTGTGCACTTAGTACTGTTTAGACATCAATCACAAGGCCAAACAACAAGGTATTTGTATGGTCAGGCCGCTCAAGATGGCTGTTCTCTTGCTCTCTGTACGTCACCTGTCCAAGCAGTGCCTGCTTCACCTACACTTTACTCACCTGACTGACCTCCTTTTTACATACTCGCCCCAAGCCCCAGCTGGGGATTGTTCTTATCAAGGGGGCAGTGAGGGGCGTGCCCTCTGCCGGTTTCCCTGGTAACCAATGAGCCCACCTGCTGTCAGTCCCCCTATAACCAGCGTCTCCCTCCCCACCCGGAAGCGCAGCCTGCTTCCGTCCTGCTCAGTGTTGGCCGCACACGGTGGGGTGTCTCTCCAGGACCTTGCTCCAGACAAGTAAGCTCCCCCTTCGGTTAAACCGTTGATGTCTCTGTCGCTGACCCCGGGCTCTTTCCTCGGTTTTGAAGCTGGGCGAGTACAGGCCTTGTAGGCTCGCGGGGTGCAGCCCATTAATTGGAGGAGCAGCCAGGAGACCGAGGAAGCTCCTGTGAGCGCTGAGATGTGGGGAAATACCGGACGGGGAATGGAATGTTGCAAGGGCCGTCCACTAACTCCTGTGGCCCAGAAGTTCCAGGGGTGATCCTGAAAGTTGCGGGGGAAGTCCCAGGGTGGCCGTCCACCAGTATGTGGGGCTTGTGGTGGCTATCCTTGCGGAATGGGGGCTGCCAAGAGATCTGGAGAACAATGGCCCCTAATGGCTCTGCTGTTGCATCCAAGTGAGCCTTTTGTAATTGGTTTAATTGGTTCCTCTCTAGAAGAAACTCGTATTTCTCTTGCGCCTTTGAGATGTAAATGACTTACCTGGGCTCTCAGGAACTTTAATCATGTGTGATCTCTAAGAGTGAAGGGGGAAAAAAAGAGCTTTTAGGTAAACTATAGAAAAATTATGTTTTGGGAATGTCTATCTAAAATAGTCCCTTCAGATTTTTGTAACTTGCAACTAGACTAAGTTAAATGGTGAGAATTCATTGACTATCTGGGTCATTTCAAATAGATTAAAATATTGGGACGTTAATTGCTAGGTGGGTCTAAGTTTACCTACCCTTGCCTTCTTAGAAGAGGAAGTTCACTAAAGCATAAGTTTCCAATCAGGAAATGCACAATTACTTGCTTCTTAGTTTTTGCCAGACATTAAGGTTTTTAAGGGTTAGGATTATAATCAGTCATAATTCTAGTTATCTTAAAATGTTGCATGTGACAGCAGAAACTAAGTTTCTTTTGTCAATTACATTGTGATCAAATGTTTAACTGTGACTTTTTTTTTTTTTTTTTGCTGTACCGCGGGCCTCTCACTGTTGTGGCCTCTCCTGTTGCGGAGCACAGGCTCTGGACGCGGAGGCTCAGCGGCCATGGCTCACGGGCCCAGCCGCTCCGTGGCATGTGGGATCTTCCCAGACCGGGGCACGAACCCGTGTCCCCTGCATCGGCAGGCGGACTCTCAACCACTGCACCACCAGGGAAGCCCCTAACCGTGACTTTTTAAGTCTTTCTGTCATTTATAGACAGTTGTACTCTGTTGTACTTTGATAAATCTCAGATTATACTGGGGAACTGGGTAAGAAATGAAAGTATCCAAGGGAAAACCTGATGACTTTATAAGAAGTTAAGAGGATTGTTTCCTGAGTGAACTGGTGAATATGGTTATAGTGTTTATGGATTTTTGTCTGGAATATTACTAGTTTCGATCTGTGCTTTCCAAATATAGGGAAGCCTTTCCCGTCAAGTTACTTAGGACTTACAGCAATTTGGTAAATTACACCTCTGTGAGATATTTTTTTTCTCTCTCTGCCTATTCCCTCCAGAAATTGGAGACTCTTGGGTTCTGAGCAGGTGAATGGGAAAGACTGTCTCCTGGCATGTGCAGGAATCGCGATATTTTGGGGACTTCTAGAAGAGAGAAATCCAGTGAGTCTGATGCCAGACCTTTGGCATGGCTTTCCTGGTCTTGAGAGGCCTTTTGATAATTCAGTCTGAGACTTCTGAGGATTTCCACCACAGCCAGTTTGGAGGAACCTTTATGGTCAATTAACCAGACTTGTTTTGCAAACAAATTAGTCTTGATTTGGCTGTGTTTGGTGGATTAAGGGTAATTTTAAAGAGAAAATGTATAGCCTACGGTGTTTCCCCATTAACATACCTCTAAGTCTGTTCACAAGATTTGATTAGTTTTCCCCCAACGTGAATGTCTAGGCGAATACAAAGGAGGCCTAACATGGAGGGACATGATCTGAACCTGGAGACCCCAGCACTGAGGGATGGATACTTTGATCACCAATGATTTATGCTGAAAGATTTGCAATCAAAAGGGGAAATGATGGAAAAAATCTATATGTATTGTGTAAGGTCGAATCTTAACAAACGGCACCGCGAAACAGAGGAAAGCTTCAAGTGCCCTTTATTAGGGAGCGCTCCCGGGCGAGGTTCACTGGTCCGAGAGAAAGGGGCCAGAGAAGTCGCACCCGGGCGAGGGTTGGGCAAGATTTTATAGGGGAAGAAGGGAAAGGGGTGTGGTGAATCTGGGAGGGCGCAGGGTATTCCTTATTTGGTGGTCTTTTCGGGTATCCTGGGGGACCGTTAGTCCCGCCCCTCGAAAGGCGGGAAGGCTGGGCCGGGTGCAAAGTCCCCAGGTCAGTTCCTGGAACTGGGTGGTCCGGAGAATTTCGGTCTCATGGAACCTGTGAATCTGAATGTGTTCCCCTGCCTCGGGCCAGTTGGCCTTACATATTGAGGTATGGGGAAGTCATTCTGGCTTATATATTGTGTAACAATTTTTGCTGACCAGAGTAGCCTGTTTTGTGGTCTTTCAGACATGCATTGTACATCTGCTTTGGCCACTGAGGAAGGGAACGGATTTGAAAGTCAAAATGTAGTAGCTGTGGTTCAGATATCCAAGGTAAAACTAGGTGGCCATTGTATATGTGATTTTAGACACGTTCTTGTAGGTGGCCATTGTATATGTGATTTTAGACACGTTCTTGTATTTTTGAAAAGTTGAGTTTTCTGAACTGTATTGCAGACTAGGGCAAAAACGCCAGGTGGGTGTGGTATTATCTCAGATGTGGTTACTGCTTATATTTTGCTTAATTGTCGTGATCTCCCCTGTGTTATGCCTGTTAGATGTCTTACATTTCATGCCTAGCCCAAGTAAAGGGAAATCTGTCCAAGGACTGAGTAGCAACACGGGCCTCGCTGTGAAATGAGTCTAACTGCTGGGTCTACAGTGAGATGCCATTGTTGTCCTCCTCTGGACTTCCATGAAAAATCGACCCAGTTAATATGACTATGTGGGGACTTCTGACAATGCGGGAAAAGACTCACCATCTTCTGGTCCCATATGCCAATACGTCAGAAGGGCCATCTTCTGACGTAAACGTTACTGTATAACTGACTGCCCGTGAGCACCCCTGGGCAATGCTGCGTGGAATGGAATAGGCTGGCTCTGGACATACAGGTCCAAATAGTGGGACTATGTTTTGCTTGGAAAGACCTAATGGGTCCACCCTTGATGGCACCCAACATAACATGGGATGGCAGACCTGTACTGTGACTGCTGACTCCTGGCTAGGCCACCAGAATGTTTCTTTCAGAGCCGGGGCCTTCCCCTCCCCATGGAGGGGCTCTGAGTTTGTGAAAACCAGGGGTGGCCTGTCTGTATTGTATTTGCGGTATCTGGTTTCGGTGCCCTCTGCATACCTGACCCCAGGGATATCGCGGAAAAGGGGTGGATCTAAATTGTAAGGGTCGTACAGGGCACGTAGGGGTAGAATGTATGGTCATGCCACTCAAGATGGCTGTTCTTTTGCTCTCTGTAAATCCCCTGCCGACCAGTGCCTGTTTCACTTAAGCACATGACTAACCTTCTTAAGTACTTGCCCCAGACCCCAGCTGGTGATTGTTCTTATCCAAGGGGCAGTGCGGGGCATGCCTCTCTGCTGGTTTCCCTGGTAACTAATGAACCCACCTGATGTCAATTCCTCTATAACTGGTAATCTCTCTTTCCCCCTCTGGGAGTGAAGACTGCCACCCTGTCTTGCCCGCCATGCACTGCACATGGTGGGGTGTTGCTCCAGGACCTTGCTTCAGACACATATGCTCCCCCATCCATTAAGCCATTGATGTCTCTGTTGCTGACTCAGGGCTCTTTCTTCAGTCTTAAAGCTGGGCAAGTGCAGGCCTTGTAGGCCTGTGGGGTGCAGCCCAACAGTATAGTAAGTCTCCTACATACGAACAAGTTCTGTTCCGAGAGCACGTTCTTAAGTCTGATTTGTTCATAAGTCCAACAAAGTTAGCCTAGGTACCTAACTAACACAATTGGCTATAGTACTGTACTGTAATAGGTTTATACTACTTTTCACACAAATAATAAATAAAAAACAAATGCAAAAAGTAAACATTTTTAATCTTACGGTACAGTACCTTGAAGAGTATAGTAGGACAGTACAACAGCTGGCATACAGGGGCTGGCATCGAGTGAACTGGCAAGAAGAGTTACTGACAAGAGGAGGGAGATGAGGTGGGAGGTGGTAGAGCTGGAGGATAGTCAGCAATAGGAGACGGAGGGTAAGCTCCTGTTTCACTCACGCCTGACATTGATGGCACAGGTTCTGGTTCCTTGCTGGATTCAATTCTATCTACCCTCTTGAAAAAATGGTCCAGTGATGTCCGGGTAATAGCTCTCATCCTCTTCCAGTATCTCCAGTAAAGATACTACACAAAAGCACAACCACTTGTAGAGTATGCACTCATGTGACAATGTACTCCAAGACACATGAATTAACTTAGTGATTGGACATAAGAACGCATGTTCACATCTTTGAAAGTTCGCAACTTGAAGGTTTGTATGTAGGGGACCGACTGTATTATAGAGGTAGGTATAAAAGAAGTTAAATACTCTGTTGGAGTTTGCATGTTGGTAACAACCAAAAAATTATAGTATATGGGGCAATTTTTAGTAATACAGGATTGCATTTTCTTCAGTACCAAATTTCATCATAAACCAGGACTATAGTTGTTCAGAAGATGGGATGAATGATGTATATGGAATAATAAAGAAAACTTCACAAGTAGAGTTGACCTTGAACTTGGATGCTAAAACATGAATGAAATTTGTATAAGATGCAAGTTAAGACATAAGTAGGGTGAAAATAAAGATGTCAACAAAGGTCTAAGCAAAAGACAGAAGAGAGGAGAAATAGTGTGTCCTTCTAATGTTTACTTTGTTCTTTTAAATAAGATAAAGTCCATATTATTCTTAGTCCTCTTCTATAGTATCTAGAGAGAGATAGTTAATGGATAGATAATTATTTTGGTAATTGCATCAGCTTGTCAAGATGAAAATATTTAACCTGTTGATAATTTTGAAGGGCTATTATTGTATTGTGTCTAGCAAGTAGTCACTCTCAGTTTACGTTTCATTCTTGAACCTAAGATATTCAGCTGTATAATTCAAAGTTCTATATTCAATATCATGTTAAATATTAAAAGTACAAATTAAGCCAGACAAATTAGTTCTGGTGAATAAAATTAAAATTGCAGGTCTGTCTAGGACATATGTATAACATAAATTTTTTCATGTCCATTTGATTAAGTATGTCTCAACTATATCATGGTAATTCTTACATAACTGTTATACTACCAGTTTATTAATATCACTTACTAAGGGATTGCTATGTTACGCACTGTTGTGACCTGTTAAAAACAGAATTCAATTGAGTGAATTTTAGAGATCTTCTTGGCTTTATTCAGCGATTCATGATTGGGCAGCATCCAGTCTAGCAGACATAAAGGAGCTCCAAGGAGCTGTACAAAATGAAAGACTTAGGGTGGAAGGGAGCAGGGATAAGAAGTTGTCTAGGCAAAAAAACAGACTGGTTATTGCAAGGTTCTTTTCCTTGTAGGGCATGACAGAGGTTTATCAGGCAAACTGCCTAACAAATGTTAATCACGCAATTCCTCATTGACTGGTTTAGGATTTCTTTTCTGGGCGAGTTGAAACTGTAGTTAACTTGTCTCAGTTTGGTGATGTGGGGCTTAGCATAAGAACTCCATTTTGGGCCTGTTATCTTAACAAACCTCTTTAAATGTAGTTGAGGAAAATAAACATTATTATTTAAAACTATGTCTGTCTTATAAGGCTGATGGGTTGTGTAAAATAAAGGCTGTTTTGCTCTCCTGAAAATATTCGATAGGGATGAATTAGTAAAGATGGACCGTGTGGGTTTGGAGTAATTGTTATATTTTCCCGCAAAAAGGCAAAGAAAAATTTGGAATTTCTGGTGGGTGATGATGAAAGTTGTGAGAAGAAGAAGTCTGAGCAGTTTGGTAGGAAGCTAGAGGTTGTTTTGGAAATGGCCCAGAAAAACTTTAATTACAAAATATCTAGTATTCAGTTTACAGAGTTTTTGCATTTTTGTGAGATGACGTCTATCTATATCATCTATCATCTATGTATCACCATCATCATCATCTATCTAATTCCCTCTAATTTCCCCAAACCCATCTTCTATTCCCCAAAGCACATTATATACTCACAAATTCTTCACGGGAGTGACTTATACAATAGAAATAAGGGAAAAAACTGGATTCTGTATCTTAGAGGAGCAGCAAGCACAAGATAGTGAGACAGTCCCCAAAATGGACTATTTGAGTGGAGGCAGCAGCGTAGATTCACAGCTGAGCAGGAGATGGTAGTAAGCACTCTGAGAATTTGCAGAAATCATAGTGGAGCTATTGTACTTTCTCCAACTTAGATGAAAATTTGTGCTATACTAATATATATCTGGCTATTTTGAGGTAGTGACCACAGAAAAAATAAGATTACACACACACATATGTATATTATATATATTTTATTTAATTAATTAATTTATTTTTTGCGGTACGCGGGCCTCTCACTGCTGTGGCCTCTCCCGTTGCGGAGCACAGGCTCCGGACGCGCAGGCTCAGCGGCCATGGCTCACGGGCCCAGCCGCTCCGTGGAATGTAGGATCTTCCCAGACCAGGGCACGAACCTGCGTCCCCTGCATCGGCAGGTGGACTCTCAACCACTGCGCCACCAGGGAAGCCCCTATATTTTATATATATAATCCCATTTAACATTATATTGAAATGAAACATGTTTCATTTGATACTAGGTGATGTGAAATAAAACATCTGAGGGATTCACCCTAAAGATCCATCTCCAGTGAGTCTTCCCCAAAGAAGCATTCTCAAAACTCCTGTTTCCTTTTCTTTCACCTGGAAAGTATTGAATCCTTTCTCCTGTGAGTGTGATACTTATTATTGAGTTTAATAGCAGTTGTTTACATATCTGCCTTCTCCTGCAGAGGTAGCCTCAGCTTCTCTCCCATTGCCAGGAACATTTCTGTTGTTAATCAATGTGTGTTGAATGAGTTACTTCATTAGTACTGAAACTGATAGGTGGTGTTTCCAGGGGGCTCCGAGGAGCCCCGGTCTCTCATGTCTCAGTGCAGAAAGAATTCAGCAAGAGGCAAAGTGATAGATTAGAAGTGAGTTATCAGATTAGGGTGATGGTGAGGCTTGCAAGCCAGTGGGCGAGCAGGTGCCACGACCCGAGAACTTAGTGGGCTACAGTTTTAGAATCAAAGGAAAAGTGGGGAGGGGGAAAAGACTTTCTTCCTCATTCTTGAGTAGACGTCATACTTTCACCATCAGCTTCTCCTCCAGGTTGGGTTTTTTGTCCCTACGTGGTCAGGCTAGGTCCATAAATTATTGTTTTCATGTGTGCAGGGAGCATGTCCCAGGGATCATTAACATACTGAGCTTACTGGGCAGGATGTGGGTCTCATGCCACCATCGTTTTATTGTTTTGGGGCATGTCTCATGCTTCTGTTGCATGGTTTTGTTGCTAAGCAAGCCTGCTTGGTTTAGTGGTTAAGCAAACCTGCTTTCTTGAGTAATCATTAACTTACAGGAGTCTCCCATATTTTTTCTACTTACAATCCCCTGGTGGGATTAACTATTGAATCACCTACTTTGTCCCTTTTCTCTGTCCCTATCAGTACCACTGAGGAGAGAAGCAATATCCTTTTTCTGTTTATAATCTTATAACGCCTAGTATAGTTTCCTACCTGTAGCCGGTATTCAATAAATGCTTACTACTGGGCTAGGGTAAGATATATGAGGTTCTGTTTAAGATTCCTTCTCACTTTATCGTTTTGGAAAAGCTTATAGGCAAAGTAGCTATCTATTCAGTGGGATTTGAAAGATGCTAAATGTTCACTTGCCATATAACTCTTTTTTCAAAGGCTCAGCCAATTGGTGTTGTAGAAAAACGTGATGTAGCATTGTAGTAAGATTTATTAGCTGCCTACCCTTGGGAAAACCACTTGATGTTACAAGTAAACTGGGAATGTGAATATTTTGGAAGATAGCTGTGGGTTTTAAGTTAGATAAAATATGTTCTATTCCCTAACAAAGTTACAGCCACATGGAAAGGATGGCAGTAAAAGTTAATCCCCTTTTCCAAAATTTCAAATATAGGTGAAAAAGCTTCAGAAGTTTCCTATGACATTTTAACATATTTCTAAACGTACCCAGTATACTCAATGACAAAGTTTGAAAAACAAATATTAACCAGCTGTCACCTTACTGTAAAGGAATGGGATCTAGGAATAGCAAGTATTTATGGTAGAGTTTTGAAAAGTTTAAAATAAAACTTGACTCACTTTTTAAGCCAGGAGTAGGTGGTTCTTGGCTTCTAGGAGTTAGCTTGTAGACACTGGCACCAAGCAAACCTAAAGGATGGATAAGACACAAAAAAACAGGTGAATGGAGAGATAAGGTGATAAGGTAACAGAGAAAATTAATACAGTCCTAGCCAGAATATCACAGGTCGTGATTTTTTTTTTCTTTTGCAGCTTTATAAACCCATCCTTCGTCTCCTTAGCTACTCCTGTGTTCAAAGCAGTCATTAAGTAGGTTTAGTGCCAGGTGTTTACAGACTCCCGAGGATGACAGATAGGACTGTCTCGCTGCCTCTTCTGCATGTAGAACTGCAGTTGCAGTTGGAGTGAAAGGAAAAGTATGCTTCTAGAGAAAAAAAAAAAAATTTAAATGTGTGCTGTCTTGCCTTCCATATCCTGTCTCCACTTTAAATAAGTTCCTGCCATAAGGTGGAGCTATATCCTATGGAGAGAAAAGTATTGGCTAGAAGATCTGGCAAAAGTCCACTTAGATAATTTTTCACTTGGCTTATGGTTTGTGATTTTAAAAAGTTAAAATGCATGGCAGGCACCCCCAACTCCACCACCAACTGATGCAGAGAGAGTTGTTATTTTGGTGCAGCTAGGATTTTAATGTGGCAAAAGGTGTGTGAAGGCAAGCAGGACCTTGTTTGTTAGCTTATGCTGTAAGCACAGCTTCAGGGGAAACTTTGAAGTGCTGAGATCTGAGGTGGTGGGTTTTGAAGCCCCCCTGAGGTAATACAGAGAAACCGCAGGTATCTGATAGTGTTTGCTCTTGAGTAAATCATCCCCAGCATCAAACAGTGTGTTGACAAACAAAATGAAAAAAAGTGCTTTATTTAAAAGCGTATATTGTGTTGAATAGGATATTGCTAGAATTTAAGAGGCTGCCTTAAATTAGATGCAAGAGAGGTTTTGCTTCTCAGTTTGTGATTATAAGAGGTATGGCCATGAAAACCCCCAACTGTGTTATCTGTAAAACCCTGGCATATCCACCCAAAGGAAAAAATGATCCCCTGAAGAGAGAGAGCACTGCAGGGTTTCCTGATAACACATCAAGGGTAATCTAGATAAAGGAGAATGGCTCTACAGGAGTGTGTGTTCCATGACTCCCTGGGCAGTGCTGTCTATCTGGAAATCAATTAAAGGGCAGGGTACACCAGATCATAGCTGGTTTGGGATTTCCTCAGTAGAGATTTGCATAGAAACCTTGCAAACAGCTAAAACCTGTTATAAAAATCCAAGATGGGTTTGATCTTGGTAGAGAAGAACCTTTACCCAATAAAAACTAATATTGGGGAAGTTTTATCAGTAAAAAATTCATCTAATGTGCATATGTTTTTCCATATTGATAATGGAACTCATCTGAAATGTGCAAACATAACAATTATCTGCAAGACGTCACTTATTACCTTCCTAGTGAAGGGGAGCAGAATTTGCCAAAATATGCCTCGTTGGCATACGGGTTATGTTGAGTTGGTTATTTTTAAGAAACTGCAGGCACAGGAAAAGCTCTGAGAACTGAGTAGAAATTACTCTTTTGTAAGAGACATTTATAAGGAAAATCTTCATTTGTAAGGTTGTTTCCCTCTCTACCAGGATGAGGAGGGTGATCAAATCTCTAGAAACTCTTAGCAGTGGAGAAGGCATGGACGTCAATCTGCATTACAACCGTACTCTCGTTAACTGTGCTTTTCCCGGTAACCTCTAATAACTGGCTCCCCCAGCCCCCAACATCTTCTTTTGTCTTTAGCTGGAGATGGTATTTAAGGTGATAGCTTGGACCATTTTGGGGAGTTAGTCAGTTTTCCTTGGTGTCTTGAATGTATACAGGGAGTATACATGCTATTAAACTTCTGTTTGTTTTTCTCCTCCTGTCCATCTGTCTTTTATCACCGTGGGAATCTCAGCCAAGAATCTAGAAGGGTAGAGGAAAAATTGTTTTTCCTCCCTGACACTGGGATCCTGTAAGATGTGTTGGCATTTTTAGCTTCGTCTTTCCAGATAATAAAACCAACACTCTTGAGGGGATAGCAGGGTTCCCTAAGAACAGTCAGGACAAATAATATAACTACTTTCTATTTGAATGTTCATACTAATCAGAGCACTAGATACTTTATATGCACTATTTAATTTAGTCCTCACCCTAATCATGTGAAGACTATTCTCATGATTTTCATTTTATAGTTTTAAATACCTGCCCATGGTCACATAACTACTTAGTGGTAGAATCAGGAGTCCAAACTCAGCAAGTATGATGCCAGAATGCTCAAACACTGCATATTTGCTTGAAGACAATTTCTATTCTTAAAGTTGTCCAACCAAGTATTTGTATTTCCATGTTGTCTATTTACAGGCTAGCTATCCTTTTCCTTTTCAAAGCTCACTCATGAGGGCAAGGTCCTTATGTATCTGACTCATCTTTGGCTCTGCGTAGAGCCTTGTGCATTACAGTTTCTCAAAGAATATTTTCTGAATATATAATGCTCAGTCCAGCTGGGAAACCTGTACATACAGTGACTCATCCTTTTGATTTATATCCTCTTCCTCCTCTCCCACATCTTTTCCTTCTTTTGTATTTTCATTTTACCTTGACAAATGCATTTTTTTTTTAAATGTACTTTTGTTGTTGAAATAGGGCTCTCACCCACTCCCATAGGCCCTTATTTAGTCTTCTAACTTTGAAGGTCTTCTTTCTTTTTTTACAAAACACATCTGTCATGACTTTGCCTACTCCACTCCCCTGAGTCTCAGAGCTGCAGACTCACACTGTAGGGGTTGTCCATCCGTCTAGAGCACCTGGGGTTTAAGGTGTAAGCAATTTGACTGTAATTGCCTCTTCCCAGCAGTTACCCCTTGAAGTGGCGAAGGGGGACATTTGGTTGGTTCTCTTTTTCCATCTATGTAAATAGGTATTGGAGTCAAATCCAAAGAGCATGGCGTATTTATCTAGAAATAAATGTAACCCTCCATGATGGGAGTTTTAGCTACACCTTTGTTTGTCTTACTCTGTTCTTGGTTTATTTTCATCAGAAACTTAGTTCATTCTTTCTGTTTACATCCGATCCATTGATTTCTCTGGTGAAATAAACATAGATTTTAATAATATATTACTTAAATAAATCACATGCTTTTCTTCCCCTCTTAGATCACCATGTTGAATTGATCTCCTGATGCATGACGGCTGTATAGGATTCAACTACTATTTCTTTTTTTTTTTTTTAACTAAAGTCCACACTTTATTAGAATTTCCCTAGTTTTCCCCTAACATCCTTTTTCTGTCCCAGTCTCCTGGGCTGTGACATTTCTCAGACGTCCCTGGGTTTTGATACCTTGAAAGTTTTGAGGAGGACTGGTCAGGTATTTTGTCCCTCAATTTGTTTGTCTGTTGGTTTTCTGATGTTTTTCTTATGGTTGGTCTGGAGTTATGGGGTTTGGGGCGGAAGATCCAGACAGAGATAAAAATGCCATTCTCAGGTCACATCAAGGATACACACCATCAACGGGACTTGTGACAAACGATTTTACCCTTGATCACCTGGCCAGTATCGTCTTTTTTTTTTTTTTTTTTTGCTGCGTTGGGTCTTCGTTGCTGCACACGGGCTTTCTATAGTTGCGGCGAGCAGGAGCTCCTCTTCATTGCGGGCACATGCTTCTCATTACGGTGGCTTATTTTGTTTCGGAGCACGGGCTCTAGACGTGCGGGCTTCTGTAGTTGTGGCATGGGGGCTCAGTAGTTGTGGTTCCCAGGATCTAGAGCGCAGGCTCAGTAGTTGTGGCCCACGGGCTTAGTTGATCTGCGGCACATGGGATCTTCCCGGACCAGGGCTCGAACCCGTGTCCCCTGCATTGGCAGGTGGATCCTTTTTTTTTTTCTTTTTTCCTTTTGGAACCAAAACTTTAACCCCAAGGATTCTCACCAAACATATTACAAATCACAGCATGAAAGAAAAAAAAATTGCACAGTAACTCAAAGTTCAGCTCTACAATATACTCTTAATCTGGCAGGACATTGGTATCTTGATAATCGCAATTTCCAAAAACCATTACAAAGAGCTATGTATTCATGTACAGCAATCACAGAGGGGACTTATGACCTAACTCAAAGGTAAACTAACTTCCTTGAAACTTCTTAGATTCTAAACTCACTGGACAACCTCTTGTCCAGTGTGAAGACTAGTGGAATTTTTAAACCTCTCATCTAGGGTAAGGGTGCGGCTTTCATTTCTACCTGCTGGCTTGTGTTCACAGCACCTTTTTTTTTTTTTTTAACATCTTTATTGGGGTATAATTGCTTTACAATGGTGTGTTTAGTTTCTGCTTTATAACAAAGTGAATCAGTTATACATATGTTCCCATATCTCTTTCCTCTTGCGTCTCCCTCCCTCCCACCCTCCCTATCCCACCCCTCCAGGTGGTCACAAAGCACCGAGCTGATCTCCCTGTGCTATGCGGCTGCTTCCCACTAGCTATCTACCTTACGTTTGATAGTGTATATATGTCCATGCCACTCTCTCGCTTTGTCACAGCTCACCCTTCCCCCTCCCCACATCCTCAAGTCCATTCTCTAGTAGGTCTGTGTCTTTATTCCTGTCTTACCCCTAGGTTCTTCATGACATTTTTTTTTTCTTAAATTCCATATATATATGTGTTAGCATACGGTATTTGTCTTTCTCTTTCTGACTTACTTCACTCTGTATGACAGACTCTAGGTCTATCTACCTCATTACAAAGAGCTCAATTTCGTTTCTTTTTATGGCTGAGTAATATTCCATTGTATATATGTGCCACATCTTCTTTATCCATTCATCTGATGATGGGCACTTAGGTTGTTTCCATCTCTGGGCTATTGTAAATAGAGCTGCAATGAACATTTCGGCACATGACTCTCTTTGAATTCTGGTTTTCTCAGGGTATATGCCCAGTATCAACTACTATTTCTTAAGCTACAGGTAGAAAGCATTTCAGATATCCTCTTTTATAATAAGCTTCAGTTGCAACCTTGAATCTCCTGATGAGTTTTTGGTAGAGAAGAATAGATGTGATGGTTTCCAAGACAAAGAATGGATAGATCTGAAAGTTTATTCAGTAACTTTTTATTCAAATTGTGCTTCCCTTCTACTTTATGCTAAGAATTATACCCATACGGCCTCAGCTCTCAAGGGAAATCTTATATGAATAACACAGTGTCTTCACAAAAATTTCACTGCAGAAATTAAAAGTTTAGAAAAGTATATTAAGACAAAAATCAAGCATAGTCTATACAAAAAGTCAATTAGTGAGGTGAGCTATAATGTTTTCTTCTTCCATGGTTATTTGATTAAAATGCTCATGAATTCCAGTAAGTACGTTCAGGTGTCATGGAGTAAAGAAGTGTAGGGCACGCTATACAAGACAGCACTGGGATAAGAAGGTCATACACCTTCCTTGTCATATGTTAGCATACTGTGAGACTGTCTTTGACCCCTGAGGGAAAATAAGTCAATGCATATAAAGATCGGTGTAATGATGAAACTGAATTGTGCAGTGATCACAACTGATTTGATACAGGTTAAATTCTTGATTAAAATGTTTGGAAAATGGCACTCACCTCTCAAGCTGCTGGAGAAAAGTTTGTTACTGTCCCAAAGTAAGAGTGGGATTTTATTCGATATACATAATTTATAAAAGGTTGTATCAAATTTTTAGTCCAATAAGTCTCTTTGTGGTATTCATATTTGCTACCAAGCAGTGCACAGAGAAAATGTAGACTCATTAATTATAATTTAATTTTATTCCCTTGAATACAATGATGTACTCAAATAGCATATTTTCCCAGCATGCTATCCTTATACTCTTCTTATTGATAGGGTGACTGTCTAATTTATCATCTAAATAGGTACACCTTTTATACTATTAATAGTATTAATAGTGGATACTATTAATAATTCCACTGAGGCAATAGGCACAAACTGAGATTGTTTTGGGAAAACTGGGACATATGATTGCCATACTTATAGCACAGCTATGTAATCACACATAATGTCATTGTGTCAATTTCTAAGGTGTTGGTGATTTTAGACCTAATCTCTTGTATGGTGGTGACCAAGATAAAACTTTCGGGAGCTGTAACAAATCCAGCCTATATTTTTGTTATGTTGATTTTTTTTTTCTTATCCTTAAACGTCTACTACTAGAGAGAATCTGGATGTAAGCAGAAGGAGAAGACAGAGGGTTGTTTGGGAGAACAGTAGTTCTTCATCTGAATCTACTAGGATACATTCCCAGCCTCCTCTGAGAAGTCAACAGGAGAGGGAAAGGGAACATTGTTCTTGGATGATTTTGCTATCCCCTGAACAGCTATTCCTTTGGTCTCTATTCTGTAACTACGCCCTGGCTGATCCCTGGGTATTCCACTTAATTGCATGCCATTTCATCGTTGTTCAGTAATTATACTTGTGCATAGTTATGAGTAAAGTGATTTTCCTATATATGCATTAAAGTTAAATTTTGCTCCTGGGGTTCAATGCATGTGTCTTCTAGTGGCATCAGTAAGGAGCATGTGTGCTTCTTCCTGCCATGTGGAGAGAAGAATATGGTCAATTATGATAGTGAAATTTACTAAATGTGATGATAAACACTTTTAAAAGCAGCCCAACAAATGATTATGGATTTCACACTTTTACTAATTGCTTCAATTTCTGACTGAAATAAAAATCTTCCACTTGCTTTAGTATTGTGGCTTGGATATCTCTAGAAAATATTACAAATATCTTTAAAGTATCTCTCACTGTGCTTCTTTCCCTTTTTTTTCCAGCTTCTTTATTTCTATAAATTGACTAGTGTTTTCAATTTTCCCAATAGAAAAACTTATATGTAGAGGTAAGTACATTCATGTATTTATATATAGTTATCTTAAATGTATTTCTGATATCAATATTCCCTAGTATTTCATAGAAATGTTCAGATTTTGAAATTCTTCAGGCTTAAATGTAGGGTTGATTTTCATTTCTTCTTTCTCACCACTTCACCACATTAATTCTCAGCTCAGACACTGCTATCTCAGGGAAATTTTTCCTGATCCTACTTCCTACCCCTAGACGAAGTTGATTATTCTCTCTTACACAGTTTCTGGTTGCTCCCTAATTTTCCATTATAGGATTAACCACATTGTATTTTTTTTTTTTTTTTTTTTTTTTTTTTTTTTGGCTGAGCCACGCAGCATGCGGGATCTTAGTTCCCCAACCAGGGATCAAACCCAAGTCCCCTGCAGTGGAGTCGGGGAGTCTTAACCACTGGACCACCATGGAAGTCCAACCACATTGCACTTTATGTTTATTTGGTTCAGGTCAGCCGTGCTCAGTAGAATATAAGTTTTATGATATCGTAGAGTGTGTCTACTTTGCTTGACACTTTATTCCCAGTTCCTTATAAAGAGCACACTACATAGTAAATGTTCCAAATCCAAGTGAGAAGAAAAAAAAGGATGAAAGGAAGGAAGAAAGAAAAGATTTTTCTTAAGATCCCTTCCAACATTCTGAATGTTAATGATTCTGCTGATCAATGATTTCTTTGTGGGCAAGTATGGATATTCTGCCCTAGACTGCGGTGTCAGTAACTGAATATTGTTTGCTCTGAATTTTAGGGGAGACTTTTATTACCCTGATGGGTTTTTCCATGTGGAAACCAAACATTACATTTTCCTGTGTTCTTAGCTTTCTTCTTTATTATTGCTCTTCTTTCATTCACTCTTCACTGGGTCCTTCCCATTACTGTCAATATCTTTGGTTTGTGGTTATGTATTACATGGATTGACAGAAGACAATGTGAGGACTGAGTGCTTCCTAGAGCCTCGAGTATACTGTTCAACTACTATAGAACCAATAATACTTCACTGTCTTAATTTGTTTATATGTCTGTCTTTTTCCATTATCCAGTAAGCTACTTAAAGAAAGGTGTAGACTGTCTGTGCTAGATATCTTTCCTTAGCTTCTTCAGGTCCAATCTTTATCTTTGCCATTCTGCCCTGTGCTCTAGGGGGCTTCAGCCTGGGTTCAACTGGCAGGAGGTACCAGCAGGAGATCACAGGGTGGAGATGGAGTTAAGAGTGGTGTTGATTCCCTGGCTCTTGAAGGATTGCGCATTCTGTTTTAGGGCTCTCTAGATTCTGGCCCTTCAGGCTAGGGCTGGAAAGAGCACCCCGCAGCTACTAACTATGGGGCACTACATCATCCTTTGTCCTTAATCAATTTCTTCTCTTTTGCTCAGTTTGAATGTGCTGTTTCATGATTTCATATTTGTTTTCTCAGTGCCTAGCACAAATCGTACGTTTTGTTGAATGAACAAATGCATTTTAGCCAAAATTCTATTTTACAAACCATGATTCCTGCTTAACTGTCTAAGTTTCAGAAACAGCAGGAATCAAAAATAGATGTTGGAGCAGTAGTTTCTATCGAGATTCTGTGAAGAGTGATAGAATAGTAAAGTCCTTACTCAAGGCATCTGTTTCTTTAAATATAAATAAAATGTTAGTCAGTTCATAGACCTAGTCAGTTCCTGATTGTGTGGCCTTAGAAAGAAAAGACACTCTTTCTGAGCCAACATTTCTTCAGTTATTATTTGAAAGGTGGAACTTACTAAATTATTTAAGTCTGATCCGTTGCTAGTAATATAATTAACAGTTGACAGCATTTCTATCTTGAGTATTATTAAGAGAGATCTTGGAAAGAATATGCAAATAAATGAAGAAAGGGATAACAAAAGGGCAATTCTGAACACTCATACTTTTGTTTGTGGAGATAGTTGGTTACCTATAGTGTTATGTTTGGTCATAATGAGTGTACTTCTCCATTCTTTCCGTGTATGAGCCATGGTTAGTTGCTAAAGAATGACTTTCCCACAGAAAGCAAAATCTTGGCAGAGAGAGTTTCAAATGCTCCTTCTTAGATTTATGTTTCTTCATGTGTTCCTACTTTTAATATAATTTTATCCTATTCTGTTTATTTATTTACACATCACTTGGGCAGTGATTTTTCTCCAGAAATGCATGTGTTTTTGATGCTGCAACCCATTAGGTATTTGCCATTGTTTTCCTACAAACTATAACAGATTTTTTCCCTTTCAACTTCCCTGCTAATATCAATTTCTAAAGTGTTTCGTGTGCATTCAAATGCTGTAGATCTTTCATTAGATTATAAAAGAATTGCTGTTGACTACATACAATGATAGTAACTGTATTTCACTTCCCAGGTACTCCAAGAGAGGAAGACTTCCTTGTGATTTTATAGTTTATCTGAAAACATAATGTATACAAAAGTGTGGATTAAGTACCAACAGCTTTCTTTGGTTTTATTTATGACTAGAACAGCTATAATATTTCATTATTGTAAGGAAGACAATACATCATGTTAGTTCCTTACATAGTTTTGCTGTGCCTCAGTTAAAATCCAAGATCCACTATTTATTTGTTTCTCAATTTCCTCATCAGTAAACAGTGGATAAAAATAATAATACTCATATGGTTGTTGTGCGGATTAAAAAAATTAATGCAAGTAAAGCCTTTAGAATATTGCCTGGCATGTAGTAAGTACTCCAAATGTTAAATACTTTTATTCTGAAGTCCCATAATATTTTCTGTGCCTTTCAAAATGCGTGGATATTTCTGCTTTCTATTTTAATTATTTGTGTAAAGATTATATCATCTTTACTAAATCCCAAATAGGGAAGTTTCAATATCTGATTCATGTCTTCCACACAGTTTGTATCTACCACCATAATAATCTGTAATTTATCAAGTATGCAATAAACACTTGTGTATAGAAGAAGGGAGGCGTCTTAATGAGTGTTCGTAAGCTTTATTTAGTTGGGAAAATTGATAACTTTGAAATTCCCTATGGCTTGGTTCTGAAATAAAATAATCATTTTGGTAAAAGATGTAATACAAGCTGTAGAGTTTCAATTAGCCCTTGGAAAGCATGGCTATTTTCATAAAGTGTGAATGTTGCCTGAGAATGGAAATTTTAAAAACAGGAACTCAGCTGAAAGTTAAGATTATAAAAGAGAAACAGGACTGAGAGAAAATTAATCAAATCACAGTTCTTTGTCATCAAGATGTTACCTACTTGGTACAGACAGGTACCTACTACCTACTTGGTACACTCAGGATAGAGCATGCCAAAGGAACATTCAATTCCGACTGTTCTCCCCACGGTTAGATAACATGAAAGAAAAAAGAAATGAAAGATACAAATTTTGCAAGTAAGATTGTATGAGAATCTTTGCATAAAATACTAAAAAGAAGACGAGACTTACTATGGATTTGCTATGTGGCTGTGGGGAGCTGGTTCTCCCTTCCTCATATGTTAGGGTAAACTCTTTTTTTTTTTTTTTGCGGTACGTGGGCCTCTCACTGTTGTGGCCGCTCCCGTTGCGGAGCACAGGCCCCAGACGCGCAGGCTCAGCGGCCATGGCTCATGGGCCCAGCCGCTCCGCGGCATGTGGGATCTTCCCGGACCAGGGCACGAACCCGTGTCCCTTGCATCAGCAGGCAGACTCTCAACCACTGTGCCACCAGGGAAGCCCGGTGAAACACATTTACACATTTTAAAAAATGCTTTTAGACAAGAAAATCTGTTAGGTTCTTTACAAACCTAATAAACTTTAATTATCATCATTGTGTTTTCTTTCAATGGAGATGGACTGCTTTTAAATTATTTTCAATTATTGCATAACCATTAGACTATGTGGACAAGCAAGTAAAGGCACTTGCTAGATGTTTAAAAGAAAAAACTTAGATTCTATTATTTGTGCATGACAAGGGACAATGTTCATGAGTTAGAATTATAAGGACTTTGCCATAAATTTCCATATTGCTTGAAGACATTGCTTGGTGGCTAAGAAGTTTTTTAAGGAGTTGATTAGCTTGAAAAAAAATGTTTTTGACTAATTCAAATGGATCTAAAAGTGTGATACCCTGAGATTACTAAATGTTCAGCTGCTCAGCTGGCAACATCCTAGCCCAGAATTCACACTCTGGTCAAAAAAGGTGAAGGACTAGGAGTTAAAGCTTTTACGTGTGTCTTTCCTTTTCTTTAAATATGTATTTTCCTTGTATTGCTTAGTTAGGTTGCTGATAGTCAAAGAATTAGCTAATGTCTTTTTATTTCAGGTAGAATAAAAAAGTTATTTTAATTTTTTTCAACAAGGTAGAAGAAGCATCATTTCTCTTCTATTGAAACTGCACTTACAAAGTCAATTTCCCAAATTCAAAGGTGAAGGCATGCAAGAATAGAAAACAAAGTTTGTTAGTCCACAGATATGAGATACCTTAAAAAAATAAAATAAAATCGCTGTAGGACTTCCCAACCTGCTCTGCTTCATTTTAGATTCTAGAGCCATCATTAAGAAAAACACGCTTTTTCTTTTATCTGTGCCCCATATTGGTATTCATTCTCCTCTAAGCAATTGTGAGCAATCAGGTCCCCCAACTGAAACCCTTTTGAAATTTCTGGGTCTTCAGTCTCTTTGTAAATATGCTAAGTTATTCTCCATCCTCCCTGCCACCAATGAGCAGACTTAATCGAGATAATATGCAAAGTGTTATTCCCCTAGTATTTACACCTCTCCAAAAAGGGAGAATTATTTTCAAGTGAAGAAACCTAAGGTAAAGGTGAAGGGGGTGAAGAATCACCCAGTGATTGTGTAGCCCATCAAGACGTGCTGCCCTAGCCCAATTCTCATTTTGATTTATTTAAGTTTGGAAATAACAGTATTAAATTAGCAAAGACAAGCAATAAACAAAACCCTGGAGATGAATTAGCCATTGTCTCTGGTCCATTAATCTCCTCTTCAATTCTAGAGAATTGTGGCTCACCCGGACCCGAAGATCAAATAAAATGCCTAATTGGGAAAATCCTAAACAAGTGTGTCCTGGGGAGCTTGAATTTATTTGTCACCCGCTCAAACAACTGTGTTGTTTATATAAGTCTTTAAAACCCTGATACTTTTCCTCTACTATATCTTAATCCCTGGTTCTTTATGCTCAGGAGGGCAATTTAGAGTTGTTTTCAATTAACTAGAATGGAGAGGGGCACTTATTCCAAAAACAGATAGCTGTGTTGTGAGTATTTTGCCAAACATACTGAGTGGTTTAGATCTAAGCATCAGTTTTGGGACATGCTTTGGAATCTCCTTGAAGGTAATATCTGCACTTTGGTGCTTTTAATATCAGTAATAAAGGTTTGAATATAGTCACAATTAAGGACATAGTATAGCAAGGAAGGTTGAGGTGTTAAGGCTAAACCCAAATGTGAAGTAAAGAGCTGAGATAATTATCTAGAACAGCAATACTTGCATTTTTAAAACGCAGATAATATGCAGATAATTGAGGTCAAACTTTTTATTTAATTAGAATGAAAATCAGTGTGCTGAATCTTGTTCACACGGGGTGGGGCAATAATTTTCACAGCCTAAAAACACACAAATACTTTATGTTGTATAGAAAAAGCCAAAGAGCAGGAAACTGTAAATCAACTAACTGGCAGCGAAATGACTACACACACTATTAATATTTACTCTGTCTCAACTATAGTTTAAATGCAGAACTTAACGATGCATAGTATTTTATAAGAATTATGTCATTTAATCCTCAGGGTGAATCAGAAGCAGGTTAATATTATTAGCTCTGTTATCCAGATTAACAAACGGTGCTTCTAGACGTTAGAGATTCACTCAGGACTGGTCAAATGGTAGGACCAGAATTTGCTCTCAAATCCGTTTGTTTCTGAACAAACGGATGCTTTTAGTACTAAACTGCATGGCTGTTATCACCAAAGCTGCAGAATTACTAACTGGGTTTGCTGAAGGGATTCATTAAATTGAGTAGAAGTTAAAAAGTATTACTGAGCCTAGGTGAAACAGAGGTGAGTTTAGATTTGGGGGATATATGAAGGAATCCTCTAGTTAGCAATGTCTGTGCAACAATAAAAACACACTTGTTTTTACTCTATGTTTGCTAAACTGATTAGTTTTAGGACATTTACACAGCATTGTGTTCCTCCAGCCCATCTCCGTATTGAAGCGTGTTAGTATCCTTTGCCTTCAGCTGCAGTTATTATTACTGGAGCAAGCTATTAATGTGCTCAGGAAGGTAGCATAGGGATCAAGTCAACTTGTGTGTTAAGTTGACCGCAGTCCTCTGTTATTGATCGGCTATACATTAACTTGTTTTAAAGAAATACTCATTGGGGCAGAACAGACTGTATTAAGATGAAGACTGGTGTAGGATATAGGGGTTATGTGTAGGGGTTGTGTATATGTATACATTGCCTGATAATTTAGGCATAACAGTTTTTAATATTGTTGCTATACAGGCACATCTATAGCTATTTGGACAATTACATATCAAACGGATTATTTAAAATTTCAATTTGTAATAACTGCATAGCTACTTTAAAAGTACTGTTTACTTATGTTTCTCATCACAAGAAAAAAAATTTGTAACTATGTGGTGATGGATGTTACCGTGGTGATCGTTTCATGATATATACAAATAGTAAATCATTATGTTGTACACCTAAAGCCAACAAAACATTATATGTAAGTTATATCTCAATTTTAAAAGTACTGTTTAGTTAACAAGGAGCTTTTAGGTACAGAGTTTTACTTGATTCTCAGAATAGCCTTGTGGGTTATATACTCTTATTGTTCCTACTTAACAAATGAAGAAATAAAGACACACAGTTTAAATAAATGAACAATAAAATAGCTACTTAAAAATAAAATCTGAGTAAGGGAACAAAACATTGGGATGAAAGGGATTATCAGAATGTTCAAGTGAGACATTGAGATGTTTTATTTATTCTACTTTGTATATGAAATTATCAAAACTGGGTAGGTTTGAAGCAGGCAAATCTTTGTATTTTCAATTCTAAGTAGGTGAAAAATAGAGAAAGGCAGCAATCTTGATAAAGGTCAAAAATTATACTGACAGCCATGTTGAAACTGGTAGAAAACTTTTGTCTAGAGTAAACATTTCTAGGGATGATTTATGCAAAGAGTTTGAAGTATTCAGAGTTCATTTTTTTTTTTTTTGAGTGGGACTCTTAATTACAATATCCAGCCTTGGAAGTGATAAACATTTTGACTCCAAATATTTACTTGTTCATACATTATGAATTAATTATATATCAGGGAGCAGCTGATGCCTGGAAACTATATCTGTGGTCAACGACTTTAAATTTAAGATCTCGTTCTCTCTTTCTGTCTCACTTCAAATAACATACTCTGCACATGTGTTAATTAATGGCAGAGTTGTCTTTATCTGATATTAGAAGACCAGTAAAGTTACTGTTCTGACCATGTCTGTAACAACATAGGCAGTTCAGACAGATGATAGACTGATGATTTAGCCTTGTATGTACAGAATTAATTATAGCTTGATTTTGCTCCTGTTTTCACCTGGTTGTTTTAGCATTGTGTAGCTGCCATCTGCCTTTTAGGAAGTATTCTATAAGGGAAGCAATATTAATCTCCTTGCCTATTAATTCATTTTAATAAAAATGTAGTAAGATTAACAAAAATGTATTGATTACTTCCTATGTACCAGACACTACTAGAATCTAGGGATAGAAATAGAAATGTGAGCAAAAATGGACATAGTCTGTGTTCTCATGAAATTTACAGTGAAGTATGGAAGACAGACATTAATCAAATAATGTAAAATAACTGGGAAAGATACTTTACTAAGTGCTACCAAACATATTCTGTACTATGAGAACACAGGATTGGGAAAACTAAAATAGTGTGGAGGGCTTGGAAAGGTTTTCTTGGGAAAGTTACAATTGAATGAAGGATGAGTCGGAGTTAGGTGGAAAGGAAAGGGCATCTGAACCATAGATACAGCACGTTCAAAAGCCCTTCTCAGGAAGAAGCATGGCATGTGAAACGACTGGGGAGCACAAAGTGAGGAAAGGATGATGGAAGATGAAGCTGAAAGGATGGCTAGGTGTCCAACTCTGTAGGAATTTGGTTTATTAATCCCAAATGGCCATTCACACATACATTGAACACATTGACTTTTTTTTTTTTGGGCAGCACCCTGGGATGGGACCCACGCCCCCTGCAGTGGAAGCATGGAGTCTTAACATATATCTACAAATACACACACACACACACACACACACACACACACTCTCTCTCTCTCTCTCTCTCTGCTGATTGTGTTGTTCTGGAGAGCCCCGACTAGTACACTAGGTTATTGGAAATATGGGACACATACCTATTTGGATACTTAGTTAAAAACTAGTAACAAGGATGTAAGAATATAGCATGGTGATATGAGATTAAGACAAATAAGTGGGTAGACAAATCACTGGAAGAGTTATGAGAATAAGAGAGTGCCTAGGTAGACTTAAGCAGCGGGTAGGACTTGAATTGCGCAGGGAGGGCAGAGGGAGATAAATAGTCCAGGTAAGGCAGGGGCAGCGGTGCAGAGGGAGAAATAAGTGTGGAACGATTGCAAGGCAATGAGTAGACCATCCTGAATGAAGGAGAAGATTTTGGTAATAAACACTCACACCTGGCATCCATCCCTGAGTCAAGAGGTGATCAGAATCCAGAGCTCTCTTGTTCTGTGTTCCACAGAAGGAAGACATTGTGTGTGTGAAACCGGGCTGTGTGGCAGCCTCACAGGAAAGGCGTTATGAATTATTCAGAAAGAGAAAATTAAATAATGAGTCCTGTAAGATGGTCTAGTTCTATGTGATGGTGTGGTTCTATGTGGATTTTTTTCACCTCACAGGGGTTTACAGAATAAGATGAGTAGAGCAAAAAGAGAGTGAAATAACCAATCAGCCAAACATAGCCAGAGAAATAGTTCTGGGACTCACAGCGTGTGCACCTGACGCAAGAGGGGCTCTTGAAGGAGGGATAATGCAAGATTTCCACCTGTGAGAGGGAGCCCTGTTGCCAGAGTCTTTGACTGCTCTTTCTGCGACTAGGCTAATCTTTTGCGTTGTTTCTTTCTTGCTCTCAGGAAAAGAACTTGGAGAGAATTCTGTAGTTAATGTCCAGGAAAAGTTATTTCTTTTATGTGCACTGTGGTGCTTGCTGCCATAAAGGCAGTGATTTAGCCAACTCTGAAGTAGCTGTTCTGATTTGTCACTCAGTGGGCTCAGTTTACAGAGGCGAAGAACTGAGCTGTCCCTCATGGGGAGGTGGGGAGTGCATTTCCTACTGGCTGCTATAGACAGGAGTTCATTTGTTCCAGGGGTCCCAAGTGCTCTAAACAACAGGTTAGAGAGTTTATACAAGTGGCATTTAACTCTCGGCATTAATTAAAAGTGGCGTGCTGCATCATTTGGGCAAGTATGGGTAGAACTGAGGTGTAGATAGTTCTGGAGAGCAAGCTGTGAAAATCTTTCTAAAACTTTTCACGTGTTTATGATGTAAAAGTTTATTTTCGTGACACTGATATAATTTGGAAGCGAAAGAAATAGCATCTCTTAAAATAATTGAGTAGCATCTTGCATTCAGTTGCTGAGGAGGTAAGAGGAAGTAGTGAGTGTTTACCATTATTCTGCTTAGTCAAAATGTATATTAAATTCATAAAATATACAGGCACCAGGTTCAGCAGTCTACCTGCCTTACTTTATTGTTACCTTACAACAACAGTGTATTTATTCTTTAATGAATTTTACTGAGCACTTACTTTATGTTGGTTGCTGGGAACAGCTAGGGACAAAAAGAGATGAAATTCCTGCTCTCTTGGATGTTACATTCCAGTCACTTAGACAATAATCAAAGGTAGAATGTAAGTTCTACAAAGGCAGGGGTTTGTGGGCTTTTCTTTTTAATCTACTTTTAAGGCTACATCAACTATAACAGTACCTGACACATATATATACTCAATGATATTTGTTAAATGATTGAAAGGTGAGAAGAGTGAAAATTAGAGAGATTGGGTTGCTTGTTCATGGACCTCTATGCCTATAAAATACACATGCCTTCTAGATATTATTTCTTTTCTTAATATTCTGCTGATACATTTGTCTCCAAATGAGGAAAATTGTAGTTTAATGGCTCAAGCCTTTCCCCATATGTTCACTTGCCTGAATTTTGAGATTTTTTTTGTGTGTTAATTTTGTTACTTTGGGTATCACTATCTTACATTTCCATTGAAACCATCCCTTTGAGCTGGTTAAGAAAATTCTAACACCAAAAACAATTTCTGAAGCACTGTCTATGTAACACACATTCTTTTAGGTGTAGGAGATAGAAAAAGTAAACAGTCAAAACAGAGTCCTTGCCTCTGCTAGAGTAGGGGAGATAGGAAAAAAAACCCAGGAAAAATGGATAAATATATATAATAAATGACATATTAACAAGTTTGATGAAGCAAACAAAACAGGGAAATGTGATAGCGAGACAAGAGGAAGCTGATGGTCAGGGAGGACCTCTCTGAACTGGTAACATTTGAATTGAGATGAGACTTGAATGATGAAAAAGAGCCAGCTATGAAAGGACATTTTGGAGAAATGTCAGAAGAAGGAACAGTGAGGGAAAGGAAAGAGCTTCACTTTTAAGCTGACAGAAATCTTGCCATTTTGGAAGGGGCACAGTTGGTATATGTAGGTAAACCGAACTACCCAGATAGATGAGAAAGCAATTTGGATTTTATTTTAATTGAAATTGGAACGCTTTACATGGCTTCGTGTTGGTGAGTGAAAAATCACTCTGGCTGCCATTAGGATGGATAGAGAGTGTCACAATTGCCATCAGGATGACAACCAGTTAGAAGGTTGTTTTAGTAATTTCAGGCAAGAGTTAGTGGTAGAAATAAAGAGATACAGTCAGAGAAGAGTTATATTTTGAAGATACATTAGGCAGAATTATTGGTGGGTTGGATATAAATAGGGTGTGAAGAAAGTAATCAAAGATGACTCTAGGTTTGTGGCTGAGTAACAGGCTGGGAGCTGATTCAGTAACAATGAAGAAGACTTGAGAATGGGATGGTATATACTCGTGAGCAAAAAGAATCAATAGTTCTGTTTGACTATTTTAAGTTTTCAATGACATTAATGCCAAATGATTTATATTGCAAATTTATATTGCAAAGTAAGGAATAAGCATTGAATTTATGGAGATGATATGATATGAATATGGAAGCAGAAGTGATTTTAGAGAGAAAAATTTCAAAGTCCTCAATGTAGAGACTGAATGAGATCACTTTGAGGGAGGGTATAGATTATAGATGGAGGCAGCGAGCACAGAAAAAGGAGTCCGTCAATGTTTCAGTGTTTACAACAGGCACAAAAGTCAAGGATCCAGAAACAGAAACTGGGGGTGTCCTGACAAACCAGTTATGAAAGGAAACTATTACAATAAAAAAGAGTGGCACTAGAAAATGTCAACAGGATTTTTCAATTTTAACAGAAGGAAAAATATGTAGAACTATCAGGTAGGTTAAGGTAATTAGTAAAGAAAAAAATTAAGTATTGGATAGATTTTCTGAATGAGATTTATGGCTAGGTCATTTGTTACCTAGAGTCAGTTATAGAATTATGCCAGATTAGAGGAGAGAGTGTAAAATAGTCATGATAAAGAGTGAGAACTACCCAGGATATATTATAGGACTGAAACAGGAGGGAAGAGGGCAGGGCACAACCTTTAAGAGAATGACATAGCCCTGGGACATGACAAAAACTGGTTAGAACCAACTAGGTCCAAGATGGCGGAAGATTTGACTGCTGGTGTACCTTGAGCCTTATTATACGCTCATTGTAACACATCAGCATGCTAAATGACACACTCATCAGTGCCATGACAGTTCTGAGGCTAACCATAAAAGGCCAAAAAGTGGGCGGTAGCCCAGTTCTGGGAAATCCCTGCCCCTTCCCCCAAATAGTTGGAATAATCCTCCTATGCATTAGCCGATAAAATTACCCAGCCCATAGAAACTAACCACACCATATTTTGGCACCTGTCACCTTCCGAGATGGCCCATACTCTGTGGAGTGTGTTTCTCTCTAAATAAATCCACTTCTTACCTATCACTTTGTCTCTCACTGAATTCTTTCTGCCATGAGACATCAAGAACCTGAGCTTCATTAAGTCTTGAGAGACTGGGTGTGTGATCTCAGTTAAAAGACCGTGGGTTCAGCAAAGGAAACCATAAACAAGACAAAAAGACAACCCTCAGAATGGGAGAAATATTTGCAAATGAAGCAAGTGACAAAGGACTAATCTCTAAAATATACAAGCAGCTCATGCAGCTCAATATCAAAAAAACAAACAACCCAATCCAAAAATGGGCAAAAGACCTAAGTAGACATTTCTCCAAAGAAGATATACAGATTGCCAACAAACACATGAAAGAATGCTCAACATCACTAATCATTAGAGAAATGCAAATCAAAACTACAGTGAGGTATCACCTCACACCAGTCAGAATGGCCATCATCAAAAAATCTACAAACAATAAATGCTGGAGAGGGTGTGGAGAAAAGGGAACCCTCTTGCACTCTTGGTGGGAATGTAAATTGATACAGCCACTATGGAGAACAATATGGAGGTTCCTTAAAAATTAAAAATAGAACTACCATACGACCCAGCAATCCCACTACTGAGCATATACCCTGAGAAAAACATAATTCACATAGAGTCATGTACCACAATGTTCATTGCAGCACTATTGACAATAGCCAGGACATGGAAGCAACCTAAGTGTCCATCAACAGATGAATGGATAAAGAAGATGTGGCACATATATACAATGGAATATTACTCAGCCATAAGAAACGAAATTGAATTATTTGTAGTGAGGTGGATGGACCTAGAGTCTGTCATACAGAGTGAAGTAAGTCAGAAGGAGCAAAACAAATACCGTATGCTAACACATTATGTATGGAATCTAAGAAAAAAAAATGGTTCTGAAGAACCTAGGGGCAGGACAGGAATAAAGATGCAGACGTAGAGAATGGACTTGACACGGGGAAGGGGAAGGGTAAGCTGGGAGAAAGCGAGAGAGTGGCGTGGACATATATACACTACCAAATGTAAAATAGATAGCTAGTGGGAAGCAGCCGCATAGCACAGGGAGATCAGCTCAGTGCTTTGTGACCACCTAGAGGGGTGGGATAGGGAGGGTGGGAGGGAGACACAAGAGGGAGGGGATATGGGGATATATGTATATGCATAGCTGATTCACTTTGTTATACAGTAGAAACTAACACAACAATGTAAAGCAATTATACTTCAATAAAGATGTTAAAAGACCATGGGTTCAAGTCCCAATCTGGGTTATAGGGTTTCAGGACAATGAAAGTTCGGATGTCCATTTGAGTTTTTCAGTCATAAATTTGAAGGAAGACCTATCAGAATAATTTGTTTTCGATTTCCTAAGGCTATATTCAGTATCTTGAGCACAGTAATAGATTTTTATAATTTAATCTGAGTTGGGGATTTTCTAGGTATATACAATGGAGGGAAATAAGGGTTGAGTTGGTTAAGCATGCCTTGTGAAAGAGTGGATAAAACGCTAGACCTTGGAGCCAGTATAGATAGGAGAGAAGTATAAATAAGAATAGGTTGTTGGATAGTGAAGAAGTGGATTCTACTTCTCACAAAAGGAGATCATTTCTGGACTAGGAATACTAGTGTAAGTGATCTGAAAGGAGAGGAGGGTAATGGAATGTTGGAAACCCATACCCATACTTGTAGCTGATGTGTGTTATTGGTGAATCCTAGGTCTAGTATCTGTTCATGTGAGTGGCACGGTAAGGTTGAACTGAAGAAAAGGATCAGTGGAGATAAGGATGTCGAGGAAGTTGGAATTCAGGGTGTTGTGATTTTGACAGGAGTCATGGAGGAAAGGAAGGTAGTGAGAGAGCTGCTGAATGAATCAGGAATTATGTTGCAGGGCTTAATACAAGGAAGAGAAACTGGTAGTTTCAAGAAAGAGAAAACCTAGGAGAGGTAGAGGGTTGTCAAAACATGATGACACATATATCAGAGAAAACAAAATTATTGAAGGCTGAGGAGAGAAATAGTTTGAAAGTGACAATGGTGGATAATACCCAAGACAGTCCTACTTTATGCCTATTATCTTTTTTTTTTTTTTTTTTTTTTTTTTTGCGGTACGCGGGCCTCTCACTGTTGTGGCCTCTCCCGTTGCGGAGCACAGGCTCCGGACGCGCAGGCCCAGCGGCCATGGTTCAGGGGCCCAGCCGCTCCGCGGCATGTGGGATCTTCCCGGACTGGGGCACGAACCCGTGTCCCCTGCATCGGCAGGCAGACTCTCAACCACTGTGCCACCAGGGAAGCCCATATGCCTATTATCTTGGTATGATTTTTAGTACCTCTCTTTATTTTTAAAAATGTTCTAATTTTAAATGATCACCTAATAAAAAGATATTCCTCTTATCTCCCTGAACTACATGATGTATGGATAAGGAAAAAAACCCACCTTTACCTAAAGGGTATGTAAGGTCCCTCTACTCAGGGGACAGTCACATTTCTGTCAAAACCAGAAGGTAAAGAAACTATTTAGAGAACAGGTTGAGAATATAGGCACCCTTACTGTTAATATCTTCAGAGCTTCAAAAACATAGCCAAGAGCCTTGGGAGCTGGAGAATAAATGGCTGGTGAGGTAATATTAGGGGGTGCATAGAACAGAGTGAAGGGGATCTCTGAGGTTTGGATTCTTGATGGTGAGTGGTCAGAGAAGAAGATAATTGAACACCTCAGGGTGGTGGCTGGTTTCATGCAAAAATGTAGACTTTTTGGCAAGTAGGATTATTCAGTGATTAGAGACAGTGAATATGTTGGTGGCTAATCATGCTTTTGGAAAGGGGCTACTTCAGAGGAACAATGGATAGAGACCTAAATTCTGTTACTTTGAGTCACACCATAGCACGGAGCTAAACCCTATCACTGAATTATCCTCTTGATTTATTCATTCATTGATTCATTTATTCAATAAATAACCAGTTATGGATTGCTATGTTGAATCATGGCAATATATATTCCTAGATAGAGTAAATTCTTCAAGAGTATGATCAAAAGGTGAAACCTTACCATAAGAAAAATTAAAAGATAAATATCATAAAACATTATTTCATATTGTTAATATCATTATGTTAATGGCTGCCATTTATTGAATGCCTACTGTAGCCTAGGACTGTCTAAACAATAAGTCCCTATTTATTTAATCCTGTCAACAATGTCATAGAGTAGACATTTATTATCCATCTTTTACAAATGAGGGGTTAGGAAGTAATTTGCTCAGTGTCACTCAGTTTGACACACACTCGAAACACAAAGTGCTCTGTTCAAAAAGGTGGGCTGTTTCTATTAGAGAATATCAGGGAAGGTCTTTAGTAGATAATGGCCTTTGAGTTAGGCCTTGGAATACAGATATATTTGGAATGGGAAAGGGGCAACACAACCAAAGATCAAGGTGATTTTCAGGGGGCATTTATATGAAACAATAAAATAATTAATTTGGCTGGATGTAAGAGGGTGAAAAGCATGAGTGAGAATAAGACAAACACATATTAAGGCCAAAATGCACGTCAATATATGCATTTAACATAAAAATCCCTTCTAGGAAATAAGAAAAATGAAGTAATTCATGAACTGTTTAGCAACATAGCATTTTTAGAAATCCTAATCTATGTTTGTTTATTTTTTCCCTCAGCTGCTATTTCTACCCTTTTCCATTCCCTGCTTTCAAGCAGTTGGCTCTGTTTCTGATTTCAAAATTGTAAGTCCTAGAGTAGTGTAGAGAAATAGTTTGGGGAATGGATAATGTGTTTCATTCAGTTATGAAAGGACAGTAACTTTTCCTGGACAAAGAATAAATGCCTCCCAAGCTGTGTGGAGGAAAGTAGGAGACACAAGGAGAGGAGGCATGCACGTGGGACTGACAGCCATGTCGGGGACATGCCATGATGCCAAAGACGAAATCCTATCACTGTCAGAGGGTCCATGGGCAGACTGTTCTGGCAGAGGATCGGGGCAGCCTAAAAGGGAGAGTCAAATGTGGCCAAACAAATAAAGAAATACTAGATAGGGAGGGAACATGTGGACCTAAAAGGTTATGTTGGCTTTGAGGTTGGCCCCTGTGACATAGCATGGGGTGATAAAGGACTCAAGATGTATGTGCCTTCTAAATACCCTCTGCAAGCCCAAGTAGCTTAAATAGAGGCCTTGGACAGAGGTAGTGAGGAGGGAAGGAGGGGATGAACCACAAGAAAGACTGATATTCAAGTTTCTTACATGCCTAGCGTGATGGGCGGGGGGCTTGAACATAAATTAAGCTATGGAAAATAAAGCTATAGAAAATAAAGATCTATTTCTTAAACATCTGAATTTGTGAACTGTTTCATATCAACGGTTTCTAATTTTTCAGGCTGTATTAGTTAGGCTAGGCTAGTATATGATGTGGCAAGAAATAAACCCAGAAATCTCGGTGGCTTAACATAATAAACATATAATTTTCTCTCCGATTAGACTGGGATGTGGCTGAGCAGCCCTTCTCCCTCTTGTAGTCACACCACTAGAAACATGCAAAGCGGGAGCTTCCCTCTTTCCTTGCTACTGAAGGGAAGAAGTCGATGGGGAAAGCACGCTAGTTCTTAATTGCTCCAGCCTGGAAGCCTCGTACATCATTTCCTTTCACCTACCCTTATCCTGCACTAGTCGTGTGACCTCCAGCTAACAGTGAGAGGGGCTAGGGACAGTGAGAAATACGGTGGAGCATGGATACTTGGTCAATCATCTATTACCCACAGACCCATGCAGTTAGACAAAGGAGACATTCTATTTTACCTGCTGCGTTGCAAATACTTTATTTCTTCCAGGGAAGTGCTATTTTCATTGCTGGGCCAGGGCTTTGTGAATCTATGATTCTTGCTTTCTGAACTCACAGAATGTCCCCCAAAGTCCATTTGTATGTTCCAGGCAATGTTTCCATTCCCTTTCCTCTCCTCTTTCTGCCCCTCCTCTTCTAGAAAAGTTACAAGACTAATGAAACCGGGTTTATTGTGTGATTTGAAGAAAACCCTCATCAACTGCATTTCAAAATTGGTATTAAAATTTAAAGTCCAGAGCCCTTTAATAGTTGTCCCAGCAATTTAATGGCATGTTGTTTTTAGTCTGTCATTTGGACTAAGAACTGAATTGAATTGCAGCAAATCATCAGTTTGATTTCTACGAATTTCTTACTACTACTACAAAATATCTTTGCATTTAATGTACTAGTATGGCATAAAGGCATCATTTAGGATTATTTCCTGAGGAGTAAAGCAAGGACCATTTCAGAGCCTATAAAACATAAGATATTCTTTTGGTCTGCAATTTATTTTCATACTCTGCAGATATACTCTGTAAACACAGAAGCACACATAAGATTGTCAGAGTTTCCCTTAATGCTGGATTCTTTCTCTGTCCTGAGAATTCCATCTTGTTAAACTTATCTGACATTGGGTTAAAACTCTCACCAAACAATGCGTTATACCTGAGGAAACAGGAGTTTCATTTGGATCTAATAAAAGTTAAGTTTAGTTTAGTTTTGTTCTTTTTAAAAGCAAATGTCCTATGATGCCTCATCACAGAGTTAGGTGTTTTTTTTAGGCTGCATTGGGTCTTTGTTGCTGCATGTGGGCTTTCTCTAGTTGCAGCGAGCAGGGGCTACTCTTCATTGTCATGCACGGGCTTCTCATTGCGTTAGCTTCTCTTGCTGCTGAGCATAGGCTCTAGGCACGTGGGCTTCAGTAGTTGCAGTGCACAGGCTCAGTAGTTGCGGTGTGTGGGCTCTAGCACACAGGTTCAGTAGTTGTGGCGCACGGGCTCAGTAGTTGTGGCTTGTGGGCTCTAGCGCGCAGGCTCAGTAGTTGTGGCACACGGGCTCAGTAGTTGCGGTGCACGGGCTTAGTTGCTCTGCGGCATGTGGGATTTTCCGAGACCAGGGATTGAACCCGTGTCCCCTGCATTGGCAGGGAGACTCTTAACCAGTGCACCACCAGGGAGGTCCCAAAAGTTAAGTTTTAACTGATTTGTCAGTGACTCTATTCAGTGACCTTTACTAGTATCTTTCTTTTAGTCTTACAGTATAGGCTCTTATTGCAGCATACAATATAGGAAGAATATTGTATTAATTTGTTGATTTGATAGTGAAATTCTTCCTCGTGATGCAAATGTATGTAAATGAACATCTAAATTCTGCTCTGAACATTCTGCTATTTCAGAATTGAGTTATAAAAAGGAATGAGAGTGAGAGAGAGAGAGAGAGAGAGAGAGAGAGGAGAATTAAAAAAAAGAAGAACAAGAAAAGAGGGAAAGACCATAGATTGCTACAATCTTTTTTTCTTCACTTAAAAAACTGTGCAAGTTATTACCCTACTCTTGGTTTAAAAAAATCTTTAGGTTAACGCTACTAAATGATTGTCATTCGTCATATCAGAGAATTTGGCATATAGGTTTGGATGGTTTATTGTGCTGTGTACTACTGATAAATCTACAAATACAGCAACTGTCACTATCTCTCTCAAATTCAAATTCATTTTCCATATGCTGAGTGTTTTTTAAAAAAAATATTTGGCTAGTACAAGTTTTGCCTGGCTAAATTGAACTTGTTTGAATATTAAGTATTTTAGGAAACAGAAGGAACAAGGTATTTATAAGGGTACCTTGGGATATCAGCTTAAATTTCTTTGGATCATAAGCATCATTGTTTGGCAACACAAATTATTACCCCTTTGTACAGTGATTAGGTATTGAAGAGTTGAAGAATGGATGTTAAGTGGAGCGATGCTTAAAACTGGCATATTGGCCCAAGTTGTTTTATTCTTTTACCACTTACATATGCCAGTAAGCTTAGTTGCTTTGATATTTTTCAGTATTGAATTTATGCAAGGAGTAAGATATATAGAAATGATTTTCCTTCAGATCAGTTTGCCATCTGATCAATAGTTTATGTTATTTGGTTGAGATTTCCCATTAAAAAGATGCTCATCTACTGCCTGGCTTGCTCTAACATTCTTAACAGTATTCTTTCGGCTTGTGAATGGTCTACTATACCTTCTTATCCCTGTGGACTACACTTTTTAAATTGTTCATCATTTAAGCAGCTCCATTCATTGATGTGATAGTTCAGTCCTTTTTTTTTTAGTTAATTTTTTTATTGAAGTATAGTTGATTTACAATGTTGTGTTTGTTAGTTTCAGGTGTACAGCACAGTGATTCAGTTATAAATATAAATATATATATCCTTTTTTAGATTCTTTTCCATATAGATCATTATAAAATATTGAGTATTCTTCCATATGCTATACAGTTGGTCCTTGTTGGTTATCTATTTTATATATAGTAGTGTGTGTATGTTAATTCTGAACTCCTAATTTATCCCTCCCCTCCCACTTTCCCCTTTTGCAACTGTAAGTTTGTTTTCAATGTCTGTGGGTCTATTTCTGTTTTGTAAATAAGTTCACTTGTGTCATTTTTTTTAGATTCCACATATAAGTGATATATGATATTTGTCTTTGTCTGGCTTACTTCACTTGGTATGATAATCTCTAGGTCCATCCATGTTGCTGCAAATGGCATTATTTAATTCTTTTTTATGGCTGAGTAATATTCCATTGTATATATATGTATATATATACATATCATATTTTCTTTACCCATTCATCTGTCGATGGACATTTTGGTTGTTTCCATGCCTTGGCTATTGTAAGTAGTTCAGCCTTTCTTCTTTGAGATTATTTATTGGAGGATTATCTTTGCTAAACCTGTCTTATTGTAGAAGAATTTTAGAAATTCTGTTAAGATTTTTTTCATTCAGTTTAATATTGCCACATTTTAAAGAAAATGAATGGGCTGAAATAACAGGTTTATATTTCTGCTGTCTACTGGCATCCATCACAATGTTTGAAACGTACTTTTTTTTTTTTTTTGCTCTGTAGATAACACCCTGAAGCTCCAACTTTGTGGTGGGCCAATTAAACTCCATGAAACATGGTCAGTACCCTGTAAGTATCTCCCTTCATATATAACTGCCAAGTTATTGATATTTTACATGTTCTTACTAGATAGCTTTCTCTCTGACTGTATTGTTTTCAATATGTATTTTATGATTGATTACTTTAAATCATGTATTTTATGACTGAGATATCAAAGTTCATTAATGGGGCCAATGGCCTCAGTTTAGCCTTTATCTAATTTTTGTTATTCTGTTAAGATTCTGTGGTTTGGTTTGACTCTTCTAATTTAAGTGTTCTTATTTATTTCTGTCAAGGTCTGCATTTCTCTGAATTGTGAAACTTTTGAATCATGTTTCAATACCACCTATACATCTTCAAACCTCAAATCAAGTTTCCTTTACGGGGAATTCCCCGAGAGTCCAGTGGTTAGGACTCCTCTCTTTCACTGCTGAATGCCTGATTCGATCCCTGGTCTGGTAACTAAGATCTCACAAAATGGGCAGCACAGCCAAAAAAAAAAAAAAAAAAGTTTCCTTTTTGGGACTATTTTGCTGTTAAGATGAAGAAAACAAGAAAAGAAAAGAAAGTTTTTTGAAAAAGAAAAAAAATGTATCTAAAACTTCCAAATTAGATTCAGAGGTTTGTTTCCTTTAATTTATAATAATGAATAACAAAAAAAGTACGCATTTGGCATCTGTAAATGGTTCACTTTATCACTATTGAATGAATTCCTTTAACATTTCTGAATCTGATTTTTGAAAAGGTAAATCCGGAGGCTTGTATCTCTTAAGTATTTTCAAATAGCAAAGACTGTTGTTGTTATTGTTTTATTAGTAAGCATAATATATGGAAAGATCAAAGGCATGGGAAAAAGACTTGACTTTAAATTTTAACTCCATAATCTACCATGTTAAAATCTTAAAATACTATCTCCTTTGAGTCTTAGATTCCCAATATCTACTTAGGAATAATAACAATAATATCTATTTATCAGGGTTATTGAGAGGTTTAAATTAGAAAATATATGGGAGCTCAATTATTATTAAATTTTTCTTCCACTCTTCTCTAGCCTATTCCTGCTTCACTTTCAGATCTGTTTCATGTAATAATTTGTATTTAATTTCTTAGCTACAGACCAGAAGTTTCAGTGGTATGCTGGTAAATTTTAACAACTAGTTCTTTAGAGGAAAAAAAGCCCTGATTTGTAGTGTTTATTAATTTCTGTGGTATAAATACTCCCACCATGGCCAATTAGAAGCTACCAACGTGATGTCACTGAAGGAAGAGTTAAGAAGAGAAACAATGCCCTCTAGCAGGCTGGTGGGAGTGGGCTTCTGCACACCACTAATGCTTAGGACCTAGGGCTGAATTCTTCTGTGTCTTCTCCATAGTCCCCTCAATGGTAAATGGAAAGAGGGGAGGTGGAAAAGAATCAGTTTGACAAGTGAGAGATTAAGCATAAATAATAAAGAGGCAGTCTCTTGATGGATTATTTACAGGTTCCAAGAGTAATATGGTAGAAAAACCTGAAAATTTTCACTGCAAGTTCTAACTTCTTCGCTGCCTCTCATCTGCTCTTTCTTTGCCGTTCTAGGTGCTGATTATTTGGTTTTAATAATGAAAAAACAAAAACCAGTAGCTTCTTTTCCCTGTCCTTACGGTGTTGGCACTCCAATGGAAGGGAGACTTTAAAGACTTAAACCAAAAAAAAAAAGGCATAATTACAAACTATGACGTGTGTTACAACGGAACTGAACTGAGTGCTAAGGCAGGAAACAGCAGGTTGACGACTGTAGTTAAAGCAGTAAATGGAACTTCTGAAGACTTCTTTTGGGAGGCTGAAAATTATGAACTCAATTTCTTTAATAGTAAAGGGCTATTCGAATTATCTATTTCATCTTGGGTGAATTTTGGTAGTTTGTATTTTCTGAGAAATTAGTCCATTTTGTCTGTTCCTAAAACAAACAAAACCAGGGAGTCAGTAAACTTGAGGTCAAGAGGAAAAGCATTCATTTCTTTTTTTTTTTTTTAACATCTTTATTGGGGTATAATTGCTTTACAATGGTGTGTTAGTTTCTGCTTTATAAAAAAGTGAATCAGTTATACATATGTTCCCATATCTCTTCCCTCTTGCGTCTCCCTCTCTCCCAGCCTCCCTATCCCACCCCTCCAGGCGGTCACAAAGCACCGAGCTGATCTCCCTGTGCTATGCGGCTGCTTCCCACTAGCAATCTACCTTACGTTTGGTAGTGCATATATATGTCCATGCCTCTCTCTCGCTTTGTCACACCTTACCCTTCCCCCTCCCCATATCCTCAAGTCCGTTCTCCAGTAGATCTGTGTCTTTATTCCTGTCTTACCCCTAGGTTCTTCATGACATTTTTTTTGTCTTAAATTCCATATATATGTGTTAGCATACAGTATTTGTCTTTCTCTTTCTGACTTACTTCACTCTCTATAACAGACTCTAGGTCTATCCACCTCATTACAAATAGCTCAATTTCATTTCTTTTTATGGCTGAGTAATATTCCATTGTATACATGTGCCACATCTTCTTTATCCATTCATCCGATGATGGGCAATTAGGTTATTTCCATCTCTGGGCTATTGTAAATAGAGCTGCAGTGAACATTTTGGTACATGATTCTTTTTGAATTATGGTTTTCTCAGGGTATATGCCCAGTAGTGGGATTGCTGGGTCATATGGCAGTTCTATTTGTAGTTTTTTAAGGAACCTCCATACTGTTCTCCATAGTGGCTGTAGCAATTTACATTCCCACCAGCAGTGCAGGAGTGTTCCCTTTTCTCCCCACCCTCTCCAGCATTTATTGTTTTTAGATTTTTTGATGATAGCCATTCTGACTGGTGTGAGATGATATCTCATTGTAGTTTTGATTTGCATTTCTCTAATGATTAATGATGTTGAGAATTCATTCATGGGTTTGTTGGCAGTCTGTAAATCTTCTTTGGAGAAGTGTCTATTTATGTCTTCTGCCCATTTTTGGATTGGGTTGTTTGATTTTTTGTTATTGAGCTGCTTGTAAATTTTGGAGATTAATCCTTTGTCAGTTGCTTCATTTGCAAATATTTTCTCCCATTCTGAGCGTTGTCTTTTGGTCTTGTTTATGGTTTCCTTTGCTGTGCAAAAGCTTTGAAGTTTCATTAGGTCCCATTTGTTTATTTATTTTTTTATTTCCATTTCTCTAGGAGGTGGGTCAAAAAGGATCTTGCTGTGATTTATGTCATAGAGTGCCCTGCCTATGTTTTCCTCTAAGAGTTTGATAGTTTCTGGCCTTACATTTAGGTCTTTAATCCATTTTGAGCTTATTTTTGTGTATGGTGTTAGGGAGTGATCTAATCTCATACTTCTACATGTACCTGTCCAATTTTCCCAGCACCACTTATTGAAGAGGCTGTCCTTTCTCCACTGTACATTCCTGCCTCCTTTATCAAAGATAAGGTGACCCTATGTGCGTGGGTTTATCTCTGGGCTTTCTATCCTGTTCCACTGATCTATCTTTCTGTTTTTGTGCCAGTACCATACTGTCTTGATTACTGTAGCTTTGTAGTATAGTCTGAAGTCAGGGAGCCTGATTCCTCCAGCTCCGTTTTTCTTTCTCAAGATTGCTTTGGCTATTCGGGGTCTTTTGTGTTTCCATACAAATTGTGAAATTTTTTGTTCTAGTTCTGTGAAAAATGCCAGTGGTAGTTTGATAGGGATTGCATTGAATCTGTAGATTGCTTTGGGTAGTAGAGTCATTTTCACAATGTTGATTCTTCCAGTCCAAGAACATGGTATATCCCTCCATCTATTTGTATCATCTTTAATTTCTTTCATCAGTGTCTTATAATTTTCTGCATACAGGTCTTTTGTCTCCTTAGGTAGGTTTATTCCTAGATATTTCATTCTTTTTGTTGCAATGGTAAATGGGAGTGTTTTCTTGATTTCACTTTCAGATTTTTCATCCTTAGTGTATAGGAATGCCAGAGATTTCTGTGCATTAATTTTGTATCCTGCAACTTTACCAACTTCATTGATTAGCTCTAGTAGTTTTCTGGTAGCATCTTTAGGATTCTCTATGTATAGTATCATGTCATCTGCAAACAGTGACAGCTTTCCTTCTTTTCTGATTTGGATTCCTTTTATTTCCTTTTCTTCTCTGATTGCTGTGGCTAAAACTTCCAAAAGTATATTGAATAAGAGTGGTGAGAGTGGGCAACCTTGTCTTGTTCCCGATCTTAGTGGAAATGGTTTCAGGTTTTCACTATTGAGGACGATGTTGGCTGTGGGTTTGTCATATATGGCCTTTATTATGTTGAGGAAAGTTCCCTTTATGCCTACTTACTGCAGGGTTTTTATCATAAATTCGTGTTGAATTTTGTCAAAAGCTTTCTCTGCATCTATTGAGATGATCATATGGTTTTTCTCCTTCAGTTTGTGTATCACGTTGATTGATTTGCATATATTGAAGAATCCTTGCATTCCTGGAATAAACCCCACTTGATCATGGTGTATGATCCGTTTAATGTGGTGTTGGATTCTGTTTGCTAGTATTTTGTTGAGGATTTTTGCATCTATGTTCATCAGTGATATTGGCCTGTAGTTTTCTTTCTTTGTGATATCCTTGTCTGGTTTTGGTATCAGGGTGATGGTGGCCTCGTAGAATGAGTTTGGGAGTGTTCCTCCCTCTGCTATATTTTGGAAGAGTTTGAGAAGGATAGGTGTTAGCTCGTCTCTAAATGTTTGATAGAATTCGCCTGTGAAGCCATCTGGTCCTGGGCTTTTGTTTGTTGGAAGATTTTTAATCACAGTTTCAATTTCAGTGCTTGTGATTGGTCTGTTCATATTTTCTATTTCTTCCTGATTCGGTCTTGGCAGGTTGTGCATTTCTAAGAATTTGTCCATTTCTTCCAGGTTGTCCATTTTATTGGCATAGAGTTGCTTGTAGTAATCTCTCATGATCTTTTGTATTTCTGCAATGTCAGTTGTTACTTCTCCTTTTTCATTTCTAATTCTATTGATTTGAGTCTTCTTCCTGTTTTTCTTGATGAGTCTGGCTAATGGTTTATCAATTTTGTTTGTCTTCTCAAAGAACCAGCTTTTAGTTTTATTGATCTTTGCTATTGTTTCCTTCATTTCTTTTTCATTTATTTCTGATCTGATTTTTATGATTTCTTTCCTTCTGCTAACTTTGGGGTTTTTTTGTTCTTCTTTCTCTAATTGCTTTAGGTGCAAGGTTAGGTTGTTTATTTGAGATGTTTCCTGTTTCTTAAGGTAGGATTGTATTGCTATAAACTTCCCTCTTAGCACTGCTTTTGCTGCATCCCATAGATTTTTGGGTTGTCGTGTCTCCATTGTCATTTGTCTCTAGGTATTTTTTGATTTCCTCTTTGATTTCTTCAGTGATCACTTCGTTTTTTAGTAGTGTATTGTTTAGCCTCCATGTGTTTGTATTTTTTACAGATCTTTTCCTGTAATTGATATCTAGTCTCATAGCGTTGTGGTCAGAAAAGATACTTGATACAATTTCAGTTTTCTTAAATTTACCAAGGCTTGATTTGTGACCCAAGATATGATCTATCCTGGAGAATGTTCCATGAGCACTTGAGAAAAATGTGTATTCTGTTGTTTTTGGATGGAATGTCCTATAAATATCAATTAAGTCCATCTTGCTTAAGGTATCATTTAAAGCTTGTGTTTCCTTATTTATTTTCATTTTGGATGATCTGTCCATGGGTGAAAGTGGGGTGTTAAAGTCCCCTACTATGAATGTGTTACTGTTGATTTCCCCTTTTATGGCTGTTAGTATTTGCCTTATGTATTGAGGAGCTCCTAAGTTGGGTGCATAAATATTTACAATTGTTTCATATATATATATATATTTTTTTTTCCTGTTGCGCGGGCCTCTCCCTGTTGTGGCCTCTCCTGCTGCGGAGCACAGGCTCTGGATGCGCAAGCCCAGCGGCCATGGTTCAGGGGCCCAGCTGCTCCGCGGCCCATGGGATCCACCTGGACCGGGGCACGAACCCGCGCTCCCCGCATCGGCAGGCAGACTCCCAACGACTGCACCACCAGGGAAGCCCTACAATTGTTATATCTTCTTCTTGGATCGATCCCTTGATCATTATGTAGTGTCCTTCTTTGTCTCTTCTTATAGTCTTTATTTTAAAGTCTATTTCGTCTGATATGAGAATTGCTACTCCAGCTTTCTTTTGGTTTCCATTTGCATGAAATATCTTTCTCCATCCCCTTACTTTCAGTCTGTATGTGTCTCTAGGTCTGAAGTGGTTCTCTTGTACACAGCAAATATATGGGTCTTGTTTTTGTATCCATTCAGCCAACCTGTGTCTTTTGGTGGGAGCATTTAGTCCATTTACATTTAAGGCAGTTATCGATATGTATGTTCCTATTCCCATTTTCTCAATTGTTTTGTGTTCGTTATTGTAGGTCTTTTCCTTCTCTTGTGTTTCTTGCCTAGAGAAGTTCCTTTAGCAGTTGTTGTAGAGCTGGTTTGGTGGTGCTGAACTTGCTCAGCTTTTGCTTGTGTGTAAAGGTTTTAATTTCTCCATCAAATCTGAATGAGATCCTTGCTGGGTAGAGGAGTCTTGGTTGCAGGTTTTTCTCCTTCATCACTTTAAATATGTCCTGCCAGTCCCTTCTGGCTTGCAGAGTTTCTGCTGAAAGATCAGCTCTTAACCTTATGATGATTCCCTTGTGTGTTATTTGTTGTTTTTCCCTTGCTGCTTTTAATATGTTTTCTTTGTATTTAATTTTTTACAGTTTGATTAATATGTGTCTTGGCATATTTCTCCTTGGATTTATCCTGTATGGGACTCTCTGTGATTCCTGGACTTGATTAAATATTTCCTTTCCCATATTAGGGAAGTTTTCAACTATAATGTCTTCAAATATTTTCTCAGTCCCTTTCTTTTTCTCTTCTTCTACTGGAACCCCTATAATTCGAATGTTGGTGCGTTTAATGTTGTCCCAGAGATTTCTGAGAGTGTCCTCAGTTCTTTTCATTCTTTTTTCTTTATTCTGCTCTGCAGTAGTTATTTCCACTATTTTATCTTCCAGGTCACTTATCCGTTCTTCTGCCTCAGCTATTCTGCTATTGATCCCATCTAGAGTATTTTTAATTTCATTTATTGTGTTGTTCATCATTGTTTGTTTCATCTTTAGTTCTTCTACGTCCTTGTTAAATGTTTCTTGCATTTTGTCTATCCTATTTCCAAGATGATGGATCATCTTACTATCATTATTCTGAATTCTTTTTCAGGTAGACTGCCTATTTCCTCTTCATTTGTTAGGTCTGGTGGGTTTTTATCTTGCTCCTTCATCTGCTGTGTGTTTTTCTGTCTTCTCATTTTGCTTATCTTACTGTGTTTGGGGTCTCCTTTTTGCAGGCTGCAGGTTCGTAGTTCCCGTTGTTTTTGGTGTCTGTCCCCAGTGGCTAAGGTTGGTTCAGTGGGTTGTGTAGGCTTGCTGGTGGAGGGGACTAGTGCCTGTGTTCTGGTGGATGAGGCTGGATCTTGTCTTTCTGGTGGGCAGGTCCACGTCTGGTGGTGTGTTTTGGGGTGTCTGTGGACTTACTATGATTTTAGTCAGCCTCTCTCCTAATGGTTGGGGTTGTGTTTCTGTCTTGCTAGCTGTTTGGCATCGGATGTCCAGCACTGTAGCTTGCTGGTCATTGAGTGAAGCTGGGTGCTGGTGTTGAGATGCAGATCTCTGGGAGATTTTCGCCGTTTGGTACTATGTGCAGCTGGGAGGTCTCTTGTGAACCAGTGTCCTGAAGTTGGCTCTCCCACCTCAGAGGCACAGCACTGTCTCCTCGCTGCAGCACCAAGAGCCTTTCATCCACACGGCTCAGAATAAAAGGGAGAAAAAGTAGAAAGAAAAAATTAGGAGTAGAAAGAAAGAAAGAAAGAAAGGGAGGGAGGAAGGAAGGAAGGAAGGAGGGACGGAAGGAAAGAAAGAAAGAAGATAAAGTAAAATAAAATAAAGTAAGATAATATGTAATAAAGTTATTAAAAGAAAAAAATAATTATTAAGAGAAAAAAACGGATGGATAGAACCCTCGGAGAAATGGCGGAAGCAAAGCTATACAAACAAAATCTCACACAGAAGCATAGACATACACACTGACAAAAAAAGGAAAAGGGGAAAAAATCATAAATCTTGGTCTCAAAGTCCACCTCCTCAATTTGGGATGATTCGTTGTCTTTTCATGTATTCCACAGATGCAGGGTACATCAAATTGATTGTGGAGCTTTAATCCGCTGCTCCTGAGGCTGCCTGGAGAGATTCCCCTTTCTCTTCTTTGTTCTCACAGCTCCCAGGGGCTCAGCTTTGGATTTGGCCCCGCCTCTGCGTGTAGGTCGCCGGAGGGTGTCTGTTCTTCGCTCAGACAGGATGGGGTTAAAGGAGCAGCTGATTCGGGGGCTCTGGCTCACTCAGGCCGGGGGAGGGGGGGCACGGAGTGCGGGGAGAGCCTGCAGTGGCAGAGGCCGGCGGGACGTTGCACCAGCCTGAGCCGTGCCGTGCGTTCTCCCGGGGGAGTTGTCTCTGGATCCCGGGACCCTGGCAGTGGCGGGCTGCACAGGCTCCCCGGAAGTGGGGTGTGGACAGTGACCTGTGCTTGCACACAGGCTTCTTGGTGGCGGCAGCAGCAGCCTTAGCGTCTCATGCCTGTCTCTGGGGTCTGTCCGTGCTTTTAGCTGCGGCTCGCGCCCATCCGCCTCTGGAGGTTCTTAAGCAGTGCTCTTAATCCCCTCTCCTCGCGCACCAGGAAACAGGGAAGAAAAAGTCTCTTGATTCTTCGGCAGGTCCAGAGTTTTCCCCGGACTCCCTCCCGGCCAGCCGTGGCGCACTAGCCCCCTGCAGGCTGTGTTCACGCCGCCAACCCCAGCCCTCTCCCTGCGCTCCGACCAAAGCCCGAGCCTCAGCTCCCAGCCCCGCCCGCCCTGGCCGGTGAGCAGACAAGCCTCCCGGGCTGGTGAGTGCCGGTTGGCACCGATCCTCTGTGCGGGAATCTCTTCGCTTTGCCCTGCGCACCCCTGTTGCTGTGCTCTCCTCCGCGTCTCCGAAGCTTTCCCCCTCCGCCTCCCGCAGTCTCCACCTGCGAAGGGGCTTCTAGTGCGTGGAAACCTTCCTCCTTCACAGCTCCCTCCCACTGGTGCAGGTCCCGTCCCTATCCTTTTGTCTCTGTTTATTCTTTTTTCTTTTTCCCTACCTAGGTACGTGGGGGGGGGGGTTCTTGTCTTTTGGGAGGTCTGAGGTCTTTTGCCAGCGTTCAGTAGGTGTTCTGTAGGAGTTGTTCCACGTGTAGCTGTATTTCTGGTGTATCTGTGGGGAGGAAGGTGATCTCCGCGTCTTACTCTTACGCCATCTTCCTGGAACCAGCCTGTTGTGTCTTTGAAACCAGAGTAAAACAGGCTTTATAAAAGGAATAGGAGTCTTCCCTTTCTGTTTTTGTAGGAGAAATTGTGTAGAACTGGTGTTAATTCTTCTTTAAAAGTTTGGTAGAACTCTTCAGTGAAACCAAATGGACTTGGAGACTTCATTTTTGAAAGTTTTTTTTTTTTAATATTTCAAGAGCTTTATAACTGATCTATCAACTATCATTTGTAACAATATGTTATTGTCACATTTATTGACAGAGTTCACTTGCTTGAAAGAATATTTGTTGAGGTAAACAGGTACTATACAGGGGGTTTTATCCATGAATCCCCTATCTGTGTACCTGAGATAAATTTACACAAGGGTCCAGATACCTTGTAACAAGAGGGTAAAAAAGCATCTGCTAAACTTTTATGTTCATTTAAAATGTTTAATACATTTCTTGGGCACAACTAACTGGTGTTTCTGCAGGCGGTGAGAAGGATGATGGATTTTTGGTAGCTAACTTAGCTCAGGGGCACCCACTGTTGGTACAGTTAGTGCAGTGACTTGGATAGATGGAACTTGATTTTTGGTGAAGGGTGGTATGTTGCTATACCTTTTAAATCTGTGATGCTCTTTTGCTTAATGTATTACTCAATTTTCAGATCATGCTTCCTCCTTTCTCTTCACCAGTGAACTTCTTGGGGATACCTCCCCATTTCCAAGTTCCCTCTCTTTCAAAAGACGTGCCTCTCCTAAGACGGCCATGTCTGGTTGTACACATGTTCAAGCCCTTTTCTCCTACTGCCCAGATCTATTAGATCTCAGATCTATTCTCAGTGCAGTGTTTTTATACTGGGAGTGGGGATAAATTCTTAGAACAATCTTGTCTGTGTTTCACCTGTGCTTCATCCTGATACTCTCTCATGTTGCCTGGGCCATCTTGACCTGTCTCTCTGCTCTTATATAGACTCCAAATCTGGCTCTGCTTGCTTTACATATTTTCTCCCACTTATATGTAAACAACATTGGTTGTGGGTGGTTTTATTAACTTTCTTTTTTTTGATATTATGATTTTTGGAGAATGTGTACCATTTCTTTGCAAATGCCTACCTCCTACTCATCTTTTGTGCCTGAAAATAAATATTATTTCTTTCAGGATACCTTCTATTTTTGTGTACTCCCAGAGTGTAATAGGGAATTACAAATCTGACTCTATATTAGATCTGTTTCTTTTACTTTAACCTTTGTATTATATTGCTTTTGCTACATGTTAATCTCTAAAGGGATGTTGCTTATAGCTTAAAGTTAACATAATGTCCTATCTCCGAGAACCCTGCCCTCCATGCCTGAACGTAAAACTAAAGCACCTTTGTTCAGGTCACAGGAAATATCCTGACCCAGCCCACCTGTGAAAGGCTGCAGGAAAGAAGAGATTAACACATCCCATCCCAGAGCCTGGCTGAAACCAGGAGATATCTGCAGCAACTTATGGCCTTTTTACATTACCTCTCCACCTCCCCCGCTCTTTATTCTATAAAAGAAATGAGCATCCAGACCCCAGTAAGATGGTTCTCTGCACATCAGTTTGCCATTTTCTCAGACTCCTGGCTTTCCAAGTAAAGTCATTATTCCTTGCCCCAGCACCTGGTCTCCTGTTTTATTGGCCTGTCATGCAGCAAGCAGAACGAGCTTGGACTTGGTAACAAGAGCGTTCATCACAGCACTTACAACTGTAACCACCCTTTACCTCTTCTGTAATCCTTCATGCAGTTAGCTTACTGAGGAGTGTTTCTCATGGTCATTTTTTCATCCTTTCTATTCAACACAGGGATCAACCTTTATTAGAATCTCAATAACTCTTTCTTGAGTAAATGACTGTGTTATTTCTCGGTAAGGAACCAAGAGTGGGGCAGTCTGTCTCTGGTGCAGGTAGTAAGGAATGCACATCTGCAGATAATTTCAATACAATAATAAAACCAACCAAAAGTTTGTCTGCTTTTGGGCTTCCCTGGTGGCGCAGTGGTTGAGAGTCCACCTGCCGATGCAGGGGACGTGGGTTCGTGCCCCGGTTTGGAAAGATCCCAAATGCCGCGGAGCGGCTGGGCCCGTGAGCCATGGCCACTGAGCCTGCGCATCCGGAGCCTGTGCTCCGCAACGGGAGAGGCCACAACAGTGAGAGGCCCGCGTACCGCAAAAAAAAAAAAAAAAAAGTTTGTCTACTTTTTATTATAACCATAGGCCAATAAATGTAAATAATTTCATGATAAAATAAATATTCCTCTCTGTTGGGAGAGACCCCCTTCTCTCTGTAGCACACCACTGTTATTTCCATTATCAGAAGAAGATAGACATTTTGTTATAGCCTAACTCTCAGCCTTCTTTCATACCCTTTTGAAGAGTTAATGCCTGCTAGATAATGTTCAGAAAGAAGAGAATTTATTTTATACTTCTTCTAGGGTACAAATGAAATATTACTTCATAATCCTCTGGTACTTTCTTCCTTTCAGCCTCATTATGACAAGCTCACCTTGATGCTAGTTTCTGTCTGCAACTCCTGGATTCAATCACCTCAAAAAAGGGAGAGGTATGTAAAGGTGTGTCACACCTCCCTTTACTTCTGATGAGATGGCCTTAAGGTTCTCCTCAGCTTGACTCAACTTTAGAAAGATTTCTTTTTAACTCTAGGCACCTGATCTCCCTTTACTTAGAGCACTTTAGAAAACTTGCAATTGTAAATTCTTTCTCTGCTCCTTTGAGATGTAAATCCTCTACAACCCAGGAATGTTTTTCTCGAGGACCTGGGGGCCATTTCTTTGAAATGTAATCACGAAAGCCAGTGCCGCTGTGTGCCAGTCTCTGTGGGAGGGTAGGAATCTAACTTCAGTGACCACGAGTTATCAAACACTGATGGCCTGATCGCATTGACCAACCTCCCAACCAACGTCCTTCAGCACTTTTCCACTAGCTCACCCAGTGCTTCAAAACTCTCCTGCCTTTTGTTTCAATGGAGTTGAGTTCAACCTCTCGCCCCTATTTCAGTAGTCTTTCTCCCCTACTGCAATAATCTTGAATAAAGTCCTCCTGTTTAACCAGTCCAGTGCAATTTTTCTTTTACACTTCCATGTCTATTTTCTCTTTATAGAAGTACAACTAAAGTAGTATGAGTTTAAATAAAATCCCAACTTCAATAAAAAAAGAAACACAATATAGGGAAGGAAACTATAAACTATATCCAAAATAGGACTTTCTCAATAACTTAAGAGAAAAGCATTTTCATAATCTCATAGAAGTGTCCACTCACAGATATACCTCACTTGATAAGTTTACTCTCCTTTACTCAGGTATGCATTTAAAAAACAAAAATGACAATGACAACAAACAGTAAAAGCTTCCCTTTCTTCATGAGTTGCCCTGAGCTTTATAATTGTTATTATTATCTTCCTTTGGGGAAACTTTACCCTTTATAATCAAGATTGTTCTTCCTTTAGTAAGCAACCCTGCTCTCTTCCTACACCTCCCATCAAGATGTAGTACGTTTCTCCAAGTTATTCAGTTAGTAGTGCTCTGGCACTCTAGGGACAGCCTGGGGACATAAGCACCTTTCATGAAATAGTGCAGGGTATGTGTGGGCACTGCAAGTCAACTCCTCTTAGAGTTTTTACCAACAGCATGAGTTTCAGACATGCTTATTTATTTGTCAACTATGTACAAGGTAACTGCTAAATCTTACACCAAGACACATTTCCCAAATAATAAACATTTATTCTCAGAGACAGTACATTCTAAACCCACTGGAGGAAGAGAAATATATTCCTTTTTGCCTCCATAATTTACAAGGCGGCCACTTTCACAGTGAAGTCCGATTTTGGCATTATCACGCAGAACACTGTTAATTCTTTTCCTTTTTTTTTTTTTTTTCTGTCTCAGACACTTTGTGCCTCTTTGCTTGGCCAAGAATAAAAAAGGGACACATTCTGGAGTCAGATACCAACTCCCTTTTCTACACAAAGAGCTATGTGCAGTTTTGGCAGATTATTTGTAATTCCTGGATTAAATTTTTAGCTAATAGCCATCTTCAACTCTTCTTTATGGAGGAAAACATTTTTTTATTCTAGTTAAGATAAAACAACAAATAGGTGGGTAAGAATTAAGCAGGTATTTAGTTATTTTTTTTTTTCATTTTAATCAGGAGCTATGAAATTTCTAGATTTTATTTAAGGCTTGGTGTTATAGCTTACTTATTTCTCTACCTTCCATAATGCCTATTACATGATTCTATATGAACTATCAGGGCCTGCGACTATGATAGGAAATAGTATTTCACTGACAACGACATTCCAATAACACTTGTTAATCACAGTAGTTTTCCAATTGTCTCTATAGGTTTCTGTATTATTATAGCCTTGCCATTATAAAGATACCTATTGTCACTATGCCATAATAACTTTGGATTCCAAAATTGATTTTGGAGAATGAGAAACAGATATCCTTTCATTCCCAAGAAATAGATATATTTCTGGAATTCACTATTAGCATTTGTTTTTGCAATTTGGTTTTTAGAATGAAAATTAATGGACACTGGTAAAAGTGACCAAAAGAAAAAAAAAGTTGATGCAGCATTTTTATAACTTTCATTGTTGCTACAGACTGAGAGGACTATGGTAGCAGTTTCATTTAAATAATGTACTTAACTTCTTAATACGATCTCTTAGTTCTTTATCCAACTGTTCATGTTGTGAGAGAGTGGAATTCAAGTGCCAGATTTTAGCTCTGCCCACCGATGACGATATTTGCGCGTCTGTGAGGTGTTTCCAGTTTAGGTTCGATTAGCTTGTCCTATTTAGACTAATTTCAAATCTAAACAGTTTTGTGCTGTTTAAGCAGAGGAAATGGAAGTACCACTGTAACCACTTGCTTTTGCTTCCAGATTAAACAGAACATCTATAATCTTCTAAAGACCTAAAAGCCTGCATTATGTCTGGAAACTGTAGTATTTATCTACTATTCCCAGGAGACTATTGGTAAGTATTAAGAAAGTTGGCTGAATGGTGTTCTGTTAGCCTTCTAGGACCCTTTCTGACTGTAGGACATAGAAAGAGATATTTTATAGAAGAAACGGGCACAATCTTTATATACCCCTTTGGAGATTTATTAATTTATGTATTCCAATGTAGTGACAATTACCTGCGTTTGTGGTGGCTATTCTGGGATTACCTGAAGGTGACCATCACCTTGGATATGATCTTCACTTCCAAATGTTTCATTTTGGTAGTCAAAAAAAAAAAAAGTAAAAAATTTCACTCCCATTATCAAGCCAGGTTAAGAGCCATAATTTTCATGATTCTCTAATTTGATGAAATTAGTAGGGAACAATGTTATGATTCCATTTCTGCTATTTGCTAATTTTGTGACCTTAGTCTGTGTCTCAGGTTGCTTAGGCAGAAAATGAGAGTGTTGGATTAGATGACGTGGTAAACATTCCTAGTGTACATTTCTAGAGTATCTTTCACTGCTGTGAATTTGTGAGCCATGATAAAATATAATTCAGGCTACTTTTATTAAATTATTCTTTGAAGCTATTTGACCACTTATTAGGGTTTTAATCTTATATTTAGAAGTACCACACCTTGATCCATGGATTCTTTTTAGTATGACACAATTTCAATTTTGCAATGTTGTTCATTTTTACAGTTTTTGAGCTGAAACCTTCCGACAAAAAATGAAAAAATATCAGTATTTACATATATTGATCTATTTAGTACTTATTGTACTATGTGAATTTCCTTTTTTTTCTTGAGATGCTAGTGGACTATATATCTCAATATTCCTCTCCAAGGAACACATTCATATGAACTCAGAATACATATCAAAATTCTAGAAGTAAAAATCTTTCATAAAAAGATACTTTGTTTTGCTCAAATGCTATGTCACTTCAATGAAAATGGAGTTACTTTTCTCACAGTTAGTAAGCAACATTAGAAAGAAGTATAAGTAATCTTATTTTTCCTACATGATCGTTCTAGGAATAGTTATTAATGCCAAATTACTATTCATTTCTATATATGAAAATCGTAACAAACACCAAACTTCCAATGTTTATTGAATGTTTATTCTGCTCCAGAAATATCTACCACATTATGATTATTCTAATTATTATTGCTGTAAGGCACATCTTTTTCTTATCAAATGCCAGTTATGTAAATTCCATTTATTTAATAATCCCTTCTTCCCCACTAATTTCCAGTGTTTCCGCAATTGTACATAAAGTTCTCATTAAACTTGAGTTTAGAGCTGAGTTTTTACAAGTTTATTCCCCAGTATTATCAGTACATTGATGAAGAAATTGACAGAAATAATCGAATACTGTTTCCAAGTTCATACAGTTTATAAGTAGACCAAGAATGATTAGAAAACACAGTTGGGGCTTCCCTGGTGGCGCAGTGGTTAAGAGTCCGCCTGCCGATGCAGGGGACACGGGTTCGTGCCCTGGTCTGGGAGGATCCCACATGCCGCGAAGCGGCTGGGCCCGTGAGCCATGGCCGCTGAGCCTGTGCGTCCAGAGCCTGTGCTCCGCAACGGGAGAGGCCACAACAGTGAGAGGCCCGCGTACTGCATAAAAAACAAAAAAACAACAAAAAAAACACAGTTGGAGCTTAAATTATCCTTAAGTGTCACCATTCAAACATGCATGCACAAAAAAGATAGTGTCAGAATAGAGTTGCTGCTATCTTGTTGGACATAAGTGAGAGGGCCAATGTACAATGAAAGTGCAGAATTGTTGTGGAGCAAATTGCTGATGGAAAAACACCTTCATTCCTTTTAAGTCAGAGTGGGTAGTTACAGCTTCTACATCAACAAAGACGGGTTGGGAAGGGATACAGACTTAGTACAGTTCGTTTCTATTTTGTTCATTATAGTGAAGAGAGTAATGAGACAAGCATAGTCAGCTTTGGTCTTAGTCGAGAATACAGACATAGAATTTCTTGTGAAAAAGTTAAATATTTAATGAAAAAGGGACAGAGCATAGGCCACGGGTTAAAGGCTGATAGAGTCTTAAAATCAGCTTTATTTGCTAGGTATGTTTCACAGACCCCTTGTGCTCAGAAAGCTGATTGTCAATGTACAGTATGTGCAGTGTATCACATACTGAGCTAATGGTACTGACAGGATGGGAAGTAATTGGCCTCTTATAAATTATAGGACAAATTTATGATTTGCCATTCCAGAAGGAGAGGCCTGTGAGGATCATGCCAGGTGCACATCATAGATCAGTGTCAATATTCATGATTTCACCTATGAGTAAACCTATTTCACTTTTCTGTACATCCAATAAATTGTATATCTAGACAGAAGATTTATCCACCATTAGGTAATGATGGCTGGTACAGAAGTAATTTTTCTCTATATTTTCTTTAGGGAAGCTTGCTACCTTTCCAGTAACAAAGATCAAGAAAAAATGTTGGAAGCATACATTTAACATGTTGGGTATTGCTTCACTCAAATCTCATCACATTTTAGATTAGTAGAAAAAATGAATGGAACATTATTATGAGATGGAAAAGCAAATCAGACTTATCCCTATGTTTTTCTTTGTCCCCTTTAAGGGATTTATGCCCCACTAGTTTGGGATATTTTTCTTTCTATATTTGCAACCATCTGCTGTCACTTTCTCATTTCAGGTTGCTACTTCATTTTATATTTTGAGAGGCAATAAACTCATTCATCTACTTCTTTCAGCCTTATGTCATAATCCATAGTGTAGAAGAACTATCTTGTAGATTGGTTCAAAGAATTTGGGGGGGCCTAATATATATTTCCTGTTCCCCATGTTTCCATTTTTAAGTCCATATTTACTGTCCAGTGAGCCTTATCTCCTTCAACTAGTTATTGTATCTCGAAACAAGATCTTATTTTAGTGTTGTGTATAGCTAAAATGGTACCCATATAAAATAATTAAGTGGATGACATTGCTGTCATCATTCACTAGTTTTTCATTTTAAAGCCCCCTAAATAATTTGAGGGAAGGCATGAATTTTTTAAATGCTGCTCAAGGGTGATTCATTATTGTAGGTACACCCATACATGGGAGCATTTATAATATGGTTATGTAGTGTGAAGTTTGATCATATGTTTTGTTTAAGTCTGATAATTATTTTTTAAATCAATCAAGTGGCTTTTTTATTTTAATGTGAACGCTCTCTTAGGAGTTTACCCCACAAAAAAAAATTCCTATAGCAATTCATTCAAGAGTAAGAAAAAAGGAAAATATTATATTCCCAGAGGGTATACCAAAATTTTCTTTAGGTCTCCAACATGGACTTGTGTAGATAGAAATCGTCATTGTTGTTGACAATGTTGTGACTTGTAGAGTTTGTCCTGCCTGACAGCTATAGACTGAATGTTTGTTTCCCCCCAAAATTCATATGTTGAAACCTAATCCCCAGTGTGATGATATCTGGAGGGAGAGTTTGGGAGGTGAATAGATCATGAGGTTGGAGCCTTCATGAGTGGAAAAAGTCTCCAGTGACTTGCCCCTTCTGCTGTGTGAGGAAACAGTGAAAAAATGGCCATCTATGAAGCAGGAAGCAGGCTCACACTGTATGCAGAATCTGCTAGTACCTTGATCATAAGTTCATTTTCACCCATGAGAAGCAAATTTTGCCCTTTGTGGGGGCAATACTGCTTCCTTTGAGAATACATGATTTACTCTTTTCACTGAAAGCTGTTGTTATTTACAAGTAGAAAATCTTGCATAAATTATGATAGTACAGAGAAGTGATAGGATTGAGGTGTATATTCAGAAGAAGGGAGAGAAGAATCGATTGTTTACTGACCATCCACCAATTTGCCAAACACCATGCTAGGTATTTTGCATGTATTATTTAATTAAATCTCCCAAAAACCCTGCTAAGTAAGCTGGACTATTCAGCTCAAATGATCCATTTTCTCCTCTAATTCCTGGCTCTGTTATTATTGACTAAATATGATTTTCCTTTTTTTTTAACATCTTTATTGGAGTATAATTGCTTTACAATGGTGTGTTAGTTTCTGCTTTATAACAAAGTGAATCAGTTAAGACATATACATATGTTCCCATATCTCTTCCCTCTTGCGTCTCCCTCCCTCCCACCATCCCTATCCCACGCCTCCAGGCGGTCACAAAGCACCAAGCTGATCTCCCTGTGCTATGCAGCTGCTTCCCACTAGCTATCTACCTTACGTTTGGTAGTGTATATATGTCCATGCCTCTCTCTTGCTTTGTCACACCTTACCCTTCCCCCTCCCCATATCCTCAAGTCCATTCTCTAGTAGGTCTGTGTCTTTATTCCTGTCTTACCCCTAGGTTCTTCATGACAGTTTTTTTTTTTTAATTCCATATACATGTGTTAGCATATGGTATTTGTCTCTCTCTGACTAACTTCACTCTGTATGACAGACTCTAGGTCTATCCACCTCATTACAAACAGCTCAACTTCGTTTCTTTTTATGGCTGAGTGATATTCCATTGTATATATGTGCCACATGTTCTTTATCCATTCATCCGATTATGGACACTTAGGTTGTTTCCATCTCCGGGCTATTGTAAATACAGCTGCAATGAACATTTTGGTACATGACTCTTTTTGAATTATGGTTTTCTCAGGGTATATGCCCAGTAGTGGGATTGCTGGGTCATATGGTAGTTCTATTTGTAGTTTTTTAAGGCACCTCCATACTGTTCTCCACAGTGGCTGTATCAATTTACATTCCCACCAACAGTGCAAGAGGGTTCCCTTTTCTCCCCACCCTCTCCAGCATTTATTGTTTGTAGATTTTTTGATGATGGCCATTCTGACTGGTGTGAGGTGATACCTCATTGTAGTTTTGATTTGCATTTCTCTAATGATTAGTGATGTTGAGCATCCTTTCATGTGTTTGTTGGCAATCTGTATATCTTCTTTGGAGAAATGTCTACTTAGGTCTTTTGCCCATTTTTGGATTAGGTTGTTTGTTTTTTTCTTACTGAGCTGCATGAGCTGCTTATAAATTTTGGAGATTAATCCTCTGTCAGTTGCTTCATTTGCAAATATTTTCTCCCATTCTGAGGGTTGTCTTTTCGTCTTGTTTATGGTTTCCTTTGCTGTGCAAAAGCTTTTAAGTTTCATTAGGTCCCATTTGTTTGTTTTTGTTTTTATTTCCATTTCTCTAGGAGGTGGGTCAGAAAGGATCTTGCTGTGATTTATGTCATAGAGGAAAACACAGGCAGAACACTCTAAGAGTTTGATGGTGTCTGGCCTTACATTTAGGTCTTTAATCCATTTTGAGTTTATTTTTGTGTATGGTGTTAGGGAGTGTTCTAATTTCATTGTTTTACATGTAGCTGTCCAGTTTTCCCAGCACCACTTATTGAAGAGGCTGTCCTTTCTCCACTGTACATTCCTGCCTCCTTTATCAAAGATAAGGTGACCCTATGTGCGTGGGTTTATCTCTGGGCTTTCTATCCTGTTCCACTGATCTATTTTTCTGTTTTTGTGCCAGTACCATACTGTCTTGATTACTGTAGCTTTGTAGTATAGTCTGAAGTCAGGGAGCCTGATTCCTCCAGCTCCGTTTTTCTTTCTCAAGATTGCTTTGGCTATTCGGGGTCTTTTGTGTTTCCATACAAATTGTGAAATTTTTTGTTCTAGTTCTGTGAAAAATGCCAGTGGTAGTTTGATAGGGATTGCATTGAATCTGTAGATTGCTTTGGGTAGTAGAGTCATTTTCACAATGTTGATTCTTCCAGTCCAAGAACATGGTATATCCCTCCATCTATTTGTATCATCTTTAATTTCTTTCATCAGTGTCTTATAATTTTCTGCATACAGGTCTTTTGTCTCCTTAGGTAGGTTTATTCCTAGATATTTTATTCTTTTTGTTGCAATGGTAAATGGGAGTGTTTTCACTTTCAGGTTTTTCATCATTAGTGTATAGGAATGCCAGAGATTTCTGTGCATTAATTTTGTATCCTGCAATGTTACCAACTTCATTGATTAGCTCTAGTAGTTTTCTGGTAGCATCTTTAGGATTCTCTATGTATAGTATCATGTCATCTGCAAACAGTGACAGCTTTCCTTCTTCTTTTCCGATTTGGATTCCTTTTATTTCCTTTTCTTCTCTGATTGCTGTGGCTAAAACTTCCAAAACTATGTTGAATAAGAGTGGTGAGAGTGGGCAACCTTGTCTTGCTCCTGATCTTAGTGGAAATGGTTTCAGTTTTTCACCATTGAGGACGATGTTGGCTGTGGGTTTGTCATATATGGCCTTTATTATGTTGAGGAAATTTCCCTCTGTTCCTACTTTCTGCAGGATTTTTATCATAAATTCGTGTTGAATTTTGTCGAAAGCTTTCTCTGCATCAATTGAGATGATCATATGGTTTTTCTCCTTCAATTTGTTAATATGATTTATCACATTGATTGATTTGCGTATATTGAAGAATCCTTGCATTCCTGGACTAAACCCCACTTGATCATAGTGTACGATCCTTTTAATGTGCTGTTGGATTCTGTTTGCTAGTATTTTGTTGAGGATTTTTGCATCTATGTTCATCAGTGATATGGGCCTGTAGTTTTCTTTCTTTATGATACCCTTGTCTGGTTTTGGTATCAAGGTGATGGTGGCCTCGTAGAATGAGTTTGGGAGTGTTCCTCCCTCTGCTACATTTTGGAAGAGTTTGAGAAGGATAGGTGTTAGCTCTTCTCTAAATGTTTGATAGAATTCACCTGTGAAGCCATCTGGTCCTGGGCTTTTGTTTGTTGGAAGATTTTTAATCACAGTTTCAATTTCAGTGCTTGTGATTGGTCTGTTCATATTTTCTATTTCTTCCTGATTCGGTCTTGGCAGGTTGTGCATTTCTAAGAATTTGTCCATTTCTTCCAGGTTGTGCATTTTATTGGCATAGAATTTCTTGTAGTAATCTCTCATGATCTTTTGTATTTCTGCAGTGTCATTTGTTACTTCTCCTTTTTCATTTCTAATTCTATGGATTTGAGTCTTCTCCCTTTTTTTTCTTGATGAGTCTGGCTAGTGGTTTATCAATTTTGTTTATCTTCTCAAAGAACCAGCTTTTACTTTTATTGATCTTTGCTATTGTTTCCTTCATTTCTTTTTCATTTATTTCTGATCTGATTTTTTTGATTTCTTTCCTTCTGCTAACTTTGGGGCTTCTTTGTTCTTCTTTCTCTAATTCCTTTACGTGCAAGGTTAGGTTGTTTATTCGAGATGTTTCCTGTTTCTTAAGGTGGGCTTGTATTGCTATAAAGTTCCCTCTTAGAACTGCTTTTGCTGCATCCCATAGGTTTTGGGTCGTCGTGTCTCCATTGTCATTTGTTTCTAGGTATTTTTTGATTTCCTCTTTGATTTCTTCAGAGATCACTTCCTTATTAAGTAGTGTACTGTTTAGCCTCCATGTGTTTTGTATTTTTTACAGGTCTTTTCCTATAATTTATATTTAGTCTCATAGCATTGTGGTCGGAAAAGATACTTGATACAATTTCAACTTTATTAAATTTACCAGGGCTTGAGTTGTGACCCAAGATATGATCCTGGAGAATGTTCCATGAGCACTAGAGAAAAATGTGTATTCTGTTGTTTTTGGATGGAATGTCCTATAAATAGCAATTAAGTCCATCTTGTTTAATGTATCATTTAAAGCTTGTGTTTCCTATTTATTTTCATTTTGGATGATCTGTCCATTGGTGAAAGTGGGGTGTTAAAGTCCCCTACTATGAATGTGTTACTGTCGATTTCCCCTTTTATGGCTGTTAGTATTTGCCTTATGTATTGAGGTGCTCCTATGTTGGGTGCATAAATATTTACAATTGTTATATCTTCGTGGGTCAATCCCTTGATCATTATGTAGTGTCCTTCTTTGTCTCTTCTAATAGTCTTTATTTTAAAGTCTATTTTGTCTGATGAGAATTGCTTCTCCAGCTTTCTTTGGTTTCCATTTACATGAAATATCTTCCATCCCCTCACTTTCAGTCTGTATGTGTCTCTAGGTCTGAAGTGGTTCTCTTGTAGACAGCAAATATATGGGTCTTGTTTTTGTATCCATTCAGACAATCTGTGTCTTTTGGTGGGAGCATTTAGTCCATTTACATTTAAGGCAGTTATCGATATGTATGTTCCTATTCCCATTTTCTCAATTGTTTTGTGTTCGTTATTGTAGGTCTTTTCCTTCTCTTGTGTTTCTTGCCTAGAGAAGTTCCTTTAGCAGTTGTTGTAGAGCTGGTTTGGTGGTGCTGAACTTGCTCAGCTTTTGCTTGTGTGTAAAGGTTTTAATTTCTCCATCAAATCTGAATGAGATCCTTGCTGGGTAGAGGAGTCTTGGTTGCAGGTTTTTCTCCTTCATCACTTTAAATATGTCCTGCCAGTCCCTTCTGGCTTGCAGAGTTTCTGCTGAAAGATCAGCTCTTAACCTTATGGGGATTCCCTTGTGTGTTATTTGTTGTTTTTCCCTTGCTGCTTTTAATATGTTTTCTTTGTATTTAATTTTTGACAGTTTGATTAATATGTGTCTTGGCGTATTTCTCCTTGGATTTATCCTGTATGGGACTCTTTGTGCTTCCTGGACTTGATTAAGTATTTCCTTTCCCATATTAGGGAAGTTTTCAACTATAATGTCTTCAAATATTTTCTCAGTCCCTTTCTTTTTCTCTTCTTCTACTGGAACCCCTATAATTCGAATGTTGGTGCGTTTAATGTTGTCCCAGAGGTCTCTGAGACTGTCCTCAGTTCTTTTCATTCTTTTTCTTTATTCTGCTCTGCAGTAGTTATTTCCACTATGTTATCTTCCAGGTCACTTATCCGTTCTTCTGCCTCAGCTATTCTGCTATTGATCCCATCTAGAGTATTTTTCATTTATTGTGTTGTTCATCATTGTTTGTTTCATCTTTAGTTCTTCTACGTCCTTGTTAAATGTTTCTTGCATTTTGTCTATTCTATTTCCAAGATTTTGCATCATCTTTACTATCATTATTCTGAATTCTTTTTCAGGTAGATTGCCTATTTCCTCTTCATTTGTTAGGTCTGGTGGGTTTTTATCTTGCTCCTTCATCTGCTGTGTGTTTTTCTGTCTTCTGATTTTGCTTATCTTACTGTGTTTGGGGTCTCCTTTTTGCAGGCTGCAGGTTCGTAGTTCCCGTTGTTTTTGGTGTCTGTCCCCAGTGGCTAAGGTTGGTTCAGTGGGTTGTGTAGGCTTGCTGGTGGAGGGGACTAGTGCCTGTGTACAGGTAGATGAGGCTGGATCTTGTCTTTCTGGTGGGCAGGTCCACATCTGGTGGTGTGTTTTGGGGTGTCTGTGGACTTATTATGATTTTCGGCAGCCTCTCTGCTAATAGGTGGGGTTGTGTTCCTGTCTTGCTAGCTGTTTGGCATCAGATGTCCAGCACTGTAGCTTGCTGGTTGTTGAGTGAAGCTGGGTGCTGGTGTTGAGATGGAGACCTCTGGGAGATTTTCGCCATTTGACATTACGTGGAGCTGGGAGGTCTCTTGTGGACCAGTGTCCTGAAGTTGGCTCTCCCACCTCAGAGGCACAGCACTGACTCCTGGCTGCAGCACCAACAGCCTTTCATCCACACGGCTCAGAATAAAAGGGAGAAAAAGTAGGAAGAACAAATTAGTAGAACAAGAAAGAAAGAAAGAAGGGACAGAGGGAGCGAGGGAGGGAGTAAGGAAGGAAGCAAGGAGGGAAGGAAAAAAAGAAAGAAGATAAAGTAAAATAAAATAGAGTTATTAAAATAAAAAAATAATTATTAAGAGAAAAAGAAAAAAAACGGATGTATAGAACCCTAGGAGAAATGGTGAAAGCAAAGCTATACAGACAAAATCTCTCACAGAAGCATACACAAACACACTCACAAAAAGAGGAAAAGGGGAAAAAATCATAAATCTTGTGCTCGATGTCCATCTCCTCAATATGGGATGATTCGTTGTTTATTCATGTATTCCACAGATGCAGGGTACATCAAGTTGATTGTGGAGCTTTAATCCGCTGTTCCTGAGGCTGCTGGGAGAGATTTCCCTTTCTCTTCTTTGTTCTCATAGCTCCCAAGGGCTCAGCTTTGGATTTGGCCCCGCCTCTGCGTGTAGGTCGCCCGAGGGCGTCTGTTCTTTGCTCAGACAGGGTGAGGTTAAAGGAGCAGCTGATTCGGGGGCTCTGGCTCACTCAGCCCGGGGGGGAGGGAGGGGTACTGCGGGCCGAGCCTGCGGCGGCAGAGTCCGGCATGACGTTGCACCAGCCTGAGGTGCGCTGTGCGTTGTTCCGGGGTAGTTGTCCCTGGATCCCGGGATCCTGGCAGTGGCGGGCTGCACAGGCTCCCCGGAAGGGGGGTGTGGGTAGTGACCTGTGCTCGCATACAGGCTTCTTGGTGGCGGCAGCAGCAGCCTTAGCATCTAATGCCCGTCTCTGGGGTCCGCGCTGTTAGCCGCGGCTCGCGTCTGTTTCTGGAGCACCTTTAATCACAGTTCTTAATTCCCTCTGCTCCCGCACCATGAAACAAAGAGGGAAGAAAAAGTCTCTTGCCTCTTCGGCAGGTCCAGACTTTTCCCCAGACTCCCTCCCTGCTAGCCGTGGCGCACTAACCTCCTGCAGGCTGTGTTCACGCTGCCAACCCCAGTCCTCTCCCTGGGGTACAACCGAAGCCCGAGCCTCGGCTCCCAGCCACTGCCCGCCCCAGCGGGTGAGCAGACAAGCCTCTCGGGCTGGTGAGTGCCAGTCGGCCCTGATCCTGTTTGCGGGAATCTCCCCGCTTTGCCCCCCGCACCCCTGTTGCTGTGCTCTTCTCCGCGGCTCTGAAGCTTTCCCCCTCCACCACCCGCAGTCTCTGCCCGCAAAGGGGCTTCCTAGTGTGTGGAAACCTTTCCTCCTTCACAGCTCCCTCCCACTGGTGCAGGTCCTGTCCGTATCTTTTTGTCTCTGTTTATTCTTTTTTCTTTTTCCCTACCTAGGTACGTGGGGGTGTTTCTTGTCTTTAGGGAGGTTTGAGGTCTTCTGCCAATGTTCAGTAGGTTCTCTGCAGGAGTTGCTCCACGTGTATATTTCTGGTGTATCTGTGGGGAGGAAGGCGATCTCTGCTTCCTACTCCTCCGCCATCTTCCCGGAAGCTCCTGATTTTCCTTTTAAGATCTCAATATCATCTTGAGCAGTGATTTTCCATATGCTAGTGTACCTTAGGGACAATGCGGGACCTAGAACAAACCCTTGTTCCTTTAAACTACTGACAATTCATGTTTACCTTAAGTATATCTATGGGGTTTAAGTTACAGTTTTTTGTGAAAAAGATGAATTCTACTTCTTTAGCATATTTTAAAAGCTGCTGTTATGGTATAATTCTTCTTAACCTGATTTTACAGATGAAAATCTGAATCTCTGAGAGGTTAGATCTCTTGCCTCTGGCTACATATTAATTTAGTTGCACAGTGGAAGTAGAGTCCAACTTCTTATCTAGGAGACAAATTAATTATCTAAAGAAAGAGCTTATATTTGCTTCAAGGCATTTTGTTAACTCTATTTAGATCTTATGTTAATTGTTTATTAAATAGATAATGTCTTTGTACTTTGATTACAGAAAATCATTTAAGTTATCTTCTATAGTCTTTTAAAAACTAATATTTAGTTCTTATTCCAAACTGAAATATATTACTTGATTCAGTTTGGTGAGGAAAAGTCACCCAGGTAATGACAGTGTTTTGAGTAGCAGATAATGTAAATGAACCATCATTTTGATCTCTTTACAACACAGTAGTAGTTTTTCAAAATATCATTGCTAAAATTAAGTGATGATGAGTGAAATTACTTTTATTTCATATGTGTCCATTTTGTCATGTATATTTTACGTATAGGGTCTTAGATTATCATTTTATATTTGCTAGAATCTGGCTTCTATGTGAACTGGTTTCTTTTTGTAAGATCATGTGGAATGAAAGTATCAGTGAGATTTACATTTTTATTTTTAGAAGTCCATAATTAATAATGTGAGGTATACTTTTAAAATAGCATTTCAAATGCAGTGATATAGTATTTTCTGAGGACATGAGCTTAATAGCACGAAAAGTAAGAATTAACGAGTTGAATGAATTGTTGGTTTATTTAAGGGTGAATAAAAATGGATTTCTTCGTTCATTTTTGTGTTCCCCTTTACTTCTCTGTCTGCCTAAATCCCCCACCTTACAACTCAGAAATACAAGTTATCACTCCCTCCTCTGGGTGCTGGGAAGAACATTTTACTTATTCTCTTTTATGGCACATATATCTTTCTCCCTTGTTCTGTAGTTGTCTCTGTACTTGTTTTATCTCCCCTACTAGATTATCAACCCTCAAAAAATAGAGCCTGCAACTGCTTCATTTTTCTGTTTCCTCTTTCTCTCATGACTATGGCATGTGGCCCAAGATTTGATGAATTAATGGATGTTTGCAGGCTCAGAGAGACTGTGGTTTCCTTCATTTTTTGGCCTTCTGTTGCTTTCATAATAGAGGATGGCACCTTCCACTTCCCTCATTTTTCTCCATGTAGTTAGGTTGAGAGAATGAAAGGATTCCATTTTAACCCAATATTCTGCCAATGCTGCTAAGAAGGATACCAATTAATTCTAATTATAGTGGCAGCTTTTAGGATGTTGCCTCTTCTTTATTAAGATTATAACCAGCAACTCAATGCACATAGGTCACCATGTAGCTGTCAGATGGCAGCAACTTCCAATCAATGTCCATCTGGATTGGATTCAACCTGGTGACCTAGAGGTGAGGATTAATCCCTTGACTTATCACTTCCTCAAGAAAAGAACGTTTGTTTTCTTCCTAACTCAGGCATTTATGATTGCTTTTAAAACCCCCTTCGTGTCAACATGTTTGAGAAGTGAAATTTCATATACAAATGTTTACTTTGATTTCATAAAGGTTTAGAGGCATATAATGTATATTTTCTTTTACAGAGCCTATCTTAGTAGGCAGGGAGAAAAATTATGCACTGTATTATGTGCTGATCCAAATGCAAATATTTTAAGGTGGAATTAAAAGATGTGTCAAAGTATTTTAAAGTGCTAAAGAAATAGAATCAAATATTTTCACAATGAAATACAGTCTCTCTGGGGGGTCTCTTTCAGTAACTGTTGTTGTTGTTTTTTTTTTTCCTGGTACGTGGGCCTCTCACTGCTGTGGCCTCTCCCGTTGCGGAGCACAGGCTCTGGAGCGCAGGCCCAGCGGCCATGGCTCACGGGCCCAGCTGCTCCGCGGCACGTGGGATCCTCCCAGACCAGGGCACGAACCCGTGTCCCCTGCTTCGGCAGGTGGACTCTCAACCACTGCGCCACCAGGGAAGCCCTCAGTAACTTTTAAATCAAGAAAATATGAGTAGAATACATGGGGTGATGTTGAGCAAAAATGGATAATCTTGGTAATGATTCTGTTTGACTCTTCTGTTGAAAACAGGATGGAACACAAAGTTACAGTTTTAACTGTTAATGAGATTACACTTTATTATAAAAATGCAACTACTTTCTAACTTTGCACAGCACATATAAAGATAGAAGATTCCTAATATTTCTAGCATACACTCATAAATGTCTTTAAGGGATTTTCCTAAAGCATGCTTTGTCTGTGCAACAACATATATACCTCCCTGGCTACAGGAAATTCAAAGTATAAAAAAGTCTCAGATCCCTCAATTGGAACAACATATGTAATGCTAGCATCCACCTGCCTCTACTAGGACTCACGTAAGTTTCATCACTCTAACCAGAGTCTAAATTCCAGCCACAAAAGAGACTGGCAGGATTATGGAGCAGGAAAGCCTGGTGTTGAGAAGTCTGAGGCAGATTAATGAGTTCTGAGACAGATATACTCCCTGTGGAGACCCAAAACTTTGGGGGTAAATTCCCTAGTTTCACAGATACAAACTCAGTGGATCTAGGAAATAGGGATAATGTCTTGATATTAAAAAATAAGAATTTTTTAAAAACAAACATACTGTTAAGAAATTAGTACTGTATTTATGGTAGATCTTAGCTGTCTTCAAATAACAAGACTTATTTCATTCACATCCTTCTCAAACCACTGGTTTCCCTTGAAGCTATGGTGCCTTTTTTGGGAATTGCAGTAAATATATCAGATAAATGAGGAAAAAACATTAAGTATCAAGAGTTTAAAGATATTTCTGCATGTTATTTGATACATTTACTATAATCACAGTCAGGGCACTACTTGTTTTTCCTGTGGTTGTTTTTTTTTGTTTTTTTGCTTATTTGTTTTTAATATGAAGCTTGATAAAATGACATCATTTCATGTAGAAGAATACACAGAAAATCTTGAGAAAGAATCATGTAAATGAGTACTTGCCCTTATTAGATATTTAACACAATTTAAAGATATGAGTTAAAAGAATATGATACTGGTATAGAGATAGTAAGATAGATTAAAAGAATAGAAGATAGAGTTAAGAAACCCATAGAGATGTCATTTCAAATCAATGGGGAAAAATGAATTATTCAATACATATTATTAATACAAATGTCCCTATAGCCGCTAAAGAAAAAAGAAAAAAGTAGTTGACTATTGGGGGGTAGATAATTCAGTTCTCTACCTCCCTCTTTATCTTAAAGATTAGGTTAACTCCAAAAATGAAATCATAAAAATGCAAGAGGAGAATATGAATGGATGTGTTCTTAATCCTGAGTCCAGGATGGGATAACGATGCCATGAAATTCAGAATCTAAACTTAAAAAAATTTAACTACATGCAAATTAAAACCACAGTTGAATAATGAAGACAGAATTCAAAGAAAAAAATGGGAAAGATATTCACAAAGTAAAAGACTAGAAAGCAAATATTTTCTATATCAAGAGCTCTAAGCCATCAATAAGAAAAGACCCCAGAGAGCTGGGTAAAAACATCATGAGGAGATTCAGAAAAGAAAAAAAAAAACAGTCATACAATAGTATGTGTAGTCCCATATAAAATTAGTTAAATCAAATGTTTGCCCACTAATTATTTCAAGGGAAGCAAAATTTTATGTGAAAGTTTCCTAAGTTTAAAATATTGACTCAATTTTTAAAACTTGTGCTGCTCAAACAAATTTGGCCTCTGGGCCATGAGTCTGAGAGTGTTATTAGGCATGATGGAGAATGGACTATCTCCTTTTTCAGATATCTAAGAAAGTCTGCTACACAGCATTGAACAACCTCTGCAGAACTGGGGAAGGAACAATTCATGAGACTGTTACCTTCTACCAGTTACTTTCTTCAGGCTGATGTTGAGCAGCACTGTATGTATATGTGTGGAATTATTCCACAGTTAATGGTAATACAGAATTTTCTGGGAAGCTTGAGATTAGAACATTTAACGTACTGATCAGAGAGGAATATTGGGTAAATACTAAAGGTAATTAATAAATAATCTAAAGTTAATCATTATAAGACCATTAAATAAATCCTGGTATAGTCATACAGCAGCTAAAGAGACACTGATTAGCTTTTAACTTATATTACAACATGTATATTTAAAACATTTTGGGATAACCACTAAAAAGAGGCAAACAAGTGTATAACTTGCAAACCAATGGAAGGTAAATGAAAGAGAATTTACAAAAAATAATAATCCACAAAAAGCAGAAAAAGAAAATAATTTGTCAGTTGAAAACAATATTTTAAAACTACATCCAAATATATCAGTTATTTTAATAATATTAACTAAACTAGAAATGGACAGTGTACAAATATATTTGGATTTTAAGCATATTTTATTTTCAGACTAGTCATAAATTATACAAAAATATGAGAGTAGGGCTTCCCTGGTGGCGCAGTGGTTGAGAGTCCGCCTGCCGATGCAGGGGACACAGGTTCGTGCCCCAGTCTGGGAAGATCCCACATGCCACGGAGCAGCTGGTCCCGTGAGCCATGGCCGCTGAGCCTGTGCTCTGCAACGGGAGAGGCCACAAGAGTGAGAGGCCGATGTACTGCAAAAAAAAAAACCAAAAAAAACCCATACATACATACATACATACATATATATATATATATATATATATAAAAATATGAGTAATTGTGTTGGAATAGAAAGAACTGAAATTACTTGAATTAAAAACCAGCTATGCCATTTTCCCTCAAACTATGTGTCTTTAGGCATATTTCCTTACCTTTCAGAGTCTGCTCTTCCCCACATGTATATACCAGATAATATATACTTCACAGGAGTTTTGTGATGATTGTTTACGGTGAATGCAATGTAGCTAGCATGGTGCCTCATCCATACAGGATAAGAATACATTTTAGAAATTATGACTGAAGTTTACTCTTGGTGTGTAAAAACCCAAATTAATAACTAATACGGCTGTCCAATTTTTAGATAATGTCCTTAGTTCTTTTTTGGGGCATATCATGCATTTTCAAATATTGACTTTATTTTTATAATAGGAGAAAAGGTTAATACTACTTGGGTGAATATGAGATTTATTATCTTTAGCAATTAAACTCACAAGATTCTTTGCTATTGATGTCATTTCTTAAAAATAATTAAGGTGATAAAACACCCATTTGGATGTACTAGTAATAAGCTGGGAGGGTTAGATATATAGTTGGGCTGGGGTTAGGGGGTTTTATCTCGTTTCATGTATAATACCTAGCATATTTTGATATGAATATTAATAATGAGAGCAGTAATAGTTTCAATTTAGCTTTCTATGTAGAATACAGATGTAGCAGAAATTTCTGCTGAACTTTTTCTCCTAATGCAAATTCTGAGTATTATAATTTATTTCTGCTATTGACTAAATCTACGTTCTCTAGCAAATTATTTAATACATTTGTACCTATGATTCCATCTATAAAATGGGGGTAATAATACAGACCTAGTTAAATATTTAGTTCTTCAGAATGCTGAGATGCTTCAAGTTCAGGCTTTTATTAAACGTGTTTATAAGATTTTGTACAATATGACGTACCAATTATACATGGCATTACACTGGACATAGAGGATAAAACATAAAATGAATTCAAAATATCTGAAGAGTAGCAGGTTAGCAACAGAGGTGTAAGTTACTTAATATAATAGAGGGATTATTCAAAGATGCTAGGTGTGACCATCTAAATGATCAATTTAAATGTGAAAAAATTATCTCAAGACTATTAGTCTCTCCTTGTTATAGTTTAAGACTAGCTAAGATAAAAATGAAATGCTTTGTTTTAAGGTTTGTGTGCTTTACATATATATAGATATTTCTAATTTTAATGCATCAGATTATTAGAATTAATGTCTTAATTTCTTATGATGCATTGATGTTCATATTTATGTTTCACTTAAAAATACTTTATGCGGGCTTCCCTGGTGGTGCAGTGGTTGGGAGTCCGCCTGCCGATGCAGGGGACACGGGTTCGCGACCCGGTCCGGGAGGATCCCACATGCCGCAGAGCTGCTGGGGCCGTGAGCCATGGCCGCTGAGCCTGCGCGTCCGGAGCCTGTGGTCCGCAACGGGAGAGGCCACGGCAGTGAGAGGCCTGCATACTGCAAAAAAAAAAAAAAATACTTTATGCAAAATAAAGTGTCTGCCATGGTTTAAAAAGCACAGTATAATTAATAAAAATAATAAAGAGGTTTTTGTTTTTAAAATGAAAATGAAGTAAAATAAAAATTGAATTAGTATCTGATATACATCTGTTAGGCACTTTAGACATATTATTGATTATCCTTAGAAGAAATGCTATGAAGTAGGAATTAATAATTTAAATCAAGTAATTTGCCCAAATCACATAAACAGTGATGAAATCCACATTTTTCGGTCTTTGTGAATCCACAGTGTAGGCTTCTTTTTTTTGTGGTACGCAGGCCTCTCACTGTTGTGGCCTCTTCTGTTGTGGAGCACAGGCTCTGGACGCACAGGCTCAGCAGCCATGGCTCACGGGCCCAGCCGCTCCGCGGCATGTGGGATCTTCCCAGACCGGGGCACGAACCCATGTCCCCTGCATCAGCAGGCGGACTCTCAACCACTGTACCACCAGGGAAGCCCTAGGCTTCTTTTTATAATTCTCTTCAAATAATTAATACCCTTTTACTTCTGTTATTTTATCTAATATATATAGTTACTGATCTAGTTTCTCTCTCTCCATTTCTCTGCATTTTTGATAGACATTCTTTTTCTCACAGCACAACTTTCACAATATTCCCAGCCTCCTGCAGCCTTTCTACTGGTAATTTTTCATAGGCTCCTTTTTTTTTTTTTCCTTTGCATGTGTGGTAGATACAGCTAGTTGTGTCCCAACATCCATTCTCTTCTTTTTCTTTAATAATAGAGCCTCAAATTTTAGCTTAACACATGGTCACCAAAGACTTCCTTTTCCCAGCTTCCCTTGCAGTATTTGTGCTTATGATTACATTCTGATTTACGAAAGAAGGCAGAAAAATCATGTGGCATTTTTCTTAAACTTACCAAAAGAGAAAGCATATGTTCTCTTTGCCTTCATCTGTTTTGCCATCATATGTGCTGTGAAATAGATGCTGCATCTTGGACCAATACAGCAGAGCCCACAAATCATGCAGTAACAGGATAGAAGGAACCTGGGTTCCTGACAAGGAGAGTGCCGTCATCACCACTGGCAGGGCCAGCTACATAATTTGTGAGGTCCTGTACAGAATGAAAATGTGGGTTCCATGTTAAAAAAGCAAGAAAAACATCACTAAAAGTACTAAACTATGTTTTTTCTTTTCTTCCTCAGTCTGCCTTTAGACTTTCCATAATGTTTTTATTTGCTATTCAATATCACTCCAAGTAAAGAAAAAAAAGTTAAAATATTAACGTGAATTTTAACATTCATCTTTGTATTGTTCATAATGCCAGTTTTAAATGATAATATAAGAGCATTTCACTTGTGTGCATTATTAATGAAATTACACAATTTGTATTGCATATCTTGTATATGCTTACACCAGAAGAGTAGAAATGCTGGACAAAACTAATGCAACTTTTTATTTCATTTTTTGATAAGCACACATTCTATCAATGCCATTTACCTTTGGCTTACTGATGAGTAAGGAAGGATTGAAAGAAAAAGTATGGTTGCTCTACCTTTCCCTTTTCTTCCTTTTCATCCTTATCAGTGTTAAGTGATGGGCAAATATAGGAAGGTATCATGAGTCAGAAAGGATACAGTAGGGTTCCTTGGTAGTTTGTGTTTCTTAGAATGCCACTGCCTTTCTCCCTGCACGTGAAGCAAGTTCTAGTTTGACAAAAAGCACGGGCTCTCATGGGCTGTCAGTGTCTCCCTTAGTCTTAGAGAAGTACACTTGTATTGTGTGGGACCTTGAGTCCTACTAAACTCAAATACATCGTGGATTCACTTGGATTCTGTACTCACTGGGCCTTGCAAAGGTTATATGTGAATGAGACAGAAAGGAAAGACAGCGTTTATCTTCTCTGCTCATATACATGCTACATTTTCCCATTGGACTTCACTTACCAAACATTAGTTAAAAGATAAAATTATTCAGAGTTTCAGCATGGCTCCTGAAAAGCATTAAACCTAGGGGGGGGCGCCTGGAGTGACTGCACAGGTTGCAGGTTCTACCCTGACTCTTCTCTGCTTTCATAGACTCTTACGTTTCAGACTTTTGTCTTTTGTCAAACCCAACTAAAAGTCTTTAGTTAGACAAAGTGCCTACCTTAGAATCTGACATACAATAAAAACTCAATAATAGTTATAATTATTAGTAGTAGTATTAATAATTTTTATTATATATACAACACTTTTCCTTATGAATATCCTTTGTAGCTACTCTAGTATCATCAGTTATTTCAACTATATACCCAGCTTACATGTCAGAGTTACATATTTATAAAAGTTTATAAATATACTTACTTCTTGAAAATGAGTAGGTTGACTCTGGTGAAATCCAATCCAAGATGATGGCATTCCTTTGTTTGTGATAATTAGCCTAAAACCTTAAGGTAAACATGAAATCACTTGTTCTGAATCCTTGTGACAGGAAAAGCAAATTAGCAACTTTTAACATTTTTACAGTTTTGTGTTTATCCGTCTGAACAAATTACGCCAATCAGACCAGGATTAGGAAAGAGGCATACATATATTTACCAATGACATTAAATTTGGAAGAAAAGTGGTAGTGAGTAGCCCATCAGCTTTTTGGTTAAGTATTAGATTAGAGACTTGATGGATATGCTTAGTTAGAATACTGGCTACAAGACAGGACACTAAGTTTGCCAGAGGCCTTCATAAGAGGCAAGTGGGGTAAAAGGAGTCACAAGGTCTTATTCACCCTAAGATATTCAATAAAAATAAAAATAATGAATGTACAACTATAGAATTCAGTCACTGGTACTGAATGGACTAGCAGAAATTCAAAACGGATAGAAGAGAGTTAGTCCAAACTGTAGAGGTCAATTTCTTAGACTTTATAAAAAATGGTAACAAATTATACCCTCTTCTATTTGTCTGAGTTCTTAAGCAGGAACAGGTCTTATTATTACTGTCCCCCAGTGCTTAGCAGTGTGACTTGCACCCAGTTGACCCCCCCCCTCCTTAGATGTTTGTTTTATTCTTTCCACAGCAAAATGCAAGACAAGCTCAGACAAAAACCGAAATGAATTGAGAACATACTAACACTCTCAAATAGCTGTCAAGGATTTAGAGGCCATGTCTTAAATGGTTTGGACATCTGGTGAAGTAACATAAAAATAGAAACCCCAGTAGAATTTTTTCAAAACTGAAGTAGAAAGAAAGAGATCTAGAAGCAACCCTTGAAATCCCTGTAGGAACATAATAAAGAAAAGACTTTAAATAGAAGCCTTGAACAGAAAGCTTCGTGTGCTACAGGGGTTTAAAAAGGTGGAAGGAGTTTGTGTCTCTGAGAATACGATGAAGGTCTTTATTCCATGTAGACATAAGGAAAGTTGATGTTACACGATTCACTAGAATACTCACTTGCAAATATGCAGTCAGATCCTAACCATTTAGAAACTGTTTCCTGTCTCCGTGTCAGTATATTTTCATCTGTCTATGGAAAGAACTGTTTGCTGAGGTAAAACCTGTAATTTTCAAATCTTTAGACATTTCAGAAATTAAGAATTCATTGAAAAAATACCCATTTAGAATATAAATAATAGATAAGAACAGCTTGTAGAAAGCTCAATACTGTCCTAAGTTCAGATTCTTGACAAGCTCGTAGAAGCATACTAAAGCCATCATTAAGCAGTGTTTCATGGGAAAGATGCAAGCAATGGCTAATCTCAAACACTTTTTTTAAAAGAATAAATTTATTTATTATTTATTTTTGGCTGTGTTGGGTCTTCGTTGTGGCAAGCAGGGGCTACACTTCATTGCAGTGCGTGGGCTTCTCACTGCGGTGGCTCCTCTTGTTGCGGAGCACAAGCTCTAGGTGCTCGGGCTTCAGTAGTTGTGGCACACGGGCTCAGTAGTTGTGGCTCACGGGCTCTAGAGTGCAGGCTCAGTAGTTGTGATGTACAGGTTTAGTTGCTCCGCAGCATGTGGGATCTTCCCAGACCAGGGCTCGTGCACGTGTCCCCTGCATTGGCAGGCGGATTCTTAATGACTGCGCCACCAGTGAAGTCCCTCAAATACTCCTTGAACACTGTCAATATTTATGGAAAGAAGTGTCCAGAGAGTCTGTCTTTGTCCCATGTCATCATTCTTAGATACCAATAAGTCCAAGGAATAGGTATTATGTAGATATAAATTAATTCACAAAAATTATAATTATAGTGATATCTGAGCAGAGTTCTCTAACTGATGACTTTGCCTCGAGACAGGAACATAATAGTAAGACTTATTAAGTCTTAGTCCTAATCAGCCTCTTTACATAACTTTAGTAGTTTGTAACGTTCATAAGTTTGGTAGTTCCTCAAGGTTCTCAAAGACATAGTTGCTATATTTTAAGGTACCAAAGTCATATAGGGTTTAACTGCCATCTCCAGACCGCTTAAAATCGTGAAAAAAATGATGTGACTTCATGATTAGAATTAGCAAAGTTATTTTGCTTGCTTTCCTTATCTCTGTGCAGAGAAATGCAAATCATAAAAAACCAACAAGGACTTCTCTGGTGGTGCAGTGGTTAAGAATCTGCCTGCCAATGCAGGGGACACTGGTTCGAGTCCTGGTCTGGGAAGATCCCACATGCTGTGGCACAAGTAGGCCTGTGAGCCACAAATACTGAGCCTGTGCTCTAGAGCCCGTGAGCCACAACTACTGAGTCCACGTGTCGCAACTACTGAAGCCCGTGTGCCTAGAGCTCACGGTCTGCAACAAGAGAAGCCACCACAATGAGAAGCCCGCGTACCTCAACGAAGAGTAGTCCCCGCTCACCGCAACTAGAGAAAAGCCCGCGAGCAGCAGCGAAGACCCAATGCAGCCAAAAATAAATAAATAAATTAAATTAAATTAAAATATGAATAAAACAAAAAAACTGAATTGCCAAGAAATTAAATAAATGTAAAGAAAGTCTGAAACTTACTGACTCATCCAGAAAACACCTACTAATTCTGCTGTGTTTCTGTTTTAGAGGTGTTTTCTGTTTTGTCACATTTTTGGTATCTTTGAACTTCAAATACCTCCCAGGCAGTGAGATGGGAAATCTTGTGTGGATAATATTTGAACGTGGACCATTGAACTGAAAAGAGACAAGTTTTACTGTTTTTTCCCATGATGACATCTTGTTTCAGTGACTTTTATGGTCTGTATACATGAAGTTTTCTTTTCTAGCTTTACTGAGGTATATCTATCTATCTGTTTACACATATATATGTATATATCTATGCATTTGGTTTTTTGGATTTTTCTTTTTTTTTGGTGAGAACATTTCATTTCTACTCTCTTAGCAAACTTACATTATATAATACAGTGTTATGAACTATAGTCACCATGTTACATTAGATCCTCCAACCTTCCAACCGTATTCATCTCATAGCTGAAAGTTTGTACCCTTTTACCATCCTCTCCTATTTCCCCCATGCTCCCCACACCCCTGCCCAGTCCCCGGTGACCACTTTTCTACTCTTTATTTCTATGAGTTTGATTTTTTTTTTTTTTCAGATTCAACATATAAGTGATACCATGAGTCTTTGACTTTCTCTGTCTGGCGTATTTCACTCACATCAGGTTTTGAGCAATGCACCTTCTGAGGATAAGGGCTTACTGTACTTTATCAGCCATCTAACCAGCCAGCAACACGTACACAGGGAAGCAGAAATGGCTTTAGCGCTTGTGATCCAGCTTCTCAAGGTGGAGAAGGCCTAGAAGAGATATTTTTAATTTGACATTCATTTATTCATCATTTTAAATTCTGTAAATATTTGTGGGAAATGTGAGGGAAAAGTGATCAGCAACAGAAGATAGAGCATGCACCATTTTCATAAAACAGCTTCTTTTAAGGCCTTGGATATTTGAACTAGAAAGTAATGTATTACCTAATCTTTAGAATAGTACTTTCATTTTTGTTCACAATGATCGTGTCCAAGAAAAAAAAGCCTGTTTACCTTAGTTTTTGGACGTTCCTCAAATAATCATTCAACTATTTGAATCTCTAGTTTGGGAAATAACTTAAGGAAAAATGTTTGCCCTTTACTTTTATATTCATATAAAATTCACACACTTACTGGATATTTATTATGTGCAAGGATTTCTGCTGGGTGCTCTGGAAAAAATAGACTGATAAATGCTTGTTATCTTAAGGAGTTTGTGATCAGCTGGAAGAAGATGGGGCATAAAAATCCAATGTACAGTATTAAAGCTCATAAAAACATGTATGATTAGGGACAGTGCGATTTCAGAGGAAGATGGAACCCTTGGAAATTTTCATTTTACAACTTTAAATTCTTCACTCAAAAGAGAAGTACGTTTTTTATTCAGCTGGATGGGTAGGTGAGCATGTGTTATGTTCCCAGTGAGGTAAAGGGTGAGAGCGAAGAATTTTGGAATGGGAAAGATACTTATTGCAGCACAATAGCCATGTGCACTGATTCAATCAAAAGCCTCTTGTATGAGAAAAGAAATTGTCCTCATTCTAAATATTATGCCTTCGTTGTGTGAAAACCACAGCACTAGAAAATGTTAGCATTACAAATGCATGCCATAGTCAGTCCCTGCCCTCAAACAGCATCTTTTATGGCATAACTTTCACATGGAAATCTTAGGATTTTCTGAGGATGTAACCAAATTAAAAACAAAAAGAATTATAAAAGGACAGATGGCAAGCTGTATGGAGAAATATGAGTTCAGTCATCCAGAACTTTCTTTAAAAAGTTATGCTGGTTTAGGCTCACCGTCTCAAAGCAAGCAGAGTATAGCAAAGATGTAGCCCTAAGAAACTGCACTATGTTGTTCTTAAAAAAAATTTCCCCCCATTTCTCTATGGAAGGCAGTATAATGTTACTGTCTCTATTGTCCTGTATCATTAAAGCTCAGACTTTCTATCAAGAATTGGCTGGTGAGGAAATTAGAAACAGAGGTGGAATTAAAGTCATCTCCCTCAGAGGTCATTCAGTTGGTATTTACTGAGGACTGCAGGGTAAGTACAAAGTACCTTGTGACAGCACAGCAAAAACCAGCAAAAATGTGTTCCCCTGGGAGAAGAAAATGACATTTTTTTAGAACAACAAACATAGAGTGATTTTCAGTTTCTCCAAATACTTTCCCCTCTGGTAACTGTCCCAATACTATTCTATAAAATTACTTTCACTGTTGAAATTACGAAGATGTGAATAAACAGAAATAAACAGGCATTTAATTTTTTACTAATTCCTTTAGAATAATTATGAATTTATTTATGAAAAGTTCAGCTGTTTTTTTATTATAGAAATTCATCCCTTCAAATTTATTGAAATGATTATCTAGAATTGTTCTGTTTTTCACTTAACCTTGATATCTGCTGAATTCAGAAGTAGGTGAGGATTTATTTGCCACAGTTATACAAAATCTGTTCAGTTTCCTCAGGTTCTTAGATGCAGAAAGAGAATAGAAGTTCAAAGCTGCTTAATCAGCCTGATTCCCTGACACTCCAACTAGAATCGCTCCTCACACCTGGCAGGAAACACTGCTGTTGCCCTCTTGGACATGAATTAAGACTTGTGGATTCTTGAAATGATTTATTCATTCACCCTCTTCCTTCAATCACTGAAATAAGTGAGAAATTGAACATGAAACCTGGTTAAACTCTTGGATTATACTAATTCTCTCTAGGTTGCCAGTAAATCATTTCCCCTTTCATTAATTAGTGGTAGCAAGAAAAGTATTATGGATGTCAGGAGCCCCAGATAGCATGTATTTAATAACGAGGGATCCTATCCTAAACCAAGGTCAAAAAGAATTCTAAGCAAAGCCTAAGGAAATGGTGCTGATGGCAGGACTGATGAGATTTGGATCAACCCCATTCTCTTAATGAGCATACAAGTCCACCACATTTCCTAGTCCTCCCACATCTAGCAGGGGCGATGTGACCAGTTCTCACCAAGACATCAAGAGCAGAAGTGAAGTGTTACTTCTAGGTCTAAAGAGGATCTACCCAAAACATACTGTGTATGACTAATGAGCTAAGATTTTTTATTTATTTTACATTTTTAAAGGGTTGAAAAAAAATTATATATGTATATACAAGTATATATACAGGTGCATTACCTTTGGATAATACCTTAGCAGTGTCTGAACTTTAAAACCGACCACACCTTTTGACCCAGCAATGGTGGAGCAAGGTGTTGTATGTTTTAGGTTTACTTGCATGTGTGCTCAAAGACACAAAAATGAGTTTACTGCATTATAGCAAAGGTCTGGAAATAGAGTCAAGTTTAATAAAATGAACAACTGTAGTTCATGTTTTAAAAAATGGAAGTTACCTTAGGCATTTAGAGATATTGTTCCAACATTCAATGAGTATTATGGTTCTTAGAAATATTTATAGAAGAAATGTAACATCAGAAATCTCTAGTCTTTAAGAATCAAGGGTACCAACAGTTAAGCAATATAAGACAAAGATTTTACACATAAAACTTTGTTTTCGTTTCATTTTGTCTATTAGAGGTGGTTGCATAGTCGTATGCTTAGAGTCTCAAGCTTAAAGAGAATGAAGCAACTTAAGAATGAAAGATTTGGTATGATTAGATATTATTTATCTTAATTTTTAAAAAAACTCTTTAAATTATAAAAATAATGTATTCTTATTTTTGTAAATATTAAATACATACCACAATATTAAGAAGAAAACAGAAACAACCACTACTTACATGCTTATAATTTGATGATTTTCCTAGCAGTCATCTTTTTCTATTTTATACACACATGTATTTCCAACTTTACATTGCATTGTCATAAACTTTTTTCAGTATCACTAAAAGTTTTACAAAAGAATGATTATTAAAAGCTGCCTATCATTCCATATGTACTTCAATACCAAGATGTATTACATATTTAGATATTTGTGTTAGACACTTGTGTTAGACACATGAATTGCTGCTATGATGGCAAAATGAGCACCTCTGAGTGTAAAGTCATGTCCCCATCTCTGAAAGTTTGGTTACAAACGTGGTAAATTCATAAAAGTTTGGCTTATAGAGTATGAATAATATTCCTTAAAAGAACTACCAGATTTCCATAAAGGTAGAATTTTCTACTTATAGTCCCACTAAAAAAAAGATCACAGTCCTCAGAGTAGACATTATAGTTGGTGGTGTCGCTTAAGATAATAGGAGGTGGAGAGATGGATGTGGGTTGAAATTTGGTTTAAGCCTGATAGTTTAGGATGGGAAAAGATATTTGGACAGATTTGAGTCATAATCAGACTTCAGTCACTACTTGTGTGACCCAGGACAAGGAAATTAACATTATTCACTCTTACTTTGTTTACCCAAACAATGATACTAGTAATAATTACCTAAAAATGTGGTCTGAGAAATAAGTAACAAATATAACATCATTAAGTTTCTGGACCATGCTTCGTATTTAGTAAACAACAACTTTTGTTATTATTATAGGTAGGTAAGCAGAAAAATTTACGAGTGAATTTATTACAATGTCATGTATCTATTAACTACATTTTTCAATTAATACAGTTTATTCATTTATGTACCTGTTACCAGAATTTGCAATTTTAGATTAGGCATATACTATCGTGATCATGGTTCTTCTTACTACTCAGATGTTAGTGGAATATAGCTTCCCACTGAAAAATACCAAGTAAGAACAAATGTGAAAATCCTGGGATAAAGTCAGATTCAATTAATGTGAGATCTGAAAGTGAACATGATCTCTATTACAAAATTTCACACCTGTATACGGTAGCCCTGCAAGATTCACAAGGGACTTTATTTCCATCACAACACTGAGTGGTAAATGAAAGTTGTGGTAGATGGAGCTACTTTTTCACATTTTACAGATGAGGCAAATCAGGTATCAGTAGATGAGTGATTTACACATGGTCATAAAATGACATGTTCAATAAAATCTAAAGTTCTGGAGTTTCCTTCCACAACACCACACTATATAATGTGTGTGCCTCCATTTTTTTCAGTAATCATGGAATTGAACTGGATGTCAGTTGGAATGTTCAAAAAAATCCAGGTAAGCCTTTTTTTTTTTTTAACATCTTTATTGGGGTATGATTGCTTTACAATGGTGTGTTAGTTTCTGCTTTATAACAAAGTGAATCAGTTATACATATACATATGTTCCCATATCCCTTCCCTCTTGCGTCTCCCTCCCTCCCACCCTCTGTATCCCACCCCTCCAGGCGGTCACAAAGCGCCGAGCTGATCTCCCTGTGCTATGCGCCTGCTTCCCACTAGCTATCTGCCTTAACGTTTGGTAGTGTATATATGTCCATGCCTCTCTCTTGCTTTGTCACAGCTCACCCTTCCCCCTCCCCATATCCTCAAGTGTGTTCTCCAGTAGGTCTGTGTCTTTATTCCTGTCTTCAGGTAAGCCTTCTTTTTAATGTATATGTCTAATACAAGTAATATATGAATATGGCAAACAAAACTAAAAAGAGCAGACAGAATTGAAATAAAAGATCTCAACTCACCTATAACTAATGTTCCCTATATCTACTTCCTAAAGGCAACTGAATAGTTTCTTATGTATCTGTTTAAATACTTCTAATTCATATGGCAGACTGTATATAAACACTTACATAATTATTTCTATAATATATGGCATACTGTACATTCAACTCTGCTCCTTTGGTTTATTTTAGTTAATATATGTTTTATTAAAAGAAAATGTAGCACATTGTGTTTTCATATTGTATAGTATTTTATGTATGAATGTAACAGTTCATTTACGCAGTCTACTGTGGATGGATATTTAGGTTATTTCCAGGTTTTTTTTCACCAAGTTCTTTTTACTGTGTGCTACTGAATAAAGGAAATTTTATAGAGAAACACTTCTTAATGAAGTATAAAATTATCTATGTATGTAATTTTGGGTATGTGTAAGAGAAAGGGAAAAAAGGAAAGCTAGAATTTTGTAGAAAACGCACGGTTTTAGCCAATATAGTTTTGTTCGTAAACCTATATTTTGATCTTTCAGTACTTGGGCAATACAATAAGCAGAGAAAATTTCCAGTGCACTGACGCCTGTAATTCTCACAGGTTTTTCACTCCATCAATTGTTAGAGGAGGAATTATTTCTAGAGTTGAGAAGAGAAACCTAAAGGCAAAGGCTGTTGGCTGTTATAGCAACATCTATGATATCAAAAATAAACCTGGAAATGGAAACTGTTATGGAGACTGTGTCAGGAAAAGGAAAGGTCAGGGTGAACATCCTCCCAGAGTTGCTGCTCAGCAATGTTAATATGTACAGATTTGGATGGTCTAGATGGATGCATCTGAAAAAAAATAGTGTTAATATAGAAAACACTGTGACGGGAGTAAAGGGGCAATGCTTGGATCACTGAATGAAGCAAAATAAAGTGTTGTTCAGTGAGAGGAGAAAGGTCTCCTCTAATGCATCCAAGAGCTCCTATTTTTACAGTCCCTTGTGTGGAAGCGAAAGCATTAGAGGACTAAAAACCTTGCCGAGGTTACCTGCAATTTGACAACACCAGGCTGTTTGTGGAGCTGCACTGTGATGGGTTTTTACCTTCCGTGTGAGGTTCATGATGGTTTGTTTAAAAGAATTGTTTTAGCATTAGTTTGTCAGTTCAGGTAACCCAAGGGTCTTCTATTCAAGGCCAAAAGTCCTAGAAACTTACCACCCCTTTCTGGGCCATCAAATACCCACCCAACAACATTAATGTCCTTAAAAACAGCAAAATTTCCCTTTCCATTTCTTTTTCTTTTTTGAAACGCCATGGCTCTGATTTATGAATATTAGGCATATTTTCTTGCCAGGTATCACTCAGGGACTAGGGCCATCACATATCAGCATTAAAAAAATATTCTAAGCTTTAATGATTCAGATGTAATCAAGAATAACTTGACAAGGACCAGAAAATTCAAAATAAAGCTATTTTGTATCTTGGCCTGTCACTTACTTTGTACTGTGAACCATTATGACTCATGAGTTTTTTCAAAGAAAAACTATTGTTGATTATTAAATTCTCATTGAGTAACTTTAGGTTGAGTTGTTTTATAAGTTAGAAAATTTTTGTTGTTTTAAATTCCAATGTTTGTTTAAACCAGAAACATTTCCCATTTTGATTTACTTATGTCTACTTAAGTCTTTCTGTAAATAAAACTTTAAAAATAATAAATAAAATATTTCTCTTAATTTATATTCATCCTATTAGAAACCTTGCTATGACTGTACTGCCTTTGAAATTCCAAGAGCTGCCCAGTCCCGTATTTTAGGACTGGCCATGATCCATTCCCACTCAGCATGTGTTATAAAAAGAAAAAAAATATGTCAGAACTGTTTAAAAATATAGAACCCAACAGATTCAGGTGTGATCTACCTGTTGCCAAAAACTTTTCTTTAAAATGAAAAAAAAAAGTCAAGCCTATTTTAAAATAAAAATCTGTTAAGCAAGGATTTACTACTGTAGGAATTATTTTTCTTATTACTGCTGGTTGTGGTGATGACAAATAGATGGTGTTCTAATGAAGTCGAGATTAAAACTGTGGTCAAAGTTGAGAAAGAAAGAACGAAACCATCTATATATTTCTCCATTTTGGAAACACTAGGAAAAGACAAAAGGGCCCATCCTGAAGGCAGAAGACTTGTGGCGGTGAGTAGCATCTGATGATACCCTTTAGCCCCTCGAGGGACCAGGCTAAGCCTCCTGTCAAAGAACTCCCCTGGAAAGGGCTTGAAACTCTCAAAATTAGTTCTCCTCTGCCTTGCTTCAGGGCCTTGTGCTTCTCCCTGTTTCCTGGGCTCTTCATTGATGACTCTTCCCCGTCTGCAGTGCAGTCTCACCTCCCAAGTGGGTCATTTGTATGGATTGACTATCCTACTAACTTTTGAACTGTGTCCTTATTTCTTTGCTATTTTTACCCACTCTTGGTAAAGAGACAACTGCGGGAGACCACCTAAAAATGGCATTTCTTTCCCAATCCTTGGAATCTCTTACCCTTATACATTGTCCTAGAAGGTGTCATTCACCTAGGGGAAGTTGACACTTAACACTTTCTTTTCCACTCACTTTTTTCTAGTGTAGCACTTTGAAGGTGGTCAGAAATTGACTTTCAAAACCACGCTTTATTCTGTTAACACATACAGGTTAAAGGCAACTATGTTTTTTCTTTTATCTTTTTAGAAAAATTGTTGGCATGACAATGTGCTACATTAATGTAATTATTTCAACTTACAGTTTATCAAATCAGCAAAAGCAATCTTTAAATCAGTGTCATTTTTAAGCCTTAAAATAAGACATTCTCTGAATTTGGACAGCTTATTTCTGGCAGTTTGCAGATGGACAGCCTCATGGCATTGCTGAATGTATGCATTAGAACATAATTAGCTACATATAAAGATAGGTTCAGCTCTTTCTAAATGGGTTAATCAGTTCTCGCTGAATTCAGAAAATATAAGGGAAACTCAATGCTCAATGTTTTTAGATTAGTTGGCTAAGACTTCAGATAAGCTGGATATAAATAAATATGTACCCCAATGGGAACTACTTCTGTCAATGTTCAGCCTTTCTATCAAGTTATCAAAGCATAATAATTACCTAGTCACATTCTAAGAGACTTCTTTGTTCTGATTTGTTTTTATTTACAATCAAGAATGTGTAATAGATGTCTCAGACTTAAAATGCGCCAAACGGAACTCTTGATTACTTCTTATCTCACCCTTCCATGTGGCTATCCACCATTTCCCAGTCTTCTCAATCTTGGCAAAAGACATCACCATCGACCCACATTTCCAACAGAAGTCCTGGGAGGTATTCTTGAGGACTTTCTTTCCTTCAACCCCCAATCCAATCAATTAGAAGTACTACTGACTCTCCTTCTTCTAAATATATCAAATCCTTTCAGTTCTCAATCTTCACTGCCACTTTTTAGTATCAACCACCATCATCTCTCTTCTGCCTCACTACAGAAACCTCCTAACTGGTCTTACTGCTTTCAACTATGCCCCTCTGCTAAATTTCCTAAATGTAAGTGAGAGCTTCACATGCCTCTTATTTTTTCTTTTAAATGTCTGTCATATTGAAAAATGTCAAACATATTCAGAAGTAGAGAGAATAGTACAATGAATCCGGATTCAATAATCCATTATCATCAATTATCACTGTTTTTTTTTTTTTTTTTTTTTTTTTGCGGTACGCGGGCCTCTCACTGTTGTGGTCTCTCCCACTGCGGAGCACAGGCTCAGCGGCCATGGCTCACGGGCCCAGCCGCTCCGCGGCATGTGGGATCTTCCCAGACCGGGGATCTTCCCGGACCGGGGCACAAACCCGTGTCCCCTGCATCGGCAGGCGGACTCTCAACCACTGCGCCAACAGGGAAGCCCAATTATCACTTGTTTTAACTATATGTTCATTTGATCTGTAGTGTCCCTCACTCTAAACTTTTGTGATTGCATGTCCTCTATAATGGCATCTTTTACCATTTTTCTTTGACTCATATGTTTTCTGAAACCTGGTAGTTAGATTAGGGACTAGAAGGATTTCTGGTTCATGTTGTGGCAAGAATAGTTCATGGGTGATATTTGTATTTCCTAGTACAACACATCAAAAGTCACACTCTGTCACTGTTTTTGAGATGTTAAAAGTGATCAGTAGGTTAAGGTTTTGTCAGCCTGGTACATTCATAATAATGGTCTCCACCTATAATTCAGTTAGTAGTTTTAGCTATTGCTGATGATTGTAAACTAAATCTACTATTTATTAAGGGTTGCAAAATGGTTATATGCTAATTTTACACTATTTTTTCATTTATTTGCTGGGATACATCTATAAATACTAACTTTCTCTCATTATCTAAGCTGTTAATGTGGAGGTGAATTTGTACAGGAAATACAGGATAACTGGGAAATCTTTTCCCTTATTTACAGATTTTTAGAAGAATGGCTTTGTTTTCTAGCATCCTACAAGGTGACTGATACATTTGTTTTCTTACTGGGTATTATTATGAAATCATAGATTTTAACATTTATTTTAATTACTTATTATTGCTGTTGTTTAAATTGTCTTTTGGCCAGTTGAACCACTTCAGATTGAATCCAGAGTTTTGATGACATGACCTAAATGCTTCCACCCTTTCTGGTATGATAAAGTCTTCTATGCTTTCCTTGTACATTTCTTGCCCCATACCTGGAAGCATCCAATTTTTCAAAAACTTTGGTTCCTTTAGGAGAAATGATATTTAAAGAATCTAATTTAAGCACTAGTGATGCTCATGGCTACTGTGTTGATCATTGTTTCTACACTTTCTCATTGGACAGATCTTAGAAAAAGTTGAAGGTAAAATACACCATGAGCTCATATTCAAATCTCCAACTCCAATATGAATTTGACTTTATTAGTCTTACGTTTGCATATCTTTTCTCTTATAGTGAATGTCTTGGATCCTAACAACAGTAGCACAAGCATTTTTGCTCATCCTAATATGTGTGTTTAAATGATTTGTCAAATATAGAGAGACACAAATAGTTACAGAATAACAATATAATTACTAAAAATGGTTTAAGATCTTTGAGTGTTTTTCTCCTTAAGCTATAGCCCACTGGAGACGTATAAGACGTATAATACAAATTACTGTGTTTTAAAATCACTTGATATAATTGCTTCTCAGACTTTTGGCTAAGATCAGGCTTAAAATTACTTGATATAATGCCCATTTGTGCGGTGCAGCCCCCGATATGCAGTTCTTTTCATTTGTTTTATTTTGCTTTCAATTCTTAAGGATTTCTTTCTGTTTACATCTGTTATGTTGTATTACTATAAAGACATTTACACAATTCCAAAATCAAAACTACAGAATAGAGAGAAGTCTCACTTCCAATCTAATCCACTTCACCCTAGTCTCCTCCTCCCCTTATGTAACCTATTTTTTAAAACTAGTTTTGGTTTATCTTCCTTTTTCATTATAGGCATATTTGTCTACATGCCTGTATATTCATGTTTTCCCCCTTCTTGAAGATGAATGATAGCGTATTGTATATACCTGTCTTCACCTTACGTTTTTTACTTCATGGTGTATGCTAGATACATAGCCATTAGAGAGATGTTTCTTATTCCTGTTTAGAGGTACATTTTGTGGATATACCATAATTTATTCAACCAGTCATCTATTTGTGGACATTTGGACTACTTCCAGTCTTTTACTTTATAAATATTGCCTATCACTTAAAACCCTTTAATGGCTTCCTGTTGCTTTTAGATAAAAATCCAAACTACTTTCCATAGCCTACAAGGCCCTGCATATTGGGTATCTATCTATCTTAATTCTCCAACCTCAATTCATGCCATTCTCCCCCTGCCTAGTTATATTCCAACTTCACAGGACTTCTACTCCCACCTAAGAATGCTTTCTTGGTGTGTATCTTCATGGCTGACATGTTTTCTCTTTCATATTAGGGAAGTTCAAATGCTACTGGCCCAGAAATATCTCCCTGAACAGTCCTACCTATGATGACAGTATAGTTACTCACCAGCTAATCACTTTATTTTCTTCACAACACGTAACACAATCTATAATGGTATATGATATATCATCTTACGTTATTATTAAACATCATCATAGTGGGTTACATTATTTGTTCATTTGTTGCTTGTTCACCCCACCTAAATGTTCTTCTGACCATTGAATCTTTCACATCTTGTATAGTGTCTGACACATAGTATGGTCTCAAAAAAGCATCTGTTGAACGAATAACTGAGGGAATCAATAGCAAACAAAATATGCTACTGTGAAAAAATATCTAAAAGGCTTAGCAGCATAAAAATCCAGCTAAGTACTAACTTGACTCTTTTAGTACATTACCATAACATACCCCAAACTGTATGTGTTTCGCAAATGCCAGATGTCATGAGATTAATGTGCTTTTGACTTCACTTGAGCATTATCTCTCCAGGATGTAGTATCTAATTTTTTATGACTTTATTACTTTAGGAACCAAGGCAGTAACATTTATCTGTGATGTGTAATTGCATTAAACTGTGAGGGCTTTACACTAATTTTGAGATTCTAATTAAAGGTTTTTCCATAATCAGGCTTGTGTCCACGAGTGAGAGAAGGTATGAGACATATGGCTGTCCTAACAAGAGAGGTACTATTATTTCCATTTTAGAGATGAGAAAACTGGGCCTCAGAAATATCAAGTGGACTGACAAACAGCACATATTAAGTATCTTTGCTGGAACTCAATATCAGGTTTCCTTAACTCCAATCTCATTCTTTGTGTCTGGATACACTGAATATGGAGACATAACAAAGTAGAGTTTTCATGACTTCTAACCATTTATAAATGTATAGTTTAATAAGAAATGCTAAAAACTTATATTTGTATAGAAAAAAAATCTGTCTGTTTTGGTGTATTTTTATTTACTTCCATTTCCTAAGCCAGGAATTTTCTCAGACTTCATGATTCAAACACCTGTGATTTAACCATGTGATAAATTTTTGACAGTCTCTACAGTGTTAAAAGTATTCACAAATACTTATAAGTTTTTGACCTAAAGTCTCATAACTAAGTTAACTAGTTTTGAAATGCTCTCTTTTTTCTGTTACAAAACAGCCTATTCAGCGTTACGCCATTCTTACACTCACTACATCTGTCAGTTTTCTTCCACAGTTTCATGTCAGACTGCCCATTTCACTCTGCAGCCTCTATAAGCCTGCCCCCTGCATTGCATAGAAATGGCCTAAAATTCTAAACTGACAGAACCTTTAAATGGCCAGGTATGTATATTTTTCCTCATTGTAGCCACAGCAAAAATATCTGAAGCATAAAACTTATTTTAACAGAAAACTGTGAAATTTATATCAAATTGTTTTTGTCACAATGCTCTGGAATTCTGTGTAAGAACAAATATATATCTACCATTATTTATTAGTTTCATAACAGCATTTGTTCTTTGCCTGGTTAGGACTTTGGGTAGAAGCAAAATGTTGAAAACTATGGTCCTTATTTTACATTATTTCCCAAACTTCTCTAATTTTCAGAACCACCTGGAACATATAATATGCACACAGATGCCCAAACTTCATGCTTCGTGCTTGGAGGAGCTGGTTGAACAGGGTTGGATTGCAGCCTAGGAATTTGCATTTTTTAAAAAAGAGCATCTGATTGTGATCCTAGGCCTAATCTGGGATTATCACAGGTCTAAATGCTCTACAATTTACATTCAGAATTACTTGAAGGCAAGAAATATATCTGTGTCAACAAAGAATGTTCTAAAACTTAAATGTGCATATGAATCATCTAGGTGCTAAAATATAGATTTGGTAGATCTTGGTCAGGGCCTGAGATTCTGCATTTCAGAACAGCTCCCAGATGATGCCAGTGCTGGTGGTTCTTGGAGCACACATCAGGTAGCTCTCAAACCCATGTGATTTTTAGACTCACCTGAGGATTAAAACAAATAGCTATACCTGAGCCTCACCCCAGCTCAATGAAATCAGAATCTCCAAAAAGGAAAGGTAAGGAAATACATGTATTTTCAAAAATCCACAGGTAATTCTAACGTGTAGCCAGGGTTCAAAACCACTATCTTAGTGGGAAGCAGCAGCATAGCACGGGGGGATCAGCTCGGTGCTTTGTGACCACCTAGAGGGGTGGGATAGGGAGGGTGGGAGGGAGACGCAAGAGGGAGGAGATATGGGGATATATATATATATATATATACGTATAGCTGATTCACTTTGTCATACAGCAGAAACTAACAAACACAGCATTGTAAAGCAATTATACTCCAATAAAGATGTTTAAAAAAAACCCCACTATCTTTAATGAAAACGCAAGTGAAAAAGAAAATCAAAATTTCTTTTTGTAATTGTTAAACTTACAGAACTCATGCTACCTTAAACCCTAATGGTGAGCAAAGAAAGCATAAGCTGCCTAAATAGGTATTCTCTATATCAAGGAAGAATGTCTGCTGGTTCTTCTCTACCTAAAATTCAGATTCCAGGACTAAGGCATCTGTCTTACTATTATTATTTTTAATAACAAACTACAAACAGTAAAGTATGGTTATTACCACAGTTCCTCTTTTACAAGTTGTTGTTAGGTGAGTAATGGGGCAGACATCTAGGAGAAAGAGACTCTATTTATTGTCTGACTACACTATTCAGGGTGCAGGTGAATTACAAAGACTAGAGTTGCTATCCATGGTCCTGGTACTTGACTCATTTATTTTTCTCAAATTTAGGTTTTAGAAGTTGTCAAAGTTTTCCTTACCTTATTGCATCTTTTCCCTTCACACCCCTCCCCATCTACATAGGAAGTAATAGACGATTATATTGTGGATATTTTTGAAAGTACCAAAAGAGAGTGAGAGAGAGAGAACAATCAAGGCATCATAAAAGGTTATTTAGAATGAAAACAAAATGGTGCTATCATTTCTCCTTGTCAGCAGAACATATTCTCTTAAAATTTTAGTGACACAGATAAAGTTGAACATGTCACTATATATTTTATTTTTCATAAGATCATTCATAAAACAATTAGCTGATATTTCTGCAGCTGCTACTATTTGCCATTTGTATCCCAAAAAATTGCAATTTTTAATTTCTGTTTATAAAAATAAGTTTATAAAAAGCAATTCTGAATTCTGTTTCTTTCTATGAGAGTAACTGGTCCTGGACATGCCCTCCTATCACAAACAACTAGAAAACTACATAAAATATAGGAAAGGTCTGTTTTCAGATACTGGCAATAGGCAGCCTAGGGCTGTTATCCTTGAGAAGAGGAAATGAACAAGACGGGCACTATGATTTCCCTGGCTTTCTGCCTGGAGGCATATTCTAGATCATGACCCAAGATGGGACTCTCACGTAGAGCACGTCGGTCTTGCTGAAATGAGATGACGGAAGTTAGAGCTTAGGGAAGCTAAAGTGGCTGGAATTTGTGGGACAGAGTATGAAAAGAGAAGAGAGATACACAGGAAGTAGCTTCAGCAATCAGCATAGGAGTCAAGTTGAGTCTGTTGCTGAATATTAATCTGCACAGGCGTAGAATAAAATTCCATCAGGCTGGTAAAGAATCACCAAATATGCATAAGCTGAACAGTTATCAGAGCCTACACAGGACTGAGGGATATATTAATATAAGTTACAACAAGGCAGGTGGGAGACATCTTGCTGAATACTCAGGGCCTTCAAGATAGATTCCTGAAGAGTAATACTTTAGCAGTAGGACGACAGTAGCCCTAGAGTAAAGCTATACCAGGGCAACCACCACAAAGTAAAAAGTAGGCCTCAAAAATATTAGGCCAATCCAAATTACTTAACTGTCTGCCAAATAAATGTCAATATTCTCAGAAAGAAAGCAACACATGCCAGACATGCAATAATATATTACAATGTCTGCAATCCAATGAAATAATAAGGATGCAAAGAGGCAAGAAGAACGTGCCCCATTATCAGGATAAAAATCAAACAATAAAAACAGACATAAATGATGGGGATGATAAAATTAGCAGCAACAATTTTAAACTACCTATTATAAACATGTTCAAGGATTAAATACTATAAATATAATATGGAGAGAAGTGGAAGATATAAAAAAGAATAAAATGGAAATTCTGAGGCTGAAAATAGAATATCTCTTTTTTTTTTTTTTTTTCAGATTTTTGGGCCATTAAATAACAGCTGTAGTTCACATACTTTTTTTCAGTCTCCTCCTTGACCTACCCCTCCTCGGAGACTCTAATTACATGTACATTAGGCTATTTGAAATTATCCCACAGCTCACGGATACCCTGTTTATTCTTTTTTCCATCATTTTTCTTCTGCTTTTCATTTTGGATAGTTTCCAATGCTATGTAAATTCACTTTTTTTCCCCTGCAGTGTGTAATCTGCTGTTCTTCTCTTCCAGTGTACTTTACATTTCGGACCTTGTCGTTTTAATCTCTTGACATTTTATTTGAGTTTTTCAAAAAAATATTTTTCATGTATCTATCTGACATTTCAGTCTGTCCCTGAGTACTGCTCAGTACTTGTATTAATAATTAAATTAGTTAATACTCCCAAAACACTTAGATCAGCAACTTCTACCTGAGTATTTGCTCTTATCACTCTCAGTTTAAAAAATAAGACTTGGCCCAAGGGACTAGAACAGCCATGCATGTGAAAGTCACAGGATAGGAAATTAAAGAGGAAACTAAAAAGGAAAAGCAGCGCTAGAGAGAATATAATGGGAGCTTAATAATGTTACTATTGCAATAACAGTAACTTTCAAAGAAATTCCTAAAATTATTTTAAAATGAATGTAACAAATCTGCTTCTATCTGCTTTTTCTTCCTGAAGATTTGTACCAATGTTTTTGAATAATAGAGAGAACTCTCAATATTTCTCCTTACAATCACTTCTAGGAGAATTTATGTGCTCAAGTATGGCATGCTCTATAGGTTCTCCTCTTTGAGCCACTCATCTGGAAATACAACAAACCTGATGTTATCATTGGGTTTCACTGGACAGTTATGAGGTGAGCAGTTTATGATATGGTGAAGAAATACCTACACAATCAAAATCTCTCTCTCTCTCTCTCTCTTTCTACAGAGTGGTATATATGGGTAATACTTAAGAAGATTTAGCAATGAAATCATCTTCCACAAAGGAATTTTTTTCCATGTATGAGTATACTGCACAAAAGAGAACTATAAAGTCAACTGCAAAGGGAGATAATTCTCTTGTGTAGAGGGACACGGCATTTAAGTTATCTGTAAGCATCTATCAAGGAAGTGAGATTCTGTAGGCTGAACAGTGAAACTGGTACTCACTGGGGCCAGTCCATACGTTTTGAAAATCAGCTTTATGATCTGTGCAAGGCAGATTAAAAACAGTCATCTTAAAATTGGATCCAATAAATTCTATTCCAGAAATTCAAAGAGGGAGTAATCTGAAATGCAGCCAATGAGGAATTATGTATAATAGCAAAATTTTCAAACAAATCGCTAATAAAGGGAGAATGGCTAGGTAAATTATGGATGTTTGATCATAACATTTTTCTAAAATGTCATATTCTAAATAATTTGTATGTAATATGATTTCTGTATTATTACTTCATTTATATAGAATTAAAAAAATAAATGAATTAAAATGATTAAAGCAGATCCTCCTGGAAAAAAATATGATGGAGAATTTTCAGAATCAAACAATAAAGACAGATAAAAGTTCATAAAAATCATTTGCAAATACCGTATGCTAACACATATATATGGGATCTAAGAAAAAAAAATGTCATGAAGAACCTAGGGGTAAGACGGGAATAAAGATACAGACCTACTAGAGAATGGCTTGAGGATATGGGGAGGGGGAAGGGTAAGCTGGGACAAAGTGAGAGAGTGGCATGGGCATATATACACTATCAAATGTAAAATAGCTAGTGGGAAGCAGCCGCACAGCACAGGGAGATCTGCTCAGTGCTTTGTGACCACCTAGAGGGGGTGGGATAGGGAGGGTGGGAGGGAGGGAGATGCAAGAGGGAAGAGATATGGGGACATATGTATAACTGATTCACTTTGTTATAAAGCAGAAACTAACACACCATTGTAAAGCAATTATACTCCAATAAAAAAAAAAAAAAGTATATTTTCCAAAAATTAAGTTTCTAAATGCTATTTACTATCTCAGTAAGTTTTATGTACATCAGAATAATTTTAACTACAATTTTGCATTGTTATAGAGCTTTCTTTTTTTTTTTTTTTTTTTTTCCGGTATGCGGGCTTCCCACTGCCGTGGCCTCTCCCGCTGCCGAGCATAGGCTTCGGACGCGCAGGCTCAGCGGCCACGGCTCACGGGCCCAGCCGCTCCGCGGCATGTGGGATCCTCCCGGACCGGGGCACGAACCCGTGTCCCCTGCATCGGCAGGCGGACTCTCAACCACTGCGCCACCAGGGGAGCCCTCTGCTTTGATTCTTTTTAGAAAATCCTTTTTTGCTTCAATATTTCTCTTTTCTTTCTGTCTTCTTTCCTTCTACAGAAAGTATGCAAGTATACTGATATTCTTATTTTATAGATAAGGAAACAGAGCCAGAAAAGTTATGTAACTTGCCCAAGGTCACACATAACTAACTGGTGGAGCCAGGAAATGAATTCAGACAGTCTGGTTCTAGAATTTATGTTCACTGCTACTGTGCTTTATGATAGTTATTGCAGTTTTTATGTCTTAACTTTCATAACTTTCTGTAGAAAGTTTCTTCAGTTTATTAAAGTATTCATTTTTTTTAAAGTTCTGCCTTAATTATTTCAAAATAATATTAATATTCAACAGCCATCTAGAGGATAAGCAGACAGCCTGGCAGAAATAAAACTGGTGAATTTGGAGGTGGACTGTAGCAGCAGTACAACACCTACATAAGCATTAGTTCTTTTTTTTTTTGGCTTTCTATTTTGTAACAAATGCAGGTGTCGTTGGTGATTGACGTACTCGGCCAAGGAAGAAAAATCTAGATTTTTGGAATCATAGTCAATTTCAAGGAAAGGCATTTTCCCCCCTTTTTTTAGTTGAGGTATACCTGACATACAACATTATTATTAGCTTCAGATGTACAACAATGATTCAATATTTGTATATATTGTTAAATAATCACTACAATAAGTCTAGTCAACGTCTGTCACCGGTTTTTTTTTTTTCTTGTGATGAGCACTTTTAAGGTATACTCTCTTAGCAACTTTCAAATATACAACACAGCATTATTACCTATAGTCGCCATGCTGTATGTTACATGTTCATGACTTACTTATTTTATAACTAGAAATTTGTACCTTTTGACCCCCTTCACCCATTTGTCCCACCCTCCAACCCACCAACATTTTAAATTTTATCTTGAGATTTTTTTTTTTCCTTTCTCTTAGGAGCAGTTACTTGTCTAACTTTAAAGCTAACCGGTTTTCTATTCTTTTTATTTTAAGACCCCTATTGTATTACAATTATTATCAATGCTACTACTAAATGAGTGTACTGTCTAATTAACATAACATATTCTCTGTTATGGGGTACATCCAATTTCCTTAAACCCTTGATTTACAGAAGCTGCTTTATATGGGGTTATTTTTGTTCTTTAAAATGAAAAACTAATCCTGGGTGGCAAGAAGAATCATTTATTTTGTAGAATTTTGAGGATTATCATCCAGTGGCAATAATAATGTATCCTCATTACTTATTGTGTTTGAACTCATAGAATAGATCTTAACACTGCTGCTCTTGAAATTTATGTCAATTTCCTCTACATTAGGTGCTTTATTGTGATTTCAGAACACCAAATATACATGTAAGGTTTTCCTCATCTCTATAGTTATTCGTGAAAATGGTCTTTAATAAAGGTAGTGGTGTACAGAGTGTCTATCAGGCTTTTCATATTGATTTATAAGCATTATTCCATTAATCCTCCAGGCTGACCAATAGAGTAGGTGAAATGAACCAGCTCCTTGGGGCAAGTGAGACAGAACCATGTTAAAGGTAGCTGCTTCAGGTTTTGTCAGTGGGTGGCAAGAACCAGTAGAGAGATTTAAGTGCCTTAAAATATTCCTGAAATGACAGTATTAGAGTACTTGGAAAATAAAATTTGAAGGTAAGGTTAAGTAATAATAGAGTAATGCTCTTATGACTTGTACCATCCTCTGTCCATTAAATTATTATCTACATGGAGCCTCTCCTACTCTACCCATTTCAGTGACGATCAAGGCATGGCTGTCATATAAACAATTACACAAAACTTTGGAACAAAGCTCATGGGTCATACCCATTTTTTACTTGATACATTTAAAAATGTACTTTGACATTGGTTATTTTCTGCTTTTATCACTAAGGATCAAACTCAATTATTTAAACTCACATTTTAGAATTTGGAAGAGTGGGCATACAGAATATGTGCTAGGGTGTGATGCCCAAAATAACAAATTTGATGCTAATTCTGTTTTATCTGAGTTATATATAATAATGCTAACCTGCTTATGGTTAATAAGTATCACTGTATGACTTATTAGAGAATAAATTTAGGTAAAATCAGTGTTACTAAGAAATAGAGAATATCTGTGACAGAAGATAAACACAACTTGTACTTATTTCTTACTGGTTGAGATCAGTCTTTTACCATGATATATTATTTCAAGGTATGTTAATTCAAGATATGTTGTCATATTCTTAATTACTTCCTGACTATTTTGCTAAAGCAAGTGGAATATTAATTTGGGGTCAGAGTTACAGAATAGTATTTGAATACTCTATCAGACTCTATCTTTTCTGCAATAATTTATGGAGATTTCTCTTAGAGTAAAAGTTAACATTTCTAAAAACAGGGGCTGGCTTTTTTAAAAAGTTATTAAAACCTAACATTCAATCATGAAACTTTATCAAGTCTGTATTACAAGTTATAATTAATCAAAAATTTTTTACTGCCAGCTAGAAGTTGTTGCTTCAGTTTCAGTAGCAAGTGTTTTCTTTTATTAAAGGATTTTCATATTTGTTTCTCTGGAATATTTATTTTTAAATGTCCATCTAATAGCAGTTCTACATCCCTCAGCTTCCCCCTTTCACATAAAGTGAATTCCTGTGTGGTTAATAATTATTAAGAGAACAGGAGTACAAGGAAGGCCACGGTTGCTTAAAGTTGGAGCTATTCCTGGCTAGCAGATCTGTACTAACTGAATACGTCCTCCTTCCAGATCTCCAACTGTGTCTTCGCAGTTTTTAACCATGCCTTTCTATTCCACCCTTCCTCAATATTTTTTATCTTTCCACTCCCACGCCCTTTCTCATTGGCATCTTATCTATTCCCACAACTCCGACTGCCATCTGTTGATATCTTCCTAATCTGTATCTTCAATATAGACTTCTATTCTGATTTTCAGACTTGTAAATTTAATGCTCACAAGCACCTCAAATTCAATGTTCTGTTCCCAACCTACCACTTACTACTGACACTCCCTCTTCCGATTCTACCTTTCTTGTTCTTTTGCAAGTAAGTACCATTTACCCACACGGCCTCCCAATACCCATTCTAATATCCATTATAAGACCACTTAATTTCTCTCACTAACAATGTTTAATTAGTCATTGGTTTGATTGCTTATATATCCTAAAAATATGTGTTTCTACATTTCACATCTTCGGGTCAGACTCTTATTATTTCTTGCATGGACTAATATGGACTTTCTCAACCTCGACACTATTGACATTTTGGCCTGAATAATTCTTTGCTGTGGCAGGCTGTCCATGCACTGTAGTATGCTTGGAAGCATCTCTGGCCTCTACCCAATAGATGCTAGCAGCATCCCCCATGGCCAGTTGTGTAAACGAAAAATGTGTCTAGATGTTGATAATTGTCCCCCGTGGGGCAAAATCACCCCCCACTGAGAATGACTGGACTAATACAACTGCATCCTAACTTGTTACCATGTTGTTAGCTTTCTGCAATCCATCTTCCACCAAAGTGAATTATCCAAAATTAACTTATGACCCAAATTCCCGTTTAAAACCCTTTAGTGACTTCACATTGCCTAAAGAAAAGTAAAAACGTTTTCAAGCCATTTATTGCCTCACTAATCCATTTCCTTTTGGCCTGTATTTCTGAAAGAGACAAGAGTTAACCCCCAAATCTTTGTATTTAATATTTTCATGATGTAGACAGGTAGATTCTAACATTCTCTTTGCTAATATTTAATCACAACTTTTAGGTAGCTTTAAGTAAATTTGGAAAGATACTTAATTATCCCAACTCTTCCTGTCCTTGATTTCTTGTATTATATTTCTATACAGTTGGACCAAACAGAAAACCTTGGTACAGTAAGAAGGCAGCAAATTCATTTAAATTGCTGTTAATGAAGAAGCTTACCCAGAAAAAGGAAATCAAAACATAGGCTGCAAGCTGTTAATTGTAATTCCTATTCTTCCCAAATAAATTGAAAAAAACCAGAGAAACAAAAACAATTGCCCTATAGAAAGAACAGCATATATTTCAATGCACAATTCAGAAGCACCTGCATTAGTCAGAAATACCATGGCAATAACCTGACCTATTGTTAGAAATCTAGCAAGTACATTTTTCATTGTTCCCCAGTGGGACTTTATGCCAACCAGTATTGATTGTGAGAGTTCCAAACTTCTATTAGACTTTTCTCATCTCTTAGATGATAATTATTTTAGCTCAACAATAAGACAATTTGGAATGTGAAAATAAATTGATGTAGGCTGGGTTCAATGGCGCAATACTTGGGCAAACCTTATGTGAGTTATGTTCTTTCTCATTTGATGCCAGAGCATAAAATCTCAATACAGGTGTTTAAGACTTTACATTATTGTACATGTTATTACATATGATTTCTGCTTGCTTTTGGAAATCACGGTTTTATTTTTTTTTAGAAGTATCATATGTTCAGTGTACCATTAGGACTTAATATGACTCAATACAATTGAATAATATCAAGAGTTCATATGAATGTAGTAGACATACTGTGAAGTGAAGCGGGATTCAAGGTAGATGGAAAAGAAGGAGCAAACACTGGCAAAGGTTGTATGGGGAGGAATGAACCTGGGATGTAACTTGGTCTTGATAGTAGGTAGAGTTTTATTTCTTTGAGATAGAGACTAGCATAGACTGTTTTAACTCGTTTCCTCTAATGCAGCATCTGTAAAAAGCTACGTCAAACTATCAGTTCCTCAGTACCTGGAAACTTCACTAAAACTTTGATAAATATAGTGTAGTAGTTTAAAAGTGGACCCTGGAGTCAGAGTGTTCAGACTCCAGTTCCAGCTGTAGAACTTGCTAGAATGTGGTGTTGGGTAACTCAGTGCCTGAGCTTTCTCATCTAAAAAATGGGCTGGATAATAACGCCACTTATCCCATGAAGCTGTGATATTAAATTTATAACCCATGTAAAGTACTTAGAAAAATGCCTGCCATCGAGTAGCCATCCAATGAATGTTGCCTATTATAATCCAGCACATAATAAATCTCATAAATCTAAAAGACAAAACAGGTAGCATCTTAATTAGTCAGTCTCACATGGTTGAGGCAAACACTACCTAATACAAGCTGCAATGACTTTCTTCAAAGAAATGTTGTCTTCCCATCTGTCTTATCTTTTTTTAGACCTCTGTTTCATCTTCATGTGAAAAGTTCTAGTACTCAGTTCCTTCCCAGTTTACCTTATGGTTATGGTGTCTTTAATACTTGGCCTAGTTTAGAGCTTGAAATAAGAGGAAATAAAAGCAGTTACATCTTTTAATTCTGAAGGTCTTCTGTGATGGCTTTCATATATGAGTAACATGTAACGTCCTCATTTTTCCAGAAAAGTTTGGCCAAAGGAAGGTGGATTTGTCTGCTATGTTTACTTACTTTCAGCACATAATTTCTCCTTTTGCTATTTCTATTTTGCTTTGTTCTAAATCATCTCTTTCTCCCTTGTTTCCTATCACAAAATAACACGTTATTCTTTTTCACTAATTTGACATTTTGCCATGCTTATTATGTAAATATTATTCATAGAATTTGGAAGCTCTTGCTTGATGTCCTAAAGACTTCAGGAGAAAGGTATTATGGAAAATATTACTGTTGTTATTATTAACAATAGCAATAGTAGCAGACTACAGCTGTGAAAGAATTGGGAGAAAATGAATCCAAGTGTTTTTGCAGATATTTTAGGGTTCACACAGCAAAAGCTTAGAAATATGTCTCCTCCTGTATTTAGGGCCAAACCAAACCTGTCTCTCAATTTATGTTAATTGTGTCTGAAAATCCAGTCCCCAAGGCCTTGGTCTTTTCATTCTCTCATTTAGAATTCATTCTCTTGCACTGGATAGTAATTACTGGCCAATGTCCTGACCACCCAGCTGCGTTCCAGTGATGGTACCTAGCTTTTGCATTCCCATCTTCTGCTGAGGTGAGCACTCTTTCCTGCTGCTTAGTGATCGTTAAATCATCTGCAAAGATGCAAATGTTCTGCTCCTTAGTGCAGAAGGAGCTAGCAGTGTAAGTCTTCTGTTTTTTGCAGGATGCAAGTAAACCACATATGAATAGGAAATGAATTAAACTTCTCTGGATCCTTATTTCTCTAGATTGAATTTTAAGGTCCAGATCATATGGCCAGGGAAGGCATCTCTTGCTGCTTTCCACAAATTCTTCTACATAATGCTCTGAACAAGTGCTAAATGGCTAAGGGCAGAGATTTCATCTTCCTTAAATAAAATGAATGAGGGATTGAAAAGCCAAATATAAGTCACTTTAAGAATCACTTATTGTAGAGTCTGAAGTTCTGTCTTTGAATTGACAACTTCCCTTCACTCCACCATCTGTAACTTATACACAAGCATTAGGTAGAATCATTAACATTCATTCAGCATGACCTACTGGCAACAGGCATAGTTGTAAGGTTGTGCTAAAAGTGTGCCTTTAAAGCCCTCACTTCTTTATTTAATTTATAATTCTTTTTCATCTTTGAAACTTCTTCAAAGAAAAACTTAGTTCTCAGCTAGCCATAAGTTTGGGAATTTAAATGAATGGTTAAGCTCATACAGAGCAAACTATAAGTGTCTACAAATAAAACGTAGGTATCCACATTTTGAGATTGGTCAGTGAAGCCACTTCTCGTGAAATAACATTTTTGCACACAGTAGATATTGTCATTTTTGACATATTTATTGATGAGAAATTTTGAGTAGGAAGAACTTTCAATTCTACTCTTCAAAGAAAATCACCAAGGGACGAAGCTACTTCTTAGAGCTAAAGATGTCTCTGTCTTACGACTCTGGAACCTTGAATTTAATATATTAATATTAATTATGGATATCAAAGATGATAGTATAAGAGTGAGAAAGTGAAATATCCATTTATCTAAAGAGTAAAAGTTACATTAAGTGATAATTATTTACTGTTATTTTCCAAGAAATTGTTCAGCTATTTCAACCTATGTAAATCATAGTTTTGATGGGAAAATAATATTTTTTTAGCATCTACCTAAGGTGGGATGAGGTTCCTGGCTCTTTAGAGCTGCATTGTCCAGTATGGTACAAGTTGTCATTTATGAGCACTTGAAATGTAGCTGGTCCACATTGAGATGTGCTGATAGTATAAAATAGATACAGGATTTCAAAGATTTAGTAAAAAAAAAAAAAAGTAAAATATATCATTAATAATTTTTATATTTTAAATGTTAAAATAATACTTTGGATATAATGGATTAAATAAAATGCATTATCAAAATTAATTTCATCTGTTCCTCTTTACATTTTTAGGGAAAACTGAACAGTTTAAAAACAAAAATTTCAAACTGCATCTCTCAGATTCCACTTCTACTGGATTGTGCTGCTTCAGAGAATTAAGCATCATTAGCAGAGGGGGTGCCAGGAGTATGGAATGAAGAGGACAATATGTGGCCTCTTCCCAAATCTGTCCCCTTTTTCTGGTATCTGAGCAGTATGGAGAGAGAAATATGGATAGGAGCAAGAAAGTCAAGTTTTCACAAGGAACACTGAGGTCATAGTCATCCCTGCTTGGGAACCACCATAAAGGCAAAATACGAGTGAGGAGGGTTTTCTCATTTCCCTTTAGAGGACCTGAGATGGCTTCTTTCGGGTGCAGCAGCTGGGGGAGCCCACTGGACGTGGTAATCTATCCAGACGCCTAGAGGAAGATGGCCAATGCTAGTCAGACACAACAAAGTCCAGTGTACAAGTGTCAGAGAAGCAGCAGCTTCCTGGGGGAAGCTGACTTTTTGTATATACCCAAGAGCCTACTGAAGAACATCAGGCTTTGTGGAGGACTGCATGAGTGATTTGGGAGGATGTTATCAAGAGCCAGATTCTTATTACTATTGCATCTCTCCATTTGTACCTGTAAGCTAGTGAAGACTGGGAAAAACAGCATTCCCCAGATTTATTCTTAGTTCCAAAAGTTAGGAGAAATGTTCAACTTTGAATTTTAATCACCACCTATTTATAACTTTTTTAAACAATTTTGTTCAAATATTATTGTTTTTCAGAGCCACTAGCTTCTATTTTAAAATTAACCTTTAATTTTAGAATACATGTCAATTTTTTTTAATGATTGAAGGTTTATTTGTGTATAAGTGTTTGGGAAAACCCGTTTCTCTCCATGGATTCAGTCTGCTTCATTTCGTTTCCCAGTGCTGGGGCTGGTTTGCAGACTTGTATTTTTCTTTGTGTAAGAACCAATTTTTATAATAAATTCCCACTCTAGAATACTCCTTTGGTTCTGTTTCTGTAACTAAACACTGACTGTTGGAAGTAGTTCAATTAAAGCCACTCCATTGCAGTTCCTCCAAATGCTGCCTTTCTGAATGGGAGGGAGACGATAGCTGGAGGTGTTGACTGTCTCTGTGGGTACAATGGGGAAGAGTCAGAAAATGGGGATATGGCTATATTTTTGCTAGTCCTCTAAATCTAGAGCTAGGTGATCGATTTTGTTTCTGCAAGAGCACTTACAACCTTCAGCTGTGGCTAAGAATTTGGAAGCCACCAAAGGAGACGATGTTCTCAAGAACAGAAGTTTCCACTGAACTTACAAAGAATAAGCTAACAGAATAAATTTACTGAAAAATACAGGTTGTCTACTGTGTTTTGCTTGTTTTCGTGTTATTTAATCACGTTTATTTGAAAATTGACTCCTATATGACAATCCATTCTGTCGAGTTTATTGTTAAAAGAGCAGGAATGATTAATGACTCCAGTGAAATTATGGATTCCTATTGTTACTAGGCTAATACAGTAAGTCCCAACTAAATCTTATAATGTATGATATATATATATGGCATTCTTTGGGATATAGATGATTGTGTAAACGCTTATGCTATGAAGTTTGTCTTCTGGACTAAATCAACATCAGCTCACAAAATAAATAAAAAGGTAAATACTTTGAATTCAGTTATGGCCTTTCTCCAAAGGGAAAAAAAAGAGTAACTTTAAATATTGCTTCTCCATAAAACAACAAGAAATGTTGGCTAATTTGCATAAATTGAGTAGTATTGACACAATCTGACTTAGGGCAAAATTACTACTCTTTTTAAATAAATATAATTATATTGCTCTGATTTATTATCATCTATTGACAAGGAATTCCAATTTAGAAGATTGTAGTCATTCCACAATCTTCTAAACTTTTAAATAGGTACTTTGTAATAGATATATTTATGTTCTATGTATATTATTTATATATATCATCAATGATAATAACAAATATGAAGTATAAATTCCTTACTGGGTACCTGATATTGGGCTAAGTTTGAACCCTAAGAGATGAGTAATATTATTACCCTGATTTGACAAATGAAGAAACTGAAATACAAAGAAGTTAAATAATTTATCCACAATGACATGGCTAATACAAGAAGGGGCCAGAATTTGAATGCAAACAGGTTAGCTCTTAACTTCTATCCTGTATTGGTAATATATGTAGAACTAGCTGAAGATTGGTGGCTCTGGTTGACACTGGTTGTTTTGCATGACCTGTTTCCTGTTCCCAGGAAAATTTGTTCATTTGGGAAGAGTTCTTTGGCAAATGACTCTTCCACTCTATACAGTCAAGGTGGGGCTGTCAATCCAGGTTATTTTCCACCTTCTCTACAACTAAATGATGGTCAAATGCTCTTTTTTTCCGAAAATACAATTCTTAAGCAGAATGACACAAGACAGAGAAGTGATTGGATCTGAGCTATGTCCATGGTAATTCCTTGTAGAAAACCCTCCATTACTTCTCAGGACACATACTCTGGAGGGTGTCCCTGGTTCCTCTTTCCTGAGGCCTAATTTTTCAGCTTCTCTTTTAATACTGTTTGCTCTTTCATGTTTTTATTTTATCCTTTTGTTTGTTTTTGCTGTATTTAGTTGTAGTTGCTTTCAGCTAATGAAGAATTCTAACAGAGAGAAATGAATCCATAACTTCGGATACTCCAGAATAGTTATGTTCTAAACATTCTGCCCTGCTGTGTCCCTAAGCCCTTGAAATCTCGATATTCCTATTTTGACAGCTGGATATCCAATTGTATTTCCAGTTATCATGTTGTACTTAAAGAACCAGGGCAATCATTGTACTTGGTTAGACTGACCTCTTTTTGGTTGTTGTTTTGGAAAATGTGGTCGCTTTGAGTAGATTGTCCTTGAATCATGAGTAGCCACATTAATTGTAATATATTAATTTATTGGGCTTCATGAGCTTTTGTTTTGGTAAGTTTCCTTTATTGATTCCAGCTCCAAATTCTATTCCTGTGACCTGTTCTGGCCTTTCACATCTAAGGGCTCAAAAGCAATAGATTTTTTGGCATTACTTAAAAAATTGAGACACAGTTCACATAACCTTTGCATAAAGTTTACCCTTTTAAAGTGTACAATTCAGTGTTTGTTTTAGTGTATGCATAAGGTTGTGCAACCATCATTATTATCTAATTCCAGAATATTTTCCTCACTCCAAAAAGAAACACTGCTCCCATTAGCAGTCACTTCTCAGGCTCCCTTCCCCCTAGCTTCTGGAAATCACTCTTTCACATTCAACTCATCTATACTGTTTAAATATCAAAAAGTATTCCTTTTATAAGATAACTTCTTTTTATTCACTCAATCTATACTAAGTGTTTAGTATTCTCTATTTTTATCCACTGACTTTAAAATAAAAACAAGACAAAATGTATTTGTGTCCTCCTAGCTATTGAGAGAAAATAGCTATAAGACATTTAACCCATATGTTTTTCAGACATCCTTAATTCTCTATTTTTAGTATTAATTTATTTCTAAGTCTGAGAAATTGCAGTCTTATGCTTACATTTTATCCATATCTGGGCAAGTTGAAAAAGGAAATAGATTGAAAGGATATGCAAGGTCAGATTCCACAATCTTCCACAGAATCATTTGTCCTTTTCCATCCTCCAATCACACTTCCTTATCATAAAATAGATAAGAAAAACCTCATCTTTAATTAAGCAATTGGAAAGAATTTGAAATTCCTTTGAATATATGCTATTTCTCACGGCCTTCCTAATATCATATCTGAAAAAAAGAAAAGTTTTCTTACTATGTACTTTGTACTAAAGAAGCAGTTAAGAACCACTACATAATGATGTCTATTTACCCAAGAACAGATATTAAGTAATAATTAATGTTCTCATCTGTCTTATTCTAGAAAAGATCTTAAGTAGCTATATTTTTCAGTCTGGTAATTTTGACTCCAGTGTCCATTGTTCTTAGGCAGTATATCAACTCCTGCTTCTCAAAAGACCTCCAGAGGTCTAGGGAAGTAGAAGTCCGACTGGTTAAGAACTCAGGCTCTGGAGTCAGCCTGCCTGGAGTCAAATCCCACCTTTATTCTTACTAGCCACGTGAACACAGGTAAGTCACTTAACCTCTTTGTGTCTGTTTCCTTATGTATAAAATGGGAGTAACACAACCTACCTCAAAAATTTTTTTTTATCAGTGGATAATAAAAATAAAGTTCTTAAAAGAGTGAGTGATACATTCCTATGAATCATTTAAAACTAGCAATTCATATGAACTGGAGCTATCCTTCAGCTCGCCAACCCAACGATTGAGACAGCAACAGTTTAATTAAAATACATCCAAGAAGACTCCCTATGAAAGATTATTTCATTGAAATTATAATCATAACACCTCTAAATTGTTGAACTATTCAGTGCCAACATGTTGATATGTCCTTTACTTGTTTGTTTTTCTGTTCAATATCTCAGCAACCTGTGAGTTAAGTAGTCTTTTCATTTTATACAGGAATAAATCACATTGCAGACTGGCTAAGTAACCTGCTCATGACTTGCACATTCTTTATATTGTCTTTCCAAAAATTTGTCTGTTAAAGTGATACCCAGTGACTTCGTGAGAACTCCAAGAGTTCAAATAAATAAATTTTCTGGAGCTTCTTCAATGTTACTTTTAAGGTAATCTGTTATTAATAATTGGCCTTGTCATATCTTCTTTTCAGGGACGTTTAATTGAGAAAGCACGGAAGAAACACAAGTAGCAGACATACAAAGAACAGAGAAAAATCATGGGCAGATTTCACTTGAGTAAGCAGAGCTGATATTTTCAGGAATTTGTCATGGGGCCAGCGATAAGGTTAAGATCTGAATGAAAGGTCTCTCCTTCAAAATGTTAACTCTATGTCCATTGCCACAGATGGAGAAGAAAGGCTCCATGAGGAGAACCAAAACATGTCCTGGGAGTTGCTTCTGCAAACATGAAGGTAGTCTTTGAAGCTCCCATGGGGGAACCTCCTCTATTCAGCTTACTTAGGACCATCTGTGGAATCTGACAGCCAGGGGAACAGACAATCTCCTGCAGTCCATATATGTGTGCCAGGGAAATAAACTTCCCAGGATAAGCATCACATATCATCCTAAAGTGGCAATTTTAATAAATATAAACAATCAAGAACACTATTTTTATATATAAAATATATTAAAGTTTTTAAGGTGCACTTTATATTGAACCATATTAGGGAGTCCCAGCAGGAAACAGAAGTCACATTCTAAAGTAATTAAACAATTAACAAAGTGTCTATTTGTCAAGATGTAAACAGAACAACAAAGGATACTGAAGCACACATGAACTAGCAACAGTGGGAAACCATTACCAAATTCAGAGGAATGATTATTTCTTACTCATCTGTAAGTCTCTAGTATCTAGCACAGTAACTGTCATATAACTGTCATCATGATCATCGTCATTATAGCTATGTTTCATGAAGGCTTCTCATGTGCTGGACACTAAAGTCTATACACTATTTCATATGTTCTCAGCCATCCTGTGATTTGGAAACTAGTGACTATATATTGCATAATGAATAGTGAAATTCAGAAGTCAAAAAATGGGTAGATTGGGCTTCCCTGGTGGCGCAGTGGCTGGGAGTCCGCCTGCTGATGCAGGGGACACGGGTTCGTGCCCCGGTCCTGAAGGATCCCACATACCGCGAAGCGACTGGGCCCATGAGCCATGGCCGCTGAGACTGCGCGTCCGGAGCCTGTGCTCCGCAACGGGAGAGGCCACAACAGTGAGAGGCCCGCGTACCGCAAAAAAAAAAAAAAAAAAAAAGGTAGAAGATCACACGGGTGACAGGTGTGAAGCAGAATTAAAATCATGCCTGACTGACTCAAAATACAGTGCTATCCAAGTTATAGTAAGTGAAGGTCCATGTTAGACATCAAATAAAAGATATTTACTATTAAATTTCTACGACTTCAAAAACCAGTCAACCAGTAGTTTTCCATGTAAACTCCAAGGAATAGTCAATGATATAAAACTATGTAATTTATCACTCTTTAGCCAGAAATCTTTTCATGTTTTGTCTCCCAAACAGATCACAAAGTCCTCAAAGGAAGATTCCTTGTGTTAATACAGCTTCATATCTCTCAGAGACTCTGGTGCCTTGCAAATGCCAGTTCTTGTTTATTTATATATGTTTTTTTTTCTATGCTTATTTCTGTAGTTCTCCGCCTGGCTACAAGCCTGGCTCTCACAGGGTTTTTATAATAATTAGGTTCTAGAGCAACAGTTTCTGCATCCTGAAGGTATAATGCCACTTATGCTTAGCTTTCAAATCAAAATTAGTTTTGTTTTCCCACTGCCTCTACTTCTTTTGAAAAATTTGATGATGTCCAACGTGGGCTTTGCAAAACTACAATCAGACATTATTTTTATAAAGGGCAAATACTGGACCTGTCTGACTCATAACTCTTTTATAATGGCTGTCATAATCATGGATTCCTAGGAAAGGTTTCTGACCTTGGTAGCTAAAAGTGAGAGAAGGAATCCTTACTGCCTTGTTGACCAGTCTGACTGACCTTGAAATCAATGAGGTGGAGTCGTTCGGGACAGTCTTGCAAACTGCTTAGCAAAGCATTGAAGCTCTTCTGTGACTTGGACCCAATTTAATGCAAACTTGAATTCTGAATTTTCCAGCCTCTTCTATCACTCTCTCCACCCATGCATCATAGACTCCAGCTGCAGAAAATGTTTAAGGAATATGCTGTGCCCTTATGAGTCTCCCCATTTTAGATTGCTGATTGCCTCTTCCTGGAATGCTTCGCTTCATATGGACTCAAATAAACAAGGATGCAGCTACATTTTGCAGTAGAGCCCACTGGTTAATAGTACATGTTCTAGAGTCAACCCCATTTTTCTAGCTCTAGCTATCTGACCTTGAGCTTGGCACATAACCACTCCGAGAATTAGTTTCTACATCTGTGACACGAGAAAAATACCATCCACCTCAACACAGCTGTTGTGAACATTAAAATGAGATTATGAAAGTAAAATGATCAGCAGAATTCCTGATAACACAGTAAATGCTCAACAAGTAGTAGCTACAATAATTTTTATCCAGATCAAATATTTTCTATCTATGAGGCCTTATTCTTCTCCAGATGAGATTACTTTCTTCTTTGCTCCCTTAGCACATTTCAGTCACCACCATGATGGCACTTTCTTCACTAATAATTTACGTGCCTGTATTCCATAATCAGAACATAGGTCTTTAGTTTCTTTATAGCTTTAGCATAGCTGCTTCCTGTGTGCTTATTAGGTACTGGAATGAAATGAATGAATGAAAGAATGATGAATGGATGCTAAGATACAAAATACTCCTATATAAAGATGTTGATTATTCTAAAGTAACCAAGTTACTTCAAAGTGAGTAATTTGGGTAATGAGAGACTCTATCTTAGTATATACTTGATAAGACCTAGTCAATAGGAAGACTTGGCAATATGATCTTTATGACTCATTTAATCAATCATTTTTTCTGAAATTGAGAAGTGGAGAGCCCTTATCATTGTATTTTAATAATCATGAGAAAACAAATCAGTCCCTGGGATCAATACTCAATACCATTAAAGTGGTGTACATTTTGCAATTCTTTTATTTAATTTATTTATTACTATTATTTTTTTGGCTGAGTTGGGTCTTCATTCCTGCATGTGGGTTTTCTCTAGTTGTAGCGAGGGGGGGGGCTACTCTTCGTTGCAGTGTGCAGGCTTATCATTGTGGTGGCTTCTCCTGTAGCAGAGCACGGGCTCTAGGCACGTGGGCTTCAGTGGTTATGGCACATGGGCCCTACAGCACACAGGCATCAGTAGTTGTGGAACATGGGCTCAGTAGTTGCGGCTCGCGGGCTCTAGAAAGCAGGCTCAGTAGTTGTGGCACACGGGCTTAGTTGCTCCGCGGCGTGTGGGATCTTCTCGGGCCAGGGATCGAACCCATGTCCCTGCGTTGGCAGGTGGATTCGTAAGCACTGCACCACCAGGGAAGTCCCTGCAATTCTTAATTAATTGGTGGCAAACACGTTGCAGTCTCTATGGCTAGCTTCATCTGCATACAGCAGCATAATGGCTTTTTCCCTTACAGTAAAGATTTTTTATGAGTCATAAGTCTTCTCCAGAGGGTGTGGTTCTCATTTGATAATCACACCCTTGGGAGATTAAAAACACTTATCTTTGGATCATGACTTGCAATGCCCCAGGGGTGTGATTATCTCAGGAAACTCGCACTCTCTGTCATGCCTAATTGCTTAATTATTATAGCTCAAGTTCATACCACCGTACAGGAGCTAAAGTTGTGTCAGCATTTCCACTCTAAATTCTTTTTCCAGGAGTCTATAACTCAGACATTAAAAAAAAAAAAACTATGTTCTGTAGAAGCACTGCACTAACGGTCTTATTCAGAGAACCATATTTCTTCAACAGATTATTTTTATCTCAAAAATTGGGTCCCTGTCCCCCTAGTGAGTTGACAAAAGAAATGTGCTAATTAAATGTCTTTAAATCATATTATTTTTCTGGGCAGCTGGGAAAATAATTCACATTCTAATGACATAAATATGATTTTATCTATCTAAACAGCAAGAATGGCTCATGCAATTTCCAGTTTCCTTGGAAATATACTTACACTTTTTAGAACCATTCATAAAAGATTTTTCCCTTTGTAAGTAGAACAAGCTAACCCATAGTTGGAAAATGTCATATATAACTAAGTTCCAAGCCTCAGCTAAATATTTTCTTAGGTCATATACTGTTAACTTTCCAAAGAGAATTGAGTAAAGGGCAGATAGGTAAAAAATGGGAAACAAGGAGATGCAGGTAAAACACTGCATAGTTGCTTATAATAAGTCCTCTCAGTCTTATCAGTGTCTCAAAGGTGACAGATTTCTCAAAGCCTGGAAGAGGCTGACTCACATAGATCAAATTCATGAGACATCAAAGATTACAAGCTACCCTGCTAATGCCTTAATGTACAAGATATATATTAATTAAATCTAGTGGCTGTAATTCACCTGAAGTAACACCTTTCCAATAACAGCATTCCTGAAATGCTAATAAAAAATTTCCCTGTAAGTGCAGAATTGGATAAAATAGGAGAGTGTTGAGTGGTGTTTCAGATAGGATGTGGTGAGGGCTAAACATTCTTGTTCCTTGCATTAGAGGACATACTTCCTCTGTTACTGACAGTTACTAAAACTCTGGATGCAGGATCTTTTCTTGAGGCAGTATTCTAGAATTTGACCTTCAGTTTTCTATGTTCTAGGCCAGTACGCCTCAAAGTACACATTTGGAAAACTTATGTCTTGAACTGTACCTCCCCCCCAAAATAGAATCTCTCCATTAAATGTCACAGAGTTGATGAACACCTGACCCTACAGGGGAAACTATCTTTGCCAGAGCATTATTTCTAATATAAGTCCTGTCTTAAACTAATTGTTCTTTAAAAAACAAAACAAAAAAAACCCCAGTAAATAATGTTCCGTGGAATTTAGAATGAAATATAAATGTCATATTTTCTTTAAAAAATCAAAACAACATCTCGAGATAATGAAAGTGTGTGCCCATTTCCACCTGCACAAAATAAGTGGTTCACCTTATTTGTAATCAGGATATCTCACACGGATAGAAAAGAGATCAGTAAATGCAAGTGCATTTCCTTAAAATTTTCTTAAAATTTTGAATGTTGAATAATGTCTTGCTTAGAATATAAGCAATGTGCTGCAAATATTTTGTTGTGTTTCTGATAATCAAGAATGTGCGCACTAAGTAATCAATCAGGAAAACAGAAGGAAAAATAGATAAAAAAACAGAAACTAAAAACATTTATATTTTTCATTATCTCACATACAAATTTTACTGTAACCCCCAGGTGAAAGTTTATAATCGTTTTACAGACACATGTGTTAGAATATCTATTATGTAGTTACCAGTAATGAGGTTACAATAAATGAAAATATCTGGTGTTTTGTGAACAGGGAGATCAAGATGGCTGATTAAAAGAAGAAAGAGTTAACAGTTGCTAAATAGAATGATATTCAATATAGGAGCAAAAATGCATATTCTATTCTGTTAATGTTTTACTTTACATGTTATTAAAATGAAAAAGAAAATACAGATACATAGATATTTGAAGATGACTTGGAGATAGACAAATGAGAAAAATGAGATCCTGAGAGGGAAAATACATTGCAGTATATTATACAACTAGGTAGTCTGTGAGGCTATTAACAGACCCTTATCTTATACCACTCACAAAACTTAACTCAAAATGAATTAAAGACTTAAACATAAGACCTGAAACGATAAAACTCCTAGAAGAAAACACAGGAAAAATGCTCCTTGGCATTGGTCTTGGCAACAGTTTTTTGGATATGACACCAAAAGCAAATGCAACAAAAGCAAAAATCTACAAATAGGACTATACCAAACTAAGATGCTCCTGATCAGCAAAAGAAATAAGAAAAACATAAAAAGGCAACCTATGGAATAGAAGAAAATATTTGCAAATCATATATCTGATAAGGGGTTAATATCCAAAATATACGAAATCTCATATAACAATAGCAAAACAACAACAAAATATCTGATTAAAAAATGAGCAGAGGAACCTTTCTTTTCCCCCAAAAAAAGACATAACGGTGGCCAACAGGTAAATAAAAGGTGCTAAACATCACTAATCATCAGGGAAATGCAAATCAAAATCACCAGATATCACCTCACACCTGTTAGAATGGTTATCATCAAAAAGACAATATTACAAGTGTTGGTGAGGATGTGGAGAAAAGGTGGGAATGTAAATCATTGTAGCCACTATGGAAAAAAGTATGGATGTTCCTAAAAATTAAAAATAGAACTACCACATGACCCAGCAATCCTATTTCTGGGTATATATCCAATAGAAATCAGGATCTTGAAGAAATATCTGCACTCCATGTTCACTGCAGCATTATTCACAATAGCCAAGAGGTGGAAACAAACAAGTGTTCATCAATGAATGAAGGAATAAAGAAGATGTAAATATGTCATGTCATAAATACATAAATATTATTCAGTCATGAAGAAAGAAATGAAATCCTGCCATCTGCAACAATGTGGATGGACCTTGAGGTATTATGTTAAGTAGAAACAGAGTTGAATGCTGGGGTAGGAGAAATGGAGAGATGTTGGTGAAAGTGTACAAACTTCTAGTTATAAGAAGCAGAAGCTCTGGGTATCTAATGTACAGCATAGTGATTATAGTTAATAATACTTTATTATATACATGAAAGTTACTAAGACAGTAGATATTAAATGTTTTCACCACAAAAAGAAACTGTAATTATGTAATATGAATGAGATGTTAGCCAATGGTATGGTAGTAATCATTCCGAAATATAAGTATCAAGTCAACAAGTTGTATACCTTAAAAATACACAATGATATATATATATAAATTATAGCCCAATAAAACTGGAAAAATAAATTTCCCCATGAATTTTATAATCAGCTTAGGACTTTCTAGAAGAAAAATGCCTGTTCGAATTTTTACTGAAACTTTATTGAATCTATAGATAAATGCAAATAGAGTCGACATCGTAATATTACTGAGTCTTCCGATTCACCATTGAAGATGCTCCCCAGTTTTCTTCTGTTTAGAGGTTTTAACTGCTAATTCATCTCCTTATTTGTTATATGTCTGTTCTGATTTACTATTTCATCTTGAGTCAGTTTAGGTAATTTGTGTGTTCCTAGGAAATTGTTCATTTCACCTATGTCATCTAATTTATTGGTGTATAATTATTCATAGCATTCTCTTATACACATTTTATTTCTCTAAAGTCTGTATTAATGTCATCACTTTAATTTCTGATTGTAGTAATTTGACCCTTCTGTTTTCACTTGGTTGGTCTATGTAATAGTTTATGAATTTTGTTGATTGTTTCAAAGAGCCAAACTTTGGTTTTGTTGATTCCCTCTACAGAGATAAAATTGAGAAATACTTAGCTAGACTGAGAAAAAAGAAGAGAGAGAAGATGCAAATAAATAAAATCAGAAGAACAAATAAAATCAGAAAAGAGAGAAATAAAATCAGAACTGATGCTACAGAAACTATTTGTCTGTCTTTATGCCAGCATTGTTTTGATTACTGTAGTTTTATAATATATTTTGAAATCAGAAAATATTATGCCTCCAGCTTTGTTCTTTCTCAGGATTAATTTGGCCAACCATGGCCTTTTGTGGTTCCATAAAAATTGTAGAATTTTTTTCCTATTTCTGTAAAAAATGCAATTATGTTGTTGATGGGGATTGCATTAAATCTATAGATCATTTTGGGTAGTATGGATATTGTAATAATATTAAGTCTTCTAATCCATGGATAGGGGATATCTTTGTGTTTGTGTCTTCTTTCATTTCTTTTACAATGTTTTGCAGTTTTCAGTGTAGAAGTCTTTCAGCTAACTAGTTAAGTTTATTCATAAGTACTTTTTTCTTTTTGGTGCTATTGTAAATGGGATTGATGACCTATTTGTTCTTCAGATGGTTCATTGTTAGCGTATAGAAACACAACAGACTTTTACATGTTGATTTTGAATCCTGCACCTTGTTGCTATAATTTTTATTACATTCCAGAGTTCCAAAAAAGTTGATCTTGTCAATTTGTGCCTTCTTAATAGTTGCTTCAGTGAGGAAATGCTTCTTGGAGAACTCTACTCCACCATTTCCGTGACATCATCCTTCCTAAACCATAAATTTTGGTGTCATACTTACATTTTTATCCAATTCAAAATATTTTAAAATTTTCCTTATATTTTTGGACCCATGGTTTATTTAGAACTGTGTTACTTACATTTCAAATACTTACTATTTTTCTAGATATTTTTCTATGACTGGTTCTTAGTTTAACACTGTTTTCAGTCAAAGAAAATATTCTATATGAGCCATGTTAAAAACATATATTGAGACTTGTTTTATGGCCCTGCATATGGTTTATCTCAATGACTGTTTCCTATGCACTTGTGTATTCTTCTGTTGTTGGGCATTGTGTTATATGCATATATAACACAATGCATAAATGCCAATTGGTCAAAATGCCAATTAGGTCAAGTAGGTTGAATGGATTTTTAGGCTTATTTACTTTCAGTTTTTCTGTTTGTTCCATTAATTATTAGATGAGTGTGGAATGCTCCAAGTATAATAGTGGATTTGTCTAATTCATTTTCATTATGTTTTTGCTTCATGTATTCTGAAGCTCTCTAATCAGATGCATACAACTTTAGAATTTCCATATTTTCTTTATAAATTGATTCTTTTATCATTATGAATTGTCCTTCTTTCTCTCTGGTAATTATATTTGTTATCTTTATAATGTCAACTACCACTATATATTAAATTCAGCTTTTTATGATTAGTGTTTTCTTGGTATGGCCTTTTCCATACTTTTAATTTAATATAATCTACATTATCATCTATATCCTTATATTTAAAGGTTATTTCTCACCAACATATTTGGATCTTTTAAATAGGATGTTAAATAGTTTATTTTTAATGTAATTATTGAAATGTTTGAGTTTAAGCCTACTGTCTTGGTAGTTGTTTTCTATTTTTCCCATCTGCTCCTTCTTTCCTTTTTAACTGCCTATCTTTGGCTTAGTTGAGTAATTTCTAGGTTGCTATTTTATTTCTATCATTGACCATGGCACAGGCAGCAAGATACTCAAAGATAATTTTGACTCTTTCTAAGATTGTTTTTAAACTTGTTCGGGGAAGTTGTAGAGTAACCTTTATTTTATGATAAAATATCACTTTTCAATGTTTTTAATGGTTGGATACATTTTTTCCAATTTTCTACTTATTTATGGCAGGATTGTAAGGTTAGTCCCTTTCAGTCTATCAAGGTTTGTGTTAGTTTTCTAGGGCTGTTATAACAAAATACCACAAACCAAGTGGTTTAAATAACAGAAATTTATTGTCTCATAGTTCTGGAGGCTAGAAGACTGAACTCAAGGTATTGACTGGGCCATGCTGCCTTAGAAGGCACTAGAGAAGAATCTGTTCCAGGCCTCTCTCCTAGTCTCTGGTAGTTCCTTGTTTTGGGCAGCCTAACTCCAATCATCATATGGCATTCTCTCTCGGCACATCGCTGTATCCAAATTTTCTCTTTTTATAAGGGCATCAGTCATATTGGATTAGGGGCCCATCCTACTCAAGTATGACCTCATATTAACTAGTTACATCTGCAAAAACCCTATTGGCAAATAAGGTCACATTCTGGGTTACTGGGGTTTAGTACTACAACATATGAACATTGGGGGATGCAACCACAAGGATAGAAGCAGAATCCCCCACATGAGTTATTTATGACATCAATCAGAAGTTCTGTCATTCATAAGTTAAGAAACATTATATAGACTGCTATTGCATATAACATAACTTCGATTTTGGATTAGCCACTATGTAAAAGTTACTGTCACACAGAAAATACTGGGGTGCAATTACTAGGTCTGACAAGGTACATCCTTAAACATGCAACTGTTTCTAATTATTGTTGGGTGGTTGTAAATTTTTGTTATAGGTTATTTTGATTTTGTGTTTTGCTTCATTTCCTTATTGCACTTTTATTATCATATATTCTATTATGATAAAGATGGTCAAGAAACTTATTTAATCTAAGTTTTACACAGGATTTACACAGTGTCCAGGATTAGCTAAATAAATTTGTGTTATTTTTTTTCCCATTTTTATACATAACTTTTTCTTGGTAAGTAGTTCCAAACTTTATAAAAATATCAATTAAAATTTCTACTTGAAAAATAACTTAATTAGTGTAAGTGTGAAGCTCTGTAGACTCTAAAACATTTTCTGCCTTTGAAAGAAACATCTCTGTGTCATAAGTTTTAAATTTTTTTCTTGATGTGAAGATTTTCTAGAAATAGAAATATATCATTGTATACTATTTGCATTTATTTATAAAATGTCTTTATTGATTTTCTTATAATTTTTAATATTTTCTAGTTATTAGTAATATAAAGTGATCAGACTTATAATGACCTTTAATAATAAAGCATTATTACAGATGAGCATTCTTCTATTTTTTATTTTCATCTGTCTGATTGAGTTGAGATGTTTAACAAAGATATGTTAAATTTTTTTCTTGTATGCTTTTATAATTTCATTCATTTTTATAGTATAATTTGAGTATACTCTGTTAGATTCATGGGTCCACCTTTTAAAATGATTATCCATTTTATCCTAATATGATTTTAGCCTTTATTCCTAAAAATTATTTCTTACTAAATTTTATTTTTGTCTTATATTAGCATTACTTCAATTGATTTCTGGTGTACTTTTTAATCTTCTCATTTAAAAATGTTCTGTGCCGTTTTCCTTTAGGTGTGTCTCTTGTAAGCAGTGCACAGTGACATCTTGTTTAGTTCTTCTTTAAGCCTATGGTGCCATGGTTTTTCATAATTGATGAGTTTAATATGTTTATATTAATTTTGATAAACAATATAATTATCCTTGCTTTATGTCATATTTGGAGTATTAAATATTATCCATTTTTTCTTTCCTTTTTCTTCTTGCTTTCTATTGAATTAAATTTTTTTAATTTTTTTTAATTTTCAAATTCTGATTACTTGTTTATGTATGTGTTTTAAAATATTTTTTATTAGTAACACATATTTTGTTTGTTCAGGATCTCAGGCTTCCTTTCTCCCCGTACAAGGTTATTAGCATGCTTTCAATGTATAATGAACAATTCTACCTCTGCCTCCATGAATCTCCATGAAGGTTATTTTCATCTAGAGTTTTATTCCATCTTTCAAAAATAGTTAACATTTTTTAGAGTTAACATTTTTTTCAGTATTTAATCTATTTCTGTGCTGATCAAGGTCATTTTCAACCCACTCCTTCTGAATTCATGTTTCTTTTTGTTAAGGTATATCCTTTAGTGTTTTTAAATAGGATCTATAAAAGCTAAATTATTATTCTTTGTATGTCTCAAAATACGTTTAATTTATTTTTCAAATTTGAATGTACTTTTAGGTAACCAGAAATTTCTAGGTTGATTGTACCTTTTTCAGCATTTTAAAGATATAAAAGAAAATTTATTTTTGAAAAAGGATATAAAATAAGAGGGATATCTATGGTGGAACAGATAGAAAAAATTGCAAAATGATAGATAAAATTGTAATGTTTCAGTAATTTCATAAAATGTAAATGGATTAAATACTTCAATTAAAAGACTAAATGTGTTAGATTGCATAAGTACAGACATATACACACACACAATAATATACTGCTTACAAGAGAAACATAATATGTTCATCTATTCAGAAATGGAGTTTTGTAAAATTGAGTATCTAATCTACAAACCTAGAAGTGGCAGTTCTAGCCAGTACAAGTCATGAAAGAGAAATAAAAGACAAAACAATTAGACAAAATAGGTAAAATTTGTATAGAAAAATAATCTAAAAGAATGTACAGGGCTTCCCTGGTGGCGCAGTGGTTGGGAGTCCGCCTGCCGATGCAGGGGACACGGGTTCGTGCCCCGGTCCTGGAAGATCCCACATGCGGCGGAGTGGCTGGGACCGTGAGCCATGGCTGCTGAGCCTGCGCTCTGCAACGGGAGAGGCCACAGCAGTGAGAGGCCCGCGTATATTAGAATCAATAAGTGAATTAATAAAGGTCATAGGATATGAGTTAAAAATTAAGAAAAAATCAGTTCGAATTCCAATGAACTTCTAACGAATAGAGATTTATTTATTTTTTTTGGCTGCACTGGGCCTTCATTGCTGCACGTGAGCTTTCTGTAGTTGCTGCGAGTGGGGGTTACTCTTCATTGTGGTACACGGACTTCTCATTGCAGTGGCTTCTCTTTGTTGCGGAGCACGGGCACTAGACGCACGGGCTTCAGTAGTTGTGGCACGTGGGCTCAGTAGTTGTGGCATGCAGACTCTACAGCGCAGGCTCAGTAGTTGTGGCGCATGGGCTTAGTTGCTCTGAGGCATGTGGGATCTTCCCGGATCAGGGCTTGAACCCATGTCTCCTGCATTGGCAGGCGGATTCTTAACCACTGCACCACCAGGAAAGTCCCACAAATAAAGATTTAAAACATTATTAGTTTTTTTTTTTTGCGGTACGCGGGCCTCTCACTGTTGCGGCCTCTCCTGCTGCGGAGCACAGGCTCCGGACGCTTAGGCTCAGCGGCCATGGTTCACGGGCCCAGCCGCTCCGCGGCATGTGGGATCCTCCCGGACCGGGGCACGAACCCCTGTCCCCTGCATCGGCAGGCGGACTCTCAACCACTGCGCCACCAGGGAAGCCCTAAAACATTATTTTCTATGATAGCAAACAAAAATTAGGAATTAATCTTTCAAAAGACCTTCAAAATCTCTACACAGAAAACTATAAAACATTACTGAGAGGAATTTAAGACCTAAATAAATGGAATGTTAATATACCATGTCCATAGATTTGAAAAATCAGTCTTGTATAATTTTTAATTTCCCTTAAATTGATTTATTGATTCAATGCAATTCTAGTTTAAATTCTAGTAATTGCGTGTGTGTGTGTGTTTGTGTGTGTTGTGTGTGTAAATTTATAGGCCGATTTTAAAATTTATATGGAAATGCAAAGGACCAGGAATAGCCTGGGAAATCTTGAAAAACAAAGTTAGAGACAGAGAGAAAGAGAGAATATACTGGGCCTCGATTTACTACAGAAAGATCATTGCAATGATCAAAGAAAACAAGGAAAGGGCAAGTTTAAAGAAGTAGTGTTAGTTGAGTTGAATATCCATATGGAACAAAGGGCATAAAAGTCAATTCTAGATTGATGTAGACTAAATATGAAAGCTATCATAATACATTTTTAGAAGATAAAATAGGAGAGGTATCTTTATGATCTTGAGGAAGAGGGTAAAGATTTCTTGAATAGGACACAAAAACATTGAGCATAAAATAAGAGATTGATAAGTTGTACTCTATTAAAAATAAGAAATTTTTTGTCGACCAAATGGCACGAATAAAATCATGAAAGTTTGTATCTATATACCACTAAGTAGTTGCATGTAAAAGGTATATGGAACTTCTATGAATCAATAAGAGACAGATAAGTAACTCAAAAACAATTTAAAGATTTGAACAAAAATATCCCAGAGAGAATGACCATTGGCCAATAAGCACATGAAAAGATGCACATCATTCATGATCATGGAAGTGCAAATTAAAACATGTTGTGATAGCATTACATGAAAATATGCTCAATATCACTAATTATCAGAGAAATGCAGATCAAAACTACAATAAGGTATCACCTCACACTGGTTAGAATGGCCATGTTGAAAAAGTCTACAAACAATAAATGCTAGAGAGGGTGTGGAGAAAAGGGAACCCTCCTACACTGTTGGTGGGAATGTAAACTGGTACAACAATTATGGAGAACAGTAAGGAGGTTCCTTAAAAAACTAAAAATAGAACTACCATATGATCCAGCAATCCCACTCCTGGGCACATACCAGGACAAAGCTATAATTCAAAAAGATACATGCAGCCCAATGTTCATAGCAGCACTACGTATTTACAATAGCCAAGAGATGGAAGCAACCTAAATGTCCATTGACAGATGAATGGATAAAGAAGGTGTGGTACTTATATACAATGGAATATTATGCAGCCATAAAGAAGAATGAAATAATGCCATTTGCAGTAACATGGATAGACCTAGAGATTGTCATACTGAGTGAAGTAAGTCAGACAGAGAAAGACAAATATCATATGATATCTCTTATATGTGGAATCTAAAAAAATGATACAAATGAACTTAGAAAACAGAAACAGAGTCACAGATGTAGTAAAGAAACTTATGGTTACCAGGGGGAAAAAGCAGGGGAGGGATAAATTGTGAGATTGGGATTGACATATACACACCACTGTATATAAAATAGATAACTAATAAGGACCTACTGTATAGCATGAGGAACTCTACTCAAACTCTGTAATGGCCTATATGGGAAAAGAATCTTAAAAAGAGTGGATATATGTCTATGTATAACTGATTCATTTTGCTGTACGGCAGAAACTAACACAACATTGTAAATCAACTATACTGTAATAGAAATTAAAGGAAAAAAACCATATTGTGATAGCATTAACACCCATAAGCTAGACCAAAAAATGAAAATGTTGATTAATAAAATGTACTTAATAGACATTATCACTTAAGCAGATAGCATACACTTTTAATATGTAAATGATGGTTTATAAAATTTCATAGTATTTCTATATTCTTATCATTTTCCAATGAAATAGAAATAAATAACTACCCTGACTAAAATATTAACTACTTAGAAAGTTAAGAAACACAGCAGGAAAAGCCTTGTATCTAAGATAACAATAATAACAACAATAATAACTCCTTTATGCCTACTAACTCACTTACACTAACCATAACTCCAGAGGTAGATAAAATTATTCCCTGGAAACTGAGGCAACAGGTATATTTAGTCACCTGCCTGATGTTTTCTCCTTGTTCTCCAGAATCTGATGGCTGCTCTGGAGTTAACACAGATGAGTTCACCTTGATCTCAGGCCTCTACACCCTCATTCAGATAGGTTCATTCTGATGATGCTAATGGCATCACCAAATGCTGCAGCGTGTAGTCATCTTTTGTATTTACTTTGCCTCTATTCTGTTGTCTATTAGTTCTAACCTATTATTTGGCATTTTCTCAAATATTCTATTCCAAGGCTTTTTCCTTTCCTTCTTTATGGAACTGATAAGGTTTTGTTGTTGCTGTTTTCCTTGGAGGGGTAGGTATATTTTCTGTAATTCTGGAAGACTTTTGGTGGAAGGTTAGAGATATGATTATGCTCACTCTTTCCTCCTGCGTCCTGAGGTGGAAACCCCTAAAAGGACTCTAAGCAGAGATGCATAGGGTACTAATGACCAACAAGACTATTTAGGATTTTTTTTTTCTTGAAGCTGGAGTCAAAGCAGCCATTTTTAACTATGTAACTGGGAAAATGGTTTTGTGTATAACTTACAGATTTTCTTTTCAATTATAGACTAAGACACAAAATTCCACATTTCTTTTGTGTGTGTGACTCTCCAGTCTCCACCTCATCAAAGCAGGTTTAAAAACAACTTATCAGACACTTATGTTTATACTTGATAAATGAGATATCCTTTATGAGACCTCAGGTGTGAAAACACCTATATAGGACAAAATAGTCAATAACTAGTTTTGAAGAAAGGCCACTTCAAAGGCTGAAAGACAGCTTATTTCAATTCTGACTTTTTTTTTTTTTTTTTTTTAGTGTAACATCTATTCCTTTAATCTTATAGATTCATCTTCTTTAGTTCATGGTTCATTCCTCATTTAATTAATAGAATTTTGGTGTCCTCCAGACATTCTTGGGATTCTTTAAAATAATAGGATCATGGTAAAATTAAAGTACCATGGTATGTACTGATCGCTGGTAAATTTAGAGGATGCTGATATAATATTTAATATAATGTAAAGAAGAGAAACTAAAATTTGGGGGATTAGGTAATAAGGGTTTTGAAGAGAACTGATGTTTATTGAGTGCCTGCTATTAATACTAATTTTTAACCTTTTTCGAGAAATAACGAGTTAGGTACTGTGCTAAGCATGTAACATTTATTAGCTCATTTGTTTTTCACAATAATCCAAAAATGAGTTTCCTCATTTCAGAGGTGATAATACCAAGGCTCACAAAATGAGGAGTTGAAGGGCCCAAAAAAGATTTAGTCATTAATCCATATGAGAATGAGAGGGCAAATTTTTCACACAGATAGAAATGGCAAAATCAGGCAAAATATCATGTCTCTCCATTTTTTGCTTTTCTCCACAACTTATTTTTCTTACAATGCCAAAGTCAGAATACTAATTATGTAAGCTTATTCCCCTGGTATTACCATTTTGATAATAATTCTGGAAAAATGCAAACTGCAGATCAAATATGCAACTTTGTTAAGATACTAACTAATGTAAAATTGGAATACATGATTCCTGATCTCAGGGGACTGTCATTTGACCATGTATGTTCATGATCCAGTTTTAGAAACTTGGCCAATTCAAATCAAAACTTTCCATTTTGCTAATCACCCTCCAGAAATGACTGCCCAAGAGATGCGAGAACATATGTTGGTAACTGATTCAGCCTTATCTTGCTTCAGCTTCATTTTATTATAAACAAAATTATTTATGTGTGAATTACAACGATCCCACCTACTACTTTCAGAACAGTTTCCCTTCCACTAAATATAAGGAACTTAATCACTTACTTTATCAAAATTACATGTCACTGGAACAGAGCTAATCTCATTTTGTAAACTCACTTGTCAGATAGTTCTCAGGTTTAATGTGTAATCAAATAAACTAATTTCAAATGCACTTTTTGCTTATTTTTAATGTTCTTTATGTTAATAATATTATATTTCCTTATGGCTGATGTACCACAGGCAGTATAGAAATTATTGTTTTATGAATATGTAACACAAGAATACCTCTTCTTTAATAATATAGCCTCTTTTTAATACAAGAAGGAATTAAATTTGTAGAAAACTTTCTTTTGAAATATGTAGACGTTTTAGACAGATGTTTTATACTGATTTTAAGCATCTTAATGTTTGAAGGAAGCTTAAGAGAATACTGTTTCTTTTGAGATATGAATCATGATATATTCTCCCATTTTTGAATAGACTTGCCAAGTATCTAAAAGGTCAGACGAGCAGTCCAAAGTCATACAAGAAGGGTGAGTCACAGAAGGGAGATAAGAATGCAGGTTTTTCTGTTTTCTGGTATATATTTTTGTTATTTAAAAAAAATCTGATAAAGTGTAGTCCTAGTTTTCTGCAACTAATATGTTTATTTAAGATTAAATCAAAGGGAGGTGGTAACTCTGGCCATTTCCATATCGTTCTTACCCAGTGGTATATAGTATACCACTATATATATATAATATATATACATATAATTATGAGGATGAATTGCTAAACATTGGACGATTGATATGAAGGAATATCAGATTTTTAAATACTGAACATTTGGCAAAACTGAAAAAGACATCATTTCTGCATGCCAGATGAAACTTACTGGCTTCTCATATATATCAAAATATTGTTCTAGGAACAAAAATTATCTTAACCAAAAATTAGAACTATAACTCCATGTGTCTTTAAAGCACATGTAAAGTTTTTATATAACATTCTTCAATAAATTCTATTTTAAATTCTCTATTCTAGGCATTTTCACAGCCATTTGGTCCTTACAACATCTCTTTGAATATATAGGAAAATATTACCATCATTTTAAAATTTGATTTTATTTATTTAATTTTATTTCACCATTTCCATTTTAATAGTTAAAAGAAAAATCAAGGATAATTAATTTAAAATATTTCCCCGAAGTCACATGCATTGGAAGTGATAGATTTGGAACATCTCCCAGGTCTTAATTCACATTATGTTTATAATCCACCATCTTCTTATGCTAATACTCGTTATACAATGTCCTACTTGAAAGTCAGCTGCCCTTGCCTAACAATTGCTACCTCTGGCAGTGAAATAGATGGAAATTAACTTGCCTCCAGAAGTAGTGAAGCTGGAACTTACTATCAGTGAGTTTTCAAAACTATTGTCACTCCAAATAGTGAATCACTTGACTTCAAGCAGACATAATTTCAAATTATTGTTGGGAATGGTTTAAACTCAAGCTGTTAATGTTTTAAAAAGAATAAATAAGAATACAGTAAGTAATTAGGTAACTACATAATAAATTGTGATATGGTGAACTTAGTATTATTTAAGAAAGAATTGGTAAATACTATTTTAAATTCATAATCTTGGTGAAGAAAATGGTGGTTTTAAAGGCTGTTTGAAAACCTGTGAAGAGTCCCGACTTATGTGGTGTTGCTTGAAATAGCATAGCTATTTGATATAATTTTAGAAGACAGTTATTTTTCTAGAATGTAGTCTTCTCATATTTTATCATGGTAAAAATGTCAATTTGTGTTTAAATAAGAATTTTGAAATTTCATTCATATATAGTGTCACTCCAAAATTCGAAGTAGTTCTTCTAATTGTTTTAAACTTTTGCTTTAGCTTTTTGGAAGAGATTATGGAGAGGCTAGAGAAATTTTATTTTAAAAATAAATCATCACTCTGGCATCCAGGTGATTTATACACTGGCTTACAGTTTTTCACTGCAATATTAATAAAGACTCAGTGTTTTTTATTTTTCAGGAAGCTTTATTAAATTAAATTACAATAATTTAAAATTTATTTAAATTGAAGGAAATGAAAAGTATTACCGTAATCTCACTCAGTGCCTTAGAATCCACTCTTCAAAATGTAAACTGGATGTCTGGATATATAAATGTTTTCATCCTACTTGTTTATTTTCAAAAAGTAAAGAATGATTGTGTGTAATTTTTAAAATGCCATTGAATGAGTGAAGGTAGTCTTTTCATTCACAAAAGGTTAGTTTTTCACAACTTTGGACATTGTATGAACTCTCTTAATTTAATACTAGACCCGGGAAATCTATTATGCCTCTACTTTGCCAGTTCTGTCTAAAACAGCACAGGTGGCCATTCAACAAGAGGCTGTCACTATCTGTTAGTGACATACAATTCTTATTCCCTATTTTCCAATCCATGTTATTATGAACTGAATTCCCCCAACCCTCAAATTCATATGTTGAAGCCCAAAACCCAATGTGACTATAATTCAAGATAAGGTCTTTAAGGAAGTAATTAAGGTTAAATGAGGTCATAAGGTTAAATGAGGTCATATGGAGCTTTAATCCAATAGGACTGGTGTCCCTATAAGAAGAGACACGAGTGAACTCACCATCTCTTTCTTTAAGCACAGAGGAGAGGCCATGTGAAGACACAGCAAGATGCAAATTGGGAAGAGAGACCTCACCAGAAACCAGTCCTGAAGATGCCTTGATCTTGCACCTGTACTCTCTAGAAATGTGAGAAGATATACTTCTGTTGTTTAAGCCACCACTTCTGTGATATTTTGTAATGGCAGCCTGAGCAGACTATACACATTTATACCCACTTTTTCCTAACTTTTGTAACTTGTATACCAAGTCTTTTATTTTTCTCTTTATGCTATCCTTCTCAGAAGTGCTACTTCTTGCTGCATGGTAATGTCTTTATCATTCTACCTGCCACTGAGAAATAATATCTAAACTAATAAAATTAGAAATGACTCTAATTTCTAGGAAGTATATTGGAAAATATAGAATAACTATCCATCAAAAAAACAGACTTATGCAATCTCTATCAAAATACCATGGTATTTTTTTGCAGAAATAGAAATATCTATCCCAAAATTCAATGGAATCTCAAGGGACCTCAAATAACTAACAAATCTTGAAAAAAGAACGAAGTTGAAATGCTCACACTTCCTGATTTCAAAACTTATTACAAAGCTATAGTAATCAAACCAGTATGGCACTGGAGTAAAGATACACATATAGATCAATGGAATAGAAAAGAGAGCCCAGAAATACATTCTCCTTTATAAGGTCAAATGATCTTTGATAAAAGTGCCAAGACCATTCAAAGGGAAATGAAAGTCTTTTCAACAAATAGTGTTAGGGAAACTGAATATTCCCATACAAAAGAATAAAGTTGGACACTTACCTTACATCATATACAAAAATTAACTCAAAATGGTTCAAAGGCCTAAATATAAGAGCTAAAATTATAAACTTTTAGAAGAAAACATAGGGGAAAAACTTCATGACGTTGGACATTGAAATGGCTTCTTTGATATGACACCAAAAACATAGGGAACAAAAGTTAAAATAGATAAATTAGATTACATCAATGTAAAAATTTTTGTGCCTCAAAGGATGCAATCAGTGGAGTGAAAAGGTAACCTACAGAATGAAAGAAAATATTTGCATATCACTTATCTGATAAGAGTCAATATCTGGAATACAGAAAGAAATGCTACAACTCAACAACAAAACAATCCAATTAAAAAATGGACAAAGGACTTGATTAAATATTTCTGCAAAGAGGAGATACACATGGCCTACCAGTGCATAAAGAGATGCTCAACATTAAGAAAATGCAAATCAAAACCACAAAGAGATACCACCTCGCACCCATTAGGATGCCTACTATTAAAAACCAAATATAACAAGTGTTGTCAAGGATGTAGAGAAAAGGGAACCCTTGTGCACTGTTGGTGGGAATGAAAAATGGTGCAGCTGCTATGAAAGTATATGGAGTTTCTTCAAAAATTTAAAAATATAACTACTATATGGTCCAGCAATTCCACCTATTATGGACTAAGTTGTGTTTCTCCAAATTCATATGCTGAATTCCTAACCTCCAGGACTTTAGAATGTGATTATATTTGGATATAGGGTCTTTCAAGTGGCAATTAAATTAAAATCAGTTTGACCCTAATCTAGTATGACTGGTGTTTTTAACAAAGAGGAAATTAGGACACCTATCTACTCAGAGGAAAGATCATGTGAAGACACAGGGAGAAGATGGCCATCTACAAGCCAAGGAGAACAGCCTCAGAAAAAAGCAATCAGTATGGTTTGAATTTTTGTGTCATTCCAGTATTCACCTGTTAGAATCCTAATGCCTAGTGTGATGGTGTTAGAAGCTGGGGCCTTTGGGAGATAAATAGGTTGACAGTAGAATCCTCATGAATGGGATTAGTGATCTGATAAAAGAGACCTCACAGAGCTCCCCAGCTTCTTTCATCACGTGAGAACATGATGAAAAGTCTGCAACTTGGAAGAGGGCCATTGCGTGACCATGCTGGTGCCCTGAGCTCAGACTTCCCACCTCCAGAACTGTGAAAAATATATTTTTGTTGTTTTTAGGCTACCGGGTCTATGGTATTTTGTTATAGCAGCCTGAAGGGACTAAGACACCAACCCTATAGCAATGTCCACAATAGCCAAAAAGTGGAAGCAACCCATGTGTCCCTCGACAGATGAATGGATAAGTAAAAATGGAATATTATTCAGCCTTTAAAAACTCAGGAAATTCTGACACATAATACAACATGGATGAACCCTGAGAACACTGTGCTAAGTGAAATAAGCTAGTCACAAAAAGGCAAATACTGTATGATTCCACTTATATGAGGTACCTAAAGTGATCAAATAAAAGACAGAAAGTAGGTGGTTGACAGGGGCTGGATGAAGGCAGGAATGGTGAGTTGCTCAATGGGAACAGAATTTCAGTTTTGCAAGTTGAGAAGGGTTGTGGAGATTGATTGTACAACAATGTGAATATACTTAACACTACGGAACTATATACTTAAAAATGGTTAAGATGATAAATTTTATGTTATGTGTGTTTTACCACAATTTAAAAAATAGGTTTCTGCAATGTGATGGTCCTGCTTAGATGTTAGTGGTTGCTATTGTTTTGAACATCAATATGAGTATTGTTTTTAGCTGTAGTATTACTATAGATATATAGAAATTGGAGTTGCCAGATAAAGCATAAGATGCCCAGTTAAATTTGAATTCAAATAAAAAAAAATGAATACTCATTATTATAAGTGTGTCCCAAATATTGCACAGCACATCCTTATATTAAAAATAATATTTGTTGTTTCTCTGAAATTTAAATTTAATTGGGCACTCTGTATTTTTATTTGCTAAATTTGGCAACTCTAATAAAAATATGCATTTTCATGATACTTTGCCATACAGGAGTGCATGCTATTCTGTATAAAATAAATGTAGTATCTTATATTTGAGTATGTGGAATCGTAAAGTGAGAGACTATCTGAGATGTCAAATTACCAGGACCAGTGACATTTTGTGAGCTATAGGTGGCCCTGGTAAAGGTGTTACTTCCATAAATAGCAATTCTAACCTATAGTTTTTACTCTAGTTTCTCACTCTCTTGTGGCATTTGAAATATTTCTACATTTAAACCTATTTGACCTCTTTTTGAAATATAATTTTTTTTATTAGGGGTAACATCTTAAAAGTATTTGTTGAGATGTAAAGTAATTGATTTATACTCATGCACACACATTTATTTCTGTGACCAAATAAATCTATTAAATGTTGACTCAAATCAGTTAAATTTTGGAAAATTCTGCATTAATTGATTCTTAATCATTATCATCTTAACTCAGACATATGCTGAATAGTCATATATGAATAAGGGACAGCAGAAAGTACATGTAATTTGTAATCAGAAAGTGTTTGTTTATATCCTGGCTTTGCTATTTTTTGGTTTGGTGATCTTGGACCAGTCATATAGTCTCTTTTGTAACAGTGATATAATAATAATACTTCTCAGGATGATTGTGAAAATTTTAAATGAGTGTAAAATTATATATCAACCTACATTTTGATACAAAAACATGTAGGAAGCTATTAGGACATGAGGAATTTGAGAGGAGTAGATGAGAAAGGGCTTGACCAGAGTCCAAAGTGCTGCCATTGGCAGGTGGGAAGAAGTAGAGGCTGGGTACTCAGGAAGCAAAGAAGAGAAATAGACACTGAAAGGTATAAATGCATTAAAGTACTAATGAAACCAAATCACAGACCTTCTATGTATTTCTTGATCTTTCTCACTTTGGACAAAACAAGTAAACAGAGAAACAGAATCAACTGTTTAGAGTGAAAGAGTTAAGTAGAAGAGAGATTTGGGGTTATATCCCTCTTCTAATTTTATAGATTACTATACTGAATATACTCTGGAACAAAAGGGAGAAAAAGGAAATATTATATATTGAACAACTAATAGAAGCCAGATATTTTATTAAATTTTTAACGCACACTTATTCAATACTTGTTACCTCTTTTTTACAGATGAGAAAACTTAGATGTAATGAAGTTAAGGAGCCTAAGATCACACAGCTCATTAAGTAGCACAACATAGATCTAAACCCAGACTATCTAAATATCTAAATTCAAAGGTTTAATGTATGACACATACAGCCTTCCTAAATGTTCTTTCTTCCTGCTTTACCCATAGAATTAGTAGGAGTACATATTGTATATGAGTCAAAGCATCACAAATCTCATTTGTACCTAGTCTTGGGAGACACAGTATATCTAACACACACGCACACAAATATTGGGTTGGCCAAAAAGTTCATTTGGGTTTTTCCATAACATGTACAACCTTGAATGAACTTTTTGGTCAATCCAATATACCAAAATGTATATGTTTACATAATATACACATATGCATAAAGATATATATCCTCATATATGTATATATGTGACAAAAATAACTAAAATGCTTGTGAAAATGAATGATTTTATGGTTGACAAGGGCTGAAATACTGGCTTGGTAGAAATACTAAGTTTGTTTACTATACACATCAAATTCAGAAGAATTGTACTCATATGGCAAGGAGAGAGAATTTATGAATCCCATCTTCACACATACCAACTTGCATTAGTACGTCAGAGGACAAGCAACCTTAAATAAACAAATACTTCTTGAAAAAACAGCTTTAAACACTGTGTTTTTGGATGCTATATTATATTGAATACCTTATCAAAATAATGAAGTTAATACAACTGTACAGATGCATTCAATGAGAAAAAGTATGGGCTATTTATTTAAGAAGCAGTGCTGAAACAGCAATGTATCAACCTGGAAAAAATTTAAAACAGATCTCTTGTCTCACACTATTTACAAAAATTAACACTAGTTGAATATAAACGCCAAATCTTTTCTTACAATACTGCAAGAAAATCTAGATAGTTAATGTATAATATTAGAAACCTAGAGTATCTAGAAACTCAGAGTTTTGCTAAATAAAATTTAAGCCATTTGTAGGGCAAAAACAAAATAACATGCAAGATCAATAGACACATGATATATCTGAAAAAAATGGCAATGCAAATAGCAGGCAACAAGTTTCAGAAACAAAGAGTTTTTACAAATTGACAAGAAAAAAGACAAAACATACAATATAAAAATGGACAGAAGATATGAATACACAATGTACCAAAAGCAAATCCAAATGACTAACACACTTGGGAAAAAGGAAATTTACTAATTACCAGGGAAATAGAATTCAATATAACAACAATTTAACCTGAGAACATTTTAAAATGCTCTAAAACCTAATGCTGGTATGGATATGCGGTATAAGGTACTGTCTTAGGTTGCTCGTTGAACTGTAATGCGATTTACCTTTTTAGCCTTCTGTTCCAGAACTCTCTATATTGATATGTAATATGAGAATCTGATAATATCTACTAAAATTTTTAAAAAGCTATTCCCTTCCTAGAAAGCTATTCTGTAGAGGCAAGAAAACAAGCAAACGAGCAAACAAAAAACAATTTGTAAGAGCTTATACATAAAGACATATATGGCAGAATTGCTCAGGGTAATGAAAAACAAAAGTAAAAGCAGTATGAAAAACCCAACTCTGAATATGTGTGTATGAGTATATTATTATATATGATCTATAAAGATTATTAAACTGTGGAGAAAAATACACATGGACATACACTAAGTTGTTAATCAGGATTGTCTAAAGGGAAGGGGTTGGGATGGGCTCCCGCAATTAGGAAAAAGAAAGTGATGGATGAGAGAAACGTGTTCCTTGCTAAAACATTACAAGAAATAATTCCACTTACAAGAAAGAAAAAAAAAGCATAAATTAAAATATGTCCCTTGTTATAGCAGTGGAAATTAAAAGATGACTGTTGTTTTGTTTTGTTTTAACCTATTTTGGATCAAGTAGAAAGATTATATATCAGTATTTAGAGAATTCCTATTTATGACAAGAAAACTAAAAATCAAATTAATAAAACCACATCATAAACTAAGTTTTTAAGAAAATACAGCTGCATGTAAAAGCAATAAACTAGATTTTTAAGCTTATTCAAAATAAGCCCAACTATACTGAATAAAATAAATGAAATAATGATTTTGGAAATTAAGTAAGCCATTCATATTTTCCCATATTGGAGCTTTTACATTATTTGAAAAGGGATGAAAGCCAGGAAACTTGTTTCTAGCCAATAATTAGCTAATTGAAAGTGAACAATCCAGGAATCTGTTCATTTAAATTAGGCTGTGGTAAGTCTTAAAAAAAACCTAGAAATTTTGAGTAAACTGTTGAGTAAAATTTTAAGTTAAACTGTCTTTTTTTTGGTAGTTTGCTTGACTTCACTTTAAACTGCTAGAAGCTGATCCTTTTTATGTTCATATTTAAGGAAGTACTGAAGGTCATATCACTCAAAGCCAACCCCATCAGGCATCCTACCAAGATAATCTGTGAAGAGGTCAGAGGTGGAAATGAAACAGAGAAGAGGCAGATTTTACCAGTCCAGTTCAAGGAATTTCTCACTCTCCTCATAGAGGACCTCTTTTCAATGGAAAGGGAAAGGGCTGCACTATGAAGACAATGGAATTCCCTCCATTTTATGTAGATTAATTTTTTCATGAGATAAAAGTAAGAAAGCGTTTGTATTCTTTATACAGAATCATGTTTTATTGAAAGTAAATTATTTATTTGGGGTTTACTAGTGCTCAGCTGAACTGCGTCCCCTCCAAATTTCTGTGTTGAAGTCTTAACCCCCAACATGACTGTATTTGGAGATAGGGCATGTGAGGAGGTGATAAAGTTTAAAAATCATAAGAGTGAGGCCCTATCCAATAGAGATGGGGGACTTATAAAAAGAGAAAGAGATACTGAAACAGGAGAGAAGGGGCAGGGCACAACCTTTAAAAGAATAACATAGCCCGAGGACATGACATAAACTGATTAGAACCAAATAGGTCCAAGATGGTGGTCCAGTCAATTTCCATTAGACCTTGAGCCTTAGTATACGCTCACTGTAACACATCAGCTAAATGACACACCCACAGGCGCCATGACAGTTCCAAGGCTGACCATAAAGGTCAAAAAGTGGGCAGTAGCCCAATTCCTGGAAATCCTGGAAATTATGTTTATCACACACCATCTAAACTCTCATTCTTTTAGCACTGGTTTATTTAGACCCTTCTAGTTTAGATAAAAACCACAGGTAAACTGATAAACAATCATTCCACATGGATTCATAAATCCTAAAGATAAAGACCTCCAACAGTTCCAGCAACTCCCTAGGTTACACAATCTGACCAGTCTCTCTCAAAGTCACCCTAGGAATCCAGCATCTAAAACTCTAATTTCACCCTCTTCCCTTTGAGGTATTGTAAGCAGACAGGGTAGTGGGTCCCCAGAGAAAGAGATCACGCATGGGCTTTCTTGACATAAGAGAAGCCATTTTTGGCTCAAGGCATTTTGTGATCTAAGCTTGGCCACAGTGCTTGCCCTTGAATGGGTCTCAGTAATTAATGATCTTAAGAGAAGTGAGGGAAGGCAGGAACAAAGGAAAAGCAGTTGAGAAACAACAGTTCAGTGATAAAACATTCCTAGTTCCTCCTCAAGGGGTATACATAACAATCTGATACATATCTTTGAGTTCTGCAGGAACTAAGTCCCCCAACCAGGTGGAAGATAGAATGATGATGACCATTTCTGACCTCAGTCAACTGAAGTTTGGACTCTGTCCACCTTTGCCCCAATTCTATGCTGAATTTTTCTCTGCTCAAGCCCCTTCATGAACATGCATACAATGCCCAAGCCCCTTTATAATTATGCATGTACACTTAGCTTAAAAATTCCAAAATTTTGCAGTTCGGGGAGATGCTGCTTTGGGAAAGATCCTTGGTGTTCTTACTTACTGCAAGTAATAAATTCTTCCTTTTCCTGCTCTTTGGCTTGGTTGCATCTTTTGGCTCGACACCCACCAAGAGATGGACCCAGATTTCAGGTAACATTTTGTATAGACAAACTTATTTAATATAATAAATTATACCTGACATAATTATATATCATTATAATATAATGCATGAAACATGGTACATTGTACATATTCATGTAATAGTTTGACAGGTCCATTTAAATGGTTATTCTTTTTCTATTTTTCTTTTTATATTCAATTAAAATTAGAAGTTCTAAAATCAGAGAGCAAAGTAAGTAATACATTTTTAGAAGTTAAAATGTTACATGGTAAAAGTATCTTCTTCATGAAAATAAATACTTTTTGTCATATAACTATCATGTCAGATTAAAAACTGCTTGGCAAGCTATAATGAAAAACACATCTTTACCACGCAGAAATTAAACGGTCTTACTAAACTAACTTCATCTCCCTGAGCCTTTGTTTTCTCATTTGTAAGTTTGGGATAGAGAAGAAAAGAGCAGAAAATTGTAATCAGGTGAGGCTACTGGTCTTAGTGAGTGAGATGGTAAAACAGTGCTTGATCCCTTCTACTCTCTCTTCAATTGTCTGGTGTGAAGTAAAATTCATATTTTATGACAAGGCAAGAAAAATTTAAACATAAAAAATTCTTCTCTGCCCTTTGGCCTCCTCTCTCCCCCGACTGTGCATTGTGTATCTGTATTATGCATCGCCCAAACCTCCCCCAGCAGCAGGAATACCTGCACAACCGTAAAGTGCAACATTCTCCTAGCATCAACAAGACAACTTCTGAAAAGATAGCATTCCTTCTTGATCTTGTAAGGGGTCACATGACCTACCACGATGACACTTAGATCTGGATTACGTAAACTGTCAATAATACATCATTTGATGTACAGCCCTCTGTCTCAAAAAACTTACATAACTGTGCCTTGAATTCTAAGGGGTGGAGCAATTCTTAAGAGCTTTCTGAGATACTCTTCCCGGGTTATAATCCTCAAATTTGGCTCAAATAAAAATTTCCATTTCTTTCTTAGATCAACTGATTAATTTTTTCATTAACACTAGTTTGTCAATGTTTCCCTATTCTGTTTCTGCACCTCCCCTTTTCTCCCCAGGAATCATTCCCCAAGGTTAGAAAAGAAAAGAAAACAAAAAAAATCAAGTTACTTCCTAGGCCTCTAGGCAAATTCTCATCACTCTTTCAATATAGTTCAGGCTAGGCATATTTACTTTCCTATGACAGGTTCTGCTCTACCTGCTAATTATCATCAGCCTTTCCTTGTTATGCAAACAAATTAAAGGTATAAAAACAGAACATAAAGAGACAGTTTAACTTTAAAAAATATTATCTTCCCTGGATTTTTAATACACACCTTCTCACCAAATGTTCTTGTTTATTATTAGGAAGATTACAAAACACTGCAACTATATATTTTCACAATAAACTTGTTATCCCTTTTCATTCAAATGAGACTTTTTACCACTCAATGTAATATCGACTTTTGGAAGCCCACCAAAAGTGATAAACCAGGGTTAGCACAAATTATGTTGTTCCCTTACCTGAAAATCAAATGAGTCTTCTGCATTGTTGTTTACAGAATGAATATCCTTACATTCCCATGTTTTACTCAGAAATCAGGTGCATTACTATCACACATGACAAAATATCCTTTGCTACTCTTCAATCTTCAGTCTGAAATGATAAATTATAAAAACATTCTTTTTAGGGTTTTAAAAAATCACGGCTAGTATGAATTACTTTTGCATTTTCTTTAACAAACTTTGATAGAAAAGACTTAAAAAACGTCTTTGTAACTTATCTATTGTAATAGATGGGAAAACATACCCAATTAAGTAAAAATTAAAAGCATAAACACTGAGTTGACAAAGATAAAGCCAGATAATATTTAATTATGTGATAAATTCCGATTATGTAGGCAATATTGGAAATTATGAGAAAAAAAATCTCAAAATATTTTTCCCCTTTCGGTGACAGAATTTTTAAGCTGTGAATTAATGACACTGTGCTTTTAGCTTTCCAATTCTCATTGCCTTATTTTAAATTTCCATAAATCATGTCTAATTTTCTCTAGCCAAAAATGAACGAAATGAGAGGGGGAAGATGGCGGAAGAGTAAGAGACGCGGAGATCACCTTCCTCCCCACAGATACATCAGAAATACATCTACACGTGGAACAACTACTGCAGAACACCTACTGAACGCTGGCAGAAGACCTCAGACTTCCCAAAAGCCAAGAAACTCCCCACGTACCTGCGTAGGGCAAAAGATAAAAGAAAAAAACAGAGACAAAAGAATAGGGACGGGACCTGCACCAGTGGGAGGCAGCCGTGGAAGAAAGGTTTCCACACATTATTAAGCCCCTTCGTGGGCAGAGACTGCGGGTGGTTGAGGGGGAAAGCTTCCGGGCCACGGAGGAGAGCGCAGCAACAGGGGTGCGGAAGGCAAAGCGGGGAGATTCCCACACAGAGGATCAGGCCGACCGGCACTCAAGCGGGGAGATTCCCACACAGAGGATCAGGCCGACCGGCACTCACCAGCCAGAAAGGCTTGTCTGCTCACCCTGCACTCACCAGCCAGAAAGGCTTGTCTGCTCACCCTGCACTCACCAGCCAGAAAGGCTTGTCTGCTCACCCTCCGGGGCGGGCGGGGGCTGGGAACTGAAGCTCGGGCTTCGGTCGGAGCGCAGGGAGAGGGCTGGGTTGGCGGCGTGAACACAGCCTGCAGGGGGTTAATGCGCCACAGCTGGCCGGGAGGGAGTCTGGGGAAAAGTCTGCACCTGCCAAACAGGCAAGAGACTTTTTCTTCCCTCTTTGTTTCCTGGTGCAAGAGGAGAGGGGATTAAAAGCGCTGCTTAAAGGAGCTCCAGAGACGGGCGCAAGCCGCAGCTAAAAGCGCGGACCGCAGAGACGGGCATGAGACGCTAAGGCTGCTCCTGCCGCCACGAAGAAGCCTGTGTGCGAGCACAGGTCACTATCCACACCCACCTTCCGGGGAGCCTGTGCAGCCCGCCACTGCCAGGATCCCGGGATCCAGGGACAACTCCCCCGGGAGAACAAACAGCGCGCCTCAGGCTCCTGCAACGTCATGCCGGCCTCTGCCGCCATAGGCTCGCCCCGCACTCCGTACCCCTCCCTCCCCCCGGGCTGAGTGAGCCAAAGCCCCCGAATCAGCGGCTCCTTTAACCCCGTCCTGTCTGAGCAAAGAACAGACGCCGGATGAGCAAAGAACAGACGCCCTCCAGCGACCTACACGCAGAGGCGGGGTCAAATCCAAAGCTGAACCACGGGAGCTGTGCGAACAAAGAAGAGAAAGGGAAATCTCTCCCAGCAGCCTCAGGAGCAGCGGATTAAAGCTCCACAATCAACTTGATGTACCCTGCATCTGTGGAATACCTGAATAGACAATGAATCATCGCATACTGAGGAGATGGACATTGAGAGCAAGATTTATTATTTTTTCCCCTTTTCCTCTTTTTGTGAGTGTGTATGTGTATGCTTCTGTGTGAGATTTTGTCTGTATAGCTTTGCTTTCACCATTTGTCCTAGGGTTCTATCCGTTCGTTTTTGTTTTACTTAAAAAAATTTTTTTTTCTTAATAACTATTTTAATTATTTTACCTTACTTTATTTTATTTTATCCTTTCTTTCTTTCTACTTTTTCTCCCTTTTATTCTGAGCCGTGTGGATGAAAGGCTCTTGGTGCTGCAGCCAGGAGTCAGTGCTATGCCTCGGAGGTGGGAGAGCCAACTTCAGGACACTGGTCCACAAGAGACCTCCCAGCTCCACGTAATATCAAACGGCGAAAATCTCCCAGAGACCTCCATCTCAACACCAGCACCCAGCTTCACTCAACAACCAGCAAGCTACAGTGCTGGACATCCTATGCCAAACAACTAGCAAAACAGGAACACAGCCCCACCCATTAGCAGAGAGGCTGCCTAAAATCATAATAAGTCCACAGACACCCCAAAACACACCACCAGACGTGGACCTACCCACCAGAAAGACAAGATCCAGCCTCATCCACCAGAACACAGGCACTAGTCCCCTCCACCAGGAAGCCTACACAACCCACTGAACCAACTTTAGCCACTGGGGACAGACACCAAAAACAATGGGAACTACGAACCTGCAGCCTGCAAAAAAGGAGACCCCAAATACAGTAAGATAAGCAAAATGAGAAGATAAACAAAATTGATAAACCATTAGCCAGACTCATCAAGAAAAACAGGAAGAAGACTCAAATCAATAGAATTCGAAATGAAAAAGGAGAAGTAACAACTGACACTGCAGAAATACAAAAGATCATGAGAGATTACTACAAGCAACTCTATGCCAATAAAATGCACAACCTGGAATAAATGGACAAATTCTTAGAAATGCACAACCTGCCAAGACAGAATCAGGAAGAAATAGAAAATATGAACAGACCAATCACAAGCACTGAAATTGAAACTGATTAAAAATCTTCCAACAAACAAAAGCCTAGGACCAGATGGCTTCAAGGCGAATTCTATCAAACATTTAGAGAAGAGCTGACACCTATCCTTCTCAAACTCTTCCAAAATATAGCAGAGGAAGGAACACTCCCAAACTCATTCTACGAGGCCACCATCTCCCTGACACCAAAACCAGACAGAGAGGTCACAAAAAAAGAAAACTACAGGCCAATATCACTGATGAACATAGATGAAAAAATCCTCAACAAAATACTAGCAAACAGAATCCAACAACACATTAAAAGGATCATACACCATGATCAAGTGGGGTTTAGTCCAGGAATGCAAGGATTCTTCAATATACGCAAATCAATCAATGTGATAAATCATATTAACAAACTGAAGGAGAAAAACCATATGGTCATCTCAATAGATGCAGAGAAAGGTTTTGACAAAATTCAACACGCATTTATGATAAAAACCCTGCAGAAAGTAGGCATAGAGGGAACTTTCCTCAACATAATAAATGACAAACCCACAGCCAACATCGTCCTCAATGGTGAAAAACTGAAAGCATTTCCACTAAGTTCAGGAGCAAGACAAGGTTGCCCACTCTCATCACTCTTATTCAACATAGTTTTGGTAGTTTTAGCCACAGCAATCAGAGAAGAAAAGGAAATGAAAGGAATCCAAATCGGAAAAGAAGAAGTAAAGCTGTCACTGCTTGCAGATGACATGATACTATACATAGAGGATCCTAAAGATGCTACCAGAAAACTACTAGAGCTAATCAGTGAAGGTTGGTAAAGTAGCAGGATACAAGATTAATGCACAGAAATCTCTGGCATTCCTATACACTAATGATGAAAAATCTCAAAGTGAAATCAAGAAAACACTCCCATTTACCATTGCAACAAAAAGAATAAAATAGGAATAAACCTACCTTAGGAGACAAAAGACCTGTATGCAGAAAATTATAAGACACTGATGAAAGAAATTAAAGATGATACAAATAGATGGAGAGATATACCATGTTCTTGGATTGGAAGAATCTACATTGTGAAAATGACTCTACTACCCAAAGCAATCTACAGATTCAATGCAATCCCTATCAAACTACCACTGGCGTTTTTCACAGAACTAGAACAAAAAATTTCACAATTTGTATGGAAACACAAAAGACCCCGAATGGCCAAAGCAATCTTGAGAATGAAAAACGGAGCTGGAGGAATCAGGCTCCCTGACTTCAGACTATACTACAAAGCTACAGTAATCAAGACAGTATGGTACCAGCACAAAAACAGAAATATAGGTAAATGGAACAGGACAGAAAGCCCAGAGATAAACCCACGCACATAGGGTCACCTTATCTTTGATAAAGGAGGCAGGAATGTACAGTGGAGAAAGGACAGCCTCTTCAATAAGTGGTCCTGGGAAAACTGGACAGGTACATGTAAAAGTATGAGATTAGATCACTCCCTAACACCATACACAAAAATAAGCTCAAAATGGATTAAAGACCTAAATGTAAGGCCAGAAACTATCAAACTCTTAGAGGAAAACATAGGCAGAACACTCTATGACATAAATCACAGCAAGATCCTTTTTGACCCACCTCCTACAGAAATGGAAATAAAAACAAACATAAACAAATGGGGCCTTATGAAACTGCAAAGCTTTTGCACAGCAAAGGAAACCATAAACAAGACCAAAAGACAACGCTCAGAATGGGAGAAAATATTTGCAAATGAAGCAACTGACAAAGGATTAATCTTCAAAATTTACAAGCAGCTCAATAACAAAAAATCAAACAACCCAATCCAAAAATGGGCAGAAGACCTAGATAGACATTTCTCCAAAGAAGATATACAAACGGCCAAGAAACACATGAAAGAATGTTCAACATCATTAATCATTAGAGAAATGCAAATCTAAACTACAATGAGATATCATCTCACACCAGTCAGAATGGCCATCATCAAAAAATCTAGAAACAATAAATGCTGGAGAGGGTGTGGAGAAAAGGGAACCCTCTTGCATGGCTGGTGGGAATGTGAATTGGTACAGCCACTATGGAGAACAGTATGGAGGTTCCTTAAAAAACTACAAATAGAACTGCCATATGACCCAGCAATCCCACTACTGGGCATATACCCTGAGAAAACCATAATTCAAAGAGAGTCATGTACCAAAATGTTCATTGCAGCTCTATTTACAATAGCCCAGAGATGGAAACAACCTAATGTCCATCATCGGATGAATGGATAAAGAAGATGTGGCAGATATGTACAATGGAATATTGCTCAGCTATAAAAAGAAACGAAATTGAGCTATTTGTAATGAGGTGGATGGACCTAGAGTCTGTCATACAGAGTGAAGTCAGATAGAGAAAGACAAATACCATATGCTAACACATATATATGGAATTTAAGAAAAAAAAGATGTCATGAGGAACCTAGGGGTAAGACAGGAATAAAGACACAGACCTACTAGAGAATGGACTTGAGGATATGGGGAGGGAGAAGGGTAAGCTGTGACAAAGTAAGAGAGTGGCATGGACATATATACACTACTAAACATAAAATAGATAGCTAGTGGGAAGCAGCCGCATAGCATAGGGAGACCAACTCAGTGCTTTGTGACCACCTAAAGGGGTGGAATAGGGAGGGTGGGAGGCAGGGAGACGCAAGAGAGAAGAAATATGGGAACATATGTATAACTGATTCACTTTGTTATAAAGCAGAAACTAACACACCATTGTAAAGCAATTATACTCCAATAAAGATGTAAAAAAAAAAAAGGAAAACAAAAAAAAGAATGAAATGACAAAAGCTTTTAATGATTTATAAAGCACTAAAATAACCAACCTAAAATTGTATTCAGTCAGCAAAGGCAGAAACTCTTATTTATTTTTTTGATTGATACTCACATTTTTATAATAAGTATAAAATAAAACATATGTCTAGTTAAAATGGATTATTTAGCTTCAAGTATTTTATAGAAGCTCTGAGTTTGTGCAGATACGTAGGACTATAGTTCAGATTCGTGTTGGCAAAAATCTTATAGTGCCAAATGTTTTGATTGGAATGAGTACGTGAGTTTAAATAAATGTAGTTTATTTATATTTATATGCTATCACAAAGGAAGAGTCCTTTAGAATTCATTTATTTCTTGTTCTCAAATGAAACTCCATAGATATCTGCATAATCATTACTTTTGAATCTTAACAATAGGCCATGCCATATTTGGCTCCAGGCTACTGGAAGGCAATCAAGAAGTTCTATTGATTGTAAGGAAAACTGTATGAAAGTTTCAGATGTCAATCTCCCAATCCAAATTTTTGTGTCAATGGTTTCGTAATTCTAACTAAACTAAGTTCCAAATTCTCTGCCTGCATTGAAAAATTTCCACTTTGGGGACTGTTATGAACTGAATTGTGTGCCTTTAAAATTCATATGTTGAAGCCCTAAGCCCAAAGTGACTGTATTTATAGAGAGGACCTTAAAGGAGGTAATTAAGGTTAAATGATGTCCTAACATTTGGCGCCTAATCCTATAAGACTGGTATCCTTATACAAAAAGAAAGGGACACCAGAGCTGCTCTCTCTCTTCACATGCACATGGAGGAAAGATCATGTAAGGACACAGGAAAAAGGTAGCCATTAACAAGCCAGGGAAAGAGGCTTCATCAGAAATCAAATGTGGTGGCAAACTCTATCTTGCATTTCTAGCCTTCAGAACTGTGAAAAAATTAATTTTTGTTGTTTAAGCCACCCAGTCTGTGGTATTTTGCTATGGTAGTCCAAGATGACTAATACAGAGACCTAGTCTCCCTGTCAGTCTTGTTGCCTCCTTCTATTGTAACTACACTCATATTAGTATCTTTCACTTATAGTCTTGCTTCTTCTTACTTATCTCCCACATTATTTTTTATTGTGTAAGTTTCAGGTGTACAGCATCATAATAATTATACCTCTGTATACACTAGAAAGTGACCACCACCTCCAGTCTAGTTGCCATCCATCAACATATAGTTGATCCTTATTATCCACTTCACCCATTCCCCAAGCCACTTCCCCTCTGGTAAACACTAATTTGTTCTCTGTATCTAAGAGCTTGTTTTTGTTTGTTTTATTTATTTTGTTTTTTAAGATTCCACATATGAGTGAAATCATACAATATTTGTCTTTTTTGACTTACTTCACTTAGCATAATACCTTCAAGTTCCATCCATGTTGTCACAGATGGCAGGATTTCATCTTTTTTATGGCTGAGTAGTATTCCATTGTATAAAGACCACAAGTTTATCCATTGATCCGTTGATGGACACTTAGGCTGCTTCCATATCTTGGTTATTATAAATAAAGCTGCACTGAACACAGGGGAGCATATATCTCTTTGAATTAGTGTTTTTGTGTTTTTCAGATAAATATCTAGAAGTGGAATAGTTGGGGCATATGGTAGTTCTATTCTTAAGTTTTCGACAATCTCCATACTGTTTTTCATACTGGATGCACTATTACAGTCTAATAACAGTGTATGAGGGCTCCTTTTTCTCCACAAGCTCTCCAACATTCGCTATTTCTTTTCTTCTCAATAGTAGTCATTCTAACAGGTGTGAGGTGATACCTCATTGTAGTTCTGATTTGCATTTTCCTAATAATTTGTGCTTTTGAACATCTTTTCACGTACCTGTTGACCATCTGTGTGTCCTCTTTGGAAAATGTCTGTTCAGATCCTTTACCCACTTTTAAAACCAGTTGTTTTTTTTTCTTTTGAGTTGTATGAGTTCTTTATATATTTTGAATATTGACACCTTATCAAACATATGATTTGCAAATTTCTTCTCCCATTCAGTAGGTTACCTTTTCATTTTGATATTGGTTTCCTTCTCTGTGCAGAAACGTTTTGGTTTGATATAGTTCCATTTGCTTTTGTTTCCTTTGCCTTTGGAGTCAGAGCCACAAAAAAGTCATCAGGTCTGATGTCAACTAAGTTACTGCCTATGATTTCATCTAGGAATTTTGTGGTATCAGGTCTTACATTCAAGTCTCTAATCCATTTTGAGTTAGTTGTTGTGTATGGTGTAAGATAGGAGTCTAGTTTCTTTTTTATTTTTATTTTTCCTCATGTGGCTATCTAGTTTTCCCAGCACCATTTATTGAAGAGACTATCTTTTATTCATTGTATATTCTTTGCTCATTTGTTTTAATTTAATCGTCCATGTACATGTGAGGTTATTTCTAGGATCTCTAGTCTGTTCCATTGATTTGTGTGTCTGTTTATGTTCCAGTACCATACTATGTTGATTACTATAGCTTGGCGGTACAGCATGAAATCAGGGAGCATGATACCTCCAGCTTTGTTCTTTCTCAAGATTGTTTTGGCTATTCAGGATATTTTGTGATTCCACACAAATTTTAGAATCATTTGTTCTAGCTCTGTGAAATATGCCATTGGAATTTTGATAGGAATTGCACTGATTCTGTAGATTGCCTTGGGTAGTATGGACATTTTAACAATATTAATTTTTCCAATCCATAAACATGGAATAGCTCTCCATTTATTTGTGTCTTCTTCAGTTTCTTTCATCAATGTCTTATAATTTTCAGTGCACAGGTCCTTCACCTCCTTGATTAAGCTCATTCCTAGGCATATTATTCTTTATAATGCAATTATAAATGGGAATGTTTTCTTAATTCTGGTGGTTTGTTATTAGTGTATAGAAATGTCACAGATTTCTTTATATTGATTTTGTATCCTGGAACTTTACTGAATTCATTTATTAGTACTAACAGTTTTGTGGTGGAGTCTTTATGTTTCTTTATATATAGTATCATGTCATCTGCAAATAGTGACAGTTTTACTTCTTTTCCAATTTGGATGCCTTTTGTTTCTTTTCTTGCCTAATTTCTGTTGGTAGGACTTCCAATACTATGTTGAATAAAAGTGGCAATAGTGGTCATCCTTGTCTTGTTCCTGATCTTAGAGTAAAAAATTCCAGCTTTTCACTGTTGAGTATGATGTTAGCTGTGGTTTGTTATTATGTTGAGGTATGTTTCCTCTATACCCACTTTGTTGAGAGTTTTTATCATAAATGGATGTTGAATTTTGTCAAATGCTTTTTCTGCATCTATTAAAATGATCATATGATTTTTGTACTTCATTGTGTTAGTGTAACATATTGATTGATATGCAGATGTTGACCCATTGTTGCACCCCTGCAATAAATCCCATTTGATTGTCATGTATAATCCTTTCAGTGTTTTGTTAAATTTGGTTTGCTAATATTTTGTTGAGGATTTTGCATCTATATTCATCAAGGATATGGTCTGTAATTTGTGTGTGTGTGTGTGTGTGTGGTGTCCTTGTCTGTTTTTGTTTTAATCAGGGTAATGTTGGTTTCATAAAATGTGTTTGGAAGGTTTCCTTCCTCTTCAGTTTTTTGGAAGAGTTTGAGAAAGATAGGTATTAGCTCTTTTCTGAATGTTTTGGATAATTCACCAATGAAGCCATTTTATCATTTTAATTATAATATGTCTTAGAGTGTGTCTCTTTGGGTTCATTTTATTTGGAACTTTCTGGTCTTCCTGCACCTAGATGTCTATTTTCTTCCCCAGATTAGGGAAATTTTCATCTACTATTTCTTCAAACAATTTTTCTGGCCCTTTCTCTCCTTCTTCTTCTTTGGGGACCCCTACAGTGCAAGTCTTATTCTGTGGATATTGTCCCAAAAGTCGCTTAAGGATCTTCCCCTTTTTAAATTCTTTTTTCATTTTTCTGTTCTGTTTGGGTGAGTTCCATTGTTTTGTCTTCCAGATCACCGATTCATTCTTCTACCTCATCCAGTCTGCTGTTGAACCCCTCCAGCATTTTATTTTTCAGTTCAGTTATAACTTCTGTTTGGTACTTTCTCACATTTTCTGCTGCTTTATTGAAAATCTCACTGTGTTCATCCATTCCTCTCTTGAATTTGGTGAGCATCTTGATGACTGTTACTGCAAACTCTATGTCAGGTAGATTGCTTATCTCCATTTTGTTTAGTTCTTTTTCTGAAGTTTTGTTTTGTTCTTTCAGTTGGAACATATTCCTTTGTCTCCTCATTTTGCCTAATTCTCTGCTTTTGTTTCCATGTATTAAGTATATCACCTATCTCTCCCAGTCTTGAAGAAGTGGCCTTATTTAGGGGACAAACTGTGGGGCTCAGGAGTACAATCTGCCTGGCTACCAGAGCCAGGAACTCAAGAGGTGTCCCCTATGTGAGTTGCTTGTGCCCTCCTGTTGTGGTGGAGCTGCAGCTGCTGTGGGGCACTTGTGGGGAGGGTTGGGCCCTGGCTGGCTATAGGACCTGGTGGGGGCTGCCATCAGGTCAGCCCTGTTGGGCAGGGCTATCACTGGGCCAGCTGTGAGGCCCAGCTAAGGTGCAGCGGTGGGGAGTCTCTCAGCACGGTAGGCCCACTGGTGCCAAAAGCAGAGAATTCCAAAATAGTCCCCTCCTATGCCAGTATGAGTAAGGTAGCCTGAGATTGCATAAATAGCATCTGCCAGTGACTCAGTCCCCAAGGAGTGTCTCAATTGTTTTCTGCCTCTCTGGCAGATGCCTCAAGGTTAGTAGGGTCCTTTCACCTACTGTCCATGCATTTTTCAATCAGATGCTTCTGTGCTGGATTTGGGGTTGTGAGAGTCTGCTTATGAGCCCTTTAAGAGCGGGTTTTCTCTTCCCTGCAGTTCTATAGTTTTCCTGGGCATATTCCCCATTGGTTTTTCAAAGTCAGTTGTCTTGGGAGCTCATCTCTCCTGTGCAGGATCTAGGGACTGGGGTGCCTGATGTGGAGTTCAAATCCCTTGCTCCTCAGGGAAAAGATCCATACCTTTGTGATCCCTCCTGACTGTGGATTGCCACAGCAGGGGTGTGGGTTTTTCCTTGGCAAGCCCATATCCTACCCATCTCAGTGCTATTCTTTTATCCTTTGTTTTGGAGGTTCTGTTCATTCAGTTTTCAGGTCCTTTTTGGAGGGAATTATTCCATATGTTGTTGTAGACTTGTTGTGTCTGTGGGAGGAGGTGCGTTCAGGATCTTCCTACACCACCATCTTAAATCCTCCTTCCACTTATTTCCCACATTTAACTGCTAGCATTGTCCCTAAACTTTAAAGCCTGTGTCAAATCCCCCTTGTTTCCTATTTCCCATATATTCCTCTCCCCCGAAAGCATATAATCTCTCCTGCTTGGAGCTCCATTAATACTTCCCATATCTCCAGTACAGATGTAATAGATTGACTAACATTTTATCTATTTGGACATCTGTCTCATCTTCTCTATCAGATTAACTAAACAATATATAAATTTGTTAACTCTTTTTGCAGGTCTACTATGTGCCAATTTATGATTACCTGTTAGGTGTTTTTCTTTTCAATTACTGTCTACAGAGCATTGAATAGAGAAAGTATTAAGTAATATTGAGTTCTATTTATTTGAGTTGGTTTTGTATCAGGCTAGGTAACTAGTATAATCCATGTGCAATTATCAGAAAATATCACGATATGTAACTAAACAAAAGTAAGCAACACAAACTAATTTACTTCTCACTACACTGTATGGCTTCCTTTATGTTGAAATCCTTTATGTGGAACTCATGTGAGCTCACTATTGAATTTGTGGGGATAAGAATCAATTCTCTCATTTAGAACGAAGAAGCTATGTAAAATTTTGCCCCAGATTCTTTACTTAAAATAGTTCCCAGTAGAGAACATTTTCTTTCTAATTTTTCTTCTCACTCCAGCTGCCTAAAAATCCTTTTTTTTTCTCTTGCTATCATTTTATGAATTATTCTGTGTCTGGCCTTAATACAAGATTTCATGAAACAATAGGATATATCTAGATATATATCTGTCTCTTATACATGTACCTATATTCTAATGGAGATTACGGAATGCAAAGTAAACATTAGTAGGCTGAAAAGTACGAGCCTGAAGATAGCTTTTATAACATTTATTTTGAAAATTTAAGTTGACACACCATTTTAGGTTAATTACTAGGTTTTTTTTTACCTTTTAAAGCATATGTGAAAAATTTCACAACATATTATAGAGCTATTTTTTGCCTAGATGAGGTTAGCATCTTTAATAGAAAATATTTTTTGACACAGTCTATATTTCAGAATGTATACCAAATCAATTTGCCTGCCTCCTATGTAAGTAGTATACTTCTCCACCCAGTTGGTTTTAGGTTTGGTCATGTGACTTACTTTCCCACTAAAATATGAGCAAAAGGAACAGTGTACCAGTTCTGAGCAGAAGCTTTAATAGCCATTGTGTGTGTCTGTCAATTTCTTATTCTCGCCCTTGCCATGAAAGAGTAGCATATACTGAGAGGTTGCTCCTTTAGCCTTGAACCCAGAGTGGAGAAACATGAGGAGCAGATCCACAGTCCCAAATCAGAAAACCTAAGTCTAACACAGTTTAAGTAGAACCAAAGACATGAGAACCATTTTGTAAGAGAGACAGAAGTTTGCTCTTGTAAGCCACTCAGATTTGGGTTTATTGACTAAGAATTTAGATATTATAATGCCCATTATTATATATCTACCAAAGGCAATCTTTATTATTTAAAACCTGACAAATAATTGACTGGGGTTCAAGAGACATCCAGGTCTAGCTTATATTTACGTATTTATCTCTGGTTAGAATATTTAAAAATTTAACAAATTATATATTTTAGGCTCATATCCTTTAAATTTTGTACCAGAGACTTCTACTTCTTGGTAAGATAGAGTAGGTATACTTTTAAAATTCTTATTGCGAAGTTCAACTAAAAGTCAGGACATACTACATAAAACAAACATAAGAAGATTCTGAAACATGGAGAGAAGGTGATAAGTTTTTCAGGCACCTCAGAAACTAAGGAAAAACAGTGGTTAGTACCCTGGGTTTTCTTTTCATCTCATATATCCCAGACTTGAACCTGAAGAAACAGAAAACAAAGAGCACTGACAAAAAAATGTACAACAAAAGCTTGCTCTCCTTCATTAAAGGAGCAGCCTAGTAAGACAGAACTTTTAGACAGTAACTGCTTTACTTCAGCTGAACACCACAGAAAAAACTGTGGCCTCATTCCAATGACACCAGGAAAGGCTGACTGAGGAACCTCAACTTCCACACCTGCAAGGTTGCCATGAGGCAACTCAACATCTCCACTGGGATGATGTCAGAATGCCAAATACAGAATTTCATCTCTGCTAGATGGCAACAAAGTGACCGCCATGCTCCCTCTCCACTAAAGTAGTGTCAAAAGGAGGCCTAGAGAAGAGTTGGAATGTTTACCGTGGCCATTCTCACCATGATGCCACTGGAGCCCAAAGAGGATATGAAATTCCCACCCCACCCAGCAGTAATGAAGAACCTTCCATGCCCTTGAATATCACTTCAAGTACAACAGTATAGACTGGCTGAAAGTAAAATGATGGAAGAAAGATATTCAATGCAAACATTTATCAAAAGAAAGCAAGAATGGCCACATTAGTATCAGATAATGTAGACTTCAGAGCAAAGAAAATTACCAGAGACAGAGAGGAACATTATATGATGATGAAAGGGTCAATCCACTCCACCCAGAAAACACAGCCATCATAATTGTGTATGTACCAAACTGCTAATAAGTTGCAAAATATGTAAAACAAAAGCTGAGAGAACTGAAAGAAAAAATGAACAAATTCACTATTATAATTGGAGACTTCAACACCCCTTTCAAAATTTCAACTAGAAAGAAAATCAGCAACTATTTAGAAGAGCTAAACAACACTATCAATCAACAGGATCTTATTGACATTTATAGAACATTAAAAGTCCCAATAACAGTAGAAAACACATTCTTTTCACATGCTCATGGAACATATACCAAGACAGACCATATCTTGGGCCATAAAATGAACCTCAACAAACTTTAAAACTTGAAATTATACAGAGTGTGCACTCTGACCACAATGGAATCAAACTAGAAATCAATAATAGAAAAATAAAAAGAAAATCTTCAAACACTTGAAAATTAAATCACATACTTTTAAGTAATCCAAGAATAAAAAAAGAAGCCTTAGAAGAAATGAAAAATACATTAAACTTAATGAAATATCAAACATTTCATACCATGTTTGGTGAACATATCAAATTTTGTGGATCATAGCTAAAGCAGAGCTGAGACAAAAATTTTATAGCACTAAATGCATTCATTAGAAAAGAACAAAAGTCTTCATATAACAATCTAAGCATCTACCTCAAAACAGAGAAAAAGAAGGCAAAATAAACCCGATGAACACAGAAAAAGGAAATGATAAAAAGAAGTCAATTAAATTAAAAACAGGAACACAGTAGAGAAAATCAATGAAACTATGAGCTGGTTCTTTGTAAAGTCTAATAAAATTGACAAATCTCTAGCAACACTGACAAAGAAAAAATAGAGATGACACACATTAAATATCAGAAATTATATGGGATATTATTACAGATGCTGTGGACTTCAAAAGGATAATAAGGACATGCTCCAAAGAATTCTACTTACATAATGTACATAATTCTACTTACTTACACAAAACAGACCAATTCCTCAAAGAACACAAATAACCACAACCCACCTGATATGAATTAGATAAAATGAATATCCCTATGACTACTAAGGAAATTTAACTTGTAATTTTAAAACTTTTAGAAAAGAAATGTCAGGGTCCAGGTGATTTCACTGGAAAATCCTACAAACATTAAAGAAGAATTAACACCAATTCTATAATCTCTTTGTAGAAAAGAGAAGAGAAGGGAACACTCCTCTATTCATTTAGGAAGCTTGGTTCCCTGATACCAAAATGAGACAAAGAAAGTACCTTCCCTCCATTGCCCCAACCCAGAAAAAAAGAAAGAAAAAGATCAATAGCTCTCCTAAATATAGACACAAAAATCTTTAGAATATTAGCACATAGAAATAAGCAAAATATAAAAATATTATACACCATGACCAAGTATCCTGGGATACCAGTCTAGTTCAGTATTTTAAAATCAATCAATATAATCCACCATATTAACAGGCTAAAGAAGAATAATTGCATCATCATATTCAATCCAGAAAAAAAAGTTGACAAAGTTTAATACTCATTCATGATAAAAGCTCTCAGAAAAGTAGGAATAGAGGGGAAATCCCTCAATTGATCTAAAAAAAGAACACAGCTATCATTATCCTTAATAGTAAAAGGGTGATTACTTTTTTCCTAAGATTGGAAACTAGGCAAAGATGTCTACTCTCATCACTCTCATTCAACATAGTGCTGGAAGTTCTAACAAGTACTATAAGGCATGCAAATGGAAATAAAAAGCATAAAAAGAGAAGAAAGAAATAAATCCGACCTTACTTGCAGATGACATAATTTTCTACATAAAATCGTAAGGACTCTAACAACTACTCCATATTGAATCCTTTATTGTCATCTTATTGGTCTTATTCCAATAGGTTTCATGAGAACATGATATGAGAGTGCTAACAAAAGACATGGCACTTCTGGGCTTCCCTGGTGGCGCAGTGGTTGAGATTCCGCCTGCTGATGCAGGGGACACGGCTTCGTGCCCTGGTCCGGGAGGATCCCACATGCCGCGGAGCGGCTGGGCCCGTGGGCCATGGCCGCTGAGCTTGCGCGTCTGGAGCCTGTGCTCCGCAACGGGAGAGGCCACAACAGTGAGAGGCCAGCAAAAAAAAAAAAGACATGGCACTTCAGAGTTTTCAGTTATCTTCATCTGTTTTGCTCCTAGCATACTGAACTTTATTTATATAGGATATTTAATGTTACAATGATTTGAAGTTAAAAGAATAGATTATTTAGATCCCTTTACTGTTGTTAAGATAGTTCCAGGGTCAAGCCTTAAGATGAGTTGCTGAGCCTTAAAAAAAACGGGGTGGTGGTGGTAGACTAGAGAGAGACTCATGGGGGGGGGGAGAAAAAGAAAGATAGATGAAGCCAAGATAATTTTAAAGACACATTCCAAGGCCAACTTCCTAAGAACTGAAAGGCCATCCAACGAGAGGTGTATGGAAAGGTTAGACTGTCTTTGGGAATTTGAGCTTCCTTTGGAATCCAAGCCTGTTTATGACTAGCTGTAAGGCTTACCTGATAACTGATTATTTCTGCATGCCTTTCTAGATGTGGTTGAGAACAATGAAAGGTTATAAAATACAACTTTAAGAAATATTGATATGGGGATTAAATTCTGCTGCTTCCCATCCTCCAAAGAAATCTTTCATCCCATAGCTTTAAACTCTGACAATCTAACTTAGCTTCCTTTCTTTTGACTGAAGTCATAACATTCTCTTGAGTTGTATGCCTGGAAGTAAAGACTGGTATTTTTCCTTTCAGCTAAACATTATTCTGGGCCAAAGGTATACTGTGCAAATAAAACTGTTCTGCCCAACTCTGGAATATCCATTTTTCTCTTCTTGTACAACTGCTTCCAGACAGCAACTTAGATTCTTGGTGTGATCTGAACATATTTGGAAATCACATTTATAAATCCCCATTGTAATCTGTATGCCTGTTTATTGGGCGTAAGTCCAAGCTGGGGAACAAAATTATTTAGTATGCTACATCATTTATCTAAGGCAAATAAGAAAAATATATGTTTGTTTTAGATAATGTTCAAAGGAATAGGAAAATCATGACTTAAGTGGTGTCCCCTTGGAGTCTTAAAGAATTCTTTTCATTAAAGAGCTACTTTGGATTATACATACAAATATATATGTACATTTATACAAGGTAAGAAAGTGAGATAAAGAGAGAGCGAGCCAACAAACAACTTAAATGTAAAATGATATCATTAAAAGGATCCTGATGAAATCCTGGTGAAGGGTATATGGAAATTCCCTTGTATTATATTTGTAACTTTTCTTTAGGTTTAAATTTTAAGTTTAAAACTATTTACAAATTTTAAGAGGTGATATTTTGGAAATGAAACTTCATGAAAACTCCTCCAAAGTAAGATTTATTCGGGGGCAAAGGTGATAGTTGGTGTCTCCAGTGGTGTATAGATATATATAAATAGAATAATGCTTATGATATTAATGCTTATTAACATTTAAAGATAGCTCCATGAAGATTAAAATTTCCAGCATTTTAATGGTAGGGACAGTCTTCCATATAAATTACAGAAAACAGTAGAATTACTTAGCAGAGTAGAAATGTCATGCTTTAAGGGTAATATACATATAACAAAGGTAGCATATCATTGGCATTTTATCCTTCCTACCCATCCAAGAACAGCAACTACATGAATCACTTTGACGTAACATCGAGTCTTTTTCTCTTCTTGTAATGACTTTCTCATGACCATGTAAGTAATACTATTTTTGGAGGGATAAAATGGATACCCCAATAAAAATGGGGTTATAAACTGCATAATATATAACTGACAGGCATATAAAGAAAGAAACCAGGTAATTGTAATATACATTCTGAAAATGGGGAAGCTCATTTCCTAAGCCAATTCAGGAAAATTAAAAGTGAAAATAATGATTAATTCTGCTGGACTTGTCCATTTTAAAATCCAAATAAAATCCAAATAAGGAAAACACAATTAAGGGTTAGGCTTCTTTAGTAGATTTGGTTTTTAAGGAAAATTTATGAACTAGGAAATGAATGAAATTTGATAATGTTTCTCCAACTTGAACATAGGCCACCAATTTCATTTTTGGATCCTGGAGAGAAATGAAGGAAATGTTTCCTATTTATTTTAGGTTGTTTACTTTTTACCACAACTGCCTACTCTATTCAGAAAATTAAGACCATTAAACTCTGAGAAGTTCAAAATATAGAATTAAATGAATTATCAGAATTAAATAAATGCTTTCCACAAAACAGTTACTTCATTATGTAAAGGTTTAGCCTCTGAATGGAACAGACAGAAATGCAAACTGAAATCTGTAAGTACTAATCATTTTAATAATGTTTCAGTCTCTTACATATCAATTGAGTTTTGGGGGTATTGGTCTAATTTTTAACAATTTTCTTCCTTTTCTAAAATTTATCTCATCAGCAATTACATCTATCACTTTTTATCTTTATCAGAAGCCATTTCCATGTTAAACAGATTAAATTTTTTTCATTCCAGACTTTAACATGTAGTTTTGTATCTAGCTTAAAAAAAATCCTAACCTAAAACAAACTGGACCACCACTCCAGCCTTGATTCGTGTTTAGAGCTTTAAACTAAAAGTTTGCATTTGTTACCCTCAAAGTCTATAATTAGTAGTTGAACTACACAAAGAATCAACATGATGTCATGTCTAGACAACATGTAAATTAATATGAAAGCAATTGATTTACCAACTCTATACTAATACAAATTAATCTGAATTAAGTTTAATCCTCAGTTATTAACTGATTAAGTGTCGCTGTTGGTAGCTACAGAATGGTGATTTCCATCTGTGAATTTTAGGGACACAACTTAATCGTTGACTTTGTATGGAGAAATAGTGAAAGAAAGCATAGACCATACACAATGATGCTCCATCACTGTTCCCTGCACAGAAGAGCTAGAGAAGTAAAACTGAAATACACAATTTAAAAACATACAGGAAGCTTTTCTCAAGTGTCATAATTAACTTTTGGCAAAGGGGATGTTTCAGGCGTGTTGACTCTGGCTGTGACTGGCACACCATCCCTCTTAGAAAGTGCATTCATCTGTTCTGAGGGAGAATTTGCTCTTGCTTTGAGCAAACACGAAATCAAAATTGCCAATATGTTCCTTCTTTTTTAGTAGAATTATTACAATTTACTGTGGACAGGAAAACACATCATTATTAAGTACTGACCTCTGTGAAAGACCCTTGGACTTTGGGGTTACAATACTCCCAAGTCTTCAGAGCAAATCAACAGGTGCATACTCTTAACCCAGAGTAGGTTATTATTCTACCACCTCACACATAGTCAGGGGTGCTAGAAATGTCATATTTGTCTCATTTACTAAGATATATATTTACTTCTTTTTAAGTATTATGGGTCCTCCTCAAGTATTTTTTTTAAGTATTTGTTTTGCCTTTTTTTGAAGAATATTTATTCAAGTAAAATTAGCTTTTACTCATTTTAGAGTGCTAAAATCTCAGCATGAATATCATCGGAATATAAGAAAATATATGAAAAATGTTGGTTTTGCTTCCATTAGCTAGTTTCCGTGATTGCATAATATTTTTTCGGATAACTAGAAATCAAGAACAATCCTATCAAATTAAGAAAAATGTTTTACGCCTTTTAATTTGGTGGTCATGTTCACTTAGTTTGTCAGAAAACTCTATAACTTATGTTGGAACAAAATTCAGGAGTGTTCTGTGACTATAATATACATAAGTTTGATAATTAAAAAGCAACTATGTTATTTCAAAACGAGGGTCATTGTATTTATATAGACTCTTTTACAGACATCCTACTCATTGTCATAATAACTGAGGCTGTCATGACCATGGTCTGCGCCTCACAGGAAGCCCTAAACAATTCTGACAGGCTGCAGCTCATTAAGGGACAGTCATTTTGTTGAAATGTCTATCAGCTCGCAGGGATGCACTAAGATGAATAGGCCCAAAACAATAGGCCCATTTGTTAGAGCAGTAGCTTCTCTAATACATGATGAGACAATCAAGCCAAGCTGCCTTCGGCACAAAGACATAATTAATCAAATGGACAAATGGTTCAAAAATTGCTCTAGTATATTCTGTAGTGGACAGAGGTTTCCATGGAAACATTGGCGTTTGCATCACAGTTAATGACCATTCTGTACAATGAAGTCTCCCCCTTCACAGACACTTCTTCACTCCCTCTCCACTACGCCTGCTCTCCCCACTTCTTCAGCCATTAAAAAATACAACCTGGAGAAAAACAAACGAAATAGGGAGAAGGAGGAACTTAAAAGAGAACCCTGAGTGTCTGATTTCCCTATCAGAAAAATCTAATAGTTCTATATCTCTATGAAACTAACTGCAAATTTTTTATTGTGTTCTCAATACTTAAAAAAATACATATGTAGAAAACCAACCTAAAATTGTGACTTCTCACACTATTAAATAATTACAGTGACTTCACTGAAGTATTTACAGATACAAATTAGGTTACTATAATGATTTAAAATGTATTAAAAAATTAAATTGTAACATTTCTAAAATGTTAAATGAAAATTTAGTAAAGCCTTGTGTAAAGGGAGACTTTAAATTTATCTTCGGTCTCTGGAAAAGGATACATAAATATTTCTTCAGTATGACTGCTTTTTACTTTGAGTTGTAAAGCATCACTGATTGATATTTAATCAAGTTAAGGGTTATCCCTACTTTGGCACCAAATAAAACATACTCCCTATAGGTAACTGCATCTATTCTTTGAAGGTAGTTTCTTGTTACTGTATGATGGCTTTTGAGTTTGAATCATTGCTCTCCACCCTCCCTCCAAAATGTAGTTTATCAGAGTGTTCTTTCCAGTCACAAGAAAGATAATTGTTCAGAGGTGACCTGACAAATGAAATATGCTCCATCTTGGTAGTTTAAGAACCACAAAAATGGCTAAGTTTTATCCCTATTTGGCGGTCTTCTGCAGTACTTGAAATAAGAGTTTGATCTTTGGTAAAGATACGGCAGGGTAGTTTATTGAAATATTTATTGGGGTTTTTTGTTTCCCTCTAATTGTATTTTTGTCTTTTCCCTTTCTCTAAAAATATTCTTTTATGTCTTTGTATGCGTAGCTGGATTGCCTTGTAGTGTCCCTTGAAGACATGTTTCCTTACTGGTTTTTATTTTTATTTTATTTTTTGCAGTATGCGGGCCTCTCACTGTTGTGGCCTCTCCTATTGCAGAGCACAGGCTCCGGACCGCAGGCTCAGCAGCCATGGCTCACGGGCCTAGCCGCTCCGCGGCATGTGGGATCTTCCCGGACCGGGGCACAAACCCGTGTCCCCTGCATTGGCAGGCAGATTCTCAACCACTGCGCCACCAGGGAAGCCCCCTTACTCGTTTTTAAATCTTTACTTTTAAAAGCCTGTGTCAGTGGAATCTTTTGCAGGTGGGAAGCATGAGGAGGAGAGAATCCTGAGGCTTTGGACTGAGGGTAGGCTGGGGGGACAAATGCAGCAAGGGAGCTGCGAACATTTTTCATAATTGGAAAGGAGGGAGACTCCTGCTAGTCCTGAAAAAATGAAGGGCCCAGACCACTACCCTGGGTGTGAGAGCATTTTATGTGTCAGCTTCACTGAACTAAGCAATGTCTAGTGAGCTGTTAGGACATTATTTGTGAGTGTGCCTGTGAGGGAGTTTCTGGAACAGATTAGCATTTGAATTGGTAGACTGAGTAAAGAAGCTCACCCTCACTAATGCAGGTGGGCATCATCCAATCTTTTGAGTGCCTGAACACAACAGAAAGGCAGAGGAAGAGCAAGTTTGCCCTCTTTGCTTAAGCTGGGAAATCTATCTTCTCCTGCCCTCAGACATTAGCACTTCTGGTTCTCAATCCTTTGGACTTGGACTGAATTACAACCACTAGATTTCCAGCTTGCAGATAGAAGGTCACAGACCTTTTCATTTCACTCTTTTCTTGCTTGCATTTATTTAAAAACAATGAGAAGTCTGCTGTAATTCTCTCCTTGTTCCTCTGTATGGAAAGTGTTCTCCAATTCCTGGATTCCGTCAATATTTTCTCTTTATCTTTGGTTTTCTGCAGTTTGGCTACGATTTGTCTGTGTAGTGTTTTGAGTTATTACCCTGTTACTGTTATGTAAACTTCCTGGTTCTGTGGTTTGGTATCCATCATTAATTTCAAAAGTTCTCAGCTATTATTTCTGCAAATATTCCATCTGCTCTGTTCTCTTGTTCTGTTCTTTCTGATACTGCAATTATATGCATGTTGCAGCTTTTGATCTTGCTCCACAGTTTTTAGATATTGTGTTCTATGCTATTCTGTTCTGTTCTATCCTGTGCCTTTCATTTTCTTCATTTTCCTCTTTGCATATCAATTTGAGAAGTTGCTATTTACTTATGTTCAATCTCACTGATTTTTTCCTCAGCCATGTCAATCTACTGACGTGCCCATCAAAGGCAGTCTTCATTTCAAATACTGCGTTTTTTATTTCTAGCATTTCCTTTTTATTTTTTTAAATTAAGTTCCCATTTTTCAGCTGGCATTCCATCTGGTCTTGCGTGTTGTCTACTTTTTCCCTGAAAGTCTTTATCATATTAGTCATTGTTACTTAAAATTTCCTGTAAAATAATTCCAACATCTTTTTTATATTTGCGCCTGGTTCTGATGTTTGCTTTGTCTCTTTAGATGGTATTTATTTTTGCCTTTTGGCATGCCAGGTAAATTTTGTTGAGATCAGACATATTGTATAGGGTAATAGCTACTGAGGTAAATAGGCCATCAGTATGAGATTTATGTTAATTTGGCTAAGAGTTGGGGTAACTTTAATGTTTATTTTAGTTATAGGCACTACAGGCTTTGACTTACTCTGGTGATCTTGTTTTTTCTCCCCTCTTGGCTTTCAGTTTCCTTGCATACTCGTCTTTAGAGATTGTTTGTGCCTTAAAGTTTTTCAGTTTTAATCCACTTTCATTATTTCTGGATGTTTGTTAGTGTTGTGACAGGTGATGGTGAAAAAGAGGGTGTGTTTAACCTCCATATTAAGCCTCAGTCTTTTAATGGGCCTGTGTCTCAGGAGTTTGGCCTATGAAGTATTTCTGCTCCTCTTCCAGGAGTACAGCTTTCGTCTCTCCTGGCCCCCAATTCCCTCTCCAATCCCAGTGTTTCCAGCATATTTCCTTGAAGCCATCTTCCATGTAAACTGTGGCTTTTTTCCTCCCTTAGGTGAGATGGGAACTCAGGATCAAGCTAGAGTTAAGGTGGATTTCCTTTCTCCAAGCTGAAGTAAGTTCTCAGTATTGCCCTCTGGTGATGTCCTTTATCCTGGAGATTAGGTCTTTATTTAGAGAGAAGCGTCTGGGAGGGCTTCACAGTGGCTACTTTTTTCTTCTCCCTGTCAGAGTCACTTGAGGAGCTTTCTTAGCTCTTCCAACAAAAACCTGTTGGTGTTCCTGGAGGAAAAGCTGTGACAGTTTGGGGTCCCCTCTGCAGCCTCTGGCAATTCCTAATTCTTTTTTTTTTAAATTTATTTATTTTTAAATTTTATTTTATTTATTTTTTATACAGCAGGTTCTTATTAGTTATCTATTTTAAACCTATTAGAGTATATATGTCAATCCCAGTCTCCCTATTCATCCCACCCCCCCCCACTGCTTTCCCCCCTTGGTGTCCATACATTTGATCTCTACATCTATGTCTCTGTTTTTGCCTTGCAAACCGGTTCATCTGTACTATTTTCCTAGATTCTATATATATGTGTTAATATACGATATTTGTTTTTCTCTTTCTGACGTACTTCACTCTGTATGACAGTCTCTAGGTCCATCCATGCCTCTACAAATGACCCAATTTCATTCTTTTTTGTGGCTAAGTAATATTCCATTGTATATATGTACCACATCTTCTTTATCCATTCATCTGTGAATGGGCATTTAGGCTGCTTCCATGAACTAGCTACTGTAAATAGTGCTGCAGTGAACATTGGGGTGCATGTGTCTTTTTGAATTATGGTTTTCTCTGGGTATACGCCCAGCAGTGGGATTGCTGGATCATATGGTAATTCTGTTTTTAGTTTTTTAAGGAACCTCCATACTGTTCTCCATAGTGGCTGTATCAATTTACATTCCCACCAACAGTGCAAGAGGGTTCCCTTTTCTCCACACCCTCTCCAGCATTTGTTGTTTGCAGATTTTCTCATGATGCCCATTCTAACCAGTGTGAGGTGATACCTCGTAGTTTTTATTTCCATTTCTCTATTAATTAGTGATGTTGAGCAGCTTTTCATGTGCTTCTTTGTCATCTGTATGTCTTCTTTGGTGAAATGTCTATTTAGGTCTTCTGCCCATTTTTGGATTGGGTTGTTCATTTTTTTAATATTGAGCTGCATGAGCTGTTTATATATTTTGGAGATTAATCCTTTGTCCACTGATTCATTTGCAAATATTTTCTCCATTATGAGGGTTGTCTTTTCATCTTGTTTATAGTTTCCTTTGCTGTGCAAAAGCTTTTAAGTTTCATTAGGTCCCATTTGTTTATTTTTGTTTTTATTTCCATTACTCTAGGAGGTGGGTCAGAAAAGATCTTGCTATGATTTATGTCAAAGAGTGTTCTTCCTATGTTTTCCTCTGACAGTTTTATAGTGTCTGGTCTTACATTTAGGTCTTTAATCCATTTTGAGTTTATTTTTGTGTATGGTGTTAGGAAGTGTTCTAATTTCATTCTTCTACATGTAGCTGTCCAGTTTTCCCAGCACCACTTACTGAAGGTGCTGTCTTTTCTCCATTGTATATCGTTGGCAATTCCTAATTCTTACTAGATAAGGGATCTTTGACTGACAGTTTCTGCTTCAGGTAAGCAAACATCAAGTACTTTAACTCTCTGGGCTTTAGGAATGCAGTTTGTCCTGTGAACTTAGTCCTCTGATGGGTCTGAGAAAGTTGCTGATTTTCCATTTCTCTAGCATTTTTCTTATTGTAAGGGTAAGAGTAATGATTTCCAACCAGTTTACATATTGGGCTGAAACCTGAAGTCTTCAGATTTATGGATATTTATTTTATTCTGGGGTTAAAATCCAATACTACTATTGTTTATATTTTTGCTCAAATTATTTCAGCCTTGGTCATTGAGAACTCTTTTAAAATGTGGATTCTGTGTCCTCTTGACATGCACCTCTATTTTCCTCCAACAGTGAGAAATCTGCAATTTATTTATTTGTTCAAGCCTAGTATTCATATAAAGCAGTTTGATAACATGTCCCATAAGTGTGTAAAACAAGTTTCCCAACTAGACTACAATGTTTCTTTACAATCTGTTGTGTCTTAAGCCTTAAATTATTCAGTCAAAACACTGTTTTCCAGAGTTACTTAGGTTGGCTTTTTTTTCCTCACTTACTTCAGTTATTCATTTCACTCATCTGTAGGTTCCTTAGTCATAGTCTGCATTCCATCTTGGGTGATTTCTGTAGACCTATCTTCAAGTATTCAGATTCTTTCCTTGGCTGTGCCCAGTTTGCTATTAAGCCTGTTGAAGATATTCTTTTCATCTCTGTCACTGTGTTTTGGATTTTTGGTGTTTCTATTTAACTCTTTTTTATAATTTCCATCTCTCTGCTGAATTTGACCACCTATCTTGCACGTTGTCCACTTTTCCCCTTACAGCCTTTTACATATTAATCATATGTATTTTAAATTCCCTCTCAGATACTTCCAACACCTGTGTCATATAAGTGTTCTAATGATTGCTCTGTTTCTTAGGAATGTACTTTTTTATTCTTGCTTTTTTGTATGCATCCTAATTTATTCCTGGAAGATAAATATCTTGTGTAGGTCAGAAGAGATTAAGGTAAATAGTTTTTATGCTTAGAAATAGGCATGATTTTCTTTCTGCTAGGACTTTGGGGGGAAGAAATTTATTTCACCTATTAAAACCCGGTTTTCAGGCTTGTTGTTGCTATGGTTACTCTCAGGGTACCATAGGTCTCATATTTTTTTAATGATATTTATGTTTAGGGTAGGGGCTTGCAGAGGGTTTTTTAGTTCAATGCCTATTCCATGCTAATCTTTTGGTCTTCTCTCTATATTGGGCCTCTGTGAAGATCTGCTTTTAGGAAACTGTTACTTAATATTTCTTTTCCTGGGGTGTGTGCTTTGGGCAGGGCATGGCTGTTCTTGATTAAGTCTTGTTTTAGGCACTGTGTCCCTGGTTCTCAGTCCTGTAACTTGCTTTATAGTTCTGAGTCCAGTACATCTTTATGTCCTTCTTCCAGGGTTTGAAGTTTCTTTTTTTCCTGTTTCCGTCCCCTAGCTGCAATGGGTTATCACTAGAGCCCTAAGAGCACCAGTGGGTGCTCATCTTCTCCCCTCCCCTGCCTGCCTCAGGCACAGGGTAAGGTTTCTGGTTTTGTAGGGAAGATAGAGAATAACTAATTCAGTTGAGCTTTGTGATGCTCCCATAGCAGCTGCTGTTTTCCTCCTTCAGTTCTGCATCACAAGGGAGATTTTCTCTGAAATCTGTCAAAATTTTCTGAGTCCTCAGTTGGCAGACTCCTCCAGTATTTGCAGTTCCCAGGGCCTTCACCCCCTTGCCAGTGCACATTCAATCTCTACTGGTTGGACCACAACCCCAGCTTAACCCTTCTTGTCCAGCTGCATCCCATCTTGGTAAGCCACTGCTCATATCATAAGTTTTCCTGCAAGCTCCAGAATTTTTTTAGATTTTTGGGCCAGTTAGCTGGCTTGAAGCCTCAGCACTCCAATGGGTTCAAGAAAAGTTGTGAACTTGCTATTGTGTGTATACCTTTTTATATCACTGTGAATTCTGAACCATGCAACTGTATTATATATTCACAAACTGTAAAAAGAAAGAAATGCAAGACAAAGTGGTACCTACTCAAAACTCTTACATGTGAGAAGCAATCTGTTCAAAAAGGTAAAGTAATAGGTCTTCATAGATTATTAATCTATGTGACTTTATGCTTAACTGTATAGGAAAAGCTAATACTAAAATTCCCTATGTCTGAGTTTAAACTCTAAAAACCTCACTTTTGCTAAAAATAAAAACAAATAATCAGAACACATATTCAGATCAAAAATGATGCAAGGATACAATTGTTTCCATGTGCTAATGGAATTTTATGATGCTCTTTGCTTTCAAAATTTGAATTAAGCTGTACTTCTGTACTGAAACTTAATTTTTATTTATGGCATAGTTATGCACTAATAGCCTTCCTGCCTTTGGTGGTAATCTTATTCACCTGGCCGTATAAATTGTTCTATTTTTGATTTTCATTACTTTGAAAATTCTTTCATTAAACTTTGTTAACTGTTTAATTTATAACAAATTTGCTTTCCTTCTAGGAATTTATCCTTTTCTATATATATTTATACACATATGATGCTTTTATTGAAACCAGTTAATAGGTATGTGTATATATAATATTTATATATATGTATAATATATTGCATATTTTTCCTACTTGTGATATAGTTTAGCCACTCTAAAATGATCATATGTATATTTTTTATATATTTATATATCCTTGAATAACATTTATCATGTGTAGAACCTCACTTTAGATGCTGGAAATTTGGCAGATTTCTCTTATTTTACAAGTGAAAAATGTAAATAAACAAACTAGACATAAAGGAAGTGTTTTGTGCTTCATTTACTAATGGATTGCTTGAGGGCTAAAATTAGAATACAAACATTTGATAAATAAACTTTTCTGCAGTTTTTCTCTTGTCAGGGATCCAATTGACATGTATTCTGATCACCTTCTGTCTTAGACTAATGTATTTAATTTGGAATAATATAAATTTTGTTAGCATTGTGATGTCCAGGATACTGTTTTGTTTCTTAAAGAAAGAAATAAATGCTCAGGCTAGAACAGTAAGCAGTACCTGCCTGCCAAGAACTTACAATCAAGTGGGTCAACCTTAAATACCAACATCCTGTGAATTAGATCTGTTTGTGATTCCTTATGATTTTCTGACTTCTAAAAATCTTTTCAATGGGCTGAAGAAGTACATACTTAGAACTCTTAGATAAGTTAAGAGCTGGTGAAATTTGCATTAGTGTCATTAAGAAGAAGGTGAGCCTGTATATTTCCAGATACCATGGAATATTCTATGGTCTCCTTCATCCTGGCTCTCAGACATAAAGCACAGACAAGTCACAGAGCTTGTCAGATAATGAGGAAATAGCCATCTAGACTTTTTCACAATGGAGTTCCTTTGCATCCAAGCCAGAAACTGAGTTAAACTTTACTGAGAGTGTGAAAATAAAATTCAAGAAGTACGAGCACTGTTTTAGTGAATACTTCGATTTTGTGAGGTGTAAGAGAAAGCAACAAAAAAAACAGAAAGATGGAATATTCACAGAGGGATAGAAAGAGGACAAAACCAGCTCAGGGATATAAAAAAGAAAAACGTTTCAATTGTAAAACAATATTCAATATTGAAAACAGAGCAGAATGGTTGGAACAGATGAGAATGAGGATTAGAAACAGGTCTTCACATTTTAGTAACATGGTATAGATTCCAATATTTAAATAAGATTATACAGTTCTCTTTCAATTTAATGAAAAGGGGGAAGGTGCAGTTTATCTTAGTTTGAGTAGGGTCAACAAAAAAGTATCTGCCCCCCCCCTCAGGTTATTGAAAGAACAGTGAAAAGCAGTTAAAAAACAAAAACAAAAACAAAACAGTGAAAAGCAGTAAAAAGTGTGAGGTTTGGATCCACGGTGCCTTAGTTAAACTCCAGTTCTGCTGCTTACAAGCTGTGTGACCTTAGGTTAGTTTTCTTAACCTCTCTGCTACTCACTTTTCTCATTTATTAAATAAGAATAATATTAGTATCTACTTCATAGTACTGTTGTGAGGATTATATAATAAAATATATTATTGATAAGTGTTTGCTTTAACAAGTTCTTTACAAACCCTCAGAGTCATAGGTACCATGGAATTCAGAATTTGAAGTAAGAAGGATCATATAATACATGTCACATAAAAAACCTCATGGGTTCTGGGGAAGTCCATATGAATATTTCTGCAGCAAAATTTAACAATTTTAATACTAAACGGAAGAAAGAATATAAACAGCTTCTTATGAGTTCATTTTAGGTGTTGATGACAAAAAAAATTCTGGTTGGGACAGGATTTGACCACCAATTGCAGTTCCAAAAAAAGTTCAGTTTTCAGAGGTTTTTGGGTGTAAGATTTGTCTATAAAGGATCATCATCATCATCTGAAACTAGACATGAAGGAATGATATTAGGCGTTAAGTTTACCTTTGACAGGGAGAAAAGCCACTTCTTAGATACCTGGATGCACTTTGAGCAGTCACAGTGACGCAGAGCCCCTTGTTTTGGTAAGCGTTGTTTTCTTATCTTATAATGCTAGCCAAGACCTCTGGTCAAAGGTTAATAAGTATTTGTAATAGCAGAATCTTTGTCTCATTCCAGATCTTAAAGGCAATGTGTCTAAATTTCTTTATTAAATATATAGCAATGTAATTTCCCTGGTTAAAGCACCAGAAAGCTTGATGGAAATTTAGTATGTTGGTTAACTGTTTTATATGACTCACAGAATATTCATTCAAGTAGTTTTCTTCTATTAGTGGCTCCATATAATTTTGACAAACTTACAGACGATTTCTGTGTTTTCTGAATTATTCTATACAAAAAACTTAAGTGGACTTCTGGTTTCCAGTTCTGCATATAAGTAGCTCAGAAGCTGCTCCGTACAACAAATAAAAAGCTGAACAGACTGAAAAATCAACAAATCTTCTTGGATCCATAAGAGAGGGGAGGACACAGAGCAAACCCTGCTGTAAAGATTGGAGAGACAGACAGGTAGATACAGGGAGTCACGGATCACTGGAGCGGAGATTCAGAAGTGGAGTGGCCACAGGAACTAGGCCTGTGGTAGGAAAATCTGAACTGTAATTGAGGAATTGCTAGAGGCTCAGCGTGGACAAGTATGAGAGTTTAAATCTTCAGGAGAATAGTTATGGGGGGGGTCCCCACAAATTTGTGAGATTGACCAGAATTCCACAGCAAATATCAGAGAAGATTCCCCGTGTGTTTTTGCCAGAGTGGGTGGGATGTAGGGAAAGGAACCATTTTGAAATATTCCAGAACACTCTGTTCTTCTTAATAGGTCCTGCCCTCAAGAGAAACCAGCTAACTAAAGCCCAAGCTGCCTGCGTATTAACAGAGCCTAGCTAACCTGGGGATGGGAAATACCCACACACAGCTAACTCTAGCCATCCTCTCCTACTAAGTGGTGAAAAAAACTCTGAGAAAAACTTGTGAAGTTCACAGTCCAGAGGCATAGGCTCACTAAAGGATTGGGACCTAATTATAGGACTACAGAGCATTTTCCCTCTCTGCGTATCTTACCACCACATTACTAAAGACCTATTCACAGCAGTTCCTTTTACCTGCTGCATCATGGATAGCTATCAAGAAAAAATTACAAGGGATACCAAAAGGTGAAAACATAATTTGAAGAGACAGAGCAAGTATCATAACCAGTCATGGCAGAGATGTTGGAATTATCAGACTGGGAATTTAAGACAACTATAATTAACATGCTAGGGGCTCTATCCATAGGTAAAAAACATGCAACAGATGGATGGGACTTCCCCGGTGGCACTAAGTGGCTAAGACTCCATGCTCCCAATGCAGGGGGCCTGGGTTCAATCCCTGGTAAGGGAACTATATCCCATATACATGCTGCAACTAAGAGTTTGCACACCACAACTAAAGAGCCCTGGAGCTACAACTAAGGAGCCCTGGAGCTACAACTAAGACCCAGTGCAACCAAATAAATAAATAAATATTTTAAAAAAAGAACAGGTGGACAATGTAAACAGAGAGACGGAAATTCTAAGAAAAAATCAAAAAGAAATGCTAGAGATAAAAAACAATATGACAGAAAAGAAGAGTGCCTTTGATGAGCTTATCAGAAGAATGAACACAGCTGAGGCAAGAGGATATCTGAGCTTGTGGATATCTCAATAGAAACCTCCAAAACTGAAAAGTGAAGAGAAAAATACTAGAAAACAAGCAAACAAACAGAATATCCATGGACTGTGGAGCAACTACAAGAGGTGTAACATACGAGTAATGGGAATACCAGAAGGAGAAGAGACAGAAACTGAAGAAATATTTGAAACGATAATGACTGAGAATTTCCCCCAATTAACGTCAGACACGAAATCACATAATTGTGCAATTAAATAGAAATGCACAATATAAAGATATTTGAAAAATCTCCAACAGTTTGAGAATTAAACACTTCTAAATAACTTAAAAAGAAAAGTTAAGAAGAAATCATAGGGCATATTAGAAAATATTTTTAACTGAATGAATATAAAAACTTGCCATGTCAAAATGTGTGAGATTTAGCTAAAACAATCTTCACAGAGAAGTGTATAGCTTTTAAATATTTACATTACAAAAGAAATAATCAATGTTTTAGGTTTTTCTTTGGGTAATGGTTGATTAGCTCTTATTGGATCAATACTTCCACAAATAACAGCTATAAACTAAAGGGGAATATGTAAAAAGAAATAACTATCTAAGGTCACTGGAGACTGAGAAAATTAGGTAGGCATTTTAGGTGAGTTTCAACACTTGGTAGAAGAGTATTATAATGGGTAAGTTTCCTGGTTTCACCACTTTTAGCCTGAGGGCCAACACCAATAGTGCAACGTGGTGCACCTAAACTATGAAAGGGAGAAGACTTTCTTACTGGATTGATAAGCCAAAGGGCAGTGTTTGGGACAACTACACAGCTGAAAAGTTAAGAGGGGGTGAAGTGGGTTGGGAAGAAGTTCTCTAAAAAGAAAGATAAGGTTGAAACACCATGGTATGTCTAAATATCTGGTTGAACTCTAACCAAAATCCATGGATAAGACTGCAAGCAGACATGCTAAGGCTAAAAAGAGAAATGAGATTTCAGCTGTCATGCATCACACAGAAAAAACTAGTGTGAATTCTGTAAAATGACTGCCTGCTTAAAAAATAATCAACATTCTTTGGAGGAATATAACATAATCTAGAATCTGTACAAGTATAATTTACAATATACTTTGTGTAGTTTGGACACAAATCCAAACTACTCAAATTTCAAACAAACAGAAAAGTGCCACACTCAAGAAAAAAAAAAAAATCAATCAATGGAGACAAAACTAGAGATGAAGATGTCAGAATTAGCAGAACAGATTTTAAAGCAGATACTGTAACTATCTTCAAGGATATCAAAATATGTTGATAATGAAAGAAAAGACAGGAAATCTCAGCAAAGGAATAGAAGGTATGAAAGAAGAACAAATAAGAAATTGAAAAGTGGAATATACAAATATCTGAAATAAAAATTTTACCTAATGGGATTAACAACATATTGGGAAGCTCTGAAGATAGAGTGAATAAACTTTAAGATAAATCAATATATTATAAATTACCTATATTGGGTAACAGAGATGATAAAATGATAAAAAAAAATGAAGAGACTCAAGGTGCAAAAATCTAAAATAATCTAACATATGGTAATTGTAGTTCCAGGAGAGAAAAACATGAAGGGACAAAATAAATGTATGAAGAAATATGGCTTAAAACTTCTCTAATTTGCTGAGACACATAAATTTACAGAATCAAAAATATCACTGGAACCCAAGCATGATTTAAAAAAAAAAAAGGATCAAGGCACAACAAACTGATGAAAACTAATGATAAATAGAACATTTTGAAAGCAGCCAGAGATAAACAACATGTTCCATATAGAAGATTTACTTGAGTTCACTCAAGGTAACCCTTATATCTCCCCTATGTAACATAGAGCTTAAGACATTAGGAATTTAATAAATATTTGCTGAACAAATAAAAGATTTATTGAATGTCCAAATGAAGCAATACTTATTTAGAGTTAGCATAGGTAGTGAAATAGCACTAGACTTGTGGTAAAAGATCTTAATTGAAAGTTTAAATTGACCATCAATTACCTGAGTGATTCTGAACAAGATCCTTAGTCTCCATAAGCCTAATCTCATTTTAAAATTGAAATAAGGTTATTGTGAAGATTACATAAGAAAACCCATGTGCAAATGCCTGTTTTTGACATATAGAAGATATTTTGTAATATTTAGTTGAAATATTTAATATTTCATATAACTAAATATTTCTTAAAATATTTCATGTCTTAAATGTTTCTCATAAAGATATATTGTTTAATTTCTGCAAAGAAAGGCCATATTTCATGTGTTGTTTTTCTATAAAAATGGTTTATAGACTAAAAAGAGTTGCCCAAAATAAAGGCAAATAATCCTCTGACGTCCACAATATACTTAAATCCTGTCTATATATCCTTTTTTTTTTGCGGTATGCGGGCCTCTCACTGCTGTGGACTCTCCCGTTGCGGAGCACAGGCTCTAGACCCGCAGGCTCAGCGGCCATGGCTCACGGGCCCAACCGCTCTGCGGCATGTGGGATCTTCCCAGACCGGGGCACGAACCCGTGTCCCCTGCATCGGCAGGTGGACTCCCAGCCACTGTGCCACCAGGGAAGCCCCCATATAGCCTCTTGATTCTTAGGATGGTGATAGGAATTTTAGTTTAATGCTTCTAGTTACTGATCTTTTACAACTGGCCATCTACCAGAATTTCCTTAAATAGACTTTTTAAAATATTTGTTAAGATTCTAATAAATAAATTAAAATTAAAGAATTTTCTTAAAATTTTTTTCCACTGAAACATAGTTGACTTACTATATTAGTCTCAGGTGTACAACAGAGTAATTCAGTAATTTTAGAGATTGCACTCTCTACAAAGTTACTGTAAAATATTGACTACATTCCCTCTGCTGTATCCTTGTAAATTATTTATTTTATATCTAGTAGTTTGTAGCTTTTAGTCTCCTTATTTGTCCCTCTTCTCACCCCTCTCCTCTCTAGTAACCACTAGTTTGTTCTCTGTATCTGTGAGTCGTTTCTGTTTTGTTACATTTGTTTATTTTTTAGATTCCACATGTAGGTGAAAAATGCAGAATATGTCTTTCTCTGTCTGACTTATTTCACTAAACATAACACCCTCCATATCCATCTATGTTGTCACAAATGGCAACATTTCATTCTCTTTTATGGCTGAGTAATATTTACTCCATTAGATAAATATACAACATCTTTATCCATTCACCCACTGATGGACACTTAGGTTGCTTCCATATCTTGGCTATTGTGAATAACGCTGCTATGAACATTAGAGTGCATATATCTTTTCAAATTAGTGTTTTTGGTTTTTTTGGATATATACCCAGAAGTGGAATTGCTGGGTCTTATGGTAGTTCTATTTTTAGTTTCTTGAGAAACCTCCACATTGTTTTCCACAGTGGCTGTATCAACTTACATTCCCGCCAGCAGTGTACGAGGGTTCCCTCTTCTCCATTTTCTTGCGAACATTTATTTGTGTTCTTTTTGACAACAGCCATTCTGACACGTGTGAGGTCATATCTCTTGGTTTTGATTTGCACTTCTCTGAAGATTAGTGACGTTGAGCATCTTTTAATATGACTATTGGCTACCTGCATTTCTTCTTTGGAAAAATGTCTATTCAGTTCTTCTGCCCATTTGAAAATTGTGTTGTTTGTTTTTTTGATGTTGATTTGTTAATTAAATTTAAAATTTCCAAATTAATTTAAATATTTTCATTTCTTATATGAGACTTGGCTAAAAATATTGACATATCTTGTTAATTATCACATTGAAGAACTCTGATTGTAGATAATAACAAATCCTTTGCTTTGTATTACATTGTGAGAGATTATATTAAGCCAAGTTGATGATGTAATCTTTAATACCAAAAATAGAAACAGGATATTTTCTCAGTGCTAAGGTACATTTTCTCTTTCACATTTTAACTTTTTTGAAATCAGGATACAAATTTCTCTGTGTCTCCTTGGAAAAATGCCTATTCGGGTCTTCTACCCATTTTTTAATTGGGTTGTGTCTTTTGATATTGAGCTGCATGAGTTTTGTACATATTTTGGATATTAATCCCTTATCAGACATATTGTTTGCAAATATCTTCCCCCATTCAGTAGGTTGCCTTTTCATTTTGTTGATGGTTTCCTTCACTATAAAAAAGCTTTTCACGTTGATTAGGTTCCATTTGTTTGTTTTTGCTTTTGTGTCCCTTGCCTTTGGAGACAGATCCAAAAAATATTGCTGAGACAAATGTCAAAGAGCATACTGTCTATGTTTTCCTCTAAGAGTTTTATGGTTTCAGGTCTTTTTTTTTTTTTTTGCAGTACACGGGCCTCTCACTGTTGTGGCCTCTCCCGTTGCGGAGCACAGGCTCCGGACGCGCAGGCTCAGCAGCCATGGCTGATGGGCCCAGCCGCTCCGCGGCATGTGGGATTTTCCCGGACCGGGGCACGAACCCATGTCCCCTGCATCGGCAGGCAGACTCTCAACCACTGTGCCACCAGGGAAGCCCTGGTTTCAGGTCTTATATTCAGGACTTTAATCTATTTTGAGTTTATTTTTGTGTATAGTGTGAGAAAATGATCTAGGTTCATGTAGTTGTCCAGTTTTCCCAACACCATTTTTTAAAGAAACTATCTTTTCCCCATTGTATATTCTTGCTTCCTTTCTTGTAGATAAATTGACTACGTGTGTGGGTTTATTTCTGCACTCTTTATTCTGTTCCATTGATCTAGGTGTCTGTTAGCATCTAGTACCATGCCATCTTAATTACTGTAGCTTTGTATTATAGTGTGAAGTCAGGGAGCACAAAACCTTCATAATACCTTTCTTCTTTTTTCTCAAGATTGCTTGAGTGATTTGGGGTCTTTTTGTGATTCCATATAAATTTTAGGATTATTTGTTCTAGTTCTGTGAAAAATGTTCATTGGTATTTTGATAGGGATTGCATTCAATCTGTAGATTGCTTTGGGTAGTATGGACATTTTAACAACATTAATTTTTCAAATCCATGAACATGGAATAACTTTTCATTTATTTGTATCATCTTCAATTTCCTTCATCAATGTCTTACACTTTTCAGATGCTCATTCTTGCCACTTCTATTTAAACACAGTACTGGAAGTCCTAGCCACAACAACCAGATAAGAAAAAGAAGTGAAAGGCATCCAAATGGGAAAGGAAGAAGTAAAACTGTCACCATTTGCAGATGACCAACTATATATAGAAAACCCTAAAGTCTCCAAAAAACTATTAGAACTAATAAATAAATTCGGTAAAGTTGCAGGAGACAAGATTAATGTACAGAAATCTGTTGCATTTCTATACACTAATATTGAACTATCAGAAAGAGAAATCAGGAAAAAAATCCCATTACAATCAAATCAAAAAGAATAAAATATCTAGGAATAAATTTAACCGAGGTGAAAGACCTGTACTCTTTAAAATTCTTTATGAGAATTTTATTTCATATTTACCATTCCATCTCATGAAATATTACTATCGAATATCTACCTCCAAAGAGCTACTAATAATTTTAACATTTGTACCACAATTAAGTTTGGTGATTTAATAGTTTTAAAGATAAATTGCAATGCTTAGCTCCACTCATTACATTCGTAATTAGGATTTACTTAAGGCATATAAAGTACACACAAATGTAAATTCTTTGGTAAAAATAAACTTATCACATATAGGGTGACAGCAATAACTTTAAAAAATATTTTAACATAAAAAAACAAAGACATCATGTTTTCTGTGATATTAAAGGGAAACATATAGGAATGTGCTTTCCTTTTTCTATGGATTAATATTTCCAAAAGAGATTTCTCATTTGACAATGGTTCTGATACAAACTATGACCTCCTATAAAACTCAGAGGTCAAAGGACAAAATATTACTAAATAATTAACAACACTATGTTTTCCTGGAAGCGGGAGATTAAGAAACACATATGTTGTACCCTAAGCCATGTTAGGTTGGGATTATTAATTTAACACTGTGAAGACAAATATTTTTAAATCGCAGATTTTTATGTGTGAAGTCCAAACAGGGAAATTATCTTTATAAAAAGAGAGAAAATTGCAACTACTTTTCAAATGTAACCTTGACATTTTGAAAAGTGCAGTAATAGATCTGTCCCCCTGGAGACAAATGTTTTACCCTTAATCTCTGCAACCAAAATTCAGCACATTATACCAAGCTCTGATCCAGTTTCTAGCCTACCTTGGGGGTTTATATGATTACAAGGATATGTCCAAGTAAATCATAAAGATTCACAATGAATATTTCAATTCTTCACTCTTCCAATTGATGCTGCATGTTATTTTTTCTGTGTAAACCTTGGGTTTTTCAATATAAAATCTGTTTTTATTCAATAAAACAAAACAATTGGTTAAAAAGGAAAAGTCTGTAAGAACTTATAAGCAATCACAAGCTCTGGGAATAAGATTTGGGTCCCATGTCCCCATCCTCCCCGTAGGACACATTTATAGAAACAAAAAATCACTTACAAACAATCAGAGTTTCTCTATATTTTTTCCATGAAGAATAAATGGAAGAAATGTTTACATTCACAAAACTTTACTTGTTAGAGGGCAGACAGCAGAAGCAAGAAGAACTACAATCCTGCATCCTGTGGAACAAAAACCACATTCACAGAAAGACAGACAAGATGAAAAGGCAGAGGGCTATGTACCAGATGAAGGAACAAGATAAAACCCCAGAAAAACAACTAAATGAAGTGGAGACAGGCAACATTCCAGAAAAAGAATGCAGAATAACGATAGTGAAGATGATCCAGGACTTTGGAAAAAGAATGGAGGCAGAGATCGAGACGATGCAAGAAATGTTTAACAAAGACCTAGAAGAATTAAGAACAAACAAACAGAGATGAACAATACAATAACTGAAATGAAAAATACACTAGAAGGAAACAATAGAAGAATAACTGAGGCAGAAGAACGGATAAGTGACCTGGAAGACAGAATAGTGCAATTCACTGCTGCGGAACAGAATAAAGAAAAAAGAATGAAAAGAAATGAAGACAGACTAAGAGACATCTGGGACAACATTACACACACCAACATTCGCATTATAGGGGTCCCAGAAGAAGGAGAGAGAGAGAAAGGACCCGAGAAAATATTTGAAGAGATTATAGTTGAAAACTTCCCTAACACAGGAAAGGAAATAGCCACCCAAGTCCAGGAACTGCAGAGAGTCCCAGGCAGGGTAAACCCAAGGAGAAACAGGCCAAGACACATAGCAATCAAATTGACAAAAATTAAAGACAAAGAAAAATTATTGAAATAATTTTTTAATTTAATTTAATTTAATTTAATTTAATTTAAATTTTTAATTTAATTTAATTTTTAAATTTAATTTAAAGGGGAAAAATGACAAATAACATACAAGGAAACTCCCATAAGGTTAACAGCTGATTTCTCAGTAGGAACTCTACAAGCCAGAAGGGGGTGGCAGGATATATTTAAAGTGATGAAAGGGAAGAAACCACAACCAAGATTACTCTACCCAGCAAGGATCTCATTCAGATTCCAGGGAGAAATTAAAAGCTTTACAGACAAGCAAAAGCTAAGAGAATTCAGCACCACCAAACCAGCTCTACAACAAATGCTAAAGGAACTTCTCTAGGCAGCAAACACAAGAGAAGTAAAGGACCTACAAAAACAAACACATAACAATTAAGAAAATAGTAATAGGAACATACATATCGATAATTATCTTAAACATGAATGGATTAAATACTCCAACCAAAAGACACAGGCTGGCTGAATGGATACAAAAACAAGACCCATATATATGTTGGCCACAAGAAACCCACTTCAGACCTAGGGACACATAGAGACTGAAAGTGAGGGGATGGAAAAAGATATTCAATGCAAATGGAAATCAAAAGAAAGCTGGAGTAGCAATACTCATATCAGATAAAATAGACTTTAAAATAAAGAATGTTACAAGAAACAAGGGAGGACACTACATAATAATCAAGGGATCAATCCAAGAAGATATAACAATTATAAATATATATGCACCCAACATAGGAGCACCTCAATACATAAGGAAACTAATAACAGCTATAAAAAAGGAAATTGACAGTAACACAATAAGAGTGGGGGACTTACAACCTCACTTACACCAATGGGCAGATCATCCAAACAGAAAATTAATAAGGAAACACAAGCTTTAAATGACACAATAGACCAGATAGAATTAATGGATATTTATAGGACATTCCATCCAAAAACAGCAGATTACACTTTCTTCTCAAGTGCACACCGAACATTCTCCAGGATAGATCACATCTTGGGTCACAAGTCAAGCCACAGTAATTTTAAGAAAATTGAAATAATATCAAGCATCTTTTCTGACCACAATGCTATGAGATTAGAAGTCAGTTACAGGGGAAAAAAACATCAAAAACAAAAACACATGGAGGCTAAACAATACGTTACTAAATAACCAAGAGATCACTGAAGAAATCAAAGAGGAAATAAAAAAATACCTAGAGACAAATGACAACGAAAAGACGATGATCCAAAACCTATGGGATGCAGAAAAGCAGTTCTAAGAGGGAAGTTTATAGCAATACAAGCCTACCTCAGGAAACGAGAAAAATCTCAAGTAAAAAATCTAACTTTACACCTAAAGGAGCTAGAGAAAGAAAAACAAACAAAACCCAAAGTTAGTATAATGAAAGAAATCATAAAGATCAGAGCAGAAATAAATGAAATAAAAACAAAGAAAACAATAGCAAAGATCAATAAAACTAAAAGCTGTTTTTTTGAGAAGATAAACAAAATTGATAAACCATTAGCCAGACTCATCAAGAAAAAGAGGGAGAGGACTCAAATCAATAAAATTATATATGAAAAAGGAGAAGTTACAACAGACACGACAGAAATACAAAGCATCCTAAGAGACTACTACAAGCAACTCTTTGCCAATAAAATGGACAACCTGGAAGAAATGGACCAATTCTTAGAAAGGTATAACCTTCCAAGACTGAACCAGGAAGAAATAGAAAATATGAACAGACCAATCACAGTAATGAAATTGAAACTGTGATTAAAAATCTTCCAACAAACAAAAGTCCAGGATCAGATGACTTCACAGGTGAATTCTATGAAACATTTAGAGAAGAGCTAACACCCATCCTTCTCAAACTCTTCCAAAAATTCCAGAGGAAAGAACACTCCCAAACTCATTGTATGAGACACAATCACCCTGATACCAACACCATCCAAAGATACTACAAAAAAAGAAAATACAGACCAATATCACTGATGAATATAGATGCAAAAATCCTCAACAAAATACTAGCAAACAGAATCCAACAACACATTTAAAGGATCATACACCATGATAAAGTGGGATTTATCCCAGGGATGCAAGGATTCTTCAATATACACAAATCAATGTGATACACAATATTAACAAATTGAAGAATAAAAACCATATGATCATCTCAATAGATGTACAGAGAGCTTTTGACAAAATTCAACACCCATTAATGATAAAAACTCTCCAGAAAGTGGGCATAGAGGGACCCTATCTCAACATAACAAAGGCCATATATGACAAACCCACAGCAAACATCATTCTCAATGGTGAAAAACTGAAAGCATTTCCTCTAAGATCAGGAAAAAGACAAGGATGTCCACTCTCACCAGTATTATTCAACGTAGTTTTGGAAGTCCTAGCCACAGCAATCAGAGACGAAAAAGAAATAAAAGGAATACAAATTGGAAAAGAAGAGTTAAAACTGTCACTGTTTGCAGATGACAGGATACTATACATAGAGAATGCTAAAGATGTCACCAGAAACCTACTAGAGCTAATCAATGAATTTGGTAAAGTTTTAGGATACAAAATTAATGCACAGAAATCTCTTGCATTCCTATACACTAATGATGAAAGCTGTGAAAGAGAAATTACGGCAACACTCCCATTTACTATTGCAACAAAAGAATAAAATACCTAGGAATAAACCTACCTAGGGAGACAAAAGACCTGTATGCAGAAAACTATAAGACACTGATGAAAGAAATTAAAGACGATACAAACAGGTGGAGAGATATACTATGTTCCTGGATTGGAAGAACCAATATTCTGAAAATGACTATAATACCCAAAGCAATCTACAGATTCAATGTAATCCCTATCAAATTACCAATGGCATTTTTTACAGAACTAGAACAAAAAAGTCTTAAAATTTGTATGGAGATACAAAAGACCCCAAATACCCAAAGCAGTCTTGAGGGAAAAAAACGGAGCTGGAGGAATCAGACTCCCTGACTTCAGACTATACTACAAAGCTACAGTAATCAAGACAATATGGTACTGGCACAAAAACAGAAATATAAATCAATGGAACAGGACAGAAAGCCCAGAGATAAACCCACGCACCCATGGTCAACTAATCTATGACAAAGGATATACGACGGAGAAAAGACAGTCTCTTCAATAAGTGGCGCTGGGAAAACTGGACAGCTACATATAAAGGAATGTAATTAGAACACTCCCTAACACCATATACAAAAATAAAATCAAAATGGATTAGAGACCTAAATGTACGACTGGACACTATAAAACTCTTAGATGAAAACATAGGAAGAACACTCTTTGACATAAATCACAGCAAGATCGTTTTTGATCCACCTCCTATAGTAATGGAAATAAAAAGGAAAATAAACAAATGGGACCTAATGAAACTTAAAAGCTTTTGCACAGCAAAGGAAACCATAAACAAGATGAAAAGACAACCTTCAGAATGGGAGAAAATATTTGCAAAGGACTCAACGGACAAAGGGTTAATCTCCAAAATATATAAACAGCTCATGCAGCTCAATATTAAAAAAAACAAACAACCCAATCCAAAAATGGGCAGAAGACTTAAATAGACATTTCACCAAAGAAGGCATACAGATGGCCAAGATGCACATGAAAACCTGCTCAACCTCACTAATGATTAGAGAAATGTAAATCAAAACTACCAAGAGGTATCACCTCACACCATTTAGAATGGGCATCATCAGAAACTCTACAAACAACAAATGCTGAAGAGGTGTGGAGAAAAGGGAACCCTCTTACACTACTGGTGGGAATGTAAATTGATACAGCCACTATGGAGAACAGTATGGAGGTTCCTTAAAAAACTAAAAATAGAATTACCATATGACCCAGCAATCCCAGTACTGGGCATATACCCAGAGAAAACCATAATTCAAAAAGACACAGGCACCCCAATGGTCACTGCAGCACTATTTACAATAGCCAGGTCATGGAAGCAACCTAAATGCCTGTCAACAGATGAATGGATAAAGACGATGTGGTACATATATACAATGGAATATAACTCAGCCATAAAAAGGAATGAAATTGGGTCATTTGTAGAGATGTGGATGGATCTAGAGACTGTCATACAGAGTGAAGCAAGTCAGAAAGAGGAAAACAAGTATCTTACATTAATTCATATATGTGTAACCTAGAAAAATGGTACAGATGAACCAGTTTGCAGGGCAGAAATTGAGACACAGATGTAGAGAACAAATGTATGGACACCAAGGTGGGAAAGTGGCGGGGGTGGTGGTGGATGGTGGTGTGATCAGTTGGGAGATTGGAATTGACATATATACAATAATATGTATAAAATGGATAACTAATATGAACCTGCTGTATAAAAAATAAATAAAATAAAATTCAAAATAAATAAAAATAAATAAAGACAGTGGGGAGTGTGTGATGTCAGAGAATCCTATGAAATATAAAATTCCTGAATGAAAAAAAATTTACATGTTATGTCACTGATATGTGCCATTGTTTTCCCCTTTTCTCCTATTTATAATATTAACTGAAATAATATCTGCAGATGTGTTTTACCCATGCCTAAAATAAATTAGTAGTCCTAAATGTGTTCAATTGGTTCATTTGTTTTCATTAATTAATTCACTTTTTCCCTTATACTCTGAAAAGATATTAATTTAAAAATTCTAATCAACATGATTAAAAAGTAGATTTCATAATTATTATTCACAGAATTTTCTAAATCTCTAGAACAAAAGCAAACCTTTTCAATGAATCTCATCACTGGCCTATGTTCACTGGTTATTTCATACATGTGACTCATCAAAATTCTGCCTCTGTGTATGTGTGTGTGTGTATGTGTGTGTGCGTGTGTGTGTGTGTGTCGAGGGAGAGGGGAACTTAGGTTTTTGTCATCACCATGCCAATATACTTGACTTAAGCATTATCTCTTTCTCTTATATTTCAAAATTGTCTTCCTGAGTGTCTGAAGATCTGGCCTTCTAAGTCAAAATTACATAGTTAACCCAATCTACTTCAGTAGCTTACTTACTTCAGGGTTTTGTTTTCACTTAATCATTTTACATTTTTATTTTCCACATGGAATTTTGCCTGTGTGCAACTTCATTTCCATAGTAGGCATATAGAACATCATGAACACAGTTCACTTACAAGGGAAAATCTTTATAATTCACTTGATGCATTATTGTTTTTAACCTAATTTATTTTTTCATGGAATTTAATACCTAAAATTATATAATGCATTTCCTTGTTTACTTACTTGCTGCCTCTCTTCTACACAAAAATATAAAGTTTATGAGACCAGGAACTGTCTCTTTGCTGCTCTATCCTCACTCAAAACAGTACCTAGCACATATGAGATGCACAATAAATATCCCATATTTCTAGTACAATTTGTTGAAAAGATTATCTTTACCCATTGACTATGTCAAAAGGCAGTTGGCTAGGTGTACGTGGTTCTATTTCTGGTCTCTCTATTTTTTTCCATTCACTTATGTCTTACCTTTATGCCAAGGCTCAATTGTCATGATTACTGACCTTTATAATGAATCTTGAATTTAAGTGGTGCAGATCCTCCAAATTTGCTCTTATTTTTCAAAATTATTATGGCTATTCTAAGCTCTTCACGTTTCCACATGTATTTAGAATGTACTTTTCAATTTCTATAAAGTGTCTTCTGTGGAGTTGATTAATATTGATTTAAACTATAGATAAATTGGGGAATATCTGTTTTGCTAACCTTACTTTTCTTTTATTCCAATTTCCTTTGGCTACCTTTATATTGTTGAAATGATTTCATTGTATAGGCTACTTCAAATCATTTTTCAGAATCAAGGGGTAGATAAATAATCTGACACAGCCCTGAAATATAAACAGAAGGAAATTTTGATTATTGTGCTTCCCTCATCCAGATAACAGTTAATATTTAGATCCACATGAGATGCTACTATTACTATACTGATCAGTGATTCTCAACTACTCCTTGGGGCATGCTTCCCTGTTCTATTAATGTGACTGATGATTATGTACTAAGAACACGAAAAGCAAGGAGGCACGGAACAAAGTTGCGAAGCATTGGCATAAAGCGAATCGTTCTTCAAGACTAATGCGAATAGCAAGAAGACATCTGGATTCAGTACAAAGGAGGTAGAAGTTGACTGGCTACGCTCTTCAGTTCTCAGTGCATAGTGGAGTTTAGTATAATTTCTATTTCAAATTTAGTTTCTAAATGCTATCTTTATTAAAATATCAAACAATTAGGGTAATACAAAAAGTAAAATAATAGTTTAGATACTTAGTTATATTTTAATTTCTATATGTATATATTTCTGCTGAAGGCTCTAGACTATATTTCTTCAGTATATGAAGAGGGAGAGAACAAGAAACGTGAGTTGTAACACCAGAATCAGATAGTAGTAGTGCTATTAGGTAAAAATGTACAGGAATAATCTTAATTGAGAATATCTTCTAGACTTCTATCATCTAGTTGGAGCAGAGGATTCCAAATATCAGCCTAGAGTCTTATGCTCTTTTAAAACACCAGGTACATAATGTCAAATAATTTTGACGAGTGTATAATTTTTCTATTTTTTATATCAGGAAAATACTTCCCTAGCTTATCTGTACATCTTAACACAGACTAAATCTCTGACCTGGAGATGAGGTAAATGATTGACCCAGCTAACTCAAGAGAAGTATCAATATTTTTCTTAATAGCCATAGACTGTGTGTGCATATGGAGGGGGAAAGTGTCTGCTTAAATTGTTCATATTCTTTGTTATGGGTTGAATTGTGTCCTTCTCCCACCCCAAAAAACTTGGAGTCATAATGCCCAGGACCTCAGTATGTGACTCTATTTGGAGGTAGGGTCTTTGCAGAATTAATCAAGTTAAATTGAGGTCATTAGGGTGGGCCCAAATCCAACATAAATGGTGTCCATATAAAAAGGGGAAATTTACACAGAGACCAACACACATAGAGGCAAGATGATATGGAGAGACACGGGGAGAAGATGACCGTCAATAAGCAAAGGAGAGAGGCCTAGAACAGACTCTTTGTTCACAGACCTCAGAAGGAACCAATCCTGCCAACACCTTGATTTCAGACTTCAAGCCAGAACTGTGAGACAGCACATTCTCTTGTTTAAGCCTTGCAATTTGTGGTACTTCGTTAAGGCAGCCCTAGAAAACTAATACCCCTTTGTACTGATACAAAATGCGGTTATTAGACAGTACAGGAAGTCCAAAATGAGTCCACCGAGTCTTTCCTATTCCCTTTTGATAGCAGGAACATTTACACTCATGACCCTTGATATGGCAAGTGATGGCTTTGGTTGTGGTAGTAGCCATGATTGATGAAATTTTGTCATATGCATGCTCTCAGCCACTGGGATAGCTTTTCTATATACTACTTAATTATCTAAATACTTCTCAGTGAAGTAGTCTATGCCCGAGTGTAGGTTCTCGGGTGATCTACTTGAGGTAGTTAGGAATTGCAAATGCAGAAGTCTCAGTATATTCCAGTCAAAGAATTAAGCCACTAGAATGGCCAAGTCTGAGTAGTAAACCCAGGAAAGTAGGTCACTGAGTATTGGAAATTCTCAAAGTCATGCAGATCTCTGTGACAGTGGGGATGAGAGCTGGGAGTCAACGAGGAGCACAGTAACTGATCCATTTTGTCTCCCTGGTTGAGGTTTGATTATTAAATACATTGTCATGTATCAGGTTAAATTTGAAAAACATAGGAAAGGTTAGACATTCTCTCCCCAGTAAAACACTACAAAGATAATATTGAATCTGTTGCAAAGAACATCAATATGAGAATTGAGAATGTTGAGATTACAATTTATATGACTTGGGACTGACAATTTAAAAGTCATACAGACCCAAGCCTATAGCCACAGGAATAGCATTCCACCTGTATTATAACCATCACCAAGAAGAGTAGTATTGAGAGATGCTATTAAGTATTATTCAGGCTTAGGACATGTGTTGTATCTTTTTGGCAGGCAATGCCAGCCAGAAAACACTAGTATGTAAAAGAACGTGGGAAAAACATCTATGTTTTTCATCTATGTGATCATATTCGCTCAAAAATATTAAAAAATATAACCTTTCAAACTTGAAGATGCCATGAATGCTCAAGAGACTGTACCAACCTAGTGATCACGAGAACCCACTGAATGAGATCCAGAGAAGCTGCAGTCTTGAGGCTGATGAAAAACTCTTTAGGAGCCTCTCAAAGTTTTCACTGAGACAGAGCACCTAATGTCCTGGAAAAAATCTCATGGCTCATATTCTGGTTAAATTTTGATCCAAGGGGAAAGCATTTATGAACTAGTTTGAAATATCAAAATACAAAGGTGAAGAAGACAATGTAATAGAGGTCAATGATGTAAATTTTCATCCATTTCTACAGTTTCTGACATAACATCAGAAGCCACTGTGAGCTATAAAAGGACTGTTGCAATAGTACAGCTACAGGACCAGAGGTTGAGTAGCAGACACAAGATTCTGGAATAGAATCAAGACTGTTTGAGAGTAAGAGCAAGCAGAGTGGGTACAAAGAAACTGAGGCAAATCCAGGGAATTGTAATCAACCAGAAATATCCACCTTTTACTTTTCTAATATATTGACTATATATACTTTGGGTTTACTTAAAGAATCAGGAAAAGAACAGACATTTAGATGGGATATGATTTCATATCACATGCAGCTTTTCTTGTATTCCCAGCCACTGTGGTTGTATGAGAAAACAGTTGGAAGGGATGCTTTTACTAAAGAGTGGTAAGTTCTGGTGGAAGAGGGTAGTTAATAATTAACACTCTCATCCCTATGCATACTCCCAGATTTAAGAACTTAGGAGTTTTGTGAAAGACATAGAAGTACATCACAGGAAGCAATCTTCCAGGATTGAGTTCATTGATTCAGTCTGGTTCCCACTGGGCAGGTGACAGGAAGAGGTTGGATGGAGACACATAAGAAAGATTTTGCAGAGTGTTCTCCAGAATCACGATATGAGTTGAGGATGCTTTCAGAGATTTGGTGTAGTGATGGCTAAGAGTTCAGGCTGGAAGCAAGACTGCCTCGGTTTGAATCTTAGCTGTGGAACTTACTACATAAGTAATAACATAAATTATAAGGAAATACAATATTCTCTTGAATGAATATAATGCAGCTTATTTATCTATTCCATGTTGACGCACATGAGTTGTTCCCAGGTTTTACAGTGAGTAATAATATGAACTTTAATATATACAGGGACATATGAACACTTTCCTTTCATGTTTAGGAGAAGAATTCTGTAATAGAGGGATGTTAGTTAATGGACATGACTCCAGTGCAGGATGAAAGGATTCCTTTGTTCACCTATGGCATTGGGTTGCAACGTCCTATCTCTGTTACTTCTTTGACACAATATCTTCTTTACCTAAATTCTCTGATCCTTAATCCACAACCATGGACTTGCCTGTTATCCTTTCTTTCCTAATAATTCTCTCTTTTCAACTTTTCAAACATGCATACCGTAATGACAGAATTGTTGCCTATGCTCCTCTGGTCAAGTTCCACTCAACTGTCTAAGTTTCTTTTTTTCTTTTTTTTTTTGGCGGTACGCGGGCCTCTCACTGCCGTGGACTCTCCTGTTGCGGAGCACAGGCTCCGGACGCGCAGGCTTAGCGGCTATGGCTCACAGGCCCAGCCGCTTCGCGGCATGTGGGATCTTCCCGGACAGGGGCGCAAACCCGTGTCCCCTGCATCGGCAGGTGGACTCTCAACCACTGCGCCACCAGGGAAGCTCAGTTTCATTTTTTTTTTTAATGCCAGCCCCTGATGCAGTTTTTATCGTGTTTCTAGTTCTGACTGTTCCTCAGTATCCATTTTGCTGGGCCCATTTCATATGTGTCTCCTCTTTTTATTGTGGCTAGATGTTTTTTTGGTTGCTGTTGTTGTTTTTAACTTTGCCCTGGCTAGCCTCTGAGACCCTCAAGTCCAGGACCATAACTCATTCGAATATTTTAGCATGGGTGGGCAGAGTACATAACACTTAGTAGATGACAAATACTACTGAAAAATACATGAATAATTGAACATATACCTTAATTTATATGAACTGAGTCTGTTGTTTAAGCATTGAGTGCCCTCTATTATAATTAAGCAAATGTTTTCCTCCTATCTTTTCTGCTGTATATAGGGTCCACTATTTAATCATTACTTTTTAAAACTAATACTCTGTTGACTAGTTATTGATATGTATGTGTAGAAGGTGAGGTGTTAGTATCAAAGTATATATTTCTTTTAGAAATCCTTTCATGTGATAAAGTGTTTTTTTTCCCAGCTTCATGGTATGCTATTTAGGCTAAACTTTATAACGCCTCATAAAATATTGGTTTTTAGTCATTTTGTTTGTTACTACTGTCTAAGCCCTTTTTGTTATATATAGTACCAAAGTTTCTATATTTGTGATTTAAATACAATGAAGATATTAACATCATTTTCAATCGAACTCACCCAGGTATTTAATTTAGTTAAGATCTCTAGTGACTGTATGTTGTCAGGGATAGATTGAAATTGAAATTGACAGGAGTAAAACAAAGTTCTTCCACCTCTCCAGAATCCCAAGTTAGAGCAAAAAATAAAGTCTCAAATTATCTGAAAATGTATAAATAAGTAGTCCCTTGTTTCCTTCTGGATAATCAATTAAGAAGAGTTAATGAATAAATAAATAATTATTGGATGGGCAGAAAGCAATGATTACAGAATTAAGTACATGTGCAACAAGCTAGGATCTTTGTTTTGTCAATACTTTTAGAATGAATCAACATTATTTGTGGATATTTACCAGTTTATGGTAAAGGAATATGCTAAACTCAGTCTTTCTGTAAAGAACAATAAATTCACTAACTGAGAAATCATGTGTCGTTAGCATTTGTTTCTGAAAGTGTGAAAATCTGGTATAACTTTTGTCCCTAAAATACCCATTTATGAACTTAATATCATTTTATATTAATTTGAAAGTTGGTAAAAATTAATTTTCTGTGCTTGAAGGTTGTTTTTATTGCTTCAAGTATTATTCTGACAACTATAAATGCCAAAGATTTTGAGAAAAACTTTTGCACAATCCATTGGAAAAAAATGGATTCAATAACACATGAAGCAAATTCTAAACTTCATGTTTTTAAGTATGTATCTTCATAGACATATGCCTTGATTTTTATTTTCCTCTTCAAAATATTAATAATGATCCCTATCTGCTATCTTCACAAAGTTGTTTAAGACTCAGGTGATATGGTTATGAAAGCAAATTTTAAAATGTATGAACTTTGAAATTAAGAACTTTCATGCTAGAGAGCACTCTAATAGTCTTTGAAGAGTTTATACAATTAAACCAAGCGCTTAATTTTCTAAGTCATGGCAGTACTCATGTGGAGAATAAGCACAATGGCTAACCTGCAGTGCTGAATTTCTACGGGGCAACTGGGATAAGAAGTGACAGTTTTGTAGGGTACTCTAAAGGTTTTCATTCCATTCTAACATGTTAAAACAAATCAGTATCTGTATATAATGTTTCACTTGGATTTATTTATTTATTTTTGATGTTTCCTTGCTTTGGAGAAATTTCTGTCTTGGATGTGACTGGTTATTTGTTTATGTGTAATCTAGGAAATGCCCCTTTATCAACTTCAGGAACAATTTAGGAAATGAAGATGGTTTTTCTGGGTGAAATATAATCCACTTACTAAATAATATCTGCTTTTAAACATGCTTTTTGGTTAAATCGTATGTACTTGAATATTTAAGATCCACTGTTCTAAGAGTCAGAATGTTAGTTCAGGTAATATTGATTAACATATCAGGCATATAAACATATATCTACATGTACTATGTGAATAGACAGGTAAATAGGTACAAATTATATGCATACATGTACACAGACAAGTGTGTATATTCATACATACATGTCTGAAAAAAATTAACCTTGTCGAGTTGAAGTGTGTTCTTAAAATCACACTGATCATGTGCGGTCAATAATGTAAAGCCCAGTGACTTTCTTTTATCAACTCACAGAGCGGAGGAATATTGTTCTAGTATGGACTTTTCTCACGTAACTGAGTTTTTGTCTGCAAATCTTCTATCCTGTTTTTTGGCATGAATAGTCAAATGTGCATTTCTCATGTCTTTGAAGGTATATTACTGGGCTCTCAGGTGTATATAAATTGTGTCCAACATAAAGACTGCTCTCAGAATGTTAAAGAGAAGCTCTGTGACTTATTGCAAAAATATTCCATATTTTTTCTTTTCTGTTGCTTCAGAGTATAAGAGTAAAATGGTGCAGTGGAAGGAGCATGAATATATATATATACGCACACACACATATGTATATATATATCCAGCTCATTATTTTATTGTTTATCTTTATAAATGTAGATTATCATACTTATCTAGAGATGACAATAAATCAAATTGATCCAGAATCCCTATTCTCAAAATAGTGTTATTGTGCTATCTTCTGGACAGCAGATGATATTGGCTTGTGGGAGCCTGGATGCAGTGACTTATTACTTATCTCTTGGCTAAGTAGGTAAATTCATGACCTTTCAGCTCAAAATATGTGCTGGCCATCTGCTTCTGGATGCCTGGGTCAACGTAGTAGCAAGGCAGAATCACAAGGTTTTAGACCTTTAGATCTTCTCCAACACCTCTCATTCCCTTTAGTTTTAAAAATTCCTATGGAATTTGTCTTTTGAGTCATTCACACTTTAGTGAAAATTCACTCAACTTAGTTTGTTGACAAATTTCTGAACCATCAAAATGACTACTCTGCAAGTCTTCTGTTCTTTCATGTCCTGTCCACAAACTCTGTTACTATTTTCTCTTTTTAAGTTCATCCTTCATCTTTCTAATTTGATCTACATTGTTGCTACCCATTCATGAAATCAACTTCTTGACTGATTTGCCTCCTTATGGGCAGCGCCTTGCTCAATAACTTGCAGAAAGCCCCTGCTGGCTTTAACCTTACACTTGGGAATTTACACTTACATGTACTAATCCTCTTTGCCATTTTGAATTCACAAGTAAGATTCATACTGCCAAGAAAAAGCTACAGAACTGAGAGGCTAGAGTTACTGAGTTTCAGATTTTCAGACAAAGAGAATTGGTCTGCCTCACTTTGCCACCATCACAAAGCCATATTATAGAGAAACCCAAGGGTCCTGTCTTGTACCCAGTGTGGAAGGCCAGTAGCATGTATATTTTGTTGTTCAGTTTTGTATTTCCTTTTTGTAACAAATAGTATCAGAACACTCAAGAAAGTATATTTCACATATGGCAGCCATTCCTACTCTGAAATTAAAAAACAAAAATGGGATCTCTTAGTAAGAAAGACAATAGTATGATCATAGCACTACATCCCGACAGGCTAGTCCTAGTGTCAAGTTGTAATAAATTTATATCTTGGAAGATGCCCATTTTTTAAAAAACTTTTATGTAACTTTCTCAAGCCTTAAATGTTACCATCTTATGCTCCATTCCTTAAACTAAGTACTTCTTGATTATCCAAGATCATTTTTGTTTTGTTTCATTTTATCCCAACTGTAACACATTTCTCTAATTTAAAAATATTTTATGAAAATGATTTTTACCTTTGTATAACAATATTAAGAGAAAGAGAAAATATAAATGATTTCCACAAAGACTTATGTTGGGTCTCAACAGCATAAGAGTATAGATCTTGTGAATAAAACTGCAGCTTTGGGAAGCCAAAGCAAATATTTGCAAAGCAAAGAACACCCTCTGAGCCAGGCAACTCCTGGGACATGATTCAAAGCTAGGTCACAACAGAGGAAAAAAATGAAATCTTGACTCTCCCCAGAATACCCGACTTCCATTTTTTTCTGGGGGAGCTGAAACACAGAGAGCATGATCCAAGTTTAATTATTCCATGTTAGCCATTTTACAACTTTAAACATACTACCCCCAAACTTTCAACTCTGCACTGGATTAATTAAATAATTAAGATTGAAAATTAAAATCTGGAAAACTTACTACACTTATCTTTTTATTCATGCTTATGGATCATGAGTTTGTAAATGTGATGGCCACTGAACATCTGTAAAAATAATAAGGTAGATTTGTACACTCTGATGTACAAAAAGTTATCTAAACCACATTATCAATTAGTAAACAAGACTTGGGATACTGTTTATGTGTTATAATACCATTATTGAAGATAAAAAATACTTTTATATACACTCTGTATTAGAGTTCTCCAGAGAGACAGAACCAATAGGACATATATAGAGAGAAGAAATTTACTTTAAGGAATTGGCTCATATGATTGTGGGGGATGGCAAGTCTGAAATCTACAGGGCAGGCTAGCAAGCTGAAAACTCAGTTAGGAGTTGACACTTCAGTCTTCAGACAGAATTTCTTCTTCTCTGGGAATTCTCAGTTTTTTAGCTCAAAACCTTCATCTGATTAGATAAGGCTCACCCACATTTTTGAAGGTAATCTCCTTTACTCAAAGTCAACTGATTATAGATGTTAACCACATTTACAAAATACCCTAACGGCAACACCTAGATTAATGTTTGACTAAATAATGGAGTACCATAGCTTAGGCAAGTTGACACCTAAATCTAACCACCACGGGGAGAGAATTATACAAAGGAGTGAATGCCAGGAGCTGGGAAATCAATGGTGGCTCCTTGCAGAACGTGTATAGTTTTGTGCTTGTTTAAGTAATTTTTCACCAGGTAAGAAATGCATATAATCCACTGATGGGCAACATTTTTTCTCAAATAATTTCTACTGAAAAATTAGTATATACTGCTTCTAGATAATACACTGGCAATTCTGAGGATAAACTGGTAATCTATAAACAAACTCTTTTTTTTCATTTTAACATTCAGATGAATCAAGTTAGAAGTAGTCTACTTTCACACCACCATCTCTCAGGACGAGGTCAAAAGCACAGAAGTAACCAAAGAACATTGTTTCATGCCACACCCATTTCCCAAGGCTTTCATTCACTCTATGCCGAGAATGATTCGGGCATGTTTACGTGTGTGTGTGTGTGTGTGTGTGTGTGTGTGTATGTGTGTGTGGTGTGTGTGTAAGTGCTTATGACATTAAAGCAATTTGTGACACAGTAGCAGGTGAAATGATTCACAAAAGTTGTGTCAGCCTGAAGTCAGAGTCAATGAGGGAACCTCAATTCCTTGTTCTTAGTCCAATGTCAGGCTGTAGCCCAAGGTTACAGCATATGAGCAGGGCTGCAGATCACAGAAAAGTCTTTCCTGAGATTAATGGCAGGGCTGAGCCGAAGATGACTGAAAGGGCACCCTCTGGCATGCTCATTTATCAGGGATTTACTTGTTGGCTAATGATAGCAATAACAGTTTGTATCTGACAAACACAACTGGATATGGGCAGTGAGAAACTCTATATTTGAAGTTGTATTATACTGGATCCATACAATTTCCCCTTCTATTGCTCAGGCTGTCATCACAGTCTCTGTCAGTGAAGTTTGTGCTTTTTACTTTAATTTTTAGGAAAGGTAATTATTTTTGCAAAAAAAAAAAAAAAGGTAACACAATTGAAGATCATATTAAATTAACTTTTAATTTTCCTGCATCCTTTAGATATTTTTCAAATACATATGTAATTTCTAGATTGCTATAATCATAGCAGAGATAGAATTAAAATTTTCAGTTAAATTCTTACTGTTAACACTATTCTGTGGTCTGTATTTCCTAAAAGTGTTTTTTTGATTGTTTTTGTTATTACAAAAATACATTCTCATATAAAATGTATAAAATGCTGGTAAACAGAAGAAACTTTGTCACTCTTGATCTTAAAACCATGCTACAACTACTGTTAGCAATATTTTTCCTATGATCTCTATATTTTAAATTAACATATACACATATGTAAATTAACATATATACATAGGTAAATTCACACATGCATATATACACACATGATTATGCATCCACATGCTGTGAAATTTACTGTTTTCCTTTCCTTTTTCTGTTAATGCTGTATTGTGATAAGTTATTTCATTATTTATCCTTTAAAAATATAATTTAAAATGGATGAACATTATTTCTTTGTGAAATTTTATTTAACTGACCACCTGATATCAGATACTTAACTTTTTTTTCAATTTTTCAGCCCATTAAACAGTACTGTGATGAAGACTTTATTATTATACATTTGTCCTTATTCCTGGAAATAAATTATGAATAATAAGATGCTGGGTCAAAGAATATGTGTATTTGCTATGGCCTGAATGTTTGTGTCCCCCCAAAATTTATATGTTGAAATTTCGTGCCTGATGTGACAGTATTGGGAGGTGGGGTGGGGCCTTTGGGAGATGATTAGGTCATGAGGCACAGTCTTCATGGATGGGATTAGTGACCTTCTAAAAGAGACCCAGAGAAAGTTCCCTTGCTCCTTCTGCCATGTGAGGTTACAGCAAAAAGGCAGCCATCCATTTATCAGTTGGGAAGCAGGTTTTCTCCAGACACAGAACCTGACCATGCTGACGCTTTAATCTCAGACTTCCAGCCTCCCAGAAGTGTGAGAAATAAACTTCTGTTGTTCATAAGCTACCTGGTGTGATGTATTTTGTTACAGCAGCCTGAATGGACTATGATTTAGAAAATTTAATTACATATTGAAAAGGTAATCACTAAAATAGCAGATAGAGAATATATAAATTCCAAATGAAAGAAGGAAAATGGAATTATAACAAATAATCATAAATATGAATTAATAGAAAAGCAGACATAGGGGGCTTCCGGGAAAATGGCGCAAGAGTAAGACGCAGAGATCACCTTCCTCCCCACAGATACACCAGAAATACATCTACACGTGGAACAACTCCTACAGAACACCTACTGAACGCTGACAGAAGACCTCAGATCTCCCAAAAGGCAAGAAACCCCCCACGTACCTGGTGCGCGAGGAGAGGGGATTAAGAACGCTGCTTAAAGGAGCTCCAGAGATGGGAGCGAGCCGTGGCTAAAAGCGTGGACCCCAGAGATGGGCATGAGACGCTAAGGCTGCTGCTGCCACCACCAAGAAGCCTGTATGCGAGCACAGGTCACTACCCACACCTCCCCTCCCGGGAGCCTGTGCAGCCCACCACCGCCAGGGCCCCGGAATCCAGGGACAACTCACCCGGGAGAACGCACGGCGCGCCTCAGGCTGGTGCAACGTCACGCCAGCCTCTGCCGTCGCAGGCCCGCCCCGCCCTCTGTGCCCCCCCCCCCCGCCCCCGAGTGAGCCAGAGCTCCCGAATCAGCGGCTCCTTTAACCCCTTCCTGTCTGAGCGGAAAAACAGACGCCCTCCAGCGCTCCAGGGACAACTCACCCGGGAGAACGCACGGCGCGCCTCAGGCTGGTGCAACGTCACGCTGGCCTCTGCCTCCGCAGGCCCGCCCCGCACTCCGTGCCCCTCCCTCCCCACAGCCTGAGTGAGCCAGAGCCCCCGAATCAGCGGCTCCTTTAACCCCGTCCTGTCTGAGCGAAGAACAGACGCCCTCCGGCGACCTACATGCAGAGGCGGGGCCAAATCCAAAGCTGAGCCCTGGGAGCTGTGAGAACAAAGAAAAGAAAGGGAAATCTCTCCCAGCAGCTTCAGGAGCAGCGGATTAAAGCTCCACAATCAACTTGATGTACCCTGCATCAGTGGAAAACATGAATAGACAACGGATCATCCCAAATTAAGGAGGTGGACTTTGAGACCAAGATTTATGATTTTTTCCCCTTTTCCTTTTTTTGTGAGGGTGTATATGTATGCTTCTGTGTGAGATTTTGTCTGTGTAGCTTTGCTTCCGCCATTTGTCCGAGGGTTCTATCCATCCTTTTTTTTTTTTAAATTTTTTTTCTTAATAACTACTTTTTATTTTAAGAACTTTATTTTATTTTACTTTATCTTTGTTCTTTCTTTCCTACCTTCCCTCCTTTAGACAACGAATCATCCCAAATTAAGGAGGTGGACTTTGAGAGCAAGATTTATGATTTTTTTCCCCTTTTCCTCTTTTTGTGAGTGTGTATGCTTCTATGTGAGATTTTGTCTGTATACCTTTGCTTCCACCATTTGTCCTAGGGCTCTATCCGTCCGTTTTTTTTTTTTTTGTTCTCTTAATAATTTTTTTAATTTTAATAACTTTATATTTTATCTTACTTTATTTTATTTTACTTAATCTTCTTTCTTTTTTTCCTTCCTTCCCTCCTTCCTTCCTTCCTCCCTCCCTCCTTTCTTTCTTTCCTCCTTCCTTCCTCCCTCCCTCCCTCCCTCCCTCTCTCTCTCTTTCTTTCTTTCTTTCTTTCTTCTTCTACTAATTCTTCCTTTCTACTTTTTCTCCCTTTTATTATGAGCCGAATGGATGAAAGGCTCTTGGTGCTGCAGCCAGGAGTCAGTGCTATGCCTCGGAGGTGGGAGAGCCAACTTCAGGACGGTGGTCCACAAGAGACCTCCCAGCTCCACATAATATCAAACAGTGAAAATCTCCCAGAGATCTCCATCTCAACACCAGCACCCAGCTTCACTCAACGACCAGCAAGCTACAGTGCTGAACATCCTATGCCAAACAACTAGTAAGACAGGAACACAACCCCACCCATTAGCAGAGAGGCTGCCTAAAATCATAATAAGTCCACAGACACCCCAAAACACACCACCAGATGTGGGCCTGCCCACCAGAAAGACAAGATCCAGCCTCATCCACCAGAACACAGGCACTAGTCCCCTCCACCAGCAAGCCTACACAACCCACTGAACCAACCTTAGCCACTGGGGACAGACAACAAAAACAACGGGAACTACGAACCTGCAGCCTGCAAAAAGGAGACCCCAAACACAGTAAGATAAGCAAAATGGGAAGACAGAAAAACACACAGCAGATGAAGGAGCAAGATAAAAACCCACCAGACCTAACAAGTGAAGAGGAAATAGGCAGTCTACCTGAAAAAGAATTCAGAATAATGATAGTAAAGATGATCCAAAATCTTGGAAATAGAATAGACAAAATGCAAGAAACATTTAACAAAGACCTAGAAGAACTAAAGACGAAACAAACAATGATGAACAACACAATAAATGTAATGAAAAATACTCTAGATGGGATCAATAGCAGAATAACAGAGGCAGAAGAACGGATAAGTGACCTGGAAGATAACATAGTGGAAATAACTACTGCAGAACAGAATAAAGAAAAAAGAATGAAAAGAACTGAGGACAGTCTCAGAGACCTCTGGGACAACATTAAACGCACCAACATTCGAATTATAGGGGTTCCAGTAGAAGAAGAGAAAAAGAAAGGGACTGAGAAAATATTTGAAGACATTATAGTTGAAAACTTCCCTAATACGGGAAAGGAAATATTTAATCAAGTCCAGGAATCACAGAGAGTCCCATACAGGATAAATCCAAGGAGAAACACGCCAAGACACATGTTAATCAAACTGTCAAAAATTAAATACAAAGAAAACATATTAAAAGCAGCAAGGGAAAAACAACAAATATCACACAAGGGAATCCCCATAAGGTTAACAGCTGATCTTTCAGCAGAAACTCTGCAAGCCAGAAGGGACTGGCAGGACGTATTTAAAGTGATGAAGGAGAAAAACCTGCAACCAAGACTACTCTACCCAGCAAGGATCTCATTCAGATTTGATGGAGAAATTAAAACCTTTACACACAAGCAAAAGCTGAGAGAGTTGAGCACCACCAAACCAGCTCTACAACAACTGCTAAAGGAACTTCTCTAGGCAAGAAACACAAGAGAAAGAAAAGACCAACAATAACAAACCCAAAACAATTAAGAAAATGGGAATAGGAACATACATATCGATAATTACCTTAAATGTAAATGGACTAAATGCTCCCACCAAAAGACACAGATTGGCTGAATGGATACAAAAACAAGACCCATATATATGCTGTCTACAAGAGACCACTTCAGACCTAGAGACACATAGAGACTGAAAGTGAGGGGATGGAAAAAGATATTCCATGCAAATGGAAACCAAAAGAAAGCTGGAGTAGCAATTCTCATATCAGACAAAATAGACTTTAAAATAAAGACTATTAGAAGAGACAAAGAAGGACACTACATAATGATCAAGGGTTCGATCCAAGAAGAAGATATAACAATTGTAAATATTTATGCACCCAACATAGGAGCACCTCAATACATAAGGCAAATACTAACAGCCATAAAAGGGGAAATCGACAGTAACACATTCATAGTAGGAGACTTTAACACCCCACTTTCACCAGTGGACAGATCATCCAAAATGAAAATAAATAAGGAAACACCAGCTTTAAATGATACATTAAACAAGATGGACTTAATTGATATTTATAGGACATTCCATCCAAAAACAACAGAATACACATTTTTCTCTAGTGCTCATGGAACATTCTCCAGGATAGATCATATCTTGGGTCACAAATCAAGCCTTGGTAAATTTAAGAACATTGAAATTGTATCAAGTATCTTTTCCGATCACAACGCTATGAGACTAGATATCCATTACAGGAAAAGATCTGTAAAAAATTCAAACACATGGAGGCTAAACAATACACTACTTAATACCGAAGTGATCACTGAAGAAATCAAAGAGAAAATCGAAAAATACATGGAAACACATGACAATGGAGACACGACGACCCAAAATCTATGGGATGCAGCAAAAGCAGTGCTAAGAGGGAAGTTTATAGCAATACAATCCTACCTTAAGAAACAGGAAACATCTCGAATAAACAACCTAAACTTGCACCTAAAGCAATTAGAGAAAGAAGAACAAAAAAACCCCAAAGTTAGCAGAAGGAAAGAAATCATAAAAATCAGATCAGAAATAAATGAAAAAGAAATGAAGGAAACAATAGCAAAGATCAATAAAACTAAAAGCTGGTCCTTTGAGAAGATAAAGAAAATTGATAAACCATTAGCCAGACTCATCAGGAAAAAAAGGAGAAGACTCAAATCCATAGAATTAGAAATGAAAAAGGAGAAGTAACAACTGACACTGCGGAAATACAAAAGATCATGAGAGATTACTACAAGCAACTCTATGCCAATAAAATGGACAACCTGGAAGAAATGGACAAATTCTTAGAAATGCACAACCTGCCAAGACTGAATCAGGAAGAAATAGAAAATATGAACAGCCCAATCACAAGCACTGAAATTGAAACTGTGATTAAAAATCTTCCAACAAACAAAAGCCGAGGACCGGATGGCTTCACAGGCGAATTCTGTCAAACATTTAGAGAAGAGCTAACACCTATCTTTCTCAAACTCTTCCAAAATATAGCAGAGGGAGGAACACTCCAAAACTCATTCTACGAGGCCACCATCACCCTGATACCAAAACCAGACAAGGATATCACAAAGAAAGAAAACTACAGGCCAATATCACTGATGAACATAGATGTAAAAATCCTCAACAAAATACTAGCAAACAGAATCCAACAGCACATTAAACGGATCATACACCATGATCAAGTGGGGTTTATTCCAGGAATGCAAGGATTCTTCAATATACGCAAATCAATCAACGTGATACACCATATTAACAAATTGATGGAGAAAAACCATATGATCATCTCAATAGATGCAGAGAAAGCTTTCGACAAAATTCAACACTCATTTATGATAAATACCCTGCAGAAAGTAGGCATAGAGGGAACTTCCTCAACATAATAAAGGCCATATATGACAAACCCACAGCCAACATAGTCCTCAATGGTGAAAAACTGAAAGCATTTCCACTAAGATCAGGAGCAAGACAAGGTTGCCCACTCTCACCACTATTATTCAACATAGTTTTGGTAGTTTTAGCCACAGCAATCAGAGAAGAAAAGGAAATAAAAGGAATCCAAATCGGAAAAGAAGAAGTAAAGCTGTCACTGTTTGCAGATGACATGATACTATACATAGAGAATCCTAAAGATGCTACCAGAAAACTACTAGAGCTAATCAATGAAGTTGGTAAAGTAGCAGGATACAAAATTAATGCACAGAAATCTCTGGCATTCCTATACACTAATGATGAAAAATCTCAAAGTGAAATCAAGAAAACACTCCCATTTACCATTGCAATAAAAGGAATAAAATATCTAGGAATAAACCTACCTTAGGAGACAAAAGACCTGTATGCAGAAAATTATAAGACACTGATGAAAGAAATTAAAGATGATACAAATAGATGGAGAGATATACCATGTTCTTGGATTGGAAGAATCTACATTGTGAAAATGACTCTACTACCCAAAGCAATCTACAGATTCAATGCAATCCCTATCAAACTACCACTGGCATTTTTCACAGAACTAGAACAAAAAATTTCACAATTTGTATGGAAACACAAAAGACCCCGAATAGCCAAAGCAATCTTGAGAACGAAAAACGGAGCTGGAGGAATCAGGCTCCCTGACTTCAGACTATACTACAAAGCTACAGTAATCAAGACAGTATGGTACCGGCACAAAAACAGAAATATAGGTAAATGGAACAGGACAGAAAGCCCAGAGATAAACCCACGCACATAGGGTCACCTTATCTTTGATAAAGGAGGCAGGAATGTACAGTGGAGAAAGAACAACCTCTTCAATAAGTGGTGCTGGGAAAACTGGACAGGTGCATGTAAAAGTATGAGATTAGATCACTCCCTAACACCATACACAAAAATAAGTTCAAAATGGATTAAAGACCTAAATGTAAGGCCAGAAACTATCAGACTCTTAGAGGAAAACATAGGCAGGGCACTCTATGACATAAATCACAGCAAGATCCTTTTTGACCCACCTCCTAGAGAAATGGAAATAAAAACAAAAATATACAAATAGGACCTAAGGAAACTTCAAAGCTTTTGCATAGCAAAGGAAACCATAAACAAGACCAAAAGACAACCCTCAGAATGGGAGAAAATATTTGCAAATGAAGCAACTGACAAATGATTAATCTCCAAAATTTATAAGCAGCTCATGCAGCTTAATAAGAAAAAAACAAAGAACCCAATCCAAAATGCTCAACTTCACTAATCGTTAGAGAAATGCAAATCAAAAGTACAATGAGATATCATCTCACACCGGTCAGAATGGCCATCATCAAAAAATCTAGAAACAATAAATGCTGGAGAGGGTGTGGAGAAAAGGGAACCCTCTTGCACTGTTGGTGGGAATGTAAATTGATACAGACACTTTGGAGAACAGTATGGAGGTTCCTTAAAAAACTACAAATAGAACTACCATATGACCCAACAATCCCACTACTGGGCATATACCCTGAGAAAACCATAATTCAAAAAGAGTCATGTACCAAAATGTTCATTGCAGCTCTATTTACAATAGCCCAGAGATGGAAACAACATAAATGTCCATCATTGGATTAATGGATAAAGAAGTTGTGGCACACATATACAATGGAATATTACTCAGCCATAAAAAGAAATGATATTGAGCTCTTTGTAATGAGGCGGATAGACCTAGAGTCTGTCATACAGAGTGAAGTAAGTCAGAAAGAGAGAGACAAATACCGTATGCTAACACATATATATGGAATTTGAGAAAAAAAAAATGTCATGAAGAACCTAGGGGTAAGATGGGAATAAAGACACAGACCTACTAGAGAATGGACTTGAGGATTTCGGGAGGGGAAAGGGTAAGCTGGGAGAAAGTGAGAGAGTGGCATGGACATATATACACTACCAAATGTAAAATAGATAGGTACTGGGAAGCAGCCGCATAGCACAGGGAGATCAGCTCCGTGCTTTGTGATCGCCTGGAGAGGTGGGCCAGGGAGGGTGGGAGGGAGGGAGTTGCAAGAGGGAAGAGATATGGGAACATATGTATATATATAACTGACTCATTTTGTTGTAAAGCAGAAACTAACCTACCACTGTAAAGCAATTATACTCCAATAAAGATGTTAAAAAAAATACAACTGCACATAACCTCAGGAAGTGTAAAAAAAAAAAAAAACGAGAAAAGCAAACTAGAACAGATGTACTAATACACATAAAAAATAGGTAGGCAGGTATGAGTTAAGTGTATTAGGAATTACAGTGTAAAAGTCTAAATTGTTCAGTTAAATGACAAGATTAGCAGATTGGAAATAAAATAAAACTCAAATATATGCTATTTAAGCAAGACATTTAAAACAGAAGAGTAGAAATTAAAAGGATAGATATTTCTCATGATCCCCGGCAATCACTGATCACTTCTGTATCCCTATAGATCTGACTTTTCTAGAATGCTATAATAATGGAATCACATCTTTTGAAACTGACTTCTTTTACTCAGAATAAAGATTTGAGATATATCTAAAGTCTTGCATATTTTAAAAGTTCATCCCTTTTTCTTATTGAATAGTACTCCATTATATAGATAAACAAACCATACTTTGTTTTCTATTCATTCCTTGAAGGATATTTGAGTTGCTGATAGTTTTTCTCAATTATCAATAGAGCCACTACGAATATTTGTGTTCAGGTTATTGCATAAACATAAGTTTTTATTTCTCTAGAGTAGATACTCAGGAGTGAGACCGCTGGGTCGTACACGGAAGTGTATGTTTAACATTCTCAGAAACTTCCAAGCCTTTTTGTATTCCCACCAGCAATGTTGTGAGAGTTCCGGTTGCTCTTAATACTAACCAGAACTTTGTTCCTTTGTTTGTTTAAGCTATTCAAATAGTTGTGTAGTGGAATCTAATCACGGTTTCATTTTGCATTTCCCTGATGACCATTAATGTTGAATATCTTTGTCATTCTCATATCTTCTTTGGTGAAGTGGCTGTTCCTGCCTTTTGTTAATTTTTAAACTGGATTGTGTTTTCTTATTTTTGAACTTTAAGTGTACTTTATTTACTCTGGATACCTGTTCTTCATGGATATGTAATATAAAAATATTTTCTCTCATTTTGTGGCTTGCCATTTCATTCTCTTAGCAACCTCTTTCATAGTGATTTTTTTCTGGTGAAGTCCAATTTATCATTTTTGTCTTTTATGAATTATGCTTTTGGTATTATGTCTAAGAACTCATCACCAAACCCAAGGTCACATAGATTTTCTCCCATGTCCCTTCTAAGTTTTATATTTTTATATTTAGATACATGATTCATTTTGAGTTAATTTCTCTATAAGGTGTAAAATTTATAACAAGGTTCATTTCCTTAGCCTATGAATCTCTAGTTGTTTCTGTACAACTTGCTGAAAAGATTAGCCTTCATTCATTGAATTGCTCTTGCACCTTTGTTAAAAATCAATTGGTCATATTTATGTGGATCTATTTCTAGATTCTCTGTTCTATTCCTTTATCTATGTGTCTGTTTCATCAATACCATACTGACTTAATTACTGTAGATTTATAGTAAGTCTTAAAATTGGCAGTGTAATTCCTCCAAATTTATTCTTGTCTTTCAGAATTCTTTAAGCTATTCTAGTTCCTTTGCTTTTCCTTATAAATTTTAGAGTTAGCTGGTTTATATCTGAAAAAAATCTTGCATGGATTTTGATAGGAATTGCATTAAAATGTATAGAACAATGTGGAAAAAATTAGCATCTTTAATAAGTTGAGTCAATCAATGAAAATGGTAGGGCTGGTCATGTATTTAGAACTTCATTTATTTCATTCATCACATTTTTTAGTTTTCAACATATAGATCCTACTCTTGGTTTGTTATATTTATAGCTAAGTATTTCAATTTTTGGAGATTATTGTGTTTTTATGGTATTTTATGGATTTTCTTTTTTAAAAACAGTTTTTATATTCTAAGTTTGCATAGCTAGTGCATAGAAATAAGATTAGTTTTCCATGTGTTGACCTTGTAACTTAGGACCTTGCTAAACCCATTAGTTCTAAAATTGCTTATAGATTCTTGTGGGTTTTCTATTTAGATGATCGTGTTGTCTGTGGATAGGAGCAGTTTTATTTCTTTTTATCCCCCCCCACCTGCAGTCTACATGCTTTTTATTTCTCTTTTTGTCTTATTACCCTTGTAAAGGCAAGAAATACATTTTATAAAACACTGTATTTGAACTTTCATTTCCAGGACAAAATAGACTGAGTACACTTTTCCTTATTTCTCCTACTAGTACAACTAAAATCTATGGACATTGTTAATATAAAACAAACTTAAGAAAACTCTGAAAGGTAGGGAGAAAGTAAACTAGTTAAGAACCTTGAAACCTGAAGAATGACCTGGCAGTGGATTTCCTGGGATTTTTTTGCCTAATATATCCAAGATTAGATGCTGGAAAAACTGGAAAGCTGGAAACACAAAGAGCCACAGACAAACTTCAGGGAAAGCCTGCTCTCCTTAGCCAAAGGGCCAGGAAAAGGGAAAGGCTAACAAGATAGAAAATTTTTAGACAATTGCCCTACTCTTGGAAATACCATGGATTCTACACCCACCCCCACAGCTAAGGCCAAGTGAGGAACCTAGATTTTTACCCTGTCCCGCTATAATATGGCATCCCTTTCCTTCCTTCAGAGTGATCATAAAAGGCCCGGTGGGGATGTAAGACTTTCATCCCAGCCTGGATGTAAGACACTACCTCTGCTGCCCCCCAGCACAAACATGGTGGTGTCAGTTCTGATCATGTCAGGAACAGTAATGAAGTGCCCTCCCCAGCTAGGGTGGTGTAAGCAGAAGTTTTATGGGGAGACTGAACTTCCACCTCTGCAACTCTTGCCCCAGCACACTCAAAGGAGGCTAAGTAAGGAACTTGCATATCCACCCCTCCTGTGATTGGGAAGGTTGCCCCACCCCTTTCTCTCAGTATTATAGTATCAGAAGGTGTCTGCTAAAACAAAAGATTGAAATAAGAGCCAGAGTCTCAGAACATAATACCCAAACTGTCTGGAATACAATCTCTTAACAGACTAATGGTTAAACAAACTATGGTACATCCATACCAGGGGATACTATTCAGTAATACAAAGGAACAAACTATTGATACATGCAACAACTTGGATAGATCGCAGGGCATTATGTTGAGGAAAAAGAATATCAATCTCAAAAGGCCACATATTGTATCATTCCCTTTATGTAACATTATCAAAATACAAAATTAGAGATGGAAAACAGATCAGTAGTTGTCAGGGTTACAGATGGTGGGGGACTAGGGGTGGGTATGCCTATAAAGGAGTAAAACTAGGGAGATCGTTTTTGTGAAGGAATATTCCTGTATCTTGACTACAGTGGTATTTATACAAATAGATGTAGATATAGATATGGATAGACATGGGATAAAAAGAGCATAGAACTAGTCACACGTATTGTATCAATGTCAGTTTCCTGGTTTTCATATGGTACCAAAGTTACGTAAGATATGATCATTGAGAGAACTGGGTGAAGGGTACATGGTACCTCTCTACTTTCTTTGCAACTTCCTGTGAATCTATAATCATTTCAAAATAAAAAGTTTTAAAAATCAAACAAGCAAACACTTCAATGTATCTAGGAATGAATGTTAGTGAAAAATAGAAAATATTTTGCAGCTAAAGATAATAAAAACTATTCAAAAGGGTATGATGCAGGCAAAGCAATATATAGAGAAATCTACAGCCTTAAATGTATATGAAAGAAAAAAAGAATGGTTGAAAATTGATGAGCTGAGAATTTGTTTCAGGAAGTTAGAAAAAGATGAGCAAAATAAATCCAAATAAAAGTTGAGAAAAGTTAACATAATAAATGAAATAAAGAAATATATAGTAAAAAATGATCAACTGTGTATGATCACTTGTATAGGGCTTGTTAAAAAACATTGCTGGATCCCACCCCAAAATTTCTGTTTGAGTAGCTCTGGAGTGCCAAATTATGGTTCTTTTAAACAAATAACACAATTGAGAAAACTCTGGAGAGACTGAGAAAGAAAGAGCAGGAATAATTACAAATCACATCAATAATGAAAAAGGAAACATTAGTACAGATGCTACAGATGCTATAGACATTAAACAGACAATGAGGATATTATAAGCAAATTTTACCAAAATTTTTGAAGGTTTTAAATAAAATGAATAAGTTTTCCCAAACCTGTAATTTACCAAATCTAACTTTAGAAAATTAGGAAACCTGAATAGTTCAAAGTCATTTAAAATTTAATCAGTATTAAATATCTTTCAATAACAATAGATGAAAAAGTATGTATTATAGAAAGCATGATGACATTTTAAAGGTAGGAGGGTGTCCATTGCAAAATTCTTCTATTTTGCTATGTGTTTGACATTTATTATAATTAAAGTGTTGGGATAAAAACCTTTGAATACACACACACATAAACACACAAGCATGCACACACACATTCACACACACACTAATGTCCCTTTTTTGAGAAATCAACCAAGCATTAAGGAAAATATATTTCCAGTCTTACTAAAGTTTTCCAAAGGATAGAATCCAAAAGTTTCCCAACTTACTTTTTACTGCACCTGCATATCCTTGATACAAAAATCTCACAAATGTTTAAAATAAGAATTGTTGACCAAATTTACTCATTCCTGAACTGAGATGTACTATCATTGATATATTAGTCAATTGAATCTGAACTGTGTATGTGTGCCTATAGATAGAAAGATAGGTAAATGATAGATATATAAATCTGGTTATCAAGCTTCATTTGACATTAAAAATAAACCAGTGTATTTCACTGCCTTAAATAAATTAAAAATAAAAAGTATAATATAAATATTATCATCGTAAGAGCTGCAAAAAAGCACTTGATCAAATTCAACATCAATTCATAGTTTTAAAAAATCGGTAGAAAACCAAAATTGAAATGTACTCCCTCAATCTAAAAAAAGTACCTACAAAAATAAATCAACCAACCAACCAGAAAGAAAAATGGAAAAAAAAAACCCCAAAACCTTCTATAAACATCATACTTAATTGTTAAACATAAATATTGTTCTTCTTGAGGAGCAAAACCATAATGTCTGTTATAACCATTTCCACTCAACATATTATTGGATGTTAGAGTCAGTACAATCAAGGGAAAAACTGTATAAGTGATTAAAAGAAACAAAAATGTCTTTATGTCCAGATGATATAGTTGGTATGTTAAAAATATTAAAGAATCTACAGTAAATGAATTAAAATTAATGAGAGTTTAATAAGGTGGTTGGATACAAAATTTATATGAAAAGTTATATATAAATATATATTTATTATAATTAAATATATATTTATAAAATATCTATATAGCATTTATTTTCCTACACACCAGAAACAAACAGACAATTAAATTTGATAGCATTTACAATTATTAAGAGCGACATATCTATCAACTATCTAGGAAAAAATATAACAAATGTGTGCAAAATAATTAGGGATTTATTGTTATACATTAAAGATGACCTAAATAAATGAGGCCTTAGCTGTATAGGGCAGTAGTTCTCACAGAATTAGCATCAACAGGTAACCTGTTAGAAATGCAAATTCTTGGCCTCGCTCCAGAACTACTGAAACAATTTCTGGGAATGGGGTCTAGCAATCTATTTTAACAAGCCCTATAAAGGTGATTCTGATTTATGCTGGAATTTGAGAACTACTGATTTAGAGGTGTGAGGATTCATATGTACCAAGATACATGGTCAGGAAAGTTTATGGCAGCATTGTTTGTTATCACAAACTGAAAACCGTACAGATGCCAGTCAGTAGTATTAAATTGTGGTATACTGTAAAATAGTAGGCTATAAAGTAATAAAAATGAATGAATGACATATACATACAACAATATGGATGAATATAACATACATATTATTAAATGAATAAAGGAAAACAGAAAATAACATGTTCAGTTTGTTTCTTTTCATATAAAGTTTTAAAAGAGGCAAACCAAGCTATTGAAGATGCACACACAGGTGACAGCATTAAAAAAAAAAAAGGCAAGGACATGAGGTTCTTTTTCTTTTTTTAAACCCCACATTTGTTTATGTATTTATTTTTGGCTGTGTTGGGTCTTCGTTTCTGTGCAAGGGCTTTCTCTAGTTGTGGCAAGCGGGGGCCACTCTTCATCGCAGTGCGCGGGCCTCTCACTATTGCGGCCTCTCTTGTTGTGGAGCACAGGCTCCAGACGCGCAGTCTCAGTAGTTGTGGCTCACGGGCCTAGTTGCTCCGCGGCATGTGGGATCCTCCCACACCAGGGCTCGAACCCGTGTTTCCTGCATTAGCAGGCAGATTCTCAACCACTGCGCCACCAGGGAAGCCCAAGATAGAATCAAAATGAAACTTTAGTTCTATAAAGTACTGGTGCCAAGAACTTTCTACTGGCTCATACTGGATATTTAGTTAACTTAATGCTATATATTTAAGTGGTTTGTACAAGGTGTTTACAAAATAAAAAGATAACTATGAATATGGAATTAAATATTAGGAAAGCAAATGTGAGATTTCTACAAGTATAAAAACCCTACTGTTTATAATTATTTCAAGTAGTGCAACTAACTTCTCCCTATATTTTGGCTCCTAAGGCATACAATTTTATATAAAGAAATAACCGAATTATAAAAAAAACATGATTTGTCTCTTTTGCCAGATTTCTTGAATATAAAACTAAATCCACTACAGCCCATTCTATAATTCACTGCTGTATCTCGAGGCTGATAGTGATTATAATTAGCATTTACTGGTCACTTAAAGTTCCAATCCAGACAAAGTTAAGTGCTTAAGAGATATTTGAAAACCGTCTTACAGATGAAAAGACTGAGGCAACCACACATTAAGAAAAACTGTCCAAGAGCACACAGATATTAATGGCCTAGGGCAGAGCTGGAGGCCTGTGCTGTGAGTCACTGGACTACATTTCATCCATGTTCTGAGTTAATCAGTGGGGTGCTGATAAATGTTTAGCAACAGGAACCTCTGGGATGGAGAGGGACAAAAAACCCTGCATTGTAGCTTGAGTTAATTTCCGTGCTGAAACTATCCCCACTATGGTTGATTTTAAGGTACCAACTGAGGTCAGTAAAAGAAGTATTGGGAAGAGACGTATAATGGCATGCCCCATTGTATAGTGTTTCCACCATGCAGGTATAATAGACATAAATCACCTCAAGCTGATACTGATAATAGTACAATGTAGCAAAATAAATAGGAAATTATGAGTTTTGAGTTACTACCTTTGTTTTTAATATATTATTTAAATTTCAGTTTACTTTTTAATAATGGCCGTATTTAACACCAGCTCCCAAAATTTCTGAGAATGTAACAGTAATCTCTGTAAGCTGGTATGAGTCAGCTCTAGTATACTACAGGAGTTAATCATGAGTGGTTTTGCTCTACCTGTAGTTGTGGGGTGCAAAAAACACTCTTAAATTGGCTTTGCTTATCAAAATCCTTGCACATCCTATTTTTTTTGGAGGGGGGCTAGGGTTGATGTTTAGGGTTTTTTTAAAAAAATTCCTTGGTTTTAGGCATGATGGGTTCCCCGGCTAATTCTCTAAACACAAGAACCATAGCCCATTATAGTACGCTGCACAGGACAGTGAATTAATGATATTGAAGTGTTATGTATCACCATACATACACATGCACAAACGTGTACATGAAACAGGTGTCCCTATCTTTCTACGTGTGTGTTCATATTGAGACATAGAAAACAATACAATTAGGGGAATGAGTTAAAATTAAAAAGTAATAGTTCTATAAAGAGTATTAGTAGAAAATACTTGAAGCCTTTGTACTAATGATACTGTATGTATTAGTATTAGTTAAAGAGTAAAATCTGATTCACTCAATGTTAAATTTGACTCCTTACCCATGGAAAGTTTAGCAGTGACAATAGACAAAAGATGGTCTCTGGATGAAGACTCTGCTAAGAATGCTTCTCTTTGAGATGCAGAATTCAAGACAAGGTCATTGATTGTGATGCATAAACATCCTTTTCTATGATGTATGGCTTCCGCATTTTTGCCTTGAGATGTTTTTCATTTACACTAGCACTTATCACTCATCCATCTGTACTTTCTGTAGAATATCTTATTCTACCATTGAACAGTCTAAGATAAATGACTGCTTTACTAGAAGGTAAATAATACCCTTGAATTTTTCTTATATTGAAGAAATTTTTTTTTTGGTCCAAAACTATTAAAGGTATGTGACACTGTAATGTAAGGAAAGAGCCTTAGCTATAGATCCAAATTTCTACTGCTACTACTAACTTCTTGCTAAATTTGATCATATATATATTTTTTCCAGGTTATCATGCAAGACTGATAAAGTACCTAATGCAATTGCCATGCTTAACCGTTGAAACGTTGAAGATCATTTTAATTCCCTTTTTGGGTTTGCGTGTTTCATTGTAAAGAATAGAAAATTCTTTGCCCTTATATCCGATTCTGATGTATTCTCCCATTGTAGAAGAGTAAATAAATCTACACATCAAACGGTTGTCATAATTTCATTATCCAATCTACAAGTCTGCTTCTGCAAGGAAAGAACTAGCAAGGAAATTGATTTGGGTTAAGTCAGATGAAATGCATGACTCTGAAATAGTATATTCTCCATCACCAGAGGTATTCAAGTATAATTTGGATGACTGTGTATTAATTCTATAATAGAATTATTTAGATAGGATTAATAGAGGGGATTTAAGCAACTGACAAGGGATGAGAGAGCCAAGTGCTCTAAGTTATCTTTAATATCTCTTAACTGTTCAGTCACTGGAACTGCCTCCTTTTCTCCTGGTTTACATACAATAAAAGAGCATAATCATTCAGTAACCCTCTCTCATAACAAAGCAGTGCCATTTTCCCTTACCCCCACCACTGGTCTATGTGTTTTCCAATAATACATTTTTTACAACTGCCTTAATTATATTAAATCAGGGTCTGAAAGAAAAGAGCTTGATGAAGTAGAAAACACATAGGACCAGCAGTTGGAATGCCTGAGTTGTCTCAACTACAGCTAGAAACTGTGATGCTGAGAAAGCTATCAGGCTTCAAGGTCCTCGACACCAAGAGAGGACTGGTCTTGTGAAATCTAAGTTTGCTAGGAGCTCTAAAGGTATATGATGATAATACCTGCTATCTCAATTATCTCCAAGATATACAACAGGTTATATTTTCTCAACACTACTTTCACCTCTTCCTAATGAGACTCATATAAAGAAAAGTGTTCCCTGGCTTCCCTGCTGGCGCAGTGGATAAGAAGCCACCTGCCAATGCAGGGGACATGGGTTCAAGCCCTGGTCCGGGAAGATCCCACATGCTGCAGAGCAACTAAGCCCGTGTGCCACAACTACTGAGCCCACGTGCCACAACTACTGAAGCCCGCGTGCCTAGAGCCTGTGCTCTGCAACAAGAGAAGCCACTGCAATGAGAAGCCCATGCACCACAACGAAGAGTAGCCCCCGCTTACCGCAACTAGAGAAAGCCCGCACACAGCAACGAAGACACAACACAGCCAAAAATAAATAAATAAAATAAAATAATTTTTTTTAAAAGAAAAGTGTTCCCAATGTGAACCTCACTTGCTAAATTTTGGGTTGAAGTTTAATATCCTTGTTCGTTGATTTGTTACACTAGCTGATTTGAGTACTAGAATCACCCTCCTAGAAAAGATCGCCAAGATAAGCTTAAAGCCAAGTGTGTCCTGCTAATGTGTTTTCCAAAGTATTAGAAATGTAGTTGCAAGGGTAATGTTTTGTGGATTGTGCTATCCATCCTCTCTATTTTGCTGATGTCACACTAAGGTGTTAATTAAAGATGATATGTGCAAATCATTTAAAGCCCTAAAGAGAAAAAAGAAAAGGTTACAAAATATAAGGTCATGCCCAGGCAATTAAGGAAGCAATAAATGGAATTATAAACGGCTGGCAAACCAAGCCCATAAGAAATGGTATGGGCATTAAATTTCAGAGACTCTTTTTCAGGTAGGCTGCCTGTACCTCGGCCTTAGTACAGAACATGTCATGAGCTGAGCAATGTCTTTTGGAAACACAAGCATCAGATTCTATGTGAGTTTCCTGCTATATTGTTTGGTGTTGATAACATTTATTAGCCTGGAAGTATCATTTTCAGGAATGTTCTATTACTGAAAAAAAATAAGAGACTTTGCTATTTATAGACTTTTTTCAATAATCAAGCATATTATATACAGGATATGTAGTAAACACAAGTGCATACTTCTTTTACAAGATATGTACTTATATTTGACACTGTAATTTTCTGAGCTATATTATTGATATCAAAACTCAGTACAAATATATGTTTAAAGGAATAATATCAGAATATAAATTCACGTTGCTTCAAAGCATAACCTTGTCTACCTTTCCATTCTAAGAATCTCAAGATATCAGATACCTGATATCTACAGATGAAAAAGAGACACGGGTGAAAAATATCAGGTATGCTATTTTCAGAGGGCCAGAGGAAAATCAGAATATAGGTGATCATTCAACCACTGCTGAGTTTTACATTGTTACCAGTAACTTAATGTAGTATTTGCCAGAGTAAACCAGATGATCCTGTCAACGTCATGATTTTAGTTAGGTGACTTTCTTGCTAAACTTCTCATCTCTGCCCAAAACACACTGTGACACCTGGAGGGGTTCAGAGCATTAGAGCAGCATAGAGATTGGTATTGCCTGTTAACATGGTGGTGTGCTCGTGGTGATCTGGAAATCTTGAAAGGGGAAGCAATTTGCCTTCACTGCCGCTTAACAAGCAAGTCAGAACTTCAAACCAGGTATCACCTAAGGGAACCAGAGCAGAACTTAATTTAATAGTGCAGTGTTGAAGGCTGTATGTTTTGGTGGCGGTTTAAGTGTTTCTTCTTCTGCCTGGAACATGCTGCCTCTCATTCCTCACAGGTCATCCTTCTGTTCCCAGCCTTTACGTTACTTTTGATAACTCCTCTGACTCTCTAGTCTAGCTTCTTCAATAGGCTCTCAGAGCACTCAGTTCTTCCCTGCCATATTGCTGACAACAGTCTGTTTTACTGTACGTCTGTTTTTTCATTTCCTGACTAAACTCAAATTTCCAAGAGGGTATGGGTCAGTCCATGCATCTCCTATGCATCTCCTTATGCTTGGTAAAATGCCTGGTTTATTACAGGCATGGTACAAATATTTGTCACTACCTCCTCCCTCCCCTCCAGCCTCAAATGAATAGCTGAAAATATATGTTTGCTAGCATATGTGGGGTATCAGATGGTTTCCTATAAATAGTAGGGCTGATATTCTGGAAAAGAAAGAGGATTACAGGCATACCTTGTTCTACTGCACTTCACTTTACTGTGCTTTGCAGATACTGCGGTTTTACAAATTGAAGGTTTGTGACAACCCTGGGTCAAGCAAGTATATTGGTGCCATTTTTCCAACAGAATTTGCTCACTTCATTTCCCTGTGTCACATTTTGGTAATTCTCACAGTATTTCAAACTTTTCCATTATTATTATATTTGTTATGATGACCTGTGATCTGTAATTTTTGATGTTACTATTGTAATTGTTTTGGGGTGCCACAAACCATGCCCACATGAGATGGCAAACTTAATTGATAAATGTTGTGTGTGTTCTGACTGTTCCACCAACTGGTTGTTCCCATCTCTCTCCCTGTCTTGACCCTCCCTGTTCCCTGAGACACAACCGTATTGAAATTAGGCCAGGTAATAACCTTACAATGGCCTCTAAGTGTTCAATTGAAAGGAAGAGTTGCACGTCTCTCACTTTAAAACAAAAGCTAGAAATAATGAAGCTTAGTGAAGAAGGCATGTCGAAAGCTGAGACAGGTCGAAAGCTAGGCCTCTTGCACCAAACAGCCAAGTTGTGAATAAATGCAAAGGAAAAATTCTTGAAGGAAATGAAAATTGCTACTCCATTAAACACATGAATGATAAGAAAGAGAAACAGACTTATTGCTGATATGGAGAAAGTTTTAGTGGTCTTCGTAGAAGATCACATTTATAAATATCACATTTATAAATGGTGAGACACTCAAACATGTACGTATCTTGATCAGGGACCATTTGTGGGGAGGAGGGTGAGAAGGAGTAGGCTAGTCTCCTGACTGCTGCTAAGAGTTAAATCTAGCTGGTTCAGGTAACTCCCTTACAAGATAGCTTAAATGTTTACTATGACTCAAGGGTTTAGAAAGACAAAAAAGGACTAGATAAGATGAATTAAGTTCACAGTATAGGATAAAATATGTACAGTATAATAAGATTTTAAGTTAAGTATAAATATGTTTACAGCAGCAAAGTTGAATACTATGATTTGATTGTGGTGTTAACTTCATTTCTGTTTTACTGGAATTTTGGAAAATTTTGGGTTATAAAGAGAATCATTGAGGATCACTGGAGAAGGCAATGATTAATTCAAAGTAATCTCTAATTTTTTTTAAATTTGTGAAATAGCATGAAAATGTTAAAAATAGTTTTACTTATATAATTGTTTTATTACTTCTAGGGTATGTTGCTGTGGTTGGCTTTTGGTTAGGATCTGGAATGGTGAGGTTTTTTTTGTTTGTTTTTTGGGTTTTTTTGCGGTACGCGGGCCTCTCACTGCTGTGGCCTCTCTGGTTGTGGAGCACAGGCTCCAGATGCGCAGGCTCAGCGGCCATGGCTCACGGGCCCAGCCGCTCAGCGGCATGTGGGATCTTCCCGGACCGGGGCATGAACCCGTGTCCCCTGCATCAGCAGGAGGACTCTCAACCACTGCGCCACCAGGGAAGCCCATGAAATGGTGAGTTTTTTACTTTATTATTGACATTCAATTTTATAAACTACTTTGAACCTGAGAGGACACTCAGGAATTAGCTTCCATCATATTTTAGAAATGAAATATGCTGAGATTCGTGTTGGACTATAATGTAAAATCTATACTAAATGATTTTTCAAATTATTTAAAACACTTTCAAAGACAAATTCTTTAAAATTACTTTAAAAAGGATTTTTTTTTTTTCCTCAGAAAATTTCTGCCCACCAGAGTAACCAGATGTGATCATTCAGTATCCACTGAGGTTATAATGGGCCTTGGCTGAGAGTACTCTAAATTTTCTTGCAGAAATTTGAGCCTTTCATCTGGCTATTATACACAGCTAAAAAGATATCTGATTTTGTTAATGTTGTTTTTTGTTTGTTTTGCTTTTAACCCCACCAGGTGTATGAGGTGGATCAGATGCTTCAGGGTATTTCAGTCACTTCCACAGTTTTAGTGGGATTAAGGAACTCTGAAGGGCCTGATTTAAGCCTCAGGTACATGAAAAGACAGCGATGGAGAGTGAGAATCAGGAAAAGTGGGATCAGTCCTGGTTCTGCCACTTCCTACTTGAATGACTTTGGACAAGTCACTTAACCTTTCTGAGCTTCATTTTCTCCCTTTGCAAAATGGCTATAAATTGGCTACTGAATATGCATCAATCAAATGTCATATGTATTAAAGTACTTTGCATGTTTCAAGTAGGATACACATTTAAGGCTGATTACTGTCATTATTACAATGAAAGCATAGAAAACTGGCATAAGAACAGAAGAAGAGAAAAACATCAATGAAGTGGGAATCAAAGAGCGTGGGAAACATAATAAACATACATTTGGAGAAATGATAGAATGAAAATTTCAAAATATTCAACATGAGTGTCGGCTTATCTCTTGACCTGTCTCAGAACCATAGTTGCCTGGACCAATGGAATTCACCAGAGTAAAATGTGGGAACAGTGTCTGGGAGATTTGCAGGTTCCTACGGTAACTAGCTGGAACTCTGAGTCATGGCAGCCCCAATAATATGGTTTAAGAACAGGAAAAACAAAACAAAGCAGATGTGCCACTGTTGAATATACCAAAATTCCCTCCCTTGACACAGTTGAAAGTGTAAAGATTTTTGAGTCAGATCTGGATGAATAATGAACAAATTATACAATCTTATTGAGTATAAATTTCCTCAATTTTAAAATGACTCTAATATCCACACCTTAAAGAACCGGTGGAGGATTAAATGATAAATGTAGGTCCTAGCATATATAAGCATAATAAATATTCTAATATTTGTGTTTCTTCCCTGTCAGAAAGACCCATTGCTATTCTCATGACCTCTCTCTGCTTGTGTGCTTATCTCATCAACCTTCTTCTGTTTCTCTCTCAAAAGAGAATCCTGCATATCTCACTCCTGTCCCTCTCTTCCTGGTGAGTCTTCCATTAATAGATTTTTCATGTAGTTCAACTTCCTTAAAACTTAAGTTCCCTATTTATAAGTCAAATGGAGACAGATATTTAACCTCAGAGAGCCAGTGAAGCTTCCAACCTAATATTTGCAAAATGCCATTTCCCCGGAAATTTAAAAAATCCATTTTAAAGACTCATAAGGAAATCATTAAGGCACACATGCCCTCTCAGACACAAAATTCAAGTTTTCATTTGCTATTAAATGGTTGTCTTAGTTGTGTGCCTCTTTTTTCAAAGTACTGTCAGACTACAAATGGTTATTTTAGTGGAAGCATTTTCCCAAAGAATGTCCAACTTCTTCCCCAGTAAAATGTTTCACTCTTTTCCAGACAATTTTTGCAAAGTGAAAAATCAATTGTGTTAACATTTATATTTAGTCTTCATCTATCAAGACCTTTAATCCTTTAGTCCTGTGTGCTGAAGACAGAGTTATTGAATAATAATAACCTGTAAACATATACATAATGCTGGAAGACTATGACATAGACAAAGAAATGATGATCTGTATGTATTAGAGAGATATTTCAGGGTGGAGGGATCAATTTCTTAATATAGCCCTCTAGAACTTGTGATTTACAATGGGATGATGGATCATTGATTTATCTAATGTGACTTTCATCACCAGATAATGGCCAGCACTATTGCTGCAGGGGAAAGAAAGCCATGTACCTGAATCTTCCTACTGTGCCCCGTGCCCACTAATTGTTAAACTGTATTTTTTATGATGCTTTATGAAACAGGATCACTGCTTTCAACCAACCATCCTTATGCTTCTTGTTTATGTATTTCTTCATTCCCTTGATCACCAACATACTTGTTTGTTCAATAATTACTCATTGAGGTCTCTGTGTGGTAAGTGCTCTGAAAGATAGTGTTATCCCTAGACACAGGAAGAAGGGGCCCCTTTGCTAGTACACCAAGGGGCAAGGAATTTGAGGGCCCAAAGAAATGTGCCTCCCCCTTCCAGACCATAAAATCTGGGTACCCAGAAGGCTTAATTCCTTGTCCAAACAATTCTGAGCCCATTCCAGAACCATGTAATCAACTCTGTCCTTCTTAGGGCTGACAGGGAAGCAATGTGTATTATCTTTATGCCTGAAGGTGGCCAAGTCATGGCTTTTTGGGAGGGGTAGTTACTGTGAAAAATCTTGGATGTGCATTTTGGAATCTCTGCAGTCCCCCCATATGCAGACAAGGTCTAAAGATAAGGGTAACAGACTGCAGGCCAGAAGCCTCCATCTGTATCCTTTTCCCAACTCCTGCCAACGATAGGAATAGGCCTGGTAAGAGCTGCTGCTAGTACAAAGCTGGATGGAATACATTTTTCTATGTTAATAGGTTATAACATGTGAGAAATCTTACTCTTCACATCTTGATGTTGTTGGAAGACTGTTACATAAGGCAGCCAAAAATGGCCTCTGTATTGGCCCTATGTTGTTTATTTCTTCAAAGCAGGGTGAGAGCAATGAGCTCAAAAGCCTGCTGAAGCCAAACTCAACTTTTTACACATTCAGTTGTTTTAAATACAGTCTCAAAAAGCCATTTGTAACCTGCTGCATACATACCCCAGGAAACTGAACTTAATAGCTGATAGTCACAGATAAAACCATGGGTCTACTAAAAAAACAAAACCAAAACCAAAACAAACAAAAAAACAAAGCAAGACACAACTGCCCTTTCTGACCCAGAGATTCCCCACAGTGCAGCTGAGTGACACCACCTAGACAGGTAACTCCCCTCTCCAATCCCCCTCTCCCATAGGAGTTTCCTTGTTCTCCTCCCCTTCTGTATAGTGGACCCAAGGCCATAGCCTTGGAGGATCTCCTGCTCTGAGGGACTTCCCCTGCCTTCAAACCTGTCAGTGTTACTCAAATAAAGCTTGTACATGCCACTGTCACCTCATGGTAAGATTGTTTCCTTGATCAATTCCCAAATTCTCCAACTCATACCTTACAAGGAAAAAGTATTGTTTCTTTTTAGGAATAGAATGATGGTTGGCAAAACTGTCTAATTTTACCTGGAAAAATTTTAGAGAACAGATCTAATTCTACAGAGGATGTTTGTAATGCAAAAGTTTAACTTATTTTGGGTTAATATTAATTAATTATAGGATCCACATTTTAGACCACATTTTGTACAAACAGAGTAATATTCAACCTGTTTAATACCCCTGTTTACAAAAGTATAGACAGATGACTGGAGAGTGAGTAGGCAAAATGAAAACTTACATATGAAATATGATTAGATTTATTTTAAAAAGTAAACAAACATAAAAAACCTTCTCTAAAGCAAATTTTCTGCTATTCTAAAGCAGAAGTATTACAATCCCCTTGACTTATTGTATCCCTACATGAAAATTTGCTTTAGACTCACCATACTGAAGACCAGAGAAAGCTGTTTACAATATTTCAGAGTGAGGTAGCACTGTTCTATTACCTGGAAAGAGTCATATATAGTTCGTTCATACATCTCTTCAATGTTTTACCTTGTTAATAAGTATTGATGGAACTCCCATGAGTGCCAAGAACTGGATGGGAATTGAGAATATAAGGAAATGGGAGACCATTATTGTTCTTGAGGGTTTGGCAGTCTTTTTATTCTCCCTCCTTGCTATAGGAGATGTTAGTTAAATTTACTTTATTAGAAGGACTTTCCCTTCCATTCTATATTGGAAGGAAAAAGCTAACAGTGGGTTTGTAACATACTCTCTCCTTCTCTGGACACCTGAGGTCTTGTTGATCTCCACTAGACATCATTGTAAAATGTCATTGGCATTTTCTCATGAGAGTTCATATGTAGCAATGTTTTATCAGAGTATACCTGGTCTGATTAGGATGTTATTGTAAATTACTGGTCATTTTTAGATTTATTAAATGCAGTTGGCTGGAGAGTTGATGTTAGTAATATAAATTCTCCATCTACATAACAAATAGAATATAAAAATTAAGAAACTTCAAATCTAAAGGGTTTCCTCTAACATTTAAGTCATACTTTGTAAGCATTCTCTGTTACTCCAAAACCAAAGTACATTCCAGCAGGAAAAAGTCCTAGGCATGAGCCTCTTATATTTTATTTAATCAGTTTCCTGCCCCCTCTTTGGGTGTGTATAAGTTCTTTACATATTTGGGATAGTTATCCTTTTTCAGTTACAACTGTTTCAATTATCCACTCCCAATCTGTACTCTAGTATTACTTTCTTTAACATATTTTTGATTAACAGCAGTTCTTTGTTTTAATATAATCAAATTAGCCAAATTAATCTATTTTTTCAGTTATGATTAGCATTTTTCTTTGTGACCCTATGATTCTACATTTTCTTCTAAGAGTTTTAAAGTTTTATTTTCTCCACCTCTAACTTTTTATTTTTGAAATATTCATATCTATTAAGAAGTTAAGAGAATAGTACAAGGACCATATCTCCTTAGATGTATATGTTTGTGTTTCTATGTAAGTACATATGTGAACACACACACATATATATATTTATATATATATTTATGCAGATATATCTATTTATTTGTTTATTTATTCATATCTCTCTATCTAAGGAGAGCTATTCCTCCTTTCTCTTCCCCTTCTGACTGTGTAGTATTACTATAAACTCAAAGAATTTAAAAAAATTCAATATTGTAAAATCTATTAAAACCAGTATTTCTTTTGTCCCAAATTTGGCCAGTGGGAGCTTTTCAGGTTGGTTAGTTTGTTCTTTTGATGTGTCCTAATTAATTTTGGTTTTTTTCTGTTTTCTTCTCAAAAAAAAAAAAAAAGGTGTTTCAGGATCACTTTGTACTTCCCCTGCCTGAGATTTGGAACAAGCAATTTCTCTAACAAGCTCTATTTTCCTTTACTAAGGAGTGGTATTTAGACACATACAATAGGCACCAGAAGTACTCATTGCACTCATGTATAATTGCTTCTAAGCCCTTTTGGTGAGAAGAGCAGCAAGCAGGAAAATATTTCTTAATAAAATATTTGTGGTGGGTAGACTTTGAGATGACCTCTAGCAATCTCTGCCTACTGACATTCACAACTTTGTTTAATCCCTTCCTCTTGAGTAGGAGCCAGATTTAGTGAATGATTTCTAGTAAACAGAATGTGGCAGAAGTGATACAATGTTGCTTCTAGAGTAGATTATAAAAAGACTGTGGCTTCTGTTTTGAGTGACTTTTCTTGCTCTCTTGCTTGCTCACACAGAGGTAAACCAATTGGCATGATATGAGCCACATCATAGACAGGCTCACATGACAAGGAGGAAAGAGAGCTTTCAGGCAATAGCCAGTGAGTAATTGAGGCCTTCAGGAAAACAGCCTGTGAAGAACCATGTGTGTGAGATTGGACACAGATTGTTTCTTGTCAAACCTTCAGATGAAATTGCAGCTCTGATCTGCTGCAAACTCCTGACAGACCTTAAGCCAGAGGTCTTAAGCTGTACCTGTGTAACACAGATACTGTGAGAAAATAGGATAATTATTTTACAGAGCAATGCAATAAGGAATTTAGAAATGTTTAGGTACCCATCAGATAATCATGGCCTCTAAAGTGGAATCTTCCCATACATTCTTAAAAAAAAACCCCAAAAAACAAAAAACAAATCAACAAAATGACTAAATAAAACTATTTGTAACCTATACTTAAAACATAATTAGGAAACAAAGAATACTATGAACATCAAATTCCACCTAAATAGCAAAATGAACATTAATTCCAGTAAAGTCAGAATGGCACTGAGAATAGAATGTGATGGTTCAGAAAGGGGTCAGGGAATGATGGGGTAAGGTTACAAACATTCCAAGAAAGAGGAAGTATGACTCTATTAACAAAATATTCACATGAAAACACTGGCTACTGGTGAACCAGAATGAAAGGTGTTGACAGTGCAAGGGAACAGAGATGGGAGTCCTAGGATGGTACCAGTTCTGAGAGACAAGTGTTTGTCACAGAAAGTGGAGATGCTTCTTGGACACTTACTGGGAAAAAGGGCTGGAAGGGAGAAAAAGGTAGAAATTAAGGATATGGTAGAACTAAAAGACTGTCAAAAATCAGAAGATATTGTAATCTTTAATCCATGAGAAACAGCTTGTTGATTAAAGAAATTGATTGACAATACAAAGAAAGGTAGTGCAGAACACGTACCCACATGAAAAGAAACTATAGGAGATACAAGGAGCAATTAAAAGGAGTACACTAGAAAGAGGAGATTCTACACACCAAGACAGATCCAAATGAGTCCACAGGATAAAAAATAAGTGAGTATATAGAAAAAAAATTAAAGCATATTAAAAAATATAGGGTGGAGATTGGTTCAAGATGGCGGAGTAGAAGGACGTGCGCTCACGCCCTCTTGTGAGAGTACTGGAATCACAACTCACTGCTGAACAATCATCAACAGGAAGACACTGGAACTCACCAAAAAAGATACCCCACATCCAAAGACAAAGGAGAAGCCACAATGACATAGTAGGAGGAGCGTAATCACAATAAAATAAAATCCCATAATTGCTGGGTAGGTGAATCACAAACTGGAGAACAATTATACCACAGAAGTCCACCCACTGGAGTGAAGGTTCTGAGCCCCACGTCAGGCTTCCCAACCTGGGGGTCCAGCAATGGGGGAAGGAATTCCTAGAGAATCAGGCTTTGAAGCCTATGGGATTTGATTGTAGGATTTGACAGGACTGTGGGAAACAGAGACTCCACTCTTGGAGGGCACACACAAAGTAGTGTGCGCATTGGGACCCAGAGGAAGGAGCAGTGACCCCATAGGAGACTGAACCACACCTACCTGCTAGTGTTGGAGAGTCTCCTGTAGAGGTGGGGTGGGGGTGTGGGGGTGTGTGGCTCACCATGGGGACAAGGACATTGGCAGCAGAAGTTCTGGGAAGTACTCCTTGGCATGAGCCCTCCCAGAGTCTGCCATTAGCCTATAGCCTCCAGTGCTGGGTCGCCTCAAGCCAAACAACCAACAGGGAGGGAACCCAGCCCCACCCATCAGCAGACAAGAGGATTAAAGTTTTACTGAGCTCTGCCCAACAGAGCAACACTCAGCTCCACCCACCACAAGTCCCACCCATCAGGAAGCTTGCACATCTTAGATAGCTTCATCCACCAGAAGGCAGACAGCAGAAGAAAGAAGAACTACAATTCTGAAGCCTGTGGAAGGAAAACCACATTCACAGAAAGACAGACAAAGTGAAAAGGCAGAGGACTTTGTACCAGATGAAGGATCAAGATAAAACCCCAGAAAAACAACTAAATGAAGTGGAGATAGGCAACCTGCCAGAAAAAGAATTCAGAATAATGATAGTGAAGATGATCCAGGACCTCAGAAAAAGAATGGAGGCAAACATTGAGAAGATGCAAGAAATGTTTAACAAAGACCTAGAAGAATTAAAGAACAAACACCTAGGAGAATTAAAGAACAAAAAACAGAGATGAACAAACAATAACTGAAATGAAAAATACACTAGAGGAATCAATAGCAGAATAACGGAGGCAGAAGAATGGATAAGTGACCTGGAAGACAGAATGGTAGAGTTCACTGCCACAGAACATAATAAAGAAAAAAGAATGAAAAGAAATCAAGACAGCCTAAGAGACCTCTGGGACAACATTAAACACACCAACATTCACATTATAGGGGTCCCAGAAGGAGAAGAGAGAGAGAAAGGACCTAAGAAAATATTTGAAATTATAGTAGGAAGCTTCCCTAACATGGGAAAGGAAATAGCCACCCAAGTCCAGGAAGCGCAGAGACCCCCAGACAGAATAAACCCAAGGAGAAACATGCCGAGACACAAAGGATTCAAACTGACAAAAGTTAAAGACAAAGAAAAATTATTGAAAGCAATTAGGGAAAAACGACAAATAACATACAAGGGAACTCCCATAAGGTTAACAGCTGATTTCTCAGCAGAAACTCTACAAGCCAGAAGGGAGTGGCAAGATATAGTTAAAGTGATGAAAGGGAAGAACCTACAACCAAGGATACTCTACCCAGCAAGGATCTCATGCAGATTCCATGGAGATATCAAAAGCTTTAAAGATAAGCAAAAGCTAAGAGAATTCAGCACCACCAAACCAGCTCTAAAAACAAATGCTAAAGGAACTTCTCTAAGTGGGAAACACAAGAGAAGAAAAGGACCTACGAAAAGAAACCTATAACAATTAAGAAAATGGTAACAGGAACATACATATCGATAATTACCTTAAACGTGAATGGATTAAATGCTACAACCAAAAGACACAAGCTCGCTGAATGGATAAAAAAACAAGACCCATCTATATCCTGTCTACAAGAGACCCACTTCAGACCTAGGGACACATACAGACTGAAAGTGAGGGGATGGAAAAAGATATTCCATGCAAATGGAAATCAAAAGAAAGCTGGAGTAGCAATACTCATATCAGATAAAATAGACTTTAAAATAAAGAATGCTACAAGAGACAAGGAAGGACATTACATAGTGATCAAGGGATCAATCCAAGAGGAGGATATAACAATTACACATATATATGCACCCAACATAGGAGCACCTCAATACATAAGGCAACTGCTAGCAGCTATAAAAGAGGAAATCGACAGTAACACAGTAATAGTAAGGGACTTGAACAACTCACTTACACCAATGGACAGATCATCCAGACAAAAAATTAATAAGGAAACACAAGCTTTAAATGACACAATAGACCACACAGATTTAATTGATATTTATAGGATATTCCATCCAAGAACAGCAGATTACACTATCTTCTCAAGTGCACACAGAATATTCTTCAGGATAGATCACATCTTGGGTCACAAACTAAGCCTTGGTAAAATGAAGAGGACTGAAATCATATCAAGCATCTTTTCCGACCACAACACTATGAGATTAGAAATCAGTTACAGGGAAAACAACGTAAAAAACACAAACATGTGGAGGCTAAACAATACCTTACTAAATAACCAGGAGATCACTGAAGAAATCAAAGAGGAAATCAAAAAATACCTAGAGACAAATTACAATGAAAACACGATGATCCAAAACCTATGGGATGCAGCAAAAGCAGTTCTAAGGGGAAGTTCATAGCAATACAAGCCTACCTCAAGAAAGAAGAAAAAGCTCAAATAAAGAATCTAACGTTACACCTAAAGAAAGAACTAGAGAAAGAAGAACAAACAAAACCCAAAGTTAGTAGAAGGAAAGACATCATAAAGATCAGAGCAGAAATAAATGAAATAGAAACAAAGAAAACAGTAGCAATGATCAATAAAACTAAAAGCTGGTTCTTTGAGAAGATAAACAAAATTGATAGACCTTTAGCCAGACTCATCGAGAGAAAGAGGGAGAGGACAAAAATCAATAAAATCAGAAATGAAGAAGGAGAAGTTACAATGGACACTGTGGAAATACAAAGCGTCATAAGAGACTACTACAAGCAACTCTATGCCAAAAAAAATGGACAACCTGGAAGAAATGGACAAATTCTTAGAAAGGTATAGCCTTCCAAGACTGAACCAGGAAGAAATAGAAAATATGAACATACCAATCACAAGTGATGAAACTGAAACTGTGATTAAAAATCTTCCAACAGGGCTTCCCTGGTGGCGCAGTGGTTGAGAGTCCGCCTGCCGATGCAGGGGACATGGGTTTGTTCCCTGGTCCGGGAAGATCCCACATGCCGCAGAGCGGCTAGGCCCATGAGCCATGGTTACTGAGCCTGCACGTCCGGAGCCTGTGCTCCGCAACAGGAGCGGCCACAACAGTGAGAGGCCTGTGTACCGCAAAAAAAAAAAAAAAAAAAAACTTCCAACAAACAAAAGTCCAGGACCAGATGCCTTCACAGGTGAATTCTATCAAAAATTTAGAGAAGATCTAACACTCATCCTTCTCAAACTCTTCTAAAAACTTCTAGAGGAAGGAACACTCCCAAACTCATTCTATGAGGCCACCATCACCCTGCCACCAAAACCAGACAAAGATGCCACAAAAAAAAGAAAATTACAGACCAATATCACTGATGAATATAGATACAAAAATCCTCAACAAAATACTAGCAAACAGAATCCAACACATTAAAAGGATCATACACCATGATCAAGTGGGATTTATCCCAGGGATGCAAGGATTCTTCAATATACGCAAATCAATCAATGTGATACACCACATTAACAAATTGAAGAATAGAAACCATATGATCATCTCAATAGATGCTGAAAAAGCTTTTGACAAAATTCAACATCCATTTATGATAAAAACTCTCCAGAAAGTGGGCATAGAGGGAACCTACCTCAACATAATAAAAGCCATATATGACAAACCCATAGCAAACATCATTCTCAATGGTGAAAAACTGAAAGCATTTCCTCTCAGATCAGGAATAAGACAAGGATGTCCACTCTCACCACTATTATTCAACAAAGTTTTGGAAGTCCTAGCCACAGCAATCAGAGAAGAAAAAGAAATAAAAGGAATACAAATTGGAAAAGAAGAGTTAAAACTGCCACTGTTTGCAGATGACATGATACTATACATAGAGAATCCTAAAGACACCACCAGAAACCCACTAGAGCTAATCAATGAATTTGGTAAAGTTGCAGGATACAAAATTAATGCACAGAAATCTCTTGCATTCCTATACATTAACAAAGAAAGATCAGAAAGAGAAATTAAGGAAACAATCCCATTCACCATTGCAACAAAAAGAATAAAATACCTAGGAATAAACCTACCTAAGGAGGTAAAAGACCTGTACTCAGAAACCTATAAGACACTGATGAAAGAAATCAAAGATGACACAAGCAGATGGAGAGATGTACCATGTTCTTGAATTCAAAGTATCAATATTGTGAAATGACTACACTACCCAAAGCAATCTACAGATTCAATGCAACCCCTATCAAATTACAGTGGCATTTTTTACAGAAGTAGAACAAAAGATCTTAAAATTTGTATAGAGACACAAAAGATCCCGAGTGCCCAAAGCAGTCTTGAGGGAAAAAAATGGAGCTGGAGGAATCAGACTCCTTGACATCAGACTATACTACAAAGCTACACTAATCAAGACAATATGGTACTGGCACAAAAACAGACATATAGATCAATGGAACAGGATAGAAAGCCCAGAGAGAAACTCACGCACCTACAGTCAACTAATCTATGACAAAGGAGGAAAGGATATACAATGGAGAAAAGACGGTCTCTTCAATAAGTGGTGCTGGGAAAACTGGACAGCTATAAGTAAAAGAATGAAATTAGAATACTCCCTAACACCATACACAAAAATAAACTCAAAATGGATTAGAGACCTAAATGTATGACCGGACACTATAAAATTCTTAGAGGAAAACATAGTTAAGAACGCTCTTTGACATAAATCACAGCAAGATCTTTTTTGATCCACCTCCTAGAGCAATGGAAATAAAAATAAAAATAAACAAATGGGACCTAATGAAACTTCAAAGCTGTTGCACTGCAAAGGAGACTACAAACAAGACGAAAAGACAACCCTGAGAATGGGAGAAAATATTTGCAAATGAATCAACAGACAAAGGGTTAATCTCCAAAATACATAAACAGCTCAGGCAGCTCAATATTAAAAAAACAAACAACTCAATCCAAAAATTGGCAGAAGACCTAAGTAGACATTTCTCTAAAGAAGACATACAGATGGTTAATAAGCACATGAAAACCTCCTCAATATCACGAATTATTAGAGAAATGAAAATCAAAACTACAATGAGGTAACACCTCACACCAGTTAGAATGGGCATCATCAGAAAATCTACAAACAACAAATGCTGGAGAGGGTGTGGAGAAAAGGGAACCCACTTGTACTATTGTTGGGAAACAAATGTGTAATGCAAATAATAATTATCAGGAATTAGGCATGTAAAAGAGTTCATCACTACTGATTTTATAAATGTTCAAAAGTTAATAAAAGACTAGCATGGACAACTTTATGCCAGTTAATTTGGCAATTTAGATGAAATACTGAAATTCCTTAAAAACATAAACTACCAATCTTAACTCTGGAAGAAATAACATGAATTTCCCTATAGTTATTGAATGCATTCAATTTATTATTAATAACTTTCCCAAAGAGAACTCTATAACTCAGAGTCTACCAAATATTTCAAGAAGAGATAACAGCAAAACATTTCAACATAGATGAGGAGGAAACACTTCCCTACTCAATTTATGAAGCCAGCATTGCACTGATAGAGCTTGTGCTGATATAGTTTATTCCATACAAATTATATTTCAATAAAATGTACAAGTAAGGTATAATGATAATATATAAATATATACTTTATACAAATATTTAAATATTATATATTTAATATATATTAAGTATTTGTCTCTGTTTTATATATATAATGTTTATATATATGTGTGTTTTATATATATGTAGAGCACAAGGAAAAAAGAGGCCCTTAAACATTCTCTGGATACATACCAATGGAACATAATAGAGAGCACAGAAATAAACCTACGCATATACAGTCAACCAATTTTTGACAAGAGCACCAAGAATACACAATCAGGAAAGGATTATCTGTTCAATAAATGGTGGTGGGAAAACTGGATATCCGTATTCAAAAAAATGAAGTTTGGGCTTCCCTGGTGGCGCAGTGGTTGAGAGTCCGCCTGCCGATGCAGGGGACACGGGTTCGTGCCCCCGTCCGGGAAGATCCCACATGCCGCAGAGCGGCTGGGCCCGTGAGCCATGGCCGCTGAGCCTGCACATCCGGAGCCTGTGCTCCGCAACGGGAGAGGCCACATCAGTGAGAGGCCCGCATACCGCAAAAAAAAAAAAAAAAAAAAAAAAAATGAAGTTTGACCCTTATCTAACACCATGCACAAAAATGAACTCAAAATGGATTAAAGACTTAAACATAAGACCTGAAACTGTAAAACTCCTAGAAGAAAATATAAGGAAAAAGCTTAATATTAGTTAAGCTTTTAGTTAATATTAGTTAAACTAACTAATATTAGTTCTTGGCAATATTTTTGGTTATTACACCAAAAGCACAGGGAAAAATAAAAAATAAACAAGTAGGACTACATCAAACTAAAAGGCTTCTGCATAGCAAAAATACAATCAACAAAATACAAAGCAACCTATGGAAAGGGAAAAGAAATTTGTAAACCATATCTGATAAGGGATTAGTGTATATCTCCAAAAACGCCATACAAATGACCAAAAGGTACCTGAAAATGTGTTCAACATCACTAACCATCAGAAAATGCAAATGAAAACTACAATGAGATATCACTGCACACAGTTAGAATGACAATTATCAAATATAAGAGATAACAAATGTCAGTGAAGATGTGGAGAAAAGAGAAAATTTGTACATTGTTGGTAGGAATGTAAACTGGTGCAGCCACTATGGAAAACAGTATGGAAGTTCTTCAAAAAATTAAAAATAGAACTACCATATGATCCAGTATTTCAATTTATGGGTATATATCCAAAGGAAATGTAATCATTATCTTTAAGAGATACTTCACTCTCATGTTCACCACAGCATTATTCACAATAGCCAAGACACAGAAACAACCTAAGTGACCATCAACAATTGAATGGACAAAGAAAATGTATATATGTACATATATACATATATACACACACACACATACATACACACATATATATGTATTCTATTGTATATTTATATACACAATAGAATACTATTCAGTCATAGAAAAAGAGAAGAAAATCCTGACGTTTGTGACAACATGCATGGGCCTTAGGGCAAGTGCAATAATTGAAATATCAGACAAGAAAAGACAAATACTATATGATTTCACTTATATGTGGAATCTAAAAAAACCCTGAACTTATAGAGAGTAAAAATGGTGGTTTTCAGGGGCTGGGGTGCCTATAGTTAACAATACTCTTCATATGCTTAAATTTGCTAAGAGGGTAGATCTTGTGTTAAGTATTCTCACACACACAAAAAATAACAATAATAATAATAATATGATAGGAAACTTTGGAATGTGATAGATATGTCGACAGCTTTGGTGGTTGGTGAGGGTTTCATGGATATACACTTATCCCCAAACTCATAGAGTTGTAAACATTAAATGTTCAGCTTTTTATACGTCAATCACACCTTAATAAATTGGTTTTAACCTTTTTTCTCACATCTAAGAACACAACCCTAACTAGGCTCCTATGTTATTTCATGAGGAATTTAAATTTCTCCAATGGGACATCCAACATGACAAATCCTATATTTGGTGGCAGCCTCTCTGGATTGATTTGAAAATTCTATCTCAGTGTCTGAAGGTTCTATAAGAAAAGGGATTCTTTCTCACAGAAATGTACTGTGGGTGTAAATATGTTATTTGTTAAGGATGGTACTTATAAAATATTGTCATTCATTATCTGTATGTCATTATGTTAGATTCTTAAGAAATGGAACAGAAAATAGGTATGTTTTGATTGTAAATGGTTTAGAAAGTGTTCTTCCTTAGAGTGAGAGTAGAATAGCTTGTCCTTCCTCAGAGATTTCAGATAGCCATTTAGTCACTTGCTACTCAATGTGTGACTTGAGAACCAGTATTATCAGCATTGGCATCAAAAAAGGGCTAGTACGGGGCTTCCCTGTTGGCGCAGTGGTTGAGAGTCCGCCTGCCGATGCAGGGGGCGCGGGTTCGTGTCCCGGTCCGGGAAGATCCCATATGCCGCGGAGCAGCTGGGCCTGTAAGCCATGGCCGCTGAGCCTGGGTGTTCGGAGCCTGTGCTCCACAACGGGAGAGGCCACAGCGGTGAGAAGCCCCACCGCAAAAAAAAAAAAAAGGGCTAGTACATAATGCAGAATCTCAGGCTTGGCCTGAACTAATGAGTCAGATTTTTATTTTAACAGGATCTCCAGGTAAGTAATGTGCACAATAATTTTGAAAAGCACTGATTTAACCTACCACGACAGAAAGAGAAATGACAGCAAGAAGGAAACCCAGCTTCCTGAATATTCTCAGTTGCCAACGACTGTTACCTTTAACATCTACCCCCTCCTCTCTATTCCAATTCTGCTTTACAAAATTTAGCTTGTATTCACTCTTGCCAGGAATCTTGCAATAACTTTGTAACTATTCACTTTTAAAAAGAATTGCCCCCACTCTTAGATTTGAAATCATCCAATCTTGACTTAGCCTGTCTAGAAATGGGGAATGTGTAAAGGGGATTTGTATCTCACACACTCTGAAAACTTATAGAGACTTGATAGGTGCTAATTATTGCTAAGGGAAAATAGAAATGAATTAATGGATTCAAGAAGAGATTTAATATTTCCAAATGCTGTAAATTAAGTATACCAACAATGAACATAAATAATGTTATTTCAGGGGTGAAGTGTAGAAATGAAGATAAACTACAGTTGCTGAAGGAAAGATCAATGGAACCCAAACTTAAAAAAATACAAATAATGAGATAAACTTTTTCATGAAATGAATACCTCAGAAAAAAATATAAAAAGGAAAAAGAAATGATATGTTAATAATATCCAAAGGGGTTTTCAAGGAAATAAATAAGGATTTTATATATAAATATATATATATATATATATACACACATACTAATTAATGAGGAGAAAATAATGAAATCCACAAAGACTTTGAAATGACTAGGATATTGACCTACTTTCTAAAATTGTCTTTAACGGAAGATAGATAAATAAATAAATAAATAAATAAATAAATAAATAAAGCTTAGGTAGGGAGTTGAAACAATCAGTATGCAGTGAAGATCTTGTTAAACACAGAGAAGACAGGGTCATTTCAGAAATCAACCGTTTTGTTTTTCTACTATACAGTCCAGTATGTTGATAAATACACACATACATAAATATATATATATATAAATACATAAATGTGTATATATATATTTTCTTTTTCATGCCACATTTTTCAGACAAAATAGGGAGACATAATCTGTTCAGTGAGCTTGCTTCCCAATGATAAGCACAGCTTTGTTTATTTTCACAGGTAACTTGAGCCTATAAAAGAGAAAAGCTATGAGCAAACAAGGCTCTGTTTTCTTAAAAGGAGAGCAGCAGTCATCTCAACTCTTAGTAAAATAAAGAGACAAATCTTAAGATAAATATTGGAAGACATCTAGAGGATAAATGAATTATGAAAAGCAAGCAGTATGATTTTACAAAGGAAAAAAATCATGCAGGCAAATTTAATTGCTCTTTTTTCCTCATGGATCAAGTTTTGAGATTAATAGATGAAAGCAGCAATAGATGTGGTATATCTTGATTCCAGCAAAGCAAAAGGATAGCATATCTTATAAAAATTTTACTCAAAGAATTAGTTTAAATTAGCTTGGATATGAACACTTTTACATGGAGTAAAAATTGGTTGAAGTATCAAATAAAAGGGCTCATAATAAATGGCAGCTCTTCTGGGAGGGAAGAGGTGTCTAGAGGACTGCTACAAGGGTTAGTGGTGAGTCCAGTTCTTTGAAACAGGCTCATTAATGATGGGAACGAGGAAGTAAACATCATGCTAATTAAAGTCACAGACCCTGCTAAGCTGGGAAATATTGCACACATGCCCAAGATTGGAAAAGCAATAATGAGGCCTGAGGAAGTCTGATATATGGTTAAAACTTCATTTTGATTTATCCAACTTGGAAAATTCATTGGGGAAAAAATCCTAGGCCACATAGTAGACTCAAGAGCAAGATACCCACAAAAGCTGCAGGGCTAATTGATATCTGTTCAAGAAGCAACCAAATCTAAGAGGCCTCATCATTTGAGTCAAGATATGATAAGTCTAGCTGGTTTGGAAGTGTGTTACCTAAATCCCTTATATTCTAATGGTCAAAGCGAGGATGCATATTTATTGGGTGTCGGTCTTTTAGAACACAGAAATTTGTTTTAGGCATCTCGTCTCCAGGAAGTGGTTAAGAAGAAATAAAGGTGGTCCAGAACACAATAACAAAAATATTGACAAAGGGTTAACAATGGAGAAACCTTACTAGGATGGTTTATCTAACATGGTATCTCTGTTGAAAGTTTGCTTCATTTGTTGATAAAACTCCATTCCTTTCAGTTGACCAATTTCATGTATAGTACCATCCTTTAAAAAATGTTAGGGGCCTTATGAATAAAAATGTTTGCCAAACTATTACTTATCATAGAAGAAAAATACTGGAGGACTTTCCTGCTGGCACAGTGGTTAAGAATCCACCTGCCAGTGCAGGGGACACAGGTTTGACCCTGGTCCGGGAAGATCCCACATGCTGCGGAGCAACTAAGCCCGTGCACCACAACTACTGAGCCTGCGCCCTAGAGCCCGCATGCCACAACTACTGAAGCCTGCACGCCTAGAGCCCGTGCTCCACAACAAAGAGAAGCCACCACCATGAGAAGCCCGTGCACCACAGTGAAGAGTAGCCCCCACTAACCACAACTAGAGAAAGCTCGCACGCAGCAATGAAGACCCAACGCGGCCAAAAATAAATAAATAAATAAATAATTTAAAAAAATACTGGAAATAACCTAATGTCAAAAATAGATAACATTATGACAACATAAAGGATAATTTTGCAGCCATAGGAAATATTTTGAAAGGATTGTTAGAACACTGAAATGAAACACCAAATGAAAATAAAGATATCAATAAACAAGATGCAAAATTACACATACAGTGTCTTCCCAATCTTATAGTAGTATATGACCTGAGAAAAAATATTGAAGGAGATTCACCAAAGTATTAAAAAATGATTATCTCTGGGTGGTTGTTAATGATTACTGGAAATTTTTATTTTATTTTCATATTTCTCTGAATTTTTGAAGGCTATCTGACTGCAATAATTATTAATACAAGAATGCAAATTATAGGACATAGACATGTAAATAAAGAAAAAAAAAGAAAGCAACAAGACTCATACATTAAATTACTAAAGGAAGCCAAAGTCCTAGAGACTACCCTCTCCCATAGTCATTTTTAAGCCAGATTCAAAGAATAGAATGGAAATATAGATGCATTAGGAGTCCATTACATAAGACCATTTTGATGGCATGCAACAACAGCAACTTTATAATACGTATATATGCACATAAGAGCTGATAAATTGGAGCTCAAATGTATTTGTTCCATAGTCTCTTTGGAATACCATTAGAAGTCTGAAATTTCTTCCCAATCATAGAACTCTTTAAAAAAAAAAAAAAAAAATATATATATATATATATATATAGCAGTGTGTTCATGCATCGTACTTAGAATGGATAAGTATTTCTGAGGTTAAAGAGATTTATAAACAAACTTATTGATACATTTGTTCTTAATGTTGTAAGTTATATAGATTGGTTTTTCAAAAAGTAGATTAAAATTTTTTCACTGTGTTCCAATCAAGCATTAGCTTACAAAACGTCAGTTTCTTTGTTGATCTAAGGAATGCTCACTAACCTATGTTGTTATTTCATACAATTTGATATATCTTTCAAAAGTGAGGTGTTGTCCATGATTCATACAAAGGCATTGTATTTGAAATGTGAAGAACACATTACATACAGCAAAATTAAGGATTTGAGTCTGGAGATCAAAACCTCTCTGTACTTCTCCTATGATCCTTTCTTTATCAAGCTATACAAAATTGTGCTCCTCATCTACTATACAGTGTGGGGACGTTCATCTTGTTTTACCAAAGGGGATCTTGATCTTTTCTCCGGTTTGTCCACATCTCTTATATGAATGTCAGCAGGATCTTTACTGTTTCTAGACTAATGGCAAAGAAAATAGAAATACTACAACTGCTACTCTGCGTGTGGTAATCATTTTGAAAAACTGCAGTTTAGATACTCACATTGAGCTTTCATTGCAATCCACAGTGTATCAAACAATAAGAATATCTTTAGGGTTTTATTAACCCTTAAAAAAATACAGTGAAAATAAAGGAAATGGCTCGATTTATTCTTACACTAGGAGGTGTGGTATATATGGAGTAGATGTTTATTCTCATATTCAACATATTTCTATTTAACAGAATTAGTCCCAACTATCCTGAAGCTGTTTATTCCTTTTCTAGATTTCTCCAGATTTTTTGACACTTTACTGTCAGGATCTAGGGCCCACCCACTGGTTTCAATCAATTAACAAGTAACAACATAAAGTTGTTTATGAACAACAATGAACAAAAAATAACTTGTTCAATTCTTTAAATACTGAGATCAGATAGTTTTAGGAAACTTCCAATGTTTTCCTGCCCTAATAGCTCTCCGAAGGACCTAACAGTGTGTGTTTATTAGCTTTTTGATGTGTTATCATCGAACTATCCACCTAGCCTACAAAGCCTTTTCCTTTTATGTTTCTGATTATTCAGTTTATGTACATGGACTTTATAATAAATTGGTTTGGACTCTGGAAATAGTTGATGTTTTCATAAAAACCACACATAATTTCATGATAAGTTAAAACACCTTAATTCCATTTTCACAAATTCTACTCATTTAAATACAAAGTAAGATTAATGTCCTGGAACTCATTTTAGTGAAAATTAAAAATGACCTGTTTATTCAAAAATTGTTCATAATTTCGGAAAAGTAAGTTTAAAAAAGGAATAGAACTTACTTAAAAACTAGACTCAACTTCTTTTTTCAAAAAATTAGAAATATAAGTGAATGAAGTAAAGTAAAATGATTCAAGTTTTTTAGCCTAATGATCAATGAAAACACTGAATATAACTGTACTTTAAATATGTGACTAAAGGTTAGGACAGATACTAAATTACTTTTAGCTTCTATTATTGAGTAATTATCAATGAACATTTTGACATATAAATTAAAATGCTGATATTCAATATAATAAATACATACAATTACACAAAGAACGGACATTACTCGAATTCCAAATTGACGTCTGATAACTTATTCCAATGGAACACAAGTTTTCTTTTCTTAAAACAGAGAGCTTTTCTTAGAATGTATTTCCAATGGAATGTCTTCTAGACATGTAATGGAATGCATAAAGAACGATTTAAATAGTCTGCTATCCCTAAACTCTTCTCATATTCTTTAGGTAGAGAGGAATGCCATACTTAGAACAAATTTAGCATTCCTATTTAACACTATCTTTTGTTTCTTTAGTGCCAGATCACTAACACATTATACAATTTTGATCCACACCACAATTTTCTGAGTTAAAACCTTAACCTAATAACATTTATTTTAATAACACAATTTTCTTTTTTTGCAGCAAAATTTCTTTAATACAATGCTCTCTGTAAGGTAAACAGAATCAACTCACTACAGCTGATAAACATACACCAACTAGCTCAAAGGTCTTAGAACAGTATCATAATATTCATCTATAGCACTGTTATGATCACCATCCTCAATATTTTCATTACAGTTTACTGAATACTTTCTATCTTCTAGAAATTGTCATTACTGTTTAAGATTCATTGTTTCATTTATTTCTCACAATACATAAAGCAAGTACTGTGATTGTCTTCAATTATAATGCTGGAAAAATATGATCAAATAAATGATCACTTATCATCAAAGGTTACTGTCACTTGGAGAATAATTCGTGAGCTAAGACTTTAGAATAGCCATACTAGGGGCTTCCCTGGTGATGCAGTGGTTAAGAATCCACTTGCAAATGCAAGGGGCACGGGTTCGACCCCTGGTCCGGGAAGATCCCACATGCCGTGGAGCAGCTAAGCCTGTGCACCACAACTACTGAGCTTGAACTCTAGAGCCCACAAGCCACAACTACTGAAACCCGTGCGCCTAGAGCCTGTGCTCCGCAACGAGAGGAGCCATCGCAATGAAAAGCCCGTGCACCGCAACAAAGAGTAGCCCCCCCTCGCTGCAACTAGACAAAGCCTGTGTGCAGCAACAAAGACCCAATGCAGCCAAAAATAAAATAAATTAAAAAAGGAAAACCATACTACTAACTGCTTATATATCTTGACTTGTAATCAGACCATCTACACCAGTATCCTCATAAAAAAGGTACTGAATCAAATGATCACTATATACCATTCCACAATAAGTGAATAGATATTAGAAGCATAGCCAAGCTCTATTCCATTTGCATCACTACTTACATGATAGTTGTAATCAGAGAAGGTCGAGAATTTAGCTGTATGAAGGAATTTGTACCCACACAATACTTCACTTAGGCACATATCCAAAATTAAAGACCTAAGGGGAAAATTAACAATTAAATAAACAAGTTCTTTGGGTTTAAAATCATAGCAATAATTAAAATTATCTTAAATTTATGATAAAATAAAGTTATTTCTCTAATAAAATAGTTTCTAGTAATTTTCAAATCATATTTACAATAATCCTCCACTGTCATTACATTTTTTTTTAACATCTTTATTGGAGTATGATTGCTTTACAATGGTGTGTTAGTTTCTGCTTTATAACAAAGTGAATCAGTTATACATATACATATGTTCCCATATCTCTTCCCTCTTGCGTCTCCCTGTCATTACATTTAAGTAACTATATATTGACAGTCTATGGATAGTATTTTCTCACCTTATAATTTTTACCTTTATTATAAATCTATTTAATGGTATACATTAAAAATCTGTTTAATATTATACAAAATCAAAATATCCTTCAGTTAAACTATAATCCCTAAAATAATGTGCTTATAACTATTTAAAGATAATTGCTAATGGTCCATGTAATTTATTTCCCCATATTTTAAATAAGACAATGTTTGTTTTGATTTGAATAGCATAAGATTCAATTTCATTATTATTTCAGCATACTACAATATTAACTATAGAAATAAAATTTATTTGTGGGCATACAAAATTAATATATTTTTAGCTTTTTAAAAAATAACAGCTTTATTGAGATATAATTCATACAACATGGAGTTCACGCTTTTAAAGTCTATAATTCAGTGGTTTTAGTATCACTAAACAGAGTTGTGCAACTATCACCACTAATTCCAGAACATTTTCATCACCGCAAAGTGAGACCCTGGTAACTAACCATTAGTAGTCAATCTCCATTGTCCCTTCTCCCTAGCCCTTGAGAGCCATTAATATACTTTCTATCTCTAAAGATTTTCCTGTTCTGGACATTTTATATAAATAGAATCATGTGGCCTTCTTTTACTAGCTTCTTTCACCCATGTTGTGGCATGCAACAGTACTTCATTCCTTTTTATGGCCAAATAATATTCCATTCTGTGGATAAACCACACTGTATTCATCAGTAGATAGACATTTGGGTTATTCCCACTTTTTAGCTTTTATGAATATCCATGTACAAGTTTTTGCATGGATATGTGTTTTCAATTTTCTTGGGTATGTACTTTGGAGTGGAATTGCTAGGTCATATGGTAACTTTATGTTTAACTTTTAAAGAACTGCCAGACTGTTTTCCAAAGTGGTTGTACCATTTTACACTCCCACCAACAATGTATGAGGGTTCCAATTTTTCAAACATGCTCACCAACACTTGTTATAGTCATCCTAGTAGGTGTGAAGTGGTATCTCACGGTGGTTTTAATTTGCATTTTCCTAATGACTAATAATGTTAAGCACCATATTGTATCTTACTGACCATTTATAGCCAATATTTTATAATAACTATAAATGGAGTATAACCTTTAAAAATTGTGAATCACTATATTGTACACCTGTAACTTATATAATATTGTGCATCAACTATACATCAATAAAAAAAGAAAGTGAAAAATAATCCACAGAATGAAAGAAAATATTTGAAAATCATATATCTGATAAAGGTCTAGTATTCAGAATATATAAAGGATTCTTGCAACTCAATAATAAAAAGACAACACATTTTAAAATGGGCAAAAGATTTGGATAGCTTTTTCTCCTAATAAAATTAACATATTTTAATTTCAATTCAATTGTGGATATCAAATTAGGCCAGTTTCATATGCATAGATAAATAAAACATGAAATATTGGTATTTTTACATCATAGATTATGAAGCCAAGGTAATTTATTAATCACAGATATCTGGGGAAGGCATTACTCTAAAAGTCATATACTCAGGGGCTCATTCATTGGAGAAAATTGGATATGATCAGAAATGAATGTAGATTTGACCCAATAATCAAATGTTTATGAATATCTGACAAACCTAACTTTTAAATCTGCCACATGTTGGCTGATATGGCTAGGCATAGTTAAATTATGAAACTGAATCTTTAAGGGATGTATTTCTAAGAACTGCTTAAAGTCTCACACTGAATAGATAATAGAATTTGAGCTATAATGAGAAAATGCCTTATTATTATTATTATTATAGCATAATAATTATAGCTGACATTTTTATGTGTTTACTGCCAGGCACTTTGCTAACAATTTAAAAATACTTCTTCAAGTCTTTCTTTGTACAATGCTACAAGATAAGTACTACTATCATCTTATTTATAAATGAGAAAATAGGGCTTAGATATATTAAGCAATTTGCCCAAAGGCACACAGTCAGTCATATGTTGTAGAGTAGGTTATAAATCTAAACCAGTAAGGATAAAAATTCTATAATTTCCCTACTCATTTAAAAAGTTTTTTAAATGAAATTACTTTAAAGTAATCTAAAGTTAATGGAAGAATTTAAAGAATAACGAAGTGCTTACATCCAGGTCAATCAACTTTTTTGCCACATTTACCTTATTTCATTGACTTTACCCCTAAATATTTTGTGTTTTTCTTAAGAACAAGGGCAAAAATAATTTTTTTACAAAAACACAGTACAATTATCAAATTCAGGACATTTTACATTTATACAATACTATTATTTAATATGCAATAATGTTGAGATTCATTTATTGTCCCATTACTGTCAGTTATAGCTATTATAATTTTCACTGAGCTATGATCCAATATAGTGCCACACATAGCGGTTACATGTTGTGTTTCTTTATTGTTCTTTAATCTGGAAGAGTTTATGATATAAATATTTTTGAAAAGTACAGGCACATTGTTTTGTAGAATGTCTCATTGGGGTTTTCTAATGTTTCCTAATGATTATATTCAGCTTATCTATTTTTGGTAGGAATACTCCCTAAGTGATGCTGTGTCCTCCTCAGTGTATCATTATTAGGGGGATCCAGATGCTAGTTTGAGCATTATATGTCATGTGTACTTTGATCACTTGGTTAACTTGGTTTTTATCGTGTTTTTTCACTATAAAGTTACCATATTCCCATTTGTAATTAATAAATAATATATAAAATTATTCTGTTTCTTTTCGAAACTCACCTAATTTTTGATTATCTTTGCACCCTTTGGTGATCCCTACTTCAATAAATTATTACATTTATTTCATAGAATTGTTTCAAAAAAGGTGACCTTGTATTATTTCTTGTACATTTACTAATTGACATTCTTTATGAAAGGAACATTCTCTTTTTCACATATAAATTATCAGTATGGACTCAAGGATTCTTATTTTATTCAATGGTTTAAAATTAATTTTTGTCATTACTTATTTTAAGTGCTCAAACTTTCCAATATTTGGCCACTGTGAGTCCCTTCAAGGGACTACAATTTTTGACAGGCCTGCCATTTCAAGAAAATAAGTGCTGTCTTACTTTCTAATATAACAAGGTGGTCCAGCTTCACTCTATACTTCCTCAAACCCAGCCTTGGATTCAGCTGTTTCTCCAAGGTGCACTGATTACTTTTATTTGGAAAAGATATTTAGAAACGAAGGTGTAGATGCTAGGTATGCTAATTGCTTGCAGGGTATTACAGCCCCAGAGCCCAAACTCTTAACCTAAGATATACAACCAACTCTGCGTAAGATAGAAAAGGAGTGTAAAATAAAGTTTGTATGCTTATGCTTATAGTGTAGTCACTCAACAAATATTTATAGGCACTGGGCAAAGCATGGGACAGGTGACAGATCATAAAATAGGATTCTAGAACTAACACAATTTCTTATGGCTCCTCATGTCAGAAGCTTGGAAGTCACCACTCATCCTAAAAACAAGTAAAAAGCTAAACACTATGAAAAATCAACAAATCTTCTTGGATCTATAAGAAAGGGGAGGACATAGGGCAAACCACTGCTGTCAAGATTGGAGAGACAGGTGAGTACAGAGTTGAGGCTTACCAAAGCAGAGACTCAGGGGCAGAAACTGCCACAAGTATAAAAATATCTTGATATTTTTATTTTGAAAATAGTGTAAACATTTAGTTGTAAGGGAATAAATATCAAATCGGCCTAGAGTAGTTGGTAAATGTGTAACAGGGGAGATGGGACTGAATGCTTCTTAAAGAAAAAGTTTTGATTTTCATTATTGGAGTGAAAGAGTATTATTCTAGGCTGAGAGAAACATGAGCAAAGGCAGATAAAATGGCATGTCTATGGAGGGTAAACTTTATTTTGGAATAAAATTTAATCTGTTTTGTTTAATTAATTTAGGTAGATTGAGTCCAATTTTCAGATTATGAAGTATCCTGAAAACCCAAAGTATATTACTTAGGGAAAGAAGAATCTATTATAAATTCTTTAGCAGAAGAGCAATATAACAAAACTATTAGGACATCAGACACATTCATCTTTTGCTGTTGTGTGTTTTTTTTCATAAGCTTCCTTTTTCAAGTGTGGAAATTGTCTTGACTTGCTTTTTGTTATTCAGCTGGAAAAAGGTAAGGCTAGAGGAAAACTGACTGCTTGACTGACAAATTCCTACTTTTAACCACTGTGGTGCAGACTGCAACCTCTCCACCAGAATCCCTTCTCACTCCCATCCATGCTGGTTCCATGACTGACCAGCTGTACTGCATTTCCCAGCCTTCCTTGCAATTAGGACAGACCATGTGACCATGTTCTCACCAATACATTATGAAAGGTCTATGTCAGCTGGGGCCTGGACATGAAGGCTTCTATTGTACAAAGGACCACAAACTACAGGAGATGCAAAGAAAGAACCTAGAGGGAAAGCAGATCCCAGAATGACCCTATGGAGCACAGCCATTGTGATCTCTTTGTAACTGAAGCCTAGCCTTACTTACTGTGCTATATGAAAATCTGCCCCTTCTTGAAGGGCATCTATCCTTCATCATTTGTTATGATGACAAAAGAGTTGTGCCAGACAGAAGCTACACTGATCTGGGAATCTTTAATTTATACTGCAAAATTTACTCATTTTAAATGTACAATTTAAAGGTTTTTAATACATTTACTGAGTTGTACAATCAACATTTTCTAATGTTAGAACATATCTATTACTCCAAAATATCCACCTACTCCAGACATGGATTTGCTTTCTCTGTTCATAGTGATTCTATCAGAACCATCATCTAAAACTTTCATAATGCCTGATATAGTGGCAACTAAAATATCCTGCTTAACATTGCCTCAAACCAGGGGCCCCATTTATGGCAAAGACATGACAATGGGTGCCTAAAAGTGGAATCAACTGGTCTTTATACCTCACTATTTGGAATCATCTAGCCTAAAAGAATGAGAGAAATAAGCTAAGCTAAGGTGCCAGCTTGGGAATAACATCATACAGGCTTGCTGTCCTGTCCTCTAGGATGTAGTATTTGTGTTGAACTAACGTCCAATGTATAGTGTCCTTTCTCTAATAACTAGAACATGGATCTAGAAACAATGAGGTAGGAATGAGGGAGGCTTCTTTCACCCTCTCATCATCACTTCCAAGGAACCACTTGTATCATATGTCCTCTATAACACTCAACTCTAGAATCTGCTACTAGGTATATAGCTTGGGTTTTTTTGTTGTTTGTTTTGTTTTGGTTGGGGGAGAAAGGAGAGAGCGCAGTGGGCAAGAGGAACACATCTACCAGAGGACACACAACAAAATTTCCACTGATTTGAAGCTCTAACTACTGTCTAATTGCTTTGACACTTAGTGCCATTGGAACAGGAGGCAAAATTAGGAGTTACTATACTGACCGGGATGATAAGCTGACTACTATAAAAAGCTATGGATATGTTATATACTATGGGCAAGAAGAAATATGTCTGAAACCTAGGTGATTCCCTGGATGATCTGAGTATTTTTGTCTAATGATAATGGTATATGGGTAATATTCCCAAGAAGGGCAAGTTACACTAGAAGTTCAGACCCCTTATGGATAAAGGTCTAAGCCACATCATTGTTCATGGGCTACATATCTACCAAAGCACTTGCTGGAGATGAAGAATGCCCATTGTGGCTGGTTGAGAAAGAAAACGAAAAATAGCAATTAAGGTTTTGAATCAATTAAGCTACAGTGGCTGGGACTATAGCTTGTTTTATTGCCCTCAAATTGAATATATGTAAAAAGATTCCTGCGTATTACCTTGAAAGGGATTTAGATGAATTGAATTTAATGAAGGGCACATGGGATTTGAGTAGTGCAAGGATTTGAGTTGACTGTATTGGATGCATACTTCTTGAACTTTCGCTCAAATACTCTCTCCCAGTCTTATTACAACTTCTGCTGTGCTGACCCGTTTATTGTGTCCAGTCAGCTTCACACAATGAAATGTCACAGTGCTTTAGTGCGGACTTGGGCTATGCACCTCTCATGTCCTGTTCCAGGACTGGGCACTTACATATGTGTAATCCAGAAGTGGAGAGGAGTAAACACCTTACAGGGCATCTCTCAATCATTAAATGAGGGAGCTGGCTGATTATCTTTCTCTAGGCAAGAAGCCTCTGAAGATACATTTCAGACAGTCAATAGGATAAAGCATCCAGTTGCCTGTAGAGGTGGCTGATTGTTCCATTGGCCAGTGTAATAAGGATTCTTTATAATGGCTCCCTACTCCGCTCCTTCTGTCCCAGGTTCCTACATTCTGGATTGCACTCCTAAATAAAGTACTTGAATTTAACCTTTGGCTCAAGCCCTGCTTTTTAAGAAAAACACATTGTCAGTTATCACAGGCTCAAGTGGGTACCCAGGTAAATGTGCATGAGAGTTTTCTCGCAGAGTGCAGAATAGATTGAAGAAAGCAGCTAAGAGTTCTTGAATTTCCCAAGACAGAGAAAGCTGGTGGCCAACATTTTTCAGCCTCTCAAGGGATACTGAATTACTAAAAAGGCTAGCAGAAGTGTGAAGATTGGAACGAGAATGGCACATTTTTACGTATCAGACAACTGAAGACCATGGCTAAGCTATGAGTATTGAGTGTATGCAGCACAAAGCAAGGACCAAGAAAAACAAGTTATTCCTGAACAGTGACCAGAAAGAACAGAGCCTATCATATAGATCAGACACCACTCCACCCATGTGTTCCAAATCCGCCCCATAAGGCTTTTTAAAAATCACTTCCAGCAGAGTATGCAAACTGGATGGGAGAATACTAATTTTTCCTCTTTGCATTTTACCAAATAAGGAGACTTAAACCAGTAAGTTACTGTAAATTAGTAAGACATAATTCTGTCGTCAGTGGAAATAATTGTTCAAGAGCACAATTAATTTCAGATAACTACTGTTTTAAATTCTACACAGGGATTTATACACTGTTTGAAAATATAAATTTCATCTCACTAAGGCTATATACCCAAATAAGATGGCCCATTTTTTAAAATCCCTTTTTTTATTTTAATTAAAAAAATTTTTACCTTTCCATCTACTTCATTTTTTTAACTTTTTATTTTATATTAGAGTATAGTTGATTAACAGTGTTCTGTTAGTTTCAGATGTACAACAAAGTGATTCAGTTATACATATACATGTACCTATTCTTTTTCAAATTCTTTTCTCAATTAGATCGTTACAGAATATTGAGCAGAGTTCCCTGTGCTATACAGTAGGTCCTTGTAAAATGGTCCATTTTTTAGAGCAGGTTTTTCTTAGTGTTCTACACAAAGATATGCTACCAAACTAACATTCTATCTGTGAACATAAGCTCTATTTAAGGGGGTATAGTATTATATAGCTTGTGTTTTGTTTGTTTTGTCAAGTGTATAAACCATGGAGGTATACAGAAGATTCTTAAGCTTTCTTCTTCTTATTATTTTAATGTACAGTTTTAACAATACAGTTATTTTTGTATCCATTGGAAAGAAAACCCTTGGGCTGACCAGTGCTAATGTCAACTTAGTTAAAATGGAAACTACATTTTTCAGATTTACCCACCCTTAAGGTTTAGGATTAGAGCTGACCAACAGAGGAGCCCATATGAGATGTGAAGGTGGAAGGAAGTGAAGGCCATTACTAAGAGAAGTTCAGGGGTTATCTTGAGGGACAAGCAGACACAGAAGTCCCTGGTGGTCCCAGATTGCCCTCATACTTCTCTGCTGTACCTCCAGCTCTTCTTCCTGACTGATAGCCCTGCTGACTACCAGGTCCCCAGGCCCAGCAAGAGATGCTCCCCTGTGGAGTCATAGAGATGGCAGCTGCACACAGAAAATGGCTTCCCAGATATCTTACAATAAATACCCCTTTACAGTACCATTTTGAAGGCTGGATGTGCTTAGCTCCTCAGATTTCCCTGTAAGTTCTGACTTATTCAGTCACGCAAGACTTCAGTAGGAATGATTATTGATTCTTTCCATGATCTTCTGACTTTCTCCCTCTCTACGCTATTTCCCAGCTTCTCGCACATTTTAAAGGCTGGCTAATCTATACAATCAATTATCCATTCACATAATACTCCTTGTACCTCTGCTTCCCTGAATGAACCCTGACTCATACAAATCCAAACTAATCTCATTTTCAAAGAAACAGACATTTGCTGGGCACCTTTCTTAACGTAGGCATTGGCTTAAACACTAGTAATTCAAATATCTTCATGATTAGTAGGAATAATTCAATCAGACTTAAATAGTGTCTATACTTTTAAATTAGTGACTTCAATCCAAAATTCATTTCAGAACTTAAAGACATTGATGATCCAAATCTTATCCAATCCTGATAGGCATAATAATGTTTCTGTGTTCCTAGCAGTACCCCTAGCAGTGAGTCTGCTTCCCAAGTCCACTGGGCTATAGCTTTGGGGAGTACAAAGAGTGGTGACCGTAAGTCTGAGCCTGCTTTTACTGGTAGAACAACTCTCACTATTTTATCTGCATCTGTTATGAAGAAAAATATATTACCATGGATCTCTTAAACCCAGACCAGACATTTGAACTGTCATTTTCACCTCTGATTTCCATCAAGGTTCACAAAGCTTTTAAAGGCACTCAGTAATGTATCCTGTATATCAAGATCCACAAAGGCGACGTTTCTGTTCTACAGGGGTGAGAGGCAGAGCGCTGGACTCTTTGTAGTCCACGACCAGGGAGTTCAAAAGCACCAACAAAGGACTTTTATGCAGCCAAGGACTTTTTTCTATGACTTTTATTCTGAGCAAAATGTATTCAGCCAAGAAAGAATGGGAAATAGTGGTCTTAAAATAATTTCTACAGCAGAAACTGGATTTCAAATGATATAATGAACTAATGTGCAGTAAAGGAATAGAAATAATTAGCTTAGACAAGGCATTTGATAGAGTTGGCAGAAAAATAATTGATCTACATTTTATGTGATTCTTTTAGAAAAGGACTATATGGATAAATTAATAGTCTTTGATAGCTATGTTCCAAAATATAGATACATGATAAATACTGGCATATCATTTGTGATACATCATATAGACTTGATTATAATTCAGATATTTGTTCTCTTTATGAGCCCAAGACTATGCTCTTTTTCATAATGGAAATTTCCATTTAGATGTGCAAATTTTAGTACATACATCTTGTTTATATTTTGGTTATTTATAACTTTTACGATTTCATAGAGATGTTGACAAAATTTACAGAATATAGTCACAATGAAGTTGTAGCATGCATAAAACATTGGAACGAGAACTAAATTAGACCAAGACGGGAAAACTTGAAAGAATATGTTTACCTGCTTTGTCAAAAGTTGGAGCTATTCTCCGGACAACCAATTTACACACTCAGGTCATTTATTTAGCTGTGGTATGGAATTGTGCTGATCTATCCATTCTCTGAATTAGGAATAGAGTTATTGGCTATGAATTTTGTATTTCCTCAGCACAAAGGTAAACTACTTACAGAGGATGGAAGTCAATTGCTTAGGAAACCACATAGTTCACTATTATTGCCTCATCTCAGGCTACTTCCTGAGGGCCCTTTACATCCTGGTGGTACGACCAGTAGCTTTGGGCTACTACTTCTGCTTCAAACGGAATACCCTTTTTAACCCAATGACTTCACAGCTTTTAAATGACTGATTTCAGTACTCTAAACACTGGCAGTTTTAAACTGTCTTTTGCCTGGAGCTTTGCCCTAATTTTGGTATCCATTTGATCTAGTGCCCTAAATGTAGCTTCTTTGGGACCTCATGACCTATCTCTCGCAGACTCTATCTGATGTTAGTGTCCAACTCTTATTCTGATGTATGCCCCGTCCTTAAATGTGACTATCTGCTACTTTAATCGCAGAGCTACAAAGAATAACCATTCATTCGTGTTCATTTTTCACAGGAATGTATCCTTTGCTGTCCTCAACTTGTCCTAAATATATTATTTCCAATTTTCCAACCAAGTTATTCTTCTAAGTACTGGTATTACAAAACGTTTATGCAGTTTTAAAAAGGCACTCAGTAATGTATCCTGTATATTAAGATATATACTATTATTAACCATATTATCATCTTTAATAATAAGTTACAATTATTATTTCAATTTTTAAGCAGAACTATAAGCCAGGACTGTGATATTAGGGACTGAGTCATGTTGTACAACCCCTGGAGCTGTGTAGTGCACTCCACACAGCAGCCGTAGTATGTGCTAGACACTTATAATTCCTTCTTATTTCATCTCTACAATAGCAATATGAGACGTTTGTTATTACTCTCATTTTATAAAGGTAAAATTTAGTCATATGCTCAAAGTCATACAGCTAATAAGGTGTAATCTGGAGTTTTTATTTCAGGCTTGACTCCCAACCTCATGCTTTTGTCATTACACTGTGACTTTGCTTTAATTTTTAAAAATTATAAACAGTTTGCGTGCTTTAATACATAAAGGATAGAGCTACTGGCTTATGCCAAGTCTTTCTCGTGACTATTTCCTGTATTTCACATTTTCCTTCAATCATTATATATTAAAAGGAGGGGTGGTAAGAGAACACAGCAATCTACCAAACTTTATTCAAGACGGGAAATTTTGGGGGTTTATTTCTAAAGGCAATTTGTTTAGTCCTTAGACTTAGGAAATGCTGCAGTTATCTCTATTATAATGCCACCATCACTGTTAAGGCAGGGATATTTTCAAGGTTATAGGCATATGGGCTGAACTAATCAGCGATTGATTTTACTGGTTGTTCTTAGACACCCTTCTTTAGCCTTCCAGAAACGGTAAAGAACACATTCCATGGCCGTATTTGACACATTCATTCACTGGTTGCTCAAAGAGATGAAGGACATACTGTCAAAAATATTTTGAGGCTTTTCATTCTTTTTTGGGAGATACGCAGTTTAAAAATAACTGAATCCATTCCTACTTTAAAACTCTTTTGAAGACCAATCTGTTAAATCCAAATAAAATAAATAAAAAAGTAAGACTTATTTGAAAAAGTCTTTTGCAATGTACTATGGCTATGTGAGATGTTATCATTGGGGGAAGTTGGGTGATAGGCACAAGGGAACTCTAAAAATTTTTGTAATTCTTAGGCGTCTTAAAACTACTAAACAATAAAAGTTATTAAAATGTGAAAAATTGATAAAAATCATTTGTACTCATTGTTTTAATTCATTGTCTTTTCGGAATCAGATACATGGTTCTCTCTAGGTCTTCACTAATTGAAATGCCATTCATTGATCACAATACAATTAATTCTGTAATAGTAGTCACACTTATCCATCTAGAAGCTAATTCTAGGAGTGTGGGGGATTAGTGTAGAGAGGAGAAACGAAAAAGGAAAACAGAAAGATAAAACAACAGAGGGTTTCTAATTGTGAGAGAGGATCGTGAGGAACCATGAACGACACGGAAAAATATAATTTTGATTGTCTGAATTTTTGGTAAATTATGAAATCATTTTGATTCCCCAACAACTGTTTATGGACATCCGTATAGCAACATAAAGAAAAAAGTTTAGGAATACAATTTAAGTTGCAGGTGGAATGAAATTATGGGGCTGAAAGGCACTTCTTTATCATCATCATCTTCTTCATTCTTGTTACCATTTGTCAAATACCTATTTTTTGTCAGGTACTGTTCTAAATACTTATAAATTTTATATTAGGAGCCCTTAGATTCTAGCTAGAACTATACACTTTTTTTTTTTCGGTACGTGGGCCTCTCACTGTTGTGGCTTCTCCCGTTGTGGAGCACAGGCTCCGGATGCGCAGGCTCAGCGGCCATGGCTCATGGGCCCAGCCGCTCCACGGCATGTGGGATCTTCCCTGACCGGGGCACGAACCCGTGTCCCCTGCATCGGCAGGCGAACTCTCAACCACTGCGCCACCAGGGAAGCCCTATACGGTGCTTTTTATGAACCCTGACTTGCAGGTGTTAAACGTCCCTGCTCAAGATGTCCGTTAGTAAGGGAGAGGGTAAAATCTGAACGCAGGCAATCTGTCTCCAGAGTTTGCACACCCGCCACCTGGCAACTCTGCCTTCCTTAGTAAACAGCTAAGAATGGCCTTGCCTTTTGGATACTAAATAATGTAGACCTTCCCTTCACTAACCTGGTACTAAGTTTGAAAGACACCTTTTTTGACAGTTTTAATGTGTTCAGATGTACTGACCTGCCTTCCAGCATTTTCAAATCTTTGTCTTTTTCGTTAGTATAAGAATGGGATTATCATGGACTTGTTAAAATGGCAGGGAAACCTATAGGCTTCTTTTAAAGAGCTCTGACCTAGTTTTGTAAGTGTGAGATGTGCTGTTAAGGTTTAAGGGTCAAGATAAGGGTTTCTTTGACTTAAATTTGCAAATCTCTGTTAATGAACCTCAATTACGGCCTCTACTTGGTTGCTTCTCTGTATACCGGAACCTGAATGAGATTCTCAGCCCTGAAAAATTTAGAGTTGGAGGAATCTTTAGTCATTTGGTTCAACTCCCTGCTTCATAATAGGAGCATTTAATTGAGTTGAAACCCATCAATCCAAATAACTTGCCAACATAATTACAATATCATGAAAATTAGAGTGAAACGTGTTAATAGAAAACATTGTTCTTTTACAAAAAGTTTTTTGTTACTTTGAATACTGTTAAGTTCTAGGCAGTGTATACCATAAATGCAGTATTTGAAGTTTGCAAAAAGAGGAATTAAGAGACAAACCTCTACAAAGGAACCCTTTCACTGTATTAAAATCTTATACAAAATATTTTTTATCTTAATGGGATGGTACAAAGGGAGTAATGATGTTTGTAATTTTTCAACATGTTTTTAATAAATTCACTTTAAATGTATCTCAAGTGTTTATAAATTGTATTGTTTTAGGGAAATAGATTTTCTCTTAACATTTTTAGGATGGGGTGCAATAACAGTCAACTTGCTTTCAAATCCTGGCTATACATTAGGGTCACATGGAGGATTTAAAGAAAAAAAAAATTAATGCTATTATCTAATCCCAGGCAAAATAAATCAGAATCTCTTGGGTGAAACTCTGTCAATGCTAATGTTTGAATGCACCTTCCTCCCACCTAGGTGACTTTCATGATTCACACCTTCTTCTCTTTCTTATTTACTGACCTCCAACTGTGATGCCTTTCTATGCTTGTGAAAATATTTACAGGGTTCTCCCAAAGGCCTTTTCTTTTCCTTTAAAAAATTTTTATCTTTGTGCATTTAAACATACTTATACTTCAATTATTTGGTAAATTGAATCTTGACATTTTCTTAATAATACCTTGACCCTAGTTAAAATTTTCCTTCATTTTCACTTTCCCAGTCTTTTAAATCTTCCTCTATTTAGCATGCATTTGGTTGTTTATTTTTGTGATTTAATTATAAGCTTTTAGGTTCAATTTCCAATACATTTTATATAACTTTCCAATAGTATAAAGCACTGACAAGATTATCAACAGCTATCTGCTGAACTAAATTGAATTTGGAAATTTGATAATGTTTACAGTAGGAAATAAATGTGGAGAAAAAACACAATACCTCTTCCTTACCAAGGTATTCTTTTGTTTCTGGTTCACTTATATCCTACTCTTATCATCCTTTTGTTGAAATTTCTTAGGGAATAAGTCCAGTTTTGAAATAACTTTTAGAAATATATATATAACATAATATGTATATATATATTTTTTTTTTCTCAAGATTCATCTCAAGTTTAACCTTCTCCATGAACCTTTTCCTAACGCTGTTCTACCTTCCCTCCACTTTCCAGAGTTGACTTCCTTTGTGCTCCCACAGTACACTGTACAAATTGGTCACTGTCCTCATTGTTTTGTTTAACAAAACATCTGCTGCTTGAGGGCAGGGATTATACTTATTCATCTTTGTATATTGAGAACTTGGAACTCAGTTGTCATGAAAAAAAGTTATTTGATTAAAAGGATGGAAGATTCTGTGGCAAACAGCCTATGTGTATTGTTGATCTTGTTCAATTCACAACTGTATTAGCAGTCAGGACCCAATTTCTCTCTCTCTGCAGAGTCATCTGAATTAGATGACTCTGCAGCAAATAGGCTCCTGTGCAGGGTTTCTAATTATATTGCCAATTTTCATCTCTTTTATAGATATTTTGTTTTTTTGAAGGATGATTTTGGGGGATAGGAAAATTTATATAGTACCATGCATAGTCCAAACTATTGGACTATTATTAGAAACCTGGCTTCATAAGGGAAACCAGTGTGCATATGGGATGATTTGTTTCAAAGAGTGATACCACTCTTGTAATTTTCTGTTTTTTCTTTGCTTTTACCTGATATTTTTTGATGCTAAGTCAAGCCCTAGATTCTATTCTTACATTTCTCTTTCTCAAAAAAAAAAAAAATTGTTCCATTCTATCTCTGTGCTATGCACAAACTTACATGAATTTTAAGGCATACTTTACTTCAGAAACCTTGTAAAATTTTCTGCTACTTATTAACTATAAATACTACCTATGTTTTTCTATGGTGATTTATTTGCATCAAACTAAAATGCAATGCTTTTGCTTTATATGTGCTATTTGAAAAAGAAACTGCCTATTTAGAGTTAACTCTATTAACTGGTATCAATACAAATAATTAATATCTTAAATATACTTTTTTAAAATTGTCACTCGTTTTTATTTCTTATCTGTTTGTGATGTTCTTCCAAATCATTATGAGAAGAGTCTTAGAAATCAAACTGAACAGCAAACTGTGTCTTTCAAAGCTTCACAAACCCACCTTTTTATTTTGTCTTGTGCTGTTATGTAAAATTTGCCCTAGCATTTTGCTCAGCAAGATGGCAATTATTAACAATATATTTCTCTAAACTGTTGCCGCAAAGCTATTATTCACGCAGGGTTACAACCGAGTTAATTTTGGAAGAGAGCTGTTCAAAGAGGCCCAGAACTGTTGTGCTTATAAACACTGCCTTTTCTCTTATTTCTAATTAGTGTGAAATGGTTCCAAACAGGAGTCAGGCCCGCGGAAGTCTGTGTAGCACAAAGCCAGGCTCGTTAACGGACACAGGGAACAGTTTTGTTTTGCTGAATAAATAACTGCGTCATAAAGCCTTTCAAAAGGAACACAATCTGATTTACCATGCTCCTTAAATGTTGAACGTTGTTTATGCGCCTCCGAGTCTTTTTTATTAAAATTTAAAAGGCCTATTATTATGAAAATGTAGATGATAGGTTTGCAATGTTCCCTGCAGTAGGACTGTACACTTCCCTAGTAATACAATTTCCCCTTCTCTTTTTATTTTATAAATAAATTTTTATGTTTTGTTTTGTGTGTTTCGGCTGCATGACGACCCTTCTAAATTTTACATTATACCATGAAAATAATTTTGCTAACAATAATTACAATATTGTAAGAAAATCCATTTATCACTTTTTCTACAAAATTTGGTTTATGTTGTATTACAGATTACGATTTTCTTCCAATAAAAATTCCCAACCCATACTGTTAGTAATTTGTATGTGTGTTTAAAATGGTGTAAATATAATTCACAACTGGAGACCTTCCGACATTTGCATTAGAGGAGTCAATTGGACAATTACATCTGACTGAGAATATAACTCAGATTTCCCATTTGGTATGCACTATAGAAAAGCCCAGACACCTGACTGTATATTACTAGACAAATCATACAAATTGTGGTCTTATGTTTGCCCTGGATCACTCAGTAATGATGTGCAAAATTTCTGTTTCTTCTTGGGAAACTTAAATATGTCTTATGTTTTCTGCATCCTTCCAAAATGCTTAGCATATTTCAAGTACACAAAGTGGGTGGGTGCTCAATGAATGTTTTTTGAATAAATTTATGAATGGATATCAGCAATATTGCTCTCCTCACTCAAAATAACATGAAAAGCTAAATTGCTTTAAATGAATGCATTTAAAATATGCTTACATGAAGTAATATGTGTATTACTGTATTATGTTTACTGTCTAACTGTGGAATGTCATTCACTGTTGTACTCTGAGATACAAAGATGTTTCAGATTCAGATCAGAGAATACTTGAGAGATTATAAAGTCATAATCCCTTATTGCCTTGACGTTGAAATTGTGCATTCATATTTAGGCAGGAATCACAAAATTTAATTCTAAATGTGTTTTTCATTCTGAAATCAGTGGAAAATTTATTTAACCAGTGAAATGCTAACTGCTATGGAAAGTAAGGCTCACTGAAGTGGTCTGGTTAAAAGAAAAGAGTGCCAAGAGAATGTCAGTTTATGTGGTCAGGTGAAAATAAGCATTCAGAAGCCAAGGAACAGGTCTGATACTTTTCCCCCCTCTTCTGATTTAACTTACTAGATCCTAAATTCCAAGATACTTTCTTTTTCTACCTTTGTTAGCATTATCATGATCTTTTCCTTACTGCATATTCACAAAAAACCAAAGAGATGTTTTAAGGAGATAAACAGTAGCTATAGGTAAAGCTGTAGACATAGATTATTTTTAAGAATATATATATATATATATGTATACACACACATATATGCATATGTTATGATTTGGAATATTGTTTAACATTAACTTGTAATTATTTCCCCTGATAGTCTTGGTATATAGTTTATTTTTCCTGTGTTTCAGCTGTATGCTCTGAGGAAAGGGACGAAATATTGCTTAAAGAGCAGAGTATCAGCAAAAACATGAGCTGAGAATTTTCCACCTTTCACACTGATACTTCCCACAGCAAAATTTCTCAATTCCTGCAGTCTTTTTTTTCTGCCCCTGAAATCTCAGTAGCTTCAGCACTCTACTCAGAGATCTAGAAAAGAGTTTCTTCCTATTAAAATGTCACATTTAAAGATGGGCAAATCAATTTAAAAAGATAGAAAAATCTACATGAATTAATTTCTAATTAAGAATTAGAAAAATCGACGTGAGTTGAAACTACTGAAGACAAACAGTACCTTCTTCCCAGATCGTAAGTTTTCATATATTTGTTTGACACTAGCATCTCTACTTAACATCAGGCAAATAACCCATCTTCTAACCTAACCAACTCTGCTTTCACTGAAACGAGTTGAATTTGCAGAGTTAGTTCTTATATGTTCATATGTGTGTGTGTGTGCGTGTGCGTGTGTGTGTGTGTGTGTGTATGTTTTGACCAGGCTAGAAGACATCTCATTTTTTTGTTTTTTTTTTTTTTGTTTACTTTCTTGCCCCCTTGTGGAGTTTTATTACTCTTTCATTAATAAAACCAGTATGTGAAGGGGAAAACAAACAAGATCCAGTTTTTATCTAGAATGTCTTTTTGAAACACTAAAAGTAGAACAAATTAAGAATAAGTCAAAGTTGGAGCTAAATAACCACACAGAAAAAACTAGCTATTCTTTTTACCTTCTGATTTCACCTTTCAGTAGTATTTTAGTTAGTTCTCAACACTGCCTGATTAACGTGCTTTTCATGAAGCATACAGAATTTTTGCAAGATATCAATTTACTAAAGCTGAAATTAGGTGTCAATATGCTATGATCTGGTGGTAATTTAGGAAAAAAAATAAGAGAACAAGTAATTTGTTACTTCCTTTACGACACTGGGATATACCTAGAGTTCCCTTTCTAGTAATGTGAAAGTGTTCATTTAAGTTTCACATTAAGAGGGCAATCCTGGGTGAAAGTCAAGCACTACATATCTTTAACACTGTCACAGTGGAGGGCTCATAGATGAAAGAAATGCAGTGAGGATTCACCACCTAATGCTCCTCCCTGTACCATAGGATTCCCTTACCTGTAGTTAGCCTAATTAAACTGGATAGGGGACTGTTCTTAATTGGTTTCCTGCTCTATTAAGTAATGCAGATTTTTTTCCTAGCTGTGTAAGGAATCTTCCCTTTTTGGTCATACTCTGTATGACCTGGAAATTATGCATTTCTGCACTTCCATGCTTTTCTTTATTCCCTTCCTTTGAAATTATGAATATTTTCATTATTTATCACACTAAATAACACTACAGTCTCATAATTTAGATGAAATTTATCTGAGTGAAGAACACTGTTTATTAGATTATTTAATTTCCAAATTGCTGTATTGTTAAAATTGTCAATGGTACTAATGGAGTTTTAATATGTATTGAGTGCCTGCTTTGAGCTACATATTATGCTGAGCATTTTCTCACTCATTTCCTCAGTTGGTCACCCCTATGATGGTGGTGGTAGTATGATCTCCACTTTAATCCCTGAGATAAGGCATATAGTATTAGACATTCAATATTTTAACCTGGGACTACACAACTTCACAAAATCCATTTACACCACGTTGTCTAAATATAACACATTATTAAAATATCTTTCCCACATTGGTCAACCCAGAGATCCATCCTGAATCCATTACAGTTTCTAATGAAAACAACAACAAAAACTTCAAATCAATAATTTTTCACTGTTTTATCACATTTAAAAAAATCATGCACTGTCACTTATTCTTTTCACATATGTTGTTGTTGTCTTGGGTTTTTGTTGTTGTTTTCATTAGACAGTGGTTGCTGTTTTGTTTTGTTGGTTTTATATTTCTTTGTTTTGCTTTTGTTTCTATGTTTACTTTTGGAAGCCCAAAGATTCTTTATGCTCTGGCCTATAACCAAGTATTCTGATTATGTCCATTTTAATATTTTTATTCTGTCCTCCACCCCCCTTCCCTCCTTCTTCCTTTCTTCTTATTACCAGAAAACCTATGGTGATGACCCAAACCAATCCCCGGTTTCAGGTCTTGAGTTTTCATCAGGACTGAGATTAGAACCTGAATCTTCTGATTCTGGGATAACTGCTCAAACTACCTAAACTGTTTTGCTTTGTGTTTTTGTTCACTTTGGTTTGGTTTGGTTGTTACAAATGTTTGATTGTTGTTTTATTTATTTTTCCTAATACAAAGATCACTTTAAAAAATCAATTTAAGGGCTTCCCTGGTGGCGCAGTGGTTGGGAGCCCGCCTGCCGATGCAGGGGACGCGGGTTCGTGCCTCGATCTGGGAAGATCCCACGTGCCGCGGAGCGGCTGGACCCGTGAGCCATGGCTGCTGAGCCTGCGCGTCCGGAGCCTGTGCTCCGCAATGGGAGGGGCTCACAACAGTGAGAGGCCCGCGTACCGCAAAAAAAAAAAAAAAAAAAAAATCAATTTAAATAGCACTGATGGTGTAGATCATAAACTATTCTTTCATATAAATCCAAGTGTTCTAGCCTCTTAGGCTTCAAAGAGATTACTGTGTTTTAGTATCATTATGTGGCTTGAGAAAATTTTAAGAGGCAACTCTACATGTTATAGGACTCAAAATCTAGCCAATAATGTTCATCAACATTTTTTTTCTTATGTTTACAGAATGATGAAGATTTGCTCTCAGTGGTGGGGTGCATTTGTTCTCAAATGTTCTGATATTTTGTCAAAATGGAACATTTCCATTTTGGCTATAAAACAAGTGGAAATTTCAAATTGCAGCAATAAACTTCTGTCTGTCAATATTTAAAAGATCTATACCAGATTTGCATGCACCATTGTCCTCCTTGGTAATTATTCTGTAGGATCAAAATTCATAACTGGTGTGATGTACAGTACTGTTGCCTGGCTTAGTTGACTGTGATGCTGGTGTGAAAGTATTGCAGGAGAAAAATGTAAATTCAGGACTCAGGTCACTTTCCATATTTTTCACTAGCTTAAAAAAACTAAAAAAAGATAACTTCTGAGGATTTTTCCAATACACTGATAGTGCGATAAACACTATATTATTACAAATGGCTACCACTATAAATAGAAAAGCAATACATTGGTATTTGAGCAAAAGAATAGCATCCAATCTTACCATATTGTAATATTAATAATTAAAATTTTGGAAAGGTTGGTAAACAAAACTAATTTGCCCATGTTCTATTTTATTTTAAAAAATCATACTTTTAAAAGTCTATTCTATGGTTTCAAAGTTGAAGCCGTCAGCCAAATATGCTATCATTAACAACAGATGTGCAAAACACCACAGTACAGCTGTTGCTTAGCAAGGCCTACTGGTTTGTGATATGTGATAAATACGTGATATTCTGGATAAACTGAATATTCACAAAAGCTCCTTTTCAATGAGTTGTTAGTAATGAACTGAATTTTTTTATTGTCTATAATTATAAAACAAAACTCCATTGACATAATTGTTGTTATCTTTCAAAGTATTAAAGTACAGAACTTTTCTTTTCCCTAAAAAGAGTCACACAAATAATTAGAAGTGAAGCTAGGATTCTAATCCCTGCAGCCTGACCCATTAACTAATGTACACGTTGCTTATTCAAGCTGATTATTTGGTAAACTGACTGCCTGTTATACCCACTTGCTGTTTCCTTTGGCTTCCTATGTGGTAACAAATACTTTGGATATGAGTTTCCAGCACAAACAAGAATTTCAAATTATCCTGAAAATACTATTTATCTTAAAGATTTAGATGCCAAAAACAGAAACACAAGTGAATTGTTTTAGGCCATTGGGTTGATTATGGTTAGGAAACTACTTTCTTGTGTTTCTAAGGTTAGACTGAGAATAACATTTTATTTTCAAATGACAAAAGAAGGAAATAAGACCAAACTTCCAAAAGTCAATTAATGAGCAAATATTAAGAATAACTGGAGCATTTATTAGCAATGTGATATAAAAATACTATAATAGGGCTTCCCTGGTGGCGCAGTGGTTGAGAGTCCGCCTGCCGATTCAGGGGACACGGGTTCGTACCCGGGTCCGGGAAGATCCCACATGCTGCGGAGCGGCTGGGCCCGTGAGCCGTGGCCGCTGAGCCTGCGCGTCCGGAGCCTGTGCTCCGCAACGGGAGAGGCCACAACAGTGAGAGGCCCGCGTACCACAAACAAACAAACAAACAAACAAAACCTATAATAATTACAATCAGTATTTGAGTACTTAAAACGTACCAAACATTCTATGGAGTGCTTTATCAATTTTCCATATTGACTTCTTACAACTCTATGAAATAAGTACATTACTATGCAGTTTCCATATGAAGAAACTGTGGTTTGGATTGAAGATAGTTATGGTCTGAATGTTTATGTCCCCTCAAAATTCATATGTTGATACCCTAATGCCCAATGTAATGGTATTAGAAGATGGGGCCTTTGGGGGTGTTTAGGTTATGAGGGTGGAGCCCTCATGATGGGATTAATGCTCTTATACACAAGACCCCACAGAGCTCCCTAGCCCCATTCACCATGTGAGGACACAGAAATAAGGTGCTGACTATGAACCAGGAAGAGAGCCCTCACCCAGAATACAACTATACTAGTGCCTAGATCTTGGACTTCCCAGACCCCAGAAATGTGAGAAATACATTTCTGTTGTTTATAAGCCTCCCAGTCTGTCATATTTTGTTGGAGCGGCCCAAACAGACTAAGACATGTAGCTCTCCCAATAATCATTATGTACTAAGTTACTGAGATGGAACGTGAATGAGTCAATAGGGTTTCAGAGCTTATCTGTCAGAGCTTATCTGATTAACCACCATGCTCTCCTCATACAAAGCGACAGAACTATCTTTTACTGTATTAGAATATATATGTGTATGTGTATTTAATGAGTTATTTACTACTATTACTATTACTTTTAACACTATTTTATAGATGAGAAAACTGATGCATGAAAAGATTAAATAACTTGTTCAATCTAATCTACACTGCTCTATAAAGAGAAAGAAAACTGGAAGTCATCCTCCTTACCAGTCCATGAGCCCTCCCTCCTCTATTAAAATCTAAGTTCTTCAAACATTAATTTAGTACTTATTATATGTCAAGAACTGTGTTGAACCAATCCTTTAAAATCATTTAGTCAAAGAGGTTTTTTTTTTGTTAGATGAACCAGACACAACCATTAGCTTTTTGGAGCCTCCAGAGAGCTGTCAAGTTTTCACAATGTTCTACAATTTTACCTAGATATTTACTTTAGTGACCCAAATAGAAGAGCTTATTTGATCAAGTATTTTGTAAATAAAATATGAATACAGGTTGCCAGTTATCAATAAAATAATCTGCTCAAAAAATAAATGATTAAAAAGAATCACTAGAAGTAAATTGCAGAGTTGGATAAAATGAAGCCTGTGCTTCATTTTCAGGTTGCCATGTTCCCTGCTCTCTCTGATAAAGATAACACAAGGGATGTGTGGTAGAATATAAGACAGAATTTAAAGCAAAAGTCAATCAATGAATTAAAAATCCCTCTGCTTTCTTAGGACAACTTGCTTGTGAAGAGCATAGGATTCAATGCTATTTTTTTTTTTTAATTCTACTTAAGTGTTGACACAAATTTGATTCTGGATACACCTGGTGTCAAATCAACTCAAAACCAAGAACAAGGGAAAAATTAATATCATTTTAGCTAGTCATCTTAATGGTTAACTCCAGTTATAATTTACTCAGTCTTAAATGCCTTAATATCGTATGTAGATATGGAAAACTTTTTGACATGATGTTGTTTGCTTAGTTATTTGTTTTTGACCTGGGCAAGACTCTCAATCCTCCAAATAAAATGTTCATTAAGGCTAATTTTCCATTATGTACTATATAACTTCTGAGTAATAAATTAGTAAGTATGGAAAGTAGTTTCAGAGAAATTAAAAATTTGAAGGAACTCCAGCATGTTCAACCTGATCAGCATTTCTAGACTTTATATTTTCCATCCAGAACCTCATTAGGCTCTAGTTGACCAGTAGTCTGATCTCACTTCCTGTTTTCCAAGCGATTTTATGAGTTGAGATTATCCTAGGTCAATAGGATGGTATTACAGCAAGTTGTTCTGGATGAAACAAATCAAGATAACTTCTCACCAAGATGTCTCAAGGAAAAAAAAAAAAAATGAGCCAATTGCATACCGTAACCTAATGTTACAATGTAAATGTCACATGTTAGAATACACTGGATATGACTAATTGCTTATGGCACAGGAAAAGTTATTGCAAGAGATTTGGAAGAAAGAGAAACAGATTATTGTTACACATCTCGCTCAGTGGTAAGCACACATTTAATTTTTTATTTAAAAAATGTCAAATTAAAATTTGCCAAAACATATTTACAAAAAATGGCATATTTTCAGAAGATTTTCTTTTTACAGTAATGTAGCACATTAAACTACTTTATGTGCTTGGTATCCAGTGTCTCTTTCACCTTTCCCTCTCTTGAGAACTCTTTTTTCCTCTTTGTCCCCTGCACTTCTTTGATTTACAATATTGCTGTGTGTGCAGTCCTCTAGAAATGTGAAACGGAGCAAGAGGTTGTAACAGGGGAGGGAAGAAATCTAACAGCTAAACAGGTGCACACAGGAAATAAATAAAAAATCAGAAATCAGGCCCTACGGGTGCTATTAAAGGAGCACTGGGTGAAAAACTAATTTTGTAGCCCTTGTGCCCTGTGAATTATTGTTGTGATTTACTCAATCACACTGTCTAACAAACTCAAATGGCTTAACACTCTAATTATTCTGTGTGCAACATGCAAGAGAGCAATTTCTAACTGGCCAATTATTAAAGAAAAGAAGTGATTCTGGTTTTCTTTGCTTTATTTATTTATTTATTTGTTTGTTTGTTTATTTTGTTTTTGTTTCCCACTATAATGGAGGACATATTCATACTTAAAGAACACCTGACTCATGTTGTAATTTTTTAATGGTCCACATAATTACATGTAATATGGCAACTGCCTAAATGTTAACTGGTTATTTTTGTATAATAATAATCAGCATAGTATTCTCCTCCTTATTCATTTACTAAAGATTTATTGAACATCTACTGTGTAAATACCAACATACAATGACTGTGCCAATTCATATTGGGACTCCAGACATTTGGAAATTTTTATATTTTAGACTAGTCATTCTACATAATATATTTTCCCTAATAATATCTTATTTTTTGTTCTAGCATTCTATTCCATCATTTTACTATTTACTTGCTAAACTCATGAACTTTGTACAGTTAAAGCAAGTTAAATTTAACAACATGTAGCTTTGTTTCATGGTTACTGGCTGTCAAGTTTTGTGCTAAGTGCATTCTATCTTTTAATCATCATAAAAACTGCAATAATTATCTACTATTATTATCCCCACTTTAGAGATGATGGAATGGAAATTCAAATAAGTAACTTGCCTAAGGTCACAGCTTTAGTGTATACATTCAAACTCAGATAGCCATACTTCAGAGAACAATCTGTTAATGATTATTCTTTGTATTATCTGGATGCCAAGTTCATGAAAGTTGTTTGATATATAAACAAAATATAGAATTTACACAGAATGCTTTTTTATTTTATATTTTATCTAATATCTGGCTGCCTGTTTTTTTGTCTTTTAATTTTCAAGAGGAAAGGGGTAGAATTAAATAATTTCATAAAATGTTTCCTTTAAATATGACATTGATACTTTTCTGTGGATTTTCTAAGAAAATCATTGCAATAGATGACAAATTCAAAACCAAATGAGTTACATATCAAATGCATTTCAGGGTATTTAGTTATCTAATTCTACTGACCTGTGTTTATTTGTTTTTCTTTAGATAATTCAGCCTCACCTCTTCACCACTTTTTTTTTCTTTTTACCTGTTTTTTTACTTTTCCTCCCCATTCACGTTAGGGCTTTTCCTCCACTTTCCTTTTATCCTACTCATCTGGCAAAACTTCAACTCAGAATGAACCCCACTGTCCACTTTCCCAGAACTCACATAGAACACCTTAGTGGGAGTCTCAAAACAGCCTTATTAATTCCACCATAAATTCCTAATCACCAATCTCAAATGATGCTCAAAGTACCATTAATTCTATTACTGTTTTACTGGTCAACTCACATTCACACCTTCACCAACAATTTCAAATCCCCTCTAATGTCTTAAAACCTCTGGCTGCTCACTTTCCTCATTAATGCTTACTCTGGGCCAAACACTATGATATGTCATTTATTTTTCATAGCCACTTTGGAACATTTACTCTCAAATGTTTCAAAGGCATATAACCCTTAAAATCCTGAAATCCAAACTCACCATTAGCCACTCTTTGGGAGTTCCTAATTTCAGTGATTGGTACCATCATGGATCCAACTGATAAAACTAGAACGTTTGATGGCATCCTTGACAATCCTTCTTCACACTTTATACCCAATATATATCAAGTACTAACGATTCTGTTTCCTAATTTTCTCTCAAATATGTCTAATTCTCTCTGATACCATTACCTTAGGCCAATGTACCATTATCTTTCACCTGGTCTCTTGAAGGATTGATGCATTAGTTTTCCCAAAATTAGCAGCTTAAAACAGGGCCCTTTGCTCAATGTCTCACAAGGTTCAAATCAAGGCGTTAGTCAGGCTGTGTTCTCATCTGGAGCTTGGGGTCTTATTTCAACCTTAATTCAGGTTTCTAGCAGAATTCAGTTCCCTGTGACTACAGGAATGAGGACTCCATTATCTCACTAGCTGTTGGCCAGGGAATGTTCTCAGGTTCTTGCCGCGTGGCTATCTCCATAGGCGGTTCACAATATGGATGTTTGCTTCTTCAAGGTCATCAGGATATTCTTTCCTGCTTTGAATCTCTCTTCCAGGAAAAGACTGAACCCTTTTTAAAGGGCTTTTTAAGAGGACTCGCATGATTAGGTCAGGGCCAGGATGATCTCTCCTTTGTTGATCTCAAAGTCTTACTGCTTAATTAAAACTGCAGAATCCTTCCACCTTCGTCATATAACATAACACAATCAAGGGAGTTAAGTTCCATCATATTCATCAATCTTACTCAAATTCAAGGAGAGAGTATTATACAGGATATATATAATACATAAGGGAGTGAGGACCTTGGGTGCCTTCTTAGAATTCTACAAACCACAATTGCCAAGTTGTACCAAAATTAATTCTGACCCATCTCCACATCCATTCTTTAATGCTGGAGGAATCTTCTCAAACACAACTTGATCATTTTGTTTCCTAAATTAAACTCTACTTTCACTGTCTATTGTTGTTGATATGAATTCAGTAAATGAATTTTTACAGGAACTATGAAAGCTAGCATGGTCTGTCTCTATCCACCTCTCTGGCTATATCTTCTACCCTATTCTCTTCACTCTGAATTTCAATCAAAATGATTTTCTCTTGGTCCCTTTATTTACCATGTTCCTTTTCACACACCCTCATGTCTCCGCCTGGACCTTTCTTTCCTCCCTTTTCATCTAGTTATTCTAACTCATTCTTCAGATCTCAAAGTATCACTTCCTCAGGTTAACTCTCCTTTCATAGGCACTCTTTGCAGTATATACCTTTTTCACAGCACTTTTCAAAGCTGAATTTTCTCTGTGTTGTGAAGTGAATATTTCTGTCTCCTCTACTAAGCTCCTTAGGGCAGGGGCCAATGAGAGGTTTTATACCCTTGGGTACCTCCTGTATTTGGAATAGTATCTAGCACAAACTCAATCAGCACACGTTAACTGACCAACTAAATGAATAAAAGTTTCTTATATAACATCTACATTTGGTTTTGAAAAGAAATACAATGTTCTTCCTAAAGGAATTATAAATATTTCTGCATGTTTATTCATAACATATTTTTGAAGCATAATTAATGTTCACCCTTTAATAGAGTATATAAGTGAGTATTGTGAAGGTTATGTTATTTGGAAATTGTCCTTTCCATGAAAAACATGATTCACGTTTTGAACAATTCAAAACAAATTAATCTTTTACAGTCATGGGGGGCAAATAATTAGAAGGCACGTGAAAATATTTGCAGAGAAGATGTTTTAATTGCAGGTTTTTAAAAAAGAACTATACTCTGACATGCTGTGAAGATTTGAGAGGCATTTCAGTATTAAAAGTTGGAGATGTAATAAAATCTAGTTGAACAGATAATAGCAAAAAGTAAAGCAGCAGAAACTGATGTAGACCACTAGAAATCTGTTTTAGTTAAAAAAGATAATTAATCAGGTTGATTTTACTTTCAATCTGATTAACTCTTCTTTATGAAACTACATAAGTAATATCCCAAGTTAAAACTAGAATATTAATTTGAATAGAACAAGGAATATGTAGGGGAAAGAAATCTTGCTAAACCTAATGCCTACCAAACAGAGATTTGTTTTTTGAGTAAGACTAATCCTCTAATTCACCATATTTTCAGTTTGAATTTTCTTAATTCTGCCTAAGTATTTAGATTCAGCATTCTAAGAAGTCTAAATTCAAGACTCATCTCTGCACCCAAGCATTCTGAAAGATATGACCCTGAATACTTTCTGCTCTCAAAGTTGTCAAACTGCCAAAGCACTAGAGGAGGAAGTACTCTCAGTAGTTACTCATATTATTTCTGATTTTAGAAGTATATTTCACCAGTTATAGACTAAGATATTTACTTATGTTAGTGGATATGTTGAATGATATGATTATTTTGAGGGCTTATTGCCCTGTTTATTACAATATTTCTGAAGTGAAGAACTATCTCTCAAACATGTTGAATTCAAATTCAAGTCTATTATTAAACATATTAAGGATTATTACAGAATAATCCTGGTAGACTGGTACCATTATACTATTATCCCTGTTTTTTCACTTTTATAAAATCAAAATCACTTGAGTTTTATAGACAGTTGCTTATATTAATATTCATAATTTATACTAATTCATTTTAAATTTAGAGTCAACAACAAATATCCATTAAGAGGTGGATGTGAATCAGGTTTCATTCTGTGATAGAGAATTACGGAAAAGTATACAGAGGATCAAAGACACAAGAATTAGAAGAACATGTGGTGTCACTGATCATTCATTACACACACGTGAGTTTTCGTTGAATCATATACTTTTATATAAATCATAATTTAGACAAATGTATTAGAAGTTTGACAAAGGCTGTATACTATTGGAAAGCAGGTGCAAAGCTATATAAATATTAAAATAAATCACAAAGATGGAAGTTATTATATATATGTATATCTATCTGTGCATATGGTATATAATCACAAAAGATACTTCTTTGAGACTGTTAGCATAGACACACCCTTAACGTTGGAGAATGTCAGCACATATATAACACCTGATAGCAAGTGCTTTAATAAAAAAATATTTGTGTTAGTATTATGAAATGAAGTATGACTCATTCTTTAAGACTTCAAAGTTAATGTTTAAAGAAAAAAAACCTCTCTTCCCAATAAATTTTCCACTCTGCAGTCAGTGACAATTACTCAATGTTCTATATTTTACACTGTAGATTTATTGCTGTCATGATAATATGTGGTTTTTTCTACCTTTTATTCTTTGTTTTTTAAATTGCTATCTGCTTTGAAAAATAAAAGCACTATATCAGTAAAAATTATTTATGTCTTTTGAAAAAATTTTTTTAATTTGTTAAAATCCAGCATAAAATCCTAGTTTCTATCTTAGGCTGACAATGCCTAGGATTTTTATCTGAATTCATCAAATATCTACAGAAACAGATGGCAAGATGAATTATAAAATATTCCTCCAGATTTGGGATAATTCAAAAGTTTGTGTGGCTGTAAATGCAAAATATCCATAAGTACTTTTACATACAGACCTAACAAAATATAAGTGTTTATAATTAAGGCTAAGTCAAGTCCAGGAGCCAAACATACTTAATCATATTGTGATCCAGGTATTGTGAGAATTTAGGACTAAAATAATGCAATTTGTTCATTCTCATCCATCTGTAGTGTGACTGTTAAAAGTCACATTGTATTTTCTTTTAAAGTAACTTAGTTTCCTCATTTGGACAAAGTGTTAAATATATATGCACACTAAAAGGCTCTTTATCTGACCTAATAACCTCCAAAACCAGCACTCGTGAATAAAAGCTATGGCACAATTGTAGGTGTTTTCACATTATTTTAGGAGAATGGGGAGTATAGAAGTGCTGCAGATACAAATATTTGCTATATATGAATACATACTCTCCTAATGACTGTGAGGAAAGTTTTAATTCCCACCACATAATGGTCCATTTGCCTCGAGTGTTTCAGATGGTTCAATAATCACTAGCCATGTGTGTAGTTTGTTGAATTATTTAAGCTTATTTCCAGGGGGAAAAAAGGCGGGGAGGAAGGCAACTGATTCAATGCAAATGAAAAGCTTTTGAAGCTCCCTATGGTGAAGATGTGATTACAGTCAGACAGTTAATAACCTAGACTTAGAAAAATCTGAAGGTTTTAAAACTGTCTGGCCAGTCAGTAAATGAGGTTTTTCCACACTATCGACCAACTGCCATGCGTTGTAATGGTTTCAGATCTGCTTGGAGTTGGAGTGGACCCACAAATGAAGTAAGAATACCACCCCCTGTACTTTTGATGATTAAGAAAAGTAGTTTGTAAACCTCAACGGTTTTCCTTTGGATTTGGGACTGAGTCTTCAATGCATACAGTTCCTAACTTCAATTGTTGATTTGTAAAGTACCTATATGTTGGGGTAGGGACTCCCTCTCAAAATGACCACTACCCCTCCACCCATGGACATTCAATGCATGTTGCATAACTGGAGAAAACTGATGCCAGAAGAATTTGTGGGCAGCAGTACTCCTTCTGGTTTATTAGATCAAATTGAAACAGAAATTTGAAGACCTAAGATTTTATTTTAGCTGCTACTCAAAACCCATTTGACACATCTGTAGAAAATATATTTTTACTTTGTTAAATGTTCTTTTAATTCTGTGGGGTACAAAATTCTTTTTATCTACAAATCTCTTTGCAGAGATGATAGAGAGATATTTTTGTGAGTTTCATGAAGACGCTTTAATAATTAGACAAGTGCTATATGTTTGAACTCAGATGAGTCTTTGCATCATTTATACAATGGTCACGGAGAAGTCTGAACTTGCTTTGAAGAAATTAAAATAATGTCAAGTGTTTTACCAAGTTGAGTAAATATGACTACAAAATTCATCCTGAACCCTGTGGATGAAATCTTCTCCCTAGACTCAAAATCTAGTTTAATTGATCTACTTTCCTAAAATTTTATGTGTCGGTTATCTTGTTGTTTATGAGGATGAGAGAAGAAACCATTTAAAAATATTTTACCTTATAAGAGGTTTTGATTTTCTTCTGTAATAATTTCCTTCTTAGAATTGTCTTATTAAAAGTGAGGGTTTTACCGTCAGGGCCAAAGGCAGCCTATTAAAATGCAGTTGCATTAACCCTATTTTGGAATGCATGTGTTGTGTTTTTTTCTTTCAGTAAAAAAGCCAAAAAGGATATTAACATTTCCATTCATGTAAGGGAAACTTCTTACTTCAGACTCAGTGCTAAACTTGCTTCTGCATTAGCAAAGGTACAAGATTTAAGTAGTTATATATTCATTCTCACAGAAAATTTTCATTATTTACTTCTCTTTTAAACATATAAAATCCCATAAATCATGCAAAAAAAAAAATCCTCAGAGTGGAAGATGATCAGTTGTAAAGCAAATGCAGTATCATTAAATATTCTATCAGTATCATTAAATATTCTATCTCATGTTCACCAACCAGATTAATTAACATTAAGAAACTTATCTTGGAAAAATGTTTTGTTATAGCTCAATTATTGATGGAGTTTACATATTGAACTTAATCAGCAGTTTTTGCTCTCTGCTGCACTACAGCATAAAGTCTCCCAGTTCCTCATTGTGAATGACAATTTTTTTGTCCACTGAGACTTGAAGACAGTTACTTTTCATGTAATCATGTTTTTGCTTTCCCTCCCACAAACACTTGTAAAGAAAAGAAGAAGAACCGCTAATGTATTATGATTGGGAACTATATGAAACTTAATTGATCTTATATTCAAAACATTGGAATTAATTTTTAGCTTTTTTATCTTCTCTTGAGAAAAAAACACAAGAAAAGATATTTGTGTGTGGCTTCCTGAGTAAATTTACACACAGCAATATTAATGATAAAGAGAGAAAGTATTCTTTACTGCAGAGTTAAAAATAAAATTTTACTTTCACAATATGTGGTGAATTCTACTCACAATTTTTAGCATGTGGTTTTAAACTATTAAATTTTATATCAGGAGTCGAAATGTTCAATTTGACATAGTTGCTATTTCATTTTGAAAAATACCACATAAACAGCCTTTCCTTCTCCAAAATTATCAATATATGATTTATATCAACACACATAAACTGAAAAGAAATAGGTCATTTATAAAATTATACACTCACACTTTGTTCTAATGTAATAAAATATTTCAAAGCAAACATCAATAGCACCCACACCCATGATTGAAAACTTAACCCTCTCTATACTGTCTATGTTAATGACAGTCATTGGATAAAAATATATTTTACATGACTGTAAAGATCAACATTAGAATCTGTGTAAAAGACTAGGGATTTAGCTCTGGAAAAACCCTGAATGCAAACTTTTAACATAAAATTGTATCGTTGTCATTTGTAGAGTATCCGTTTCTCTTTTATATATACTTAGATAAATTATTTGATGTGATTATTTCTCAGGAAAACAAAACTGTGAAGTAAAAAAGTATCAGAATCTAGCATCATTATACGAACTTTCTTCTGACAATATCCAAATCAGCAAATTGGCTACCTTTAAAAGGAAATCACAATTTCCAAAGTTTTACCAGGCTACATATAAATACAGTAGAATGAAAAAAGGATGCTTAAAATTAATATAAGCTAAAAGTCATTGACTACAAACATGGACTATATAATATAAAGTGTTTTCTTCAGTGTTTGTGTGGTTTTGGCACAAACACAAAGTGTTTCCTCAAAGTTAATATGTGGTCTTTTGTGAAATATTGGTTAAAGAATTTGCATGAATGATATAAGCTACTATGTCATAGGTAGGACAAGAATGGTACTTCGCCAAAATTGGATAAAGCAAGTATAAGCAGTAGCAAAAAAACAGAAAACATAAGAAACTTCACCAATAAAATTCTTACAAACTATATATTAAAGAGAAAAACTATACAATATTATTATGTATTTAATTTGTGAACAGAAGCCTTCTACTACTTAAATCGCTCAATATTTTTTCAACAACCATGCAACTTTATTAAAGTTTATTTACTATGTAAATAGAATTTAATCCAAAACATTGTATGACTATCGCTTTGCTTGTACTACTTTCCCAATAAAATAAATGAAGAGAAAGGGCTTGATTACAAAAGTTTCCTGTAATTTGACAATGAACAACAGATTTGCATTACTACTTTCTCTCAGATTTTGAAGTTGAAGTTCCCTGGGAAGACAACAAATTCTGTGTAGAAGGTGGATTGCTGACAAACACCACCTTCAGCATATCCAGAAATTGCATGTGGTTAAAAAACAAAATAAAAACTATGTCTCCTTAACTCAGCATCCTATTGGTGTGAGAACTGGAGGGGGGAGGGAGAGAAGAGGATTTTAATTGATTCTTAGAATCCAGAGAGTTGAAAAGGTCAGCATGCAGAGTAATCAAAATGTGCAACCAAATCCTAAACCAGTGAAAGAAATAAACTTGGATAACACTAGGGCAGTTTTCTGTTTCTGTTTTTGTTTTAAACAGGGTGAAAGAGCAGTTTCTATATGTAAGAAAATAAACCACTTAGAAGCATCCATGCTTAGAGTATTAAAGTGGATTATTTGCCTTGTTTGTTTGGGAAAGTCCCTATCAATAACAGGTGAGACTTAAATGCATTGTATTAAAAGGCTAGATTGTTCATTAATAAAAAAAGGAAGAAGCTAGAACTATAAATCAACAGGGACTCCTAGGGAGTTTTATATTAGGCAGTAATTAAATAATAGTTCATGTTGCTTTCTTTCACTGGGAATTACATCCTTTTCACCTCTTCTGTGCTAAAGCAGAGACATCCATTACGACGAGAGGCTACAACACTTGTCAGATGCAATCAGCTCCAAACAGCTGAAGGCCAACTGACGTGTACTCTCTTAAAGCAGGGTTTCTTCTCCCCACCAAGCCCACTGTCCTTTCACGTGCATGCAACAGTCAAAAGGGATCACATCACCTAATGAAGAAAAACAGAAGCATATGGTAGGAAGGGGCCTCAGCAGGAGAAGGCTGAAATGCCAAGGCTTGCACATAAACAAAATATATGCAAAAATGTGTGTTCATAGAAGCTGTCAGGCACAGCTTCAGGAAATAATAAGCCTGCAAAGGAAGACAGAGTTTTCTGTGATCACAGTTACCTAGGAGTCTGTATTTTTAGTTTAATTTTTTACTACTCTGTAAAGTGGTGCACCAGAGCAGGCTAGTCCCAGATAGTTAATTATGCATAAGCAGTTGTAAAGTTTGAATTTGCTGTATAATATTGAGCCACATATTCTTCACAGTGTATTTTGCTTATACCTATTGCAGACTTCCACGTGACAGCTGAATTGCAAACTGTAAGTTACTTCAGCGCTGCCTTCCTTTTTGCACCCATCACCATCCATGGGTGAATGTTGAACTCAGTCCCTGAATTCACCCTGTCTTCGTAACTGAAACGTAAGCACTCATCTTTTCGGAGGTGTATTAATTTTTTAGATGTGCATTGGGCACATCCTCCCGTATTGTTTCTTTCAGATTTGCTTCTGTGCAAAGTTAACGGTCTTCATCAAAATCCTTTCTTCCCATAATGGCTCTGATCTCGGGACTGCAGCTGTCCTGCTGCACTGAATGTTTATCATTTGCCAGGGAAAACGCACATTATCTCCCCTTTTGACTTGTCACTTTTTATGTTGGGACAACCCTAGTGTTATCACTTTGTATAATCAGTTTGACTGGAACCTTCAAACTTGTGTGTCCCTTTACTGTGAACATTTTAATATTCTATGATGATATTGTTAGAACTGGGGGATTTGTAAGGACAGAACTCAAAGACAGAACTCTGTGTGATTTCTAAAATATGACTACAAGCATTTTATGTACCAGTGCTGACAACAGATAAAACGAGCTATTGTTCTAAAAAACCAGAAGTGATATGTGCTCTCCTGCAGACCGTTGCAGTTATGAAAAAATATACTACCTTCAACCTGAGTAAAAATGCTTTCTTTTAAGTTTGAATTCCATAAATAATACACCTTGCTCCATTTAAATATTCTGTATTTTACATGAAGGATGATCACATTTCTAACATTATATTTAAAATTCATTTTCTTAACCCTTAACCGTCTGTTCTCAATGGCACCTAAGAAAGAAAATACACATTTATTTATTGATTTATTTATTTTGAGGATAAGATTAAAACAGGCTATATGCTTTTAATTCTTAAAAAGAATCCTTTATTGAAAAGGTGCCTGGAATCTGCAATTTAGTGTCTGTCTAAAACTAAAAACTTAAAAGGGATGCCATTGGTTATGTGACAAAAAATCTGTGTATAAAGTTTGGTTTCCCCAATACTCCAAATGCTTTATATCCATTTATTGATCCATCTGTTTCACTGTAGGAATGTAAATGTGTAAACGGTACTTGTGAGCAATTTTCTTTCCTTTGGAAGTGATATGAAGACACTTTGCCAGGCATTGACATAATCAGAATATCAGGCCTTCTGTATTAATCTTTACTTTGAGCTAGACAAGCATCTGACAAAACACCTTCCTGTCAGAGAGTCCTACTGTTGGTAGTAACATGTGGATGTCTTCTTGGATCACTTTTAAAAGGTTTGTTCCTCTTTTACTCTCTCAGCATTTCATCCTAAAACTTCCACTTTGAGTAAATGAGGAAATCAGAAAAGACACAACTTGGGAATATGCATCCTTATGAAACTCACTCTTACACTAGCGCTGACTGGATCAAAATAAAGGCGGAGTTCAAATAGGTGGTAATTTATTGCAGACTATTCAAGACCAACTGATTGAACCTCGAATTCTACTCCCAGTAAGGTGAACCATGCCTTACCATACATTTTCTTCTCTGTGGATAAATATCAAGAATTGGATTAAGATACTTTTCAGAATCATTCTTTCTTTTGGCAATGATTCTTTAGGTGGATCTAAGACAGCTCTGTTTGGCGCAGGACTGTCCCAAATGTCCTTTTAGTTATTTCATTACAGGCAAGGGGAGAGCCAGAGAGAGCAACTTCAGGCAAAATGTTGACTCCTCATGGCATGCCTTTGATTTCAGTGTGAAAGGTATCTTCAGCATCCTGTTACGCCCCTGATTCATCTCCTAATGCTCAATGTGTTAGCAAAGCTTGGCCCTGAAGGGCTTTTTTTTTTTTCTTGAAGTACAGTCTTTCAGACACTTCTGGCAATTTGGTTTTAAAATGTGGAGTAAAGAGAATAGGTCGGTAGTGCCAGGGGAACAGCTGCACTACACAATTACTAGAATAATTCAAAATAGAAGTTTGCCTGAATACTGTGGTCATTATGTAGGTTTAAAAGAGCTTATTGGGCAAATATTTTGCAAGAGGGAATAAACATTTGTGAGCAGTTCTCTAGGATAGTTTTGAATGCTTACTAATTTTTCTCCTGTACCCTTCAAAAAGTTTCCAGGAATAAAACAAGGTAGACATCTAATAATATCTTAACACAATCAAAAACAAGCAAACAGGACCATTGCTTACTGTGTTCACAAATATATTCAATTTCCTAAAACTTTTATTATTAAATAGCTCTTGGGTAAAACATTTAGATTATTCTCATTTACTATGATCATGTGCAATTGGTAACAGATAATTTAATTTATTCTTTGCTTAACACATAATTGAAGAAATTGACAAATATCTCATAAAGAAAAAATCTGTATGGCATCAAGAATTTTGAATTCATATTGAATAGTTGAAGATTGTTTTATAAACATGAAATTCTTCCTTTTAAATTATAATTGAAGTTATTCAGAGAAACATGTATTGGTGTTATAAAATATTTCAAATGTTAAATGTATGTTGAGAACAAAGGCATGATTTTTAAGAAGTGAATTATTTGAATATAAACTTATATTTTTAACCTCATCAGAGGTAGTGTGAATGCAAATTAAACCCATCTTTTTTCTTATATTACTAGGATTGTACTATATCTTATGGAATTTGAAAACACTGAGTATTTTCATATCTTATTTGATCTCGTGAAAATGAAAAGACCACTAATACCCGACTAGAGGCAAGTGGAAGAATCCAGCTGAACATATTTCACAAATTCCACAAAATTAAGGGCTTTGTTATTGGCCAAGAAGTGATGTCTCCTATTCAGCTCTAGGCAGAAACAATTTCTCTTCTCAAAACGATATTCTACCAAAGGCAGTTGTTAGTGTGGTGTTTCAATGCAGACACACACTTTAGAAAATACCTAGACACAGCAGATCTGTGAATGGAACCTTGTTCCAATGCAACCCTTGGAACCCTCTTGTACCGTTGGTGGGAATGTAAAGTGATACAGCCACTATGGAGAACAGTATGGAGGTTCCGTAAAAACTAAAAATAGAACTACCATACGACCCAGCAATCCCACTACTGGGCATATACCCTGAGAAAACCATAATTCAAAAAGACACATGCACCCCAATGTTCACTGCAGCACTATTTACAATAGCCAGGACATGGAAGCAACCTAAGTGTCCATCGACAGATGAATGGATAAAGAAGATGTGGCACATATATACAATGGAGTATTACTCAGCCATAAAAATCAACAAAATTGATTTATTTGTAGTGAGGTGGATGGACCTAGATTCTGTCATACAGAGTGAAGTAAGTCAGAAGGAGAAAAACAAATACCGTATGCTAACACATATGTATGGAATCTAAAAAAAAAAAAAAAGCGTTCTGATGAACCTAGGGGCAGGACAGCAATAAAGACACAGATGTAGATAATGGACTTGAGGACATGCGGAGGGGGAAGGGTAAGCTGGGAGGAAGTGAGAGAGTGACATGGACATACACACACTACCAAATGTAACATAGGTAGCTAGTGGGAAGCAGCCACATAGCACGGGGATATCAGCTCGGTGCTTTTTGACCACCTAGAGGGGTGGGATAGGGAGGGTGGGAGGGAGATGCAAGAGGGAGGATATATGGGGATATATGTATACGTACTTTTATTTTCAGTTATAAATGAAATAGAAAAAAAAAAGCAAGTCATATGTAAGTAGAAAATAGACAGTGCAACTGTGGGAAATCAGGAAAACTGAGTAAATAAGAAATTGAACAAGTACATTGATGATTCTTGGTATTGCTGGATTGTTGAAGCACCTCAGATAGTATTGATTTGACTTTGGGACCATTTAGTCCTTTCTTTCTTTGAATTCTTTTTAAGACACTAAAAGCCCTCTCTTGCCTTCCTTGGTCCCTTTGCATTTCTAGGTGTTTACCAGGCTTGCTGTTATATATCCTGTTTTACTAACATTCAGTGCACCCTGCTGATATGTAATGATTCATTTATTTTATTGTTGAAAGCTTGTGTAAAGAGTTCAATGTCTAAAATATCAAAATATAAAATGCAAACGAACCTCTGGATCAGTTTCCAATAAGCAATAAGAATAAACGTAGTAATATATATCCCTCGAGAAAAAGTCTGAATACAAAAGAAGAATAAAAACACTACTTCTGATTGGTAGAGTCATTCAATACATTTTCACATGGAGGTGCCAAAGCTGGATGTATTAAATGTATTTAAGCATAAAAGCACAAAGATCATGTGGTATCAGAAACAATACGAGATGTGGTATTTTACCTTGCATTTTAGCAGGAGTGTCAAAACATTTGGGGCTTCATTTATTTTTAAACTTAGTTGCTTTAGCAGTGATACATTTGTAAAGCTCTAAATATTAGCTCCCAGAGGTTATGCTTTTTATATTCTCTAACAGCATATATTATTTGACTAGCTGACAGATATTTCAATTAGGAGAGCCTTAAGTTAAAGATTGTTTTGATAGAGTAGCTTCAGAGATTGACAGTTTGGCACTACCTTTCAACAGGCTTGGCATGTTGCTTTCAAAACAGGCAAACAAAATCATCCCCCTTAATTAATAATAATAATAATGATACATGGGTCTAGTACAATTAATTTTCTATATGGATTGTGGTTTTATACCCTCTACTCTTTTCCTTTGACAGGTAAATGGTTGAAGACAGAAGACTTATAGATTTTATATCTAGCCCATGAGGATTTTGACTGATTCCATTGAGCAGGCTCAGGTCAGCTAAGTCCTTCCCTTCAAAGCATCATGGGTGTCTCCGAGCATCATTGCAAGCTTGTCCTGGCAGTAAGCCAGGCTTCAAAAGCCGTTCACTGCAGTCACTGACTCACTAATGGGCAACTGCAGGCTTTCTGATTTTCCTTTCGTTTCATGTGTTCATTTGACATAAATTTAATTAAACCAAATCTGGTGTTAGAGCAAGACGAGATAAAAGTGATATGTCTCAAATTAAAGAACTGTGAAAGATACAGGAAACAGAACTATGCTTTTTAAAAAAAATCTGTTTCTGTAAAATATTGTCAGTTTTCATAAGCTCACTACTTAAAGTCGACCAAAAAAAAAAAAAAAGATACCGGTATGCATTATTAAGAATAATGTGTATCCAGGGTTAGATGAAGGTCTTGGCCCCATATTCTCTGTAGTAAAACCTTTCATAGAATTCTTATGTTTTCTTTCATTCTCACACTTCAGGTAGTCACCTCTTCACAGGATATAAGACAAGTCTGCCCTTCTTCTGGCTACATAGCTCTAGTTGTTAGACAGCTCAAAAGCACACAACAGCAGAAACATGAAAAGATCACATATTAAATGTAAAAGAAATCATCAGTTTTCAAAGGTCTCTTTTGGTTTTTACTTAAGGCTAAAGAGGAGATAGAGTGAAAAAGATCATGTTGCTTAAAAAGCTCCATTTAATTGCTTTGAATGTTGCTTTAGGAACCATCCAACTTTCTCCTTTTAAAAATTGCTTTTTCCCCATTAAAAGAAATCCCAGACTAGAAATACACTATGTGAACTAAAAGCAGTTTTGCAATCTTCCTCAAGAATGCTCAGACTGATCCTCTTCCTTCCTGCAGCTGAAAGGCTGTTACTTCCTAGGACCACACTATAAGTCCTGGATGTAAAATGATTACTCTGAGCAAATACACACAAACTAGCAAGTGATTGCAGTGTCCTGTGGATAAGAATCAGGAAAACCAGAAGAATTGAGCTGACAAATTGTGTGATAGAAGGTAGATTTCCTTGGGGCGGAAAACAGTGTGTGGCGTGTGGACCCTCTGCCTTTCTTGCATTCCAACTTTTGATGGCCGACTTCTTTCATTACAAACAACTCAGATGCCTCCTGCGTACTCCCCTGACTTGATTTCTTTCTGTAGAATTCACTGGGATTTAGACTCAGGGTTTAGGATTATCAAATCCCTCTGTAACTTCTTTCGTTTAAAAGATGAAAAATTAAGGGCCAACAAGATTAAGTGACTTGTTCAGGGTCACACAGCCAGTTGTTAGCACAGCTGAGACAAAAGCTACATCAACTGACTCCCAGATGAATGTTTTTGTTCTTGTTTTCAGCACTTTGAGTACTTCATTAAAATGGATCTTTTGGATTCTTTAAAGTAAACTCTTTGTATTTTCAGGTTTTTGTCATGCCTCTGACCTAAGAGAAAATATTCCTAATGGAATAGGTAGAATTAAATCTATTTAAGATTTTCAAGCGCCTCATATGGATTTCTTCTTTTAGTACTCAATAAATGTTACTCATTGGTCAAACCTTTGTTTTTCCAGAATTACCAATGGGACCATTTTTAGACTATGATTTACGTGGAGCAGACATTACTCGTGAAAGCTATTCACGTCTTTAATATAACCACAGAACAGAGACTACATTTCATCCACAACCAAGCAGAGTGATGACCCTCAATACAATAGACAGTCATTTAGTCCTTAAGATATTTCCTTTTAAATTTTACTCTGAATTCAAGTTATCATTGAAATAGAAAAGACAGATTGTTATAGTCCCGCTTAGACAGAAAGCTTTAAAAAAAAAGAAAACCCTTCTGATCCTTTAGTCATGGACCTAAGTTTACTTACAGAGATATTATAAACTTTCTATATCCATATCTATTTATCTTTCTATCAATATAGACACGTTTTTAACATAGACTCTAGTCTTTATTAAAACTAAGACTTGAAGACTCTAGTCTTAAGTTTTAAAATGCTTAATAAGACTTTGACAAGGTCCACAATGATAGCATGTGTTAACATAATTTTATCAGTGTTTCTTCAATTTACTGAGTTCATTTATTTAACAAATATTCATTAAATAAGTACTATATGCAATTCACTGCATACACACAGCAAAAAGGGTGAATCAGCTGCTGAGTACTTGGTAATCACTTTACCCAACAAAGATGCTGTATTTTTCTTATGATATATACATATTATATACTCAAGTAATTTTACAATGTTAAACTTGACACATTATTCAAATTACTGTAATTTCACAATCCTGGAATTTAAGTATTTTGTTTTCATAATGGCTGACCTCCTAGTGATAGACTTTAAAGGTAGAAGTTCTATAAGATGCCATACTAACAGTTGAGTTGATTAATCAAACTGTAATTGACAGTGTTTATAAATCTCGCTATGCTGAACAACTGATGGTTTAAAAAAAAACAAAAAAGCACAAATAGGGCTTCCCTGGTAGTGCAGTGGTTAAGAATCCGCTTGCCAATTCAGGGGACACGGGTTCGAGCCCTGGTCCAGGAAGATCCCACATGCCTCGGAGCAACTAAGCCCATGCGCCACAACTACTGAGCCTGTACTCTAGAGCCCACAAGCCACAACTACTGAAGCCCACGTGCCTAGAGCCCATGCTCCGCAACAAGAGAAGCCACTGCAATGAGAAGCCCGAGAACCACAGTGAAGAGCAGTCCCCGCTCGCCACAACTAGGGAAAGCCCGCACACAGCAACGAAGACCCAATGCAGCCAAAAATAAATAAATAAAATAAATTTATATATTAAAAAAAAAGCACAAATAAATTTCAAATCACCAGTCTTAACCATAAGGGCAGGAAAAAAGTATCGTTATCATCTAATGCTTTAATGACCATACAACAGTCTTCAAAAATGTCCCTTCCTTAATTGTTGCAAACCTGTCTAATCAAATATCTTTGTGATGTCTCTCTAAATATTTGGGAGTTTAATTTTTAAACTTCATGTATCAATTATAACAAAATTAAAACTTCAGATGTTCTTATCACAATATTTAGAAAAGCAGGTAAAATGCAACTTTGCACAGGTAATAAACACCTGTATCCTTGTTACAGGACATAACCTTTGAAAAGCAGAGTGACTCCTCAGGTGCAGGAAATCCTGAGTGTGTCCCCTTAAAGCATTTTCCCCAAGATTCTCAACAGTAATAAATGACTTCTGACAAATTAGCATCAAAGATTCTTTGAATAAGTATAAAAAACTATCTGTTCATCACTTCTTAAGAGTGTTTAGAAGCAAATTGCTTATAAAAACTGACGTGTGAAAAAAATCAGAGTTCAGAAAAACAAGTAAGAATTTCAAAAATAATCTGTACAATCACGTTTTAAAAATTCCCTCTGATATTCAGTGTATTGGCATTTCATCTCCAATACTTAGAATTTGGTTTAATGTCTTAGCAACCATTATTAGGCAAATGGCTCTTGAAAATGATTGAAAAATGTAGACTGACCCTTGGGAGAGTCTATTTTTCTCCTGTTAAGAATGTAGATAGTATCTAAGGCTTGGTGCCTGACATCTTAAACTTCCTCACAATGAAATTATGGTGCAGGATAACCCAGTACCAAACATGAAATGACAAGTAATTTTTTTTTAAACAAGGTTTGGTAACATCTGGATGAATGGCTGTCTTTTTAAACCTATGTTCCCCCCATCCTTGCATCTTATTTGGCATCATATTAGACAGAGTCAGTCTTGTACACGGAATTTCATCTAGGTCTCAGGACACAATTGGTCCTTTTCCTCTCCCTCCTCTCCCTCCCCCTCTTTTCTCCTTGCCTTCCCCCTCTTCATCCTTCTCCACTACCTCCTCCTCCTGTTTTGTTTTTTTTAAAAAACCATAGTAAGGATGAGAAGAGTTCATGCCTGCCACATTATTAATCAAATATATTTCATTTGGTTTATTTCCTCTCTTCTGATTGACAAAGAGAGGTGGCACAGAACATCTTTCTCACAAAATGTTATTGATCTGTGTTTTATACTAAAGAAGCAATTCTTGGTAGAAATATAAATGCAACACTAGGGCCTAAATGATATTGAGCAGGTTTTGGTATTTATCTTTCTCATTGCGTTTCTGAGTACCTCTTTAAATTCTGTGCCCAAAGTGAGCGCCTACTTGCCTTAACCTTGTTCTGGCCCTGTGTAGCTCGAAAGCAGCCCTAGACAATACATAAATAAATCAGCATAGCTGTATTCCAACAAATTTTTATCTGTTGACACTGAAACTTGAATTTCATGTTATTTTCACACCATGAAATATTACTTCTTCTTTTGATTTTCAACCATTTAAAATCATAAAAACCATTAACTTGCGTGTACAAAAACAGGCAGCTGACTGACCAAATCTGTAACTTTGGTCATAGTTTGTCGACCACACCTTTTGAAATTCAGGGATGTCCTGTTTTCTAAGAGCAACTACTCTGTAAAAGTTACTACATTAATATTAAGAAGGCTAGGAAACAATAATAGTTTTCTTAGGAGAATGAAATTATGGGTAACTGTTTCCTCTACAATGTGGTTATGTTGCTTTCATAATTAAAACTACTTAAAATATTGATAGCTTATTTTTATAACTTGAATAATGTCTCTCTTTTGGGATGCATCAGAATCTCAGAACTGTGTGAGTTCACTTTTGATTGATTCTCAACGAGAAGTTATTCTTAACATGAAATTTCAAATCAACCAATGCTTAGCCCTTAGGTCAAGTTATTTATGATTTATGGACAAGAGTGGGCATACCACAGGCACTCGGGCTCTTAATTGTCATTAAATGCTAATTTATAAACACATATTTGTATATGTATTTATGGTAGACACGTGTAGTATTTAAACAATCAAATCACTGGATTTTTAAAAATGACTATAACCATCACTCAAACATCCCCTACTCCTCTCCCAAACAGAAGAAGTATATTAAAGAAAGGTGGCAAGATATAATGGAAGAACAAGCAAATAAAAACCATGGGTTTGGAAGACGATCTATACCCCAGACCTGTTTCTTGAGCAGGTGATCAACAAACTAGAATTTCTTTTCTGTTATTAGATCCTGGGAAAGAAAGAGGATATATTCACCAATTACTTAGGTGCAGGGGGGAGATAGGCTTATCAAATCACAGAGTCAAATTTGAAACAAATTTGCTCATAAAAAGTCACAAAAAGTGGTTAAGACCTCTAGTGTTAGTAGTTCTATGCAGCAATCAGATAGCTTATTGGGGCTGATTGCTTAATTAACCATGCAATCCCCAACCTTTCCCTATACGAAAATATATTTCATATTGTAAACTGCTTACTTCTCAGCATAAGTTTGCTTCACAAACTGTCTGTGAGTTTAGCTTTATAAGTGCATATAAAGTTATGCATGGCTTAAGCGATGCTGTAAATAAATAAAACATAAAAATACTGTCTATCTGGCTGCAGAAGTGAGCTACTACCAGATTTCAGCCCAGTTGGCACAAAGATAATGCTTTGGAGCAATTCAAGTCTGAAACAGCTTCAGCGATACCATTTAAGCTTGAGGTATATTGGCAGAACAAGGATATGACTAAACTAAATTTGGCTTAAGCCACCTATTACTCATACCCTCTTTCTACTGCATTCACACTCCAATTAACAAACTGTACATGATACACACACATATATTTATAGTTTATGTTTTTCCTGTGTTGGCAAATGAAACTTTTTAAATTACTTTCCATAAGCTGTGAGAATCTTCTATTCAGATCTATTTGATAAGATAAACTTGGCTCCGGAAGTGGTGGGGTGCATGGGTTTTTCCTGTTCATCTTAGAGAAGAGTTCCATTTGTACCCATTACCTCTATCCCATTACCACTTCCCACTCCTCTCGCTATGTGGGATAACGATCATCTGTACCCGTTTCAGAGTAACCAACACTCACAAGGCGGTTCTGTGCCAAACGCTTTGTATGCGCTACTATCATTTCCAATATAAGGAGAGGTACACCAATATTTCAAAGTTAAGAAACTCGTCTACGGTTACAAAGTCAGTATCTTCCGTACCAAGATAACACTCTAGTTTTTTTAGTTATAATTTAGGTACATTAAAAGACACAATGAGTTTTGACAAACATACTTAAGTTTGTACCACAACCACAATCAACATACAAAATATTTTCACCACCGTAAACACTCCCTCTTTACTGTTTATAATCAATCTGCTTTCCCCACCCACAGATCCTGGCTTCTACTGATCTGACTTCTGTCCCTATAAGTTTGAGTTTGTTAGAATGTGATAAGTATGGAATCATACAAAATACAGGCTTTTGTGTGGACTTCTCTCACTTAGCATAATACTTTAAGATTTGTCTTCATTTTTGCATGTTAATTCCTTTTTATTGAGGGATATATTGATCAGCAGTATTCCATTGTACAGAAGCACTTCAATTTGTTTATTCACTCACATGTAATGGCACATGGGTTGTGTCCAGTTTATAACAATAATAATTAAGTCTTTATAACCATTCATATAAGGTATTTATGTGGACATGGATTTTTGTTTCTCTCGCATAAATACCTAGGAGTAAGATTGTTGAGTCATAAATATATTTGTTCTGTATGTCTCATTTTGTCAGAAACTGCCAGACTGTTTTCCAAAGTGAATGTAATATTTTACACTCCCACAGGCAATGAATGCGAGTTCCAGTTGCTTCGCATCCTCATCAGCCGTTTTAACAGGTGTGTACTGGAATCTCATTGTTGTAATTTTTATTTCCCTAATGAGTAATGACATTGAACACCTTTTCATGTGCTTGTTTTGTCATTTGGCTCTTTTCTTTTGTGAAATATCTTTTCAAATCTTTTGGCTCTTTTAAAAATTCGGTTGTTTTATTATTGAATTCTGTGATTTTTAATATATATTCTGGATACAAGTAATATATCAAATATATGTTTTGCAAATATTTTGTCCCCGTCCATGTGTTTTTTTTTTTAAGCCTTAGTTGTTGTTTTTTTTCTGTACGCGGGCCTCTCACTGCTGTGACCTCTCCCGTTGCGGAGCACAGGCTCCGGACGCGCAGGCTCAGTGGCCATGGCTCACGGGCCCAGCCGCTCCGCGGCATGTGGGATCTTCCCGGACCGGGGCACGAACCCGTGTCCCCTGCATCGGCAGGCAGACTCTCAACCACTGCGCCACCAGGGAAGCCCGAAGCTTTAGTTTTTTTTAGAACAGTTTTAGGTTCACAGCAAAATTAAGAGGCAGGTACAGAGATTTCCCCTATAACCCCTGCATATTCATAGCTTCCCCCATTGTCAGCATCCCTCACCAGAGGGTACATTTTTTACAAATGATGAACTTACACTGAAATATCATAATCACCCCAAATCCGTAGTTTACCTTACAGTTTACTCTTGGTGTTGTACATTCTATGAGTTTGGACAAATGCATAATAACATGTATCCATCAATGTAGTATCATACAGAATATTTTTAGTGCTCTAAAAATTCTCTGTGCTCCATCTATTCATCCTTCTCCCCCAAAGCTCTGGCAACCACTGATCTTTTTACTGTCTCCACAGTTTTGCCTAATATAAAGATATTTGTAGAAATATGATCAATGAAGTATTACTTGAAATAGTAAAACTTGATAAATTATTCAATTTGCTACAGTATCATAGTAGACTATTACATAGCCAAGAAATAATAATATATATAGTCTGTATCTTTGCTATATTATCAACATAAAAATATGTCAAAATCATATTATTGAATAAAAACTTATAAAACAGTATTATGGTATGATTACAACAAATATATTTAGTAAAAAATTAAAACTATCTTTAAAAAAATAGCTGCCATTTAAACCAGCTATTCCAGGATATAGCAAAAAATAATTATCCCAGAAAGATAACCATTCCTTTGTATGTAAAACATTTTCTGAATAAGTCAGATTGACATGAAATAAAATGGTTTTAAATAAAATATAAAAGAGTGACTGCTTGCTTTTACAATGTCATTTGTGGTGCCTCTAATGTAAGAGAGAGCAGAGATGGAAGAATGGGGAGCAATTACATGATGGGACACCAAACAGAATGATGGCCACTATGTAGGGGAAATATATATCATCCAAACCAAGATATGTTTGAAGGTGAAAATGGTCTCTTTATAATTATACCCAGTGGACTGGAATATAGTCAGCTATGGTAAACCAGAAATGTGTCATCTGCTTACCTTTCAGTAATCCCTGATAAGGATCATCCTTGGTTATTCATTTTAGGTACCATCATATTTGGAGATGTCATTCTCTTCCATTATCCCAAAAGCTTTCATGGTGATTATCATGGAAAACAGCCCTGTGCTAGAGGAAATATAGAGATATGAAGGTAAAGAAGGCTAAGTAATACATTATGTGCAATTGGACAGATTGCAAAAGGGGTTATTTAGACAATTTAAATAGCCTTGGAAATCCACAGGAGGCTATGATCTAACTTAAATATTAAAGGTAGGCACAATTTCACTTTGTATTCACATATATAGCAATATGTCTGAAGTGTAGTAGGAGCCTAATAAATAAACATTTGTTAAATGTATAAAAGAAAAATACCTATACAGGAGTCTTTACATTCCTGGGGGCATTTTGTTTGTACTTAAAAATAATAATGGCTTAACGTTACTATATGCCAGATACTGTTTTAAATGATTTATATACATTAATCAATTTGCTACTTATAGCAGTCCCATGCCCTGCAAAGGCCAAGAAAAACATACCTGATATTGAAAAAAAATGGATATTATTAATGTGCTTCCATAAATAAAACTGCACAACATTGAAAACCATGGTCCATCTCAGCAAGAAGGTATTAGAAGTGATTTAGAAAGTTTGGTCTTGGTTGGGTAATTTTAGAGAGAATTCATATAAGTAAGAGTTTGCTCTGAATTGAGTATTATCAGGAAGGAGGGGGGATTCTATGATTGTATATATTAATTTGTATGAAGAACATGTTAAAAATGAAATGGGGTAATGTAAAATGGATAGAGAAGCAGGCATTTCTCACTTTATCTGCGAGAGGGGGATTTAGTAATTTTTGTGGTTTACTCAGTGATCATATTTTTTTTTCTGCTCAGACATGGTTATGAGTGATGTTGGTCGCAGAATGACCATCTGATGGTGGTGATGTCTGGCATTATTTTGTTCAGTGGGAGAACACCCAGCCTAGCTGTGAGTGCAGGCCTAGCAACAAGCTAGCTACCAATTGGCAGAAGCTACTTTTCTCTTTTCTCAGTAATATTTTATTCCTATTTTGTAGTCAAGGAAATTGAAATACAAACAAGTTGAGTAACTTGAACAAAGGCATAGAGTTAGTAACTGGTAGAGGTAGGAAACTGGGGTTTCTGGTTCTAGAACACCTGTGAATTACTATGCTAGGAATGGTTTTCTATAACATTCAGAATTTTTCTTGGAATTGTTATGAAGAAAATATGTTTTTTTTTCTTGTTGAACAAGAAGTTTTGTTTTTATTTTTTTCGTCTCTTGAAAATGAAGAAATTGCTGGTTTCTTTCGTATAACTGATTCTGTGTGGAGACTCAGTGAATTCCTTTTACTATATTGATATTTATATATTTTCCAACAATATTTGATACACACATGTTCCTTTTTTGTGTCTGAATGACCTTGACTCTGTATTCCTCAAGAGCAGGAAATCTCCAATTTAAGAACTTCTGACTTCAGACTTATGTACGGTAAGGGACACAGAAGTTGGCTAATGTATGTGTTGAGCCTGAAGAGAATATTGGTTTCAATTCCACATCTCAATACAGGGCATCCAGGCAGAATGTCAGTATGATTACAGGAGCGCAAGTCTCTTGTAATTCTGATTGTATACTGGTCATTGTCCTAGAAGATGACTTTATTCTAAATAAATCCTGTTGAAGGGGAAGGGAAGGGAGAGCATGGAAAAAGTAATTACAATGCCTGCTGCCTGTTAGGGTTTTTCTGAGGACTGAAATAAGCCTGGATAGTGTTGGCGGTGGGAATAGAAGCTCAGGAAGAATGGAGGTAAAGAAAATCAGTCTGTGCTTGACACTCCTCTGTCAATTATAGACTCCATATTTTACCAATTCTCTTCAGTAGGGAGCTTATATTCTCTTCTTTTACCTATCGACAATCACAGTTACTACATAGATCTACTTGCCTGATAATAAACAGTATTTCTAATTTGTGATGGTTAATTTTATGTGTCAACTTGGCTAGGCCACAGTACCCAGATATTTGGTCAAATACCAAATTGAGTATCTCTGTGAAGATATTTTTTAGATGAGACTAATATGTAAATCAGTAAACTTTGAGTAAAGCAAAGTTTTATTCTATATTATGGGTGGACTTTATCCAATCAAATAAAGGTCTTAAGAGAAAACAGATAGAGGTCTCTTGAGGGAGAGGAAACTTTGTCTCCAGACTATCTCTGGACTTGAACTTCACCAACTTCTCCCTGAATCTCCAGCCTGCTGGCTTATACTGAAACTTTTGTACTTGCCAGCCTCTAAAATCATGTGAGCCAATTCCTTAAAATCTATCTATCTATCTACCTACCTACCTACCATCTATCTATCTGTCCATCCATTCTATTATCTCTGTTTCTCTGGAGACCTCTGACTGATGAGATTTCAACCCTTCCTAATTTCATACTGGAGATTCCCATCAACTTCTTCCTTCATTATTCTTATCCCAACTAGGGCTGAAGACTTGGGATTCCCATACTTATTCCTCCAAGTCTTAAAATAAAAATCTCTAGAATTCATTTTTTTCACATCACCACTGCTACTGACCTAATTCATACCATCAACAACTCTCTCCTGAATTAATGCAACTTCCTAACTAGTCTACTTTCCCCTTTCTTCCCTTCTTCCACTACATTTTCCACACTGCTACAAAACTAATTTTATAAAATATAGACCTAATGTTGCCATTCTCAGTCTTGAATATTTTGGTGATTTCCTATGAATTTCAGGAAAATACATTTAACAAAAATTTTTTGGTGAAAAATACATGATTATATCAATTAAAGGCACAGGAGACTTCATGAAAAATAGAACCACACTTTGGCTTATGTAAAAGTAAAATATACTTAAAATATTCTAATGAATTTTAGAAATTAAAATAGGAATATATCAATGCACAGTATTTCCTTTCATATTCTTTAATCAGGATCGCCTAGTCTAAGATTGCTTCACTGTGATTTAAAAAAAAAGTTTATTTTTTAATAGTAAGCTACTAGAGATTACTTTTGTCCATAATTAGGATCAAGGTTTTTATGGCTAAATAGAGGTACCAAATAACTCTATCCTCTTTCAAAGGCTTACTGTAGTTTTTTTTTTCTTTTTTTTTTTTTTTGCGGTATGTGGGCCTTTCACTGTTGTGGCCTCTCCCGCTGCGGAGCACAGGCTCCGGACGCACAGGCTCAGCGGCCATGGCTCACGGGCCCAGCCGCTCCGCGGCATGTGGGATCTTCCCGGACCAGGGCACAAATCCGTGTCCCCTTCATCGGCAAGCGGACTCTCAACCACTGCGCCACCAGGGAAGCCCTTACTGTAGTTTTTAAAACATAGATCTACAAAATTTTTCTGGAGAATAAAAGTAGTTCGGAAGTCAAAACTGTATTTGTTTGATAAATTTACAAGAACATATATACATATTATTTCAGGACAGCAGCTAGAATCCTTAAGAAATAATAAAGATTTTCTAAGCTAACTAATGTGATGTGAAGCCAGCCTGCCTTTAAGATCCTCACATAAAATCTATATAGATTTATGTTACCTTTTCCTGAGAACACACAATATACTGTGTTTATGTCATGAAGATTATCATTCTAAGAATTTCACATTTTAATTTGAATGTTTTAAAATTTGCTCCTTTTTTGGGATAAAATATGGCTTAATAAAGGCAGAAAAATATAATGGAAAAATACAAACAAATGATCAAATTTTGTTATCAGTTCACATTTAGTATAAGTCTAGAACTGCTACTTAGATATGCTGATATTTTCTATTACAGTCTGGTTTATTTCATTTTATTATAATGCTAATTACCACCATTTAAATGACTTAATGTAACTCACTAATTTGTCTTGATGTATAGCTTAAGTAGCTATACCTTAAAATACTTTTTCTGTTGGCTTTTTGGAGAGAGTTATGGTAAGTTTTCTCACACATATAATTGGTTAAAGTTCAAGAACTAAAAATTCGAATTGAGAATATTAGAAAATAAATATTTTCTTGCTCCTCTCAAGTTAAGATTTATAATAAGCATTATTATCATTTTAAGTTATAAACAGTAAGTTGCAAAATCAGTTTATTTTTAAATCTTACCTCTTCTGACTTGAAGTCCACTTTTACATTCAGTACACTACAGGTATCTCTTCTCTATTTGTAACAGTCCACAGTTTTCCCAATTCTAGTCCCAGATGACCCCATATTTTCTGCCCTGCTTTCCATACGCATCACTGAAATACAAGTATAAAATTCCATAAATAAATACAATCATAACAGTGAAGAGAGCCGGGAGTGTAATTGGATAAGAGTAAAAAATTAAATATTTCAATAAATTTCTACATGACAGAAAGTAGCTAGGAACACATTGAAGAATGAAATGAGTTCAGAAAGCCTCAGCCCAGAAAGTTTCAGGGGACTGGGGAGATCTGGGAATCAGTCTGCTGGTTAGCACCCCAGTGAGGCCCTGGTCTCAGGAGTTAGCAGGTACAATGTGGGCCAAGGGTGAGTAATAGACTAAAGGGAAGGAATTGACTAAAGATTTGACCAAGTGCCTTAAGTAGTACCAATCCCTTCCCAACCCCCACCTGCAGAGAGATATTTTAGCCTTTAATCCCAGGCCAAAATGAGTTGCTCTTCTCTAAAAGTATTGAACAACCTGTTTGCACAAATCACAATAGCCTATATATAGGATTGTGATTAACGCTGTAACGAACATGGGAGTGCAGATATTTCTATGAGATACTGATTTCATTTCCCTCCGATATATACTCAGAAGTTGGATTGCTGGATCATATGATAGTTCTATTTTTAATTTTCGAGAACCCTCCATACTGTTTTCCACAATGGCTGTACCAATTTACTTTCCCATCATCAGTGTACAAGGGTTCATTTATTCCACTTCCTCACCAACACACAACTGTGATTCTTAAACATGAGTGTGCATCAGAATTCTCTGGAGGACTTTCAAAAACACAGATTTCTGGGGCTTCCCTGGTGGCGCAGTGGTTGAGAGTCCGCCTGCCGATGCAGAGGACATGGGTTCGTGACCCGGTCCGGGAAGATCCCACATGCCGCGAAATGGCTGGGCCCGTGAGCCATGGCCGCTAAGCCTGCGTGTCCGGAGCCTGTGTTCCGCAACGGGAGAGGCAACGACAGTGAGAGGCCCGCGTACTGCAAAAAAAAAAAAAAAATCTTTTAAAAAAACAACAACAACAACAAAAAACACAGATTTCTGGGTCCTAGCCCCAGAATTTTTGATTTAATAAGTCTGAGTTGGGGCCCGAGAATTGTGTTTCTAACAAGTTTTCAGGTAATGCTGATGTTGCATGTTCAAGAACCACACTTTGAGATCCACTACATTACACAATTGAGATTTCAGGTTTTTTTTTTTTTGAGACAGCAAGACATGAATTCAAACTCCAGCATACTCCCTTTCAAGCAAAATGACTGTGCTAAGATGAACTAAATTGGAAACGTTTGTTTATTTTTCTGTAAAATAGGGATACTATTGTAAAAGAGTATTTCAAATCTTAAATAATATAATGAACAGAGCCCAGCACATGCTAAACAGTCAATAAATGTTACTACAATTTTAAAAATGCAAAATGATAATATTTTTATATCATCAGGCATTTTAGGCTCTCCATGTCTGTTTTCCTAGCAATTTATGCCTGTAGGCAACAGTGGTAGACTCTAAAATATGAATAGGGAACTCAAAAGTCTCTTACATTTACATCATGACTACATCTGAGTCTTCCTTGATTTTACTGACAAATCTGTGCATTGGGATTAGTGCTTTCACATGATGAAACCATTCAAAGGGAAAATATTTCATAACTCTTCTGATTCGGTATTTTATATTTCTAATTTGGTCAGATATAAATAACTGTTCTTGTCATAACATCCATTGTGAATTGCTCTCTTGCAGTGGCTTGCCCCTTCTTCAATCTGATAGGGAGTCACGGTCTGCCTTTCAGCTGGGGATATCCACATAAAACATATCTGGGGCAGTTTTTTAATTAAGAACATCATAACAAAGAGAAGCTAATTAAAAATGATTATGCCTATACGTAGTGAGAATTCTATACATATATGTGTATTAAAAGATACCCACACATACACATTTGTGACAGGGATGTATTTATGTCAATTTCCAGTTCATGCTTGTTAAGGAAGTGATAATAGTACAAGTCCCTCTCTGTTTTGGTCTCATCAGGTCTGTATTCCTCTTCTCTAAGGTCCTAAGACCTCTTCCTCGAGCCACAAATCTCTAAGCTGGTAGGTCTCTTTTTCAGTTACAGGCCAGTTTATAAGCTTTGAACTTGTGGGTAATGAACCAGGATGACCAAGCTCTTTAACTGGTTAAAACAAAGCTTGCACACAAGTTGTGAAATGAAAAGTGAATGAGATTAATTGGCTGAAGAAACAAAATTCTGCATTGAATTAAAAGTTAACTTCTCCAGCCCATTTCCAAACTTTACCTGTCTTTTGAATATTTTCCGCACATTTAGTTTTTTTTACCCAGAAGGGTGTTTGTGGGGAAAAAGCATCAATGACTCAGTTCAGTTTTGCAAAGTACTAACAGTTCTAGAAAGGAAACCTGCCATATTGAGTAAGTGCAAAGTATGATTATTAATATTAATATTTTTAAACAGCTGACAGATGGTGAAAACAATGAAATATTTTGATAACTTCTTGCTATATTTTCAGAGACTTGAAGGCTTATTGAAAATATGAGGTTCTAAATATTTGAATACGTGGATGCTTTTTCAGATCAGTGTGACCAAATCTTTTTTTTTGCAAATACTGTGATATAGTTTAAAAATTAAGGTGGTGCTAAAAGAAAAGGGGATAAAAATACATACAAATGAAAGATTCCTGCAAGAATTCTAGTGCGATATCAGGCATTGCACCTCCAGGGCAATCTATGCATCTTTCAAACAGAAACTCCCCCAGATGAGCTTCTCTAGGATCACTAAAAGAACTTGGGCCAAGTATGTCAGCATTAAAAATACCGAATTGGCTGGAAATACTGTTGTGTGTCAACCTTTATTTGTCCTTTAAACCAAGAAAAAAAGAATAAAAGTATGCCTGTAGGCAAAATAAAGGTCCTCTCTTTCCTTCCCCTCCCTTGCATTCCTCTTACGCTCTTCAACGTATATGAGATTTGTAAAATGAATTGTAATAGAAAGTTCATATGACAAAAATTACAGTGGTGTGGCCAAGAAAACACCCAGGGGGCTTTTAGCTTCCGTTGTGCCAGGAATGAACTATCAGATCAGCCTTCTGGACTCAAATGCGACACTGTCAATAAGGATACATCATCTTTTTTGTGGTGTAGAAGAGCTGTCGGTTGTAATTCCCATTATTCTAAAGCCAGGATTTTCCATTAGTATAGCCACCTGCTGGGTTTCTCTACTCAGGTTTAATGGAGTCTGAATTAGAATTTATCACCATCTGTGGGAAGACAGGAAATGAGAGAGCATCACTAATTCCTTTCTTCATTTGTAAAGTGTATGTATAATTTTTATAAGGAAGTAGCAAAAGCAGCTGAGGTTGGAAATGGATGGAAGAATATTTTTGCTCACGTTGACATCAGAGCTCCAGACCAAGGGGAACACATGCTGTTTGTTCTAAAGCCAATTCCAGCAACAAAAAGAATGTTTTAATTTCCTATGTAATGTAGTATTGAAATCATGCAGATTCAGGATGCTATTTCTCTTCAGCTTCCAAAAAGATCTCAGAAGATTTAATCAGATCTCTAGTGAAGATGAAAGACTTGGATACATATCAAGTTCACAAAAATGAGTTCAAGATTCCTAATTACTACATTAGCTTATAAACAGAACAGTATAGAATATAGGTGTCTATTATATAGTAGTTCCTTCTTTTCCTCCAGAGATTTAAAAAAAAAAAAAAAAAAAAAAAGCTTTGTAGAACTCAAGAAGAAAGACCAGAGAACATCAAAACCTTCAGGATGATCTCTAGAATCAGTGTAATGCCTTAAATTCATATAACTGTATCTCAGGGGTTCTGACTTGCACAGAGTCACCAATGGTGCTTTATTATCATATTTAATTTTAAAAAAAACAGATGGGTTTATAGGAAAGGTGAGCAATTTGCAACTAAATTCTGGCATTGGCTAGGGGATAGAAAGCTTGCAAATCTGATCTGCCCAATTTTTTACACTGCTCCATCAGGGTAGGGTGTTGCCTTTTGGAATCTGCTGTCCAAATACATAGAGAAAAACTAAACCATTCCCGATATACCAGCTGTGAGATATATTGCTGACCACTCCAGCTAAGAACAAGCAGAGGATAATGGCAGTTCAAAAGATGAGGGGAAAAAATCCTCTCAGTAAAGAGGAAGGATTTAAAGTCAAAACAGACAGACACAGACACACACACAGACACACACACACACACACACAGAGCCTATGAAAAAACACTGCATGCCATTGTCTTTCTTCAGGAACCATGAGTTCATCCCTTTCTCATGAATCTCCCTCCATGTTTATAATCTCGGATTAATGACTCTAAACAGTGAGCCTGTTCTAAAGTCATGGGGGTCAGCTCTGTGGACTTGAGGAGCTTGGATAATTGGAAGGAATGTTACTTATTACAGTGAAGCAACAATTCCAGGGGAGGAGAGGAAGAAGCACAACAAATAACTGCACTGTTGTTCTTTAAGACTACCAAGAGAGTTCGCGCTCCTATCAGGGAGGCTGTGAAGACTGTATTGTGACAAAGCAAAATGCCTCCTGGGTGCCTGCTTCTAGTGGAAAGCTTTTGATGTTTGATCTGTAATGAGATGGAAGAGGAAAACAGTCCCTTGGTTAACTAATATATACTGGATATGAACAGATTCAAAGATTTAAGTTTCCGTTCTGGGACAAGATCCCCCATGCCACTCATTTATTATTTAGGAAATTCTGTAAGTTCTTTTCTTTTTTGTACAGAATGTGTGATGGGTTTAACATACTTCTGCTTTCATATCTGGCTTGGATAATAACCCTAATAATTAGTATGCCGTATTTCGCTTTTACTAGTTTAGCTCTTTCTCAGTGTGGGTATGATGTGGCTTTATGTAATTTCCTTTTGGTGTATATGAGCAATCAGAATTCAGGGCTTCTTATTGGGCCTAAGCACTTTGTACTGGAAAGCGGAGGGGCAGTAACCTAACACAAGTGCAAAGGGTTGCACGTAACACAGAGCTCAAGATAAAGATAGAATGAAAAAAATGGAAGCAACAGCAATAAATAAATAAGCAGTTAATTTTACTCCACACGGCATGCTATGGATGATGTCACACATATGGTGATTCATACCAGGAGCAGCAACTTCAGAGACCAAGTCAAACCCTAGAAAATCTGTCAGTTTGGGTTAACAGAACATTGTTATTACCTCAAGTCAAGCAGATGGAGGGCAAACTTCTCTGCTGGATTCTGCTGCTCTTTAATTAATGTCCACATTTATTATGTCAATATAATGCATCACATTTGGTCTAAAGGTTGTTTTACTTTTTTTTTTAAAGCAAAAATGATTATTTCATTTAATTTCAACATTTGAACAGTTGCACAGGATTTCAGAGGCATATATAGATACCCAAATAATAATGTTTATATCAGTGTATAAAAGAAAAAGAAGAGAAGGAACCAAGATGGTTTTACGTATTTCATTCTTGATGTAGAGATGGATTTGTTACTTCTTTTATGAGCATTTCCAAATGAGGGATTTTGAGTACATGCATGTGAACATATAAGAAAAACAGGAATCTCAGATGATAAAGCTATGCAGATCTTATTACAGTGTTATTCCTTCATAAAGAAATTAATAGCTGCAATTCATTTAGTGCTCTGTTTAGTCTTGTCAGTGAAGAATAGCAAGTAGGAAGATAACACTGTAGAGACACCTCATCTTATCTCGGAAACTTTGATTTTCTTATGTGTGTTCAAAAGGAGCAAGGAATCCCTGGCATCTGATATTGTGCATGAGAAACTGTGGTGTTAAATCTTTAGCACAATTCAAAGAATAAGCCTATTATGTAACAATGAAAGAGGACATGTGCCATAACTACAAACATGCTTTCTTAAATAGATGGCAGGCTTGCATTGTTCATTTTGGGAAAATATATTTTCAGTGTCGGCTCTAGCTTTTAATTATTTAAGTTAGTCAAATCCAGAATCGTTAAAATGTGCAAATATTACCTGGAATCACTCCAAGAATAGGGAATTGAGGAATAGATTCTAAGATTCTACCATGAGCTTCACATTTTTTTAAAAAAATTATTGATAGTTTAGGCTAGTGGTTCTCAAACAGGGGCAATTTTGTCCCCCAGGGTACATACATTTCTGGGGAGGGAAGTGGACCTACTGAAATCTAGTGGGTAGAGGCCAGGAATGCTGCTAAATATCCCCAAGTACACAAGATAGACACCAAAACACAGAATTATCTGGCCCAAAATGTTAATACTAATGAGATTTAGAAACCCTGGTCTATGTCAATAAAACCACTTTATCGTCTCTAAATACATGGAAAATCTTCAGATGAGTAGGGGAAAAGCATTTTCCAATTCAACTGATTTGTTTCCATCATAGGTACTATAACTAAGGAACACAATACTAACCTTGGTTGTGTTACTTGTCAGTGAATTATATTATTATATACGACAGGAACATAGTAATGAAATACGAAATAAGTGAAAAGTTTCATATTTTATAGGTTCGCTTCCATCCACTTCTCTTTCTCTCTGTCTCTCTTATTTTTACGTCATTTTCCTCAATCTGTCTTTACATTTCTCGGAGGAAAAAAAAATCTCAAAAATGTACTGAATTGGCATGTTAGCATTTCTGTGTCTGGAATCCTTTTTAATTTTCAGTCCTTCAAAATCTGATGCAAAACACCTCTAGCAGGAGACTTTTCCTGTTCCTTTTTACTAATGGTTTATTACTTAGTTCTGCATGCTTTAACATTCAATTATTTGGTGTTCTTACAAATATGAATTGTATTTCACAGTATATAGACAAGGCTATATTCAAAGAAATAATTTGTAAATGATGGGTTAAACAAAATTAAACTGTGTTTACTGCAAGACTTTTCAGAATCTTGAATATGCTAATATACATTGTAAATATCAAGAATAGGATTTAGTAACTATTTCTTTTTCCAAATCTATTACATTATAGAACTTTTTTTTACATGAACTTTCTATTACATCTGACAAAATTTGCAGTCTGAAAAACATGCTATGGATCGCTCATGAATTGTCTAGAATGTCCTATTCCCATTGCTGGGTATCGTCCATAATTCCACTTTCTCACCTTAAATATTCCAAAGCCACTAGGAAGCTAAGGATCTGGTATCTGCTAGAGAACAGGCACATCCACAGGGCAGAACATAATACAAATCCCTTGCTAAACCTCTACTGCTCGTGGTCCACTCCTGGTCCAAAGGAAACACTAATACATGCTTTAATCAAAAAAAATCTGAAAATGCAGGTCAAGCTGGGTGCAACCACCTCCTTTGACTTGCATGTTGGTCATTAGCCAACCTGTCTCTGGCATTTAGACATCTCTGCATGAGACAAGCATTGCTTGCTTCTGTCCCTCATACTGAAGAGGATGCAGATTAAATTCTTTGAGGAATCTCACTGAAGACCCTTTACTGAACAGGTAGCCCATTCCAAGTGCTAGGGACTCACAGCACAGCCTCCCCTAATAAAGTCTTTTATCAGATTTTCTAATTTCCACCCTAGAGTCTATTATAGCTTCAATACAATACTTCACTGAAGTATCATACTATGGTTTCATTTATTTTTCATCTATTTTTTTTCCAGTCCTATAGGCTGGCCAGTCTCATAATTCACCCTGCTATCTCATCTGCTCTACTTGTTGCTTCAGTTTAAAGTTCTAACAAACTGATAGATATATCTACAGGGTTGTGCATACAGAATCATGTACACTGTCCTGTAATTTATGGATAATTTAGAGAATTTTCAAAGATAATTTCACCTGTACTTGGTTTTCACCAAATTTGTTAACATCGGAATCAGACTCCAATTGTAATATTTGACTACTCTCTGTAGAAAAGACCAGATAACTGAGTTAGAAACCTTACCTTTTAGTTGTAAACTTTTGACCAGCTTTCTAAGTGAGCTAAATTGACTCACTCTACCTCTTTGTTCTGTTTTTCACCTGAGCAATATATTTTCCTATATTACTTTTTAGTAAAAACTTAAAGCACAATGATATATGATGACTAAAACATGGTCTCAAACGTAAGATTCTTCAATATACTCATGTTTATATTAAAGTCAGTTAAATGTGCCTCTGAATTTTTGGTTCATGTTCTATTTTATATATATATATGTGTGTGTGTGTGTGTGTGTATATATATATATGTATATATACACACACATACATAGTAGAAGACATTGTTTGTGGAGAGAAATTCTAAAAACTATAAGGGAATAACATGTTAAAATTTCAGTAATATGATAAATAAAATATCGAAATGTTTAGTACAACAAGAAAATTGATGTTTCCAAAATTCATAGATGTTCCATGTGAGTTTAATCATGAGAAAAGGGAGGATAAAAAGAGAGCAGAGGAAAATGGCTGTTACCTAGATGGATAAGTTAGGATTTTATTTTACTTTAAGAGTCAAAATAGGGGAATAGATTATCTTTGTAAATAAATACAAGATAAGATATAGGAATGCATTCACGTCAAGATATTCTTATAATATGGAACCAAAATACTGGATGTGTATACCAATCCCCAGAAGAATTTGAAACTGAGTAATGGATTTATAATGTTGCCAAAAATTCAAGTCTAGAAGTAAAAATAATCATGTAAGAATGAGAAAGCTAGCATAACATTTCTGACAGTACAAGAATTAATAAAATGACAAATAATATTTTATGGTGTTTAACTGCTTCAAACTTATTATATAATGAAAGTAATAATAGTAGATAACATTTACTAGATATTACTAGATTTCATTCTTTCTAATTTCTTTATAGACTGTTAATTTATTTACTCCTTATAACTGTAACAGAGCAGAATCCTAGGAGGCCTTCCTGGGACAGACCCTCCCCTCATATCCTCTGCTTTAGCTCCTCTCTAAAGATGATAGATTCCGATACACATTCCCTTAGTTGTTTTGCAGATGCTGGGATCCACACTAGCTGGAAGAAATTAACACATCCCCTCCCAAAACCAGAAAATACTTGCAACAACTTCTCACCTTTTTACTTTACCTTACCATCAACCAATCTGAGACTTGTATAGGAGGTGATCACATACCCTGGGACTCCCCTCCTTTGCCTTGCCTTTAAAAATGCTTTGCTGAAACCCATCGGGGAGTTGGAGCTTTTTGAGCATTAGCTGGCCTGGACTCCTTCTATGGCACCTTACAATAAATGCTGCACTTTCCTTCAGCACAAACTGGTGTCAGATGTCAGTCAGATTGTGCTTGGGCCAACGGACCCATGTTTTGGTTCTGTAACATAACAACCCCTTGAGATAAGTTTGTTGGGGAGGAAGAAATTTTCCTCTACCCTTCTAAGTTCTAGCTGGTCTAAGAATTAAATTGACATAATACAGATTAACAGGATAAAATCAAACAAAAGTTTAATAACATGTGTACATGGGAGAGACCCAGGAAAACTGAGTAACTCACCAAAATGGCTGAAGCCTCATCCTAAATACCATCTTTAGCTAAAGACAAGAATGTTGGGGGTAATGGGTTGGAATTTCAACAGAAAGGAAGGCAATTCACTTGAAGATTGAAAAGCAAATGTCTGGTAAATAAATGTTTGCTAGGCCATTCAGGGACAACAGGACACAGAGTGGACTTTAATCTCTAGGCCCTACAGAGTTTCCCCCACCACATCAGCCCATATTCTCTCCAGATATCTCTGGTGATAGCTCTACTCCGGGAAAAGGCTCTTTACCTGAATTTTTAGGCAGCTAACGTAAAAAGAAAGACTTCTTGAGTTTTCTGTTTCTTAAAAATAATCAGCCTAAATTATTCCTCATGCCAAAGAGACACAATTTGCAGAACCAATTTGGATCCCCTACAAATTCTTTCATTATCCCATTATATAAGTGAAAAAGTAAAGCACAGAGTGCCCTAAGTAATTTTTCCAAAATCAAACATCTAGCGGTAGAGCCAGGGCAAAAAACTCAAGCAGTTTGGCTCCAAAGTTCTCATTATTAACCACTCTGCTGAACAGCCTAAGAGAAGCATACTGCCAGTAAAATACAATGAGAAAAGGAAACTCAAAGTCACAGCAGATATTTCATTAAAGTTAGGTTTTGTATTTGAAGGATCTGGGACTATATTAGCTTATACTTGTTTTCACAAGTATATTAACTGTTTTTTTACTGATAAAACACTCTACAAAGACACTGATGAGGTATGAATATTAGCTATTCCTATCATCGTCATTATTGCTTACTATTACTAACCTTCTGGTTGTTAAGTCTGTCAGCTAAAATAAGGTGTCCACTAAGCTTTCAGATACCATACACTATATATTTTCTAGGAAAACCTGGATTTTAGTAATTGTGCTTCATGAACAAATTATGTCATGAATACATACATATATATATATATATATATATATTCAAAACAATGAGACTTGGGACTATGCTTTTATTTTCTATATTTTCAATGCTTACCTAACACTTGCCACTTGATAGAATAATAAATAATGTTTTTTAATGTTTTAATTATTAAATGTTTTAATGATTACTCAAAAGTAATAAATAAAAGTAATAAATAAATGCTATCGGAACAAATCAGTCAACTATATAATAATCCTATTGGTTAGCAGCTTCGGTTAAAGGAAGGAATTAAGGCTCCTTTAGGATATGACCTCAGCCCATTACTCCTTAGTTGTTCAAATCTCTTCTGTTTGGTTCTGTGATACTGTGATTATTCAGAATGGTTAAATAATTCTGGAAATTACTGAACTTGATGATAACTTTAATTTCAAGACTTTGAAGTACTCTCCTTGATGCCTCACCACCTTTATGGTTGTCTTCAAAGTTCACACTGTCTCATTTACAAAAATCTCTATGTAGATCTACTGAAAATTTTATATAATGTTTCTTGTGCTCATCATATCCTCATCAACATATTTTGAGGTTATTAATAGCATGATAATTTTGAAGTGTTATGTAAAAGAAGAAGGCTTTTATGTAAAGGAGATCACATTAAACCAAACTGAAGTTTATGCAGTATAAGCTTGAGGGAAAAGAAATTTGAATGCAAATCAAATTGGATTTTTCTGGAAATATCTCTTTAAGTCTGTGAGGAAACCACTGTAGCAGTGATTAAAATTTGTTCTCTTATTCTCTTATATTTGATTAGAAAAAAAGTTCCTGTTCTTTTGGAAAAGTGTTTGTTAAAAAGGAACTTTATAACACTTCCTGTCCCATTTAATGATTCATTCGATAGGCACTGACTTTCACCAGGGCAATGTGAGCAGAACTGGGAGTGCAACAAACACACAGCAATAGTGTTTCTATAGGATCAAAGGAGAGGAGATCAGAGACAATAAGGCAAGACTGCTTGCTCTTTTTAGAAGATTTCTTATAAAGAAAAGGGAAATTGGTCATATTAAAGGAATATCCAAATCATGGGCGTAAAAATCCCTGGCAGCCTCAGAGATGTCCTTAATGAAGCATAAAAGCAAGGAATGGGGCATCCTTTACCCTTTTGATAAAAATAGCATCGGATTTTTACTTTATTTTTGCAAAAGAGCTTTTTTTTTTTTTTTTGGCAGTACGCGGGCCTCTCACTGTCGTGGCCTCTCCCGTTGCAGAGCACAGGCTCTGGACGTGCAGGCTCAGCGGCCCAGCCTTTCCGCAGCATGTGGGATCTTCCCGGACCGGGGCACGAACCCACGTCCGCTGCATCGGCAGGTGAACTCTCAACCACTGCGCCACCAGGGAAGCCCAGAGCTATTCTTTTATTTTCCTCATGATCTCCTGTTTTGCCTTAAATCTTATTCAAAAACCATGGTTTTTGGCATTTGAAAACTGAAGCAGGATAAGGGGGTGGGGAAGGAGAGGAGGAATGCTGTTTTAGACGGCAGTCAGGGCAGGAAGGTTTCTGTGATGGGTGATATTTCAGTAGTAAACACAGTGAAATGAGGGAGCAAGACAAGTAGATGATTAGGTGAGAGAGCTCCAGACCAACAGAAAAACAAAGGCAAAGATGTTAGGTAAGTATGTTTATGGGAAGTTTGAAAAACAGTAAAGAAGTTAGTGAGGAAAGGAATGGTAAGATCATGTTGTAGAGAGAACAAGGGTCAAGATGACAAGAAAATTTAAGGCCATAATAGGAACTTTGGATTTTATCTAAGTGTAATGGAAAACAGTCTGAGTACTTTGAGAGAGAATGTGTCATGATAAGAACTACATGTTAAAAGGATTATTCTGGCCACTGTGTGGTGAATAGACTTTAGTATGTGTCATATGTAGGGCCTAACAGACCATTTGAAATTTAACATAAATGTGATTGGAAACCACTGGAGTTATAAAAACAGCATATGAAATAATATTATTTTTGATTTAAAAGGGTCATTTAGTTGCTGTATGGGTAATAATTTTTAGGAAAAACGGGGAGATCAATTAGGAGACCATTTCAGTGGTCCAAGTAGTAAGAGAAAGTAGTGGCTTGGACTAGATGGAAGGCGATGCAGTAAGAAGTGGTTGCTTTTGGATATTGTGAAGGTTGAGAAAAAGAAAATTGATGGCAGATTGAATATGTGACTTACAAGAAAGAGAAGGGTCAATAATAACTCCAAGGTTTGGGGCCTGAGTAAACAGGTAAATGATGGTAAATGATTTGCTGAGATAGGGAAGCTTGGAGCAGGAGTGCTTATAGGCCTATGGAATGAATCCCTCTTCTTTGGACATGTCAAATTTGAGATGCTCTTAAGCCTTCAAATTAGAATATGGATTTAGCAGTTGGATACATGAGTACTGTGTTCAGTGAAGGGTTTACTGAACCCTTATTGTATTTACTGAGTCATCAGGAAGAAAGAGATGATGTGGTATCAGATACTTCCAGGCCTCTGCTTTCCAGGCATATTGTAAAATTGCATTTCTTAGATCCCTTATGGTTAGTTGAGGCCTTGAAAATAGCTTTGAGAGGAAGCTATTCTAGGCTTGACCATTCGACTTCAGTATGAGGGCCTCGAGAACGCTTTTTTCCGCCATTGTCTACTGACGGTTTTACAGATGGTGCCTGCTCCGTCCGTCTGGGTCCCAAAACGAAGACAACGTGTAACATAACTCCCAACTGACTCACAATGACAAAGCATGAGTGATAAATCAACTTTCCTGTTATAGTCTCCCAAAATACAGGTGTTATGTCTTATTGTAGCATAGCCTACCTCATCCTGAATAATACAGAAATAATTAAAGCCATAGGATTGAATGAGATCATATGAGGAGTAAGTACAGAAAGAAGACAGAACAGGACTAAGGATTGAGCCACGGGGCATTCCAACATTTACTAAGTGGAAAGAGAAAGAGGATGAGGCAGAGGAAAAGCCTTTGGGTTATTTATTTATTTTTAAAAATACCATATTCCTATTATTATAGTTGCTTCAAAATTGTCAGAAATTTAATAAAAGCATTTCCCACCCTGGGGGTGGGGAAACACCTCTTTAAATACCAATTATAATCAACTATAGCACACTTTTGGCTGTATAATTATAAAATATTATTTCTCTATTAGAATAAGTGTGAGTCTGGGGCCTCTTTACCGTCAGTTTATACAGATTCTTCTGAAAAATTTTAACTACTGGGTCTGGCACAGTCATATGATAGCCCACTGCTCACAGTCTTTGCTTAACTTCATTTCTTCGGTATCTTTAGGATTGTGGTAAAACTTTATGACATATTTTAGTATGTGGCATAGTCTAGTGTTATCAGATCCTGTAAAATTTAATAGCATATGCCAGGGTTTTGACCGCATTTCCTATTTTGTTAATTGCAGAGTTATTTTGTTTTCCTTAATTGAATAATATATCCCCGAACTTCAGTTTTACATCAATATTGGATCATTTGGAGTGATAGGTATTTGGTGCCTGAAAGACAGTCATTAGAAAGACTTGAGTAAGCCCCCACCACCACCACACACAAACCTATTTGCACTCAATAATATTCACTGAGCAATATGTAAACTTTTCTATCTTAATTTTATTACTCGATATATGGTAGGCAAAAATGCTGGTTTCATGTGTCTTGATAACAAAATGAAACAAAGCTACATCTGTAGCCACCTTCCCTTGATAGGTCTGAAAAGCTTGCAACAAATGTGAACGTGTCCTGTTTCCATCAGCGACAGATACTAGCTTCATTCATAAATGTACATTTTGAAACTCCATTCTACTACTCTTCTTTTGATACAGAAAGTTCATTTCAAGACTGTCATAATTTAACATATTTGAAGACAATTTAAACTTATGAATCCTGTTAAAAAATTAACTGCTTGTGATATTACTAACGTAAATAGCACTACTGAGGTGATTACTGGATGAACAGATACATTTCTAATATGGCTAAGCACACACAGACAGGCACTGACAATTGTGTCACAACATACTCCTCTCCCTGTCAAGGTACAAGTTTTCTTTTGAAGTTAATTTTAAAATGAGCCACAAATTCAGAAACACTGACAAATTTTGAAAGCTTATAAATTTTTATTGTTTGAGTATTGCCCAATCATTTCTCTCCTCTCATTGCTAAAAAGGATTTCAATTTCCTTTTCCCTGATCCCCTCCATTATAGATAGGCCAGCCATTGCCAGCTTGATTTTACTTTATTTTTATCATGCTAAATCACAAAGAGGGAGGGATAGAAGAACAAGAGGGAAGGGTGGGAAGGACAAGCCGTAGGCTAGGGACAGGAATTTTGTGATTGGTGGGGAACTGGTAACAGAAGGATTGGGAAGCAGGTGTGATTGAGAATTGGGAGTGAGGAAAAAAGGATGAAGTATTGCCAAATGTCAGAAATTGAATGTCCTTTCTGGGCTTCTAGAGATGCAGTTGAAAAGTGGAGTTCATTTTGACCTATTTGAACTCTGCTTCTTTAAAGACAACTCCTGCGCTGAACCAGGCTGTTCATTCATTCAGTCATTCACTCTCTTAACAATTATTTATTGTTATTTAATTACTATTTATCCTACTATCTGCCATCATTTTTCTAGGTATAGGAAATACAGTAGTAAATAAAAGAGCCCCAAATCCCAGTCTTCAAGGAATTTATGTATAGGGAGATATTAATTAAACAAACAAAACAGACCAATAATGACAAAGGAGCTTAAATCAGTAAGCAAAAATACCTCAACAAAGAAAATTTTAGAGCCAGATGGTTTCACTGGTAAACTCTACCAAACATTTAAATAATTTTACCAATCATTCTCAAACTCTTCCAAAAAAATTGAAGACGAGGACACACTCCCAAACTCATTATATAAAGCCAGCATTACCCTAACACCTAAGGACACTACAAGAAAACTACAGGCCAACATATCTGATGAATATAAATGCAAAAATTCTTAGCAAAATTGTATCAAACTGAATTCAACAGAACATTAAAAAGATCCTATATCATGATCAAGTGGGATCTATTCCAGGCATGTAGGAATGGTTCCCATATGCAAATCAATAAACACGATACATCATGTTTATAGAATGAAGGATAAAAATCATATGATCATCTCAACAGATGTAGAAGGAGCATTTGATAAAGTTCAGTATCCCTTCATGAAAAAACTCTTGATAAAGTGGGTATAGAAGGAATGTACTTCAACAGAATAAAGGCCATATATGACAAACTCGCAGCTAACATCATACTTAACAGTGAAAGGCTGAAAGCTTTTGCTCAAAGATCAGGAAAAACACAAGGGTGCCCACTGTCAATACTTCTATTCAACATAGTACTGGATGTCCTAGCCAGAGCAATTAGGCAAGAAAAAGAAATAACAAGCATCCATATTGGAAAGTAAGAAGTAAAATTGTCTCTGTTTGCAGATGATATGATCATATATAGAGAAAACCCTATAAACACCACCAAAAAACTGTTAAAACTCATTAACAAATTTAGTACAGTTGCAGGATACAAAATTAACCATAAAATTTACTTGCATTTCTATACACTAAAAACAAACTATCTGAAAAAGAAATAACAATCCCATTTACAATTGTGTTAAAACGAATAAAATACCTTGAAATAAATTTAATTAAGGAGGTGAAAGATCTATACACTGACACGCATAAATGGAAGGATATTCCTTGTTCATGGATCTGAAGAATTAACACTGTTAAAATGTCCATACTACCTAAAACCATCTATAGATGCAGTGTAATCTCGATCAAAGTTCCAATGGCAGGGGTGGGATGAATTGGGAGATGGGGATTGACATATACACACTATTGATACTATGTATAAAGTAGATAACTAATGAGAACCTACTGTATAGCACAGGGAACTCTACTCAATGCTCTGCGGTGACCTAAATGGGAAGGAAATCTGAAAAAGAGGGAAACCAACTATATTGCAATAAAAATTAAAAAATAAAAATAAACACACTGGAGAACAGTTGTGAAGGTATAAGGCAGAAAAAAAAAGGAAAAGTGACATAGACAGAATATTTCATATGTAATGAAACTGAATACAGAAGACAATATATATATAATTAAATATTATCGCTAATAAAATAAAAAGAATGGACAAAAATGACAAGAATATAAATAAAAAAATAAAACTAAGTCTTGGGAAAAAAATGTTCCAATGGCATTTTTCACAGAAATAGAACAAACAATCTTGAAATCTGTATGGAAACACAAAACACCCCAGATTGTTAAATCAATTCTGAGAAAGAAGAAAAAAGCAGGAGGCATCACACTTTCTGATTTCAAACTATATTAAAAAAGCTATAGTAATCAAAACAGTATGGTACTGGCATAAAAACAGATATATAGACAATGTGTTCAATGCAACAAAATTGAGAGCCCCAAAATAAACCCACACATATATGGTCAACTAATATATGACAAGGAGCCAAGAATACTCAACAAGGAAAAGATTGCCTCTACAATACATGATGCTGGGAAAACTGGATAACAACATGCAAAAAGAATAAAACTGGATGCCTACTTTATGCCACTCACAAAAATTAACCCAAAATGCATTATAGACTTAAATGTAAGACCTGCAACCATAAAAATCCTGCAAAAAAATCACAGGAAAAAATCTCTTGACATTGGTTTTGGCAATAATTTTTTGGATATGATACCAAAAGCACAAGCAACAAAAGCAAAACAGATAAGTGGGGCTATATCAAACTAAAAAGCTTCAGGACTTCCCTGGTGGCACAATGGTTGAGAATCCGCCTGCCAATGGAGCGGACATGGGTTTGAGTCCTGGGCCGGGAAGATCCCACCTGCTGCGGAGCAACTAAGCCCTTGTGCCACATCTACTGAGCCTGCGCTCTAGAGCTCGCGAGCCACAACTACTGAAGCCTATGCACCTAGAGCCCATGCTCTGCAACGAGAGAAGCCACTGCAAGGAGAAGCCCATGCACCACAATGAAGAGTAGCCCCTGCTCGCGGCAACTAGAGCAAGCCCACGTGCAGCAATGAAGACCCAATGCAGCCAATAATAAATTAATTAATTAATTAATTTATAATAAATAAATAAATAGCTTCTGCACAGCAAAGGAAACCATCAACAAAATTAAAAGGCAACCTATGGAATGAGAGAAAGTATTTGTAAATCACGTATTTTATAAGGGCTTAATATCCAAAATATATGAGGAACTCACACAACTCAATAGCAAATAAGTAAATAATCTAATTCAAAATTGGGCAGAGGACATGAATAGACATTTTCCAAAGACATACAAATGGCCAACAAGTATATGAAAATGTGCTCAATAATCATCTGGGAATTGCAAATCAAAACTACAATGAGATATCACCTCACACCAGTTAGAATGGCTGTGATCAAAAAGAAGAGATAACAAGAGTTGTTGAGAATGTGGAATAAAGGGAATCCTCATGCAATGATGGTGGGAATGTAAACTGGCACAGCCATTATGGAAAACAGTATGGAGGTTCTTTGAGAAATTAAAAATAGAACTACCATATGATCTAGCAATCCCACTTCTGGGTATATAGCCAAAGGAAATGAAATCACTATTTAAGAGGTATATACATTCCATGTTCACTGTAGCATTATTCCTAATAGCCAAGAAATGAAAACAGCCTAAGTGACCTAAACAACCCATTTTACTATATTACAATTTATAGTGTAACATTACTTAGCCATACATTAGAAGAGAATCCTGCTATTTGTGACATGGGTGTACCCTGAGAGCATTATGCTAAGTGAAATAAATCAGACAGAAAAAGATAAGTATTGTATGATCTCAATTATATGTGGAATCAAAAAAAGCTAAACTCATAGAAGCAGGGACTAGATTGGTGGTTGCCAGAGGCTAGGGGGAAGGTGGTGGAAATGGGGAGTGGTTGGTCAAAGAGTATACATTTCCAGTTAGCAGATGAATAAGTTCTGGGATGTAAGGTGCAGTATAGTGACTATAGTTAACAATACTGGATTGTGTACTTGAAAGCTGCCAAATGTTTTCACTGCAAAAAGGAAAAATGAAAAAAAAGATAACTATGTGAGGTGATGTGTGTGTTAACTAACTTTATTGCTATAATCATTTCACAATACATATGTATACTAAATCATCACATTGTACGTTTTAAACTTACACCATGCTATATGTCAATTGTATCTCAATAAAGCTGGGGAAAAATTAAATAAAGTAGTAAAATATATGGCAGAGAATGATAAATTGGTTAAAATGAAACACAAATCAGAAAAGACTGGCATGAAGTGTGGGATTGGGGGAGGCATTATAAATTGGAATATCAAAAAAGGCCTCACTGAGAAGGTGACATATCTGCAAAGTTTTGACATTAAGGGAGACATCCAGGAAGAAAGCTGGAAGAAGAAGCCTCCAGGGAGAATTCAGAGCAAGGGAAAGGCCTTGAGTTATTGGAATCCTTGTCTGTTCCAGAATGAGCAGGGGCCTGTGTGGCTAGAGTTGGGGAAGCTGAAGCGAGTTAGGAGGACAGATCAGAGAGAAAACAGAAGCAGGCCTTGGATGTTGTCTGGGGCCAGTTTGAGAACTAGCTTTTTTTTTTTTGCGGTAGGCGGGCCTCTCACTGTTGTAGCCTCTCCCGTTGCGGAGCACAGGCTCCGGACGCGCAAGGCTCAGTGGCCATGGCTCACGGGCCCAGCTGCTCCGTGGCATGTGGGATCCTCCCGGACCGGGGCACGGACCCGTCTCCCCTGCATCAGCAGGCGGGCTCTCAACCACTGCGCCACCAGGGAAGCCCGAGAACTAGCTTTTATTCAAAATGAGTTAGGCCTTTGGAAAGTTTGGAGGTTTACACATGAAAAAATCAAAGAAACATGGTTTTATTTACATGAAGGTATTATATATTCTTCTGTGATGGGTCACCAAATTAAGTGTTAGGGTTCAAAACAATTGTTTTCAATTTCAGGCATAAATTCAAATGTGGTGGATAGAACTATTTACATTAAAAATATAGGGCTTCCCTGGTGGCACAGTGGTTGAGAGTCCGCCTGCTGATGCAGGGGACACGGGTTCGTGTCCCGGTCTGGGAAGATCCCACATGCCGCAGAGCGGCTGGGCCTGTGAGCCAGGGCCGCTGAGCCTGCGCATACGGAGCCTGTGCTCCGCAATGGGAGAGGCCACAACAGTGAGAGGCCCGCGTACAACAAAAACAACAACAACAACAACAAAATATATATAGTTATGATGTTGTTTCTGTGAAATTACCTTTGGAAACTATAAAGTTCTCTTTAAACATTGGTTAAGTAAAAATAAAAGCCTTCTTGTAAAGAGCCTTATTCCTATCAGGTACTAAATAAAAGAGGGCTATTATTATTGCTATCATCTGAGTTTCTCCCTCTTCATGTGAGAGCCATCCTGTGGGACTAAGACATCAATTACACAAAAAATATAGGGTAAATAATGTTTTATGTGAGAATAATATCCTTTGTAAAACATTTTTTCTTGGTTAGTTTTAAAGGAAGTATTTGCATTGTCATAATATTACCCCTTCAACACAAATTGTTCTCTAGTTGACATAAGTTATGTTGGAGGAAAAAAGGGAGAATTAAATGATGACTATTAAAAGTAATGTCTGAGACAAACTGAGATAGACTTTATCTTCCATTAAACCCAGGCTTGTGGTGAGGGGGTGAAAGACTGTACTCGGAATTCAATATTAAATGTGTATAGAGTAAACCAAAGTCCAACCTCAAAAAGCAAGGGATGGGGGAAAGTTCTAAATTTTAATAATTTGAAGGGGTTATAAATGCAATTCACAAGTTGGTTTTTTTTTTTTTTTTTTTTGGTTTGGAACTTTGATTCAGACCTGCCCTCTCCCAGTGCCCACTATAGGAGGTAACAGACAGAAACTCTACCCTGGGGTAACTGAATCAAAGTGCCAGTGTGGCAAAATGGCTACAGATAATGGAAATTAAATGAGGACACTACTGAACAATGTTCTCTGGAGGCCAATAGGTCTAGTCAATATAAGGCACCGGGATATTGGGCAGAAGGCTTTCAGACTATTTACAGTCTCTGCTGACTTGTAGGGAAGATTCTCCAAATATAGTACCAAGTCTCTGCTTAGTAGGCATTTCAAGGCAGATAGGAAGGAAACATCTATCATATCTAAATACTCTCCAATTCTTCCAGACACCTAGGCCAGAGTTGGGAGGAATTTGTTGAAAAGCAGGACACTTCCCACAACACAGCTATGTATTACTGACTCCAGTGGTAAATAAGTAGTAGGAAGACACTGATTTCAGGGTCTTAGATTTGAATCTCAGTGTAGTCACTTATTAGAAGTCTGGCCTTGAGCCATCTTTCTACCTGCTCTACTCCATCAATTAAAGAATATAACACTTACATTTTAGGATTAAATAAAATAATGTGCAGTGCATGATACATAGCAGGTATGCAGTGTAGTATAAAGAATATTAGCTAGTTCCAGTGAGTTGGGATCAATGTATAATGGATATTAGGGACATCTTAATGTTTACAATTATTATCCTTTTATATTCAAATAATTGAAATATTGTGTTATGGTCAACAGCAAATAAATCTATCAATTTTACTCTCCCCACCCCACTATACGAACAAAGTAAAACCATCTTTTAAGTAACAACCCATTTGGGTGGCAACCCTTATTTTCAATAATTCTCTCTACCTTTGGGGGAAGGTGAAAGAAAGTATAAAGAGCACTTACAAAGGTTATTATATCCCTTACTCTAACTTTTACTTCCCTCCTCTTGAAAATTATCATTTCTATACTTATATTATGTATCAAAAAGAGAGCCAGTTTAACTCTCTCTGTCTCTCTCTCTTTCTCTCTCAGCATACAAGGTCATTAATTGCTATTGGGACCTTCATAAACCCTAGTCTGCCGATGGGGTGAGAACTCTATTGTTAAATGTATTATGGCAGGACTGTCTTTGGAGATTGCCTGCTTGATTGCTTTGTAGAGGCCCAATGGCACACAGCAATTAAAATCCATAGACCTCTATAACCCTTCTGATGTTTTATGGGCCTTTTTGTGTCCTTCGGTAGAGTTTACCATTTGTGTATTTCCCACTGGGTCTCTCTTTCAAAACTCTAAGTGGGATTTTTTTTTTTATCTACTGTGATAAAGCTAGTTATACATCATGTGAAAGGTTAATGAACATTTTCAAAAGGAGCATATGTTTTAAGTCAGAAGGTGAAAGTTGTAGTAAAGAATGGTTATATAAAAACTAATAGTATTTTCCCAATCTCATCAGAGTTAATTTTTACAAACCTCAACAATACCTGTGATTCCTAAAGTAAAGCATAGCTTGTAAGATTGAAATGACCCCAAAATTTAAGGAAGTGACTTGAGTTTACATGAAAAGCCCACTTTTGAGCTACTGCACAAGAAGTGCACTATTCATCTGTCAGGTTTATAACGTATGCAGAATAGATACATCTATTTATTTTCTATTTCATTGGAACTAGAAGTTTCACCTTAATAGAGGGCTTTGCAAACAAAGATTCCTAGCTTGTGTCCAGATGTGAGAAATTTGATATTGTAATAACTGGGGAGAAGACAGAGAAAAGACCACCAGAGTGGTGTTAAGGAAAGCAGCACAGCTAAGTATAAGTTACGGGTCTGAAAAGTCTCATGGTACCAGGTATCCTTCTACTTTCAGCACCACAACCAAAGCTCCCATAACCCCCAAAATGAAGTCATTAGGCAATTCATAATGCTTTCAGTCATTTGCAACTGTAATTGTTTTCTTTCTCTACCTTCTTTCCATTCCCCAGCATATTCTCACTCTTCTTTATTCTCTGCGCTCCCACTCTCACATACTCAAAGGGCATTTAGAAATCTTCATTGGAAAAGTGATTTCTACGCTCTGAAAGCAAATTGTTCAGTGCCTGGAGCTCTTTGAAGGAAAAGCATTTTTGGACTTCAGAAAGTGAATACTAAGCTTCAGACTGTACTCTGCACGAAGCTCACATATTCTACAACTTCACAAGCTCTTATTTTAGGTGTAAATGGTAGACATGAGAAGAGGGCAAGTCCCTTCTTATGAAGCTCTTGTTTTAGGTGTAAATGGTAGACATGAGAAGAGGGCAAGTCCCTTCTTAAGAATTTTCTAAACCACGTTCTGAAGAGCGTTTTGTGTACTGTAGCTATGAGAAAAGTGATTACCCCATCAGGTGTAGGTGGCGTAGGAGGAAAGGAGGATGAATGTAATGATAATGCATTATTATTTAATGGAGAGAGGACTAGTTCTTCAACCCCATTACCAGATGGTCACACATCAACAGGAATGATTCAGTAACTTTTCGTCGAGCTCCATGGGGTTCTTATCTACTTAAGAACACATACTGCAATATGCTTTTTAAATATTATGCTTTTAAAATTTCTAAATGCTATTGCTTTTAAAACTATGTCAAGTGTCAACTGCTTGAACTGTAAACAATTCACTCTAGTTAACAATGTTTTTCTACGGCTGTATTTTCTAAAGTATAGTCCATGTTCTTTATGCATCTAGATCACCTATTATGCTTGTTTAAGAGATTTCTGGGCTATTCATTTGAATTGGTTTATTTGGGAATATTCATTGAAGGCGATCTCCTCACATGGTCCTTAAGCACACAAAAGTGTGAAAAAACTTGTTCTAGAGTTTAAATGCTCAGTATCTTTTATGCAACAAGGAGTTGGTCCTGAATATAAACACACATTCCAGGTACTATGTAGATGCTTTACACATAATCACACATTTAATATTCTCAATATTCTTGCAAAGTAAGTCCCATTACCTCTAATAGGTAACACTTAGTGTTCATTTATTTATCAAAACTATTTTTTGAATACATAATGCCTTCTAGGTATTGAAAAAAAATGATGAATTACACAAAACCTTTTCTTGAGTAGCTTTCAGTTTACAAGTAATCTGAAGAGAAGTAGGGAGGAATTAAATCTCGTAATTTCTCACTTTGGCATTTAAAAGGTAAAGTCTTTTATATATGGCTCAGGTGTTCTTTTAAATGAGGTATATCTCACTATACAGTTCATATGATTCATAACTATGCAAACTGTGTTAAAAATAGAAAAAGTAGTGAAAACTACTGTGTTTGTTTTATGAAGCTAGTACAGTATCAATGCCAAAATAGGGAAGAACAATAAAATAAAATAAAAATTATAAACCAATCTCATTATTGTATAAAATGGTTAACATCTAAATGGAATATAAACAGATCTTCCCCTAGTAATGCGTATAAAATGCATTATAATAAATGCAACAAATTCATCAAAATTAAAAAAAAAAGCTTATCCCAAGAATGCAATGGGATTTTAACACAAGTACACTTATTAATATACTTTACCCAAACAACAAAGTATATGAGAAAAATAGACTTAGGACAGGTAGAAACAACATAGAATTCAACAACTATTTATGATTTTAAACGTAACTTAGCAAACTACAGATAGGACGGGCTTCCCTGGTGGCGCAGTGGTTGAGAGTCCGCCTGCTGATGCAGGGGACATGGGTTCGTGCCCTGGTCTGGGAAGATCCCACATGCCGCGGAGCGGCTGGGCCCGTGAGCCATGGCCACTGAGCCTACGCGTCCGGAGCCTGTGCTCCGCAACAGGAGAGGCCACAACAGTGAGAGGCCCTCGTACCACAAAACAAAAACAAAAACAAAAACAAACAAAAAACTACAGATAGGATGGAACTCCCTTATAGGTAAAAGGTATGTCTTACGTAAACAACAACAACAAAAAACTATAGAAAATGTTAATGTATGAAGCTTTTGAAATATTCCCACTGAAATCACTGAAACACAAGGCTGCCTGCTATTACTTAAGTACTGGAAGTCCTAGCCAATTCAGTCATGCCAAAAATAAATAAAATTAAAATATAATAAAATAAAATATAATATAATAAAATAAAATAAGAGGCATAAGATGGAAAAAAGGCATAGAAGTTGTTGTGCTTTTTTGATGTGTGTGTGTGTGTGCACAGAGGACAAGATTGTACATACATAGACAAAGAAGAGAACTCAGCATAACTGCTGGACACATACATGCACACACACACATGCAATCTATATCTATGTTTGTATGTCTATGTCTATATCTGCACACATAAAGTAAAATCTTATTCAAAATAGCAACAATATGTATGTTATCTGAGATTAAATCTACAAAAGTAGCACAAGAAATTTAATGGACAAAAATACAAAACTTTTTTGAAGCGTGTGAAAAAATGCATGAATAGATGCACTATGTTTATAAATAGAAGTGACAGTACTATATAGTCTTATAAAACTATTAGTTTTACTCCAATCTGTACATTTAATTCAATTTTATAGAAAATCTCAAAGGATTTTTCATGGATCTTTAGAAAATTTCTATAAGATTTAACTCTTCTTAACAGAAAAAAATGTAAGGAGTAAATATATATGTATATATATGCACACACACATATATATATATATGCACACATACACACATATATATATATATATATATATATAAGAAAGCCAAGGAGATTTCAAAGATTAAGGCGAAGGGATTTTTATAAAGATTTAAATCAATTTTTTTCTATATTGGGTTACAGAAACACAAATGAATTCTAGATAGACTAAATCATAAATGTGACTAGCAAAACTTTAAAACTTATAGAGGAAAACAATTTTAAATATAGAAACATATCTTAATGGGTAATTTCAAAACAAATGTTGAGTGAAACAAGAAGTCATAGAATTGAAAGTATCACATTATTTATATAAAACATTTAAAACATAGGAAACAGTACTACATATTGACTATCAACATACATATGTAATTTCAAAAATGAACTATGGGGCTTCCCTGCTGGCACAGTGGTTGAGAATCTGCCTGCTAATGCAGGGGACACGGGTTTGAGCCCTGGTCTGGGAGGATCCCACATGCCGTGGAGCAACTAGGCCCGTGAGCCACAACTACTGAGCCTGCGCGTCTGGAGCCTGTGCTCCGCAACAGGAGAGGCCGCGATAGTGAGAGGCCCATGCACCGCGATGAAGACTGGCCCCCGCTTGCCACAACTAGAGAAAGCCCTCGCACAGAAACGAAGACCCAACACAGCAAAAATAAATAAATAAATTAATAAACTCCTACCCCCAACATCTTTCAAAAAAAAAGAACTATGTTAAGAGACTGCAATATAGGATATGGAGACACAGAAGTTAAAAGGACCAGGAGGTTCAAAAGACTTCAGCTATATCTGTAATGTTTTATTAAAAAAAATAATACTTGAAGCAAATATAGCCATTTGTTAATTCTTGGTGGTGGATATATGGGAGATTTTATATATTTTCTGTGTGTTTCTATATGTTTGATGTCAAGCTTCTGGTCACTGAACCACACAAGCTGAGTAGCAAGGACCTTGATGATTTTCTGTTTAAAGGAAATAACTCTGTATTTATTTGCAACAAATCCTGCTAATCTCTTTACTGGGAAAATGAACAGAGTAAAAGTCTAGTAATTTATCCTGGCTGCCTATTTTATGGTATTTGGTAATTTAATATAACCTTTAATGAAAACTAAAATAAGTTACTTGGCTTTGCTAAATGCGTGGGTGAAGGTGGTTGCAAAAAAAAAAAAGCACATTAATGAGGAAGCAAGCAATCCCACTTTTGAAATACAAATTATATCAGTCAATAAATTAATATCTATATCAATTTACTATCTATCTATCTATCTGTCATCACTTGAATCACTTACTTCCATTTTACTCTAAATTTTATAGTATCATTTGCCAAGAATTCATTGTGATCTAGATGTATTGATACAAGGCACAAAAGTTTATAAAACAGGATTTATTTTAAAAAAAGCTACTGAATTTAACTAAAGTGAGACAGATTTATTTTTATTTGTTTTTTGTCATCAACATGATTTCCCATTTTTATAAAAAAAGTTTAAAAATTATTTTAAGTGAATTAAAAGAATGATTAGACATCAAATTACTCTTACAAAATAGCAGTTAATGATTTAAGTCTCAATGATTACAAACATGTGGAATAAATAACAAAAAATAAAACATAATCCACCAAATTGAAACCCAGAATAAAACATGTTTTAAATTGTACTGTACTTTAAAAAATAAAATAGATCTTACACCAAGCTATAGAATAAATGAACAGAGTAAAGTATAATAATGAAAAACAAGTGCCAATTTTTCTCATAGGCAAAACTAATTCCACTGGCCACACAGAATTTTGAAAACATAGAACAACAAAAACAAAACAAAATGGTCTTTTTGAATAGAGAAGTAAATCTTGTGCATAAATCAGATGGGGGTATTTATACCTCATTCTAAAAAGAAAAGGTCCTTTTGGACAGTGATGTCTGACAGTTCCTCAAGCAGGGTGATCAGAGGCCAGGCTCACTACTGAATTTCAAAGTTCTAGAAATGTGCCATGAGAAAAGCAGAGAGATTCAGACAGAAATGAATAAGTAGGAAGCTATAAATGGAATAGTCAGGTAAGTGTTTTCTTGTTCATGCTAAAATACTAGAAGAAAAAAGGATATAAATTTTACTCTTGATATTACTGACAAACAGCTCTATGAACTTCTTTGTGACACCTCTCTGGGCTTCAGTTTACTCATGTCTAAGAAAGGAGTGGTAAACTAGTAATTTCTAAAGCGTCATCTAGTTCTAAATTTTATTATTCATTGACTGTAAGATTATGGAATTCATTGCTACCACCTGATAATAGCATAAGTAAAATAAACTTGCTAGGTCTAAGCTTACTATTAGTCCTGCTTAATAATTTCTGACAGAAACTCTTTCAATTTTATACTAAGGAAAAATAAATAAACATGAAACATATCAAAACAAGGAAAAAGGAAATAACTTATTTTACTGTTGGACATTTTGACCACAAGACAATCAGTCAACTTATTGCAAAAACCTGGAGGCATTGCCACTCTGGCTTATGTATGCCTAAGACATAATCCAGCACAAAGAATAAACATTAAGGAAGAAAAATATCTAAACGACAACAGAACAGAAATTATGAAGTTCTGAAGGATAAATTTTATATAGCCAAGGATTTTAAAATTAAAATATTGTAATTCATGTGGAAAAGGAATTTATGGGCATTCTGAAGTTTAAAAAAGAAATCAGAAAACCTATCATCTACGTATTTTTTTAGAAAATACAAAAAAAAGTTATTTAAAAACAAACATTTTCTGGCAAACTAAAACATATGCTGAAATTAATAATTTTGTGGAGAAGACATTTAACAATGATTGATAGGAAGGACAAAAACTTCTTAAATAGAGAGTTAAGCTCAAGTAAGAAAGTTAAGTTCGTGTAGGGGCTGACTGTAATCCTCCCTGTAGACCAGAGTAGCCAGCAGATACCACCTTTGCCTTCTCACTCCCCCGCTCCAAATCACCAATGTCTCCCTGGAAGGGGCTTGTATATATGTGTGGTATCCCAGCTTTTGTGACTGCTACCCAAAGGATGGGTTCCTGGATCTCCTGGCTTGATAGCCAACGGGTCTTGCATTTATGAGTCCCACAGGACTGTAGCAAACACAGAAGCAGTTATTAATGGGACCAAAATCACACCTCCCCTCCAACCCCCAGCTATATACTTGGGCTCAGCACAGACGGAGCAGGCAAAAAAGCTTATTTCCCAGTTTATCCCTGGAAAGAGAGACTACATACATTTCCAGCTGCTGCCTGATGACCTGGCTTCCAATCAGCCTGCATCTAGGTGCTCACTGTGATTTCTCCCCCTTGGGACCCTGGCAAATCTTGGAAAAACCTCAACTACTGGGAGCTACTAAGAACAATGAAGGCAGCTTGGACAAACACAAAGATTTGAGAGGCAACCAAAAGCTCAGGCTAAGCTTATTGATAAGTTTCATATCCTACACAAGACCACTCCACTCAAGATTGGGAGAGATGGTTGTTTTATCTGATGTGCAGAAATCAACACAGAAAGTAAAGAAAAATGAAGAAACAGGAATATGTTCCAAACGAAAGAACAAGATAAAACCCCAGAAACAGAGCTTAATGAAATGGAGGTAAGTAATTTACATGATAAAAAGTTCAAAATAATGATCATAAAGTTGCTCATGGAGGTCAGAAGAAAAAATGCAGGAAGAGAGTGAGAAATTCAACAGAGAATACATAAGAAAGTACCAAAGAGAAATCACAGAGCTGACAAATACAATAAATGAACTGAAAAATTCAATAGAGGGGTTCAAGAGCTGACTGGATGAAGTAGAATAAAGCATCTGTGAACTGCAAGACAGGACAGTGGAATTTATCCAATCAGAGGGGCAAAAAGAAACGAGAATCAATATAGCATAAGGAATTTACGGGACACCACCAAGTGGACCAATATACAGTTTCTAGAGGAACCTGGAAGGAGAGGAGAGAGAGAAAAGGGTATAAAACTTATTCATAGAAATAATGGCTGAATATGTCTGTAACATGGGGAAAGAAACAGACACCCAGATCCAGGAAGCCCAGAGAATTCAAAATAAGATCAACCCAAAGTATCCACACCAAATCATGTTATAATTAAAATGTCAAAAGTTAAAGACAAGGGGAGAAGTTTAAAGCAAAAGAAAGGCAACCTGTTACAAGCAAAGGAACCTCTCATAAAACTATCATCATATTTCTCTGCAGAAATTTTCCAGGCCAGAAGGGAGTTGCATGAAATATTCAGTGCTAAAAGAAGAAACTGCCAACGAAGAGCACTATATCTGGCAAAGCTGTCCTTTATAACTGAAGGAGAGAAAGAATCTTCCAGGGAAGCAAAGGTGAAGGAATTCATCACCACTAAACAGGTCTTAAAGAAATGTTAATGGGACATTATTCAAGCCAAAACAAGAGGACACTAATTCATTACAGGTAAACATATGAAAATATAAATCTCACTGGTAGAGGTAAATATATAGTTAAATTCAGAATACTCTAATATTGCAATGGTGGTGGGTAAATCACTTACAACTCTGGTATAAAGATTAAAAGACAAAAGTATTAAAAATAGCTATGACTACAATAATTTGTTAATGGATAAACAAGGTAAAAAGGTATAAACTGTGACATCAAAAACATAAAATGTTGGGAGGAGAGAAGAATGTAGACCTTTATTATGTGTTCAAAGTTAAGTTGTTGTCAGCTTAACAAAGACTGTTATAATGAAGTTTTATGTATGCCTCACAGTAACCACAAAGCAAAAACATAATAGATACACAGAAGATAAAGAGAAAGGAATCTAAGCAAATCACTACAGAAAATCATCAATTCACAAATAAATAAATAAAGGAATTACAAAAAAGCCATAAAACAATTAACAAAATGGCAATAAGTACATAACTATCAATAATTAATTTAAATGAAAATGGGCTAAATTCTCCAATCAAAAGACACAGAGTGACTGAAGGGATACAAAAACAAAACCCAACTATATGCTGCCCACAAGAGACTCACTTCAACTATAAGGACACACACACTGTTAAGACACTGATGAAAGAAACTGAAGAAGATACAAGTAAATAGAAAGAAATTTCATGCTCACGGATTAGAATTGATATTGTTAAAATGTCCATACTACACAAAACGATCTACAGATTCAATGCAATCCCTGTCAAGATATCAATGGCTTTTTTCAGAGAGATAGAAAAAAGAAGCCTAAAGTTTATACAGAACTAAAAAAAGATTCTTAACAGCCAAAGCAATCTTTACAAAGAGCATATCCGGAGGCATCACTTTTCCTGATTTCAAACTCTACTACAAACTATAGTAATCAAAAGAAGTGTGGTATCAGCATAAAAACAGACACACAGATTAATGGAACAAAATAGAGAACCCAGAAATGAATCTATGCATATTTTGTCAATTCACTTATGACAAATGAGTCAATAATATACATTGGGGAAAGATAGTCTCTTTGATAAATGGTTCTAAGAAAACTGGGTAACCACATGTAAAAGAATAAAACTGGAGTTTCCTGGTGGCCTAGTGGTTAGGATTTCAAACTTTCACTGCTGTGGCCCGGGTTTGATCCCTGGTAGGGGGAAATGAGATTCTGCAAGCTGCACAGTGCTGCCAAGAGTAAATAAATAAATAGTAAAAAATAAAACTGGACATCTACCTTACACCACTCACAAAAATCAATTAAAGACATAAATGTAACATCTGAAGTCATAAAACTTTTGTAAGAAAACACAGTGAAAAACCTCCCTGACATTGGCTTTAGCGATGATTTTTTGGATATGACACCAAAAGCACAAGCAACAAAAAAGCAAAATAGGTAAGGAGGATTATATCAAACTAAAAAGCTCCTACATAACAAAATAAATCATCAACAAAATGAAAAGGCAACCTAGAGAATGGGAGAAAGTATTTGCAAACCATACATCTGATTAGGGGTTAATATCCAAAATATATAGGGAACTCATACAGCTCAATAGCAATAGTCATCATTATCATCATCCAATTAAAAATGGGCAGAGAACCTGAATAGACACTTTCATAGAAGAATACATAGCCCATATGTATATGAGAAAGTGCTCACCATCACTAATCATCAGGGAATTGCAAATCAAAACTACAGTGAGATATATCACCTCATATCTGTTAGAAGGACTGTGATCAAAAAGAAGAGATAAGTTCTGACGAGAATGTGGAGAAAAGAGAATCTTCATGCACCATTGGTGAGAATGTAAATTGGTACAGCCACTAGGGAAACAGTATGGAGGTTCTTTGAGAAACTAAAAATAGAACTACCATATGATCCAGCCATCCTAATTTTGGGTATATAGCCCCAAATCACTATATCAGGGAGATATCTGCACTCCATGTTCATTGCAGCATTATTTAAAATAGCCAAGATAAAGAATCAATCGAAATGTTCGTTAACAGATGAATAAGATGTGATATGCAATGGAATATTCTACAACCATAAGAAAGAAGGAAATCCTCCTCATGCCACAATGCAGATGGATCTTGAGGGCAGTATGCTAAGAAATAAGGCAGACAGAGAAGACAAATACTGCATGGTATCAGTTCTATGTGGAATATGAAAAAAAATGTGAAACTTATAAAAACAGCAGAAAAGTGGTTGCCAGGAGCTGGGGGTGGGGGAAATAGGGAGAGGTTGGTCAAAAGGTAGAAACTTTCAGGTATAAGATGAGTAAGGTCTGAGTATTGTATTACTATGATGACTGTAGTTGATAACTCCATATAGTATAATTGAAATTTGCTAGGAGAATAGAACTTAAATGTTCTCACACACACAAAAAAGATAAACATGTGAGGTGATGGATGTTAACTAGATGGGACTAATCTTTTTACAGTGTATATGTGTATTAAATCATCATGAAGTATACTTTACATATCTTACAATTTTATTTGTCAATTATACCTCAATAAAGCTAAAAAAGAAAATAAAAATAATAGTGTAATTATAATGCTTAGAGTTATACACACAGATATTAGGGAGTAAATATATGGTATGTTTGCTGACACTAGTTTGTGGCAAAAATCACCAACTGGTACTGGCATAGTTTCTCGATTACTCTGATAGGTTTCCTGTTAAAATCCTTCTTAAAAGAACACTACAGAAAGCTGCTATTATTCTATTAGATTTGTCATGTGATACATTTTTATCACAACAATGATACATCATGGATCTAACTGTGTTTTAGGAGCACAGAATGAGATTATTTTTAGCAAAAGAAGATGGTAATCATATGGGGAAGCCACTTGCCATTTTACAATTTCCACTATTCCAGAAGAGGCCATGGGCCAAATGGCATGAAAGACATCTGGGGAAAAGTAAAAACATTCTAAATACAAGGTGAACTCAAAAGATACTACATTACAAAACAGACTGCTCCAAATTGCTCCTGGGTATTAGGATTTCAATATGCAGTATTTTAATTCTGAATTTCAATTCAGAATTTTACTAAAGGACTGTGTGCATTGACTCACCTAACTCTTCACCCAGGACGAGAGAACACTGTTCTAAAACTGGAATTGAATGTAAAGTAGTGGTTCTTTTGGTGTACAGTAGCCTGCTCCAACGCTTGCCCTCCAGGTAGAAGTGCTTGCTCTGGACTTACTAAGGGGTCAAGAAGGGGAAAAATCCTAAAAACCTAAAACGCATACTCAGTAGCATTGCCATTCAATCTTTAATGCTTGGTATTTTAGATCAAAACATCTGTGAATTTATAAAAAGAAATTAAGCAAAAATAACCACTTAGTGCCTCAAAGTAGAGGGTAAAATAATGATAATTCATTTGCTTGTCCCATGCTTTAAAACTGATTAAACATGCTACTTAATTTCTTATTGAGAAATTAAAAAAAATACATAGGTTAGAAAAATAAGTGGTTGTATACTTCTATGATTCTGTCTCATTAATTACCTAGGACATCATATTAAATTTCTTGTTTAAGTACTTAATATTACCAAGGGGAAAAGATATTTTAAAATAGTTTTAAACAGACAGAAAGAAAAATCAATATTTTTAAGCTAACTCACATTTACCATATTATCATTATTCTTGAATATGTAAGTTAAGTCAATAAAATATTATAAAAAGCATAATCAGTAATAACAATAGGCATTTGAATTTGGATGAACTATTTATGTTAAGAATTGGGTTTCTAATAAATATGGTATAAATAAAATATAAAATATGTGATTTTTCATTTACATAGAAGTTTCCTATCTTAATATTTCCCATTTAATTATATCATACTTGTAAAATACAAACTTTTTAGAATTGAAAGAAAATAATTTTAATGCATGTATTAACTTAAAACTAGACATATTTATATATTGCATTTCAAATGACATCCTCTGAGTATAATATAAAATTGGATAGAGATAGGTCAGTATAGATTTCTTCTTTGATAAGTCCACTTGTTCTTTCAGATGACCTATTTATTTTGACCAAGGATCAGCAGACGGCAGTCAGCAGTCCAAACTTAGACTGCTGCCTGCTATGATTTGTTTTTTGTTTAAATTTTCTGGGCCTACTAATACTTTAACCATCTTTATCTCCTTTGTCTGCTTTTTTTTTTTTTTGCCTTTCCCCACCTGCTTTGGGGAAAGTTTCATTGATATATGATCATTGTTTATGTAGTATTTATGGCTGCATTCACACTGCAGCAGCAGAGTGAGGTAGTTGCAATAGAGACTGCATGGTCAGTGAAGCCTAAAATATTTACTATTTACTATCTGGTCCTTTGCAGGAAAAATTTTGTTGATTCCTGCTATGAACAATAAAGTTTGACATGTTGTAATAAGTTCAATATATATGAATTTTATTTTATTTTACTTTAGGTATACCCTGAAGGTTGTTTAATTGTAGAGCATTTTTAATTACCCTTTCTTCCCATTTTTTATTTTACTATGCTCTTTCACTTTTATTTGCTCTTTTTTTACCCTCCATTTTTCTTTGCTTCTCTCTACACTTTACTCATACATCTAACTACATTTTATGAGTACAATATGAAAGGAGAAGATTTTAGCAAAGGAAAATGATAATCATTTGGCAAAGTCATACTGCAAGTATATAGTTTAACAACTCCGAAAAAGGCCATGGCCAGCACAAAAGGTTATAAGTAGGAAGGAGTCAGAAAAAGCATAGATGCCACCAGCAATTCTACCTTAAGTTTCCTCAACAATCCCCTCTTTTCATGTTACATGGTAGAGTATCTCTTCACTGTTGAGAAGCTAGTTAAGAAAAAAGATTACAGAAATTCAGTAGAAAGATGTTCATTTTCTGTATCTACGGGTTTTATCTCTAATTACTCTTCCACACTTGAAGAATACTGAGTTAGAAGTTACTGTTATTATCTTCATTTACCCAGGTCTTTGAACATGTACATTTTTATATTATACAAAATGACCATAGGTAGGCTCACATTTCCTAGGCTTGAATACCGTACTACCACTTGTTAACTGCGTATTGAACAAATTATATAACTTCCTGGGCCTCAGTTTTCTTACACATAAAAGAGGTCTGTGGTGAGGATTAAAAGATACAACATATAAATGAGGCATACACCTGTATCTAAATACTTAGAACAGTGCTGGGCACATCTAAAACATTTATTACTTGTTTACTATTTTTAAATAGGCAAACAAAGCCACTGAGTTTATCGAATCTTCCTTGTCTAGAATTACCTGAGGACTTACTAGGAATCTACCACAGCAATAACTGTTCCCTCCCCTTTTAGTCAATAAAAAAACATTATACCCTGAATTTATAAAATTTGATGATGTAACTCAGAACCCATTTCAAGGTTTCAGATATTCTTAGTATCCTAAATGTGAGAAAGTGTCTTAGACTTGGATCCCCCATTGTTCCTGTCTCTCAGACAATAGAACCATTAGCAATGAAGACCTAACTGCTGATTGCATATCTTCTATTAGAAAAATCTTTGTAGAGACAGCATTTCATAGAGAAGCTTGACAATTGCTTGAACTGGTAGGAAATTCAGAAGAAATAAGTGATTCAAAGGAATATAATGCTGAGTGTGTCCTGTGGTCAGGCAGTAGAGATAAAAGGATCTCCTTTGACCCCATGACAATAGTTATTGATTATCTTGTGATGAAACTGAACAACTGTAATTCCTAGATGTCATCTTTGGCTTTCACAGTGTCTGTGTATGTACCTATCAATTTTAATAAGTCCAATAGAGCCAGAGAAATTAATATCCTGATTTTTTCATGTTTTATTGTGAATTGATAATGAATAAGTTTATAAAACATTAGTAAACAGTGTTTTGTTTTAGCTTCCTGGAAACATCTTTATTACAATCTTGTTAAAAACTTTACTGCATGCATTGCAGAATAGGTAGCACTCCATTCACTGAAAGAACACTGTGCAAAATACAGTTTGCAAAGAGTTTGTAAAGAAACAGTATTTTTATAACTGGCTGATCTTTCACTTGGGCTATATTCAATACATTCAACATATTTCAATACATTCAATATATTTCAATATCTAAGGATCAGCTTCCAAAATGGCTGTTCTTTGTCTGTATTCATAGTTTTAGTCAAGCAAACCAAAAGTTAGTCTCTCTATGCTCCTTCATGCCTGTAGGATTAGGTGACAATGTCTGATAGTTCTGAAAATAGATTACATATCCCTCAGTGTGTATAAATGACCCTCAAATCTTCTAGTTCAAAGAACCCTCTACCTTGGCTTAATAGGAGAATCTTGATTCTGGAACAGAGTGAATATGCATCTGAGGAAAGGCCCTGTTTTGATGTCATGGTTTCAAACCAGATGATAGGGCAGATGATACATCAGGCATTTTGATGGAATGTTTCTGGAGATCAATAAATCTTGAATTTGTGAACCTTAGTTTTCTAGGTACAAAATATTACCTATAATTGGCAGGATAAAAAAAGTGGTACTCTTCCTAAAACTCAAAAACAACAGATACCACCAACATAACCCTGCTGCTTACAAACCATGTTCTACTTATATGGGCTGATGATGAGGCTATGTAGTTGTTTGTAAGTTAGGAACTGTAGGAATTAATTGTATATGTTACTATTGAATTAATCATTAAATGGAGTTCAACACAAATGTATTAAGAATCATATATGTATATACATGCATATGTATGAATGTAAGTATACACATACATGGTTGCACACACACGCATGCACACACACACACACACACACAACCTAAGTGCTAAAGTTGTCCTACAGGAGCACCAATTACATTTTATAATATAGACCTGTATAAAATGGCAGCCCTGTGCCACATGCTTTATATACATTGGTAAATCAAAATGTATGGTGTCAATCCTCAATAATCTCTGTTTTAGAGGGATAGGAAAGTTAACAAATAAGGAAATAAACATAAAATTGCTATGTGTGATGTAACTTGAAGATGATAATATGAGAAAGCATGGTCAAGGGAAAGCCTTATTAAGGCAGTAAGGCCTGAAATTTGAGAAAGAACCAGTCAAACAAAGAGCCTGAGCATCATTAAAGGCAGAAGCAAATACACGTGTTCAGAGAACACTGAAGCAGGAAAGAATTTAACAATATTGAAATTATCAAAGACCAGCACAGCTGGAGAAGAGAAAGGGGAAAAAAAGACCTCAAATTGAGATTGGTGCTATGTCTAATGGCTGGATCATACAGGTCCCTGTAAGTTATATTTAATGGTTTGGATTTTATTCTTAATGTAATATGAAGCGACTGCCAGCCTTTAAGTATGAGAGTGGTAGCTTAAATAACTGACTCCCAGATATTGCGTAATGAGAGCCTGAAACAGGGTATGCAGAGAGTAAAAGTGGGAATAATAGTTAAGAAACTAAGTAATCCATCCAGGTGAGGGATGATAGTGGCTTCACTGTGAAAATGGCAATGGAAATAGAAATAGATATATTCAAATAATATTTGAGGACAAAAAATGTCAAGATGGGTTGTGGTAAATAATTGTTTGACATAATAATAAAGAATAGCTGTGTCTTCAAAAAATATTTCATAAAAAGAAATTATGGGTCAGATTAAAAAATGAATTTGTTAAAAGCTAAAGAAACCACATTTAATTCAAGAGTCTAAAACAGAGGTGTCCAGTCCGGGATAATAATGGGGATCCGATTAGTAATTTTTATTTTTAGTATTTAAAACATATTTCAGGACTCATTTTTTTCTTATGAGGAAATTTTAAATATCTTTGTTTCTGAGTGGACTTTTAGGGCTTGGTATGTAAGGACTTGTTTGGCTTTTGATAATGGTATGTATTTATTATCTATATGTGATTTATAATGATGAGAAAATAAACTGCATTTTAAAATAATATTTAGTGTGTGTGTACACGTGTGCATATATATGGATTAGTAAAGTAATGCACGCTTATTAAAATTGAAACATATAGAAGGGAAGAAGGATAAAATAAAAATATTTAAATTTCTACCATCTAGAGATATCCATTATTAATATAATGGTATGTTACTTCCAAGTGTTTTACCATGAATACAAAAACATACATTTAAAGCAGAATGGCTGTGTGAAAAATAACATGGGCTTTAGAGTCAAGAAGGGAACATGAATAAAGAATTAAGAGCATCTACAAAAAAAATTACACCTTCATCATTCTCAAATGAAAAACTTAATACTTTTTAACCAAAAGATTAGGAAAAAGGTAAAGATATCTGATCTTATTACTTCTGTTTAACATTGTTCTGGAGATCCTTTAAAGTACTATAAATCAAGAAAAAAAGTTTTACAGATTGGAATAGAAGAAGTAAAACTTCCATTATTTGCAGACAACGTGATAATGTATGTACAAAACCCTAAGGAATTTACAAAAAAATCCATGAGACTAATAATTGAATTTAGCAATGTTGCAAGATACAAAGGTGTTAAACAAAAAATCAACTGCATTTCTATATATAAGCAATGAACATTTCCTATATAAAAAAAATTTTTTTAACGTTTTTTTTGGAGTATAATTGCTTTACAATGGTGTGTTAGTTTCTCCTTTATAACAAAGTGAATCAGTTATACATATATCCCCATATCTCTTCCCTCTTGTGTCTCCCTCCTTTCCACCCTTCTAGCTGGTCACAAAGCACCTAGATGATCTCCCTGTGCTATGCGACTGCTTCCCACTAGCTATCTATTTTACATTTGGTAGTGTTTATATGCCCATATATACACTACCACTCTCTCACTTTGTCCCAGCTTACCCCTCCCCCTCCTCATGTCCTCAAGTCCATTCTCTAGTAGGTCTGCGTCTTTATTCCCGTCTTGCGCCTGGGTTCTTCATGACCATTTCTTTTTTTTAGATTCCATATATATGTGTTAGCATATGGTATTTGTTTTTCTCTTTCTGACTTACTTCACCCTATATGACAGACTCTAGGTCCATCCACCTCACTACAAATAACTCAATTTCGTTTCTTTTTATGGCTGAGTAATATTCCATTGTATATATGTGCCACATCTTCTTTATCCATTCATCTGTCGATGGACACTTAGGTTGCTTCCATGTCTTGGGTTATTGTAAATAGGGCTGCAATGAACATTGTGGTACATGACTCTTTTTGATTTATGGTTTTCTCAGGGTGTATGCCCAGTAGTGGGATTGCTGGGTCGTATGGTAGTTCTATTTTTAGTTTTCTAAGGAACCTCCATACTGATATGATACTCCATATCATCTAAAGGGTGAAGTCAGACAGTGGTAGTTTGCCCGTACCTGGCTTGGCTTTCTCTGACTAAGATGTGAGTTAGTTGATACAAATCAGAGAAGCCTGGATCATAAGTTTGTATCACAAGGTTAAATTCTTCTGCAAAGTGGAGGGGTACCTAGTGACCTTGGGAAATTCCTTAGCTATGGCCCATAATTCTGCAGGGGACCAAGGCCCATAGTTTACCAGTTAGCGAGTGCCATCAGGGTCCAAATTAGTGGCAAAAGGAAAGATTTTTCTTTTCAAGAGAGCTAGTAGGTGGGGGTAAGGATTCTGGAGGAGAAATAGGAGAATCAGAACAGAATAACAGCTCAGCAAGTTCTGGGTAAGCAGGAGGTAAAGGAGAAGAAGGAGAGGAAAAGGCTTCTTGAGCCTTTTCTGGAGTCTTTAGATGACAGCATAAATTCTTATTTGCAGCAGTGTGCTTCGAAACAGTATCCTGAAGTGAAGAAATTTCAGATTTGCAAAACCTTTGGGTTTCATGAGCTCAGTGGGAGGCTTCAGTGTACCAACTGAAATATGCTTCTCACTCTGTTTGCATTGTTTTAGGCCCTTTAGCTTCTAATCGTGTGAGCAAAAGAATCAATTTTGGAATTTCAAAAGTTCCTCACTGGCCAGGTCAATTTTATGTCATCTCTGGTATACCATTGCCATTTACCTAGGTAAGCGCAAGAGACAGCCCCATACTTCTTGTGCATGTATCTAGCAGGGCCCCCTGACAGGGTAGAATACTCCCTCACAACAGTCTTAGACTGTGAATGTCCTATTATAGTGCCCTTACCAAAAGGAAGCAACCCCTGAAGCAATCAGTTGAACAAAAGACATCCAGAGGGCTTCCCTGGTGGTGCAGTGGTTGAGAGTCCGCCTGCCGATGTAGAGGACACGGGCTCGTGCCCCGGTCCGGGAATATCCCACATGCCAAAGAGCGGCTGGGCCCGTGAGCCATGGCCGCTGAGCCTGTGCGTCCGGAGCCTGTGCTCCGCAACGGGAGAGGCCATAACAGTGAGAGGCCCGCGTACCGCAAAAAAAAAAAAAAAAAAAAAAAAAGACATCCAGAATAAAGGTTTGAACCTCACACAAGGAGGAAGTTTTGGGACCAAGAGGACTTACCTCCCAGACTCGGAGCCACTAGGGAGGTGACAAAGCACAAGGAGTTTACATAGGTATCTTGTTTGAATCCACTGTGGTTTCAGACATGGGTAGAAGCCAGCTTTGGATTCCACTTCTGACACCAAAAATGTTAACCGAAAAGGGCCGCAAACGGTAAAGAGGCAAAAAAGCAGTTTATTTGGGGTCTTAGAATTGCAATTTAGGGACCACAGATTCTGGAGGAACTCAGAATACTGTCCAACTGGTGGAAAATGGACAGTGGATTTTATAGGAAAAAGGGGAAGTTAATGCAAGCTTACACAAGTTGTTTACCAAGAATTTGGATTGGAGGGTAAAACTGTTTTATGCATACAATTGGATTACGGCAAGCATCACATTCGTTACTAGGAAAAAGTATGTTTTCTTTAGTGCAGAAAAATCCAGTTCTCAACATTATCCTTTCCTTTTAGCAACTCAGTAACTCTTTAGCAGTTTTAATTTAGAATGTTCAGTAAAAATCCAGCAAGGGCAGCAAACATGGAGATTCTCAGGTCACATCTCAGCCATTCTTGACACAGTTCTTTTCACAATATCAATACATAACATCCATCTACCTTACCTATCATATCTATCTATCTATCTATCTATCATCTATTGAGGGAGAGACAGAAAGAGGGATTGAGGGAGAGAGAGAGAGACAGAGAAGAGAATTTACTATAAGGAATTGGTTCATGCAATTATGGAGGCTGAAAAGTCCCAAGATCTGCAGTTGGCAAGCAGGAGACCCAAGAGAGCCCATGGTATTATTCCAGTTCAAATCTGAAGACCTGAGAACCAGGAAAGCTGATGGTGAAATTCCATTGTGAGTCTGAATCTGAAGACAAGAAAGGACTGATGTCCAAGCTCAGACAGACAGAGAGAAAGAATTCTTTCTTACTCAGGCTTTTATTCTATTCAGGCCTTCTATGGATTGGATAAGGATTACCCACATTGAGGAGGACAATCTACCAATTAAAAGAATAATCTCACCCAGAAACACCGTAACTCTATCCAGAATAATGTTTTATCAAATATCTGGATACCTTGTGGCCCAGTAAACTGACACATAAAATTAACCATCACTAGTACTTTAGCATATTACAAAGGGCAACTATAAATTAAGTGTTCTTAGTCAAACAACAAAGGTGCTTCTATAAGAAATGTAGAAATACACAAGAAATCCTAGAAATATAGTTTAATATTCTCCTTTTACCAATTAACAACCTGATGTATAGGGAGTATGGTTGACTTTCCCATGTTGACAAACATTAGCAAGAGCTAAAATATAGACTTTCTTAAACTAAGTATGTGAACTAAGTTAATCTATAAACACTAACTACACCTTCCAGAATTCACACTAAATGCAATCATAAAAAATTTCTTAGAGTAAAAACAATACAAAACAAAACCTTGTAATGGAGAGAGATTATTTATAAAGGAGTGTTTTAAGTAAAAATTGAGTGGCATGCGAGAATTACAGCATAAAATATCTAGTGTCAGTCTTAGTTCAAATTCCAACTATACACATTACTTTTACTTGTTTTCATTTATTGAGGTAAAGTTTACATACAGTAAAATTCACCCTTTTAGGAGTACAATTCTATGATTTTTGGCAAACTTATTCAGTCATGTGATCTCCACCACAGCCAAGATATAGCAAAAAGGTGGTTGCCAGAGGTGAAGGAGGTGAAGAGATCAGAGATACAGGTGAGGAAGATTAAGAGGTAGAAACTTCCAGTTACAAAATAAATGAGTCACCGGTAAGAAATGTACAGTGTGGGGAATATAGTCGACAATAATATAATATTTTGTATGGTGACAGGTGGTAACTAGACTTATTGTGGTGAACTTTTTGAAAGGTATAGAAATATTGAATCATTATTTGTACACCAGGAACTCATATAGTGTTGGAGGTCAATTACACTTCAAAAACAAAGAGACAAACAAACAAACTCATAGAAAATGAGATCAGAGTTGGGGTACAAGGGGAGTGGTATTGGGTAAAGGCAGTCAAAATAAACACTTCCAGTTATAAGACAAATAATTACTAGGGATGTTATGCACAACATGATAAATATAATTAACACTGCTGTAGGTTATATATGAAAGTTATTAAGAGAGTAAATTCTGAGTTCTCATCATAAGAAAAATATTTTTCCTTTTTTCTTTTATTTTGTATCTATATGAGATAATAGATGTTTACCAAACTTATTGTGGTAATCATTTCACAATATAAGTCGAATCATTATGCTGTACACCTTAAACTTATACAATGCTGTATATCAATTGTATCTCAATAAATTTAAAAGGAAAACTAGATACACCAACCCTAGCCCCCAGCTATCATTTATGTTTTTTGTTCTCATAGTTTCACCTTTTCCAAAAATGTCATATAAATGGAAAACATACAATATATAGCCTATTAAATCTAGTTTACTTCACATAGCATAATCTTCTGAGATTAATGCATATTGTAAAATGTTTCAGTAGTCCATTCCCTTTACTGAATAGCATTCCTTTACATGGATATATTACAATGTGCTCACACACTCACCAGCTGATGGGCATTTGGGTTGCCATGTACATGCTTTGGAATGGATAGATGTTTTCATTTCTTCTGGGTAAATATCTCCAATTTGCTTTGCTGTGTCATTACCCTTGATGTTGGTAGTACATAGACACCCCTTAATTTGTTAGAAACTCATGAAAATTTCCCTGGTTAGCAGGAAAATTGAAGCTAGTAAAGGCACAATAGAATGGATAAGATTAGCCAGATGCTGGGTTAACATAAATGAAGAGATATCTGATGAAGGAAGAGCAGAGGCCATTGGAAAAGCTGATCTGGTTTAAGATAATACTCTGTTACTTACCTTTTTGGAACTGAATTTACTAAACAATAAAATGGAGGAAAAAATAATACCTACTTTAAAGATCTACTATAAGGATCAAAGAATTTAATATAAGAAAGGGTTATTTAAAATGTAAAATTTATTTTTGTTATTAAAGATAAGCTGGTTAAAAACATGACGCTAATAAGATTATGTTATTTCCAACATCTCAATCAAGATATATGGGTCAGTTTTGTCTTGAAAAATTGCAATTTAATGTAATTATTCATGTAAAAACTCTAACCTAGCGTGTTATTTCATTTATTCAACAAATATTTACTGAGTACCTACTATGTGCCAAGAGACATGTCATTAAATAAAATATACAAAACCCCTTGTCCCCTTAGAGCTTTTAGCCATTAAATACCCAAACTAAATAAACAAATTACTATGCTAGAATATAATAAGTTCTATTGAGAAAATGAAAGAACAGAGGGAGAATTCGGAGTGTTAAGAAGCAGCAGTGGATTATGATTCTTTTACCCGTGATAGGTTATGGCCCACTCAGGGCGGTCAGAAAATTCCTCTCTGTGATTGTGATACAGCTGGAAATAATTGAGGGTATGAAGCATATAGGCAGCTGGAATAAGATCTATTTAGATAGACAAATAGACAGGACTGAAGTGCGCCTGGCATATGAGAGGAAAATGAAGAGGGCAGTTGATCTGGAGAAGAGAAAGCAAGGGGACAAGAATTGTAAAGAGGTAAGAGATATGAGGGAGGGAGCAGGCATGCCCATCTAGGTCCTTTAAGCCACCATAAAGAGGGTTTTCACTTTTACCTTGGATTAGATGGAAAGCCACTGGAGCATTATTGAACAGAGGACTCACTTCTTTTCCTGTGTGTTACTTTCCTATCATTGCTGTAATAAGTTACCAAAAACTTAGTGACATAAAATAACGCAAATTTATTTTCTTACAGTTCTGGAAGTCAGAAGTCTGAAATAGATCCCACTGGTTAAACTCAATGCAGGGCTGTGTTCTTTCTGGAGGCTCAAGGGAAAATCTGTTAACTTGTCTTTTCAAGCTTTTAGAGACAGCCTGCATTTTTTTGCTCATGGCCCCTTCCCTCATTTTCAGAGCCAGCAGCTAGCTTTTTTTCTTTTTCATTAAGTCCCTGAGTCTGTTTATGTTTTCTCAATTATTTCAATAGTGTTTATTTTTAGATTCCACCTAAAAGTGATATCATATAATATTGGCCTTTGTGTTTCTGATTACTTTACTTCATATGGTTTCTCTTCAGGTTTCTCTATGTGCCTGCAAATGGCATTATTTCATTCTTTTACATGGTGGAGTCATATACCATTGTGGACATGTATCACTAAAGGACCCTTTGATTACATTGACCCCACCCAGATACTCCAGGATAATCTCCCCATCTCAAGGTCCTTAATTCAATCACATTTACAAAGTCCTGTTAGTCATTTAAGATAACATATTCACAGGTCCTGGGGATTGAGATGTAGACATCTTTAGGAGGCAATTATTCTGCCTACCATAGTCTGTCAAGAGGTAGTGATGTTTTTGATGCTACTAAATGACAGCAGGGGACTGGAACATTGAATAGAAAAACTGTGGCAATATTTATCCAACATTTAATGCTATGCAGGAAAAAGAGTATATTCTGCTCTGGACATGATACATTCACATTTGTGTTATAATAATCCTCTTCAGTGCAAAGAATGAAGGGAATCAATTTATCTAGATGTTCCAGCTTAAAAGAACTGGTATTTTTAAAAAGCCCAAATTCTAAATGACCCATCTCTATGTTAACTAGGGTGTTTCTGATCCATGTGTTGATCTTACAGGCCATGTTATCCATAAGACGTGAGTGCACACAGGAAACAACTGATACCAGTGATCCTTTGACTTGCCTGCCATTTTAAGTAATTAGAGATTCTTTTATTTAAATCAGCGCTTTGTGAAGTTTGGTTAATTGATTCTGGCTTCTAGAATTTAAATCTTATTTTGGAAACCAAACCCAAACCAAACCAAACTAAAACAAACTGAAATTGAGAGCTATAAGCTGAGAATCAAATCCTGGGCCATGGTGACCCAATGAATTTAGGGATGAACTATAAGACTCTATCAGGGAGCAAATCATCTGATTTTCATATATCTGATAATCCACTCAATTTTAGTGCCTCTCACTTAACAGCAAACACAGCGACAATAATAATAGCTATTATGTACTAAGCACTTGAGTGCCACCACAGTATTAAATGCTGTCCATGTATTATATTTCATTGCAATCCTTTGATATAGGTACTCATAATAGCCTCATTTCACACATGAAAAATCTGAGACAGACTCTAAAAAACCTCACTAAGTTTACGGAGTTTAATATTAAATGTATTAAAATGACAGAAAAATAAATCATGCCCTTGAGAAGAAATTTTCATATATGGAAATACCCAGCACACCAAAATATTCTCTATGTTTTAATATCAAAGATTAGGTAATACAAATATAATTTACACAATTACATTATGACTAGTGTTAATATTGGAGGTATATATCTACATCTATATATAATTAAACCTGAGTATGAAAACACACATGCAGTATAATAACCAAATTAATGATGAATACTCACTATTTGAGACTAAAGAGTTTCCCATTTTCATTTATTTTGTATTGAAATTGATTGGATTTAAGTTCAAAAATAACTTTATTTTACATTTATCCCCAGTTGAAAGGAACAGAATAACACTTGGCAGCTATATACTTTTTTCTCTTTCAATGCTTATAGAAAAAAAAAAGACTAGTGTTTTTTGTTTGCTTGTTATTACCACCAAAACATGCTCCATGCTGATATCCTAATAGTGGTCATTTATAATATGTTTGTAGAGCTAATTAGAAGAGAAGGAATGCTAAAGACTTGATTTCTATAAAAATAATACAACTATAAGAAACCTTCGGGAGACTTTCAAGATGGCAGAGGAGTAAGACGTGGAGATCACCTTCCTCCCCACAATACATCTACATACAAATACAACTCCTACAGAAAACCCACTGAACGCTGGCAGAAGACCTCAGACTTCCCAAAGGATATATATATTTTCTTCCTTTTTCTCTTTTTGTGAGTGTGTATGTGAATGCTTCTTTGTGCGATTTTCTCTGAATAGCTTTGCTTTCACCATTTGTCCTAGGGCTCTGTCTGTCTGTTTTCTTAGTATAGTTTTTAGTGCTTGTTATCACTGGTGGTGCTGTTTATTGGTTTGGTTGCTCTCTTCTTTCTTTCTTTTTATGACTTTTTAATTTTTTTATTGTTAATAATTTTTTTTATTTTAATAACTTTATTACTATTTTTTTTCTTTCTTTCTTTCTTTTTTCTCCCTTTTCTTCTGAACTGTGTGGCTGACAGGGTCTTGGTGTTCCAGCTGGGTGTCAGGCCTGTGCCTCTGAGGTGGTAGAGCCGAGTTCAGGACATTGGTCCACCAGAGACCTCCCAGCTCCCTGCAGTAACAAATGGCCAAAGCTCTCCCAGAGATCTCCATTTCAATGCTAAGACCCATTTCCACTCAACAACCAGCAAGCTACAGTGCTGGACACCTTATGCCAAACAACTAGCAAGACAGGAACACAACCCCACCCATCAGCAGAGAGGCTGCCTAAAATCATAATAAGGTCACAGACACCACAAAACACACCACCGGATGTGGCCATGCCCATCAGAAAGACAAGATCCAGCCTCAACCACCAGTACACAGGCACCAGTTGCCTCCACCAGGAAGCCTACATGACCCACTGAACCAAACTTAGACACTGGGGGCAGATACCAAAACAAAACGGGAACTATGAACCTGCAGCTTGCGAAAAGGAGACCCCAAACACAGTAAGTTAAGCAAAATGAGAAGACAGAGAAACACACAGGAGATGAAGGAGAAAGGCAAAAACCCACCAGACCAAACAACTGAGGAGGAAATAGGCAGTCTACCTGAAAAAGAATTCAGAGTAATGATAGTAAAGATGATCCAAAATCTTTGGAAACAGAATAGAGAAAATAAAAGAAATGTTTAACAAGGAACTAGAAGAACTAAAGAGCAAACAAACAATGATGAACAACACAATAAATGAAATTAAAAATTCTCTAGAAGGAATCAATAGCAGAATAACTGAGGCAGAAGAACGGATAAATGACCTGGAAGATAAAATAGTGGAAATAACTACCACAGAGCAGAACAAATAAAAAAAGGATGAAAAGATTGAGAATAGTCTCAGAGACCTCTGGGACAACTATAACACACCAACATTAAATTATAGGCGTCCCAGAAGAAGAAGAGGAAAACACAGGGACTGAGAAAATATTTGAAGAGATTATAGTTGAAAACTTCCCTAACATGGGAAAGGAAATAGTCAATCAAGTCCAGGAAGTGCAGAAAGTCCCATACAGGATAAATCCAAGGAGAAACACGACAAGACACACATTAATCAAACTATCAAAAATTAAATGCAAAGGAAAAATATTAAAAGCAGCAAGGAAAAAAAACCTAATAACATACAAGGGAATCCCCACAAGAGTAACAGCTGATCTTTCAGCAGAAACTCTGCAAGCCAGAAAGGAGTGGCAGGACATATTTAAAGTGATGAAAGGGAAAAACCTACAACCAAGATTACTCTACCCAGCAAGGATCTCATTCAGATTCAACCGAGAAATTAAAAGATTTACAGACAACCAAAATTTAAGGGAATTCAGCACCACCAAACCAGCTCTACAACCAATGCTAAAGGAACTTCTCTAGGCAGGAAACACAAGAGAAGGAAAAGACCTACAATAATAAATCCAAAACAATTAAGAAAATGGGAATAGGAACATAACATATCAATAACTACCTTAAATGTAAAAGGATTAAATGCTCCAACCATAAGACACGGACTGACTGAATGGATACAAAAACAACACGCGTATATATGCTGTCTACAAGAGACCCATTTCAGACCAAGGGACACATACAGACTGAAAGTGAGGGGATGGAAAAAGATATTCCATGCAAATGGCAATCAAAAGAGAGCTGGAGTAGCAATTCTCATATCATATCAGACAAAAGAGACTTTAAAATAAAGACTATTACAAGAGACAAAGAAGGACACTACATAATGTTCAAGGGATCAATCCAAGAACAAAATATAAAAATTGTAAATATTTATGCACCCAACATAGGCACATATCAATACATAAGGCAAATGCTAACAGCCACAAAAGGGGAAATGGACAGTAACACAATCATAGTAGGGGACTTTTAACACCCCAGTTTCACCAAAGGATAAATCATCCAAAATGAAAATAAATAAGGAAACACAGCTTTAAATGACACATTAAACAAGATGGACTTGATTGATATTTATAGGACATTCCATCTAAAAACAACAGAATACACTTTCCTTTCAAGTGCTCATGGAACATTCTCTAGGATAGATCATATCTTGGGTCACAAATCAAGCCTTGGTAAATTTAAGAAAACTGAAATCGTATCAAGTACCTTTTCAAACCACAATGCTATGACACTAGATATCAATTCCAAGAAAAAAACCTGTAAAAAATACAAACACATGGAGTCTAAACAATACACTACTAAATAACCAAGAGATCACTGAAGAAATCAAAGAGGAAATAAAAAAATATCTAGAAACAACTGACAATGAAAACACGATGACCCAAAACCTATGGGATGCAGCAAAAGTAGTTCTAAGTGGTGAGTTTATAGCAATACAATCCTACCCCAAGAAACAAGAAAAATCTCAAACAACCTAACCTTACACCTAAAACAGTTAGAGAAAGAAGAACAAAAAAAACCCAAAGTTAGCAGAAGGAAAGAAATCATAAAGATCAGATCAGAAATAAATGAAGAAGAAATGAAGGAAACAATAGCAAAGATGAATAAAACTAAAAGCTGGTTCTTTGAGAAGATAAAAATATTTGATAAGCCATTAGCCAGACTCATCAAGAAAAAAAGGGAGAAGACTCAAATCAATAGAATTAGAAATGAAAAAGGAGAAGTAACAATTGACACTGCAGAAATACAAAGGATCATGAGAGATTACCGCAAAGAACTCTATGCCAATAAAATGGACAACCTGGAAGACATGGACACATTCTTAGAAAAGCACAACCTTCCCAGGCTGAACCAGGAAGAAATAGAAAATATAAACAGACCAATCACAAGCACTGAAATTGAGACTGTGATGAAAAATCTTCCAAAAAACAAAAGCCCAGGACCAGATGCCTTCACAGGCAAATTCTATCAAACATTTAGAGAAGAGCTAACACCTATCCTTCTCAAACTCTTCCAAAATACAGCATAGGGACGAACAGTCCCAAACTCATTCTAGGAGGCCACCATCACCATGATACCAAAACCAGACAAGGATGTCACAAAGAAAGAGAACTACAGGCCAATATCAATGATGAACATAGATGCAAAAATCCTCAACAAAATACTAGCAAACAGAATCCAACAGCACATTAAAAGGATCATACACAATGAAAAAGTGGAGTTTATTCCAGGAATGCAAGGATTCTTCAATATATGCAAATCAATTAATGTGATAAACCATATTAACAAACTGAAGGAGAAAAACCATATGATAATTTCAATAGATGCAGAAAAAGCTTTTGACAAAATTCAACACATATTTATGATAAAAACCTTCCAGAAAGTAGGCATAGAGGGAACTTACCTCAACATAACAAAGGCCATATATGACAAACCCATAGCCAACATTGTTCTCAATGGTGAAAAACTGAAACCATTTCCTCTAAGATCAGGAACAAGACAAGGTTGTCCACTCTCACCACTCTTATTCAACATAGTTTTGGAAGTTTTACCCACAGCAATCAGAGAAGAAACAGAAATAAAAGGAATCCAAATTGGAAAAGAAAAGTAGAGCTGTCACTGTTTGCAGATGACATGATACTATAAATAGAGAATCCTAAAGATGCTACAAGAAAGCTACTAGAGCTAATCAAGAATTTGGTAAAGTAGCAGGATACAAATTTAATGCACAGAAATCTCTTGCATTCTTATACACTAACATTGAAATATCTGAAACAGAAATGAAGAAAACAATCCCATCCACCATTGCAACACAAAGAATAAAATACCTAGGGATAAACCTATCTAAGGAGACAAAAGACCTATATGCAGAAAACTATAAGACAATGATGAAACAAATTAAAGACGATACAAACAGCTGGAGAGATATACTATGTTCTCGGATTGGAAGAATTAACATTGTAAAAATGACTACACTACTCAAAGCAATCTACAGATTCAATGCAATCCCTATCAAACTACCACTGGCATTTTTCACAGAACTAGAACAAAAAAATTACACATTTTGTATGGAAAAACAAAAGACCCTGAATAGCCAAAGCAATCTTGAGAAAGAAAAATGGAGCCTGAGGAATGAGACTCCCAGACTTCAGACTCCACTACAAAGCTACAGTAATCAAGAGAGTATGGTACTGGCAAAAAAACAGAAATATAGATCAATCGAACAGGATAGAAAGCAAAGAGATAAACCCACACACATATGGTCACCTTATCTTTGATATGGAAGGCAAGAATATACAATGGAGAAAAGACAGCTTCTTCAATAAGTGGTGCTGCGAAAACTTGACAGCTACATGTAAAAGAATGAAATTAGAACACTCCCTAACACTGTATACAAAAATAAACTCAAAATGGAGTAAAGACCTAAATGTAAGGCCAGACACTATAAAACCCTTAGATTAAAACATAGGCAGAATACTCTATGACATAAATCACAGCAAGATCCTTTTTGACCCACCTCCTAGAGAAATGGAAATAAAGCCAAAAATAAACAAATGGGACCTAATGAGACTTAAAAGCTTTTGTACAGCAAAGGAAACTAAAAACAGACGAACAGACAACCCTCAGAATGGGAGAAAATATTTGCAAATGAAGCAACTGACAAAGAATTAACCTCCAAAATTTACAATCAGCTCATGCAGCTCAATATCAAAAAAACAAACAACCCAATCCAAAAATGGGCAGAAGACCTAAATAGACATTTCTCCAAAGATATACAGATTGCCAACAAGCACATGAAAGGATGCTCAACATCACTGATCATTAGAGAAATGCAAATCAAAGCTACAATGAGGTATCACATTACACCAGTCAGAATGGCCATCATCAAAAAGTCAACAAACCGTAAATGCTGGAGAGGGTGTGGAGAAAAACGAACCCTCTTGCACTGTTGGTGGGAATGTAAATTGCTACAGCCACTATGGAGAACAGTATGGAGGTTCCTTAAAAAACTAAATTTAGAACTACCATACGACCCAGCCATCCTACTACTGGGCATATACCCTGAGAAAACCATAATTCAAAAAGAGTCATGTACCACAATATTCATTGCAGCTCTATTTACAATAGCCAGGACATGGAACTAACCTAAGTGCCCATCGACAGATAAATGGATAAAGAAGATGTCGCACGTATATACAATGGAATATTACTCAGCCATAAAAAGAAACGAAATTGAGTTATTTGTAGTGAGGTGGATGGACCTAGAGCCTGTCATACAGAGTGAAGTAAGTCAGAAAGAGAAAAACAAATACTGTATGCTAAGACATATATATGGAATCTATTAAAAAAAAAAAGGTTCTGAAGAACCTAGGGGCAGGACAGGAATAAAGATGCAGATGTAGGGAATGGACTTGAGGACACAGGGAGTGGGAAGGGTAAGCTGGGATGAAGTGAGAGAGTGGCTTGGACATACATACACTACCAAATGTAAAATAGATAGCTAGTGGGAAGCAGCTGCATAGCACAGGGAGATCAGCTCAGTGCTTTGTGACCACCTAGAAGGGTGGGGTAGGGAGGGTGGGAGGGAGACGCAAGAGGGAGTAGATATGGGGATATATGTATATGTATAGCTGATTCACTTTGTTATAAAGCAGAAACTAACACATCACTGTAAAGCAATTATACTCCAATAAAGATGTTAAAAAATAAATGAAAGAATACAGGAATTAAAAAAAAAATAAAATAGGGCTTCCCTGGTGGCACAGTGGTTGAGAGTCTGCCTGCCGATGCAGGCGACATGGGTTTGTGCTCTGGTCTGGGAAGATCCCACATGCCACGGAGTGGCTAGGCCCGTGAGCCACGGCCACTGAGGCTGCGCGTCCGGAGCCTGTGTTCCGCAATGGGAGAGGCCACAACAGTGAGAGGCCCACGTACCGCAAAAAAAAATAATAATAAATAAAATAAAATAAAATAAAATAAGTAAAATAAATATTCTTAGAAAAAAAATAACCCCTCAATTTATTTTCTTCCTTTCAGTTATTACCATTTAAGAAAATGAGTTTCTTACCCTTAAAACCAGTTGGTGAGGAGACTAGATTAGCTCTTTTCAACATCTTAATTCTTTAAGCCAATTTTTTCACAATGTGCAAAGCATTCACTGATTATAGTAAACAATAAGGCAGACTATAATATCAGTTTGGAAGCAGTAATACTGAACTTAGGGTGTCAGAGCTCAATATTTCTCTGACATTTTAGAGACACAAACATGTTAAGTGAGACGAGGCAAGCTTACCATTGCTGTAGGTGATGAAAGTCATGGCAAGGCAGGACCAGGGGATTTAGCTGGTTATACACCTAGAACAAAACAAGCCCTAGTCATCCCAAAGGAAAACATTAATTCCTTACATCAAATTCTTATCCATGGTGATTTAGTTTGTGACCTTGCATATGGGAGGCTTACTTATGAGTAAATAATGGACTCTGTAATGTGGTGTGATCGCCAATCTACCATGACTTATGAGCCATATTTTATAATGTCTGCTTTTGGAGCATGTTTCAAGTTGTGTAAATAATATGTACCTCTTCAGAAGTTAAAGAAAAGCAACATTACATTCAATGACAGCATTGTAGAACGCTGACCTTTTCACATTTATCATGTGTCTCTGATGCCTGTCTAATGGATATCTTGACATTTTCATTTGAAACGATTGTTGTGTTCTCTGACATTTTTGTCTCTGTCTTTGAAATCATAGGGGTTAGCAGCAATTGCTTGCAGTTATTGGGCATACACATCATTAGCAGGTAAAAGAAGCTTTTACAAAAGTATTTTTAACACAAAATGTCCCAGATTTTGCATTTGTCTTTGTAAGTGATCAGCTGGTTTACCCAATATGAGAAGCTTGCAACTGTAAATGTTAAAAATAAAAATGCACATAGCATACCACATTCTCTTAAGAGTCTAAATATTTTTCAAATAAAAATCGAGTTGAATGCTCATATTCCCAATGAATTTTTTGTGAAGATTTAAGTAAATTCATTTTATACTTTCTATTTTGAGTTTTAATATAACAAAGAAGGCAAACATGAATTTCAATTACCTGTATGAATGTATTTCTTTATAGCTTGTTTTTTAATCTAAGATTTGAAGTTTTTAGCAAAATACATTTAAATAAAGAAGAGAACAAATATTGAGAAAATTGGGATTAAGAGTATGTGAGAAAATTAATAAAGGTAAGATTATAACTTGGAAAGCTATATTATCTTACAATATATAGATAATAAATGTGGATTCCAAATTTGATAGTGAGGATTGTGTTTTCATCAAAACACAAAGGAAAAGTGAAGAGTTACTAGGTTCACAGCATGCAGCAAACAAGTTGTTTAAGGGAAACACAACTTTTCCTCAAAATGAGACCTGTGTCAATTTCTCCCATGCGTTTTTATAAAGAGAATGATGTCTTTGATATCCCAGTTTTTTTTTTTTCCATAACACATGCTCTGCATGGTTAAGAGAGAATGCATGAAATCATGTTATTTAGGACTGAATCCTGGCTTAAGACCTACTGAACTACTTAATCAACTAAGAGTTCATTGCTTCATCTGTAAAGTGGGGGAAAGTGGCACAGATTTTACAAGGCTCTTTGGAAGAAAAAATTGGTTAGTTTAGTGTAGTACTGAGCTCAGTGCCTGACATTTTTAGCGAGTGAATATTAACTTTTAGCGATTCCAAAATCCTTTGGAGAGTAAGTTATAAGGATACTGATATGTAATTGAGTAAAAGTATATTTGATGACCTTCAAATTAATGGGGTCCAGGGATGTCATTCTGATTTTGTCTAAAGGAATAATTTAGAACATCTAGAACTCCTTCCAGAGTGTAATATACAGAACACTAGTATTATAGCATGGGTCACACAAATTGGTTTGTGACACTTAGACTTTTATATCCTTTTTTCAGGCTGCAGAGTCCACATTAGCATATTTGGGGATTTGAAATACCCTTCTTTGAGCAACCTGTTTAACTGTGTTTAATGTAACATTTTATTAGTTTTTTGTTTGTTTGTTTCACTGTTGACTACAATCCTAAGCATGAGATTCAGCTGATGACCAGTAGTGAAAAATAATGAGCTTGAATAAAGCACATGACTGAAGGGATAATCATCGCTGTCCTAAATGTATATGGGCCAAGAAAGAACCAATTAGCTGGGCCAAAATCTTACTTAAGAAATCAATTCTTGCCTACCTGAACATGGTCATACAACTGAAACTTCATGAAAACCAGCCTATGAAGTTTAGTGCACAACATTTCCAGACCAGTTCTCCACCACAAAGTTAGATCTCACAGTCAAATATTTGAAGATGAATTAGCTCTCAATTTTACTACTTAGGGAACTGAATGATTTTATCTCTTCTTGAAACACACGTGATACATGTTTCCCTCTATGGAATTTTGTTTAATACCTGCCCCAAATCTTTTTTTTTTTCAGTAATCATTCTTAAACCATTTATCCTGGCAATAATTAAATAGAAGAACTACTGATTTGAGATTACTCTTAGTACTTGCTAATAAAAACATTCTATCACAGAAAAGTACTCACATTTGACTTAAAAATTATATATGGCTCATTCAAAAGTAGTAGAAAATCATTGTCACAAATTAAATATTGGGGAGGAGGGGATCAAAACATATCCCTACTTTGTACTACTTGAAATTGTTATCGTTCTGCTTGGAAACTACTCCTACAAACGTTCTAGTAGTGGTATTAAATAATAAATAAAGATTTTTATGCTGAATAAAGGGATAAGCCTTGATTGACTTGTCTTTATATATCCACTGTATAGTGAAATGCCAGGTGCATGGTAGACACTTAAAAATATTTGGATGAAATAATGGATTCATGAATACTAGCTGAGAACTTCAAAAGCAGAATGATTATAAGGCTATAATAGCTGATTATGGAGAGACACAAATGAAATGTCCTCATTTTCACACCATACTTCTAGAATTGGTATATATGTTTACAAGTATTCTCTTCATATTTCTAACCAAAAATTGAAAAATGAGTTATAGTTAAGTATTACAGCATTTTAATTAAGAATGAAAGCAGCTCAACTAGAGTTAAATTATCCTTAGAGACAAATATAAATAACCTGAAAGAGATCAACAACTGTTACCCAAATAAGTGAAGAAGATTTGAGAACTGTCTATCAATTGAGTATAATTTTTAGAATGTTTGTAGTTTGGGCATGGGATCAGTTTAAAATATTCTAACACTAATTGCTTTAAGAATAACATAATCTCCTAATTACAGGAATTATTATATAATATGGTTCCATTTTAATAAATCAAGAATGTTTACTCACGTATGTTGTCAGAAAAAATTTAAAAAGAAAAAGAAAACAAGGAGCTAAAAGACTCAAATCAACTGAGGGTAAATTGCCAAAGTGGAATTCCCTTAGGTTTTTTTCCCCCATCTTTGTTTTAAAGTAAATAAAAAATATCAATTTTTTATCATGTATTGACTTTTCCCAGTAAATCTCACTATGACAGTTAAAAAAGAACTTACAGCTATATAAGTAAACTTTAGTGTATAAACATTCAAGGTGAGATGATGCCAGCTCCTTGAGTAAAGCACAAATGTTTCATGTTAATAATCCAAATATTTCAACCCTGCCTGTTCTCATCTACCTGTGACTTCTTTCCCTTGCCCTCCCCGCTCTCTGGCTCAGTGGGAGTCCTGAAGACAGCAGCCATATTCCCAGTATGAGAACCTGGTCCTTGGTTCTGGTGGGGCAGAGATGACCTTATTCATCAAGTATTATGTATATCTGTTCTAAACTTAGGGCAACCTGAAGGACTGATACAAGGCACTCGTCTCTGTTTTGTCTAATGACAACCCAACTAAGAATGGAAAAGTGACAGGAATCACTAGAAAACATTATAAAGCTAACAACCTGTAGCCCCCTGGGGCAAATGATTACTATTGAGGTACACATAAACTATCTAAAGCCTCAGAGGAAAAGCTAGGGAGAGAGTCTTTGGTAAATTAGGACAATCAAAAGCTCCCATGTATACTAGGGAGTTTATAAAGCCACATGCATACCCAGAGAAGATGAGTGCTCAGAAAAGACCCAAGAGATCCTAAGCCTAAGATCCTCTGGCTCTTCTATAGGCTTAGTGCAAGGCTAAGTGTTGTTTCAAACTGAACCAGTCTGCAAAGAATAGGAGACATTTTTCCTTTGTTTTGTGTTTTGTTTCCCTGTTCTTGGCATTTAAGGAAGTTACTATAAAAATATTAGCTGCATACAAGCTAAAGGAAGAGACTTAGTGACAATACACAGTAAGAAATACAGTCCTTTCTGGATGTGTAAATTAACTAGTGGGAGGGATTCCTTTCACAATAAATATGTATATCAAATCAACATGATGTAACTTTGAATATCTTAAAATTTTATACGTCATTTATACCTCAATAAAGCTAAAATTAAAAAATAAAATTTAAAAATATGCTTCTTTCAAAAATAGTTTGGAAAAGTCACCAAAAAAATAAACAACTAAAGCTTTTAGCAATCAAAAAATAGTAAACCACTGGACAGCTACATGTAAAAGAATGAAATTAGAACTCTCCCTAACACCATACACAAAAATAAACTCAAAATGGATTAAAGACCTAAATGTAAGGCCAGACACTATCAAACTCTTAGAGGAAAACATAGGAAGAACACTCTATGACATAAATCACAGCAAGATCCTTTTTGACCCACCTCCTAGAGAAATGGAAATAAAAACAAAAATAAACAAATGGAACCTAATGAAACTTAAAAGCTTTTGAACAGCAAAGGAAACCATAAGCAAGATGGAAAGACAACCCACAGAATGGGAGAAAATTTTTGCCGACAAAGCAACTGACAAAGGATTAATCTCTAAAATATACAAGCAGTGAGGAGTTGGGAAGATGGCGGAAGAGTAAGACGCGGAGATCGCCTTCCTCCCCACGGATACACCAGAAATACATCTACACGTGGAACAACTCCTACAGAACACCTACTGAAGGCTGGCAGAAGACCTCAGACCTCCCAAAAGGCAAGAAACTCCCCACGTACCTGGGTAGGGCAAAAGAAAAAAAGAAAAAACAGAGACAAAAGAATAAGGACGGAACCTGCACCAGTGGGAGGGAGCTGTGAAGGAGGAAAAGTTTCCACACACTAGGAAGCCCCTCCGCGGGCGGAAACTGCGGGAGGCGGAGGGGGGAGCTTCGGTACCGCGGAGGAGAGCACAGCAACAGGGTGCGGAGGGCAAGGCGGGGAGATTCCCGCACAGAGGATCGGTGCCGACCGGCACTCACCAGCCCGAGAGGCTTGTCTGCTCACCCGCCGGGGCGGGCGGGGCTGCGAGCTGGGGCTCGGGTTTCGGTTTTGGACTGAGCGCAGGGAGAGGACTGGGGTTGGCGGCTTGAACATAGCCTGAAGGGGTTAGTGCACCACGACTAGCCGGGAGGGAGTTCGGGGAAAAGCCTGCACCTGCCGAAGAGGCAAGAGACTTTTTCTTCCCTCTTTGTTTCCTGGTGCGCGAGGAGAGGGGTTTAAGAGCGCTGCTTAAAGGAACTCCAGAGACGGGCGCGAGCCGCGGCTAAAGGCGCGAACCCCAGAGACGGGCGCGAGCCGCGGCTAAAAGCGCGAACCCCAGAGACGGGCGCGAGCCGCGGCTGAAAGCGCGGACCCAGAGACGGGCGCGAGCCGCGGCTGAAAGCGCGGACCCCAGAGACGGGCGGGAGACACTGGGGCTGCTGCTGCCGCCACCAAGGGGCCTGTGTGCGAGCACAGGTCACTCTCCACACCTCTCTTCCGCGGAGCCTGTGCAGCCCGCCACTGCCAGGTTCCCGGGAACCAGGGACAACTTCCCCGGGAGAACGCACGGCGGGCCTCAGGCTGGTGCAACGTCACGCCGGCCTCTGCCGCAACGTCACGCCGCCTCTGACGCCGCAGGCCCGCCCCGCACGCAGTGCCCCTCCTTCCGCCCCCCACCCCCGGCCTGAGTGAGCCAGAGCCCCCGAATCAGCGGCTCCTTTAACCCTGTCCTGTCTGAGCAAAAAACAGACGCCCTCCAGCGACCTACACACAGAGGCAGGGCCAAATCCAAAGCTGAGCTCCTGTGAGCTGTGAGAACAAAGAAGAGAAAGGGAAATCTCTCCCAACAGCCTCAGAAGCAGCGGATTAAAGCTCCACAATCAACTTGATATACCCTGCATCTATGGAATACCTGAATAGACAAGGAATGATCCCAAATTGAAGAGGTGGAATTTAGGAGCGAGATCTATGATTTTTTTCCCTTTTCCTCTTTTTGTGAATGTGTACGTGTATGCTTCTGTGTGAGATCTTGTCTGTATACTCTTGCTTCCACCATTTGTCCTAGGGCTCTATCCGTCCATGGTTTTTAAAAAAAAATTTTTTTTTCTCAATAATTAATTTTATTTGTAATAACTTTATTATACTTTACCTTCGTTCTCTCTTTCTTTCTTTCCTTCCTTCCCTCCTTTAGACAACGAATCACCCCAAATTGAGGAGGTGGTCTCTGAGAGCAAGATTTATGATTTTTCCCCCTTTACCTCTTTTTGTGAAGGTGTATGTGTATGCTTCTGTGTAAGATTTTCTCTGTATAGCTTTGCTTCCAACATTTGTCCTAAGGTTCTATCCGTCCCTTCTTTTTTTTTCTAAATATTTTTAAATTCAATAACTATATTATACTTTATTTTATTTTTACTGTATCGTCTTTCTTTCTGTCTTTTTTCCTTCTTTCCCTCCTTCCTTTCTCCCTCCCTCCCTCCTGTCTTTCCTTCTTTGCTTCTTTCTTCCTTCCTTTCCTCCTTTCCTTCTTTCTTTCCTCATACTTCTACTAATTCTCTCTACTTTTTCTCCCTTTTATTCTGAGCCGTGTGGATGAAAGGCTCTTGGTGCTCCAGCCAGGAGTCAGGGCTCTGCCTCTGAGGTAGGAGAGCCAACTTCAGGACACTGGTCAACAAGAGACCTCCCAGCTCCACATAATATTAAACGGCGGAAATCTCCCAGTGACCTCCATCTTAACACCAGCACCCAGCTTCACTCAACGACCAGCAATCCACAGTGCTAGACAACCTATGCCAAACAACTAGCAAAACAGGAACACAACCCCACCCATTAGCAGAGAGGCTGCCTAAAATCATAATAAGGCCACAGACACCCCAAAACACACCACCAGACGTGAACCTGCCCACTAAAGAGACAAGATCCAGCCTCATCCACCACAACACAGGCACTAGTCCCCTCCACCAGGAAGCCTACACAACCCACTGAAACAACCTTAGCCACTGGAGACAGACATCAAAAACAACGGGAACTACGAACGTGCAGCCTGCAAAAAGGAGACCCCAAACACAGTAAGATAAGCAAAATGAGAAGACAGAAAAACACACAGCAGATGAAGGAGCAAGATAAAAATGCACCAGACCTAACAAATGAAGAGGAAATAGGCAGTCTACCTGAAAAAGAATTCAGAATAATGATAGTAAGGATGATCCGAAATCTTGGAAGTAGAATGGACAAAATGCAAGAAACAGTTAACAAGGACCTAGAAGAAATAAAGATGAAACAAGCAACGATGAACAACGCAATAAATGAAATTAAAAGTACTCTAGATGGGATCAATAACAGAATAACTGAGGCAGAAGAACGGATAAGTGACCTGGAAGATAAAATAGTGGAAATAACTACTGCAGAGCAGAATAAAGAAAAAAGAATGAAAAGAACTGAGGACAGTCTCAGAGACCTCTGGGACAACATTAAATGCACCAACATTCGAATTATAGGGGTTCCAGAAGAAGAAGAGAAAAAGAAAGGGACTGAGAAAATATTTGAAGACATTATAGTTGAAAACTTCCCTAATATGGGAAAGGAAATAGTTAATCAAGTCCAGGAAGCACAGAGAGTTCCATACAGGATAAATACAAGGAGAAATACGCCAAGACACATATTAATCAAACTGTCAAAAATTAAATACAAAGAAAGCATATTAAAAGCAGCAAGGGAAAAACAACAAATAACACACAAGGGAATCCCCATAAGGTTAACAGCTGATCTCTCAGCAGAAACCCTACAAGCCAGAAGGGAGTGGCAGGACATACTGAAAGTGATGAAGGAGAAAAACCTGCAACCAAGACTACTCTACCCAGCAAGGATCTCATTCAGATTTGATGGAGAAATTAAAACCTTTACAGACAAGCAAAAGCTGAGAGAGTTCAGCACCACCAAACCAGCTTTACAACAAATGCTAAAGGAACTTCTCTAGACAAGGAAGACAAGAGAAGGAAAAGACCTATAATAACGAACCCAAAACAATATAGAAAATGGGAATAGGAACATACATATCGATAATTACCTTAAATGTAAATGGACTAAATGCTCCCACCAAAAGACACAGATTAGCTGAATGGATACAAAAACAAGACCCTTATATATGCTGTCTACAAGAGACCCACTTCAGACCTAGAGACACATGCAGACTGAAAATAAAGGGATGGAAAAAGATATTCCATGCAAATGGAAACCAAAAGAAAGCTGGAGTAGCAATTCTCATATCAGACAAAATAGACTTTAAAATAAGGACTATTACAAGAGACAAAGAAGGACACTACATAATGATCAAGGGATCGATCCAAGAAGAAGATATAACAATTGTAAATATTTATGCACCCAACATAGGAGCACCTCAATACATAAGGCAAATACTAACAGCCATAAAAGGGGAGATCGACAGTAAAATATACAAGCAGCTCATGTAGCTCAATATCAAAAAACAAAGAACCCAATGCAAAAATGGGAAAAAGACCTAAGACATTTCTCCAAAGAAGATATACAGATTGCCAAAAAACACATGAAAGAATGCTCAACATCACTAATCATTAGAGAAATGCAAATCAAAGCTACAATGAGGTACCATGTCACACCAGTCAGAATGGCCATCATCAAAAAATCTACAAACAATAAATGCTGGAGAGGGTGTGGAGAACAGGGAACCCTCATACACTGTTGGTGGGAATGTAAATTGATACAGCCACTATGGAGAACAGTATGGAGGTTCCTTAAAAAACTAAATTTAGAACTACCATACGACCCAACAATCCCACTACTGGGCATATACCCTGAGAAAACCATAATTCAAAAAGAGTCATGTACCACAATATTCATTGCAGCTCTATTTACAATAGCCAGGACATGGAAGCAACCTAAGTGTCCATTGACAGAAAAATGGATAAAGAAGATGTTGCATGTATATACAATGGAATATTACTCAGCCATAAAAAGAAACGAAATTGAGTTATTTGTAGTGAGGTGGATGGACCTAGAGTCTGTCATACAGAGTGAAGTAAGTCAGAAAGAGAAAAACAAATACTGTATGCGAAGACATATATATGGAATCTAAAAAAAAAAAGGTTCTGAAGAACCTAGGGGCAGGATGGGAATAAAGACGCAGATCTACTAGAGAATGGACTGAGGACACGGGGAGGGGGAAGGGTAAGCTGGGACAAAGTGAGAGAGTGGCATGGACATATACATACACTACCAAATGTAAAACCGATAGCTAGTGGGAAGCAGCCGCATAGCACAGGGAGATCAGCTCGATGCTTTGTGACCACCTATATAGGGGTGAGATAGGGAGGATGGGAGGGAGATGCAAGAGGCAGGAGATATGGGGATATATGTATATGTATGGCTGATTCACTTTGTTATAAAGCAGAAACTAACACACCACTGTAAAGCAATTATACTCCAATAAAGATGTTTAAAAAAAGCACGTTTGTCACAAATTCTAAAAGAAAAAAATAACAGTAAACCATGAGTAAAGGGGAAAATCTGATTTCTAGTTACCATATCATAATTATCAAATTTCCAGGTTTTTTACCTTTGTTTTAATGTGTTTACTTATGAATTTCCATAATTTAATTTTTAATAGTGGCTTTTATAACTAGCTGTTCCTGTACTCCAATGGATAGGCATCAATCTGTGCCTCCTCTATTCATGTTAGAATGTAGAGATATCTTTATTTTTAAGATTTTATGTTTTAAGAGTAGTTTTAGATTCACAGCAAAATTAGGAGGAAGTTATAGAGATTTCCCATATATCCCCTGCCCCTACACATGTATAACCTCCCCCATTATCAACATCCTTCACCAGGAAGTACATTTGCCACAGCTGATAAACCTACACTGACACATCACAATCACCCAAAGTCCACAGTTTACTTCAGGGTTCACTCTTGGTGTTGTATATTCTATGGGTTTGGACAAATGTAAAAACGGCATGTATCCATCATTATGATACCATACAGAGTATTTCCACTGCTCAAAAATCTTCTGCCTTCCACCTATTCATCTCTCCCCACCAATCCAAACCTTGGCAACACAGATTTTTCACTGTCTTCATAGTTTCGCTTTTCCAGAATATCATATAGTTAGAATCCTGCAGTATGTAGCCTTTTCAGATTGGCTTCCTTCACTTTGTAATATGCATTTAAGTTTCAGCCATGTTTTTAAATGGCTTGATAGATCATTTCTTTTTAGCACTGAATAATAATCCATTCTCTGGAAGTTCCACAATTAATTTATCAAATGGAGGACAAATTGGTTGCTGCCAAGTTTTGGCAATTATGAATAACGCTGCTATAAGAATTTGTGTGGCAGGTTTTTGGGTGGACCTAAGTTTTCAATTCCTTTGACTAAATACGAAGAACGACTGCTAGCTTGTATTATAAGAATATTTTTGCTTTTGTAAGAAACTACCAAATTGTCTTCCAAAGTGACTGTACTATTTGCATTCCTACCTTCAGTGAATGAGAGTTCCTGTTTTTCCACATCCTCATCTGTGTTTGGTGTTATCAGTGTTCCAGATTTTGTCCATTCTAACAGGGTGTAGTAGCATCTCACTGTTGCTTTAATTTGTATTTTCTTGAGACATAACGTAGAGCAACTTTTCATATGCTTATTTGCCATCTGTATATCTTCTTTGGTGAGGTGTCAAAGTCTTTGGCCAGTTTTTAAATTGTGTTATTTGTTTTTTTCTTATTAAATTTTAAGAGTCCTTTGTATATTTTGGGAAACAGTCCTTTATCAGATGTGGCTTTTGCAAATATTTCCTCCCGGTCTGTGGCTTGTCTTCTCATTCTCTTGACATTATCTTTTGCAGATTAAAAATTTTAATCTCAGTGAAGTCTAGCTTTTCATTTATTTGCCTTTGGTGTTGTATCTAAAAAGTCATCTCCATACCCAAGGTCACCTAGGGCTTCTCATTTGTTATCTTCTAAGAAACTGTAGTTTTGCATTTTACATTTAGATCTGTGATCCATTTTGAGTTACTTTTTGTGCAGGGGTAAGGTCTGTGTTTAGACAATATTTGCTCCATTGTGTTATATATGCTCGTTTGCCAAATATCAGTTGACTATATTTAAAGAGGGTCTATTCTGAGCTCTCTATTCTGTTCCATTGATCTATTTGTCTATTCTTTTATCTACACTACACTGTCTTGCTTACTGTAACTTTATAGTAAGTCTTGAAGTCAGGTAGTGTCAATTCTCCTGTTTTGTTCTTTAATATTTATTGGCTTTTCTGGGTCCTTTGCCATATAAACTTTAGAATAACTTCGTAAATATCCCCAGAATAGCTTTTTGGGATTTTGATTGGGATTGCATTGAAATATAGATCAAGTTATTTCAGTTCTTAGAAAATTATCATCATCTTTTTATAACATCTTTTTTCAAGGCTACAGGTATTTTTGTAATATTAGTGCCTTAAAAACCAACGAGGGACCTTCACGATGATGGAGGAGTAAGACATGGAGATCACCTTCCTCCCCACAAATACATCAAAAATAATCTACATGTGGAACAACTCCTACAGAACACCTACTGAAATGCTGGCAGAAGACCTCAGACTTCCCAAAAGGCAAGAAAATCTCCATGTACCTGGGTAGGGCGAAAGAAAAAGAAAAAAACAGAGACAAAAGAAGAGAGATGAGACCTGTACCTCTGAAAGGGAGCTGTGAAGAAGGAAAGGTTTCCACACACTAGGAAGCCCCTTCACTGGCGGAGACAGGGGTGGTGGGGGGGAAGCTTCAGAGCTATGGAGGAGAGCACAGCAACAGGGGTGCAGAGGGCAAAGCGGAGAGATTCCCGCACAGAGGATCGGTGGCGACCAGCACTCACTGGCCTGAGAGGCTTGTCTGCTCACCCCCTAGGGCGGATGAGGGCTGGGAGCTGAGACTCGGGCGTGGGAGGTCAGATCCCAGGGAGAGGACTGGGGTTTGGCTGCGTGAACACAGCCTGAAGGGGGCTAGTGCACCACAGCTAGCTGGGAGAGAGTCCGGGAAAAAGTCTGGACCTGCCTAAGAGGCAAGAGACCATTGTTTCGGGGTGCACGAGGAGAGGGGATTCCTTCCCTGTTTGCCCACAGGAGGCAGAGCACCGCCTAAATGAGCTCCAGAGATGGGCGCAAGCCACGGCTATCAGCTCAGACCCCAGAGACGGGCATAAAATGCTAAACGCTGCTCCTGCTGCAGCCACCAAGAAACCTGTGTGCAAGCACAGGTCACTATCCACAAACCCCTGGGAGTCTGTGCAGCCCACCACGGCCAGGGTACTGTGATCCAGGAACAGTTTCCCTGGGAGAACACATGGTGTGCCTCAGGCTGTTGCAACAACACGCCAGCCTCTGCTGCCGCTGTCTAGCCCCACATTCCAACTATAACTACTGTACCCCTCCCCCCACCCCGACCCCGGGCTGAATGAGCAAGAGAGCCCTAATCAGCTGCTGCTTTAACCCCGTCCTGTCTGGGTGGGAACTGATGCCTGAGGGCAACCTACACGCAGAGGTGGGGCCAAAACCAAAGCTGAACCCCAGGAGCTCTGAGAACAAAGAAGAGAAGGGAAATTTCTCTGTGCTGCCTCAGGAGCATCGGATTAAATCCCCAAAATCAACTTGAGGTACCATGCATCTGGAGAATACTTGAATAGACAACAAATGATCCCAGAATTGAGATGGTGGACTTTGGGAGCAACTGTAGACTTGGAGTTTGCTCTCTGCACCTGATTTGTTTCTGATTTTTATGCTGATCTTGGTATAGTTTTTAGCACTTGTTATCATTGGTGGATTTGTTAATTGGTTTGGTTGCTCTCTTCTTTTTTAAAATTATTATTATTTTTTAAATCTTTTTATTTTAATATTTATTTATTAAAAAAATTTTTTTTTCTTTCTCTTTTTCTCCTTTTCTCCTGAGCCATGTGGCTGACAGGGTCTTGGTGCTCTGGCCTGGTGTCAGGCCTGAGCCTCTTAGGTGGGAGAGCCGAGTTAAGGACACTGGTCCACCAGGGACCTCCTGTCTTCACATAATATCAAATGACGAAAGCTCTCCCAGAGATCTCTGTCTCAACACAAAGACCCAGCCCCACCCAATGGCCAGAAAGCTCCAGTGCTGGATGCCCCATTCCAAACAAATAGTATGACAGGAACACAACACTATCCATTAGCAGAGAGGCTGCCTAAAATCATACTAAGTTCACAGACACCCCAAAACGCACCACCAGACACGGCCCTGTCCACCAGAAAGACAAGATCCAGACCCACTCACCAGAACACAGGCACCAGTTCCTTCGACCAGGAAGACTACACAACCCACTGAACCAACCACACTCATTGGGGCAGACAACAAAAACAAAGGGAAAGAGGAACCTGCAGGCTGCAAAATGGAGACCCCAAACTCAGTAAGTTAAACAAAATGAGAAGACAGAGAAATATGCAGCACATGAAGAGCAACCACTAGACAAAACAAATGACGAGGAAATAGGCAGTCTACCTGAAAAAGAATTCACAGTAATGATAGTAAAGATGATCCAAAATCTTGGAAACAGAATGGAGAATATACAAGAAACGTTTAACAAGGACCTAGAAGAACTAAAGAGCAAACAATGATAAACAACACAATAAATGAAAATAAAAATTCTCTAGAAGGAAGCAATAGCAAAATAACTGAGGCAGAAGAACAGATAAGTGACCTGGAAGATAAAATAGTGGAAATAACTACCGCATAGCAGAATAAAGAAAAAAGAATGAAAAGACTTGAGGACAGTCTCAGAGACCTTTGGGACAACATTAAATGCACCAACATTCGAACTACAGGGGTCCTAGAAGAAGAAGAGAAAAACAAAGGGTGTGAGAAAATGTTTGAAGAGATCATAGTTGAAGATTTCCCTAACATGGCAAAGGAAATAGTCAATCAAGTCCAGGAAGTGCAGAGAGTCCCATACAGGATAAATCCAAGGAGAAATACGACAAGACACATATTAATCAAACTATCGAAAATTTAATACTATCAAAATTTAAACTATCAAAAAAATTAAAAAATTTTTTTAAAGCAGCAAAGGGGAAATGCAACAAATAACATACGATGGAATGCCCATAAGGTTAACAGCTGATCTTTCAGCAGAAACTCTGCAAGCCAGAAGGGAGTGGCAGGGCATATTTAAAGTGATGAAAGGAAAAACCTACAACCAAGATTACTCTACCCAGCAAGGATCTCATTCAGATTCGACAGAGAAATTAAAAGCTTTAGAGACAACCAAAACTTAAGGGAATTCAGCACCACCAAACCAGCTCTACAACAAATGCTAAAGGAACTTCTCTAGGCAGGAAGCACAAGAGAAGGAAAAGACCTACAATAATAAATGCAAAACAATTAAGAAAATGGGAATAGGAACACAAGTATTGATAATTACCTTAAATGTAAATGGATTAAATGCTTGAAACATAAGACACGGACTGACTGAATGGATACAAAAACAACATGCGTATATATGCTGTCTACAAGAGACCCACTTCAGACGTAGGGACACATACAGATTGAAAGTGAGAGATGGAAAAAGATATTCCATGCAAATGGAAATCAAAAGAAAGCTGGAGTAGCAATTCTCATATTAGACAAAAGAGACTTTAAAATAAAGACTATTACAAGAGACAAAGAAGGACACTACATAATGATCAAGGGATTAACCCAAGAACAAGATATAACAATTGTAAATATTTATGCACCCAACATAGGAGCATCTCAATACATAAGGCAAAGGCTAACAGCCATAAAAAGGGAAATCGACAGTAACACAATCATTGTAGGGGGCTTTAACACCTAACTGTCACCAATAGACAGATCATCCAAACTGAATATAAATAAGGAAACACAAGGTTTAAATGATACATTAAACAAGATGGACTTAATTGATATTTATAGGACATTCCATCCAAAAACAACAGAATACACTTTCTTCTCAAGTGCTCATGGAACATTCTCCGGGATAGATCATATCTTGGGTCACAAATCAATCCTTGGTAAATTTAAGAAAATTGAAATCGTATCAAGTACCTTTTCCGACGACAATGCTGTGACACTAGATACCAATTACAAGAAAAAAATCTGTAAAAAATACAAACACATGGAGGCTAAATAATACACTACTAAATAACCAAGAGATCACTGAAGAAATCAAAGAGGAAATTAAAAAATATCTAGAAACAAATGACAATGGCGACATGATGACCCAAAACCTATGGAATGCAGCAAAAGTAGTTCTAAGTGGTGAGTTTATAGCAATACAATCCTACCCCAAGAAACAAGAAAAATCTCAAACAACCTAACCTTACACCTAAAACAGTTAGAGAAAGAAGAACAAAAAAAACCCAAAGTTAGCAGAAGGAAAGAAATCATAAAGATCAGATCAGAAATAAATGAAGAAGAAATGAAGGAAACAATAGCAAAGATGAATAAAACTAAAAGCTGGTTCTTTGAGAAGATAGAAATATTTGATAAGCCATTAGCCAGACTCATCAAGAAAAAAAGGGAGAAGACTCAAATCAATAAAATTAGAAATGAAAAAGGAGAAGTAACAACTGACACTGCAGAAATACAAAGGATCATGAGAGATTACCACAAGGAACTATATGCCAATAATATGGACAACCTGGAAGAAATGGACACATTCTTAGAAAAGCACAACCTTCCCAGACTGAACCGGGAAGAAATAGAAAATATAAACAGACCAATCACAAGCACTGAAATTGAGACTGTGATGAAAAATCTTCCAAAAAACAAAAGCCCAGGACCAGATGCCTTCACAGGCGAATTCTATCAAACATTTAGAGAAGAGCTAACATCTATCCTTCTCAAACTCTTCCAAAATACAGCAGAGGGGCGAACAGTCCCAAACTCATTCTACGAGGCCACCATCACCATGATACCAAAACCAGACAAAGATGTCACAAAGAAAGAAAACTATAGGCCAATATCAATGATGAACATAGATGCAAAAATCCTCAACAAAATACTAGCAAACAGAATCCAACAGCACATTAAAAGGATCATACACCATGATCAAGTGGGGTTTATCCCAGGAACGCAAGGATTCTTCAATATACGCAAATCAATCAATGTTATACACCATATTAACAAACTGAAGAATAAAAACCATATGATAATTTCAATACCTGCAGATAAAGCTTTTGACCAAATTCAATGCCCATTTATGGTAAAAACTCTCCAGAAAGTAGCCACTGAGGGAACCTACCTCAACATAATAAAGGCCATATATAACAAACCCAGAGCAAACGTCATTCTCAATGGTGAAAAACCAAAAGCATTTCCTCTAAAATCAGGAAGAAGACAAGGTTGCCCACTCTCACTGCTATAATTCAACATAGTTTTGGAAGTTTTACCCACAGCAAGCAGAGAAAAAAAGAAATAAAAGGAATCCAAATCAGAAAAGAAGAAGTAAAACTGTCACTGTTTGAAGATGACATGATACTATACGTAGAGAATCCTAAAGATGCTACCAGAAAACTACTACAGGTACTCAATGAATTTGGTAATTAGAAGGATACAAAATAAATGCACAGAAATCTCTTGCATTCCTATATACTAATGATGAAACATCTCTAAGAGAAATTAAAGAGGGAAAGCGGCGGTGGGTGGTGGTGGTGGTGTGATGAATTGGGAGATTGGGATTGACATGTATACACTGATGTATATAAAATGGATGACTAATAAGAACCTGCTGTATAAAAAAATTTTTAAATAAATAAATTAATTAAAAAGAAAAAGAAATTAAGGAAACACTCCCATTCACCACTGCAACAAAAAGAGTAAAATTCCTTGGAATAAACCTCTGCCTTTTCATCTTGTCTATGTTTCTGTGATTGTGGTTTTCGTTCCACAGGCTGCAGGATTGTAGCTCTTCTTGCTTCTGCTATCTGCCCTCTGGTGGATGAGGCTATCTCCGTTTTCACCCTTCTGTTCCATTACCTTCTGCCATTTTTCAGGCGACTTCATAATTCCATCGTCTCAAAACTTTACCTTTTTGAGCAAAGAACTGTTCCAGGTGTCTTTTACAGTCTTCCAAGGAATTGAAATTTTTTCCTTTAAGAGAATTATGTAAAGACTTAAATAAATGGAAATCCAAAGATGCAATGTCCGGTGAATACAGAGGAAATCAGAAGTTCCCAGCCAAGCTGTAACAGTTTTTGCCTGGTCAGCAAAGAAACATGTAGTCTTGCGTTACACTGATGGAAGATTATGCATTTTTTTCTTGACTAATTTTGGGAGCTTTTCATTGAGAGATGCTTTCAGTTGGTCTACTTGGGTGCAGTCCTTGTTGGAATTAACTGGTTGGTTTTCCGAAAGGAGTTCATAATAGAGGACTCCCTTCCAATCCCACCATATACACAATATCACCTTCTTTGGATGAACACCTGCCTTTGGTGTGGTTGGTAGTGGTTCATTTCACCTGCCCCACAATTTTTTCCATGCCACTTTATCGTACAGTATCCACTTTTCATTGCCCATCACAGTTTGTTTTAAAAACAGAACATTTGGGCTTCCCTGGTGGCGCAGTGGTTAAGAATCTGCCTGCCAATGCAGGAGACACGGGTTCAATCCCTGGTCCAGGAAGATCCCACATGCCGCGGAGCAACTAAGCCCGTGTGCCACAACTACTGAGCCTGTGTCCTAGAGCCTTCTAACCACAGCAACTGAAGCCCACGCACCTAGCGCCTGTGCTCCACAACAACGGAAGCCATCGCAATGAGAACCCGCACACAGCAACGAAGTCCCAACGCAGCCATAAATAAATAAATAAATAAATAAAACCAAACAAAAAGCAGAACACTTTCATTATGTTTAAATAGAGAATCACATGCAGAAATAGAGTCAAGAAGGTTTATTTTGCTTAACTTATGTGGAACCCAAACATTAAAGCAATTCACATAACCAAGCTGGTGCAAATGATTTTCAATGCTTGATTTGGAATTCTGAGTATGTCAGTTATCTCCCGCATAGTGTAATGTTGATTGTTCTCAATGAATGTCTTGATTTGATCAGTATCAACTTCAACTGTTCCACCTGAGTGTGGAGCATCACCCAGTGAGAAATCTCCAGCACAAAACTTCGCAAGCCACTTCTGACACATTTGATCAGTCACAGCACCTTCTCCATACACTGCACAAATCTTTGTTTTGCGTTTCCATTGCATTTTTACCTTTCTTGAAATAATAAAGCATAATGTGCCGAAAATGTTGCTTTCTCCTTCTCTCTTCAATATTAAAATGGATACACAAAAATTCACCAATTTTGATAAGTCTTTTTTAAAATGCATGCTGATATGACAGCTGTCACAATACAATCTGACAAAATTGTTTTGAATGAAGTTAAAGACAGCTAAGTGCTATGAGAGCCATCTTATGGAAAAAAAACAAACGAACCTTTTGGCGAACCCAATACTTCACAGTAGCTTCTTCCCTATATGCCAGCCTTAGTCAGTGTTTAAACAAGTCCAATTCAACCAGATGGACAGCCCACTACCAGATAAACCCACATGATATTTCCCCACTCCTCTATCTTTGTAACTTTTATTTTACTTCATTTCAATTCATTTCATATTTTGCCCATCTAGCATATCAAGCACTATTTTATGTAAAATTGTTGAAGCTTTCCAATGTTAACCAGCTATATACTTTCCTCTGAATACACAGATCTCCTCATCACACTACAACTTATAAATATGTCATCTTTTATTGCTTTCTTATATTCTTACATTTCTTATTTTCTTATATTTCTTACATTGTTACTTAATTGACTTTTTTTGGTTATTGTTTTGTTTTCTTGAATCTCTTCCTTTTTCTCCAAAGTAGTATGAAAGCATAGCTTTTTTTCTTTCTTTATAAAAAGGAAAGTATAAATCATTTTGTTTAAACTATAAACTTAACACTTGTATAGGCTTTAAGGTAATTCTGGGCATGACTGATTTCTCTTTCTAAACAGAAACAGGAATAGAGTACAAACATGCAATTAGGTGTGGAGACTCAGAAAGAATAGTTGCTGTATCTGTGGTGATGAATGCAAGATTTGTCTAGAGAGCACCCAGGGATTTGCACTAATGATCAAACTTTTTTTCAAGTTAAATTTATCTTTATTATCATTCCTTGAATTTAGTTATGGAGATCTGATGATTTCAAAAAGTTTCATTCCTCAAAAAACCACATGGAATCATAAAACAAAAAAAATTGGGGATCATGTCTTTGTTTCCTGTGTGTATATTGGTGTGTTAGAGTTAGATATTGTAACTAAAGGTCCCCTTCTAACCCCTTTCTCACCTGTTTCCAAATATGAGCCAAAATCATCTTTTGATGTGCAGGACTAGATGATTTAGAAACTCTCATTCCCTCCTCAATCTTCCTGAGAAGTATGTACCTCCTGGAAGGTGAAATAAAAATGGTTTAGCCAAGACCCTAATATTCAGTAAATCTTAAATAAAGTAAACTTTCTGAGTCTTTTTGCTCATCATGGACTTAAAAAATAACTTCTTGGGGTTATCATGAGGATCTGAAAATGACATCTAAAACATCTGGCTCATTCAATGACCAGTGGCTATTTTAATAAGGCTTACACAATCAACATTTTAATTCACAACACATATCTCATTTTGAGAAAAAAACAACAACAACAACTACCATTTGTTAATGATTCTTATGTCAAGGTTATCCTATTAGTTTTGGGGAAATGTTTAGTCTTATATTTAATCTTAAGCCCAAACCAAAAGCTGGAAATTTGAACACCTAACACCCTCCATTTTCATCTCTTCTCCTCCTCCAAACACACAAGTCACCACAAAAGTGACTGATTTGACAATTTCAAGTTCACTGAAGAAAGTTTTAACACAACAAAGAAGGGAAAGTCACAGGCAGAGTCATCCATGGATAACTTTATGAAAACTCACAGAAAATGCTTCCTCTAAAGTCAGGAACTCCCTTCTTTTCCTAAAGGCCTCTTCTGTGAATACCTTCAGGAATCCTAAGAGTCAGTATCCAACTGTGCCACCAGCTCCTCACTTCAGTCTTAGAATCCCTACATTAAAGATGAAGGGGCCTTGGGAACAATGATGCCTGGAAGGCCCTTGGCCCCCAGGCAAAGTGTAGAGAGATGGACATTTTCACTGTTTAGACCACACTGATACCATCACACATTCATCCAGTCTTCCAACCACTTTCTTCTTGACCACAAAATTACAGGCATCTTTCTAGTCTCAGGAGATATCAAATATTTCCTCTTTCTTTTAGTATCTCTGGTAGGTGAATTAGGAGGGCCTGGGTCCACTTGGACTATGGTCTCTAATTGCACTTCCATCCTGGAACCTGAGTAGTCAATGATGCACAGCATCTGGGGAGCAGATTCTGGGGATGCAGACCTAATTAAAAACACTAACTTTACTAGTGGGTGCCCAGGGCATGCTCCAATGAGCACATGGGCTGCATTCTCTGCACTCAGAAGAGTCAAAAGGGAGTGACCTAATGTACCCCCTCACAGGGCCTTGCAGTGGTTCTTCTAGATACTCCTCAGTAAACACTGAGGAACATAATACTACAGTCTCATGTATTGAGGCCACATCTGCACAAGCCAGGACTTGTGATGAGTTAGACACAAATTATATTCAAATGGAATGTGTACATACTGATATATTAATAGTTCTTATTACATTAACTATACTAATATTAATATAACCTATATGATATACAGTTATATAAATTTAATACTTAATTTCTAAATATTTTGTTCATATGCTGAAATTTATGTAATGTATATTTAACTATTTTTATATGTATATAAAATGAAACACGTCATATGACATATACAGTATTAACATATAGAAGTACAATTATGATTTAAGTGAAGTTTATACAATACTTAGTGAAAAACATTTTATATTTATTATGTGATATAATTCACACAACTCCTTGAGAGAGGTGCTGTTATTATCCCCACATTAATGATATGGACACTGAGAGAAGCAAGAAGAACTACAATCCTGCAGCCTGTGGAACGAAAACCACAATCACAGAAACATAGACAAGATGAAAAGGCAGAGGTCTATGTATCAGATGAAGGAACAAGATAAAACCCCAGAAAAACAACTGAGTGAAGTGGAGATAGGCAACCTCCCAGAAAAAGAATTCAAAATAATGATAGTGAAGTTGATCCAGGACCTTGGAAAAAGAATGGAGGCAAAGATCGAGAAGATGCAAGAAATGTTTAACAAAGACCTAGAAGAATTAAAGAACAAACACCTAGGAGAATTAAAGAACAAACAAACAGAGATGAACAATACAATAACTGAAATGAAAAATACAGTAGAAGGAATCAATAGCAGAATAACTGAGGCAGAAGAACGGGTAAGTGACCTGGAAGACAGAATGGTGACATTCACTGCCACAGAACAGAATAAAGAAAAAAGAATGAAAAGAAATAAAGACAGCCTAAGAGACCTCTGGGACAACGTTAAATGCAACACCATGCCCATTAGTCCCAGAAGAGGAAGAGAGAGAGAAAGGACCTGAGATGTTTGAGGAGCTTATAGTCGAAAACTTCCCTGACATGGGAAAGGAAATAGCCACCCAAGTCCAGGAAGCACAGAGAGCCCCAGGCAGGATAAAACCAAGGAGAGACACGCCGAGACACATTGTAATCAAATTGACAAAAATCAAAGACAAAGAAAAATTATTGAAAGCAACAAGGGAAAAATGACAAATAAAATACAAGGGAACTCCCATAAGGTTAACAGCTGATTTCTCAGCAGAAACTCTACAAGCTAGAAGGGAGTGGCATGATAGACTTAAAATGATGAAAGGCAAGAACCTACAACCAAGATTACTCTACCTGGCAAGGATCTCATTCAGATTCGATGGAGAAATCAAAAGCTTTACAGACAAGCAAAAGCTAAGAGAATTCAGCACCAGCAAACCAGCTCTACAACAAATGCTAAAGGAACTTCTCTAAGTGGGAAACACAAGAGAAGAAAAGAACCTACAAAAACAAACCCATAACAATTAAAAAAATGGTAATAGGAACATACATATCGATAACTACCTTAAACGTCAATGGATTAAATGCTCCAACCAAAAGACATAGACTGGCTGAATGTAAACAGAAACAAGACCCATATATAGGCTGTCTACAAGAGACCCACTTCAGACCTAGGGACATGTACAGACTGAAAGTGAGGGGATGGAAAAAGATATTCCATGCAAATGGAAATCAAAAGAAAGCTGGAGTAGCAATACTCATATCAGATAAAATAGACTTTAAAATAAAGAATGTTACAAGAGACAAGGAAGGACACTAAATGATGATCCAGGGTTCAATCCAATAGGAAGATATAACAATTATAAATATATATGCACCCAACATAGGAGCACCTCAATACATAAGGCAAATGATAACAGCTATAAAAGAGGAAATCGACAGTAACACAGTAATAGTGGGGTGCTTTAACACCTCACCTACACCAATGGACAGATCATCCAAACAGAAAATTAATAAGGAAACACAAGCTTTAAATGACACAATAGACCAGATAGATTTAATTGATATTTATAGGACATTCATTCCAAAAACAGCAGATTACAGTTTCTTCTCAAGTGCACAACAAACATTCTCCAGGATAGATCACATCTTGGGTCCCAAACCAAGCCTCAGTAAATTTAAGAAGATTGAAATCATATCAAGCATCTTTTCTGACCACAACACTATGAAATTAAAAATAAATTAAAGGAAAAATAATGTAAAAAAATGCAAACACATGGAGGCTAAACACTACATTACTAAATAACCAAGAGATCAATGAAGAAATCAAAGAGGAAATCAAAAACTACCTAGAGACAAATTACAACGAAAACATGATGATCCAAAACCTACGGAATGCAGCAAAAGCAGTTCTAAGAGGGAAGTTTATAGCAATAGAAGCCTACCTCAAGAAATAAGAAAAATATGAAATAAACAATGTAACCTTACACATAAAGGAACTAGAGAAAGAAGAACAAACAAAACCCAAATTTAGTAGAAGGAAGGCAACCATAAAGATCAGAGCAGAGGTAAATGAAATAGAAACAAAGAAAACAATAGCAAAGATCAATAAAACTAAAAGCTGGTTCTTTGCGAAGATAAACAAAATTGATAAACCATTAGCCAGACTCATCAAGAAAAAGATGCAGAGGACTCAAATCATAAAATTAGAAATTAAAAAGGAGAAGTTACAACAGACACTGCAGAAACACAAAGCATCCTAAGAGGCTACTACAAGCACCTCTATGCCAATAAAATGGACACCTTGGAAGAAATGGACAAATTCTTAGAAAGGTATAACCTTCCAAGACTGAACCAGGAAGAAATAGAAAATACGATCAGACCAATCACAAGTAATGAAATTGAAACTGTGATTAAAAATCTTCCAACAAACAAAACTCCAGGACAAGATGGCTTCACAGGTGAATTCTCTCAAACATTTAGAGAAGAGCTAACACCCATCCCTCTCAAACTCTTCCAAAATACAGCAGAGGAAGGAACACTCCCAAACTCATTCTATGAGGCCACCATCACCCTGATACCAAAACCAGACAAAGATACTACAAAAAAAGAAAATTTCAGACCAATATCACTGATGAATATAGATACAAAAGTCCTCAAAATACTAGCAAACAGAATCCAACAACACATTAAAAGGATCATACACCATGATCAAGTGGGATTTATCCCAGGGATGCAAGGATTTTTCAATATATGCAAATCAATCAATGTGATACACCATATTAACAAACTGAAGAATAAAAACCATATGATCATCTCGATAGATGCAGAAAAAGCTTTTGACAAAATTCAACACCCATTTATGAAAAAACTCTCCAGATAGTGGGCATAGAGGGAACCTACCTCAGCATAATAAAGGCTATATACGACAAACTCACAGCAAACATCATTCTCAATGGTGAAAAACTGAAAGCATTTCCTCTAAGATCAGAAAGAAGACAAGGATGTCCACTCTCGCCACTTTATTCAGCATAGTTTTGGAAGTCCTAGCCACGGCAATCCGAGAAGAAAAAGAAATAAAAGGAATACAAATTGGAAAAGAAGAAGTAAAACTGTCACTGTTTGCAGATGACATGATACTATACATAGAGAATCCTAAAGATGCCATCAGAAAACTACTAGAGCTAATCAGTGAAATTGGTAAAGTTGCAGGATACAAAACTAATGCACAGAAATCTCTTGCATTCCTATGCATTAATGATGAAAAACCTGAAAGAGAGATTAAGGAAACACTCCCATTTACCATTGCAACATAAAGCATAAAATACCTAGGAATAAACCTACCTAGGGAGACAAAAGACCTGTATGCAAAAAACTATAAGACACTGATGAAAGAAATTCAAGATGGTACAAACAGATGAGAGATATACCATGTTCTTGGATTGGGAGAATCAGTATTGTGAAAATGATTATACTACCCAAAGCAATTTACAGATTCAATGAAATCCCTCTCAAATTGCCAATGGCATTTTTTACAGAACTAGATCAAAAAATCTTAAAATATCTATGGAGATACAAAAGACCCTGATTAGCCAAAGCAATCTTGAGGAAAGAAAAAAAAAAAATTCAGAGCTGGAAGAATCAGATTCCCTGACTTCAGACTATACTTATAAAGCTATAGTAATCAGGACAATATGGTACTGGCACAAAAACAGAAATATAGATCAATGGAACAGGATAGAAAGCCCAGAGATAAACCCACGCACATATGGTCAACTAATCTGACAAATGAGGCAAGGATATAAAATGGAGAAAAGACAGTCTTTTCAATAACTCGTGCTGGGAAAACTGGACAGCTACATTAAAAGAAAATGAAAATAGAACACACCCTAACACCCTACACAAAAATAAACTCAAAAAGGAGTAGAGACCTAAATATAAGACTGGACACCATAAAAACCTTATAGGGAGACATAGGAGGAACACTCTTTGACATAAATCACAGCAAGATCGTTTTTGGTCTACCTCCTAGAGTAATGGAAATAAAAAGAAAAATAAACACATTGGACCTAATGAAACTTAAAAGCTTTTGCAAAGCAAAAGAAACTACAAACAATATGAAAGGCAACCTTCAGAATGGGAGAAAATATTTGCAAACGTATCAAAGGACAAGGATTAATCTCCAAAATATATAAACAGCTCATGTAACTCAATATTAAGAACACAAACAACCCAATGAATAAATGGGCAGAAGACCTAAATAGACACTTCTCCAAAGAAGACATACAGATGGCCAAGAAGCACATGAAAACCTGATCAACATCACTAATTATTAGAGAAATGCAAATCAAAACTACAATTAGATATCACCTCACACCAGTTAGAATGGGCATCATCAGAAAATCTACAAACAACAAATGCTGGAGAGGGTGTGGAGAAAAGGCAACCCTCTTGTACTATTGTTAGGAATGTAATTTGGTACAGCCACTATGGAGAACAGTATGGAGGTTCCTTAAAAAGCTAAAAATAGAATTATCATATGACCCAACAATCCCACTACTGGGCATATACCCAGAGAAAACCAGAATTCAAAAAGACACATGCACCCCAATGTTCATTGCAGCACTATTTACAATAGTCAGGTCATGGAAGCAACGTAAATGCCCATCAACAGACAAATGGATAAAGAAGATGTGGTACATATATACAATGGAATATTACTCAGCCATAAAAAGGAATGAAAGTGGGTCAGTTGTAGAGATGTGGATGGATCCAGAGACTGTCATACAGAGTGAAGTAAGTCAGAAAGAGGAAAACAAATATCATATAATAACACATATATGTGGAAACTAGAAAAATGGTATAGATGAACGGGTTTGCAGGGCAGAAATAGAGACGCAGATGTAGAGAACAGATGTATGGACACCAAGTGGGGAAAGTGGCAGGGGGTGGTCGTGTGATCAATTGGGAGATTTGGATTTACATATGTACACTAATATGTATAAAATGGATAGCTAATAAGAACCTGCTGCATAAAAAAAGAAAAAAAGATATGGACACTGAAGCTTAGAGAGGTTAAATAAGGGTTAATTTGTGTCCCTTAACAGGGACACCATGCTGCTTTCCACATGTCATCTCTGCTTGTGCAGAGCACAGATAATGATGACACCGTACCTTCATTTGCCTGTGGGCTGATGTATTGAAAAGCTCCTATCATCAGGTTACTGCCAGTAAAATGTAGTGAGCATTTTTAGCCAGGCTTTCTTATAAGCACTTTAGGCAATTTACATCGTTTTCTTCTACAAAAAGTTCCGCAAGGTTCAAACAATGGAATACTATAGAGCAATGAGGATATCTAATGTATAATAAACTTAAAATTATGGTTGGACATCGTAAGCTTAATGCTGAAGGAATGAGTCAGATACGTATGCAGTGCCATTTTCACAATGTATGAAACAAGACAAAACTAATCTCTGTTATTAGAAGTCAGGGCAGTGTCTACCTTGGGAAGGGGCAGTGACTGGAAGGGGCCAAGAGGATGCTTTACTGAGTGCTGACGAGGTCTGCTTCTTTGACAGGGATACCAGTTACAGAAGAGGGTTCAGTTTGTAAAAATTCATCGAACTGAACGAAATATTGTTTGGATTTCTCTGTGTGTATAACTTACTTCATTTAAAAGTTTCACATATGCAGGCATAGTGCACATGCGCACACACACACACACACACACACCATGAAGCCTTTAAAAAATTCTTTGAAGTATATACTTTATTATAGTTGTTTTTGATATTATCATTGTCTAGATACTGAGGCATATAGAGGTTAAGTAATCATGCTCAGGTCACACAACTAGCAACTAATGTAGCCAAGGCATTTTGAACCCATAGTTTGGGGACATAGCTCCTAACCCTCTGGTAAAGTTAGTAAAATAGTACTTGGAGGCCAAACATACATACTATTAGTTTTTAAATATATCAAGATGCTTTACTAATTAATAAAATGCAAACTAATTTTATTGTTCCTGACACTGTGAAAGCTTTTAGACTTGGATTTTCCCAATCCAAAATTATCAAAAATACATTTCTTATTATGTGTGGATACGTATAAAATTAAAAAGGTCCTCTTACTGGGAAAAGCTGGGAACCACTGTCTTAGAACATAAACATGAAAAATCAATTAAATCAATTTTTTATGAACAGCCTCTCAGAACTCAGCCTCTGAAGTCCCCTTCAAGCCTGTTCATTATACTGAGGACCAGTGTTATGTCTGTGGATGACTGAAGTTCTGACTGATGTTACTGAGTACTAATTAAACCTCATCCTGTGAGGTGGAGCTCTGGTAGAATCATTCTAAAACTAATTTTCAGAAATGCTTGTCCCACCTCAACAGATGCTACGTCACTGTGAATATGAAGGTTATGTTGTATAAAGCAAAGGGTTATTCTAGACATGTCAGTCGCTGCACAAGTCAATCAGCAGTCTCTACTACAGATGATTTCCATTCACTGTAGCATATAGACAGAATCTGTAATCATGCATTTATTTGGGTGCTGTTTGTTTCTATATACATTAGTTGCCATATAGTTGTCAACTCCATGAGGGAGAGGACTCTGGCTATCTCCCATTGCCAGTGTGTCACAAACAAACAACTAGCATGAGAGCTAGCCAAGATCAGATACTGAATGGATGAATGAATGAATGAATGAATGAGTGAGACAGATCTAAAATTCAAGTATGTCATATTACCTCTCTGATTGTGGCCAAGTTATTCAACTTCTTTGAATCTCAATTCTTTAAATCTGTGAAACATTAACCTCTTTTATTTTAAGTATTACATGAGATGATGTATATAAAATTTACAGTAAGCACTTGATAAGTGGTAGCTATTAATAGATTTCTTTTAAAATTTTTATATCTAAAAGCAGCACTAAAGAAACTGGAGGAGGTAATGGCAGAAAATGAAGATACTTAAAGTCTCACAAAGGATACTCAGTGTCTCACCAAGATGCGAAACTGAGGAAGAGGGCTAAGAAGATGCGGCTAAGCGTAATGTAACTTATATATGCTGAGAAGTTAAAGCACAATAATTCAAAGTGAAAAGGCACACTGAGAATGCCTTGTAAACTGAGTGCAGATGTATACTGGTGGGTCAGTATTTACAAAGCCAATAGTTGTGCACAGAGACTAAAGCAAGGTGGCATTTTAGATCCCAAGAGTATCACAGAACCAGGATAAATTACTTGACATGAATAAAATCCTTTAATACAGATACGTACAATGTAGAGGAGGGAGTTTTATTCTCTCTACATATGTAATGTGTATTCAGTGTCAGGTCTCCGCTGTATATTGTGTTGAAACACCAAGTGTAGAAGACAAACATTATCTGTGCTTCCAGATTTGAGGTTTTGGTTAGATATGCAGTTTATGCCCCCGGAGCTACTCACCCATTTTCACCTTTTCACTGAGCTCACTCTATGATGACCCTGTTCCTTCCTATTATGTTCTACCCTGATTTGTATGGTAATTAGTTCCATGCTTTTTAAAATAGTTTTGATCACCCCAAAATGCTTCCCTAAACACTTGTCTGTTTTGAACTTTGTGTAATAGAATCATACGATATATGTCATATATTTTTTGTCCTTTCTTTTACTAGAAGAGGGAAAATTAGACCACATTGTAAGAGTGAAGGGTATCATTACAAGGATGAAAATGAAAGTCAAGCAGTGGGAAAAGACAGAGAGAGAAAAAAAGCAATGGGGGCTGATCCCACCATCCTTAGAACACAGACCTAGCAATGGGAGCGGAAGATGTTCCTGTTTTAGAGTTTGGGCTCCTCTGGGCTCCTGTGGCTGCTGCTGCCAATTCTACTGTGGAATGGCTTCAGACATGAGGTAGTGGAAGGAACTATGAGAAAAAGGAGAGGAGGTGCCTCACTCTCTCGGAGCATGATGAGCGTGCTCCTTCTCACTCTGAGCCAGAACGGGAGGGCTTCGCCTAGAGCCCTCTCTGTATGCTACCCAGTGCCCACTTCTGCACTGGCCAGAAATATTGGAGGAAAACGATAGCAAGTAATCTCACCATTAGGTCAATGATGCTTTACATTATGGTCTTCTTCCTCAATTTACTTGGTATGATTACTTTTCAGAGCCCTCAGATGCCACTCCATGCATTTTGTACAGGTTTTACAGCAGGAGTAAATCTGTGAAGTCTGTTTCTTGAACAATGTGCAGCTGCTGATGCCTCTGCTTAGTTTTCTTTTTCTTTCTTTTCTTTTTTTCTTTTTTGATTTTAAGCCTGACTCCCTAAAGGTCAAGCTTGTGTTTACATAGCTTATTTTTCAGCCAAAGATTGGGCTCAAACACTACAAGCCAGCAAGTCTTCCACTATGTGCTGAAGGATGTGTGTTGGGGCCAGGGAGCTCATTCAAACTTCAGGCCATTTTTAAGTCTGCTTTCTGTTTCAGATGGGCTCTGTGACATCTCCCCCTGGTCATTACAGGCTTCTTCTGCCAGGGATGCGCAGGTGGTTGGCACACGCACACAGTTTATGTAGCACACGTACACAGCCTCTGGTCAACCTGGGATGTGTGACTATCTTGCCTCCCTGTTCTCCTTCGCTAGTGCACAGGTTTCTTATTTCCATCAAGCAGGCCTGTGATCTCAAGATACAAACCACTGGCCCTCCTTGTTCCCTTATCATGGATGTTGTCACTTCAAATGACACAATCCAAACCAAGCGTGCCCCCTTTGGTGGCAAAGCTTATATTCACAGGTTATATTCACAACCTGCCCCACCATGGTTGTACTACTATGCAGACCAAGCTGGGGGAAATGGGAGAAGCTTTGGGCAAAAATGTCATGGACTATGCTGTTTTTACTTGAAATTTAGTCATTTTCATTAATAAATGCTTCTTTCTTGATTATCTACTTTTGAATTCCTGAGCACTGAAATGGTCGTACTTTACAATTTTTTCCACCTTTACAACTTTCAAGCTCCTCATTCTACTACGTTGGAAGTTGAGTTCATAATCAGATATAATATTTTGATATAAAATGGCTATCTGCAAAGATAAATTGTATTATAATGCAAGCATTAAACAACTAGAAAATTACATGTGAAAATATGATACAGTTTTAATAGCATCAATATTCATCAGAAATTTAGGAATATATCTATCAGACCTGAAAGAGCTCTACAATGAGATTTAGAAATCATTAATTAAGACACAGAAAAATGGAGTGAGACATCATAACATGCTTAGTTGGAAGACATAATTTGGTAAAAATTTCAAGTTTACCCAAATGGATTTGAAAATTCAATTTTACTAAAAATCCCAGCAGTTGTGTTTGCTTGTTTGTGTGTGTGTGCATATAAATAGACAAGATGTTTCAAAGAATAACAATCTTGAAAAAGAACAAAGCTGAAGGAATTACACTACTAGAAATCAAGATATATTAAAAGCTTTATTAATTAAAATAATATAGTATTAGAGCAAGAAAAGATAAATAAACCAATAGTATTGAGTTGGCCAAAAAGTTTGTTTGGGTTTTTCCATAACATCTTACAGAAAAACCCAAAAGAACTTTCTGGCCAACCCAATACAAAATAGAGAATCCAGAAACAGCAGTCTATGCATACGATAAACTGTGTGTGACAAACCTGATAATCTAATGCAGTGAGAAAAAAATACTTTCAATAATCAGTGCAGCTCAAACAGATATCCATATGAAAACAAAATGAAATTTACCCCACCTGTCATCAGAGACAGAAATACTTCCAGAAGTATATGTCCAAATACAAAAACAAAAGCAATAAAGTTTTTGCAAGAAAACAAGGGAGAAGAGCTTTATGCTATTGAAATCCATAAATATTTCTTAACTAGGACATAAAAAGCACTAATTGAAGAGGACTGATATACCAGACTATAACAAGGATAAGACATATTGGTCAGCAAATAACACCATTAATGCAGTAAAAAGGCAAGCCACAGCATGGGATAAGGCAGTTGTTTTATGCCATGTCTAGAATGTATAAAGAGCTCATAAAAAATAATAAGAAAAAATTCAGTCCAAGAAAAAAGGTGACAAAATGTTTCTCACAGGCACTTCGCAAAGGCAGGGATCCAAACGACCAATAACATATGAAAAGGTACTCAACATAATTATTCTTCAGATAGGTGCAAATGTAAAACATAATCAGATACTAAAGCACAGCAACAGAAAGGCTAAAACAAAAATGACAAAATAAGAAAAAAGAAAGGAGAAAGAGGGAAGGAGAGAAGAAGGGAGGGAGAGAGAGGAAGGGAGAAAGAAGGGGGAGGGAGAAAAACTGTGGAGTGGGAAGGGAGAAGGAATAAAGTACAAAGTTAAAAAAAAAAAGAAAGAATGAGAGAAAGAACAAACTAAGATTAGAGAAGAATTTGGAAGAGGAGGAGGTAACAGGTCTTTCATACATTCCTGGTAAAAGTATAAATTGTTGGGCCCATTTTGGATAACCACTTGGCAGTATGTACCAAATCTAATATAAATGATAATTTACCCAAAAAATCTAATTCTAGGTATATATACCCAATATAAATGCAAATATATGGTCACCAAAATATGTTACACACATATTTATATTCTTATATTCATAATAAGAAAAAACTGGAAATCAATTGCCAATCAAAAATTGAAAATATAAATATTGTTTTTGGTTTGTTCAAATAATGGTTAACTATATAATACTGAGAATGAACAAACTAAAACTGCTTATATCCAAACATAATACTGAAAAAGGAGGCAGACACCAAGAGTTCATATTGTATAGTTATATAAATTTCAAAACAAGAAAAAACTACTGGATAGCATTACAATTCAGGATTGTGGTTACTCATGAATGAAAAGTGGCATGAGAGTTTTTTTATTTTTCTGATGTTCTTTCTTGAGTCAGGTGTCAGTTACCCAGATGTGTTTAGCTTGTGAAAATTCATCCAGCTGTTCATTTGTGATCTTTCTAAGTTTCTGCATACCTGTATACTTCAATAAAATGTCTACGTAAATAATTAATGTTTGTTTTGATCTTTTTTTAAATTTAAGTTTGTTTTGATCTTTTAAATGCAAATTACAGTGGAATGAAGACTATCCCTGAAAAAAACATCATTTTCATTCACTTGCATTAAATATAAGGGGAAGAAAAAATGGTGAAGCTATAGTTAATGATGAATAGCTGTGAATAGTACACACACTCTTCTCTATGCCAAAGCACCTAACCTATATTTAGCAAGAATGGTGAGTCACAATAATAATTATTAATATATACAGATATTACTGTTACATAGACCTAGGTTGAAAAAATGGTTAGAAATTCTACTTTATGTAACCTAGCATGGCAACACACTTTTTACTTAGTCGCTGGTTCTTGTTAATCTTATAAGTACAATTTTATACTAAACTAGGTAGGATTGTGCTCAGGAATGTATCAGATCTGGTCTGATTATTTGAGAGGTAATAACGTATGAATGGTGGAGCAGATAGTATTTCAGTTCTACGTCCCTACTTAAAATGATAGAGTCAATGAATAAACATATTTATGGTTTTGGGGGACAGTAGGGTATTCATAATGGGAGAAGGGAGATACAAATATGGAATGGAGGGAGGTGAGGAAGAGCCCTGTATTATTGGATTTGAATGGAGTATAAGAATGAATTCTTGATTTAAGAAAAAATATTGATATCAAACTTAATTTACATCATCTACTTTCATTTTATACTTGCTTTGTATGAATGCTGCCCAAAATTTTCTTTTCATTACACAGTATTTGGATTTTCCTGCATCAGTGAAAACAGGTGATTCCTTGAAGACAGGGGAAAGGTTAAGTGGTTTACAAGTTTCTAGCTTCAAATATGCCCTGTTCTGTTGGTACAGCAAAGTGCATTTTTTGACAGATGCCACTTTTTTTTTAAGAGTTGCAGCAGCCCCTTAATCTTTTATTTGTTTGTTTTGTTGTTTTTGTAGGACCCTTTATTTCCCAAACTTATTTCTATTTGTCCTTTTACCGCTCTTCATAGGATGCCTCATGGTAATGCTTTCCAGAAGCTGCCTTTTCTTCACTTGCAAGCCCCGCTGCCCCTTAGATCCCTGGAAACCAGTGCTCTGCTGCATTTCAGATGGGACACTTTCTTTCTGGAGATGGTTTCGTTTGTTTTCCACCATTGCTGGGCCCTGACTGCCCTCTCCTCTCTTCCATGTAATATTCTCCTAACTCTCCATTTATGAGATGGGCTCAAGAGCTGGTTCTGTTAGTGGTGATAGTTTCCTCCATCTTTAAATGTACATTAAAACATATTATATTCTCTGTTTGCTAGATATTCTGCAATTTTTGAGCATTGATGGTTTCATTTGATTTTCAAAAGCTGGGTAGTGAGTTCTAAATGTAGGCCTCTGCCACTTTCCTACCAGAAAAGGGAAGCCCTCTGTAGGCACACTGTAAGACATTTTAATAAATAAATGAATACTTGAGTGTGTTTAACATGCAAAGCACTATAAGTGCACAACTTGCCTCATACCGGGCAAATGTTCTGTGTAAAAGAATCCATATCCAGATTAGTGAGCTGACTTTCAACGATGATATCTCCCAGAAACATCTCTCTAAAAACAAGAATGGTGTGTACTTAATTTTCTCTGGCACTTTGCTCCCGAAATATTTTAATGTAAATATTTATATATATAAAAGTCTAAAAAAAAAGTCTAAACTTATTAGGATCCACCATGATTTTTGAACATAATCTTGTTTATAGTATCCGTACACTTATTCCTCACTGTTAGTAGAAAGGTATTTGGGAAAATCAGAAAAAACGTGTCATCTTTAAAATATATTTTCTCTGAAAAATAAAAGACAACATAGAGAAATATTTAGGGAAGAAAGTTCCAAGAAAGGGCCATGTTCTAGTGAAGTTCTAAGAGATAGCAACAGAACATGCTCACTCATTGCCAATGATAGTGCAATGTATAAACAACATTTTAAGAGGTCGCATTGATATGATGTATTAAAAATTTGAAAGTGCTTAAGTTTGAATTACCATTTCCACTTTTCCACATCTGCTTTAGAGGAATACAAACAAGGACACAGAGCCATGAACAAGGCTATTTATTTCCATAATGTTTGCATTAGCAAAGAGTGGAATTAAATGTCTATTAGGTGAGGAAGAGATATACAAACTAATGTAGATCATTGCTATGGAATACTATGGAGCAGTTTACAAAAGTGAGGTGATCATTTGAATGTTATTATGGGTAAAACTGAACTATGCTCAAATATCTACCCCAGATGGAACAGAGACCTAACAGTGAAAGTTTAAACAATGCAGTTTCTAGAAGATAACATGAAAAAGTATCTTCATGACCTTGAAGTAGGCAAATATTTCTTTAACAAAAATATTATTACTAAAATAGTAAAAAGAAAATATTTAACCCTTAAAGAAGAACTGAGAGAGAATAAAGAAAATAAAAAAGAATATATATATCTAAGAATGATTCACATAGAATGAGTGACACCTCCCAGAAATCACTAAGGAAATGACAGATAGCTGTTTAAAAAAAAATAGAGAGAGAGACAGAGAGAGAGAGAAAATATTGGAAAAAAGTCCTTTACAAAGAGGATTTCCAACAGGCAATATAAAAAGGAAAATGTGATTAATATCATAAGACTACAGAGATTAAAATCAAAGCCATGTAAAATATCACTGCATTCTCACTAGAATGACCACACTTTTTTTTTTAATGAAAAACTATTTAGTTTAATGAGCCCCTGGAGCTCGAGTCTACTATGACAGAGTATAAATTAGTACAATTGCCTTGGAAAACATTTTGGCAGTACCTCCCAAGCTAAAAATATGCTTACCCAATGACCTATCAATTTTACTCCTACGTAAATATTCAAATGAAATGAGTACTTTTGTCTACTGAAAACATGTATAATATTAGCTTCATCTATAATAGCCAAAGCTGTAAATAGCATAAATATCCATATAAATGTTCATATAAAGAAATATTACAGCAGAATGAAAAAGCTGTTTCTCACAATATGGACAATCTCACAAAATAATGCTGAACAACAGAATTTGGAAACAAAAGTGTACATGTGTAATGAATCCATTTTTAAAAGCAGGAAAAATAAACTATGATGATTAAAGTCAGAATGATAGTTACCTTTGGGGTATACTGACTGAGAGAGACATGATAGGGTTATTTGGGGTGTTAGTAATATCTTAATATTGATCCATCTGATGGGTTGGCTTCACATGTATTTTCATTTTACTTTATTTTTATTTTTTCTCAAGTCTATTCTCTACATCTGTGTCTTTATTCCTGTCCTGCCCCTAGGTTCTTCAGAACCTTTTCTTTTTTTTTTACAGATTCCATATATATGTGTTAGCATACGGTATTTGTTTTTCTCTTTCTGACTTACTTCACTCTGTATGACAGGCTCTAGGTCCATCCACCTCACTACAAATAACTCAATTTCATTTTAGAAATGAAATTACATTGTCATACTTTTAAGATTATTAACTTTTACATTTGAACTCTATAATTAGAAAAAGAGAATGAGGATGTATCTCTATATATTTACATAGAAATATTTCTACGACATATTATAAAGCCAAAAAGTAAATTGTAAAACAATATCTATAGTATGAACCAATTTTTATGACCATCTCACCTCAACAAAATAAGAAACAAAACTGCATATTTGTATGTGTATGTATAATTTTCAACTGTGTGATTAAAAACAAATGTATCTCACTCATAGAATAATTCCAGGAATTCTGAACCATGTCTAGGTCAGAGGATTCGTATTAGGCCAGTTTTTCCTTATATTAGTTTTAATTAAATCGAGATATTTTCTGTGTCAAATTTATTCCAACAGAAATGACCTGGCCAAAGGATTTTGCTTCTTCAAATTAAATTTAGTTTCATAAAGCATTAATTATAACTATATATTTTTTTCATAGTGAAAACTTTGCTTCTCTTTACCTTTGACTTGAAAGACCAGAGAACTGTCATGTCTACTAAATTCTATCTCCATGTCTAATCAGTGCTAATATTACAATCAATTCAAGGACCAACGATCAGTCTTTTCTAGAGTTATAAAGTCTGAGTTTCAGTGAAGAAAAGGGTGAAAATTACCAGTCTTACATCCTTGTTACAATAAATCACCGAGTATTTATTCATCACTAATCTTGTACTTAATCCTTTCTTAGGCAGCCTGAAGAGTAATGAGAAAATATCGGACATGGTTCCTGCTGTAAAGCAGACAATAATTCAATTGAAAAGAGAGAGTTTTGTTAAAGATCTTTTGTAATTTAAACTACCTACAGAAGGGCCATCTGTCAAAATGATAGATTAAATTCTAATCCAGACTAGGAAGCGAGTGACAAATATATACTTATCATTTAAGATACTTATAGAATGATTACACTGATAAATCTATATTGGGACTAACTAAAACACAAAAATGACACAAAATGGATTATGTTACACACTGATGACTCTGAAGAAGTTATTGTGAATAATTAAGAGTAATGAATATGACAACTTGATTTTGTTCAAAATTAAAAATGAGGTTCTCAGTCTTTGCCCATAATAAATTTACAATATTTATTTTTGAAAACCTCCAAATATTTATTCATAATAATAAGTTTGCACTGAGTAGAAAATACAAGTTACGGTACTGATCATAATAAAAATAATAATTTCCAAATGTTGAGATGTCACTTGATGAAGTTCAGGCAAGTAGAAAGTAAGACAGCCAAAATTTGAATAGTTTTATCTGAAGCCAAATTCATATCATTTCTCTCACCTCAGAGTTCCTTCTATCCAGTTCTATAAAAGTATAAAAAATTGCTTCTGCATTTAATATAAACTGATGTGAATATATTGCCTATTATGTCACTCAAAGTCCCATGTAATTGACAACATTGAACATGTTACATCAAATAAAAGTATATCTGCACTGTCAAAAGTACATCTCTTTTATAAGATGAGAGTTACGCTTTCTCTTAAATTTTCCTTTTTCCTACCCTCTCTGGACATACATAGCCAAATTTTATGCTAGTAATAGAATATGTTAATATTATCAATGTCATTCTATTTCCCTTTTCCTCCTTCGTGTTTACGTCAATTTACTTGAAGTTGCCTGAAATTCCTATTCAGAAGATTTGAGTTGAGGTTAAATTAAAGTTAGATGTGACAGGCATTGAATAACTTCTATTAGTAAATACAGATGAAGTTTCAACAAATATGAGGCAGAAATAAGTCTATTTTTTTATTAGCCTATGTGAATAGAATGTATTTTTGGTTTCTACTAGTGGTGATGAAGGAAAAAAATATACTTGGTTCACAGTCCAAAGAAAAATAGAGCTGAAAGGGCTCTCCAAAGAGGAAGGGAATCCTTCCACATCTAGGCAGTCTTCATTCAGTGTACTCTCAAACTTTCTCTCAATATCTCCGCGGAAAGATAGACCCTGCCATCATCTGCTTTCAACTTTTCTGTTTCCCCAGTGGTTTTCCCACTGAGACACTCTCCATGAAGCTGTCTGATTTCTTCATTCTTACCAATTTTCTCTCCTAGACTTCTGTCTAAGCAGACTGTGTTTTCCAAGATCGGTACTGATTCAGCCTGTTACTTCTGCTTTATGCTTCTGAGCACCAAGGGCTATGATATTAGCACATGGTGCATTAGTGTCCTAAACACCATTGAGAAGAAAGCAAGGCCCCAAAGGGTGAAGGCATTAATGAAAACAATGAACACTTTAGTAAGAAGCCCAGGGTGTTTAAATCCAGTGTCCCAGAATGATATATAACTGCCAATTGTAGCAAACATTTCAGGGACAGATTATCTCTTATAAGTTGTAAATACAGGTACTATTTCCATTCATGCAAAATTATTTAGAAAGCAAAATATGGAACTGTTTTCTGCTAATTTAAATGGTAAAAGAAGAAGGCAAAGGACTGGAATTCTTGCCATGCTCAGCCCTAAAACAGAAGATCCTCTGTTTGGGCAACAGTGCTGTGGATATAGCCAAGAGACTGCTTTGGCACAAAAAAGGATATATCAGCATTACCACTGCCAGTTACATTCCATTGCCTTTAGTTTCCTGGCTGAGTTTATCTGTGTGTTTGGGGGAGGGGAAAAGGCAAGAGGGAGGCAAATCTGGCAGCCATTTCTCTTCAACTCTACAATGTCCTTTTTAGTATCTAAATAAGAATATGCTCCTATTTCATCATCATTTTGCAGGTCTAACTATTGGGAATATCAACACTGTGACAGTTACCACAATATTGCTGAACACAGCTGTTACTCTGCTTATAGAAAATCAAGGAAAGAAAAAAATTGGTTTAATGAAACTTTGATTACTCTGCTGTTTAATTTTTAGTTTGAGTTCTAGCTGTCTATTGCTGTGTAAAACTAATTTTAAAAAGAACAGAACATAGTTGTATAACAATAATGTATTACCCCACACAATTCTGTGAGTTGAATCAGCTCAACTGAGAAGTTCTTTCTTGGGGTCTACCATGCAGTTGAAGGAAGATGTAGGCTGATCTTGTGGTCATTTTAAGGCTTGACTGAATTGAAGTCCAAAACAACTCCCTTACATGACTGACAGTTGATGCTGGCTTTTGGCTAGGTTCCTATTTGGGGCTGATCACTGGAGCACCAATATGTGGTCTTTCCATGTGGCCAGGGCTTCTTCCAGCATGGCAGCTCTGTTCTGACAGGGAGTATCCTAAACATGAGCATTGCTAAACCCAGGAACTGGCACAACACCATTTCTGCTGAATCTAATTGTTCAGAGCAGTCACAGAGATCTCCCAGAATCAAGACAAGGGAGAGGGACACAGACCACACCTCTGCATGGGTGGAGCATCAAAGAACCTGTGGCCATCTTTAATCTGCCACACTTTAATTATCACCATATGTGGGGAATCGCATCTTAATTAAATGGCTAAAATTGTTTGTGAATATCATGAAGGTGTTAAAAAAAATCCACAGTTTAAAATTTGCAGAGTAGTAATCAGCAAAGCACAGTATGTTTGTATCTTGCTGGTAGGTAAAGAACATTAACAAAATTAGTATAATTTGATTTGTATTCCAACCCTCTTTACTCGTGAGCTAATTTTTGGAGGACTGACAGATATTTCAGCATAAGACCTTCTCTTACTGGCCCAGCGTGAGTGAAGATGTTAGTGTTGTTTGTAGAGGAGGTGAGGGGCCATTAAAGATATAAGGTGTTAGGTCTCTGAATATCCTTCTCCTTTCATGGCATTGAGGGCCGAAGTAAAGCGAGCTTCCGATTAACTCTGATTTCAACAAACCCATGGTTCTTTCATTAGATATTCCCAGTGGCTTATACATTGAAGTCTTCTGTGCTACTATTACGCCTGTTTCCCCCTCTCTTAAAATGACACTTATACCCCATAGGAACCCTCTTTCCAATGTGCCTCCTGTGAAATTCAGATGACTTCTCATCTGTGTCCTAGTCTTTTGCATTCGAAGTGAAATCTTCTTGACCCATCACTCAATGTCCATGGGTTAGGGAAGTCCAAAGCATTTCTCATGATCAGGCCAAGCTCTCAAAAGCATTCTCGTGGTCAATTATTCTAAAAGCATCGTATCTGTTTCACCCTGCTTTATTTAACACCGTCTGGATTACAGTAGCTCATATCTACTAAAGTAGCTCAATGTCTCTATTAGAGGAACAAGAGAAACACATGTGTACATCTAATAGGCCGAGGAATTAAAATACGCTAATAATGGGGCAGAATACACTGAAGGTCTTAGTGTATTGGAGCATTAGAGCAGGTAATGGAATATCCACAACCAAGTGATGAAGAGACAAGTATAAAATTTTTTCATGTTATCTAGTTCTGGATACACACTTTGGAGGATGAGTGTTCATGAGACCATATATCCTGAGTATAACCTGTGTTTCCTTAAACCTCTCTATTTGCAGGAAACAGCACTGGCCACGTTTGTCCTACTTTTATAAACAGTTAAAAGTATATCTTGATCATGTGGTTTTCCCTTACATATTTAAATTTATTTTACGTCTTTTGAAAGCTTGATCTCTAATTCCTGAAATGTGAACAAGAATAACAACAAAACAAAAAGCAAACAAACAAAAATACCCCAAACAAAGCACCACAACAGAATCATTTAAAACCATAGCAACAACAAACCTGAGTTAAGCATAGTGGGATATAACTATATTTAAGCCAGTTAAGTACTTTACAGAGTAGTTAACAAGATTCTTAGAAAACTGATCAATCTTTTGAAAGGTAAAAATCAAGTAAAACTTACATCTCAAGGTTTGTATCATATTCCTTTCAGTGTCATATCAGTTTAATATTGCTTTTGGGATGAGCTATTGCCGCATTCTGCCTATTTTCTTCTTTCCAACAGGATAATGCTGTTCATATGCCCAATCATGACAAATAGATTTCATCTCATGTGACAAATCTAATCAATTGATGCTGGATGCTTGGGGCATTGTTTTGCGAACAGTTCTGAGGTTATGTCTGGACTCAACAGGACTATAAGTTCTTTATATCATCCAAGGGCATGATGCAGGAAGTTGAGTTACTAAGTGAAAGATATCAGTCATCCCCACATTGCCTGCTAAGAACTATGGACAGGGATTTATCCTTGGTGTTTCAAAAGTCCACCTGTGGGTCTAGTCATTGCTATACTCCTCTTATCTAGCATAAAACGAGCATTCAACAAGATTAACAAATGGATGAATCAATAAAAAGTACTGGATTTTGGTTTTTTAAAAAATATATGTCTGTAATGGACATACAATAGGATACAAATGGGATGGACAAGTAAGGAAAGAGAGAACTAGTAGCCTACATCAACAAATGTGCCTTTCATATACTTCAGTAAACATTAAGAATGTGGCATAAGATTTAATACATACTCCGGATAGCTTGTAAAATTTACCTCCCCTTTACCAAAATATCTGTTTTATTAAGTATCAAATAGTCTGCAGTAGACATTTTCTAGTTAGAAAACCATGAAATTATAATTTTAGAACTGGATGAGATTCTAAAATTTAAACTTAGATTGAATTGTCAATATTTGAGTACATGACTATCCCCTGGATCCAAACCTTCACCCTCTGCTAGGCTGACTGTAGAGTAGGGCAGAACATGTGTTATATACAATTTCCCTTCCCACACATGGCCATAAATCTTTCTCTATAAACACTTGAGGATCATCACCTGATATTATGATATGCTTATGAAATCCTATATTTTACAAATAATTCTAGTTGAATCTTCTTGGTCACCTCAGAAATTACATGAAAAATACCTCTCTGAAGTGTTTTTGAAATTATTCGAAAGTTCAGAATATTTTATACATACATCAGATATCATATCGTTGCTAAAATAACATAAATAAAAGCAACAGTAATTTCTCTATTTTTTAACATAGTATAGCATACTATACTTAGATAAACTATAGTTAAATATACAGGCATTCCTCAGTATGCATAGGAAATTGATTCCAGGAACTCCCTACCCCAAACCAAAATCTGCAGATGCTCAAGTCCCTTATATAAGAAGGCATAGTACAGTTGGCCCTCCGTATCCACAGGTTCTGCACCCATGGGCATGGAAGGCCAACTGTACTGGGGTTTCTGTTCTGGCTTCATCCTTTATATGTGATTTTGGATATGTAGCTTAAAGTTTCTAGGTTTTCTTATTGGTAAAGTGACACAATAATTGTAACTACATCAAGAGAGTATATTATAAATGATTTTTGTTTTTTGTTATTTCTTTAATCATGTATGTAAAATGAGACAATTTGTTACAGCGTTTCATCATTACTACTTCAAGCATGAGATTTAAAAAAATTGGTTTTCTTGAGATAGATTATTTGCAACAAATAAAAGCAATTTGTGATCACCAACCCCAAATCTTCCACAGCGCATTTAGAGGTCCAGGATACATCTTCACAAGGATGGGAGATTTCTCTCTGATAACTTTCTCCATAGCCATGAGAAAACACAATTTCCGGCTCTGAGGTGACATACTCCTGACTCTTAGAAATGTAGTTCTAAATCCTTATCTTACTTGATTCTTTTGATATTTCTATCCATCTCCTTCTTTTGGAAAGTCTTGAAGCCTTCCCTTGCTGTATCTCTAATAATCTCTCTTATACTTCTAATAATTCCTTCCCAGTTTTACGCCTTACCTCTTAAATGTAAGTATTCACCAAAGTTCCAGCATAGTTTAACTTTACTGTCGTCCCTCACTAGAGCTCCGCATATGTGAAGACAATCAACCACCCAACATTTCACCATATCTCTCAGGCACCTCAAGCTCCACTGAAATGACAATAATCAAATTTAAATTAAATGCCCCTCCTGTAGTCGCCTTCCTGTTAAAACCACCAGTCACTGTTGTGCATAACACAAATCTGAGGTCCTGAATTTCTTTCTCTCCTCTCCAATTACTATGATTCTACTTATCAACTCTGCCCTGAAATTTCTACTTCCTTTATTTTATCTTTCTTCAGTCACCTTGAATCTCTTCTTGGCACATTTGCCCAAGGGATCTCTCTAGAACGTAGGACTCATTATGTCTCTGTCTCCCTTAAAGTCTTCCCACAACATCCTGCAGACTTCAGAATGAAAGTCATGATTCTTAGCATGACACAAAATCTTTCATTGTCTATTTCCCCCCTGCCTCTCCAGCAACTTCTTACCTTTTGTCCCTGCACCTGACCATAGTGTGTACCCCTACAAAATGATTTGCTGTTCCTGGAATAGATGTCTCCCCAAAATGCCTTCTGGCTTGTCTTCCTGTTTTGAATTTCTCTTCAATCTTTAGACTGCTTATCAGACTGCTTGCTAATTCATGGCTTTAAGGCTCTACTTCCTTGTTCCCTCTTGCCATATTTTGCCACCTTCATTATTATCAGTATCATATAACAGGTAAAGGTACTAGTACTAGTAGTAACAGTAATCATATACTACGCACTTAATATTCCCATTTTAAAGATGAAAAAACTGAAGCATCGAGTGGTCAAGTACTTTAACCCCAAATCTTATAGCTTCCATTTGGGTCAGGAGTTAAAACCCAAGCAATCTGACTCCAGGGTTCTACTTTTTAACAAAACTATTCTTCTTCCCTATCCTAGAAGCCTAGTCACTGAGTTGCAAGGGTCTATCCACTTGTTTGTCTCCTTCAATGGTCTCTGAATTTCTTGAAGTCAGTGTCAAGTCTTTATCTTCAAATTCTCCATGCATGGCTTTGATTTCTTCATTGTCAGCTTTTTCAAGTAGGGATATGAGGAAAAGAACTTGCCAAATGTAAGAAGCCTGATTAAAATTTAACAGTAGCATTCAAAAATATTGAGGACTAGGGAAGAAAGGAAGGATAGGCATTGTAAGTTTAAAATGTAATGAAGAATGAATTCATTCAGCTGTTATGCAGTAGTTACTAAGGCTACACAATGCGTTAGTTGATCTAGGGGGCAAGATTGAATAAGAAGTATCTTAGTGGAATACTTTTTTCACAGTCACTTCTTATCCATTCGGAACAGTTATTTATGTGGCCTCTGCTACAATATGTATTCTAGGTAAATATCATATCTATGTATTTGCCATTAAGGTCGTAAAATTTCTGTGAATTGGGTGTGATTATTCCTGTTTACAGCTGTTGAATCTAGAGACAGAGGATTTCAGTGACTTACCCAAGTTCACATTTTTACTACACCAAAGCTCACTTCAACAAATATATAATTAAAGGGGGGGGGAGAGAGAGAGAGAGAGACAGGAAGGAAGGAAGGAAGGAAGGAAGGAAGGAAGGAAGGAAGGAAGGAAGGAAGCGAGGGAGGGAGGGAGGGAGGGAGGGAAGGAGAGAGGGAGGGATTGTGTACATTTGTATGTTTGTGTGTGTGACTGAGTATGTGTTAGAATGTGTGTATGTCCACCAGGTACCAATTGACTCCTCCTATACTCTCTTCAGGTTGGGCCACAGTTGGGGGTAGGGGCTGTGGCTGCTTGGCAGAAGTATGGAGTACTGGAGGAGAGCAGAGAGGGCAAACCCGCCTTCCTTCCAAATAGATTGGGTCAGATTGGCTCACTCCCTCAACCAAGGTTCACTGTTTTCCTCAAAGCTGCTGACTGTTCAGGTCTATCTTCTCCACAGGCCTGGGGGCGGAAGGCTCAGGTCACTGAACACTGACCAGAACTTGTAGCTTTCCAATGCCTGCCCTTTGCAATTAATCTCTTTGTAAATAAAATTTTCTATATTAAGAGTGCCATGTGCTTACTGTGCGACCCAGACTGATGTATTGGGTGTTTGTGTGTTTATCAGTATGCAATCATTACAGTTCTTCTACTGACTAATTATTTCTCTACATTCTATAGCATCATGTCATAAATTTTATAGTGCAATTACTTGACTACAGTAGAACTCACAAAATAATTAATGACAAAAAGTATGGATCTTCTATTAAGGTCCATAAGGTAATCTGTAATATTTTTGCTGGATATAGCCAATTGCTCACATATAAACAGAATCCTGTCCCTTAATATTAAGCAGATTTCTAGAGGAAAATGTCTTATAGTATTTGCAGCTAGGTCTCCTTTGGCTTTGAAAAGACCAAAGCTATTATTCTAAAGGGAGGCTAAGGGAGCAACAAGTGTTGCACTTTCAATTCCCAGATCAGCAGTGATGATAGCACAGCATTATTTACGTCCACTTTCCAATAGATTCTGCTTAGCACTGTCAAGATCAAAGCTGAGCAAAACTCTCCCTTCTCACCACTTTGTCATCCTTACCCTTACAGGCATGAAAATGAAAATTCTTCCCTGTTATGGGGAGATAATGTTGCTATGGTTATAAAGGTAAAGTAGATTTACCACAATAATTGGGAGTATGATTCTCCATTATGGTTAGTGATTGCAGAGACGGTTGACATGAAAACACTAAATTTTATTTATTTTTTCCTCCTTTCCTCACTATTTCTTCAATTTCTACATAAAGAACTTCATTGTGTACATACTAACAAAAGTTTATCTCCAGGATGATTAGGCATATCATAATGTGGAAATTTATATATTATATATTGCATATATTATATATACATACACCCTGATAGTGACTACATGATTTTTTACCTCTGTAAGGCTTTGGATAGAGTGGTTGAAGTGTGGAAGAATTTGGAATTAATGTTGAATAGGTCCATGACCTGCTCTTTCTTCAATGATGACGTATTTTAAGGCTTAAGTGACCCTATCACACTAAAATTTATGACATACTATTCAAGAAACTTGATCAGAATATAATTTTGGCTCATTATAGTGTAATAATAAGCTTTACAGTACAGTTTCACTGCACTGTTTGTGTTAAAGTGATACAGAAAGTGAACTATATCTTTTTTTTCTTTTTTTTTTGCCAAAGTTAGATTTAATGACCTCTCATTTTCCCAGGACATCCTCATTTATTAGATAACCAAATTCCTTTGGATCTCTCTTATTTTCCCAATATAATTTAAAATCCATTTTTTCCCTTTATTTGCTAGCTAAACATATTATTTCCCTACCCACAATTCACATTCCATTAAAGAGTTGTGATTCTACAAGACACATTATACTGATACCCTGAACTAAAAACAGTGCTCCCTTGGCATATTTTCACCTGAAAATCTAGGGATATACTGCACACAGTTCAAATAGCTTCTGATTAAAGGTAATAATCTCACCTAAGAGTTGAAAAAGTTCGTAAGTACATAATAAGAACACAAAAGATTAATAAGTGATTTACTAAATTTAAAACACACATGTCCGGAGTAACCTGTGTTTTTTCTAAATGATGTAGCTTTTCTCCAAATTGATGCTTGCGTGTATTGCAGTTGTGAAGAGAGACTCTGGTACACCCCAATCCTGCTCTCCCTCTGCCCCTCAACATTTCAAGCTCTATTTTCACGGTGTGTCATAGGATTGCACTTATTCACTACTCCTTAGCATCAGTGCTAAACAAGGAGTTGGGAGTGGAAAGGAGGTGTGCTTCTTTTGGTTGAGTATTTATCTGTCTCTGCGAGACATTCCAGAGATCTCTGTTTCCATTTGTTACCGTGACTAGCTGCATTCAAGTGAGTCCCTGATATCCTTGATCCTTGAATGATTTTAGTGAGCAGATCCTTCTGTTCACCTACAATGGATATATAACTTAATGGGGGAAATATACATTTGCAGTTTTAAGTCACTAAAATGTAAGATTGTTTGCTACAGCAGAATAATTTACCGATCCTAATTAATACAGAGCTAAAACACAGAAAACAAAAGTGAAAAACATTCTTGGCAAAGACAGATCCTGATAAGCTAGGTAAGGAGGAAGATATGCCTTTAAGAGGAGTGCTAAAAGCAGGATTTATGAAAGATACTTCCAGGACACACTTACAAAATAAAGAAGTTATAACTACACAGCTTTTATATGAAATGATTAGATAAAGGTTTAATTGATGGCTAAGACTCATCCATTGTCCAGATGGATTTTGATAGAGATTGCAGAAGAACATTTATGATGTCTGTGAGTCCTCTTAAAGGCATAGCTAAGAGACTGTAAATCTCAGTATGAAAGGGCCATTTCCTTTAAGAAGAACAGATGCCTGATCTGATTAAGTCCAACAAGTGCAGATTATCAAACCATTAGACAGATTTTAAAAAAGATTAACTGAAAGGAATTTATACTTTACATAATTTAAATGCTTTGTCTGCATGATTCTGGATCAATTCAACAAACTAAATTTATATTTTATAATATATTCTATTAATTTCTGAAACATTTTTTATCTTACCATTTTGTGACATCTATATCTATGGAATTTTATAAGTATATACTACCACTCCTTTCTAGGTTTTCTTTTCTCATCTTATATACTTAATAGTATATGCAAATTTTTTCTAATAATAACTAAATTATTTTTATGGGGACTTGGTATTATAAGAACTCATTAATTTTACATCATTAAGCTTGGTAAGCCAAACATTTTGGGGGTGAATATTCTTAAATTTTGTATTAGACAAGTGTGAGTCAGTATATACTATGAAATATTTGGCACTTGATCATGACTATTTAGTTTTAAGTATTTTACACAAATGAACTGATCAGCAGAATGACTTACTACTACCACATAAAAGGAAGAAAAACATAATATCAAAGTATAAACCTTTATTAATAAGCATATTTCAAACTTGTTTCATAAAGATATATTAATAATAAGCTAATACACTCTTGGTTTATATTGTTTCCATAAAAAATGAAGATGGGCTCTACAGTTCAAATCCAACCCCTTTCTTCTTAATCACATGCTAATCTGCATATATGAGACCATTAGATAAGTACCACTCAGGGCCCAGTGAGGAATGGAGTGTTCTCCAACCTCTTATGTCATTTTTCCTTGGCTGAAAGGAAAATTATAATTTGAGCAATTTGACCTGCATGTGACTGCTGTGACAAGGAAAGGCCCTTTAGGGCTACCAAACATCCTATTTCCAAAAGACCAGTCTTACTTAGCATGAAATATTCCGTATTGTACAGAAACCCTAGATAAAACACCAGCACATCTATTCAGCATGAAATCTTTTTCTTTCCTTCTCCTACACATGTCATTTGTAATTTGTTTAGTGTAACAAGGTAGATATGGTCATAATATTTGAACATATGAGAATCTTTTTTCTTTCACATTATATTATAGTGATCATTAATATTATACTCAAAACTTGAAAAAATACATATGTATGTACTCCAACAACTTAAATACATTTATGATTCTATTCTTCTTTAGTCTAGATGTCATTTTTGCCTGATTTCACATGTCAGGGTATGAGATGAGAGGGAAGGTATACAAGGTCTTTTTTGTACCACCTACATGCTGTCAGTGCCAGAAGTAAGACAAAATCTACACAAGGTGGAGAGTTTTACCCATATATACAGCAAGGTAAAATAATAATGTGAAAGTTTCTAAGAAAATGAGAACAGACGTTTAAAAACAATTCATGGAGGATCAACTTTGGGAATGGTGAAGTGAGGACCTCAGTCATAGTTCCCCCACAAGAAACAATGAAAATACTAGCAAAAGCCCTAAAATTATTTCAGAACTCTGGAAATTACCCAAAACTACAGAACAAACTGGAAATCTTCTATCAAAGAGCAACTGCCAACCTTAGTAGCACAGCAGGGTCTGTGATGCTTTAACTTCCTCTTTCCCTAGCATAGTGACACAGTAATCATAAAATAAGCAAACAACCTACCTCCCAAAAAAACAGTTTTGTTTCAGCCAACAGAAAGGACTGACCCACTGAACCATTCTGTAATTCTGTTAAATGTAACATCCCCAGAAGCACAGTCAATATTGTGCCCAAATTTGAAGCTCCCTGGAAAATATCCCTTCTGGGGTATTATGGCTATTTGATTTAATTCAGAGCTCATCAAAGTTCTATGTCAAGGATATTACCAAAACAATGTAATTTTGCTGGCAATATAACTGGTGTCTAAGACTGTGATTTCAGGCAATCCAACAAGATCTTTGCCAGGAATTTCTGAATGAAATGATCACAGGGAACTTTGAAAAACTCCCACAGGAATCTTAAAGGCAGCATATGTGCACAAGGCTATGTAAATGCCCAGGACAGACTTGGGAAAAATAGAAAGCCCCACACATCTCTAGCAGACGTTGAGGTGTTGAGGCCCTATGTAAGCAGGAAGTGAAAGTTAAAGCTGTATTATAAACTGCCTGAAGTTTAAATCATACCTTCTCATACAAATTCTTTTGACAGAGAGTGAAAGAAATAAAGGTAAGGTATTTTAGAAAATCTTCTGATCAACCACTGACTGTTTCTGAGAATCTGATTTGGAAAATCTTCTGACCAACCACTGACTAAATTATACTGACCCTGGGCTGAATTTAGGAAGTTAGGCTTAAAATTAAAACAAGAACTTAAAAAAAATCTAGTAGATTTCAGTGACTGCACAACACAGGGAATATAAAAATCTACAGATCTAGTCTGAGAAAGTTATTTAAAAAGCAGCAACAACAAAACAATGACAAAATAAACAAAAACAACAAGATAAATAGCATCAAAACCCCCCCAAAAACCTCTGGGGGAATGAGGAAGAATCTGAAACCAAAGTTACATTATATTATCTAAAATAACCAGTTTTCAATGTCAAATACAAGTCATACAAAATAATTGGAAAGTATGCCATATAAAAAAAAAAGAAAAAGTAAAAGTAGACAATGGAAAATTTTTATGAGAAGGGCCGGATTTTGAAGGTAGTAGTTAAAGGCTTTAAATGAACCACCATAAATATGTTCAAAGAACTAAAAAATACCATATTTTAAAAAGCAAAGAAAGTATAATAACAACCTGCCATCAGAGAACATCAATAAAGCGATAGAAATTATAAAATGAAACCAAAAAGAAATTTGGAGTTAAAAAGTACAATAGTTGAAACCTGAAATAAGGATTCTCAACAACATATTTGATTTGCCAAAAGAAAGAATCAGTGAACTTCAAAAGATGTCAGCAGAGATTATGCAGTCTGAGGAGGAGAAAGGAAAGAAGTGAGGTGACATGAACAGGGTCTCAGTGATGTGTGGCACTGTCAAACATACTAACACACATAACAACAGACAGAGAAAAAGGAACTGAGAGAATATTTGAAGAAACAATGGCCAAAAACTTCCCAAATTTGATGAAAGGTGTGAATCTATATTTAAGAAGCTCCATGAACTCCAAGTAGCATAAACTCAAAGAGCTTCATACCTAGACTTATCATAGTCAAACTGACAAAATTCAAAGAAAAACAGAAACTTAGGAAAGCAGCAAGAGAAGAATATACCTTATTATATACAAGACACTCTCAGTAAGGTTAACACCTGACTTCCCATCAGAAAACATGGAGGCCAGAAGATAATAGGATAACACATCGAAGTGTAGAAATTAAAAGACTGTCAACCAAGAATTCTATATCCAGCAAAACTATCCTTCATAAATGAAAAAGAAATAAAGACATTTCTAGATTAGCAAAAACTTAAGCGAATTTGTTTGCTAACAGACTTCCATGAAATACCAGGTTGAAATCTAAGGAAACTACATAGTAACTAAAATTCACACAAAGAAATAATGAACACTCATAAAAGGTAACTATATAGGTAAATACAAAAAGAGAGTACAAACATACTTTTGTTTGTAACTTTTGTATTCTCCTATCTGATTAAAAAATGACTACATAAAACAATAATTATAACACTGTATTCATGGGATTATAATATATTAGGATATAATTTGCATGACAATAATAATACAAAGAAGGGGAGAGGGAAGAAAATTATTTTGGGTCAAAGTCTTGTATACTATTGAAATTAAGTTAGTATTGATCTGAACTAGACTATTATAAATTCAGATGCTAATTGTAATCTACAGATCAGCCACCGAGAAAATAAATAATTAAAAAACCACACATGTGGAAATTTAAATGATACACAGAAATTTAAATGATATATGAAAAAGTATCTATTTAATACTAAATTTATAATAATCAAGGAATAGATGAACAAAAGCCATATAGAACATACAGAATACAAACAGCATGATGCCTGACATACATACTATCATCTCAGTAATTACATTAAATGTAAATGAATTAAACACTCCAATCAAAAGACAGAGATTGATGAAATGAGGGGAAAAAAGGCCAAAATACACTATATTAAAAGACACATTGCTTGAAAGTGAAAAAATGAAAGAAATATACTATCCAAGTAGTAACTGCCACGGTCTAAATGTTTGCGTCCCCCTCAGATTCATATGGTAAAGTTCTAACTTCCAAAGGTGATGGTATTAGTAGGTGAAGCATTTGGGAGGTGTTTTATTCATGAGAATGGAACCCTCATGAATGGGATTAGTGCTTTATGAAAGAGGCTCCAGAGAGATCCTTAGCCCTTTTCTCCATGTGAGAATGCAATGAGAAGTCTGCAACCTGGAAGACAGCCCTCACCTGACCATGCTGAAACCCTAAACTCAGACTTCTAGTCTCCAAACTGTGAGAAACAAATTTTCTGTTGTTTATAAGCAACTCAGTCTATGATATTTTGTTACAGCAGCCTGAATAGACTAAGATGGTAACCAAAAGAGAGCTGGACTGGCTATATTAATTCAGACAAAATACACTTTAAAACAAAAAAGTGTTTCTGCAGGTAAAGAGAGACTTTTCATAAGGACAAAAGGATTATGACAATTATGTGTCTACCCAGAAACAGCTCTCCAAATTACATTAAGTAAAAACAGACAGAATTGAGGGAGAAATAGACAATAATAATTGGAGATTTCAATACAACACTTTCTATAAAGGTTAAAACTAGCAAAAGCTCAACAAGATATAAAAGACTTGAAAAGCACAATGACTAGACCTAATAGACATTTACAGAACACCCTATCCAACAATAGTAGAATGCACATTCTTTTCAAGTGTACATGAAATATTATCCAGCATATAGATCATATGTTATGCCATAAAACAAATGTCAATACATTTAATTGTTTGAAATGATAAAAAGTTATGTTTTATTTTTTAAAGTATGTTTTATGACCACAAGGAAATTGAATGGAAATCAGCAATTATTAAATTTTTATGAAATCATGAAAATTCACAAATATGTGGATATTACACCATACACTCTCAAATAAGCAATCAGTCAAGAAGGAAATCACAAGGAAAATAGAAAATACTTTGAGAAGAATGAAAACAAAAACACAACTTTACCAAAGCTGATGAGATGCAGCTAAAGGAGTGTTTTAGATGGAAATTCACAGTTTTTACCACCTATATTAAAAAAAAAAAAAAGAAAGGTCTCATATCAATAACCTTCCAATTTAAGAAAATAGAATAATAAGAGCAAACTGAATGGAAAACAAAGAGAAAAAAGTGAATAATAAAGATTAGAACAGAAATCAACAAAATGGAGAATAGAAAACAATAGAGAAAATCAACAAATCTAAAAATTGCCTATTTAAAAAGATAGGAAAAGTTGACAAACCTTCCACTAGACTACTCAAGAACAGAAGGGAGAAGATGCAAATTATTCAAATCAGAAATGAGAATGGGAGCATCATGACCAGGCTTACAGAGATTAAAAAACAATTGTAAGATGTACTATGAACAACTATATGCCAACAAATCAGGTAACTCAGATGAAAAAAAATTCTAGAAAGACATCTGGTAGATCTGTAATAAGTAAAGAGATTGAATTAGTATTTAAAATATTTCCTAAAAGAAAAACTCAGGACCAGATGGCTTTACCAATGAATTCTACCAAACATTTAAAGGAGAACTAATATTAATTTTTCACAAACTCTTTTAAACTTCTCAAAGTATTGTATGAAGTCAGTATGACCCTGACATCCAAACCAGACAAAGACATCACAGAAAAAACAGAAAGATAGATAGATGAAAGAAAGAAAGAAAGAAAGAAAGAAAGAAAGAAAGAAAGAAAGAAAGAAAAATCTACACATCAATAAAAAGGTGAGCAGTTTTGCAGGATACTAGATCAACATAAAAAAATCAATATATTTCTATACACTACAAGTAGGTAATACAAAAACAAAATTAAGAACAGAATTCCATGTAAAACAGCATCAGAAACAATGTAGGAATCAATTTAATCAAAGAAGCACAAGACTTACACACTGAAAACTACAAGACACTGTTGAAAAATATTTTTAACAATTAAAATAAGTGAAAGCCATCCTATGCTCATGGATCAGAAAACTTAATATTATTAAGATGATAATACTCCAGTTGATCTACAGTTTCAATAAAAAGCCTTTTAAAATCCCAACTGGTTTATTTTTTATGGAAATAGACATGTTGATCCTAAAATTCATACGGGAATTCAAGGGGCTAGGATAGTCAAAACAATCTTGAAAAAGAACAAAATTGGAAAACTCAGACTTCTTGATTTCAAAACTTAGTTTAAAAACTACAGTAATCAAGACAGCATGGTACTGGCACAAAGACAGACATGGACCAATGGAATAAGATTGAAAGTCCAGAAATAATCCTTACATTTATCATCAACTGATTTTCAACAATGTCAAGACTATCAAATAGTGAAAGAAAAGTCTTTTCAAATAATGGTGCAGGGTCAGCTAGATATCTTCATGAAAATGAATGAATTTGATTGACATTTATCTCACACAGTATAAAAAAATTAACTCAAACTGGATTATATACTAAATTTACCACTTAAACTATATTCTTGGAAGAAAACATATGCATAAATCATTATAACCTTGGGATAAGTAATGGTATCTTAGGACACAAAAGCACAAATGACAAGAGGAAAAATAAGTAAATTGGGTTCATCAAAATTAAAAACTTTCATGTTTCAAAGGACACCATAAAGAAAGTGAAAATACAAACCATAGAATGGGAGAAAATATCTAACAAGGGACTTGCATCCAAAATGTATAAGGAAATCTTACAAATCAGTAATAAAAAGAAAACTACCCCAGTTTTAAAATGGGCTAAAGCTTCAAATAGATATTTTTCCAAAGAATATATTCAGATGGCCTATAAGCATGTGAAAAGTTATTTAACACCATTAGTTAGTAGGGAAATAGAAATTGAAATTACAGTGATATACTAATTCACATTGACTAGGATGGTTATAATAAAAAACAGAAAGTAACAAATGTTAGAGAGGATGTGGAGAAGTTAGCACATACACTGCTGGTGTATCATACACTGCTGGTAGGAATGTAAAATGAGGTGATGACTTGGAAAACCTTTCTTCAAAATGTTAAATACAGAAATAACATGTGACCCCAACTGTATTCTCAAATATGTGACCAAGCAGAATAAAAAATTATTCCACACAATACTTGAGCATGATAGTTCAGAGAATTACTTATAATATCTAAGAAATAGAAACAAGACAAATGTCCATCAACTGATAAATGTGTAAACATTAAGTGGTACATCCACACAATGGAATATATCACAAATAAAAAATGACAAAGTACTGATACATACTACTACATGGGTGAATCTTGAAAGTATTGTGATAAGTGAAAGAAACTAGTAACAAAACATTGTGTATTTTATAATTCCGTTTAAATGAAATATCTAGAATAGGCAAATCTATAAAGACAGAAAGTAAACTCATAGTTGACTAGGGTTGGGGTGGTATTGGGAGGAAATGGGTGGTGACTGCTAAGAGATACAGGGTTTTTTTTTCTGGAATAATGAATATGTTCAAAACTTAGATGTAGTGATGTTTGCCTAAATCTATGACTGTACTAAACCCATGGAACAGTACCTTTTGAATGGCACATTTTGTGGTATATGAATTGTATTTCAATAAAGATGTAAAGAATTCATGAATAAATCTTAAATCTTTAATCTTCCATATTATGGTTGAAATCAATGCACTTAAGCTTGAGTAAATATAATATTAATATAATAGCAATAATAATAAAATAGCCACCCTTTATTGACTGCTTGGTACAACAACCACGTGAGTATCAGGCAGTGATTTTAGTACATTAAGTCTGATTTTTAAGATGCTTTGCAGAATGGATAACATTAGTCAACATATTACAGATGAGCAAATGGAATGTCATATAGATTAAGTCAGGAGGTCACAGCTAATTATCTGATAAATGGTAGAGCCAGGATATAAAATCAGTATAAGGCCCGTGTACTTTCCTTGTTCCATCTGGCCTTGACAAATGCCTACAGCAATATTTCATAAAATGTATTTGCAGGATACTAGTGCCAATAATAGCTCTAGATTTTGTATTTTAAAAGGACTGCATGGTTAAGACTGAGAAACACGGATCCAGAAAATATTATAACATATTGTATTGAGAGTCTACAATAAAGACACTAATCTAATTCATTCTGTATGGATGAACAAACGAGCCCATATTAAGACAAATGATTTTCCTAGCATTTCCTCATCTATGGCAGCACAAAAGTTGCCTTTCGAATAGGTGGTTTATTCCAGTATATCAGCCTTATATCAAGGGCAATGGCTTAGCTAGATTCGTGGAGTACAATATTATGTTTTTGGACAATTAGCAACATGATCACCACTCTCTTGAAAATGAGTTACTTCACCTCTTACTACATATTAACACATTACTATGGTGCTGGCTTCACCCTATTCAAACAAAAATGATAAATTTTTTCTTGAATACCTTGTCAGGCACTCATGAATATGGGCAATCTCTAGCATTCTGATTCCATCAGGTAATGAGGAACTTTCATAACAAAGGCTAGAAAAAGTCTGGACTTGAGATCCTCTCTTGCCTGCACAGAAAAATGAGGCTGGATATTTAACATTCACTCATATGCCCAGTGAAATGTGCTAAGTATATGTCACTTATTTTTCCAAAATAAATGAAGAAAATGCTTAAAACTTTAACTGTAAATCCAATGAAACACCTACCATTCCTTATTCCAATATTTCCTACTCATCACAGCTATATTAATCTTTGAAGCCCAGTCCGACCAGTAATCACCTACTCAATAACCATGCATGGTTTTTCTATTGTATGCAATACAAAATCCAAATCCCTTAGCCTGTCATTTATGATTTTTCCCAACAGATGGCCCCAGGCTTATTCACTATTCACACCTAATTTCCAGAAAACATCACAACTTGCTATTCTTCCAAATGAGGCCCATACTTTATAATTGCTGGGTCTTTGCTCATATTTTTTCCCATGCTCAAAAGCCTTTGTTTTCCCCACTGCTTAGCAAAATTCGAATCACTTTTCATCCCAAAGGCAACCTCCATGATAAATTTGTTCTTCATTCCCAAATCAGATATAAGTTGTACTTTTTCTGAATTCTTTGGAAATTTTTTTTATAGAACTCATCTAATACATTTACACTCACAATCTTATTTTACTTTGCTAAAATCCAAGAGGAAAGAATTTACACCCAAGCCTCCACTATTATGCTACTGAAGAAACTGATGGTTAGAAAATAGCCCCAGGTGAAGCATATACCAAAGACCAGAAACTGGATTAAAAATAATTTAGCTAAATCCAAAATGTGAGCTTTGCGATAATGATAGTAGGTGACTTTTTTTTTTTCTTTGTCATGCCAATTGTATTTTAGGCCTGTTCTCTTTACTTTTAAAAACAATTCTTTCTTGAAGCTCTTTACTTTCTGGCTCTGGGACCTGATTTTCCTCCCATATCATGTATATTCTTTCTCAGTTTCTTTTTCAAATTTTTTTTACCTCGTCTCAATCCCTAATTCTTGTAATGTCCCAACCTTGGACTCTTGCTCTTCTTTATTTATACTCACTGTGATAGTTTTAAATACTATCTATGTACTTGTGACTCGAAGATTTACATATCCAACTCCAATCTCTCTGCTGAGCTATGGACTAAAATATTCAACCACCTGCTCAGAACCTCCATTTGGATGTATAATTTAAAGTTAAACTATTCAAAGGAGATCCTCTCTTTGTCTCCCCTATCAAAGTACATTCCTATACCTTCTCTCTTACCATATCACCAAACAGCATGCAATCTGTCCAGTAGTTCAAACTGAAAACCAGCAATGAACCTTGATTCCTCTTTCTTTCACATTTACCATCAGTAAGTTCTGCTTGTACCATCACAGTGTCTCACCACTTCTTACCACCTAGGTTCTTACTGGGTTTTTCGAAGCCACAATAAATTCTTGCCTAGAACTTATCAAGTTTTTGTAAACAGGTCCTCTTCTTTCAATCCTGCTCCAGTACTGAAAAGCTTCCGTCTTCCACTCACCACCATTCTCAACCTCTCTAAGCTGACCTGAACAGACTGAATCTAGATTCAGTCTTGATTCTAGATTGCATTTGGTTTTGGCCAATGGTGAGTGTGTGGGTGGGGGCAACAGCAAGAGTTAGGAACAAGACCTTTCCATGCAGAGTGACTTGAGGTTGACCAGTCCCCGAATTTAAGGTCTTAATTTTTATCAGACACTCCTCTTCACACAGCTCTTTCTTTCCCCATTTCACTAACTGCTCCACTCCTCTGTGCTTCTGGGTCCAGTAGTGGTAAAAGCTCCCAAGTATTGGCCCTATGTTATTGCTCTATAGTTTACTAATTTGTTGTCTTTATTAACAGTCCTTTTATTAAGCTTTCCACGAAGTAGCAAAATTGAGTGTGGCATTGTGTCCAGCAAGAACTCCAGGTGATACACTACCTATGGCTTGTGCTATATATACACCATCTACAGCTTGTGCTATACATATCAACAATAATTATCTTTAAAAAACCAAAAAGTGAAATCATGAAATTGTTTCCTCTCGAAGCTCTTCTGAGACTTTCTAGTAAGGTCCAAATCTCTAACCATGGCCCTTAAGGCTTCTATGAGCTGGCTCTGGCCATGACTCCAGGTTCATCTCCCACTCTCCCCACTTTCATTCATTTCATTCCTGCTGTCTTGACTTTCCATTTTATTCCTCAAGCAAAAATATACCATACTGAGCTTATTTCTATCTCAGAGCCATTGCATCTTGTTAGTTCTTCCTGAAATGTTCCTCACACACAGGTGATCATTGCTTGCTTCTTCATTTTATTTAGGTATTATTTAGACAGGCCTTCTTAACTACCCTTTCAAAAACAGTCCCCCATTCGTATTTATTATCTAGTTGTTTGCCTGACTTTATTTTTCTCCTAGAATTTATCTCTACCCAAAATTGTATTTTATAGTTATTTGTTTATTTGAATATTGCCTGCTTCATTCACTAGAAGTTTCACAATGTCAAGAATTTTATGTGTCTTAGTTACTGTTATATTCAGAGTAAGAAAACAGTGCCCGGAATATACTAGTGCTATGAAAAAAAAAAAAAAAGAATGATTTGAGTGCATGAATGAATGAATAAATGAGGTAGTCAGGTAGGTACTATTAGAGTCACCACTTTACAGACAAGGAACTGAGAGTTAACTAGAAAATTGCAAACCTGAGAATACTGAATTATTTTAATAAAGGTAAGAACTATGTATTGATACACGTTTTATTTCCCTTAAGCCCTGACACAGTGCTTGAACATGGCAATCTCTCCATTGATTTATGTTCACTAATGATGGAGGCTTTTTAAAGAAGAGCAATGTGGCAGCAACATGCAGACTGACTTCTGGAAGGGAAGCTGGTTAGAAATTTATCTTAGTAGTATGCATGTATTTCCATATAGTCTCAGACAACATAAATTGACCATTAAAAAGGTATTTTAATAAAGGCATCTATGATTATTACAGTCAAGTATGAAGGCTTTACATGTATTTATTTACAATTGTTTACCTAGTTTGTAGATTATCCAGGCTTTGCTTGCTACTTGTCTTTTGGAAGATCTGCTTTTTGGACATTTCATGGTTCATTAATAAATTTATCAAAGAGTTTACGTAGGAAAAAAAACTATCAGAAATTCACTGCAGTCACTACAAAATTTTTATTAGTAGCTCTGCTACAAGCAAGTAACAGCATTTTAGAAATAAATGTGATATTATGTTATTTATGTAGTATGATATTACCCTTGAATTCAGCTTTACAACTATTTTGCAAACCTATACTGAATATGTAATAGTTTATAATGTGATGTGTGGGAATTAAAAAATGTAGAAATCAAACCCACTCTATCTTATTGGTTAAGTAGTTAAGGAACACACATGAAGCAAGTAGATATCCAGTTCAAGACAAGATGCTATGCAAGCCCACAGGATATACTGGATTAAGTGCAAAAAGTCGTGCAGAAGCTGCTTTAGAGGAAGAAACTTGACAGAGACAGTCTCGCATGGAGAAAGGAAAACCTTACATGAGCATTCAGCCTGCTGAAGATTCGATAATTATGATGATGGCTTTTCAATGAAGCAAACAGCCATAGCCTGTTTCCAGAGAAACCACCACCTCATCCGTGAAATCCTAAGTGAGAGTGTGGTGCCAGACGTTCGGTCAGTTGCCATAACAGCTAGAATGCAGGTCCTCAAATGACAGGTCCAGTCCTTAATGGTTCATCAGTGAAAACTAGAAGCTGAACTTCTTCAAACAGAGGAATGACACCAAGAAAAGAAGAGGAAGTTCCTGGAAAGCACAGATTCATTTAACAATGAACTTAAAAGCTTGTGTGGATGAAAGTAGAAGTGGATATGGAAAAATCTGCAGCTGAAATTGCACAGGCTGAGGAACAGGCTCACAAGAAGCAGGAAGAAAGGGAGAAAGAGGCAGCAGCACAAGCTGAGCACAGCCAGAGCAGTAGTGTTCCTGAGGAGGCGCCAGCAGCTAATAAGACCGAAGAAAAGAAGACGAGAGCGTCCTGAAGGACACAGAGGAGACACTCCTTGAAGAAACGACAGAAAGTCAACAGAATGGTGAAGAAGGCACATCTACTCCTGAGGACGAGGAGAGCGGGCAGGAGGGGGTGGACAGTCTGGCAGAGGAAGGGACCAGTGATAGTAACACGGGCTTGGAGAGCAACAGCGCAACCGTGGAGGAGCCAGCAACGGATCTCGTACCAGAAGGTGGCAAAAAAGAATCAATATTGCCTTGTTTTATGTGTTCTAAATACTTTTTTTAAATGAAAAAATGCTTTTTGAGTTTTTAAAAAAAAGTTTGCTTAGGTTCTCCAAGATCATCCTAATATGTTTTTCATGAATAATTTTGATTTGGTTTAACCAAATATTTACAACCATAGCATGTGACATTTATGTCTAGAGCAATGGAATTTTGTTGTGCTTTGCATGATTGTGAATTTGGTGATTTTGATACTCGTCTAGTTTCTACATTTTTTTCCCCTGAAAAATGAAGAAATAGCTACTAGTCCTTCTGTTACAATATTGTAAAAATACTTAGACCATGGTAATTCCATGAAATGAAGATACATTCTAACCACAAAAACTTTATGATAAAAAATATCATTAGAAAATTAAGGATTTTAGGAACCATGCTCTCAGGTTAAGAACAGACTGGGATTCTCAAATCTAATAAGCAACATCAGAAAAATAAGGAAGAATAGAAAAGCCTTCTTTCTTAAGGGTACATAATGCCTTCATGTATTTCTTTTATGTAATTCTATATTCTTACGTTTGTCTCAATGTAAAAGAGCCTCTAAAACAATTTTAAGCATTATTGTTCTTGGTCGGTAAATTGCTACTAATCATTCTAACAAAGGACAGAGTTTCTGTTTTGTACAATGTCTATTACATTAAGATGTTAAAAAATACCATTATTGTGAGATATTTAGTGAACACTAAACTTAAACGAATTCTCTAAGACTAAGTCAAATGAAGAAAGATTAAAGATAAAGGCAAATTTGAATTCAATGTCATAATACCAATAAACACAAATTAGGAAATTTAAGTTGATACAGGTTAGAATCTACAATGAAAATATTAATACAGCAAATAGAACAGCATTTAACAAAAACTACAGAAAAGAAAATCAGATAGAAACAACTTTTAAATATATTTTTTTTATTTTAGGAAAGTTTAGGAGTTGCAGAAATATTAGACTCCTTGTATACCTCACACTCAGGTTCTCTATTGTTGAAATTACCATTACACTTCTCACAACTAATGAAGCATTATTATTAACTAAGGTTGATATTTTATTCAAATTTCCTTAGTTTTTGCCTCATGTCCTTTCTCTGTTCCATGACTGCATCCAGGATATCACGTTATATTTAGTTTCCTCAGGCTTCTCTAGATTATGTTTCTTAGACTTTCCTTTTTTATTTGATTACTTTGATAGTGTTGAGGAGTAGTCATCAAGTATATCATAAAATGTCCTTCAGTTTGGGCTTGTTTTATGTTTTTCTCATGGTTCCACAGTGTTTATGGATTTGGTAAAGAAGAGCAAAGATGTAAATTGCCATTCTCATCACATCGTATCAAGGGTACATGCTATTAACATGACTTTATCCCTGATATTAATCTTTTTCTCCTGGCAGAGGTAGTGTTTGTCGGGGTTTTTTTTCCACTTGAAAGTTTTCTTCTTTCTTTCCATGATATACTCATTAGTAGGAAGTTACTACAGTTAACTCTTGAATAATGTGGGGATAAGAGCTGCTGGTCCTTAGCACAGTCGAAAATCTGCCTATAACTTACAGTTGGCTCTCTGTATTTGTGGTTCCTCCATATCAGCAGTTCCTCCTTATCTATGGTTCTGCATCCAAGAATTCAACCAACTTTGGATCATGTAGAAACATTATATTTAATATTGGAAAAAATCCATATATAATTGGAATTGTGCAGTTCAAACCCATGTTGATCAGGGTCACACATGAGGGGTGAGACTTTATCCTCCACCTCCTTGGGAAGACAGTAGCTACATAATTTATTTGTAATTCTTCTGCATTGGAGATTTGTCTCTCTTTCTCATGTACCTTTTTATTTAATCATTTATTTATATCAGTCCAGCACACAGATATTTATTTTATACTTTGGGCTAGAATCCAAAGCTACCATATTTATTTTATTGCTCAAATTGTTCCAGTTTAGAACCATTGAGAGTTTTTTCAGTTGGTTCCTGTGACCTTTGACATATCCCCACTGTTTTTTTTTTGTTTTTTGAGTACTGTCTTACATTTTGGCATGACAAACCACTCAATGATTCATCTTGTATATTCCATGCCTCTATATTCCCTTCCTTCAACTGGGAAAAGTTTTCAGAATTGTCTCCTTATGAATCCTTTTTCTCTAGATATTAGGCATTTGTTAAGATTCTGGATGGGTTTCAAGATGGCTATTCGCCCAATTTCCCAGCTAACACCATCAAGGAATCTCTCTCATGTCCTCACCAGGAGAATTTGGTGGGTTCCTGGAGTAAAGGTATGAATAAGTGTGGGGCCCTCTTATGACTGCAGTTCCCAAGAGTTTCTCACTTTCAAGCTAGCCTGCACTCTGCCTCCAGCAGTTCCTCAAGATTACCATTTAAATATTCCTACTAGTTTAAGGATTCTCATATTTTGTTCTCCAGGTAAGCAAATCTCTGGAGCTAAGTCTTTCTGGATGTGACTGTTTCTCTAAATTTGGGGGTTTCAGCTTGCCCTGTGATCTTTGTTCAATGATGGGTCAAAAAATTATTGATTTTTAATATTTCTGGGTTTTTTATTCTAAGGATGGGAGTTAGGAATTGATGCTGAAACCCAATCTCTGGAAATATTTATAACTCATACCATGACTGATCATTGACAAAATGTAGAATTCCGTAGATAATGAAATTAGTAATGTTATACTAACAGTCATGCTTTGAAATATAACTTCTAAAAATTTAGAAAAAAATTATTTTCAAATATTTACAAAAGTTGATCATTTACAAATATGAGACAAGTAAAACTTTAAACAACTTCAAGGCTAAAAAGATACATATTATATTTATAGTAATATTATTGAACTAGATCTTAATAGTAAAAGGAGAAAATAATAAATTTGTGTAGTACTTTTATAAACATTTTCTTAAATCTTAAATGGAACTATTTGTTAACCTCATCATACCTAGCACTAGTTCTATTTATTTTCATAACTTAATAATTTTCCACAAAATGTCAATACTTGTAGTTATATATGGTTAGAAAAATTATTCTAACAAAAACAGAATATATCTATTTTAATTTTTAAAATAAACATCATTTTAAGCTTTCCAATTAGAAATAATTCATATGTTTTTGACACAATCAAAGCTTCTCATTTACAAATTTAGAATCCAATCTAAGTAGTTACCAGTCATTGGATCCTGAAATATTTACACCCAACATTAAAGACAGAGCATAGTAACAGATGCACATTTAATACAACTATAATTTTGCCTAATTAGCTAGCCAAGTTTTAAAATGGAAACAGTGCGCAATTCCTTTAAGATCACTGTCATTCCTTGCAACCCTGAAGTGAAAAAATTCAAATTCCTTGTCGGAAGATTGCAGCCACTATAGAAACCATCAGGATCTGTAGCAAGGTTTCCATCCATTTTTGTCTTTCATCAGTTTCCTCCCTTTCTGTTTTATGGGAGATATATGCTTTAAAAGAGTTAACTAATTGAACTTCATTCTGAAAAATTAATTCTTTAAAACAGAATTTTTTTTTTTACTTCTATGGGTTTTTTTCACTTTCTATGCTTTTCTGGGGAAAATGGATTTGTATAAATATTTTCAACTAGACTGCTTGGTTTTACTCAGCTTGGGGATTTTATAATTGTTATTTTAATTCTGAGCTTACACCCTGAGGCAGTTTCATGAAGAGCGCAATTTCTGAAAATCAACTGAATCAATAGGTTGTATGGTTTTTAATTTTTTACGATAAATGTTCCTTGCAGCTTCAGGCCTCTCATCTTGAAAGATTTCACATTAGAATATGAGGCAACAGAGTAAAGGTGAAATGACAGTTGGAATGATTCAAAACTTATCAGCTTATAAACAACTGAAATATAAGTTAAGAATAATACATCACTTGTGTCGAATGTGTGTCTAAACATCAGCATTTTGTAGCCTCAAAAATAAATCAATTATTTTAAATAAAGCCTTTCTTTTCAAGAGGAGCTGAAGGGAATAAAAAGAATTTTTCACTCATTTGAGAAGGAAATGAGTCCATGGGGGAACTTTGCATGGGGGCCTGATGGAGCATAAAGAGACAACTAGAGCCCAAAGCAGGCTTCTTAAACTTATTTAAAATATTTCTTTTTGCATTTTTTTTTATTTTAAAGCTTTCAAGTTTTAATCGTTACCATATGGGATTTAGAAAGAAATTGTTAAGAAATAATTGCTCACAATAATCATAAGTAGTCTGAATTAAATTAGAGCAGAGAGTGAGAGACGATGCGGTGAGTATGAATTTGCTTTTAAAGACAAATGCTTAATGGAAGGGCACGTTTAATATTGTATGTGAAATCATTTGTTACTGGCAAGACACCCTAAGCATTTCAAGTTCAAGTGGACAATATTAATATTTGGATTCAGTTATCACCCATGGATTTATCATTTTTTAAATGCTATTAGTCAATTATTAACATATTAGGGAAGATACTTCCTTAAGTGTACCATCTTTGTAAAGGAACTTCTAAAAAGTTTTGTGTAAATAATGTTATATTGTTCTCACAGAACATTTGATGTATTTTTTAAAGGAAAGGTAAAAAAACTTAAGAAACAAACACCACACATATGTTTTCTTGCCCTGTACATTGAAACTACACAGAAATAGTGACATTTCAAAAGCAAAGAGCACATTTAACTCCCATTACAAAAGACATTTCCCTCTAAAAAGAAGTCAGGTCTCATGGAGAAAAATGGGGGATTTACAGGACAAGGAAAGTTCAAAGAGAATGTAGAAAACCTTCCTGGCCAGAAAGAAAAAAAACAAAAAAAGAAAGCTCTCCTTTAAAGAAGAATGCCAGGTAATAAAAACAAGGGGAATAATGAAAACTGACTACCACTCTAGCAACACAATAGATGCAGACTTGATCAACAATGAGTGTGAGAGCTGTTGAGTGAAGGGAAGGATTGAATCAGAAAGTATGCTTTTAAAATGGAGAGGTCTGGCTGTCCCTATCTTAGTCAAGTGGTTAAAATTGGCATTGTCAATGGTGAGATGGCCTCACTTGATATGCCTCCCAAGGGCACATCATAATCTTGTGGTTTGAAGTTGCTTTCATAACTTTCACCTGAGTTTTATTCTGAGGAAGCAGTCAGAAGAATCTGGGTACGGGATGATCTGCAGGGCTATTTGACCACACCATTCTAATAAATAAATACAATGAAGAAATGAGAGGAGGGCTTCCCTGGTGGCACAGTGGTTGAGAGTCCGCCTGCCGATGCAGGGGACACGGGTTCGTGCCCTGGTCTGGGAAGATCCCACATGCCGCGGAGCGGTTGGGCCTGTGAGCCATGGCCTCTGAGCCTGCTCGTCCGGAGCCTGTGCTCCGCAACGGGAGAGGCCACAACAGTGAGAGGCCCGCGTACCGCAAAAAAAAAAGAAAAAAGAAATGAGGGAGGTGACTTAAGACACATAGCAGACAAATGTACTACGTAAACCTTGCTTGGTTCCTGAATCGAAAAAACAACCGTCCCCTCTAAAGGACATTTTGGGAACAACTGAGGACATTTGAGTATGATCTATATTTGGTCAATGCTATTAAATTAGTGTTGGTTTTCTTAGGTAGTATTGATATGGTTTTGCAGGAGAATGCCCTTGCTTTAAGAAGAAGCATGCTAAAGTATTTAGATGTGAAGGGTTATACTGCCTCAGCCTACTAGTGTCTTTTGGCAGGGGGGTGTGGGGGAGGGGAGAGAGAGAGAAGAAAGAAAAGGAGGAGGTGGGGTGGGGATGGGAGGAGGAAGAGGAGAAGAGAAAGAAAGAACAAAAGAGGAAAGAAAGAAAAGGAAAGAAGGAAGAAAGGAAGGAAGAAAAAGGGAAAAGAGAAAAAGAAAGAGGAGAAAGATGGAAAGATAGGAGCAACGGTGTCAAGGTTTTAACAAGTGATGAATCTGTATAAGGAGTATGTTTTATTGTGTTATTTATCAACTATTCTGTAGACTTGAACTATCTCAAAATAAAATGAAATAAATGTATAGAAAAAAATTGATGTATATAAATAACTTCTTAGTTTCTTTAATCTTAGAACATACCATAGTAAAAAGCATAATGTGGGCACTATGTTGCTATTATCATTTAAAAGTATGATTTCAAATTGTTTGGGCTCATTGAGACCACCACTAGAGTGAAAGATAAAATATGAGAAAATATAAAAACAATAAAAATTATATTTTATGTCAGGAAGGTACAGGGGCAGGGGAGACAATTGAAGAGAGGGATATTAATAAATATTTTAACTGAATCAAATAATGTATGTGCTTTTTAAAATTTTTTATTTATTTATTTTTGGCTGCATTGGATCTTCATTGTTGCGTGCAGGCTTTCTCTAGTTGCGGTGAGCAGGGGCTACTCTTCTCACTGCGGTGGCTTCTCTTGTGGAGCACGGGCTCTAGGCTCACGGGTTCAGTAGTTGTGGCTCGTGGGCTCTAGAGCACAGGCTCAGTAGATGTGGTGCACGGGCTTATTTGCTCCGCAGTATGTGGGATCTTCCCAGACCAGGGCTCGAACCCGTGTGCCCTGCATTGGCAGGCAGATTCTTAACCACTGTGCCACCAGGGAAGCCTTGTATGTGCTTTTTAAGGTATCAAAGAATGTAGATTGTTGAAACTGTTGTTACGATAATGAGATTTTAATAATCATTGACAACTTTATTCAGAAATTTAAGACCAGCAGAAAAAAAAATTGGGTTTTATTTTAACAAACATTTCTTAAAAATCTATTATGGGTAAAAAGAGAAATGCATGTTATGAAAGGAATGATGTGCAGCTAATGTTCCTTATATGATATTATTTTCAATATGTGTTTTGGAAGTAGAAAACAAATGAATACTCAATATCTTGTGTGCTACTTACTAAAAACAGAAAAGGGTCTGAATAAATAATTTACATTTAGCTAACCTAAAAATGATCAATTGTATTTTAAAGTAGAACTATTAAAAAATTGGACATATTTGGTTGGGATATTTTCCAAAGTACAATTACTTACAAATAATAATAACTTTTACCAAGATAGACAAGCAATGAACCAAAACAACCAAATCTGGTACTTTGTTAGAAAAGTGTGTATGACACAGAATGACAGCTTAGAGTCAGTCTTTTTTATATTCAGAACCTAGATCTATCACTTATTATCTGAATGATCACATGCAATTTACATAAATCTCTAAGTCTTAGCTCCCTCTTCTGTGAAAAGGAATAATACTTGTAAATTTCTTATCATAGTGTTTGTCATATAAGAAGCCCTCCATAAATGTTATATTACTGTTGCTACTACCCTTATTAAAAAGCAATTTTTAATTGTTAGATCCAAAATATAAATAAGAAGAGTTTTAAAGGAGGTGATATAAAGCTAGTCAGCACATGAATCGCTTTACATAATAACCATTAGTAATTGCTTATAAATGTCGCATTGTTTACTTATAAAAATAAACATTTTCTAACATACAGAGGTCTAAAGGCATGAGCAAAACTTTCTCTAGGTTGTTCTGTTTTGACTGTCAAGGAAGAGAAGGGACAAAAGTCAAGAAGTAGTGTGGAACAGGCATGGTCATTTTAACCACAGACAGAAAGCTTACACTGGGCTCCAGCAGAGAGGGGCCTGACCTACTAACGACCATCTTTTGAAGTGACAGAAGAAGAAAACTTCCCAAGCCTCCTTATGTTGAATGAAGACATTTCAGAGCCTTTCACTAGATTGTTATTATTTTTTTATTTTACAATAGTGAACATGCAAAAATAAAAACAAGCTTTTGTTGGAATGTCTTAAATTAGTGGCTTATAACTCTTAATTTAGCTCAATATTGTATTTTTCTTATATTTAATCATCTTAGAGAACTATATGTCCTCTTATATTTAGATTCTTTCTCCTTGTGTAGAAAAACAAGTAGGGATAAATGTAAGTTAAGTTGGACTGATGGATGTTCTTCCATGTCCTCTACAATCAGCAATAATTTGCTTTCTATGACCATGCACACTTTTATTAAGTTTTCAGAATTATGACATCGAAGGGGACAATCTGCTATTACAGTATTGTTTTACATTTGTTGTAAAAATGTTAATTGACTTAAACTTTACAATATCCATGACCACATTTTGCTCATTTCCCCTCACTGGATCCAGTGGAACCAATGATGTGATCTGTGGAGCTGTGGTGGAAACAACAGTGAGCCAGTTTTCCATGGGGTCTCCTCTTTTGGTTCAGATTGATATAGAACCAAATCCAGTACAGAATAACCATATTTATTCAATCCTAAGGCCTTTATTTTTTAACATGTTTATATTTCTGAAATCAACTATTATGTCAAATAAACTTGCCAGCCATTGTTTTCTTTTTTTTCCCAAAAGCCTCTTTTTAAATAAATGAGACATCATGCAATTGATGTTTTCTGAGTATCAAGAACTATGGCTTGTTTGTTTCTATGATTACTAGTTAAATAATCTTGTCATAGAAGATGCTTTAGAGATGTAGTTGCTTTCTATCTTAGAGAATTTATTGGCTTTCAACTTTTAGTCAGCCATACCCAAAGTACCCTTCTGAATAATCCCTAGATTGCTTCATACCCTAAGTTGCTGTGGTTGTTGCCTCATGGACCTACTTCCCTGGACAGATAAGTTGATGAGGCTTGAGGACTGGCTGAAAGCAACTAACTCTATGGTTAGTTGAGAGTATCAGCCGCTGTGGTGATAGGGCATGATCTGCTCCCAAATTCTTTACACTGAAAAGTTACCAACTGAACCAATCTTAACTTCTCTTTTTTTTCCAGTTGAAGGGAGAGCTCTGTGGAAACAATCAGCGTATAGCAAAAAAAAAAAAAAAAAAGAAGGCTGTAAGCAAAAGTCATGATGTAAAGAGGAGAGTAGAGAGGGAAATGAGGTAGATAAGGGAAAAGACAGCCAGAAAGAACCAGAGCCTGCCAGATAGAACAACAGAAGCCTGCTTCTGAGGAGACAACTACTCGTATGAATGCTGGGCCGTTAGCCTGCTGTTGGACTACCAGAGTGACACGTGCCCTGAATGACACTCAAATATTTTATGCTTCCTAACTAGGTGGTTGTGCAGATATTCTGAATGATCCTCTTGTTTCTCATGAAGCCCTCTGAAAAAAATGCTTCCTTCACTTTCTTATTTATCCCTAAGCTAAGCTCCTATTACCTAAGCTGTCTAGTTATGACTACAGAGGAAGAAAAGTTGAGTAAACAGTATTATTAACATACATAACTCAACTGAGTTAAGGTGGGAAATACCAATGGATGCCCAAGAGTTTTGATTCAATCTTCATTCCCCTAAACAAAGGGTTCTATTATAGTGATATATTCCGGCCAGATCCCACAACAGGACACTGCCCTGATTCTATTGATGCTTTTTATCCATATCTTTCTTGTCTGTAACTGATAATCAGGATTATAAAGTCTTGATTTTCCCTCAGGCTATGTAACCAGATGCCACTGTCTGAGAATTTCAGGTTGAGTTCCTAAGCAGAGAAAAGTAGGAGACAGGTGCCTCTACATTTTAAAGAGAGTTGCTGCATCAATTAGTACAGTGCAGGAAAGAAAAAGCCACTCTAGGAATTCGGAGTAGAAAGAAATTTAAGAGTTTTCACAGACTTCACAAGTATCAGAATGGCTGGGAGAACAATATTCAAGAAGGTCACTGTTTGTTTTCACCAAATTTGGGAGGGCAAGCATTGCAGGGAAAATGCCATCAAAGACTCCATCTGCCTAAAGCACCAAAAGGAGGAGTAGGATGCCTGCAGGTGTCTGAAAACCTCTCATCTGCCACCTGCCAAGACCCACATACCATACCTACCCAGAAGCTCTCATCAGAGAACAATGGTTTTCTCTCTCTTCAGTTTTCTTAAACTCCCATGAATATCTCTTATTGGCAGAGTCAGACTCACACTGTGCTGACAAAGGATTCTGGGAAATATGCTTCCCAGATTTCTTCCTTCAAACCTAAGGGTGAATGTAACAGGAGGTGGGGGGATACTGACTTGATAGCAAACAATGCTACATAGCAGCTAAGGAGCTTCCAGACTGCAAAGCTTAGTAAGACTTACAGGGCTTCTCAAAGGTAGATAAGATGTTCCTGAGATCACCAACTCATCAGTGGTCTTGAGCCTTTAGGAAAGCTAATTACAGGCTTAGAGAGAAAATGCTTTTTCTCTTCCCTTTCTAGTAGAGAAGAAAGGCAAGTGTTTGACCCCTCCCCAGCCTACTACATTCACTCGAAGAGGTGCTTGCAGAGGTGGAGGTAACTGCATAAACATCTCATACCCTGGTTCAATGCTCGCCAAGCGGCTGAATCAATCAGGCTGCACTGGGTCTGCCATTTGAGCTGAAGAAAGTGAAGTTAGAGAATTTATTAATAAAAAATGGTATGTTTGGCCCTCCTCTTTAACCCTGGACTTTGGGGGCATGTGCCTGCTTCCTACCAGAATTTTGAAGGCAGAATGTTGGTTGGAACAGTGAGCAACAGCAGAGTGATTTGGGAAACCAGTGAGAAGCAAAATACGTACACCCAACCATTCGTGGGACAAAGATGAGTGAATTTCCCATGGGTTTGAATGAAGGCCATGGAGGTTAGCCAGGCTGTAAGCCATTGTGAAAGAACTCTGCATTGGAGGGTAGCCTGTAGGTAAGGGGATACCAGTAGTACAAAGTAATGAATAGACCCCTGGGAATAGAAGCTAAGCGTGTACCAATACATCAGGCAGAAAGTGCACTGCACATCAGGGATGTGTGACCCATGAGAAAACCTCAGGTGATCATTTAAGACTGTTCCACGTAGAAGAAACCAGCAGTGAAATAATATATCATTTTGCCATTTTTCTCCTATTTCTCTTCCTTAACCTCGATATATCAAAGAAAGAAGAGAAAAGCAGAAGAGTGAGAGGGAGAGGCAGAGTGAGGAAGGAAAATAGAGTTAAATACTGGCTTTAAACCCTTCCCTATTATGGGTGTCTTAGCCACATGTCAAACGTAAGCAGAGGGAGAGGGAAAGAGGTTGAACTGAATGTGAAATTCAAAATTAAATTTGAAAATCTTGGGTCTTTAATATTTAAAGTGCATCTAAATTATAAAAGTGAAAGTATTCCCACAAATGAAAGGAGCCTGAAAACAATAGGATAGGCTCAAGAAGTAATTAAAGAGAGAGTGAGGGATAATTGAGAGAGAATATTTGAAGGCAGTAGTTGAAGAAAAATAAAAACAGTTTTTGTTTACACCCCACTGTATTCCGTGGCTTCAATATTCCTTTTCTATATACATTGCAAAAATACTTGTTCTTTAAACATTTCTCTTACTTCCTTCTTTGTAACTTCTAATTCTATATATTTGTACACATTTATTGAGATAAAATTTACATACAATAAATTTCCCATTGCAGGTGAATTTTAACAATCGTATATGATCATGTAACCACCACCATAATGAAGCCACAAACATTTCCAACACCATAAAAAACTTCCGTGTGCCTCTTTGCAGCTTAGTGCCTGATCTGACCCTATCACCTAATCTCTGATCTTTCTGTCACCTTTTCTAGAAGGTCATACATGTGGAATTATAAAGAATGTAGTGTTTTATGTTTGACTTCACTTAGAAAAATATTTTTCAGATGTATATGAGTTGTTGAATGTATCAGTATTTTGTACCTTTTTATTGTTGAGGATAAATATATCACAATTTGTTTATCCATTCACCGATTGAGGAACACTTCAGTTTTTTCCAGGGCTGTATTTTTAAAAATAAAGCTGGTGTGAACATTCATATACACATCTTTATGTGGACATATATTTTCATTTCTCTTGGGTGAGACTGCTGGGTCATGCTGCTGGATATGTCCTTGTTTTTGTGTTTAAAGTTAAAAAAAAAACAAAAACAAGAGGATATCAAAATGGCCAGTAGACACATGGGAAAGGTGCTCAACATCCTTAACCAACAGGGTAATGCAAATTAAAAACACAATAAAAAAAATTAATTCTAATATCTATCACTATTGTTTTTAATCCCTTATAGTAGAAATCACTTACTTAATAAACAATTATACAAAATTACCCCCTTATGTTTTTTTAACATCTTTATTGGAGTATAATTGCTCCACAAGGTGTGTTAGTTTCTGCTTTAAAACAAAGTGAATCACACTTTGTTATAAAGCAGAAACTAACACACCACTGTAAAGCAATTATACTCCAATAAAGATGTAAAAAAAAAAAAGAATAGCACTAAAAATTATTAGATATGAGAGATCTGAAATGTGAAAATGATAATAATAGTGATAATAAAAGTAATAATGATAAAAAATACTATATACTTGAAATATGCTAAGAGGCTAGATGTTACAAGTTATCATCATGGAAAACAGAGATAACTACGTGAGGTGATAGATATGTTAACTAAACTTACTGTAGGAATCATTTCACAATATATACATGTATCAAATCTCCACATTGTACACCTTAAAGTACACAATGTTATTTGGCAATTAAATCTCAATAATCTTCAGAAAAAACACAAAAAACAAAAAAAACCCTGAAGTGAATCAGCTATACATATACAAAATCCCCAGATCTCCTCCCTCTTGTCTCTCCCTGCCATCCTCCCTAACCCACCCCTCTAGGTGGTCACAAAGCACTGATTTGATCTCCCTGTGCTCTGCGGCTGCTTCCTACTAGCTATCTATTTTACGTTTCGTAGTGTATATATGTCCATGCCACTCTCTCACTTCGTCCCAGCTCACCCTTCCCCTCCCCATGTCCTCAAGTCCATTCTCTACATCTGTGTGTTTATTCCTGTCCTGCCCCTAGGTTCTTCAGAACTATTTTATTTTATTTTTTTTAGATTCCATACATATGTGGTAGCATACGGTATTTGTTTCTCTCTTTCTGACTGACTTCACTCTGTATGACGGACTCTAGGCCCATCCAGCTCACTACAAATAACTCAATTTCGTTTCTTTTAATGGCTGAGTAATATTCCATTGTATATATGTGCCACATCTTCTTTATCCATTCATCTGTTGATGGACACTTAGGTTGCTTCCATGTCCTGGCTGTTGTAAACAGAGCTGCAGTGAACATAGTGGTACATGACTATTTGAATTGTGGTTTTCTCAGGGTATATGCCCAGTAGTGGGATTGCTGGGTCGTTTGGTAGTTCTATTTTTAGTTTTTTAAGGAACCTCCATACTGTTTTCCATAGTGGCTGTATCAATTTACATTCCCACCAACAGTACAAGAGGGTTCCCTTTTCTCCACACCCTCTCCAGCATTTATTGTTTGTAAATTTTTTTTCAACTTTACTTTTATTTAAAATGAGGCCATATTTTCCTCTTGTAAAAAGAGAGTTCAACTAGAACTGTCAATTTTCTCATCTGTAAAACAAGAGCACTGAATCAGCTGACTATATTCATTCAGAACTCAATTTCTTTATCTTATGATCACTAAGGTTCTCCCTAAATCTAATATACTATGGTTCTAAGGAAAAGAAAATATATTACTAACGACATGTTTTGATTTTTATTTCTTAGAGTTCAAATGTCCACCATTCACCTTGGTCTAAGCTTAACCATTCAAGGGGATACAATGCAGATGGGAGGGGAAAACAGAACCCTCACACAAGCTGTGCAGTGTTGCAATCAGGCTTCCGTTTGAAAAATAATCTTCTCTATAGCTTTAAAGTGATAACTTTGTACCGGCAATGCTTCTTGTTTCAAACTGATTTTCTCTGGCTCTTCCTGAACACTTTCTGAGGAATCATCGACCTCTTCGATTTCTGAGGAGGAACGACTCTCTACTGTCACAGTCACAGGAAATTATGATGGACCTTTGTTAACATAGTTATGTCTCTCTCTCTCACAACTAGCCCACTTAGCTCCAGGTTCCTTAGCGCACCCGACGCACTTACATAGCGTCTAAGAGCTTTACACAACTGGAAGGTCACATCTTTATTTCTTATTGCAGGAACACAACTTCTGGAAACTTTATTTCTGTCAGAACCTGGGGGTGACCAGGCTTTACTTTATCATCTCTTTCTTCTTCTTCCACGTGTGTTCCTGGTCTTACTCTTCCCGGTTCTTCTGCAGGGAGCAGTCGAGCAACCCATTCTCCGGATGTAACTCTACGTCTCTTTTCCTCTGGATGGTCTCGATGATTTCATGAGCGGCATCGTGGGGTTTGTTGTAGACCAGCATTGGCCACGGGTAGACGGCGGGCTCGGCCCCCACGAGCGACTCCAGCCTCAGCTCCAGCTTCTCCCCATTGTCTTCGCGCGCGGCCCCCGCACCGTGCTAGACTGGCGGTTGGGGGAGGGGCGCGGCGCCCTGTTTGTAGAATTTTTGAGGACGGAAATTCTGACTGGTGTGAGGTAATACCTCATTGTAGCTTTGATTTGCATTTCTCTAATGAATAGTGATGAGCATCCTTTCATGTGTTTGTTGGCAATCTGTACATCTTTGGAGAAATCTCTATTTAGGTCTCTTGCCCATTTTTGGATTGGATTGTTTGTTTTTTTGATATTGAGCTGCATGAGCTGCTTGTATATTTTGGAGATTAATCCTTTGTCACTTGCTTCGTTTGCAAATATTTTCTCCCATTCTGAGGGTTGTCTTTTCCTCTGTTTATGGTTTCCTTTGCTGTGCAGAAGCTTTTAAGTCTCATCAGGTCCCACATGTTTATTTTTGTTTTTATTTCCATTTCTCTAGGAGGTGGGCCAAAAAGGATCTTGCTGTGATTTATGTCATAGAGTGTTCTGCCTATGTTTTCCTCTAAGAGTTTTACAGTGTCTCGCCTTACATTTAGGTCTTTAATCCATTTTGAGTTTATTTTTGTGTATGGTGTTAGGGAGAGTTCTAATTTCATTCTTTTACATGTAGCTGTCCAGTTTTCCCAGCACCACTTATTGAAGAGGCTTTCTTTTCTCCATTGTATACTCTTGCCTCCTTTATTAAAAATAAGGGGACCATATGTGTGTGGGTTTATCTCTGGGCTTTCTATCCTGTTCCATTGATCTATCTTTCTGTTTTTGTGCCAGTGCCATACTGTCTTGATTACTGTAGCTTTGTAGTATAGTCTGAAGTCAGGGAGCCTGATTCCTCCAGCTCTGTTTTTTTTTTCTCAAGATTCCTTTGGCAATTCGGGGTCTTTTATGTTTCTGTACAAATTGTGAATTTTTTTTTTCTAGTTCTGTGAAAAATGCCATTGGTAGTTTGATAGGATTGCATTGAATCTATAGATTGCTTTGGGTAGTATAGTCATTTTCACAATCTTCATTCTTCCAATCCAAGAACATGGTATATCTCTCATCTGTTTCTATCATCTTTAATTTCTTTCAGCAGTGTCTTATAGTTCTCTGCATACAAGTCTTTTGTCTCCTTAGGTAGGTTTATTCCTAGGTATTTTATTCTTTTTGTTGCAATGGTAAATGGGAATGTTTCCTTAATTTCTCTTTTAGATATTTCATTATTAGTGTAGAGGGATGCAAGAGATTTCTGTGCATTAATTTTGTATCCTGCTACTTTAACAAATTCATTGATTAGCTTTAGTAGTTTTCTGGTAGCATCTTTAGGATTCTCTATGTATAGTATCATGTCATCTGCAAACAGTGACAGTTTTACTTCTTCTTTTCTGATTTGGATTCCTTTTATTTCTTTTTCTTCTCTGATTGCTGTGGCTAAAACTTCCAAAACTATGTTGAATAATAGTGGTGAGAGGGGCAACCTTGTCTTGTTCCTGATCTTAGAGGATATGCTTTCAGTTTTTCACCATTGAGAACGATGTTGGCTGTTGGTATGTCATATATGGCCTTTATTGTGTTGAGGTAAGTTCCCTCTATGCGTACTTTCTGTAGCGTTTTTAGCATAAATGGGTGTTGAATTTGTGCAATGCTTTTTCTGCATCTATTGAGATGATCATATGGTTTTTACTTTTCAATTTGTTAATATGGTGTATCACATTGATTGATTTCCATATATTGAAGAATCCTTGCATTCCTGTGACCAACCCTACTTGATCATGGTGTATGATCCTTTTAATGTGCTGTTGGATTCTGTTTTTTAGTATTTTGTTGAGGTTTTTTGCGTCTATGTTCATCAGTGATATTGGCCTGTAGTTTTCTTTCTTAGTGACATCTTTGTCTCGTTTTGTATCAGGGTGATGGTGGTTTTGCCGAATCAGTTTGGGATTGCTCCTCACTCTGCTATACTTTGGAAGAGTTTGAGAAGAATAGGTAGTCACTTTTCTCTAAATGTTTGATAGAATTCTCCTGTGAAGCCATCTGGTCCTGGGATTTTGTTTTTTGGAAGATTTTTAATCACAGTTTTATTTTCAGTGCTTCTGATTGGTCTGTTCATATTTTCTATTTCTTCCTGGTTCAGTCCCTGAAGGTGGTGCTTTTCTAAGAATTTGTCCATTTCTTCCAGGTTGTCCATTTTATTGGCATAGAGTTGCTTGTAGTAATCTCTCATGATCCTTTGAATTTCTGCAGTGTCAGTTGTTACTTCTGCTTTTCCATTACTAATTCTGTTGATTCAAGTCTTCTCCCTTTTTTTCTTGATGAGTCTGGCTAATGGTTTATCAATTTTGTTTATCTTTTCAAAGAACCAGCTTTTAGTTTTACTGATCTTTGCTACTGTTTCCTTCATTTCTTTTTCATTTATTTCTGATCTGATCTTTATGATTTCTTTCCTTCTGCTAACTTTGGGATTTTTTGTTCTTCTTTCTCTAATTGTTTTTCGTGTGAGGTTAGGTTGTTTATTTGAGATGGTTCTTGTTTCTTGAGGTAGGATTGCACTGATATAAACTTCCCTCTTAGAACTAATTTGCTGCATCCCATAGGTTTGGGGTCATTGTGTTATCATTGTCATTTGTTTCTAGGTATTTTTTGATTTCCTCTTTGAATTCTTCAGTGATCTCTTGGCTATTCAGTAGTGTATTGTTTAGCCTCCATGTGTTTGTATTTTTTACAGATTGTTTCCTGTAATTGATATCTAGTCTCATAGCAATGTGGTCGGAAAAGACACTTTATATGATTTCAATTTTGTTAAATTTCCCAAGGCTTGATTTGTGACCCAAGATATGATCTATCCTGGAGAATGTTCCATGAGCACTTGAGAAGAAAGTGTATTTTGTTGTTTTTGGATGAAATGTCCTATAAATGTCAATTAAGTCTATCTTGTTTAATGTATCATTTAAAGTTTGTGTTTCCTTATTTATTTGCATTTTGGATGACCTGTCCATTGGTGAAAGTGGGGTGTTAAAGTTCCTTACAATTATTGTGTTACTGTCATTTTCCTCTTTTATAGCTGTTAGCAGTTGCCTTATGTATTGAGGTGTTCCTATGTTGGGTGCATATATATTATAATCGTTATATCTTCCTATTGGATTGATCCCTTGATCATTATGTAGTGTCCTTCCTTGTCTCTTGTAACAGTCGTTGTTTTAAAGTCTATTTTATCTGATATGAGTATTGCTACTCCAGCTTTCTTCTGAGTTCCATTTGCATGGAATATCTTTTTCCATGCCCTCACTTTCAGTCTGTATGTGTCCCTAGGTCTGAAGTAGGACTCTCGTAGACAGCATATATACGTGACTTAGTTTTGTATCCATTCAGCCAGTCTTTGTCTTTATGTTGGAGCATTTGATCCATTTACATTTAAGGTAGTTATCGATATATATGTTCCTGTTACCATTTTCATAATTGTTTTGGGTTTGTTATTGTAGGTCTTTTCCTTCTCTTGTGTTTCCTTCCTAGAGAAGTTCCTTTAGCATTTGTTGTAAAGCTGGTTTTGTGGTGCTGAACTGTCTTAGCTTTTGCGTGTCTGTAAAGGTTTTAATTTCTCTGTCAAATCCGAATGAGGTCCTTGCTGGGTAGAGTAATCTTGGTTGTAGGTTTTTCCCTTTCATCACTTTAAATATGCCCTGCCACTCCCTTCTGGCTTGCAGGGTCTCGGGTAAAAGATCAGCTGTTAAACTTTTGGGGATTCCCTTGTATGTTATTTGTTGTTTTTCCCTTGCTGCTTTTAATATATTTTCTTTGTGTTTAATTTTTGGTAGTTTAATTAATATGTGTCTTGGCGGGTTTCTCCTTGGATTTCTCCTGTATGGGATTCTCTGTACTTCCTGGACTTGATTGACTATTTCCTTTCCCATATTAGGGAAGTTTTCAACTATAATCTCTTCAAATATTTTCTCAGTCCCTTTCTTTTTATCTTCCTCTTCTGGGACCCATGTAATTCGAATGTGGTGCATTTAATGTTGTCCCAGAGGTCTCTGAGACTGTCCTCAATTCTGTTCATTCTTTTTCTGTATTCTGCTCTGTGGTATTTATTTCCAGTATTTTAGCTTCCAGGTCACTTATCCGTTCTTCTGCATCAGTTATTCTGCTATTGATTCCTTCTAGAGAATTTTTAATTTCATTTATTGTATTGTTCTCATTATTTGCTTGCTGTTTAGTTCTTCTAGGTCCTTGTTAAACGTTTCTTGTATATTCGCCATTCTATTTCCAAGATTTTGGATCATCTTTACTATCATTACTCTGAATTCTTTTTCAGGTAGACTATTTCCTCGTCATTTGTTCGGTTTGGTGGGTTTTTACCTTGCTCCTTCATCTACTGTGCGTTTCCTTGTCTTCTCACTTTGCTTAACTTACTGTGTTTAGGGGTCTCCTTTTCACAAGCTGCAGGTTCACAGTTCCCGTTGTTTTGGTGTCTGCCCCCAGTGGCTAAGTTTGGTTCAGTGGTTTGTGTAGGCTTCCTGGTGGAGGGGCCTGGTGCCTGTGTTCTGGTGGATGAGGCTGGATTTTGTCTTTCTGGTGGGCAGGTCTGCATCCGGTGGTGTGTTTTGGGGTGTCTGTGACCTTAGTATGATTTTAGGCAGCCTCTCTGCTGATGGGTGGGGTTGTGTTCCTGTCTTGTTAGTTGTTTGGCATAGGGTGTCCAGCACTGTAGCTTGCTGGTCGTTGAGTGAAGCTGGCTCTTAGCATTGAGATGGAGATCTCTGGAAGAGATTTCACTCTTTGATATTATGTGGGGCTGGGAGGTCTCTGGTGGACCAATGTCCTGAACTTGGCTCTTCCACCTCAGAAGCACAGGCCTGACACCTAGCCAGAGCACAAAGACCCTGTCAGCCATATGGCTCTCTTTGGGCTTAAGGCATGTGTTTTTATCATTTCCCAGAGTCTCTCTGTGAGATTAGGTTTCAGTAGCTTGCTATGGTGGATTTTTCGTCTACTTCCATTTTCTATATTACCTCACCACTTCTTTGCCAGTTTTACTCTAATCCTTGTCTCAGAGGGTGTTTCTTGGGAAAGCCAAAATAAGATGGACATGCATGTGAATCAAAATGAGGTTCCAAATATGACAAGGATAAAATAAACTATTATGGCAGAAAGAACATTATTCTGAAAAAAGCTTCTTCATGGATACTCCTAAAGTGGGCAGTGGATGATGTATAAAACAACATCTCTGGTGACCCTGATCAGGCAATGTCTCTGAGTCCTATGTTCATGATAGCTTCTCACTTTTCAAATAACATTTGTCATGCATGGTCCCTGTGGAGATGAGTAGCCTTTCCTTTGTTTTCTCCTAACGTGGGGCATTACGCCCATTGCTTTTCATGACGTTTTGCAATCCTTCAAAGATTGTTTCAAATCTCAGCTTTAATTCGACCATGTTGGTAAGAACAGAACAACAACAAAAAGTAGCTTTCTTTTGCTGTGTAATCCAGGTAGATGAAAAAAGTATCCAGGAATCAAAACCACAGCACACAAAGTCAGACACACATTCCAGCGTTGGAGGAGGAAGCTGGCACCCAGGAAAAAGCTCTTCTGAAATGGCCCAGTTCTGCTCAGGGGCGGCGGGAACAGTTCCTCTTCCTATCGGCGTGGCGGCCTCTGGCATGGCATGCGCGTGGGGTGGGCATGGGCACAGGGGCCGCCTGCCTCCTCACGGCCCAGTGGGCGAGGCCACACCCACTCCTGGGCCTGGGGGCTGGCAGGAACCTCAGGCCATGGAGTTGGGTACCAGGCAGGACGCCCTCGGGTTGGGGCAGCTGCGCCTGGCCCTTGGGGGCAGTAGCCACGACCTCACAGGTCTTGTGGGCTCCAGGGCCAGCGAAGCGCATCCTCTAAAACCCTCGGCTTAATGGGCCTTTTACAGGAAGGTTTGGATGAAAATGACCCACACCAGCAAGTCTGGCTGGCTGGAGGGGCACAGTGCCTCCAGGGGGCCACTTTGCCCCCTGCCACTGCACCCTGCTGGAGGGGCCAACCTGGGGGTGCCGTCAGGGCTCAGAAGGTACTGGAGCGGCCCTCCGGCAGCGCCTCCTGTGAGGACTGGCGGTTAGCAACGGGCAGCGCCTCCACTGATGTGCTGAAGACGCTTCTGCGGGCAGAAGCGAATCCCCCCTTACCTATCTTGAAGTAATAGTTTGTTCGTTTTTTATTCAGACTTTTCAAAGGATGACAATTACTTAACCTACAGACATAGTGGAGTGGTGCCTTACTGTTGTGAATGCAGTGTCACTTTTATTCTGATGAAGCCCTTTAGCTGATAACAATAATTTATTATTGATTAAATGACCTCAGTATGCAAATTTATATGTTTGTTTTTAGTGAACTAATCTACATTCACTCATTTTAAAGCTCTATATGATAGGAACTGGGCATCACAGAAGTTTGCATGCATCATTAAAACTTGTGGGATTCAGGAAGGCTCTCACAGGTTAGGACTGGGCATTGTGACTGTGCTGTGTGCAGCATGCCCGGGCTGATATGGTACACCAGACTGAAAAGGGGATATTCCTAACTTCCTTTGAAGAAAAATGTTTTGAATTTCTCACACCAGCTTTGAGTACTCCTACATATATCAACTTAAATGTTCTTAACAAACCTGCAAGATACAGACAGCTAATCCATTTCTAAAGAGGTAAAAGTATGAAGTAGCTGGAATGAAGGAGCTAATGCATCACACATTTCTCCCTCTTGCCTGATTTCCGCATCAACTGAGAATGACAAATGTTCAAACAGGTCAATGAGATCCAAGCAGTACCTTTATTACTGATTATGGCTAATCTGAACATATGGCTTAAGGATTGTTATCCATATGGATTTACTAATAGTACATCCCTGAAAAAGACATATCTACCCTCAGAAAAACATAGTCCTTTCCTGCTAAGGGTGGAGCTTTTACTGCTAGGCTTACCAAAAGATCTAGAAGGAGGTCAAAGCTCTGACTCCCCGAGTTCCCAAAGAGAAAGCAGCAGGAAATTGTCTAAGCTACACCCATCAGATCATTCACATCTTCTCCCTTGGAGAGGTGCAGGTAAGGAGGCCTAAAGCAACAAAGGGAGTTAGTTTCTACACGGAAGCATAAAGCCGGAGGAAAGTGGGTCCCCCATTCCTAATTTCTCCAGCTTTATATTTGTTTTACTTCTTAACTCTACGGCTAACCAAAAGTTTGATCATCACCATGTGGGGAGGCAATCAGCAGCCTATTTGTGCAGTCCTGTATCTACTTCATCAGACTGTTCTTATAGTCCCAAGCACTGCTTCTGTATGTATACTCTTGGGCCCACTATTAAATAAGTTTGATTTTGCTGCTGGATGGCTTGGAAATAGGTCAAAAGAGCACTTTTATTAAATTAACTACAAGGCCACTCTACCCTCGGCTGAATTTCTATTCCCTAATCTATTTCCCATCTCAAATTAAGTCTATCTATGCTGTTCAACACGTTTTGAGAAGTCCAGTTATTTACTATTTTACCAAATATGAGCTGGGAGCCCATGGCAGGCACTGTTACAGCACCAGGTATCAAAGAGCAAATAAAACACCATTCCTGCCTTCATGAAATGTGAATGTTGTAGGAGAAAAATAACACACCTATAAAGATATAAATGTACAATATGTTAGGCTATGATTAGTGGAACAAAAAGAGGGAAGCAGGAGAGAGGGAGAAGGTGGGAAAGTTACTTAATAAAGTATTCAAGGAAGATTTCTTTGTTGAAGTGACATTTGAACAGAGACTTGAAGGAAGGAAGAGAAAGTACCTTGTGTTTGTCTGGGAAGAGTTCATTCAAGGCATAGGAAACAGAAAGTACAAAGGACCAGAGTGAACGGCTGGAGCGGAGTGACAAGAAGTAGTTGAGACTGAAGAGATGGAGAGAAGGCATATCACACAGAGCCATGTAGACCACAGGGAGGGCTCTGGCTGTTACTTAGAGTGAAGCTAGAATGTGAAGCTATTGGAAAGTTCGAGCATATAAAAGTCACAGTGAGACTTACATTTTAAGTGAGCCATACTGAATTTGGTGTGGAAGATAGAAAGTGATGAGGCAAGTATAGGAATACTCAAAGGTATGTAAGGGATTTGGTGGCTTGGATCAAGGTAGTCATAGTAAGGGTGATGAAAAGTGGTAAAATTTCTGGATATATTTGAAGATAAGTGAACAGAATATTCTAATATTGTGCTGTGGAAGATGAAAGAAAAAGAAGAATTAAAGTTCTGGCCTAAGCAATGAAGAAAATGGAGCTTCCATTTTCTACAACAGGGCATACTGCAAGAAGAGCAGGTTGGATGACAGAGCTGGTGGGGTGAAAATAAGAAACTTATTTTCAGAGATGTAGTACTTGATATACCTATTAGATAACCAAGTAAATATTTTGAGTAGATAAGAATTTAGCAGAGAAATAATGGGATTCATCAAAGAGATGGCATTAAAAGGTGTGAGCCCACATGAGAACATATAAACAATGAATGAAGACACAAAATAGCAGGACCAATCAAAGACCCCTGGGACACTTTTTCATTACGAGGGTACATTGAAAAGGATAATTCAGCCGTGGAGCAGAAATACCTCAATCCACATCTGGCTCATATCTCATGCTGCCCAGCTCAGTGAACTGGCTGAGGTTTGAAGGAGCTAACAAATAATACTGATAGATAGAGGAGTCAGGCATATTGAAATAAAAGTATCTGAGAGAGTTGGGGAATGCTGCTCAAGTAGGTACAAATGATGAACTGCCTAATATTGACCCCTAGTTAGCACTGAGAATCCACAGGCTTTGAAAGAAAAGTTTTCACCACTAAACTTACCATGACTTTGAGAATGGGCCAGAGCACATACTATCTGAAAGCAAATAGAACCCAAAGAAGAAAAGGTAGAAGCAGATGGATTTTCCCCAAACTCACAAATTAGACAATTTGTTGTCATTCCCTAATGCAGTGCTTCCAAATCACTGGGGAAGGGGGGCGACTTTGTCCTTCAGAAGACATTCAACAATGTTTGGGAACATTTTTGGTTGTTACAGCTGGGTGGAGGTGCTTCTGGCATCTAGCAGGGAGAGGCTAGGGCTGCTGCTAAGCCTCCAGTAAAGCACAGGACATCCCCCTATCCCTCCACAACAGAAAATTATCTGGCTCAAATGTCAATAGTGTTGTGGCTGAGAAACTGCCCTAATGCAAATGTTTAGGGAGAATCACGTAGAGTTATTTTTCATAGTTATATTTTTAACTTAAAGATATATATTATGTTGAGATTTCAGTTTGTTTCTTTTTTCCCCCGCCTCAGCATTGTGTTTTTTATTGTGGTAAAATATACATAATATAAAATTTACCCTTTTAACCACTTTTAAGTATACAATTCAGTGGCATTGAGTACATTCACATTGCTATTGTATGATTCCACTTTAATGAGGTATCCATAGTAGCCAAATTCAGAGTCAGCACTGTTTTGAATATATATTTATTACAGGAAATACTACGGGAGTCATTTCACGTAGCGGGGATACAATAAAAAGAGTTAGCTGCAACACTTCTGGAGAGCTAAAAACACACAGAGAGACAAAGCAGAGGTAACCCATATATAAGAGCAATTCATGTATAAGGTAACCCACATGTAAGAAGCTATGAAACTTAGGGCTGGAGCAACAAAAGGGGAAAGAAAACTAGGAGCTTAGAGGAAAGGATTTCATAGAGCTGGTGCTTAGACCTCTTGGGGGTCGGGGGTGCCACATAGCCACTGCTGACAAATCTGGGAGGGCTCAGGTACTGAGGCTGCTGTAAAAAGCTGGAGGCTGACCCAACTGGGGCTGTTGGAGTAACTGTGACAAATATAGGAAAATCAAGAAAACGGGATCAGGGAAAACTTTCCATCCTCCTTTGATCCCTGCCTAATTATTTCTTCTAGCGCCTCCTTTTGGCAGAATCTAAGAAAGAAAGATACCTTTCAAGGAAAAGCAGTTTGTAGCATCCCAGCTCTAGCATCACAGAGTAAACTGTAGTATGAATGTAGAGTTGAAGGATGAGTTATATAACAGCAGAATAATTGTAAACCATTGCTGTTAACTGGCACATAATATACAACCCGATGTGCATCCACCATATTTCACCTTTGAATTTACCTATCCACTCTCTCGGATTGCCCCCAACTACCCGCCACCACAAACTATGTTGAGCATTTTACTCTAATATAGAGCTAGCCACTAGATCATAGGGGTTATGAATATTTATTTTACTCAGTAGTTCCAGATTAATCTTTCGATTGTTCGAACTTCTCTAAAATCACACCACCCATCGGTAAAGCTGAATTTTTATATTGGTAGTTTTTAATAGAAGTATCTTGATGGTTTTATTTGATTTCTCAGCAGAACCTCTGAAAAAATTGGAACAATTATCTGACTTTACTGAGACCTAAAATCAATTGATGTTACAACTTTTCTGTGTTCAAACTCTCTCCTCCAAATTTCTCACTTGCATCTTTACCTAGAAAATATTCTACATTCACCATCATGGCCACTTCACTGGATGCACTTACCTTGCTTTCCTTGCATTGTATTTGTCTACGAGATTATACCCAACACTGTCTGCTGCATTTCTGCACCCAGACAATTAACGCAGTGGAGAAAACACACAACCATGTTTCCTATTCCCATTTTAAATGTTGATCACTAACTCAAGTGGACTGGCTAACAAAAGACATGTAGAGAAAACTCACAGAACAAAATACATTAAAAATTGCAAATAAGATACTAAATTGTACAATCTATTCACAATTAAAGATAAGAAAGTTAAAATTACAAGATACCATTGTTATCAAATTGGCAAAAGAAGATAATGTTTGATGACACCCAGTGTGGGAAACAAACATTCTCTTATATTTTGATTCATTCATTTGATAACACATATTTACTGAGTTTCCTTCATATGCCAGGCACATTTCTAGGCAATGAGAAAACAGCAGGAACCAAGACTGGAGGTGTCTCTGACTCAAGAAGTTAACACTTTAGAAAGGAGAAGGGAAAGAAACACATAACAACATGTCAGATATTGATAAAAGAAATAAATCTGAGTCAAAGGCTAGGTAGTGGTTAACAGAGCAATGTTTTCTCATAAGGTGGTCAGGGCATACCTCTACTGAAACAGAAGCCTAAATGAAATGGGGGAGAAAGTTATATATGAATATGGGGCAGAGTATCGCAAGCAATTAAGACAGCAAGTACAAATGTCCAGAGGTAGGGGTATTTTTTGCCTATTGACAATAGTGTGGTTATAGTAAAATGGATAATAGGAAGGACACTATTTATGAGATCAGAGAAACAGGAAAGTGCCAGGTCAGGAAGGAACTGGTAACGAACTTATATTTAACTCAGATTCTTCTGGGATTTATATGTTTGCTCTTAGAAGGAGTATATATTGGTACAAACTTCTTGAAGGGTCATTTGGTAATATTTTTCAAAATTAAAAGGGCACAGACTCTCTGAACCAGCAATTCCAATTATAATTCTTTACACTCAGCAATATTCCCACAAGTGTGAAAGGTTTATGAACAAATATTTTAATTTCAATATGTGGGTAATAAAAAATGGAAATAAACTAAACATTTATTTGTAGGTAGGTGACCATACAATTTATCATCTGAACTGGGACAATTGTGAGGATGAATGGAAGAGCTGTTAACAATAATGCAAGGACATCACACATAAACCAGAACTGTCCACTGAAAACAAATGTTCTCTATCAATGGGAAACTGGTTAAAAGAATTATGCTATATCTAAACAGTGGAGTTCTATATAGCTGTAAGAAAGAAGATCTATGTAACTACCAACAATTTATCTATCTTCATAGAGACTGCCCATATAAAATTTTGATTGAAAAAGAGACATACAGAGATATAGGGAGACATAGATACACATACAAATAGGCTTGTGCAAGTAACCATTTCCAAAAGGATTAAAATAATTAGTGAGCTCTGGGAAATAGGATATGGGGTGGGGAGGAAGAAGAATTTTAATTTTTTAAACATTATTTTGAATTTTTGGCCATAAGCACACAAAATAAAAAGTTTTAAAAAGTCTATTATTTGTATATTCTGGTCTGTATTAAGAAGACCCCATTGAATAGCTCATGAAATGTTATTTCCATTTTCTCATCTCATTATAGCTACTGGCTTTCTTTCCCCTCTGCCAAAAACATGTGTTTTAATTTCACTTCTGCTGTCTAAGGTCAATCAAATAACACTTTAAAAATACAGTAGAAGCTCTTTTAAACAATATCTACTTAAGTGGCCTGAATTATCCAAATTTTCCATTTTCTTAGCACAACTGGATCTTACTGCTGGCAGGCAAGTGAGCACGTTTCTAACACACCTGCACATTTCTGCTCTTACAAATTGGGTTGAATGCTTGCTAAAGCTTCAGTTGTGTTTGTAACCAACTTAAGTCAGTGTCATTTTCTTAGTAATTATATAATTTTATTAAATAATACCTCAAAAAACACATGATTGTGTGTGCGTGTTTATCAATGATACATGCTTTGAAAATTAAGGTAGAAATGAGAACAAAAAAAAATAAAACCCACGTGTCAAACTGTGTAAGGACAAGAACTGTGATGAAACTTTGGGGGAGAATTGTTAATTTTCCACTTAGACTGCTTCAGAATACTTAAATTTTCTTACTTTAACAAAATCAAATTTGGAAATGATAAACATTGTCCTTATAAGTGTAGTTTAGGTGAGAAAAAGAAAGATTCAGAATAAAAAGCTTTGGCCCTACTTCAAACGGTCTATTTTTAAATTAACATACAGTTTGAAGTGGCTATAAACTTATTTGTGATTTTCTTTTTCAGCTGACTGTTCCAATTAACATTCTCAATCCAAGTTTCCCAATTATTGTTTTTTGGCTCTTTATTTCTCCAACTCAAATATTTCCTTTTCCATTTCTGAAAAATTCCCTAAACTTTCATAACTGCCTTTAATGAATCATTTATCTGCTGATGACTTAGAACAATAGACAAGAACAATAAACTATTTCTAGCCCTAATGTCTCTATTAAGCTTCATAATTTCATTTCTGCATTCTATATCATTCATTCAAAGAATGGCATTCATTCGGTCCTTTAAAAAATATGTACTGAACGCCTACCATATGTGAGGAACTGAGCTACACACTTGGAAAACAAGGAATTAAGTTCCTCAAAGAATTCCGTTTAGTGAAGAAGACTAATTAATGAATAACAGTTACAATAAAAGGTGGTCGTTTCTAAAAGATGTGTAAATATGAGATGTTGGAGGAGAAAACAAGTCTATCTTTATACAGGCATCTCAAGCAGAACACATCCCAAACCACATCTATTATTCAAGCTTTCTTCCTCCTCAATTTACATACAAGTGAAGGATGCCTCAGTCCACCCTGGCAGAAAGCTACACGTTCAATCACAAACCATGTTCTACCAGTTCAGTTGTGTCACTTAAAGATTACTTGAACCCATTCACCCAACTCAAAATCCTTATCTGGTCCTCATCATTTATCTCCTTGGATTAATAAAATAGGCTCATCTACCTTCTTCAAATTGAGCTTATTTTTTCCTCCTACTTTATTGATGCATAATTGAGAAATAAAATCTTAAAATATTGGAAGTGTACAACATGATGATTTGATACAGGTATACACTGTGAAAGAATCCCCCCCCCATCAAGCTAATTGACAAATCCATTACCTCATATATTTACTTTTTAACTTAATTTTATTTTTGATGAGAACATTTACAGTCTATTCTCTCAGGAAATTTAAATTATATAATACAGTGTTATCAGCTATAGTTACCAGGTTATGCATTAGAGCTTCATACCTTATTCATCTTATAGCTGAAAGTTTGTACCCTTTTACCAACCTCTCCCTATTTCCCCCACCTCCAGGTCCTGGCAACCACTTTTCTACTCTGTTTCTATGAGTTTGACATTTCTTTTTCAGATTCTACTTGTAAGTGATGCAGTATTTGTCTTTCTCTGTCTGGCTTATTTCAGTTAACATAATGCCCTCCAGATTCATCCATGTTGTAAATGACAGAATTTCCTTTTTTAAAGACTAAATAATATTCAATTACATATTATAATTATATAACATTTTCTTTATCCATTTATTTGTTGACTTATACTTGGGTTGTATCTATACCTCAGCTATTGTCAATAATGCTGCAATGAACATGGAAGTACAGATATCTCTTCCAGATAATGGTTTTGTTTCCTTTGGATATATACTCAGAAGTAGGATTACTGGATCATATGGTAGTTCTACTTTTACTTTCTTGAGGAACCTCCGTACTGTTTTTCATAGTGACTATATGTGTTTATATTTCCACCAACAGTGTACAGGGTTCCCTTTATTCCACCTCCTCTCTAACATTTTTATCTCCTGATTTAGATAACAGACATCCTAAAAGGTGTGAAATTGTGGTTTTGACTTTAATTACCCTGATGATTAGTGATGATGAGCACTTTTCATGTACCTGTTAGCCATTTGTGTTTTCTTTGGAAAATGTCTATTCAAGACCTCTGTTTACTTTTTAATGGTTTTTTGTTTGTCTTTTTGCTATCAAGTAGCATGAGTTCCTTGTATATTTTAAAAATTAACTCCTTATCCGATATAAAGTTTGCAAACACTTTTTCCCATTCCCTAGGCTGTCTTTTCATTTTGTTGTTGGTTTCCTTTGTTGTGCAGAAGCTTTTTCATTTGATATAGTCTCACTTGTTTATTTTTTGCTTTTTTTAAATTTTGCTTTTGTTGCTTTGCTTTTGATGTCGAAAGAAAATTAAGCATTGTGAAGGTGAATGTCAGGGAGCTTACCCCCTATGTTTTCCTCTAGGAATTTTACAGTTTTAGATTTTATGTTCAAGTCTTTAATCCATTTTGACTTGATTTTTGTCTACGGTATAATATAGGGCTCCAGTTTTCCCAACACTATTGAAGAGACTATCCTTTTCCCATTGTATATTCTTAGCTCCCTTGTCAAAAATGTATTGACCATGTATGCATATGTTTATTTCTGAGCTCTCTATTCTGTTCCATTGATCTCTTTGTCTGTTTTGATGCTAATACCATGCTTTTTTTATTACTATAGTTTTGTTATATACTTTGAAATGAGGAAGTGTGATATCTCCAGCTTTGTTGTTTCTCAAGAGTGCTTTGGCTATTCAGGGTCTTTGTGGTTCCCTACAGATTTTAAGATTTTTAAAATATTTTTGTGAAAAATGACATTTGAACTTTGATAGAGATTGCATTAAATCTGTAGATAACTTTGGGTAGCCTGGACATTTAAAAAATATTAATTATTCTGAGCTTCTTCTGATACATTCTCTACTCTGGCACCTGGACTGTCTCTCCAAAAGGTAATTGTGGGCATGCCTCACTCCTGTTTTCTCTTTCCACGACTCCCTATTGCCTTCAGGATGAAGATCTACCTCATCTCTGACCATGCTTCTACCTTTACCTTTCTTTCTTATGATTATATATTACAGTCTGATTGAGAATTAAACTTTGGAACACTCATAAATTAAGCACATTCTTTAAAGAATGTTCCAGGTAGTTTTTCTCATAACTTCTGCCTCTCAACAAGTAGCACTGCAGTTTCAATTTCCCCTGGATCCAATTGCAATGAATACATTGCAATTACAGATTTAGAAACATTGCATGCCTTTCATGGTTATGTAATTGACTGATTATGTGGTCCAATTAGAGCTATCACCAACTTGGATTTCAGCCATTGTTTCACATGGCTCCCTTCCCTGAAATCAGGATAACAGCTCCTGGAGGGTAAATCTTTGCAGAGTATGTTCAGGGTTTCTCTTAGACAGCAGAAGAATTAGTAAGATCCTTCAATAACTGGCATAAACAATTATAAAGTGTTATTTTAATATTGTTCTTAAAAAATTATGAAGTTCATGCAACACCATTTGCTTATTGACCTATAATATATCTTTAGTGCCTACCATGTGAGAGGCACTACTCTAAGGGGTGAGATTCAAAGATGAATAAAGTGTAAACCCCCTCCTAAATGGAAGAAATATAAAGATAAGTATACCTTACATTTTCTAGTAGTAAGGAGGTGGATAAATTATCATTTTTTATGCTAACATGTCTAACCTGAGAGCTACATATAGTCAAAAAATCATTTTAAAATTTATTCATTCAATTAAAACACAGTCATTGAATTCGTATTTTGTATCAGGTACTGTGTGGAACAATGGCAAAAGAGGTGAACAAAAAGCATAAATAATACCTTAATTCTTGCCTTCAAAGAACCAGCAATCTAGTGGAAGATGGTATTATTGAAATAGTCACTTAATTCAGTGAATAAGTGTAACTACTGAACCTGTTAAACACTCTAATGTAGAAACTCATGATGCTGTAAGAAAATATAACAATGGGATTGATTTCATCAAAATTGGCCAGGGAGGGTATCCTTGAGGAAGTGATGATGGAGCTTAGGTCTAATGAGTGGTTAGGAGTTTACTAGGCCGGGAAGAGGGAGAGTGTGCTCCTGGCAAAGAAACCAGCTTGCACTAGGACTCTGTGAAAGGAAGCAATGTAAAAACTCTAAAGTCCTGAGAGGGCAATCTAATCGGAGTAGAGAGGCCAAGGAAAATGTGGGTATGGAGCAGATTTTAAGGCATTGCTAAAGGGTTTAATGCAGGATAGGAGCAGTATGGGAGGTGGGTCTGAAGAGAACTGAATTGGAGGTGAGAGTGTTATAAACAGATGTGTTCTGTAAAGATAATTGGCTACCCTGGAGAGAACTGATTATGAGGGAGAACAGTGACTTCGGGGAGACCTTCAGGAGGCTTTCACAAGGGTCCAGGTATGAGGTGATGATGCTATGAAACAAGATGGTACTAGTGCCAATGATGAGGAGGTGAAATTATGAAGATAATTCGGATGTAAAATTGTTAGAACTTGTTGGTGGATTAGTGAGGAAAAAGTATTAGATGCCTTGTGTTCTAACTTGGTAACATGAATGAATGGTGTTACCATTCTCTGAGATAGGCAACAGTATATGTAAAAAAAATCTACTTAATTATCTATCCACCAGATTCCTTTTCTCTTGTTGCTTTTTATAAGTCAAATGCCAAATACGGTCAAATCTGGATTTGCAAATATTAAACTCACCACTAGTCTAATTTTATTTCTCTAATTTTTCTTGTAAGAAATGAAACTGATCAACTTTAAAATATCAGAAAGCACTTAACACATCACATTTTCATGATAGGGTAACAGGCAAATAGCTTATCATGGGTTGGCATCTGAGCAAGCCCACAATCATATCAGCAGTTCACTAGTTTGATATGATCCAAACATAAATATCCAGAAGTTGATGCCAGAGCTTTGACTGTTAAACAAAGGATTCTTAAACTGGACTGACAACTTAGAAACCAACTTATGTCTTAAGCTTTGTATGCCAGGAGTTAAAAGAAAGAGCCGAGGGTTGAATTAATTAATATGTCAGCTCTTATTAATGCAGTTCAAACCTCTCAAATGATGGAAGTTCTAAGAGATATGTTTTCTTCTAAGAAACCCATATTTGTGTTAAACACAAAATGAGTTACAATGAATGGATCCCCACTCTGCCATTTTAAAAACTCTATTATCAGTTTGGAGGACAGATTTAATTCCTAAATTCAAAGGCAAGGGCATCCTACAAATTGACTATCAGTGTTAAAGATTTTGTAAATGATTATAATATTTTTTGAAAAAATAATAGAAATTTTGATATCAGACTATTCTTTTATATTAAATAGGCTGAATACAATAATTTTTGAGGCTACTTTCTGAGTTTGGAAGAAGAATGGATAATACGAGTGTAAAGGGAGGGAAAAGAACTGGATGATGATGTTGTTGATGATAACAATGAACAATAATAGAGAGCTTATTACTAAGTACTGGAATACCGTACGTGGATTAGCTCCTAAGAACCTTTAGGGGCAAAAACTAGTGCTACTATTTTACAGATGAGGAAACTGAGGCACAGAGACATTATACAGTTTGCTGTAGGTGAGGCACCTTGGGGAGTTAAGCAAAGTCCCAACCTAAGCAGTCTAATTTTAGAAGCTGTGATTTGACCCACTATAATCCCTTTTAGTGGTAACTTTATTTCAGAATCATTAAACTTTGGTGTTATTATGTGTTAGAAGTTTTGAATGGAAATGAGGATTGGGACAAAATATTCCTTTCCCTGATGTATTCTACTGTGGAAACCCTGAAAAAAAGTGAACAGGAAACACTATACTAATCAAGCTTGAGGTGGATTTTTCCCCCTCTAGGGAAAAACTCCCCTATAATTCACTACTAGGCAGGAATTCCAGTGGAATTCAGAATGGATATATTTAAATGTAACAACTGAAAATTTAGAGTTGACTTTTTATCCCTGTGGTACACTACACACTGTGAGCTAAAACGCAAAAGCATGCTGACAGGAAGAATTTACAAATGACTTTTCCTCTGGAAAAAAGAAAAAAAAAAAAGAAAAGAAAACAATGCAAATTGTTGTGGGATCCTAAATGTAACACATATTCCCAAAGGTGGCTTTGGGCTGTTCTTTACACTGCTCACCTGAGCTCATTAATTAGTGTTTCAGTAATTTTTTGTTCTTGGGGAAATGAAGAGGCAATGTGGCGTAGTGGAGAAGGCTTACTTCTAGCCTAACACACGATTGGCAGCTTAATTCCACAATTAGCAGCTCTAGGACTTGAGCAAGTTATGGAAACTTCTCTATTATATGCTACTCTGATGTGCAAAATGGATATTTTAATTGTGACTACATCTAAGCATTGTTTTAAAGATTATATATATACATATATATAAGCTTATTATATTTAAATAAACATTTTGCCTATGTATCTTAAGTCCTTAAAATAGAGCCTGACACACAACAAATGTTCAAGAGATGTTCACAATTACTATTATTATCTGACCTTAAAGTACAGATTGTTAGTGTCTACAAATAAATAGCCAGGACATTATTTACTTATGAATAAATCCTAACTTTTGGAAAGAATAAAAATGTGCCTTTTTTATTTCCAGACTTTAAATCATTTTTGGCATAAAAAAAGAGTTGAGAGTGATTTAGATTTAACTATTTCATTTTTTAATTAAAAATTGCTCACGGGTTATATTGACTGCAAACAGGGTAAAGAGAGACTGCTTTCTAGACAGCAGCCTGGAGGTTATTGAGTGGGTGCCCGTGATCCCAGGCTGTGCACTAAAGCTCTGACTGCTTTGTGTCAAAGCAGAAGAGTAACTGACATTCTAGTAAACACAGGTTGAAAAACGACCTTGATTTTCACTTTGTCCCTGACTCAACAGGATAGTTGATTCTGATATCCTTCACCTGGTTGAATAAAGACCATAAAACATGATTTTAAAACAAAACCAACAATATCCTCATGGGTATATGCTGAGCAAAAACCTCACGTGTGTTTTATTCCTCTTTTTTAGTGTTCTAATTTCATTTGTTGATATGAACAAATACAAATGCAATTCCTTAGAGGTTGTTTGCCTCCATTCTAAATAAAATGTTTCAGATAGATAGATAGATAGAACAGAAACTGAAAAGTCATTATTGTAATGTACACTATTTCATCCAAACCAAGATACCAAATATTTGACCTGATATTTTAGTGCTAAAATAGATGTTATTTGTTTGTGCACTAAATTTAATGATTTAAACATCTGTCTCTTGCCTTCTATCACCAAAATCTAGTACTTCATGACACTTTTCTCATTTGGTTATATGCCATACAACAGAATTCTTAAGAGGTAACATCATAACGGGATTTTCTAGACTGAGATTTACAAGGCTGAAAACCTTAATACTTTTCCTTGCAAACAGCACATTAGCCAACCAAATTTGGTGTATATTCTTATATTCTCTGGTCTCTTTGGCATCATCTTATGTCTTTGTGGCAACTGGGTGCTGCTGATAAAGTCTAAATTTATGGATTTCTTGCTTGGGCAGGCCCTTTGTTGGCACATAAGATCCAGGTAGAAAGTCCATTTTACCAATAATGGATACTTTGTCAGGTGGTATTAAACAATACTGTCACCACTGCATATAATGCAAACTGCAAAATAACTGGAAAATCATCATGCTTTTAATATGCTAGTAAACCTGAGATTCAGTATAGTTTAAATTCTTCAGTTAATTTTTTGTCATGCTATTACCAACTTTACTAGAGTAATTTATTATCCTTGCCTGAATGGTAAAAATAAAGCATTAAAATAATAAATTTAATATTTTCCATGGACTTTAATAACCAAACATTTAATACAGCCATTTGAGTGGATAGTTAATAGGCAAAGAGTGCTAGCATTCATAGAAACTTCAGACATCATTAAGACCAAGAGAAGCAAATTTAAGAGGTAGAGGGCTCAGATGTAAACAGCAGGTAAATGTGAGACAATAGGCCCTACAAAATGGCAAAGTAGAGAATATGGCAAACAGGAGAGTTCATGCCTCTTCTGAAGGGGCAACCTCTAGTTAATTGTTGCCATACAGAAATGCCAGCTCAGTGTGGCCTGATCATCCAATTTTTTTGATAGAAATTTTGAATCTGTGTGAAATCACTTACATTTTTAAAATTGGCAATTAATTTAAACATTAAACATTGTGAGTGCTAAACAAAACAAAGCAAAAAATGAAGCTATATTTAGGTATGATAAAGTTTATAGGTTGCCTGTTATTCAACCTTTTTAGAATAACATGTTAATATTACACTTGAGGTAGCTAATACCCTCTCCCTACAAATTCAGTAACTTGACCAAAGTAATGAAATTACATCATGGTAACCCAGGTTATTCCAAACTACCATATTCTGCTCATACGACTTCATTATACTGACCTTATCATTCCATGATATAATTTACAAGATTATAGTCAACCTGAATTAAGTAACTGTGTATGTGTCACACAACTATGTGTCAGTGAGTTATCTTTATATACATTATGCTGAGTTCCTGAATATTTCCTCATTTAATTCTCCCAATCAGCATCTTTGTACTAGGAAGGAAAACTGGAAGCCGAGTTCTTGTATACTGTGAAACTAAAATGAATAAGGAAGACTGTTAAGAACAAGGTACAGAATTTCATAAGTTTAAAGCCTAGGATTGGCTCTAATATGTTGTTTAGGTGAAAGATTGGTATATTTCTTACTTGAAGCAGTATTTGGTAATTATCATAGTATCAACCTACAGAAAGTTACTGCTTTCTATTTTTCAAACTATCTTTATGTCCATTATCTTATTTGTTTTGATGACTAAGGATAACCAAGCTGAGGTAGTTACAGTATTTCTCTGGCTTCTTCTATAAGAACAGGTTACCCTTTGAAACTCCATTCACATATTCTTGTCTTACTGCCCTTCCTACTTAAGTTTCCATCATTTGTGTGCTTCTCTAGTAAATATTTTATGCTTACTTTTTTCATCACTTAGACAATCCCCCAAATTTTCACTTAATTTTATATCCTGCCTTTCTCAACTCATAAAAATATTAACTCCATTGTTTATCTATCAACTTATTTTGAAACTAAGGAAAGAAAAGTAGAAAAATACATGGCATTTAAAATAAAACAACAGCACACAACGGCTGATAGGATGGAGGCATCAGGCAACGTAAAATTACATTGCATTGTTGTCATAGCTATGGTAATATTGGGATATGTTCTTTCTACTCAATCCTGCTATATAAATGTGCTTTGTTTCCTAGAGTATGAATCAAATGCACACAGAAATACTAACTTGGCAGTTACAATCTCACAGCATGGAACTATATCTCATAATCTACTTTAAAAATCACAATATTTGCTCTATGGCATGTAACTTACAGATACTGTTGGTAAACACTCATGGAACTGTGACAGAATTGGTCACAATAATGCTTAGGGTCTTCTTGTTATAGAATCGCTTGCTATTCATTAAAATATTATGGTTCAAAATGACTTCATTTGGTATTCAAAACTGTCATATGGTCCTCCATAGGTGTTCATGGACACATGAAATAAGTTGTACCTTTTCTTTCTTTGATGATAGTTTAATGCAAATACATTTGCACTAGCAGAGTAACTACCAATCCACCTGGTATATGGGGACAAATACCAGTCTATAGCATCTGGAGTATTAAGATAAAGAGCCGTCTTATTTCATGAAATGTAATCTGGTGATCTGGATGACAGAAAGCCTATGGAAACCTTCATGCCCTTATAATTTGATTCATTTCAATTGATATGATCTACTGTTTAAACAGAAAACTGTTTAAAATTTTCAAACACAAGAACAGAAAAGCACAGAAATGAATTGCTTTAAGTTTCCAAAAACAGGCAGCTAGATTAGATGTTAACAAATTATTTAAATCTCTTTTGGATTCCACAGGGGAAACCACTAAAACATATTTAGTTTTCTATCATCATCGTTGTGCCTCATTCCTCCAAATGCCAAACTGAAAATTGGCAGCCTTGAACTAATTTGTGGTCTACCGGGCACTTTGACATTATCCCTATCACACATGATAGGAGACTTGAATACTAGTTTTTGCATCTGTTAGAGATTAAGGACCTCACCTGTAAAATGACAGTGTGGGATTGATCGTTGCATGGCTCCCACTGCTCTTGCTTGTTCCAGGATAATTTCAACCTCTACCCACAAGAAGTCTTTTTTTTTTTTTAAGTTATCCTTATTTCTTCCCTTGCTTATTTATAAATGTATCTTTCTTCTCCCTTTGACAATAAGCTTCCTTCAGGTCAATGACCAGGTCCTAGGAATATTTCTACTGGCTATTCAGGCCTTGGCATGGTAGTTGAATGCAGTATGTCCTTAGTGGCTTGAAGATCGAATGGGATAAAGACACTCTAAAATATTAAATATTAAGGATAATGAGTAGACTAGGGCTTACTAGGTATAACTTACTAGGTATAACTTTATTTTAATATTTTAACTAAGATGTAAAGCTTAATTATTTCTAAAATGAATAAAGATGGAGTTTAATTTTCTTCAATATTCTAGGATTATAAGCATATTTAGAAGCATTAATCTGTTCTTATTTTCAATCTCTAGTTTAAAATAGGCTGGGAAGTCTCACATACTTAACCCTGAGACACAGTTATTTGTATTGCTTTCCAAAATCAATGTATAAGGACGCACCATCATTGATAGAAATAAAGTCAAGAAATTATACAAGAACTGAACTAGAAAACTTAGTGAAGATTCAAAATGATTCCCATTATTTCTGAAGTACATGCTAGTATCCACAGGAATCTTTGGGTGACATTTTACTAAATTCAGTAAGATAGAAATCTAACTTATACCTATTACAAAGAAGCATAATTCAAATCTATTTGCAACAAGTTTTTAAGGACAATGAAGTAATTACATAGAGTTCATAGCTCTTTGAATGACCTACCAATTCTATTTCTGGCTTTACATTATTGAGAAATTCTCTCACATGTGAACAAAGAGACCTGTATTATATAAGGATGTAACTTGGAATATAATCTTTGAGAATAAACAAGTTAAATTCTCATCATTAGCTAAATATATAAAATTTAGTACATGTAAAATGGAATAGTATACAGCAAATGCAAACAATCAATTCAACCCATATAAAAGAAAAATTTCAAGGTGTAATATTGACTAAAAAAATAATACGTGGGATGATAGACGAAGGTTGAAGCTATTTACATACTATGAATGTGCAAACACAAAAAACAATAAAATTATGAGTACACACATACAATATACATGTAAAATACGTATTTATATAACACTTAAAAATGGATTGGAAGGGTTTAATTTAAACTCACAGTAAGGATTCCTTCGTAAAAGGGAAGGATATTTGGATTTAGGGTGGCAGTAAAAGGGACTTTAGATATATTTATGTCTATGAATCTATGTATCTATCTCTTCAAAAAGACTAGAAACAAGTATACAAATAAGATAGTTACTTCTTGGTCATAGGGATATATGTTGGTAATATTTTTCTTTTGCATGTCTATAATTCTAAAGAAGTAAGGTTTTCAGAAATTTTAGAGTAATCCTATTACTTCTATGCAAATTTTTTTCTCTGTTAGAATTTTTTAAAAAGATCACCAACACTGAAAGGAACCAACCACAGGTTAGTCACATCTTGATTAGTCACATCTTGAATCTATGGTCATGAAAACATCTTCGTACTAACCTATGTCCAGATCAGTTTCTCTAATGTGACATTTTGGCTGAATTTAGGAGAGGTGATAGACTCAGACATGGTAATGCTTTTCCAACAACTCAATAAATCCCTAAAACTTATGAAGGATGAAAGTATATCAGGTCAAGGACACTCTTCCTAAATGGCATAACAGACAATAGGCCTGAGCTCTCATTCAAACTATGCTCTTACCCCCTACTCTAGGAAATGGGACTAATCGCCAATGATCTCTAAAGCAGTCCTCCCAACCTGTATGATTCTGCTTTCCTGTAAGACTCTAGCATCCATGGTAGATCCTATTCCACTCATGTCCAGGTTTAGGGTCTTCCCTATAAAATTCCCTAGAATTCTGTAGGAAGTAGAAGAGATGAGAACTAATATATACAAAGTAACTGTGTTGGACCTAACATTTTATACATGTTGTTTATTCAGTTCTTAAAATATTCCTAAAATGTAGATACTGTTTTCTCCATTAATGAAATAAAGAACTGGGGTTCACGAGGTCACAGCACGATTAGAAAGAATATAGATCTTATCTAACTCCCAAACCTATTTGTTATACAGGAAAATGCTTTCAGAGTTCACATTCAAAAAGCTGGTCACCAGAATTCATAGTGTGTTTTGTGTCATAATAGAGTTGTTATCTTCTTACCTTATAATTTAGCTGCCTGAGAACAAGGGTGACATATTTAAATATAAGGCAGGTGTTCACTTAAGAGGGCAGTAGAATTAGTACTTTTTAAAAAACACCTTTAGGTGATTCTGATAGATACACCCCCATCTCTACCCTGTTGAGAATCTGTGATTTAGAGAGAAAGGTTAGAGGCATGGCTCTTTAAACACATTATCATCATATAGTGACTCAAAAAACAGGTAAATGACAAGGTGACTGAGCAAATGCAAGACCTCCCGGTTCACTGAAAGCTTATAGCTCTTCTGCATACTTTTGCTCACCATTTGCCCAAGCCAAGGGAGCAAATGATGTCGTAAATATTGTTTGCTTGAGTACCAAACTACACCCATACCTATTCCTCCTGTTGAGTGTAATTGAACCTCATTTGATGGGCAAAGTGGGGAAACAGTTCAGTAAACATTCTGGGAGTCATCTCTACAATTAACTTCAACGATAACTACATGGAGAAAGGTAAAATTATGGCAAGAGAATTGGGTCAGCTCAAATAGTTGGTTTTTGGAGCAGGTAAAGTATTTAAGGAAGCAAAATAAAATCATAATTTAACCAAATCTTTGAAAGAGACTATTTGGGAAGTTTTGAATTTGACGTCTACATAAATTTCTTACATATTATAAAACCTTAGATGTGATCATCTTGACAAACAGTATAAAGGAGATATGGTTTTCTTTTTATAAATTTACAAATTTATCTAAATAAAAAAAGATTAGGCCTGTATACTAAACTCTGTTCACCTTTGTTAAACCATGTTGTGAGTTTCCCAGTCCTCTATGATTTAGGTTTCTTTCTTCTTTTTTAATTCTCTTTTTTACTTGAAAATGTGGGCTTACTAAAAGCAGCTATTTGCCAGTGACTAAGCCAGCACTCAAGGCATATTTGTCTTGGCCAGTTCCCAGTCCAATTAAATCAGAATCTCTGGGGGTGGAACCCAGGCAACTGGTCTTTACAAATCACACCAGGTGCAGCCAACTCTAATGTGCAGCCAACATTGAGAACCACTACACTGACCATTTGAAGCATGCCACCTTGCTAGAGTTTACAGTGCTGCTGTTCTCTCCACAAGCATCTCCAACTGTTCAGCTCCACAAGCTGAACTGTTTTTATTGCAAATATAGAGGAGAAGATCAACTAAGACCAACTTTCTGCGAGCACTTAATTATATCTGTTGCATTAAAATAAATTTAGGGAGAGATGGATGAATCTCAAAGAAGAGATCATATTTACTTTTTATCTGTCTTCTAGTAGCCTATTTTACTAGTGAAATCTTTTAACACATTGTTTAATGAACCAACATTTTACAACTGGAGTCAAGAAATATTTTTTACAAAAAAAGACACTGCAACCTGCCATTATTTCATATTTGGTTGTTAGTAGATGCATTGTCTTCCAAATGCACTGTTTTAAATGACTTACCAATACTATATGAAATGTACTATCTATTTACCTTTTCAAAAATGAGTCTCACCTCTTTCCATAAGAAATAAAACTACACATAAAATGTGTTGTTACATGTGCACTGTTCTTAGATTTTCTGTTTATACAGTATTATAACAAACATCTTTGGCAACTTAAATATGATATTAATTTTGCATTATCAATATTACGATTATAATTATAACATTTGTCAATTTTTTAAAAGGTAGATGATTGACACATTAATATTATACACCCAGATGTACATATGTTGTAGGTTCATCCAAAAATATATAGACCAGTTCAATAGAGTGAAAGCAAAAGAAACAATTTATTAAAGGTAGATAGAGTCACATTTTTGAGACAGAGAAAGAGGGCTTGGGGAGAACATCATACACATACCAAAACATCAGCAAAGTGGAGAGATTTGAAAAATCATGTTTTGCACATGTATTGCCTCTTTGTGATTTCTATTATTTCTATACTCTTAATTCTTCTATAGTTAAGAATTTTATGTGTCTTAACCATTATCTAGAATTACATTGATGGCAATCTGTGTTGCATTTCTTTTCTCGTTGCCCATGACATGATTGAAATATTGTTTTTGATAAGTCAAATTAAATTATAAGTTATTTAAAACAGATGACCAAAACTCAGTGTAATGCTTCCCTATTCTATTCTTTTGAGGTCTGCCTCTGTTTACATGATGCCAAATGTCTAGAGACTCAACAAAATTGTATTATTTATTGTTATTATTATTATTTACACACACACATCAACATTAGTATGAGAGGAGCTTCAGTGTTTTTGTTCACATGATAAATAACACAATACGGGCTCTAAACATTATTTGTAATTTTCTGAGTTCCTAAAATAAAATAGCTAACTAAATACATGAGTTTCATTTAAAAGCTCTCTTTGCTCAAGTACCTTCAATTATAATTTGGCTTGGCTCAACACTCACTGGTAATCCATTCAGGGACTGAGAAAAGAGGTTTGTTAAATTTTGACCATTCTGTCACCAAATTTTGATCATTTTTGTCACCAAATTTCAGTATAGATTTAAATTTCTGAACTTACATGTAAGGAATTCCATGAGTGACAAAAGCCATAATCACTTCTAACCTGTCCAAGGCTTTCTACAATTATATGTCACAAGTTTACATTTTTTTCTAACCTAGGGAAGTTTAAGGTCACTTCCTAAATTCCTATATTTGATTTATTTTTCAGAGTTCCTCACCAGTGTGTTGGAAACCCTTTTTAATCTATGGATGCCTTTTTGATATATCTTCACATTAACTATTTTAATTGCAACTAAGCAAATTCACCTATGAAAATACATTCCTATATAGAGCTCACTTTTCCCCTGAGGCTCTTATACTAAATTGGGGATTGATTATATCAGGGAATTATCCATGGAACATTAATAAATGCAGTACAGTTGTTTGGCATCCAAACACTACAGACCTGACATTTATCCCAAAGTGATAACCAATAGCATTTTCTAAAGACATCTCCTTCACCTGTCAATGAGTTAAAAATATAATTTATCAGAAGATGGAGACAATATCATTCAGAATCCAAACTTACTAATAGAGGTAAACTGCTCTCTTGCTTTGAAATGCAAACAAACTGCATTAAAAGTACAATGGGAGGGCACCTTTGATGGGAACAATCTAAAAGACATATAAACATATCAGATAATCTATCAATTCCATTTTCCCATAGCAATTTTTCTTAGAGTCTTCTTTCTGCTTTAAACTAGATTTTAGCTCTCTAAGCCTGGAAATTTCCTCAGATGCTCTGTTTGCTAGGTTCAATCTCTTCCTCTCAATTGCTTTATTTAATTGTTTAACAACAAAAATTAAAAGATGGTTACACATGGACCAACAATGAAAATGTGGCATAAACCAACATTAATGATTATCCCATCTATTCAACTGAGATACAACTGCAAAATATAAGCAAAAAAGGAAATAAAAATCATATTCTCACTGTTATTTGAAACTACATGATTTGTCTCCATTCTTACATAAAACTAATTCTTCCCCCTGGATCCCTCCTCTCTTGAATACAGACCCTCCCTTGATTCCACATATCCCTCTAGCTACCTCTTTCCACTGAACTCCTTTGTAGCAAAACACTGCCAGATCTTAAACATTGTCTATCCATATCTTACACAAATTCTTACACAGTTGAAAACTCCTTCTTTCTTGACAATTTTTTTTTAACTTAGATTCTGAGATGCTTCTAGTTTTCTGCTTGCCTCCTGTTTCTTCCCTGAAGTTTACATTGTGGGTTCCTGCATCATGTCTGGACCAATGAATATCAAAGTGTCCCAAAGTTTTTTCTTTTTCCCTCAAAGTAAATATCTCCTTTGTCAATTTATCCAGATCTGTGGTTTCACATAACTATCATTATGCTAAAGCCTCCCAACTGTGTAGTATCTCTAGCCTTAGCCAAACCTTCAATTCCCACTTCAGTAAAATATGCTTCTGTTCTACCAGATGTTCAGGCCATAAACCTAAGCTATACATTCTTGAATCTTCTCTCTCTTTCTTCCCCATATTCAGTAACAAATCCTGCCTTCAAAAGTAAATACCAGTTTTAAACTTTTCTTAACATGTCCACCATAACTTTAGCCCAAATCTCTGTTAGCTCTGTTTCAGATTACCGTCAAGTTCTCATTTATTCCTACTTATTCTACATTTGCCCCACTGTAGTAGCCACAATCATCCTGTAAGAGATAAACCAGATTATTTCACAACACTGCTCAAAACCATTTAGTGTTTCTCTACCATATTTAGGTTGAAACACAAGCTCCTTATGATAGGGAGAAAGCATTCCTTGCCTTCCTCAATAACCACTCATTACTCTTACTCTCTCTCACTTTTTGCTCCTTGAAAACACCATTCTTGTTTCCACTTCAAGGATTCTAAACTTGTTCTACCTTCTTTCTGAACTTCTCCTTGTTCCAGTATTCATATGATACTCTCCTTTTAAAATCTTACATCTTTGGAGTTCACTATGTAGAACAGAGCAGACCACTGACCCCAGATGCTTTTGAACTATTTCCATAAGTGAGAAATAACTTTTATTGTTTTTGAACAATTATACACTTTTTCAGTCTAATTTTACAACAATTTGACTAATGAAATGGGTATCAAAATTGTCCAAATTTCTGCCTACGGAGACGAATGCCAAACAAAGTATTCTTAGGTGTCAGATGAAGAAGATAACTATAATTCCAACATAGAGCATGAATACTATTGTGAATCCCTCTGTTTGCAAATATGAGCCTTCTGCTAAGCCTCATATGTTAAAATCTAGAGCTGTTCCAATTCATTCATTTGCTTTGGGAGTAAGGGAAGGACTCCAATCTCCGGTTTGGAACTTGGTAAGTAGCCACCTGGTTGAGTAAAAGTGCAAAGGGGACTTGGAAACCCAACCACTCCAAATACAAACTTTCAATCAATTCTCTGACAGTTATTTCTGTGTATCACACATACCTTCTGAGGCACCTTGACCTTTTAGGTATATAGTGGTGAGGTGGTCATATCTTTGTGGACATTTGCTATGGCTTCCTCTTATCTACTAATTCAGTAATCACTCCATCTCCTTTCTGGCTTAAAAAAAACCCACTGAATTGTTCATCTGTTCATGTCTATGCCAGTATTTCCTTTGTCCTTTTCAGTTGTATCCCTTTCGAGCCTTTACTATCTATCACTGTCATTTAAGTGAGGTCTCAGGAGAGCAAGGAGATAATGGATAATTAGAAGTTACTTTGCTAACTTCAAATATTCCAAAGCATCTTCCATCCTAAAGCAAAGCAAACCCATTTGAAAAAAATAAAACCTCACAGGACATCCAACCCCTCTCGTGATACCATTCAATTTCTCTCCTTTCCTTTAGAGCAGTGTTTCTCAACTGGGGGCAATTTTGTTCCCCAAGGGAATAGACAGTCCTGCATATTTTTTTGCTGCATATTCTAGCAATGTCTGGAGACATTTTTATTTGTCATGGCTAAAGATGCTACTGGCATTTGGTGAGTAGAGGCCAGGGATACTGCTAAGCATCTTACAATACATAGAACTGCCCCCTACAACAAACAATTATCTGGCCCCAGTGCCACTGGTGCTGAGGTTGAGAAACCTTGCTTTAAAGTCAACCCTATCAAAGAGTAGGATACACTTCACCTTCCATTCAGATCTCAAGCCAGAGCAATTTGGATTTTTCTTTCCTCCTCTGCCCTTCTTCAACCAGTTTAGTTTTGCTAGTAGAAATTACTAAGGAGGTTGGAACTGGCAGAGTATCTGGGTTTACCAGCTGGTGCTGAAAAAAAAATCTCAATCTAATTATAGGTATCAACTGGATTGTCACTTCTAACCCACCATATCACAGTTGTAAGGCACTCCCAATTCTATAAGGAGCTGACAGTCCAAAAGGCACCAAGGCAAAATATGCAGGATTGGCTATCACACTTAATGAAAACTTCCCTCCCTAAGTAGGAGGCACTTAAGTTATGAAAGTTCATATTCATCTAATTTCATCTAGAGAAATCACAAAGGTCAACTCTCCAGGGTAAGAAGAAATAAGTAGTCTGACATGGCTCACTTTCATGGGGTGAGGGGTGAGAAGACATCCTGATAAAAACACATTTGCTAATCCGACATGTCTATAACCAAGATATTTTCTTAATATTAGCTGGATTATCTATCACTTAACCTTCCCTAGTCACTACCCAGTTGTTGTCTCAGAGGCCCCCTCAAATATTGGACCTGATATAACCCCTGTTATGAACTCAGTTGTATTCACCTCCCAAATTCATATGTAGAAACCCTAATGCCCAATGTGACTGTGTTTGGACACAGAGCCTATCAAGAGGTATTAAGGTTAAGTGAAGACATAGGGTGGGGCCCTAACCCAAAGGACTGGTAGCCTTAGAAGAAGAGGAAAGATACCAGGGTTTCAGGCACACAGAGAAAACACCATGTGAGGCCACAGCAAGAAGGTGGTCGCCTACAAGTCAAGGAGACAGGCCTGAGGAGAAACCAAACTCACTTGACACCTCGATCTTGGACTTGCAGCCTCCAGAACTGTGAGAAATAGATTTTTGTTGTTTGAGCCACCCAATATGTGGTATTTTGTTATGGTAGCCCTGGCAGACTAAGATGACCTCCTAGATTCATAGTGGTTAGGTTCTTTATATAACATGGTATCCTCTATTAAAAAAATAAAATCCTGTATCATTGTATTATTTAGATATGTATAAAAAACAGCTTGATATGTCACAGATAATAGGAAAAAACTATATAAAGATTCTATAGAATTTCAATGTTTATTCTGAGTGGAAATGAATTTTTTTGAAATAATAAAATTTAAATAAGTAATTAAAAAGTGGAATTTTACACAACAAAACACAGGTAGAATTTTAAAATAACAATTCAGAGACATTTGTTCCTAATGAAACCAAATGTCCAATATAAGCATGCAAGTTTTCTTCCTATAATATTTTTGTGTTTTTGAGCATATTTCTAACTTCCACTCTCCTCTCAGATGGTTTCCAGTTAGTCTGTTTACTGAAGTCTCCTAATCCATAGTTTCAAATGTAAGTAATTTTCAAGGAAGCCACTTCAGAGCATTGTTTTTGGAGTGTTGGAGCTATCATCATTATTTAAACCAGTATCGTTCTTTGAGATTTTCTAGTCATTTTCAGACATTCTCAAATTTCAAATAGCACTGCGCAAACATACATGAAATGCTTTCTACCCATTCATTTCTCACTAATAATTTTGGTCAACATATTCTATTAGGTTCCAAAGTTTGTGGGGCTATGATGTGACTTTGCCAAAATGGCTCACTGATTGTCTAGATATTTCCCATTTATTTTCTGTTGTTTTACAGATGCCCAAGCACTTTTTCATTAAACTCAATAAGATGAAATGGCTCACGCTTAAGTTAACATTTCATACTCTGATCCATCAGCTCTTTCCAAATGCACCTTGCAGTTTTGGTTTGCATCAGGCTTCACAGTCCACTGTAATTCCTGTTCAAAATTTCTGGCAGTGCTTGACTTTTCCCTCTATAAAAACAATTTTAGATGAGCATTGCCATTGCTTAGTCCTTACCAAAAAAGTAGCTCAGGATAGAGTCCATTTCAGATACAAGTCTGTAACATGATCAAAATAATCTGTCTTGTTAGAAGTCAATTACAGAGGCCCCAGAGGTACTCTTATCCTTGTGAGGACTATGTGGGACCCAAATAATGAAATTTTTATGTTTAGTCTCTTCTCATGACTGGTTATGTAACCCACTATAAATTAATTGGACTAGGTCCCTAAATCTGAGCCTGCTCTGTCTCTTTTGTGGCCTTGCAGAGCAGAAAAGTAAAACATGTTTGGTAATTTTAATCCAATTCCCTTCTGCCTGCTCTGGGATATTTCTCTATCAATGCCCTCTCTTTAAAACTGACATTTTCCTCTCTCTTGCTCATTTTTTTATATTAGCATGTTCAAGTTCCATGGTTTTAATACTATTTCAAAGCGATTTTCCCTCAGCCTTGTCTCTCATCTCTAGATATCTCTCTTTACCCTTCTCAATCCAGATAAACTTCTATAATATCATTTTCCATGTGTATTCTTCCCATCAACATTTGGTTTATTTTTCCCTTTGATTAAAAGAACAATTTACATACAATGAAATGTTAAGTGTACAATTCTATGAGTTTTCACAAACGCATACAATTGTATTAACCCACACTCCTAACAAAATACAGAACAATTCCATCCTTGGAAAGTTCCCTTTTCAGTCAGTCCCTCGCCACCTCAGAAGCAAACACTGTTCTTATTTCTGTCATGATCATTTGGTTTTCCTATTGCAAAAATTCACATAATGAAAACATACAATAGCTGCTGTTTCGTGTCTGGCTATTTTCGCTTCATATTATATTTTTGAAATTTAGCCATGCTATTGCATGTATCGGTACTTTGTTCTTCTTTTATTGCTGTGTACTATTCTGTCATATAAATATACCACAATTTGTTTCTCCAGTTGACCGAAACCTGGGCTGTTTTCAGTTTTAGCTATTAAGAATAAAGTTACTATGAACATTCATGATCACAGCTTTTTAGTGGAAATATGTTTTTCTTTTTTTGGACAAACACCTAGGAGTGAAATTACTCAGATATAGGGTAGAAGTATACATTAAACTTTATAAGAAACTTCCTAATTTACTTTGTATTAACTTTTACTTTTTTTTTTAACATGTTTATTGGAGTATAATTGCTTTGCAATGGTGTGTTAGTTTCTGCTTTATAACAAAGTGAATCAGCTATACATATACATATATCCCCATATCTCCTCCCTCTTGCGTCTCCCTCCCACCCTCCCTATCCCACTCCTCTAGGTGGTCACAAAGCACCAAACTGATCTCTCTGTGCTATGTGGCTGCTTCCCACTAAGTCAGAAAGAAAAAAAAAAAAATACCGTATGCTAACACATATGTATGGAATCTAAAAAAAAAATGGTTCTGAAGAACTTAAGGGCAGGACAGGAATAAAGACGCAGACGTAGAGAATGGACTTGAGGACATGGGGAGGGGGAAGGGTAAGCTGGGACGAAGTGAGAGAGTGGCATGGACATACATACACTACCAAACTTTTACGTTTTTATAATCCACATAATCCTTTCATTGAATCATATCAAACAACATATTTACAAAAAGCAAAAAAACACTCTCCAAGACATCTTCAAATGGTTTCTCCTACACTGTTCATCTTTGTGATAAGACTACCAATGATCTCCAGTTGTCACTTTTAGTGGATCATTTAAAGAACTCTTCTTTTAACTTCATATGCTATTATGCACAGTATATCACTCATCCCTTGAAAGTCTCTCCTTGTTGGGCTTCTGGGACAATTTTTCTCCTTTCCATCTTCAGTCTCCTCAGAATTGTTCTCACTCCTTCATATATTCCTTCAAAGCTTAAACTACACAGGCCTATCCTTAGTGTCTGTCTGTCTAGTCTGTCTCTCTCCTTTTACTAGTTATAACCTTGGAAAATCTCAAGCACAACCCTGGCTTTCAATGCCATCTATATGCACATGATTCTCAGATTGAAATCAAAACCTTTGTTGTTTTTGAGCTCCAGATTTAAGTTCTTTTTATTATCAAATGCTTATTTTCATGTGGATATAATATATGTTTGTTCCATGGAGGACTTCATTCTCATCTTAATATTCTGGCCATAATCTTCAATGGATTTTTACCTCTAATATATGAGATACAGTCAATAAAAGAGAACCAAAAGGCTGGTTCTTTGATGATGAGACATGTGGGTATATTGTCAGTGACTCTGATGATTCAAAAGGTTGCTTTGTTTGACTCTGATTTATAGTTTCTATGTAAATGAAAGGATGCCACTCAAAATTTCTCATCATTTATTCACTGGTCAAAGAAAGCTTGTAATTCAATTGAATCTCACATAGATAATGAGCAAGATGGGCAAGGGTTGGAGGCAAAAGCAGCAATTGGCTAAACTGGTATTTTAGGGGGAAACAATCCATCCATGTTCCTAACTTATTCTGAGACAGATTCCTAGTATCATTTTGGATGGGGATTGGGGCATTTTTCTATTAACAAACATAGATTGAAGTACTGAAGTATCAAAGTAAGCTTTTAGAAAGGAAGATGCCAAGCTTGTTTACGTGTCAGAGTTTTCGTGTGTGTGTGTTTGTGTGTGAAGGCTTAAAAGAGATCATGCAGATTATTTCAGGGCTGATCCAATGAATGCACTTGCTTAAGCTAGGAAGCTAGGACTTTGGGGGTTTTTTTTGACTCATTCCCCTTTTCTCATCCAGTTGATCAATTTTGTTTGCCATTTCTCAGCTTTCCATATCCAGTGAGTCAATTTTACCTGTAAAATATCTGTTTAAACTCTCTTGTACACTTTGGTCCCATTCCTAAATCCTTATATAACACACATATTATGCCTTGTCTACAATATTAAAATTAATTAACTAATTACTCTACATCATGAATCCAGGTGCTTTGCTCTGTAGTCCATAACACATATTGCTTAGAGCATAAACTCCTTTTAACACAATTCTTATTATGTTACTACACCATAAACCCAACTTTGCCAACCTTTACCACCAAGCTTTAAAGATAGTGTCTTGTATCATGAATAGGATGCTAGGCTTATTTTGATAGTGGCTATGTCTCTGTGCCCTTTCTGTTTACTCACCAAACATTCACAGCTTCCATCACTCTCCCTATTACCTTCTAATTCAGCCATAACTGAAGTACTTTCTGTTTCTCAGACACAACACACCCTTCCACATCACCATGCTGTGCACACACTGCTACCTCTGCCTAACATCATTTTCTCCTCGTCTCCTTTGCATCCATGTATTCAGCCTTCATAACTTAAATCAAACATGAGTTCTGTGCAGGCTTTATTCTGACTGGTACTGCAATTCTGAATGTATGATATGGAAACAAAAATGCTGTTAGTCTGGCATCTTTTTACTGAGAATATAATTAAATTTAGATAAAACTTAATAAACTTTAAAGCATATTATTCATAATTACTACTATTGAGGTAAGTAAATTGAATTACATTTATAAGGTATCTTGAGTATGTATAAATAGAAGAATTTAAAAAATATGCCCCCTCCCCTAAAGCATGAAGAGAATTTCTTCCTGAGAGAGGGCTTGTCAAGACTCTAATAAAGATTAAATGCATTCGTTTCAAAGCTTCATCTTTGTCTTGTAGTTTTAGGATGCAGCCATCAAGAGGAATCTCCTTTAGTAAGGAAGCCATTATCATTTTTTCTAGGCATAGACGGACAGTGAAATTAAAGAGAGAAACTAATTATGGAATAATGCGTAGGATTAATTTCACTGCAGAAAAGGTGACTAAACCAATTCTGGGGCAGGTAGAAAGACTTTTTTTTTTAATCCTTATAGGTTTAGACTTGGTTGCAAATATACATTTTAAGTACCTGGAAGGTATAAATGACAGGTAGCTGGTTGAAAGGACTCACATATACATTGTGCAAATGATGGAGAAGGTGTCAAATGGAGAGTTTAAGCTTAGTCAAAAGGGTGCACCACTATTTGGATCCACTGACTGTTACCACATGGGGCATGTTGAAATATTCCAAGTCCAAGGTGAAGGATAAGTTGTTGCATCTGGCCCTTTCTACAACTAAAATACAAGCACAATGTCTAGTGGGCATCTGAATTTTGGAGGCAACATACTCCTCACTTGGGTGTTTATCCTGGCCCATTTACCACTGATCTGAAAAGCGGCTAGGTTTGAGTACAGCCCAGAAAGGGAGAAGACTTTGAAACAGGTTCAAACCACTGTGCAAGCTGCTTTGTCATTTGGGCCGTATGACCCAGCAGATACAATGGTGCTTGAAGTGTCAACAGCAGATTAGAGATGTTGTTTGGAGCCTTGGGCAGGCCCTTCAGGTGAATTGCAGAATAGGCCCTTGAAATCTTGGAGCAAAGCCCTACAATCCAGTGCAGGTAACTAATGTTCTTTTTGAGAAACGGCTCTTGGCCTGCTACTGGGCACTAGAAGAGACTGAATGCTTAAACACGGGCCACTAAATTTCCATGTGACATGAGCTGCCCACATGAACTGGTCATTACCTGACCCACCAAGTCATAAAGTTGGGCGTGCACAGCAACACTCCATTATCAAGTGGAAGTGTACATATGTGATCAGGTTCAAGCAGGCCCCAAAGGTACAAGTAAATTACATGAAATGGCCCAAACGCCCATGGTCTCCACACTTGCTACAGTGCCTTCTCTCTCCCAGCCTGCACCTATGGCCTATTGGGGAGTTCTCTACAATCAGTTGGCAGAGGAAGAGAAGACTCAGGCCTGATCTACAGATGGCTTTCATGATATGCAGGCACCACCTGCACAATGCTGGACAACTGTAGCAAGCACTATAGACCCTTTCTGGGACATCCCTGAAGGACAGGAGCAAAAGGTAATCCTCATGCCTCTGCATCAATAGGCAAAGAAGGGAGTTCCTGTCCTGGATGGGCTGACTGATCCTAACTACCAAGGGGAAACTGGACTGCTACTTTCCAATGGAGGTAAGGAAGAGTATATCCGGAATACAGAAGTTCCCACAGGGTATCTCTTAGTATTATCATGACATGTATTTAAAGTTAAGGGAAAATTATAACAACTCAGTGTAGGCAGGACCCTTCAGAAATGAAGATTTGGGTCACTTTACCAAGTAAACAACAACAACTAGCTGATGGGTTTGCTGAAGGCAAAGGGAATACAGAACGGGTAGTAGAAGAAGGTAGTTATAAAAACACCAGCTACAACCACATGACCAGTTATAGAAATAAGGACCTTAATTGTCATGAGAATTCCTACTTATTGCGTTATAAATGTTTTCATATATAGATATTTTAATGCATGTGATTAATATCTATTAATTCTATATAAATGTGATATAAACTATAATATAAAGATATTATAATAAATATATTGATATTATATAATTACATCTATTAGAGATATGTCATTTATATATATATTACTATATTATGCAAATATCTGTTTTTCTCCCTCTTATGTAAAGTAAGATGAACTGACTGATAATTAATAATTAATTATTATAATATCATGTATTGAATTTCCATAATATTTAAGTATTGTTAATTTTAGATTATAGTATTTAAGTTACAGGATATCAAGGAAAAGAGTAAATATCACACAAGGCCTTAAACTTCTCTTCTGGGGGAGGGGTTTGTGGGTTTTCAGTTGTATGAAGGACAGTAGTGTCACGTTAGGAGGAATTAAGACCTTGTTATCATCTTTATTGGAATTTAATATGGTTTAAAGAGATGCAGTGGGTGCCATACTGACAGGAGGTGGGCTTGTGATGGTCAATTTTATGTGTCAACTTGACTGGGTCACAGAGTAACCAGATATTTGGTTAATATTTTGCGTATGGTTCAAGGGTGTTTCTGGATGAGATTAACCTTTGAATTGGCAGACTAAGTAAAGCAGATTGTCAGCCCCCAGGTGAGTGGGTTGCATACAATCTGTTGGAGACCTGAATAGAACAAAGGCAAGGTGGGGAGAATTCACTTTCTTTGCCTGGGACATTGAGTTTTTCTCTTCCACTTATACTGTTTTGTAGCTGGGGCTACAAAAACATTGAGTTTTTCTCCTCCACTCAGACTGGAACTTAAACCATCAGTTTTCCTGGTTCTCAGGCCTTAGGACTTGAACTGGAACTACATCAATGGCTCTCCTGGGTCTTCAGCTTGCAAATGGCAGATTATGGGACTCTGTAGCCATCATAATGGTATAAGCTAATTCATATACATATATATGTATAATTCATAATACATATAATTCCTATATATATCTATTTTACTGAGAAAGAAAATGTCAATGATGGGGGTAATTTCAAAAATAAATTTATGAGTGATTGAGATCTAAAAGTAAGGTGATTATCCAAATCTCTTTTTTGGTTTAATGATCACTCTATCTTCAATATTAAGTAGTGCTAGTATTTGTTTTATTTCATGTAACCTCCTATACTTTATGCTCCTGAAAATAGCCATTGCTGTAATATCTGAGAATGACATTTTGTGACTGTCCATTTGGCAAATATCTGACAAACTATAATGAAAAAATGTGGATTTTTTGTTTTGTTTTGCTTTTGTTTTTGCTAATTGTTTTATAAGTAATATTTTTTAGAGTTGAAAGGGATCTTGTGGCTAATCTGATTCCCACACTAATTGTATAGATGATCAAAAGTTAGGTTCCAAAAAAGCATTTGATTCTACAGGTCATTGAGAATTTTACAGCAGAACGAAGGCTGTACTGCACTTTAAAAAAATAATCTATCACACTTTTAGTTTTCTGTGGAAAATTTAATCTCCTTCAAAGAAAAATAAGGCAGAAGTTCAAGGTTTTTTTCCCCCTTTATCTCCCTAATTCTGGTCTGTAGTTATGTTTATGGTTAACATTTGCCTATTCATTTGTTTTGTTCATCCGATTGTTTATTTTTTCTTGGGAGGTTTAGTTTGGTTTTCTTCTGAAGGTTTCATAATGAGGCACAAATAGGAAACTCTTTTATGAAGTGCTTTTGTCAAAATTTAATTCATTGGAAAAGTTTGTAAATAAGTTAATGGAAAAATCACCCAATTGGTGGGTTAGGGAACCATTCCCAGATTCACACTGTTATTACCCAACCATGTGACTTGTGCATGAGGCTTTCCAAACTAAATGAATGTTTTAACACAATACCTATATGTTCCCTTGCAGGTAACAGTTCTCTGACTCTATGAAAATAGATACAAATATGAGTCAATTCCCTTGAAAAGACAACATCTGGTAAAACAAGACTTAGCCACCCCTCCAAAAGAATAATCTAGGTGCTTCCTTAATTACCAAAGTAAAGAAGAATGAAGTTAAGAAATAGTTAATCTTAGTAAATTTTGGTGTAAGGGCAGGTGTGTGTGTGTGTGTGTGTGTGTGTGTCTTTTACCTCAGTATCTATTCATTTGGATCCACATTTATAGCTTACTCGTTAAGATTGGTCAAGCATGAGAATAAATTACTATGTTTTAAATTTTACAATATAAGGAAAGGTCCCATATAAGCAGACAAATGCTGCTATCTTACTTCCCAAGCTAGAGCAAAAAACCCAGAAATTCCAAAAAAAATGTGAATAGATTTTCTGTAGAAACACTGGAAGTTGGAAAGGTTGAATAAAATCTCTAATAAATGTTATTATTTTTAATGATGTTCAAACCTGAATTCCAAAATCTTTTAAGCAATTTTCCTATGAATAAAAAATAGAGAAAAGAAAGGAAATTATGCAGGAGAGAAGGGGCTTAAAGTTTGCAGTATTGCTTTTGGTCATTGTTAGTTTATTCTATCCACATGGAAAAATGTACTTATTTCCGAAAGGGAAAAAAAATGCAGTGATTTAAAATATTAATAGTTAAATAATTACATTAATGATATATTCCTTTTTCAAAATTCTAGTTTATTTTATAAGTCAATGAATACTCTTTCTCTGAATGTAAAGCAAAAAGAATACACAGATTCACACCTAGATAATCAAAGGATAATGGTGGTATTATAAATTATGGTTGGAAAAAATGATTGAAAAATATTTTAATTAAAAAATTTAATACCATAATAAATGTGTGCACCATTCAACTAACTTTTTGAGATCTCTCTTCTTGGCTCTCTGTTTTGTGTGTGTGGAAGCAGAAATTTCTGCTTTAATGACAAATACTTATTTAAGTAATATATAAAAAATATCATATATCTGAAATATATTTATAAGGAAAATAATCACAAAACTTACCAAAAAATTTAAGTTTATCTCAACTCTAAAAATTCAGTTCATTCAAAATAGATGTTTAATATGCAGGGTTAGAATAACGCTGTTGAGAATTTTCCACATCATAGTTTTATACCATGGATTTAACACCCAGAAAGAAACAGTATTGACCACAGTTTTGGCTACTACCTAAGAGCGAAAAAATAAGGATAATTTTATTTGGTAGAATCTGAAAATTAGATCCACTTTTTTCATTAAAAATTTAATATTTCTCTTTAAGAAATAAATCATGACCTTATATTCTGCTTTGTTTTTTAAAAATAATTACTTAACCTTTATAAATATATTCTATTGTTCATCATCAGCGATATTCCAATTACTATTTTTTCATTCAAAAAATTACCCCAAAACTTAACAGTTTAAAACAATGATTTTATGCTCATAGTTTCTCTGGGTCTCCATGATGTCTACGTACTCAGCTGGGAAGACCTAAAGGCTGGTTGTAACTCAACAGCTGGAGACTAGAACCATCTGAAGGCTCATTCATTCACACATCTGGTACCTAGAAAGTGATGAATCTAAAACTAGGACTGGTAGCCAGAGTTCCTACGTGGATTTTCTATATGGCTTGTCTTTCTCATAGCATGGTGGCTTCAGAATACTTAGACTTCTGCATGGTAGCTCAGAAACACACACACACACACACACACACTCACAGAGGAAGAAGCTACATTGCTTTTTATGAACCTGCCTCAGAAGTTGTACTCCATTATTTCTATCATACTGTGTGGAAACATTGTAAGTCATCCCAGAAACAAAGGAAGGGCCACAGACAGAGATATCCATATCTTTACCTTATAGGGCTTTATCAAGATTTCACAATGAAAAAAAAAAAAAAAAAAGAACAAAGATGTCCAGGATATACTTATGAGTTATTCTTCTTTTGGATCTTTAAATGAATGTTTATAATCACTGTAAAGACTCTTAGTAAGGAAATTTTTTTAATTTTTAAAAATTATTAATTTATTTTTTAGCAAAAATCTATGAAATACCTTAGGAAATGCTATAACATCTGATTGCATTTGAGAAATTGTGCTTCTAATCATATGTACACCTAATCACTTACAAAATGATCTGGTGAAAATCTGTTTCAAATATTATCTAACAGAACATTTTGATATTTTAGCCTTTTTGGTTTATTTTTGTACTTTTCTTATTAACTGAGAATGGTTTAGCTCATTCTTGACCACCCAGGTTATAAAATCACGTCATAGATAGCTGTGTAAATTCTTAAAAACAAAAAAGATAACTATCTGTTCTGAACAGTTCAACCCTAAGAAAAACTATTGGATCTTTCAAGTTTCTTCCAGTTTCATTATCTTTGTGTTAAAAAATTTAGGAATATATTGCATGTTGAGCAAATATACAAATTTATCTAGATTTGTTATAGCAAATATATCTCCAGTGCAACATTTCCTCATTGTTGGGTGGAACAGAATGATGGAAATGCAGGAATAGTTATACTATTCTTCCATTATTTTCTCTATCTAGAGGGAAATCACTCTGTACATATTCTCTTTTGCAGCCCTATTTCAAAAAGATACCCTTAAGGATGGGAGCAATAGAAATACATTTATTTTATGACTCTCTTCCTGTCTTTTGTATAACTGTATCCTTTATATATGAAAAATAAAAAGAAATCTCAGTTGAGAGATTCATGGCATTCATGGGGTAGGGGTAGGGGTAGAAAATTTAATCCTGTAATATGTCTCCATTTTGCCTTGGTTGTCAAATTCCATGCCTGATTTTAGTCATTCCAAATATTTGACAGCATCTACCCTCACTAATTCCTTTTTTTAATTTAAAAATATCTTCCTCTTTATTTTATTTTAATTTGTAAGTACTTTTAGTAGATATAAAAGGTATAGTAGTTATTATGTAATAGTAATCAAAATGTCTAATTTTTTGGAAACTCTATGTAAATTGAGAAGAGAAATACATTTATTAGAATAAATTATCTCTGATATTGAATTTTGAGCCAGAGCATGGTAAGTAGAATCCCTTGGGTATACTAAGGAAGAGTCTCCTGCATGAAAAAAATTGAAAGACATAACCTAAGGGCAGATTAAAGTACAAGGCTAAATGATCTAACCATTACTAGTGAAGGGTTGAAAAACACACATCAACATTACATGAGATGGGAGAAGTCAAAGAAGAGAAGTTATCATGCTCTGGAGGCAAAGGGAATCAGCCGCAAAGAGCAATTCAGCCTGTGTGTAGTTGTAAGGACTTCCATGACCTTTCCCATGGGAAGAACTGTGGTTAACCCTTTGATAAATTTGTACAGATACGAAGAAAATTACCCCCATGTCAACTCCAAAATGGTTCTTGCTGCTGCCTGACACTCTGTAACTCAAACTTATTGCCTTAATCTTATATGGGTCTCTAAAATATAAATGTTCCTATGAATGTAATATGTAAGTCTGAATGTTTTCCAAGATATCTTTACACTGAGATAGGAGGCTGAGTTAACCTAGGCATATGAGAAGTTCAGAGTATTTGCTAGGGCACTGAGGAGAGGCTGAGGTTAGAGGGAAGTGAAAAAAGAAAAGAAGGAAACACAGGAAAGGAAAGGTAATTTTCATGAATGACATGCAGTGTGTTGTGAAGAGTATTAGTGTTATACTCTCGGAAGCGGCTAAGGTGTGAACTAAGTTAATCAATTAAACCTTGCCTTTCCATGATAAAACTTACTTCATCATCACGTATTGTTTTCATCACTTAGGATCTTATTTATTATGTTCATAAGTGAGATTGACTCTGATTTTCCTTTATCATATTATTCTTGTCTAGTATGATCATCACACTTATTTTAGACACATATTATGAGTTTGGGAGCTATTTCATGAAAGAGTCTGCATAGAAAAGAGTTCATCTGTTCCTTTAGGTTTTAGTATAACTCACCTGTACAATTGTCTGGATCTGAGAGGACAAAGGACAAAACTTCTCAGTTTCATCACTTACTGGTGACTTGTTCTCAGTGTAGACTGGTCATAGGGGCCATTCATTCTCCCTTATTAAATCCGTCAGTAGAAAAATCTGCAAAAATAAAGGAGGAGGAGATAGCCTTAGGAATTTTAGTAATACTAATGATTAAATAAAATCATATAAGTTGGTTATGCTTATGTTTTTTGCTAGGCAAATACAAGTGGGATTTATGAATGATTTAAGCAAGTATATAAACATTGAATCTAGATATTTTTCCTTGTCACTTGAAATATGACCTTGTTTAGTAGTTTAGTTCTCAACAACATTGTGATTTTGAAGTTTGCTAAGAGTCAGCCACATGCAAGCTTTAATCTAAGGCATTAAAATGCAACAAATGTTTTATTTTTATTTGTTTTTGTTTTTGTTTTTGTTTTGCGGTACGCGGGCCTCTCACTGCTGTGGCCTCTCCCGTTGCGGAGCACAGGCTCCGGACGCGCAGGCTCAGCGGCCATGACTCACGGGCCCAGCCGCTCTGTGGCATGTGGGATCTTCCCGGACCAGGGCACAAACCCGTGTCCCCTGCATCGGCAGGCGGACCCTGAACCACTGCGCCACCAGGGAAGCCCAACAAATGTTTTAAGTCAAACTTTCTGTATTGAGATTTTCTTTATCCATTAACTTTATTGAACTTGAAATGCTTTTAACTTTCACAGGGTACTAATTTTAGTCATATTTATTAAGCTTTTTCCTTTTAAGATAAAACATATTTCTTTTTATAGAGAAGGGAAGAAATGATAGAAACTAGAATAAAAAGATTTGTGGCAAAGAATATCAAAGTAGAGAGTGTTAAGGTTTCTTGTATTTTGTCAGTTAGAAATTTCTTAATCAAAGTAAACTTTTTGACATTATCCAAGGAAACATAATACCAACAGTTCTAGATGACAAAAAGAAACTTTGAGAAAGTATCATGGTTTTCTTTTTCAATTTGTGTTTTTTTAATGTAAACACAAGCACTACAAAAATTCTAAGAAGTTATCTTTATAATATGTTAAAGCAACAGTAAATATTGTGATATTCAATGTTGAGAAATTTGCTCTTTGCATGTCAGACTGTAACTAATTTGGCATTGTATAACTTTGATAGTAACATGAACATGCATAATTTATAATCTGAGTTATCCTTTGAATAGCACTTTAGAGTTTACAATTATTTTCACATTGTTTTACTTGAACCTCTACAATGTATCTGGAGTAGGTATTTGTAACTACATGCTACATCAGGCAGTATTTCTAATGCCATTCAACAAATGAAGAGAGTAAGATTGAGAAAAGTTAAATGACACACTAAGTGGCAGAGTTTAAACTGGTATCATCATGTCTCTTCAAATTCAATGATTCCTATAAGACAGGAAGCAATGGCAACGAACTATAATGGCATGCAGAGCCAGAAAGAAAATATGACAGTAATAATAGGAATAGACACTAACAAGGTTTGTGTTCTGTGCTTTACATATCATATCTCCTTTCATGCTAATAACAACTTTGTGAGGGAGAAAAACTTATCGTCAATTATCAGATGGCAACTCTAAGATGTTAATTAATTTGCCCAAGGTCATAAAGCCAATCATTTGAGTTGTGTGATATAATATTTTCAATTACAAAACAATCAAAATGAAGATTGCTTAAAATTTAATAGGAGATGCTGTTAAAAGCTACAAGCTTTAAATATGAACATGTCAGTTTATCTGAGATTTGAAAACCATTTAAAATAGATATTTGACGTTACAAATATGTTTCAAATCCTTGATACTTGTCAATCTTTGACAGTCCAAAAAATAAAGGAAAAGGGTCAGAACAACATTCCAGAATTTTAAAAAAGCAATATCAGGAGTAGCTGGTTCTCAGTTTTTTTCTTAGCTGATTCATATTTAAATTAGTTCCATTTTCCTTATTAGAAGTTACCACTAAAGGCTTCCTGACCTGCCAACCACTCACATCTATTACTTTATCCTATAAAATTAGAAAACAGAACAAAAAGAAAGGAGAAAGTTAATATATCCTGTGATATGGGATATTGTTGCTTTGAACATTTTAAGACAGAATTTATGTGGAACCAGATTAATTTTAAGGAACTCCCTGTGGGTTCTGTTTGTTGTTTTGAATTGCTTTAATAGTAAACTTGCATTATTTATGTTTATTAATATTTAGAATGTACTCTGCAAGGATGATTTTCATCTGAGTTATAATTAGTCTCAGCTGATGAATGCAATAAAATGATTATAAACAACTTTGTGAGATCATTATCAGTGTCATGGGAGAAAATGTTAAAACACTGCTCCAACATTTTACCTTCAAAGATCCATTGAAATGAGGAGCTTCAGCGCATTTAAAATCTTACATAGATCATAATAAATTTATTTTCTTCCTCATAAAGTTATTGAACTTCACGTACTGGTTCACTCTTCCAAAATCCAACTCATTTCTCTTCTGTCAAAAATCTTTAAGCATTGTGTTTGTTATGCATTTCTAAATTTAAAGATATATGCTTTGTGAAATGTTTAGAAAATACAGAGTGATAAAAAGAAATACATAAATATCATCCATAAATTTATCATGCAAAGAAAACAGTTACTGGCATTTTGGCATATTTCCTTTAATTAGGACATATGATGATTTGAGTATTGGTATGGTATATGCATGGTATATGCACTTTGCATGACAGTTAATATTTGAGTTATTTTCACTTAACTAAACAATAGTATAAAACTTAGTACTCTGTTTATTATAGTTTATTTAAATAATTTTTAAAACTTTTTTATTAATAAAAGCAGATATACCATAGTGAAATTAACCACTTAACTGTGGTAACTTTAAGTGATGCTTTAGTTTGTCAGTGTGATGAATAATACAATAATAATAATAGACTTATTTGAATTGTTCTGCTGCCTAGATGAACATGACTTTTGAATTGAAGCTTATCATATAATATTTGGAGTTTTTCATATATACTGTAAACTTATAGTCCAGAAAAATCTTATCTACTTACATGACTACCAGTATTTGAGAGTACCTGCCTTAAGAATACTAAATACCTTTGGTAGTGTATATATGTCCATGACACTCTCTCGCTTTGTTCCAGCTTACCCTTCCCCCTCCCCGTGTAAAACTGATAGCTAGTGGGAAGCAGCCACATAGCACAGGGAGATCAGCTCGGTGCTTTGTGACCACCTAGAGGGGTGGGATAGGGAGGGTGGGAGGGAGGGAGACGCAAGAGGGAAGAGATATGGGAACATATGTATATGTATAACTGATTCACTTTGTTATAAAGCAGAAACTAGCACACCATTGTAAAGCAATTATACTCCAATAAAGATGTTTAAAAAAAACAAAAAAGAATACTACATACCGTCACTAACAGTATTTGCTTACTTAATAAATGTGTTTCCATATTATATTTAATCTATTTTCTTCAGCTATTTGTAATAAGGTATTTCAAATAACCACTTATAATTTTCCAAATATTTTAATATAAATTATTATAAATGTTTTTAATTTTCTAAGAATAGATTCCCAGAATTTTATCTAATGTATTTCTGTTGCTGATATTTAAAAAAGTCACATAATGGACCGCTTTTTGGTATTTTATAGCATCAGAACCATTAAATATATGTATTTTTCACTTCTTTGTTGTTTTTTATTATTTATCATTTAATCAAAAGCATAGTCTACATTTTTATTCATTCTATTAATAAAAAATATGTACATCTCTTGAGTACACCTTTTGCGGTAGTCCTTGAATTCTGATAAGTTGTATTACTGTTTTTTATTAGCTAAAAACAATAATTTTAGTCAACTAATAGAGCTTATTTGGGATTATTTGTATTTTTCAGGCAATTTGATTATTTTTTGTTGACACATTTCATAGCTAAGTAATAATTATGATCAAAGTAAATGGTGTGTACAATTAGCTCTATGAAGATTTTCACACAAAACTATAATTTTTCTCTCGGCATTTTGTGGCTATTGTGTGCCAATAAGTGCAACTTAATTTTATTTATATTATTTACTTTTTCGACTATGTATTAATTTCCTTCTTGATACACCCATTGCAACATGTTCTCCTCTGTTTTTTTGTCTTTAGCCAAATCTCTTCATATTTGTTTCATGGTAAAGTCCTAGGTCTTTTTCTGTCTCTCTTGCTCTCTCACTTTCTTTTCTCCTACCTGAATTCCTCTGAACCAGTAGTACTAGGACTTCAAATAAAATCAGTATGCATATGACCTCTACATTTATATCTTTGGTCTTGATCTCTTCACTGAGTCTCTCAAATCTATTTGATATCTCCACTGGGATTATCAATCAGCAAATGCCAATGTACATGTCCAGAAGAGAATTCTTCTTTGTTCAACCTAAATGTCATCCTTGATTCCTATCCTCCGTTTTCCCCACCCACATTCTGTCAATCAACACTACACTGTCAGTTCTACCACCAGAAAATGTCCCAAGTCTGCCTGCGTATACCTTTTTCTAATGTTCCTTCTTCAGCCATTATAGTTGACCTTGAACCAAGTCACCATTATCTCTCTCCAGCATCTCTGCAAAATCCTCCTGTATGATATCCCAGTTTTCCCTCATTTTGATTTTTTATCCATTTTTTACACATCACCCCTACCAAACACCCTCCAATGGTTTCCCATTACATTCAGTATACATCCAAACATTTTGTCTTGCCCTGTGCTATATCTGGTACCTGTTTATCCATCTTGTCTCATCTTCTAGCACTCCCATCTTTACTCTCTCTGCACTGACCTCGGGGAGTTTTCACTTTGTAATCTCCCCACTGGGACGATTCTTTCCCTAATCTTCATACAACTGGCTCCTTCCCATCATCACTTAGGTCTCAGCAAAAATGTGCTTTTCTCAGACAGTCCATAAGATTACCTTTCCTAATGCAGTACCCCTTAATTTTGCCCCTGACTCACATGTTTTATTTTGCTTACAGAAAAAATTTAAGTATTTATTATTAAATTTTCTTTTATCTTCTTTATTAGAATATTATTTCAGTAAGAGCAGGGACTTATCAAATTTGCACATTAGTATACTCCTGATGTCCAAAAAAAAAAAAAATTGGGATCTCTAACATGAAAAACTATCATATTAGGAATTATAAGTATTATCAATATATGATGATTTTAAAAATATTTTTGAGGCTATTTTGCTTTAAGTTCAACTAATATTAATATTCCATTTCTGCATATTTTACTTTTGCCCAATGTAATTTTGCCTAGCGTTTCATTTTCAACTTTTTTTTTGCCTAGTTTTTAATTTTCAACCTCATTTTGTTTTAGGTATCTACTGCAGTCAGCATGTAATTAGATTTTGTTTTGTAAGACAATTGGCAAGACTTTCTGTTTTAGTAGGTAAGTTTAAACCAGTTATGTTTATTATCATAACTGACAACTTCTATCATATTTCTCCATGCCTTTGTTTAATGACCTCTTGTTGATTCCTTTGTCTTAGCAATTCAAAGATATTAGTTCTAATTTACTTCTACACGTGCTTATACGTTTTATTATTGTACATTATTGTACATATGGTTTTATGATTATCAGAAATTTATATGTAAAGTTATATTCTGAGTCACCTACATGAAAGATGAGGGCTCCAGAATGTTTTCCTTATGCTGATACCTTACCAGTTGTTCTTAGTGAAATCTGAAATTTCCACAGGTATAGTTACTCTTTTTCAAAATTTATTATTTGTTTCAGTAATTATTGTTATTCATTCATAAATTATTTACCATATATAGTTATTTTTCTACTTCCCTTTAATATAATTTTAAGGTTTTAGTACAATTTTTAACTCCTCACCAATTCTATTACATTTTCTTTTGTGAGTATGAAATTTTGATTTAAAATAATTAAATATTGATTGTGAAAGTACTGATAACTTTTATGTATATATTTCATGTAAAATATAAAACTAAAATGTTAACCCACGATAACATGATGGGAAGGTTTGAAATGATGTTTAATGCAGTCTAAGATCATTAGTTTGAGGAGGGAAATTAAAATGCTATTTTTTTCTTCTAGAATTACTATAGCTTTATCTTTTATGATTTTGGCTATAATCCATTGCAAGTTAATTTTTTTATATGGTATTGGGTAAGGACTGAGGTTCATTTTTTCCCATATGATACCCTGTTGTTCCAGCATCAATTGTTAAAAAAACTAACTTTTTCTACAGAATTACTTTGGCAACATTTGAAAATCAACTGTCCATATATGTGTGGGTATACATCTGAACTCTCTATTTGATTCTATTGAGAATATGTACTTTTGAAACTAGAACTCAAGTGCTTTTTAATTCTAGAAAAATGTGGAAAATTCTAATATATCTTTTGAAATATTCTTATTTCCTACATTCTGGTTTTTTGGAATTGCAACCTAGTCCATGCATTTTAAAACTTCTCAACATCTTCTCTATAATTATTCTTTCACATTTTGTTTCCCTTTATTTCTCTATGTTTGTTTTGGATTATCTCCAATTTATTAATTTGTCTTTCAGAATCAAGCAATTATACCTTTAATAGTCTTTTAAAAAATGTTATTGAATATAAACTTAATTTTCAGAATTTCTATTTGGTTCTTTGATTTAGGTTCTTTTTGCTTAGGCCTGATTATGTTTCATAATTTTCATAGTTGCAATTCATTTGTTTATTTTATTGAACATTTTATATGTACTTATTTTAAAATATTCTAAATTATTCTGTAAAACTAAATCCATCTGAATTAAGTTCATGTTCTGAGAACTGACTTCATAAATGAATTTGAAAGCATTACATTTTCTCATGTTTTAGAATTACAATTTGCTTGTTCAATTTGAGTGATATATATAAATTACATTATAATTATGTATATATATATATATTTCCCTTCCCCTTTCCTTGCCCTTCTATGTGCTTTGTGTTCACCCCATCTAGTCTAGTATTTTTTTTTTTTTCCAGTACCTCGACTTGCCACTTTCTCTCCTTCCACTTTCCAGAATGATTCTACATATTGGCTTTTACACTGAGGTGATCTTGAAGACTAGCAATTTGGTCAGCAAATAATTTCCTGTATGTGGAGATGTTTCTTTATTCGCTTACCTCCTCAGGTTTGTAGCTTTCTGCCTAGTAGGGAAACAGGCTACTTAGCTAATTTCCTTGAGTGAGAAAGCTGCATTCTAGTTCCAAAGGTAAAGGCAGCCAGGATGGCTCCATTCTCTCATCTCATGTTTACCTCTTTTACACTGCAAAAGCCTATTATCTCAGCCTGCTGCTTCCAGTTCAAGAACGTAGCCAACCATAGATTCGACCATATGCTGTGAGGTGTATGTAAATATCTCTGTGATTTTGTTTTTACCACGCCATGGAAATGTACATGCTGTTTTAGATCCCAGTGTTTTATAATTTCACTTTTTTATGCCTTCTTCATCATCATTAATAAACTTAAGTTAAAATTTAAATCAAGATGGCTGATAAGATCAGTCAGAAGCTGAAAGTAAGGGATGATTTTGCTGGTAAAAGGGTGACAGAATAAAACAAATTATATGAATTTCAAAATATTAAACACAAATGTATAATTCAACATTAAAGGTTCATACTTCAAATATTAGCTTCTTTTCTTCATTTTAGTATCTAATTTACATAAACTTTGTTAAAAGTGAATACACATTTAGAAAAAAGCCTTGTTTATTTCTATGCTTTGTTTGTGATCACTATGAGGATTTATGCTTCGAAGATACTTATACCACCTTGGGTGGTCAAATTAAAAGTTATATCAGACCTCACCTATGAATTTAACATAATTATTTTCAGTTCTATATACTTTATTCCACACACTGTGTCACTGTATTAAGACTCTCAATGCAATCTCTAGTCTACTTATTACTGGAAATTTCCATGTAGTTTGACATATCACATATTGAAATTACTGTAGTATGTCAGTATGTACGTTTTGAAGCAAAAAGCAAAATAAAACAAAACAAAACACCTTTCATTTTCCTGATCAGGAAGGATCAATCCATTCTGGAAAATCAGGTATGCTGATTGTGAAAATGTAGACCAAATTTGCCTAGACCAAATTTATTGCTGCAGAAAGAGATCCCTGCTTTTCCAGGATCTAACAATGAAAAGCATTAAAGAACTTATTCAGTTTCTTAGTTGATAATGTTTATATACTTAGTATGACTCAGCATACAATTAACCACAGTAGAACCGATAACGTAGACTTAATGTGATACCAGAAGTACTATAAAGGAGGAGCTTATGGTTTAATTACAGAATAAGAGATTTTAATAGGGCTAGAAATGATACTATAGAGACAGGATGTCACCATGAAATTGAAAGTAAGGATTTCTCTTTGAAAAAGTTGTTCTTGTTCTTCTACCTATGATCAGCACATATCAAGGCAACCCAAAGAGAAAAACACACATCTAGGATCACGGCAGAGAGCAAAGAATGGGTTACAAACTGCACAGAATAGTAAGCAGAACATATCCACTCTCTTGCAGTGGGTCCAGAGAGAAATAAACCAACCTATATTCAGCCAATGCAAGCAAGGTAAAACAGAGGGCAAAACAATAGGAATTGGTATATTTAGGGATTGGTTCATCAGTTTCATTTTCCAGGGAGTGATTTATTATTTATTATATTTTCTTTTCTGTTAATTAAGCTTCATAATAAAACTCTGAGCCAAGAATCCTTGCTAGATACTATGCACTAGGTACTAGGTACCTGGTGCAGTGACAAAGACACTCCCAGTGTATCACACACCACACAAACAGTGGTGTATTTATGAGGATCATAACCTGGGCCCTTCATTGCAGCAACAGTCAACATGGAAACTGCACATTCAATTGATCCTGAGTTTTGTAACTTCCACATCATTGTATATTTGCAAAAGATTTGGAATATAAGTTTGCCTCAAAAATAAACATGATTTCAAGCACTGTACCTAGAGACCAATTATATCCAAAGTGTTTAACAAAATTTTTCTTTTGCTTTCAAATGACCACATACTTTAAAAATTATTTTAATTCTACCCACATTTTAATAAATATGTCAATATAAACTTTCTGTCTGAAGCTCTGCTACCTCAGCTTAAAGTAATTTTTTTTCTTCCTCTGGATTCCTACAGACCTCATTTATTATGTATTTCATTAGTTTGGCATTTAGCTTGTACTGAGTTATATTATTAGTTATCCTGGATCTTGCCTTTTGTTCAACTTAACTGTAAGCTTTATTAGGGCATAGAGTATGGTTTATTTCAATTTATGTCTCTAACCCTCAATGTAGTATATACATATGGCTAGGTGCTAGGTAAATAGTGTTTAAATTCTGTAATAGTTCCTTAATATTTGATTACATTAAACATTATTTAAACACAGATTTGATGAGTAAAAGTATTTCCTCTGCTCATGTGGAGAACATGTGAAATAAAAATTTAAATATATACTAGAGCTTTGATATATATACATTATCACTTAAATGGAGTTGATTTCATGTTTTGAAAATGGCAAGGTTCCCAACCAATAAAGACACATTTGAACTTGGTTTTAAATTGTGATTTATGTAAGTAACATCTCAGTTTAGAACCCCCAATTTTTGTGTGTCTTTAATTCATACTCATCTTGAAATACAAGGGATGATATTGCTTTGCACTGACTCAAAGTATTGACTAACTAAATCAAAAATCTCTAATATGTAGATTAGGGTTTAACTAAAAGAGCTAGAAGCTCTATTCTCTTTAAGAAACTGATCTCTAAGTCGATTAGCTTCTTAGATCTCCCTGTAGATATTCACCTCAGTCCTTCAGTGGACCATAATGTTATCGTCAGTCAAGAATATGCTCTCCAACTAAACTCACACCTCCAAGAATTCACCAAGTTTTCGACAGAGAAGATAAGCTCCAGAGGATGAACATCTGGAAGGAGAATGCTACTGCACTAGCATCCTTCACTCTCCTACAATCACTCCTGAATCGAACTGCCAAAATATATTGTACTACAGTCATTTAATGTTCCCCTTTCCCTTTAGATTTCTTGCTCATATATCAACAAAAAACCCATTTGCCTGATTTACATGAGCATCTGTGAAAGTCTGACCTCTTCAAAGGTTTTATGAAACATTAGCTATAAACATAAACACTTAGAAATAACAGCATTTCCCAGTCCTCCTTAGAGTTGTTATTGCCATATGATTTAATTCTGGCTGGTGGGATATAAGTAAAAATACTCTGTGTATATGAAAAGTGTTCCTAAAGGTGATGATAGGGGAGGAGGGTTATCCTTCCTTCATTTTTTCCTTCTTCATGCTGGCCAAAATACTGTTATTATGGGTGAAGTTTTTGCCAGGAGTCATGTGCTCACAATAACAGAATACCAAGATAGAAAAAGCTGAGATTTTTATGTGAGATAGAAGGAAACATCTATCTCAAGTTACTGTAATGTTAGGTTGTCTGAAACTCATACATGAAATTGGACCTGAAAAACATACTTCTGTATTCCCAATACCAACACATACTGATTTCTCAGTAAACATTTGTCAAGTGAATAATGCTATAATACTTCATTGTGTTACCAAATTGTGCCTTTTTTAGGGAGCTGCTGACTGAAAATTCTTACTTATAATTTCACTCTTTTTTCACTTTCTTATTATCTGTTTGCATGTAGAGAAGACATCCTACTCCCAGAGAACAGTTAGATAATAAATAGAGTTGATCACTGTTTCCTGATACAGACCCTCAGTAGTTTTATCTGGAACAGGTCATCACTGAAGGAGAAAATGCCCAGATATAAGGAAGACATTTATTTTACCACAACAGCATAGTTAGCGTCTAGAGTATACATTTATAGCTCATGTTCTTATTCCTACAATTATCATTAGAACTATTGCCAAGACTTCCCATATACTTAATGCATTAAAACTAGCTATAAAAGAGCCATACATATAGGTCATTCTTGGTTGAAAGTAGGTATATGATAAGTTATTTTGAAAGAATGACCTTATGAATGTCCAGGAGAGTATCCACCTTCCCATGTTTTATATACAAATCCAGAAGAGACTCTCAAACCCTGCCAATGCTGGCATTAACAATCTGTCCCTAATAAAAATGTTTTCCACATTGGGGCTGGGAGGGTTGAGAACCACTTCTTAGCCTTCTACAGGTATTCAAAGGAGACATCAATCTACCAAGAAAAGTATGCAAAATTCATTACTGTATACATTTCGAATGCAAAGAAAACAAACCTCAAGGGCCACATGCCACATAAATTACAGTGATAACACTTGATATGTAAGAAATAAGTGACCTTAGATGAATTTAGCTATCCAAGGAAAGTTTACAGAGGCACAATGTAAAAAGGCAATACCAACACAAAAATCTCTTAGAATTTTGTTTTTTATTATGTTAAGACACGGCTGCTTGTTTATTTTAAAAAGAGATAAAACAAGGACAGTGTCCTGAACAACTAAACCAAAAAAAAAAAAAAAAAAAAAATGACCTCAGCACTGTAAGACAATTTACAAGTACTAAAACAAAAGGCCTCCCAAGTTTTGGCCTCTAATGAATGGAATGTTCTTGGCTGTTTAGAGACAGGATTTTTGACTACTTTGTTTCTGTTTTCCTTCTGCTTCCCCAGGCAAGTTAAAGCCACATAAGCTCTTTAAGCATCTGGCAAGCAGGTTTCCTGAACTGATTTATCTGGATTTAGTATCACTTCATGAATTGGTCAATGGGAGTATTCACACACAACTCCAAAGTGCCATCAGAATAGCCCAATACCTCCTTGAAAATGTCAAGAAAACTGCTCTTTGCATTATTTTAACTTTAGGAATTGCAGCTTACCTTCCTGGAGGTTAGAAAAAAAAAAAAGACTTAAATGAATCCACTCAAAAATAGAGATCCTATAAACAGATCTTATACCAAAACTTAAGATTTCAAGCTAAGTGCTTTTACTAATTGTCCCTTACTTTGGGAAGATGCTGATATTTAGGCCATGTTTCCTTAACTTGTAAAATTCATATTTTATTTGAACTTATAGAATTTATGAAATGAAGCTAATATTGAATAAAATTACAAAATAGCCAAGAAATAAAAGAGTTCATTTTGACACATGAGCCTCTTCTAAAGAAGTTCATGATAGAGCTGTAACAGGAGATGCCGTTAGAAAAATAATCATTCAAAGCACAGCATGATTTTTTAGAGTTTGAGAATGTCCCCTTTTCTTTTCCTAGTTCCTTTCTCCTATAGTTGTCATAGGGATGAAGGCTCCAAAGCTCAAAAGAGAGTCTTTCTGACTTCTGAGTTGAGCTAGATTTTTGGCCTTATTTTTTCCCTATACAATGTTTGCCTTTGGTACTGATGATTCAGAAGGTGGCTCTGTTCTTGGTGCTCAGGTGTTTTTGTTTTTGTTTTTATTTTAATCTCTGCTTATATGAGGCCCTTTTGCTCATTCATGTAACAGAACGTATTGAGTACCTCTTATGTGACAGGTACATCTTAGGGTCACATACTCTCCTATAGATTCCTTTCTAGTAATATCTAGCACTATGTTAATATGAAACAGGTGAGAGAGGGGAGGGACTGAATTGGCTCGCACAATTATAGAAGCTGAGAAGTCCCCAAATCTGCAATTGGCAATTTGGAGACCCAGGAGAGCTGCTAATGTGAGTTACAGTTTGAGGAGAGGAGAAGACCAAAGTCCCAGCTCAAACAGTCAGGCAGGCAAAGCTCCCTCTTACTCAGCCTTTTTGTTTTATTTTAGTCTTCATTTGTTCTATGTAGATGTTCAGTTTAGGTCATCCATCAGTTGATTGGATGAGGCCACCCACATTAGGGAGGGCAATCTGCTTTACTCAGTCTACTGATTCAAATGTTAATCTCATTCAGAAACACCCTCACAGACATACCCAGAATAATATCTGGCAAATATCACAGCATACTATGGCCCAGTCAAGTTGACACATAAAATTAATCATCCCACATGGCCTAATTGGACATATACAATGAGAATGCAGTTAACTCAATTAACATAATACACTTAGATAGAATTTAAATCCATATACAACGAGAATGCAGTCAACTCAGTTAACATAATACACTTAGATAGAATTTAAATCTAACAAAAAGACAGCTTTATCAAAAATTGCCACCCTGGTTGACTAGAGTGACTAAAATTCCATCATCATGTATTTGTTCCACTGTATTACACATCATCTGTGGTTTTAAATATCTAAATGCCTCTGGATCACAGATATCTCTGGGAAATAGATTTCACTCTCAAAATCACTCTCCCCATTGCCAGTTGCAAACAGTAATAATAATAACACTTATTAGATGGCAAGCACTACGATAAGTGTTTTGATGTACCATTTGATTGAACACATTATAATCCAGTGCTATGAAGTAGGCACCGTCAGCGTTACCATTTTAGAGACAAAGAAACCGAAGCTTAGCAATATTGATTAACTTATCCGAGTTTACATGGCAAATAGGTGATACAGCTGAGATTTAAATCCAGGGTTATTTGGTCCCAAGGCTGTAGTTCTTAACCACAATTCTGTACTAATCCTTTTATAAATTAGTTATGTGGAAAAACACATTTCCCCTGTCTCACACCAGTGAGACAGGTTGTGAATTGAGGGGCATTCCCAAGTAACAACAGATATAAATGGCATTAAATGCAACTGCTATGATAGTGGGAATATAATTGAAAAGAAAGAACCATTAGGTCAAAAAATGTTTCTTGGTTGTGTGACTTTGGGAAATTTACTGAACATCACTGATCTTCATTTGTTTTTATATGTAAAATGGATAATTATCTCCTTTATCTAAAGTATAATTTCCTATAATCTAATTAAGTGATATACTAAAACTAGCTAGTACTGATGCTATTACTAGGATAAAATTTGTAAGTCAACAGCAGAATAACATGATGATTTGTTTACAGGAACATAAACATGATTTACATACTTCTATTTGTATTGGAAACCAGGGTGGAAATAGATCAGAAGAAAAGAGAAATGCTAGAAGCTATATAGACAGTGTTTAGGAGACAGTGAGAAAATTAGCCTTCCTGGTGGTAGAAAGGTTTTCCATAGAGAGAAATGAGAGATAATGTGGGAAAAGGTAGTAAGGGACACATAGCCTATAACTGGTAAGGTAAAGTATTTGGTTTCTTCCCATTAAGTTATGGGGTTCCTCAAAAGTTTCTGAACATGGAATGGGATGTAAAACTGTGGATTTTAATATCATAGTGATATGCAGATTGATTATAGAAATGATAGTATAAGGTTCAGACAGGAGTTGAGAAATCAGAGTGAGAACGACAGCCCTGAGATTAGAAAGTAAGAAATCAATCTGAAAAACAGAGGGTAGGAAAGATTAACAGAGAATTGAGAGTGATCAGATGTGGAGGAAAAGTTGTTTCAAGTTTTTAAGCTTAGATAACTGATGACTAATGATTGTTATTAGTAGAAATTATGAGAACAGTTTGTGCTGGTTAGATAGAGAAAGATAATAAATCCTAAATTTGAGGCAGAGGTGGGAACACTGATTGGAAATGTCCAATGTGAAGGTGAAAAGTTGGAAGTGAAACTTGAAAGGGAAATTACAACAGTGTTTTCTTGTTAACCATGTGGGGGTGACCCTTGGGGCAAAGGAAATGAATCTGTTGAGAAAAGACAATTAGAGAGATCAGAATACAAAAATCTAGACATGGTTAAACACACTTCCTCTTCTATGTTGCAAATGGTTAAATTTTTTTGAAATGAGGGAAAATGGTATTCCTAGATGAAAAGGATCAATCAATTAAAAATCTTTTCTGCTACCACAGGTTACTCCTTCAAATGCAAGTAATGCATTTATTTCAATATATTACAAAGACAGTTGACCTTTTAATATAGAAGTCAATGGTATATCAGGACATTAGTTTCAGAGGATTGCTCATTCTCTCTTAAAAATAATATTATTATTTTCTCAAATACAATAGATAGTATCATTAAAATGTGCAAAATTAAAGGTTTCAAAACTATCCAATAAAAAGCATCATCTTTCTTTATTTGAAAATACGGGAGTAGCTTTCTGCTGCAGACTGCAGTGAAGTGAAGGTTGATCCTAAGTACTAGAGGAAGACACTGGAACTCACCAAAAAAGATACCCCACATTCAAAGATGACAAAGACGCAATGAGATGGTAGGAAGGGTGCAATCACAATAAAATCAAATCCCATAACTGCTGGGTGGGTGACTCACAAACTGGAGAACAATTATACCACAGAAGTCCACCCACTGGAGTGAAGGTCCTGAGCCCCAAGTTAGGCTTCCCAACCTGGGGGTGCAGCAATAGGAGGAGGAATTCTCAGAGAATCAGACTTTGAAGACTAGTGGGATTTGACTGCAGGTCTTCGATAGGACTGGGGGAAACAGAGACTCCACTCTTGGAGGGCACACACAAAGTAGTGTGCACACCAGGACCCAGGAGGAAGGAGCACTGACCCCATAGGAGACTGAACCAGACCTACCTGCTAGTGCTGGAGGGTCTCCTGCAGAGGCAGGGGGTGGCTGTGCATCATGGCGGGGACAAGGACACTGGCAGCAGAAATTCTGGGAAGTACTCCTTGGTGTGAGCTCTCCCAGAGTCTGCCATTAGCCCCACTAAAAAGCCTATAGCTTCCAGTGCTGGGTTGCCTCAGGCCAAACAATGAACAGGGAGGGAATTCAGCCCCACTCATCAGCAGACAAGGGGATTATGTTTTACTGAGCTCTGCCCACCAGAGCAACACCCAGCTCTACCCACCACCAGTCCCTCCCATCAGGAAGCCTGCACAAACCTCTTAGATAGCCTCATGCATCAGGGCAGACAGCAGAAGCAAGAAGAACTACAATCCTGCAGCCTGTGGAAGGAAAACCACATTCACAGACAGACAGACAAAGCGAAAAGGTAGAGGATTATGTGCCAGATGAGGAACAAGATAAAACCTGAGAAGCACAACTAAATGAAGTGGAGATAGGCAACCTTCCAGAAAAAGAATTCAGAATAATGATAGTGAAGACGACGCAGGAGCTCAGAAAAAGAATGGAGGCAAAGTCTGAGAAGATGCAAGAAATGTTTAACACAGACATAGAAGAATTAAAGAAGAAACAAACAGAGATGAACAGAACAATAACTAAAATGAAAAATACACTAGAAGGAATCAATAGCAGAATAACTGAATCAGAAGAATGGATAAGGGACCTGGAAGACAGAATGGTGGAATTCACTGCCATGGAACAGACTAAAGAAAAAGAAGGAAAAGAAATAAAGACACTCTAAGAGACCACTGGGACAACATTAAATGTACCAACATTCTCATTATAGGGGTCCCAAAAGGAGAAGAGAGAGAGAGGATCCGAGAAAATATTTGAGGAGATTATAGTAAAAAACTTCCCTAACATGGGAAAGGAAATAGCCACCCAAGTCCAGGAAGCACAGAGAGTCCCAGGCAGGATAAACCCAAGGAGAAACACACTGAGACATACAGTAATCAAACTGACAAATTAAAGACAAAGAAAAATTATTAAGAGCAACAGGGAAAAATGACAAATAACATAGAAGGGAATTCCCATAAGGTTAACAGCTGATATCTCAGCAGAAACTCTACAAGGCAGAAGGGAGTGGCACAATATATTTAAAGTGATGAAAGGGAAGAACCTACAACCAAGATTACTCTGCCCAGCAAGAATCTCATTCAGATTCTATGAGAAATCAAAAGCTTTACAGACAAGCAAAAGCTAAGAGAAATCAGCACCACCAAACCAGCTCTACAACAAATGCTAGAGGAACTTCACTAAGCGGGAGACACAAGAGAAGAAAAAGACCCACAAAAACAAACCCAAAACAATTAAGAATATGGTATTAGAAACATACATATTGATAATTACCTTAAATGTGAATGGATTAAATGCTCCAACAAAAGACACAGGCTTGCTGAATGGATACAAAAACAAGACCCATATATATGCTGTCTACAAGAGACCCACTTCAGACCTAGGGACACATACAGACTGAAAGTGAGGGGATAGAAAAAGATATTCCATGCAAAAGGAAATCAAAAGAAAGCTGGAGTTGTAATACTCATATCAGATAAAATAGACTTTAAAATAAAGAATGTTATAAGAGACAAGGGAGGACACTACAAAATGATCAAGAGATCACTCCAAGAAGAAGATATAACAATTAAATATACATATGCACCCAACATAGGAGCACCTCAATACATAAGGCAAATGATAACAGCTATAAAAGAGGAAACTGACAGTAACACAATAATAGTGGGGGGCTTTTAACACCTCACTTACACCAATGGACAGAACATCCAAACAAAAATTAATAAGGAAACACAAGCTTTAAATGATACAATAGACCAGGTAGATTTAATTGATATTTATAGGACATTCTATCCAAAAACAGCAAATTACACTTTCTTCTCGAGTGTGCACAGAACATTCTCCAGGACAGGTCACATTCTGGGTCACAAATCAAGCCTCAGTAAAATTAAGAAAATTAAAATCATATCAAGCATGAAAGCATATCAAGGTCTTTTCTGACCACAATGCTATGAGATTAGAAATCAATTACAGGTAAAAAAATGTAAAAAACACAAACACACGGGGGCTAAACAACACATCACTCAATAACCAAGAGATCACTGAAGAAATCAAAGAGGAAATCAAAAAATACCTAGAGACAAATGACAATGAAAACATGACGATCCAAAACCTATGGGATGCAGCAAAAGCAGTTCTAAGAGGGAAGTTTATAGCAATACAATCCTACCTTAAGAAAAAGGAAAAATTTCAAATAAACAACCTAACCTTACACGTAAAAGAACTAGAGAAAGAAGAACAAACAAAACCCAAAGTTAGTAAAAGGAAAGAAATCATAAATATCAGAGCAGAAATAAATGAAATAGAAACAAAGAAAACAATAGCAAAGATCAATAAAATTAAAAGCTGGTTCTTTGAGAAGATAAACAAAATTGATAAACCTTTAGCCAGACTCATCATGAAAAAGAGTTGAATTTTATTGAATTTTATCAAATCAATAAAATTAGAAATGAAAAAGGAGACCTTACAATGGACACCGCAGAAATACAAAGCATCATAAGAGACTACTACAAGAAACTCTATGCCAATAAAATGGAGAACCTGGAAGAAATGGACCAATTCTTAGAAAGGTATAATCTTCCAAGACTGAACCAGGAAGAAATAGAAAATATGAACAAATCAATCACAAGTAATGAAATTGAAACTGTGATTAAAAATATTCCAACAAACAAAACTTCAAGACCAGATGGCTTCACAGGTGAATTCTATCAAACATTTAGAGACGAGCTAACACCCATCCTTCTCAAACTCTTGCAAAAAAGTGCAGAGGAAGGAACACTCCAAAACTCATTCTATGAGGCCACCACCACCCTGATACCAAAACCAGACAAAAATACTACAATAAAAGAAAATTACACACCAATATCACTGATGAATATAGATGCAAAGATCCTCAACAAAATACTGACAAACAGAATCCAACCGCACATTAAAAGGACCATACACTATGATCAACTGGGATTTATCCCAGCGATGCAAGGATTCTTCAACATAAGCAAATCAATCAATGTGATACACCATATTAACAAACTGAAGAATAAAAACAATATGATCATCTCAGTAGATGCAGAAAAAGCCTTTGACAAAATTCAACACCATTTATGATAAAAACTCTCCAGAAAGTGGGCATAGAGGGAACCTACCTCAACATAATAAAGCCCATATATGACAAATCCACAGCCAACACTGTTCTCAATGGTGAAAAACTGAAAGCATTTCCTCTAAGATCAGGAACAAGACAAGGATGTCCACTTCTGCCACTATTATTCAACATAGTTTTGAAGTCCTAGCCATGGCAATCAGAGAAAAAGAAATAAAGGAATACAAACTGGAAAAGAAGAAGTAAAACTGTCACTGTTTGCAGATGACATGATACTATACATAGAAAATCCTAAAGGTGCCACCAGAAAATTACTAGAGGTAATCAATGATATTGGAAAAGTTGCAGGATACAAAATTAATGCACAGAAATCATTTGCATTCCTATACAGTAACAATGAAAGATCAGAAAGAGAAATTAAGGAAACACTCCCATTTACCATTGCAACTAAAAGAATAAAATACCTAGGAATAAACCTACCTAAGCAGGTAAAAGACCTCTACTCAGAAACCTATAAGACACTGATGAAAGAAATCAAAGATGACACAAACAGATGGAGAGATATACCATGTTCTTGGATTGGAAGAATCAATACTGTGAAAATGACTATACTACCCAAGCAATCTACAGATTCAATGCAATCCCTATCAAATTACCAATGCTGTTTTTTATATAACTAGAACAAAAAATCTTAAAATTTCTATGGATACACAAAAGACCCCAAATAGCCAAAACAATCGTGAGGAAAAAAAAACAGAGCTGGAGGAATCAGACTCCCTGACTTCAGACCATACTACCAAGCTACAGTAATCCAGACAACATGGTACTGGCACGAAAACAAAACTATAGATCAATGGAACAAGATAGAAAGCCCAGGGATAAACCCACGAACCTATGGTCAACTAATCTATGACAAAGGAGGCAAGGATATACAATGGAGTAAAGACAGTCTCTTCAATAAGTGGTGCTGTGAAAACTGGACAGCTACATGTAAAAGAATGAAATTAGAACACTCCCTAACACCATACACAAAAATAAACTCAAAATGGATTAAAGACCTAAATGTAAGACTGGACACTATAAAACTCTTAGAGGAAAACATAGGAAGAACACTCTGAAATAAATCACAGTATGATCTTTTTTGACCCATCTCCTAGCGTAATGGAAATAAAAACAAAAATAAACAAATGGGACCTAATGAAACTTAAAAGCTTTTGCACAGCAAAGGAAACTATAAACAAGACGAAAAGACAACCCTCAGAATGGGAGAAAATATTTTCAAATGAATCAATGTACAAAGGATTAATCTCCAAAATATACAAGTAGCTCATGCAGCTCAATATTAAAAAAACAAAAACACAATCAAAAAAATGGGCAGAAGACCTAAATAGACATTTCTCCAAAGAAGACATACAGATAGTCAAGAGGCACATGAAAACCTGCTCAACATCACTAATTATTAGAGAAATGCAAATCAAAATTACAATGAAGTATCACCTCACACCAGTTAGAATGGGCATCATCACAAAATCTACAAACAGGAAATGCTGGAGAGGGTGTGGAGAAAAGGGAACCCTCTTGCACTGTTGGTGGGAATGTAAATTGATATAGCCACTATGGAGAGCAGTATGGAGGTTCCTTAAAAAACTAAAAATAGAATTACCATATAACCCAGCAATCCCACTATTGGGCATATACCCAGAGAAAACCATAATTCAAAAAGACACATGCATCCCAATGTTCATTGCAGCACTATTTACAATAGCCAGGCCATGGAAGCAACCTAAGTGTCCATCGACAGACGAATGGATAAAGAAGATGTGGTACATGTATACAATGGAATATTACTCAGCCATAAAAAGGAATGAAACTGGGTCATTTGTAGAGACATGGATGGACCTAGAGACTGTCATACAGAGTGTAGTAAGTCAGAAAGAGAAAATATCGTATATTAATGCATATATGTGGAATCTAGAAAAATGGTACAGATGAACCAGTTTGTAATGCAGAAATAGAGACACAAATGTAGAGAAGAAACGTATGGACACCAAGAGAAGAAAGCGGCGGGTGGGGTGTGGTGGGCAGGTGGAGATTGGAATTGACATATATACACTAATATGTATAAAATGGACAACTAATAAGAATCTGTGTGAAAAATAAATAAAATTTAAAATAGAATAAAATTAAATAAAATAAACAATTTGAAAAATCAAAAACTAAAATAAAATATGGGAGCAGTTTTAATGTTAATGTATCCTCCCCCATGACGTCTTTCACCCTATTTTAAACAAATCAAGGAACTAGTTAAGGAATGGTCACTGAAAATATACTGGAAAATCACACCATTTATTATTTCTTTTTACTGAGATTATCTTTTTTCTACGTATATCTCAAGTAGCCCAATATGACTACCCATTATTTTCAAGGCAAGAAAACAATTTTTTCTAGGATGACTTTGTAAATGACTAAACAATTTTGGAGCTAAGAAGCACAGTTCATATTACATTATTGGGGACTACGAGTTCAAGAGTATATATTTAACTTTTAGATGAAAAAAATAAAACATTGTTCTTCAAAATGGAGTCAACAAATGAATCAGACAAACCTGAGGGTTTTACTATTCTCAAGAAGAAAGTAGGAGCAAAATGTTTAGGCACAAATGAAGATTTAGCATGTGCCTATGATATTTCATATTAAACCATTAGTCTACCAGAGCACAACAGCATCCAGAAAGTGCACTCTAGATTTGGGCAAAGGAATAAGCTGTTCACTTTTCGTGGTCTGCACCTAATTAGAGTTTGCCAAATTTAGGCCACACCTCCATGGTATTTGTTTGGGGTCCTACATATTTGAGAGTTTCTATTAATTTAACAAACATGGATTGGCCACATTTTTTGCAAAGCCCAAGTGAAGTTGTAGTATGCAAAGATAATGTACAAATACCTCTTGAGGCATGACAGGGGGAAAAGATAAGTATGGACTAAGAATGCTATTCATATCCAGTGACTTTCCAGATCCTTCCCAACCAACTTTGCATTAAGGCAATCTTCAATTAGAACTGAGTAAGACGGTTAATGTATTCACCAGACTCTAAGTGACTCCTCCTCACAGGATAAAGCAGTCCGAGAAGAAAACTGACCACACTTCCCATGGCACTCTGTAAAGGGGTTAGAGTCATATGGCAGGAGCTTAGACCTTGGAAATGTCTAAGTAGAGGGTGAGTAGTTCATGGGATTAGGAAATGGGGCAAGGTGGGAGTTCTAATGATATAAACTAAATAACATCATAGCAGTAAGAGATATGTGTGTGTCCACTGGGGTAAACAATTATAGCAATTAGCAACTTGCAAATACTTTCTGTAAGGTTTGTTTTTTTAAATTAAGGTTGGTATCTTGACAATATTGGGTCTTCTGATGCACACACATAGAACATCTCTCCATTTATTTATTTCTTCTTTGATTTCACTCATCAGGGCTTTGTAGTTTTCCTGATGTAAATCTTACACATATTTTGTTAAATTTATACCTAAGCATTAAAAAATTTTTTTGGTGCTAATGTAAAACGTGTTATGTTTTTAATTTCAAATTCCACTTGTTCATTGCTGGTATATAGGAAAGTAATTGACTTTTGTATATTAATCTTTTATCCTGCAAACTTGCTGTAATAACTTATTAACTCCATGATTTATTTTTGGTTTTTTTTTGTTTTGTTTTGTCTTTTTTACATCTTTATTGGAGTATAGTGGCTTTACAATGGTGTGTTAGTTTCTGCTTTATAACGAAGTGAATCAGTTATACATATACATATGTTCCCATATCTCTTCCCTCTTGCGTCTCCCTCCCTCTTGTTTTTGTTTTTTATTGATTTTTTTGAGATTTTTCAACATAGAGATCATGTCATCTGTGAACAAAGTAAGTTTCATGTCTTCCTTCCCAATCTGTATACCTTTTATTTCCTTTCCTTGTCTTGTGGCATTAGTTAGAACTTTCAATGTCAAACAAGCTCTTCAGTCCTGTCATACTCTAATTTTCAGAGTTACAAACTGCTTGAAGTCCACAGGATATCATACTGGTGCATTACATTGATGATATACTGTTGTACTTGTACAAACTTGGTGAGAAGTACGTAGCAACTACTTTAGAAACCTTGGTAAGATAAATGAGTGCCAGAGATAGGCCAGAATTATGGCTTCCTGGTTTATTTTTAAATTAATTTCAAATTATCTGTAGTTGCAACTTAATGATTTGTTTCCAATAGCCCTGTGTAGGAACTAGCAGATAGTAACTGTCAAATGAATGCAATGATCTCTATAGCACTGTCTCTATTCCCTTGGCTTGAATTACCTTCCCATTGAACTAACTTAACTCACAGGAAGTCTCACAGGAAAACCCAAAAATTCTGAGCCATTTGGATCCAGATAATTTTCTGTGCATATAAAATCATTTTTTAAAAGAATGTAACAATAGTATATTTATTTTTAGCTCCAAACTGAGATTTTGAGAAAAGTTAGAAATATCTCTAGCTTAAGCCTTAATTTTTTTAAACTTCAGACATTTCATCCATAGCTGTTATTTATTTGACTTTGACTGAAAAGGTGATAAAGATTTCAATCTCAGGTTATAATAGATCGATATTTTAAAGCTGAAAAATGTACCATCACATACTGCAAGGTACAGCCATAATGTAATAAGGCTGTTACTTTAACAAACTATCCAAATATTATACATTCATTGGAGTGGTCACCTTTTCAAGCTCTTCACCTTCAGAAAGTGTCTTTGACTGCAGTGTTGTTGTTCTTTAACACTCTAAAATCGTTCCATTCTTCATTGATATAATCCTTTAAATTATGGGACCACCTGCTTTTATAAAACAATTAAAAAATCACGTTGAACAGTTACAGAGCACCAAATTCCTTCCTAAATGCTAAGAAAACAAGGTCAATAATATATATTTAAGCATTTGCTTAGTCACAGTAACTTACTAGATGCTCATCTATCTATTCAAAATGTAAAAATCCTTGAGCAAAGAGCTACCCAACAGTAGCTGTTATTTCTTAGTATGTCTGGCAGGACCTAGCCTCATCCCTTGGATACAGTAACTAAACAATCTTATCAGTTTGAAACTAGCAACACTAAGATAACAAAAGGGGTGAGATTTCCTTATAAATAGTGAGCGGATACTTTTAGAAAACACTTAAGTGCTATTTTATAAAGAAATAATTCCTTGTGACAATGTTCCTCATAGCTGAGTTTCTTTTAGCCATGTTTTTGCCAGGCCTTTGATAAAGCTACTAGTATTGAAGCTTTGGATAAACAATTTACTATTGCCAATAAGCCTTTTAAATTGGCATATTCTTGAACTCCATTAAAAAGATACATGCAAAAAAATACATTTTTATGGCACTATAAATTTTATATCATCATCCCAAAGGATAGTCCTGGACATTGATATTGATGGCCAAAATATAAAAGGTGGATTATAACTTTAGTTAAATTCTAATACCTTAGTTTCAATGTTTCCTTTCCCTCATTTTTATTTAGTGGCTTGAGCACTGACTTTCCAGTAATGTTCCTTATTCATACACCAGCAAAATAAAATCATCTATGAGATTTCAGATATATTAAATGGTTGTAACCAATGATCCACGAAAAAGTAAAGGCAAAATATAGTATCACGTAAAAATAACATCACAGAATCATTTATATTTTTAGCTATAGGTACTTAGTTTTTACTGATTACAAATAAAACTACTAACTTTAAATAGTGTTGAGTTTTGTTGATGTTATGAACAGTTTTCATTACTTTAGAGTAAATATCCAGGAGTAGTAATGCTGAATTATACAATAAAAGTATGTTTAGTTTCATAAGAAACTGCTCTAACTTTTTCCAGAGTGGCTATATAGTCAAAAAGTTTCTTTCTTTTGGGACTACCCTGTTTTTAGTCCTCTGGCCAGAGAAACTGGGCTTTTCTTGGGGCTGCTTTGTTTTGTTTTAGTCTATGCTCATTGACATTTCTGAATTGCAAGTTACTTTATTACCCAGGCCAGGACGTATATATCCTTCCTTAGGTGGTCTTCACTGGGGCATCCCTATCCAGTCCACCTTCTCCTTTTCCCCTATTAGAGTCTTCTGAGAGTTGAGTTATATGTTGTGTTCAGATGAAGTTTTAGTTGTAATTAGTGGAAGAGATCTGGTGGAATGTGCTTACTCCATCTTGACTAGAGCTAAAATCATCAGCTAAGACCATTTATATTTAATTACCATGCATCATGAGAAAATTCATGTATTTTAGAAAGTCAATCCTGTCATGTTGAAGCAAATTGGTTTTAGCTACTCTATACCTCAGTTTCCTCCACGTGAACATATGTGTCCCAACATCTCACATTATAGGAAGATTCTACATTACCAGCTCTGAGCACTACACGAGTGTATCAAGGGCAGAGGAGAATTCACTTTAAGAATGAAAACAAACTTCCACATGGCTGTCTTTTTTCAGCTCTATGCAAATTCACAATTTAAAATTCCATTTAATTGAACTGAGAAAGTGCCAGCCTCTCCACCCACATGCCCAAAAGCCATTCTGCTCACACTTTCTTGTTTGGAGCACTATACTTTTATCCCCTGCTTTGAAGGAACTCACAGGACATCTGTCAAATAACCCCACAGAAGCTTTACACCAGGGTGTTGAAAATATTCTTTAAAAAAAAATCTGTTCCAAAGCCACAACGTTTTAAAATTAGCATCAGTAACTCACAATGGGTTGCTATTAATATCTATTAGTAGAGTTTAATTTGTCAAGTTTTCATATTGCTCCTAATGACTATATATTATTTGGAAACTAGTAATTCATGCATAATGGATGTACAGTACACTGACCTCTTTTATAACTATAAGTTATCTGCTGTTTTTTAATAAGGTAATTATTGACACAATTACTAATATGTGAATATATATAATATACACAGTGCTATTTACTTTACTTATTACTTGAGAAATGAAAAAAAGACATTTGCTTGGGACTCTTAAAAGACATTAATATCATCTAAAGAAAAAATATACCTAAATAAAACATAATGTTTTATCTAGATAAAATACAAACAAATTGAAATCATCTCATACTTTTAAATGTGTGCTTGCATTTGTCTTTATTTTACCCGAGTCATACATCATTATTCAAATGTTAAAGCAACATGAAGGATAAGAGATGGTTTGGCTTTTCAAGAGCTGAGAAAAATATACTTCTTTGGGAACAATAGAGAATAGCATTGGTTGAGGATATACTAGTTGGTTATATGATATTCCTTTCCTAGTGCTTATTCCAATTCAATATTATAGCTTTTAGGAGTAAAAGAAGATATGAAAGATCCCATGAAACCCATGCTGTAAATCCCATGCTCTAAATATGTCAATTTACTAATATGCAGTTATATGTTTGCTTGTTTGAAGCCACAGTAAAGCCAACTTGTATTTGAGGTTAAACTCTATAGAAGATCATGTTTTCATTTTTATTTTATATGACAATTATTACGTAATATGTCAAATTTCTTCTCCAGTTAGTTTCATACAATATAGCAAAGCAGAAGAGTGAAGATTTGGTCCAGTATAAAAGGAATATCTGTGATATCCCAACTGATTTCAATGGATATTTAGCAAGAAAATTTCTGTATATGACTTTGAAAGTTTTTTCTCTCTTTGAAAGGACAGCTATTAATACTATGGAGCTAGAAACAGAGGCTTTAGAAGCTCATCCATCACTTTGACATTTTTCTTTGTGAAATAAAAGAGCATTGCATGCATGCACACACATACACATATTTACACACAAACTGTAGGTAAATTTTCACTCATGAAAACAACAACGTATGGTAAATGATCCACTTTCTAATTAGCAAAACACACAATTAACAACTACCTTTCCTCTGTATGGTAAAATGTGACTTACATCAGTATTAGCTAAAGCCTAACCATTATGATCTTGAGTCAATGACAGAGCAAATCATCCTATGGATAAGTATAAATAAAACAATAATTATGCAGTAATGATAAAGCTGATTACTATTATTTTTGGTTCTCTGCCTTCACGGTACTTAAAAGTATTGTACTTTCAAGGATGCCTGATTCTTGTAAGTATGGTCATATGCCTTGTTTTGACTAATGGGATTAAAGTGAAAGTGGCAAGTGTTGCTTCTAGGTGAAAGCATTCAATTGCTGGTGTTAGACTTTTCTTCCTTTACCTCTGCAATCTTGAAAGCATATGTTAATATGGAGGGCAATACTAAATGACCACATAGACAGCTGACTTAGCAAGTCACTTAAGCTTGTAAAGGACTTTGTGTGAGGCAAAAATAAGCCTTTATTATTATGTCACTGAGCTTTTTGGAGTTTCTTGTTACTAAAACACAACCTATCCTATCCTGAAGAAGCCCACTGGTACTGTGGAAATAAGAGGATTAACATTTATTGAGTGAGCCTAGGACTGTGTAAGAAGCTTTTGAAAGATTAGTCAATTACTCTTCATAATAATCCATATAGGGTTGCTATTATTATTCCTGTTTTACAAATGAATTCTCAATACAACTTTATCACATGCCTTTAATTGCTGTGGCACAGTCCTCAACTCCATTTCTGATGAGTTCCATTGATGGAGTAGATGGTACAGTTTCATACTTTGCAATACAAATCAATTTCCTACATAATCAAGGACCATCCTTGTTCCCTGTGAATCTCTATCAGTCTGCTCTAAATGTGCAAAGGAGTGAGTTATCCTAAGAGAAATGCATAAGAGATGTCTATATCCCACCCTCATATGTTTTGTTTTTATATGGAGTGTAAATGATTCACAAAAACGAACATATCCAAGTAAATCACACTTCTTTGATGTGTCCACTAAGTTCACATATTCAACTCATATTTATGGACAGGGCAATATATTAAATTGGTTTGGCACTGAACTCTAGGCTCAGAACAGCTGTTACTAATCCAGACTGTCACTTAACCAGTTTTATGACATCAGTTTTATGATACAGAAGCTTTCTATCTTCTCTATGCTCTGGTTTCTTCACTTAAGAGTGTGACAGTGCATAAAGTTTATGGGAGGATTCAATAAGGTAATCAATATGAAAAGCTTAAAACACAGATTGACATGTAATAGTCAATATATATTAAATATTGTTATATATAATGTGAACAGAAAATAAAAATGGCATAATGTTATAATTATTTTTAAGTACTTATACTATGCTAACACTATACCAGGTACTTTTCCTAAATTACGCCATTACGTTTTCATGACAACTCTGAGGGCTCATTGCTCTTAAATTCATTTCATAGACGAAGCAACTCACATTTCAAGATGTAAATAAGGATTTTAACCCTGCTTTAGTTGGCTTGTTCTCATCTCAGAGTCTACGTTTTACACTATAGCAATCTCAAGACTAGTAACCATGATGTATAAAAGACCAATGAGATATAGGCCCAAGGTCTCAAGAATACTAATCTGGATATTGTTAAGACAAGAAGGAAGAATACTACAATACATGATGTGTTATAAGATATGTACAAGTGAAGCACTGTGAGAGTTTTGAGGAATGAGCTTGCTTCTGACAGAAGCAGATGGTCACATGGAGAAGAAGTTTGGAATTTTAGCAAGCTTAGAAGGATAGGTAGAATTTTGACAAGTACAAAGGATGCAAGAGCATCCCTGTAGAAAGGAACACCAGGAAAAGGGGTCTTGCAAAAAAGTATAGAGCATATTAAAAATAAAGCTAGGATTCTTGAATGTATGAAAGTATTTTCAAAGTAACTACAATTATTCTCAGTAAATGATAGTATAATTCCTATTAGCAACTGAATTTATCTATTTCTGTGTAATCCAGAAACTAGTGGCTTGAAATAACAAATGTTTGTTATTTCACTTTTTCTGCAGGTCAGGAATTTTAGAGAGGCTTAGTTGGGTGGTTTGGGGTAAGGGTCTCTCAGGAGGTTGCTGTCAAGATGTTGGCTGGTACTACATTCTTCTGAAAGCTTGACTGGGACTAGAGGATATACTTCCAGCTGACTCACTCACTTGTTATCAGGATGCCTCAATCTCTTGCCATGTGGACCTCTGCATTGGGCTGCTTGAGTGTCCTGACCACATGGCAGCTAGCTTCCCCCAGAGTGAGTGATTCAAGACAGAGCAAAATGGAAGTCTCAGTGTCTTCTTAGTACCTAACTTTGGAAGTCATATGCTGTCATTTCTTCAAAATTCTGGTGGAGTTTATCGAGATATGAATGCCAAGAAGTGAAGTGTCACTGGGGATATTCCCAAAGCTGGTGACCATAGCCATCCTTTATGCTTAAAATAAATTCATGCACTGTACTTAAGAACACGCTATCATAAGAAGTCAAGAAACCAAGTCAGGAATCATACTAAAAAAGTTATCTAACAAGGATATCTATTCTCACAAACTCACCCAATAGCATGAAATTAGAAATATCTAGTCTTCTCTTTTATACATAGTCTCCCCATATTTCCTATCTCACCAAAATTTTAAGCATTATAGGTCTTCTGAACCATCATAAAGTTGTGTGAGATGCTACATCTTAGTCCCTTATAACTTTCTCAAAGCAGATTTATTTATTCCTATTTTTTAAAAATAAATGGCACATCTGAAAGTTAGGAGATCACCATGTTTATTGGGTACCAAATTAAACATGAAGGATTGTCAGAATATTCATCTAGGATCAATTTATCAAGACCACTGCTTGAAAGAAAGGAAGAAAAGACAGTGCTGACTCTTGGAACTACCATGTATCTAGAACTTACTCATTAAAATAGCCCAGGTAATGAAGAGGGGCAAAAGTTAAACCTTATTACCTTCCCACAATCTAAAATTTTTGGAAATACAGCAATCTAGTAGCTGTCATTTTATAGATTATTTTCTATCATTGCCAGTCTTAGCTATGTTCTCAAGCCATAGGTATTTCCTACTGTTTTATCTGGCCTCTTGCTTTTATTGGTCCCAAGTTCAATCAAATTAACTGCTGAAAGTGAAACTCTTGAACTAGCTCATGTGCTGAACAATGAACTCAAAACAAGCCTAGGGCAGCAAACGGGATTTTAATTGCTCACTTCTATTTCTCCAGTGCCTTTTTCTCTAGGTGATTGTGCGACAAGAGGCCTCACTGAATTCAGAATTTGTAGGACAAAATACCTAAGCACAATGGTAACCATCCATGCCCTTGATCTTGCTAGCATGTCTTTCCTTAGTCCAGGTAATGCTACTTGACACAGTCTCCTGGAGGTATTAATAGATTATAGACTGCCTTACTTCAGAGGGCTCTTGAAAGGGCAGAGGGGAAAAATAATCACACTATCTTTGCCATTATTAAGCACTTATTGAATGCCACCAGAGGGCTAGACAGTGTATACAAAGTATCCATTTTACACACATTAGGAACATACCCTTTTTACTTTAGAAACGTATTAACACCATTGCTCTTTCTGTCACTTTTACTTTCATTTCCTATAGAATCCTTTTGGGACATCTTAGATAGTAAGAACTCATTTGGATTGTTTTTCTAGAATGACCTTTCATCCTCCTTGTCAGCTTATCCCAGCAGGGAAATATGTCTATTCCCGGAAATGATCTCCCTCCTCAGCCATTTCTATATTGTCAGAGGATCAAGGACTCAATTCATTCACATACAGTTTAATGGAAAAAGTAAAAAGTAACAGAGAAGGACTACTGTTTGCAGCATTCCCTTGTATTTGGCCACTAAAGCTGTTAATATTTCAAAGGAACTATCATGGATCCTGCAGTATACCAGATACTTTTGCATAAAGTACATATTTTATATACACAGTGCCTAGTAAGGTAGGAAAATGTCCCATGTTGCAGATGTTGAACCTGAGATGCACAGAAATTTATAAACTTTCCCAAGGCTATATCAATAGTAAATAGTGGAGGCTGATTTGAACCTCACACTGTCTAGCATAAAATACAGGCCATTTTCAGCTTACCGACATTGAGAGAAATATAGAAAAAAGAAAATTCAACAGCTGATTAAAAAGTTTTCGACCCATAATTCTGGTATTAATTACCATGAATAACTAATGGATGGATAAGATTCTGAGTTTGTAAGCACTAAAATTGGGAGTGTTTATTTCTTTAAGGTATTGTCATTTTAGGTAACTAGCCGAACATTCTAACATGTGGAAAGGAAAAATGATTGTGGGTTCTCTTTCATTGTGATTGGCTTCACTATTAGAGGCTATAGTGCTTATTACTTCAGAATTCTAAACACACATACAAAAAGCCTAATCACTTTTGAAGCTTCTATAACTTTTAAACTATAAAATAACACATTCAATTATTTTTGAGTTTTTTGTTTAAAAGTTTCTAATTTAAAAGACAAAAATAATCATTCCATCATGATAATCATGCTTGCCTTTACATGTTCACTTATTATAATTCTCCCAACATTTTTACAGAGTCAGAATTATAGTATGCATATATTTTTTCATTCTGTTATATTTAGTATTATACTATATCATAAATATATTTCATACAGTTACTAGTTTTTAGAATAATTTACCTATGTAGCTCAAAACATATAACTGAACAGCTTACTAAAACTGATTTTACCATTATTTATTTTACATTTAAATGGTTGTATTTTACAAACAGTATAAATACTGTTGAAATGAGTATCTACTGGCATATAAGATTTTTCTTTCTTTTAAATTGTTTCCTTAGGATACACTTCTAGGACTAGACAAGGGCTAAGAATATATGATATACATGAACATATTTAATATTGTGTATTTCTGTTTTTAATATGCTCAAAGCAAAACATTTTAAAAGAACCCTGGAAAACACCACCAAGGAAAAAATTAAATTAGCCATGATAGTATATATATACATACACATACACTAAGTTATATAAATATATCTTAGTGTCTTAGAAATAATAAATATTTTACAGTAACATTAAATATTAACCTTTCTCACATTTTAATTAACAACTAGAATAGTCCAAGATATGGATGTATAATCAATTCTCTGCTGTTGGATATTTATGACACTAACACTTTTTGAAAATTGTAAATGTATAATGAATACATACAGACATACATGTTCACCACTTATAATTCTAAAAGGATACAGAACGGAAAAGGGGCAAATTCTTAGAAATAAAATTGTTTCTTTAAAATGTATACCTATATTTAAGATACATAAAAGTCTGCATCTTTGATGACCTCACGTTTTTTACTCTTGATGCAAGGCTTTTGTTTATAATCTTTCTCTGATATTAAAATTACCAATCTTGTTTTCCTTTATTCAATATATTTTGCCCACACTTAAAAAAAATTCTTAAAAAAACCTTAATCTTAAGTAACTTTACTGTAATTAGCACAGTTGGATTTTATTTCTGACCCAATTTGATACTCTTAGTCTTTTAGAAGAACAAATTCATTTTTGTATTGTTACATTGAATACACTAGTTTTATTTTTATCATCCTATTTTGCAGGTTATCTTATTTTATAGTTTTACATTTTTTTTGCTTCACCTTTTTCCCCTGCTTTCTATGTTGTGCAACAAAAACTCTGGTTTCTTGTTCTTAAGCTAGTCATTTGAAAGGCCTGCAACCTGCTTTAAATTCTAGTAATAAAGGCCTGTAGATTTAAAGAAAATCATTAGACCAAAATTCTTCTATTTTCATTAACATAAATGGTAAGTAAGCTCCTTTCAACTCTGGTCTATGTAAAGTTAGGCAATCAAACCACTTTTACTTACTATTTAATCCTGACCTTACAGTTTTTATTGATATATCTCATAGTTTTATCTTCAGTTTTATTGTGAAATAATTTTTTTATTATATATCTTAATTTCCAGAAATTACTGTTGACATTTTTATTGTTTTGGTACATATGTATAAGTTATTCAGATTTTATTCCATATTTAGATGGTTGCTTCTATTTCTTTCATAATTTTTCCGTCTTTCATATAATTCTTCATTTGCCTTTTTATTTGTACTCACTTTTCACTTGGAGTATATTTTTAATTACCTAGGATATGTTCTGTGCATATCTGGGGGTCAAAAGTGAATAATCGACTTCTATAAGTAAAATATTTAGAAATTACCATCTTTGTTTTGTTCAAATTCTATAAAGGTTGCTCCATTATTTTTTGCTAGGCACAAAGTTGTCTTCTTTTTAAAAAATTGTTATTCCATTTTCCTCTGGATGTTTAAGGAATTTTTAATTCATTCTTTAAATTCAAATATATCACTAGGTTGTGCCATGGTATTTATCACTTGTTCATCTCTTCTCAGTTCACCAGGAACCTATTTTACATGCAGTTCTATAATTCCATAAGTCAGAAAAGTTTTCTTCCATTATAACTAACCACAGATTCACGTCCATTTGTTCTAGTGACTGCGTTAGGAATAACATTAGATGTATTTGGTTTTTTCTTGGCTGTTGTCAGGTTTTATTCTCTCTGACATTTAGCCTTTGTTTGTCTTTCCCTTTTATGTTTTGGAATAACTTCTTGCTTGGTCTCTGCTCTCTGATTCAGTTTTCTTCAATGCAGATTCTTGATTTTGAGTAATGTCATCCTAATTCTACTATGGCTACATCTATTTCTCTAGGTTCTTTCTTAAACTCTTTCTGATGATCCCTTTTAGTTTCATTCTATAATCTTACTCAGTCTTTTATCTCTCAATGTTTTCTTTAATTTAATTAAGTAAACTAAGGAGATAATACTATCTGAAAAGCATGACTTATATATAACATATCCTACTTAAAAGTTTGTTTTTCCTTATATTTTGAGTGCTATATTTATTTACACCTTTTATATTGTACTTTCTTTATAGATTTCATTATTTTATATTCTAATCATTCATTCTAAAGTGAGATGACTATCTCTTGATATTTAACTTGCACAAAACAAGGAGTAAATACTTTTGTGGATCCTGACAGTCTGATCAACTATGTGGTACTAGAATTCTCATCTCAAATCTAAAGTTCTGTGGCCAGATGATATGCTTTCATGTTACTTTCAAATAACCCAGCAGCACAAAAGAGAAGGGAAACATACAGATTGCAGATATTCTTTTTTTTTTTTTTTGCGGTACGCGGGCCTCTCACTGCTGCAGCCTCTCCCCTTGTGGAGCACAGGCTCCGGACGCGCAGGCTCAGCGGCCATGGCTCACGGGCCCAGCCACTCCGCAGCATGTGGGATCATCCCAGACCATGTGGGATCATCCCAGACGGGGGCACGAACCCGTGTCCCCTGCATCGGCAGGCGGACTCTCAACCACTACGCCACCAGGGAAGCCCCAATTGCAGATATTCTTTTGAATACTATCCAAATTCTACAGCAGGCCAATTTCTGCAACCAATCTTTTACCCTGACCTCCATTCAAGTGGTTAGATCCAGATTCTTTATTTATTATTTCAGTGATGAATTAGAAAAGCCCATCTCATGTCAAGAATTGGCTTCAGAATCTTCAAGATGGTGGGGGAGTAAGACGTGGAGCTCACCTTCACCCCACAGATACATCAAAAATACATCTACATGTGGAATGACTCCCACAGAACATCTACTGATGCTGGCAGAAGACATCAGACTTCCAAAGAGGCAAGACAATCTCCACGTAACTGTGTAGGGCAAAAGAAAAAAGAAAAAACAAGACAAAGGAAGTGGGATGGGGCCTGTGCCTCTGGGAGGGAGCCGTGAAGGAGGAAAAGTTTATGCACACTAGGAAGCCCCTTCACTGGCGTGGATGGGGAATGGGGGAGCTTCAGAGCTATGGAGGAGAGCGCAGCAACAGGTGTGTGGACGGCAAAGTGGACAGAGTCCTGCACACAGGGTCGGTGCCAACCGGCACTCCCCAGCCTGAGATGCCTGTCTGCTCGCCTGCTGGGGCAGGTGGGGGGTCTGGTTGCCAGGGAGAGGACGGGTTGGCTGCGTGAAGACAACCTGAGGGGGCTAATGCGCCACAGCTGAGGGAGTCCAGGAAGAAGCCTGGGCCCACCAGAGAGGCAAGGGACTATTGATGGGGGATGTGCAAGGAGAGGGGCAGGCCTGCCACAGGATCTTCTTTCTCCATGTGACCACAGGCAGCACAACACTGCCAACGTGAGCTCCGGGGGCAAATGTGAGCCGCAGCTGCTATCTAAGACCACAGAGGTGGGCGCAAACCACTACTGATGCCGCCCCTGCCACCAAGGGTCCTGTGAGAAAGCACAGGTCACTGCCCAAACCTTCCGAGGAGCCTGCGTAGCCCGCCACTGCCGAGGGTCGCACGGTCTGAGGCCAACTTCCCTGGGGGGAGTGCACAGTATGGCCCAGGCTGTTGCAACTTCCTGCCAGCCTCTGCCGCTGCAGGCACTCCCTGCGCATCCCAGTTGTGGCTTCCATATCCATCCTTTCCCTGGCCTGAGTGTGCCCTAATCAGCTGCTGCTGTCGCCCCCTCTCGGCTGGGCAGGGAACAGACACCTGAGGGCGGCCCACACGCAGAGGTGGGGCCAAAACCAAAGCTGAGCCCCAGGGGTGATATGGCCAAAGAAGAAGAAGGGAAATCCCTCCATGCAGCGCAGGAGCAGTGGTTAAATCCCCACATTTGGCTTGGTAAACCCTGCATCTTGGTAAAGCCCCAGGGTATATTAATCAGCATGAGCTCTCCCAGAGGTCACCAACTCAACACCAAGACTTGGCTCCACCCAAAGACCAGGAAACTCCAGTGTTGGATGCCTCAGGCCAAAGAATGAGCAACACAGGAACACAACCCCAAACAACAGCAGAAAGGCTACCTAAAGCCATACTAAGCTCACACACACCACAAAACACATGACTTGACGTGGCCCTGTCCATCAGAAGGACAATATCCAGCTCCAACCACCAAAACGCAGGGACCAAGTCCCCGCCCATGAGGAAGCTTACACAAGCCACTGGACCAAACCTTGCCCAGAGGGGGCAGACACCAGAAGCAAGAGTAACTACAACCCTGCAACCTGTGGAAAGGAGACCCCAAACACAGTAAGTTAAGCAAAATGAGAAGACAGAGAAATATGATGCAGATGAAGGAGCAAGCTAAAAACCCACAAGACCAAATAAATGAAGAAGAAATAGGCAATCTACCTGAAAAACAAGTCAGAGTAATGATAATAAAGATGATCCAAAATTTCAGAAATATAATGGAGAAAACACAAGAAACGTTTAACAAGGACGTAGAACTAAAGAAAAAACAAACACTGATGAAAAACAGGATTAACTGAAATTAAAAATACTCTAGAAGGAATCAGTAGCAGAATAACTGAGGCAGAAGCATGGATAAGTGAACTGGAAGACAGAATGTTGGCAATAACTGCTAGGGAGCAGAATAAACAAAAAAGACTGAAAAAAATTGAGGACAGTCTCAGAGACCTCTGGGACAGCATTAAAGGCAACAGCATTCAAATTAGAGGGGGTGCAGAAGAAGAAGAGAAAGAGAAACGGTCTGAGAAAATATTTGAAGAGATTACAGTCGAAAGCTTCCCTAACATGGGAAAGGAAATAGTCAATCAAGTCCAGGAAGTGCAAAGCCTCATACAGGATAAACCCAAGGAGAAACATGCCGAGACACAAGTTAATCACACTTTAAAAAATTAAATACAAAGAAAAAATTTAAAAGCAGCAAGGGAAAAGCAACAAATAATGTACAGGCGAAACCCCATAAGCTTATCAGCTGATTTTTCAACAGAAACTCTGCAGGACAGAAGGGAGTGGCAGGATATATTTAAAGTGATGAAAGGAAAAACCTACAATCAAGTTACTCTACCCAGCAAAGATCTCATTCAGATTCGACGGAGAAATCAAAAGCTTTACAGACAAGCAAAAGCTAAGAGAATTCAGCACCACCAAACAAGCTCTGCAACAAACACTAAAGGAACTTCTCTAAGTGGGAAACACAAGAGAAGAAAAAGACCCACAAAAGCAAACCTAAAACAATTAAGAAAATGGTAACAGGAACATACATATAAATAACAACCTTGAATGTAAATGGATTAAATGCCCCAACCAAAAGACACAGACTGACTGAATGGATACAAAAAAAAGACCCATATATAAACTGTCTACAAGAAACTCACTTCAGACTTAGGGACACATACAGATAGAAAGTGAGGGGATGGAAAAAAGATATTCCATGCAAATGGAAATCTAAAGAAAGCTGGAGTAGCAATACTCATATCAGATAAAATAGAATTTAAAATAAAGACTGTTACAAGAGACAAGGAAGGACACTACATAATGATCGAGGGATCAATCCAAGAATAAGATATAACAATTATAAATATCTCTGCACCCAACACAAGAGCACCTCAACACATAAGGCAAATGCTAACAGGCATAAAAGGGGAAATTGACAGTAATATAATAATACTGGGAGACTTTGAAAACCTCACTTACACCAATGAACAGATCATCCAGAGAGACAATTAATAAGGAAATACAAGCTTCAAATGACACAATAGACCAGATAGATTTAATTGATATTTATAGGACATTCCATCCGAAAGCAGCAGATTGCACTTCCTTCTGAAGTGCACTCGGAACATTCTCCAGGATAGATCACATCTAGGGTCACAAACCAAGCCTTGGTAAATTTAAGAAAATTGAAATCGTATCAAGCATCTTTTCTGACCACAACACTATGAGATTAGAAACCAATTACAGGAAAAAAACTGTAAAAAACACAAACACATGGAGGCTAAAAAATACGCTAATAAATAACCAAGAGATCACTGAAGAAATCAGAGAGGAAATAAAAAAATACCTAGAGACAAATGACAACATAAACACAACAACCCAAAACCTACGGGATGAAGCAAGAGCAGTTCTAAGAGGGAACTTTATAGCAATAAAATCCTACCTGAAGAAACAAGTAAAGTCTCAAATAAACAACCTAACGTTACACCTAAAGGAACTAGAGAAAGAAGAATAAACAAAACCCAAAGTTAGTAGAAGAAAAGAAATCATAAAGATCACAGCAGAAATACATTAAATAGAAACAAAGAAAACAATAGCAAAGATCAATAAAACTAAAAGCTGGTTCTTTGAGAAGATAAACAAAATTGTTAAACCATTAGCCAGACTCATCAAGAAAAAGAGGGAGAGGACTCAAATCAATAAAATTAGAAATGAAAAAGGAGACGTTACAACAGACACTGCAGAAATACAAAGCATCCTAAGAGACTACTACAAGAAACTCTATGCCAATAAAATGGACAACCTGGAAGAAATGGACAAGTTCTTAGAAAGGTATAACCTTCCAAGACTGAACCAGGAAGAAATAGAAAATTATGAACTGACCAATCATAAGCAATGAAATTGAAACTGTGATTAAAAATCTTCCAACAAACAAAAGTCCAGGACCAGGTGGCTCACAAGTGAATTCTATCAAACATTCATAGAAGAGCTTACACCCATTCTTCTCAAACCCTTCCAAAAAATTCCACAGGAAGTAATACTCCCAAACTCATTCTACAAGGCCACCATCACTCTGATACCAAAACCTGACAAAGATATCCCCAAAAAAGAAAATTACAGACCAATATCAGTTATGAATACAGACACAAAAATCCTCAACAAAATACTAGAAAACAGAATCCAACACCACATTAAAATGATCATACAGGAGGAACCAAGATGGCAGAGTAGAAGGACGTGCGCTCACTCCCTCTTACAAGAACACCAGAATCACAAGTAGCTGCTGGACAATCATCAACAGGAAGACACTGGAACTCACCAAAAAAGATACCCCACATCCAAAGACAAAGGAGAAGTCACAGTGAGACGGTAGGACGGGTGCAATCACAGTAAAATCAAATCCCGTAACTGCTGTGTGGGTGACTCACAGACTGGAGAACACTTATACCAATAAATAAGTCCACCCACTGGAGTGAAGGTTCTGAGCCCCACGTCAGGTTCCCAACCTGCGGGTCCGGCAACGGGAGGAGGAATTCCTAGAGAATGAGACTTTGAAGCCTAGTGCAAATTGATTGCAGGACTTCGACAGGACTGGGGGAAACAGAGACTCCACTCTTGGAGGGCACACACAAAGTAGTATGCACATCGGGACCGAGGGGAAGGAGCAGTGACCCCAGGGGAGACTGAACCAGACATACCTGCTAGTGTTGGAGGGTCCCCTGCAGAGGTGGGGGACACTGGCAGCAGATGTTCTGGGAAGTACTCCATGGCGTGAGCCCTACCAGACCCTGTCATTAGCCCCACCAAAGAGGCCAGGTAGGCTCCAGTGTTGGGTTACCTCAGGCCAAACAACCAACAGGGAGGGAACCCAGCCCCACCAATTAACAGTCAAGTGGATTAAAGTTTTACTGAGCTCTGCTCACCAGAGCAACAGTCAGCTCTACCCTCCACCAGTCCCTCCCATCAAGCCTCTTAGATAGCCTCATCGACCAGAGGGCAGACAGCAGAAGCAAGAAGAACTACAATCCTGCAGCCTGTGGAACAAAAACCACATTCACAGAAAGACAGAGAAGATGAAAAGGCAGAGGGCTATGTACCAGATGAAGGAACAAGATAAAACCCCAGAAAAACAACTAAATGAAGTGGACAAAGGCAACATTCCAGAAAAAGAATTCAGAATAATGATAGTGAACATGATCCAGGACCTCGGAAAAAGAATGGAGGCAAAGATCGAGAAGATGCAAGAAATGTTTAACAAAGATCTAGAAGAATTAAAGAACAAAGAAAGAGAGACAAAGAAATACAATAACTGAAATGAAAGCTACACTAGAAGGAATCAACAGCAGAATAACTGAGGCAGAAGAACAGATAAGTAAACTGGAAGACAGAATGGTGACATTCACTGCTGCAGAACAGAATAAAGAAAAAAGAATGAAAAGAAATGAAGACGGCCTAAGAGACCTCTGGGACAACATTAAACGCAACACCATTCCCATTATAGGGGTCACAGAAGGAGAAGAGAGAGAGAAGGGACCCGAGATGTTTGAAGAGATTATAGTCAAAAACTTCCCTAACATGGGAGGGGAAAGAGCCATTCAAGTTCAGGCAGCACAGCGAGTCCCATACAGGGTAAACCCAAGGAGAAACACGCTGAGACACACAGTAATCAAATTGGCAAAAATTAAGACAAAGAAAAATTATTGAAAGCAATGAGGGAAAAACGACAAATAACATACAAGGGAACTCCCATAAGGTTAACAGATGATTTCTCAGCAGAAACTCTACAAGCCAGAAGGGAGTGGCATGATATTAAAGTGATGAAAGGGAAGAACCTACAACCAAGATTACTCTACCCGGCAAGGATCTCATTCAGATTCGATGGAGAAATCAAAAGCTTTACAGACAAGCAAAAGCTAAGAGAATTCAGCACCACCAAACCAGCTCTACAACAAATGCTAAAGGAACTTCTCTAAGTGGGAAACACAAGAGAAGAAAACGACCTACAAAAACAAACCCAAAACAATTAAGAAAATGGTCATAGGAACATACATATTGATAACTACCTTAAACGTGAATGGATTAAATGCTCCAACCAAAAGACACAGGCTTGCTGAATGGATACAAAAACAAGACTGATCTATATGCTGTCTACAAGAGACCCACTTCAGACCTAGGGACACATACAGACTGAAAGTGAGGGGATGGAAAAAGATATTCCATGCAAACGGAAATCAAAAGAAAGCTGGAGTAGCAATGCTCATATCAGATAAAATAAACTTTAAAATAAAGAATGTTTCAAGAAACAAGGAACGACAGTACATAATGATCAAGGGATCAATCCAAGAAGAATATATAACAATTCTAAATATATATGCACCCAACATAGAAGCACCTCAATACATAGGGCAACTGCTAACAGCTCTAAAAGAGGAAATTGACAGTAACACAATAATAGTGGGGGACTTTAACACCTCACTTACAACAATGGACCGATCATCCAAAATGAAAATAAATAAGGAAATAGAAGCTTTAAATGACACAATAGACAAGATAGATTTAATTGATATTTATAGGACATTCCATCCAAAAACAGATTACACTTTCTTCTCAAGTGCACATGGAACATTCTCCAGGATAGATCACATCTTGGGTCACAAATCAAGCCTCAGTAAATTTAAGAAAACGGAAATCATATCAAGCATCTGTTCTGACCACAACGCTATGAGATTAGAAATGAATTTCAGGGAAAAAACCGTAAAAAACACAAACATATGGAGACTAAACAATACGTTACTAAATAACCAAGAGATCACTGAAGAAATCAAAGAGGAAATAAAAAAATACCTAGAGACAAATGACAATGAAAACACGACGATCCAAAACCTATGGGATGCCACAAAAGTAGTTCTAAGAGGGAAGATTATAGCTATACAAGCCTACCTCAAGAAACAAGTAAAGTCTCAAGTAAACAATCTAACCTTACGCTTAAAGGAACTAGAGAAAGAGGAACAAACAAAACCCAAAGTTAGCAGAAGGAAAGAAATCATAAAGATCACAGCAGAAATATATTAAATAGAAACAAAGAAAACAATAGCAAAGATCAATAAAACTAAAAGCTGGTTCTTTGAGAAGATAAACAAAATCGATAAACCATTAGCCAGACTCATCAAGAAAAAGAGGGAGAGGACTCAAATCAATAAAATTAGAAATGAAAAAGGAGAAGTTAAAACAGACACTGCAGAAATACAAAGTATCCTAAGAGACTACTACAAGCAACTCTATGCCAATAAAATGGAGAACCTGGAAGAAATGGTCTAATTCTTAGAAAGGTATAACCTTCCAAGGCTGAACCAGAAAGATACAGAAAATATGAACACACCAATCACAAGTAATGAAATTGAAACTGATTAAAAATCTCCCAACAAGGGCTTCCCTGGTGGCGCAGTGGTTGAGAGTCCGCCTGCCAATGTAGGGGACATACGTTCGTGCCCCGGTCCAGGAAGATCCCATATGCCACGGAGCGGCTGGGCCCGTGAGCCATGGCCGCTGAGCCTGCGCCTCCATAGCCTGTGCTCCACAACGGGAGAGGCCACAAGAGTGAGAGGTCCGTGTACCGCAAAAAACAAAAACAAAAACAAAACCTTCCAACAAACAAACGTCCAGGACTAGATGGTTTCACAGGTGAATTCTATCAACCATTTACAGAACAGCTAACACCCATCCTTCTCAACCACTTCCAAAAACTGCAGAGGAAGGAACACTCCCAAACTCATTCCGTGAGGCCACCGTCACCCTGATACCAAAGCCAGACAAAGATACTACAAAAAAAGAAAATTACAGACTAATATCACTGATGAATATAGATGCAAAATTCCTCAACAAAATACTAGCAAACAGAATCCAACAACACATTAAAAGGATCATACACCATGATCAAGTCAGATTTATCTCAGGGATGCAAGGATTCTTCAATATATACAAATCAGTCAATGTGATACACAATATTAACAAATTGAAGAATAAAAACCGTATGATCATCTCAACAGACGCCCAAAAAGCTTTTGACAAAATTCAACACCCATTTATGATAAAAACTCTCCAGAAAGTGGGCATAGAGGGAAACTATCTCAACATAATAAAGGCCATATATGACAAACCCAGAGCAACATTCATTCTCAATGGTGAAAAACTGAAAGCATTTCCTTTAGGATCAGGAAGGAGACAAGGATGTCCACTTTCACCACTATTATTCAACATAGTTTTGGAAGTCCTAGCCACAGCAATCAGAGAAGATAAAGAAATAAGAGGAATACAAATTGGAAAAGAAGAAGTAAAACTGTCACTGTTTGCAGATGACATGATACTATACATAGAGGATCCTAAAAATGCCACCAGAGAACTACTAGAGCTAATCAATGAATTTGGTAAAGTTGCAGGATACAAAATTAATGCACAGAAATCTCTTGCATTACTATATACTAATGACCAAAGATCAGAAAGAGAAATTAAGGAAACAATCCCATTCACCACTGCAACAAAAAGAGTAAAATACCTAGGAATAAACCTACCTAAGGAGGTAAAAGACCTGTACTCAGAAAACTACAGCACACTGAAGAAATAAATGAAACATGACAGAAACAGATGGAGAGATATATCATGTCTTTGAATTTGAAGAATCAATAATGTGAAAATGACTATACTACCCAAAGCAATCTACAGATTCAGTGCAATCCCTATCAAATTACCAATGGAACTTTTCACAGAACTAGAAGAAAAAATCTTAAAATTTGTTTGGAAACACAAAAAAACCCTACTAGCCAAAACAATCTTTTTTTTTTTTTAATGTTCAGTCTTCTTTTAATTTATTTATTTTTATTTTTGCCTGTGTTGGGTCTTCGTTTCTGTGCGAGGGCTTTCTCTAGTTGTGGTAAGCGGGGGCCACTCTTCATCACGGTGCGCGGGCCTCTCACTGTCCCGGCCTCTCTTGTTGCGGAGCACAGGCTCCAGATGCGCAGGCTCAGTAGTTGTGGCTCACAGGCCTAGCTGCTCCACGGCATGTGGGATCTTCCCAGACCAGGGCTCGAACCTGTGTCCCCTGCATTAGCAGGCAGATTCTCAACCACTGCACCACCAGGGAAGCCCTAGCCAAAACAATCTTGAGAAAGAAAAACTGGGCTGGAGGAATCAGGCTAACCTGACTTCAGACTATACTACAAAGCTACAATAATCAAGACAGTATGGTTCTGGCACAAAAACAGTAATATAGATCAATGGAACAGGATAGAAAGTCCAGAGATAAACCCATGCACCTATGATTATGTAATCTATGACAAAGGAGGCAAGACTATACAATGGCCAAAAGACAGTCTCTTCAATAAGTGATTCTGGGAAAACTGGACAGCTACATGTAAAAGAATGGAATTAGAACACTCCCTGACCCCATACACAAAAATAAATTCAAAATGGATTAAAGACCTAAATGTAAGACTGGATACTATAAAACTCTTAGAGGAAAACATAGGAAGAACACTCTTTGACATAAATCACAGCAAGATCTTTTTTGACCCACCTTTTAGAGTAATGAAAATAAAGACAAAAACAAACAAAGAGACCTATTCAGCTACTAGCACTACCTATTGTGCTTTTGCACAGCAAAGGAAACCATAAACAAGACGAAAAGACAACCCTCATAATGGGAGAAGATATTTGCAAATGAAGCAACGGACAAGGGATTAATCTCCAAAATATACAAAGAGCTCATTCAGCTCAATATCAAAAAACCAAACCACCCAATCAAAAAATGGGTAGAATACCTAAATAGCCATTTCTCCAAAGAAGACATACAGCTGGCCAAGAGGCACATGAAAAGATGTTCAACATCACTAATTATTAGAGCAACGCAAACCAAAACTAAAATGAGGTATCACATCACACTGGTCAGAATGGGCATCATCAAAAAATCTACGTATATATATACACTACCAAACATAAAATAGATAGCTAGTGGGAAGCAGCCACATAGCACAGGGAGATCAGCTCGGTGCTTTGTGACCACCTAGAGGGGTGGGATAGGGAGGATGCGAGGGAGGGAGATGCAAGAGGGAAGAGATATGAGAACATGTGTGTATGTATAACTGACTCACTTTGTTATAAAGCAGAAGCTGACACACCATTGTAAAGCAATTATACTCCAATAAAGATGCTAATAAAAAAAAAATGAACAAGGAAAAAAACTTTATGATTACAATTTCAGATTTGCTTCATATCTTAATTTGTGCTTGATACTTAATCCACAATGCTTGAAATAACTGTGTTTTTAATTTTTCCCTCTGTTAAGAGTGTTAAGATGTTGTAATCCTTTTTAAAAAAAATTTTTTTTTATTGGGGTATAGTTGTTTTACAATGTTGTATTCATGTCTACCATACAGCAAAGTGAAGTAGAATTGTTGTAACCCTTTTATATAACCCAATAATTTTTTTGTAATGTGAAAAAACAAAAAAAAGTAAATAAAATTACAACTATGTACTATACAGAAAAAAAATCTACAAAAAATAAATGCTGGAGAAGGTGTGGAGAAAAGGGAACCCACTTGCACTGTAGTGGGAATGTAAATTGATACAGCCACTGTGGAGAACAGTATGGAGGTTCCTTAAAATTCTAAAAATAGAATTACCATATGACCCAGCAATCCCACTATTGGGTATACCCAGAGAAAACCATAGTTCAAAAAGACACATGCACCCCAATGTTCACTGCAGCACTATTTACAATACAGGTCATGGAAGCAACCTAAATGTCCATCAACAGAGGAATGGATAAAGAAAGTGTGGTTCATATATACAATGGAATATTACTCAGCCATAAAGAGGAACAAAACTGGGTCATTTGTAGAGATGTGGATGGACCTAGAGACTGTCATACAGAGTGAAGTCAGTCAAAAACAAATATCGTATATTAACACATATATGTGGAATCTAGAAAAATGGTACAGATGAACCTGTTTTCAAGGCAGAAATAGAGACACAGGCGTAGAGAACAAACGTATGGACACCAAGGTGGGAAAGGGGACGGGGGATGAATTGGGAGACTGGGATTGACATATATCCACTAATACATGTAATATAGATAACTAACGAGAACCTACTCTATAACACAGGGAGCTCTACTTAATTCTCTGTGGCAACCTAAATGCAAAGGAATTTGAAAAAAGAGGGGATATATGTATACATATAGCTGATACACTTTGCTGTACAGCAGAAATAACACAACATTGTAAAGCAACTATACCCCAATTTAAAAAATAAAAAAGAATTGGCTTTATAAAATTCTTGGAAATATGCCCTACAGTCAAAACAAAGCAATCACTGACTATATGTTCATTTTGGTTATGTCTGCACTTAGAATTACACCTGCAACTATCTTTAAGAGTGGTAGCAAATGATCTCAAACTAGAGAGGTCAATATTTATAAAAATTTCCTCTTAATTTTTCTATTATTTTTCACTTCAACTACTTCTGAGGAAAGTGGAGATGGAGTTCCTTCATTTACGTTGCCATCTTTCAATAATGAGAGTTGTGTTGATTAGGTGAGCATAACATAAAAGAAATATCAGCTATTATTGATGACCCCAAATAAGTAGACTTAATTTTAAGACATAAAATACACAGGCAAAGCTATACCTGAGGGAAGAAAAGACAAAACAAACAAGTGAAGGGAAAGAAACCCAGCATTTTATAAGGGTGTTTGCCTACTCTGAGAAACAGAATCTTACAGCAATAAGCAGATAAGTTTCAGTGCATCCCTCTATAAAAATTACTAGGCAAAGTTCTTCAGAAAGAAAAACTAGTAAACCTTTTGACAATCTCGAAGCCGAAATTTATAAAATTATAATAATAGACAGTAGGGTTCTCATGTATATCTTCAATTCTTGCTGGTATCTGAACCAACCTTGTTTGATTAAGGCTAAATCAAACAAACCCACATATCATACACACCTTGTAAAATATTCATGTGCAGTAATTCCAGTGAATTCGATTGCAGTAATGGAGGATTTACCTCCATTCCATTTCCAAGCCACTAACACTTTACTTCTGTTAACAAGTATATTGCCCTTTCAAAGCAATAAGTAAACTGCTGGTCAACTATTTTGTTCCAGGTTATGGGAATGACAATGTCGGTGAAGAATCTCTTCCTTAGCCTCACTCTGAATCCTTTCTGTGTTCTAGGCAATTGATTTTCTCAATTGTGTTCTGCATGAGAACTAAGGGCTATATTTGGCAAGATGATTAATTTGTTGTTTTCTAGAGCAAAACAGATCTCCCCTTAGTTCTACTTTTACATCAATTCCCCCTACCTGCACACACAAAGATAACTAAGCATACACTGAATGACTGCAAACCTATATACTGGCTGAATGTGATTACTAACCCCATTTAGTAAAGAGCTGAATTTTAAATCATGATGTTTCACATATCCTACTTTTCTAAGAATTACCCCTGTTTCTTCCTAGAACTTGCCTGGATATGACCAGACTAGAAAAATAACCTCTGTTTTCTACCCCTATGCTTCCCTTAATATGCAAAGTGTTGTCTCGAAAGAAAACGGGTTTGAAGCACAGCTCAAAGCCGCCATTTACTAAACTCTATAAATTTTGGAAAGTACTTAATCTTGTCAAGTCTCAATGTCCTTACCTATATGATAACAAAAAGATATCTACTTTATAGGGTTTTGTGATAATTAGTTGGGATAACCTATGTAAAAATGTTTAGCACAATTTCTGAAACTTATTCTGCGTTCAATAAATTTAGTTTCCTGAAGAACAAGATGTAAACAAAACTTAAAGTGGAGCTTGAATTAAACTATGCACTTTCATTCTCTTCCATTATATATTATTACAAGATATTGAGTATAGTTCCCTATGCTGTACAGTAGGTCCTTGTTGGTTATCTATTTTATATATAGTAGTATGTATATTTTAGTCCCAAACTCCTAATTTATCCCTTTCCCTCCTCTAAAAAACAAAATATATATATATATTTATAACTGAATCACTTTGCTGTACACATGAAACTAACACAACATTGTAAAATCAACTATATTTCAATAACAGTTAATAAAAAAACTATGCACACTAGCAATAATAAAATAATACTGAATTTCAAATCCTGAAGATTTATTTTGCCTATTTGAAGCTGCTACTATTTTTGTTAATTATTAAGTTTGGTTTGAATTATATCTAAATTTTTTTATATTAAAATTATCATTTGATGATAGAATGTATGTTAGTATCCAAATCTTTTAGTTTTTTCAATTGTTGGTTTATTCATAAATTGGAGATCTATGTTTATTCACTGACAGTTCAGTACATGTCAATAATTGATGAGTGAATGAATGCCAATCCCATGTATACTGGATTTGATTATTTTCAAAAGTTAATTTGTGAACTTTTGTGTTTTGTTTTTTTTTTTTTGCGGTACGCGGGCCTCTCACTGTTGCGGCCTCTCCCGTTGCGGAGCACAGGCTCCGGATGCGCAGGCTCAGCGGCCATGGCTCAAGGGCCTAGCCGCTCCGCGGCATGTGGGATCCTCCCAGACCGGGGCACGAACCTGTGTCCCCTGCATCAGCAGGCGGACTCTCAACCACTGCGCCACCAGGGAAGCCCTAATTTGTGAACTTTTAATCTTAATCCTAAAATCTTGACTTTTCAGATAGAACTTAGAGCTCAGAAATCTACTTTCTTCTAAAGAAGAAATTTAGTAAATAAAGGACAACAATATACACTAGTAGCACCTACCACGTTCCAGAAACAATTCTAAGATTAACTCATTTAATCATCACAGTGAATTTATGAGGTAGGTCCTATTATTATCTCAAATTTTTAAGCAATGGCAATGAGATGCTGAGAAATTGCAAGTCATTTGCCCAGCTTCACACAGTAAGTGATGGAGTTAGGATAGCACCCCTCTCTCACCTGAACATACATCCAAATTTTTGAAGAGTAAGTTTGCTTTTGAATAGTTTTAGAAGACCAAATTTTCTGTTTAGGATATGAGGGTCCTGACTAATTCTAATTCCTGAATTATGGAAAGGACTGGAGACTAATACACAACCTTAGATGAAAGCTTGATGCAAAAAAATTATCAACTTTGTTCTCCAGCACTTATTTAAAATCCCACTGTTGCCACTGAGAGATGGTAAAGCACAAGGTTAGTGTATATATGCTGTCTCTAGCTGGAATACATCAAGAACTTTCCCTGATTACATAAATAAATGTAGTAATTGAGCCCATGCCTCATGTGGAAACTCATGTTCCTAGCAATTATTCTCCCTTAGGAAGATAAGTTTATTTATCAATGTCTACTTGCTACATGGTTCAAATAAATCTTTTTCTAAGTGAAGCATCTGACTTGCGGTCCATGACTATCTGGAAAACATGACCATTCAACCCAATCTAAGATTTACACCTTAGCTCAAAACATGCTCAAGTGCAATATGTAGCCTCAAGTCCTGGCTGACAAAATGTTGATCTTTTATTTGACATTAAAATCAATTACTGGGAAAAGGGGGAGCAACAGCCCCATTAGAGAAATTGCTGCTGACTTTATATTCTGTCACATCAAAGTGAACTGGATATTAATATTCTCATATTTTATTGTTAAAACATTTTAATTTCTTTTAAGTGTGCATTTCAGGTTGTGAGTCGCTGATGAGAACCCAGCTCAGTAGTTCCAATTTGCATATGAAAGCTACAATATTGTGACATCTACCTGTCAGCAGGTACTTTACCCTCTTGAAGGCATTCACCTGTGTAAAGTTCTTCTTTAATGTTGGGATCCAACTGAAGAATTAAGGAAATATACAATATATAAATAATATGCCTAATGCTTATTTAAAATCTCTCCTAGTTTTCTAATTTTCTGGTTATAAAAAAGAAAGAAAAGGATATTTTTACTTTCTGGGATGACTAAAGAAAGCATTCAAGTTTGTTGGGTCGAAATTTGTAGATAACCACTGGACCTTCCCATATGGGATATAGTTAAATACTCTCTGAGCCTGTTTTATTCTCTTCTTTTTATTTCAAGAAAAAAGAATCTCTAGCCAAAAGCAGATTCTGTGCCCTAACAGAGAGTGTATTGGGTATACTGGGCTGAACAAAATTAAAATGACCCTGAGGTTTCCTTAAAATCTATCTTTCTGTGCCCCCATCTCTGAATTCTTCAAGTTAAAGGGTTACAGAGAAAAAAATCATAGTAGCCTAAAATTTAAGAGAATTGATTAAAAGTTTCCAAAGTTTATTCAAGGGACTAAACTGAAGAAAACCAACTTCTCTCTGGTTATAATGCTCTCCTTCTTTTACTGAGGGACCCTCTTGACAAACACACATTTGTGAGTCTTAAGCACTTGAAGGATATGTCTGCCTCTGCATTTCTTTCTTTCCTTTCTGTCTGGCACAGCTACAGGATTTAGTCACACTGTTTTCCTCCCTCTGACTTCTCCACTAAGAAGAACACAGTGCTTTGGGCCAGTAGGTTTTTGGAGAAATAGACAATCTGACATTCAGACATGTATCCATCCATTTATTCTTTCAACAAACTACTACTGTGGTGATAAAGTGGTAAAATAATAAATATCCAGGTCAGACCTATGTGATTGTAATCACTTATTAGCTATGTAGACACAGGCAAATTACTTAACCAGGTGAATGCCAGCATCTTCAGCTATATAATAAAAACATGTTACAAGGATTAAACGATATTGCATATGGAAAGCGCCTAGTACAGTGAGAGTCTTTACCACAACATGTGCTCTTCAAATAGTAACTTTAAAAATAAGAGGAAGGGCTGCCCTGGTGGCGTAGTGGTTGAGAGTCTGCCTGCCAATGCAGGGGACGCAGGTTCGTGCCCCGGTCCGGTAAGATCCCACATGCCGCGGAGCGGCTGGGCCCGTGAGCGGCTGGGCCCGTGAGCCATGGCCACTGAGCCTGCGCTCCGCAACGGGAGAGGCCGCAACAGTGAGAGGCCCGCGTACTGCAAAAAACCAAACAAACAAGCAAAAGAAAAAAAGAGTAAGACTTGCAAAACAGAGAAAAATGAATAAGCTTTAGTCAAAGAAATTTAGTTAAATCTCTCTTTGCCATTAGGCATGTGAATTTGGTAAAATAATCTCTCACAGGCCTATCTCTTCAACGACCCTCACCATAATATCTATCTCTAAAAATTACTGTGATGTGTAAGTAAGATAAAGACCGCTAGATCATCTAACACGGTTCCCAGCACAAAGTAACTACATGTAACAGGGTCTTAGTGCATAGAAATGCCCTGATTAGAACTGCATTTTCAAAAGGTGATTCTGAGGGTAGTAAATCAGAAAAGAAGGTTGAGCAGAAGGTGGACCCAAATAAGATGCCATTTGTTTCTTAAATAAATGCTTATTAACCACTTGCTAAATATGCCAGACAGGTGCTGTGGATTCAATAATAAACAGTAGGATCAAAGCTTTGATCACCTCTTGCTCATGGCAATAGAAGGGTTAAAAATAAGGGTGAACTGTTCTAACCTGGCACGATGATGAAAGTGCTTATCAAACTTTTCCCTTGAAATACCTGCAAAGTAAACAATGCATAAACCTCAAAGGAATTGCTATGAGGGATAAATCTAATAGGACGTAAAATATCTGGCCCATAGTGGATTTTGTTTTGTTATTACTTTTAATGTCCCTGTTAGAGTCATAAAGTATAGATACAAGGAACCCTGAATCATTTTTTCTCTTACTAGTCTTATTTTCCATCCCTTGCAAATATATATCTGGCTCTTCAATTCTTTAACAATACACTCATGCTCTTAATTTTTGCCCCTGGTCCTTCTCTGTTTTGCTATCAGACTGACTTCTTTCTGTATGACTTTGAGACCTCCTCACTATATTCTCAGACCAACAGCTTTAATCGATATCATTGTCATGGTCATTTAAAATTTTTTTTAAGGTGCAAAAGAGTATATAGTAAAAAGTCCCCCTCTGCTCCTATCACCCAGTGTCCATCCCCCTTCAAGGATTGGGATGGGGGAGGGGAGTGTTTCCAATTCCTCCACGGTTTTTTGAGAATATTTTATGCATGTAGGAGTAAACACAGTATAAACTATTTTACTTTCATATACTACATGTAGGATTGTTTCGACTTTGTTCATCACCTTGCTTTCTTCACATAATAATGTATCATGAAGAGTGTCTTCATTTTGTTTTTTACAAATGCATGTTCTATTTTATGCATGAATCATAAATATAACAGTTAAGTTATATTTAGTTACTGCAGTTGGAAAAAAATATTTGAAAGTTTTATCTATGGTCGCTTTTGAGTCCTAAGCTGACAGGCGTTAGAGCTGATAGCTCTAGAAGGAGAAAACCTCTATCTTCTCCTGAGCACTTCCAACTGGACAAGCAGTTCTGCCGGTTTTGTGTAGCAGCAGTGGAGAAAATCAGGCTAATGTCACCTCCAACATATTTAAAAATTGAGTATGTTAAAATACCAATGGAATTGTCTATGCCTTTAGGAAAAGGTATGTTTTTACCCAGAAAACACTAAGCACAAATGAGTGAAAATAGAAAGCTACTGAATTTAACATGTATCTGATTATTTTTTTAAAGTCAAACTCTTCAGGTTTATCTTCTCAATACACAACGAATGCGTTTTCACTAGTGTATGTTATGTTTTGTGTTCTTATGTGTTTCTGCTTAAAAGGCCACAATGGAAGCTACAATTATTACTAAAATTACTCTCTATCACACACACAATAAAACCTAACTAGATATTTTCACATGCACTATTTAAGTTTAAAATACAACGTATTTTCCTTTTTACTCTTGTGTATTGTTTTTCAAGGTTAATATTAAGCTAGATATATTAAGACCTATGGAAATCCCCAAGCCCACAAACTCTAAATAATTTTTTTTTTTTTTTTTTTTTTTTTGGCGTTACGCAGGACTCTCACTGTTGCGGCCTCTCCCGTTGTGGAGCACAGGCTCTGGATACGCAGGCTCAGCGGCCATGGCTCACGGGCCCAGCTGCTCCGTGGCATGTGGGATCTTCCCGGACTGGGGCACAAACCCGTGTCCCCTGCATCAGCAGGCGGACTCTCAACCACTGCGCCACCAGGGAAGCCCCCTAAATAATTTTAACACTGCTAAATATAATACCCATTTTATAGCTCCTAATTTTCTAGGTCTCAGAACAGGATAGTTTTTTCATTAATTCTTTGCCTCCAGCTTATCTTCAACCATAATTCTGTTTTACTTAACTATAGTTAAAAGAATCCCTTTAGCACTAGGGTAAACTTCATATAAACCAAGTAATTTTCAGTGGGGCTTAATTTTTAAAATAGAAAAAAAAAGATTCAAGTGGCTTTTAATGTTAATATTTAACTATTTTAAATTAGAAGTTATTTAAATGAAATTCATTTCTTTTCTGCCAATATTCAAACAAGTAGATGCTTATTGTATCTATACCAAATTGATTAAATGTGGGTGAGGATGGACTATTTCATTTAGTTGAGCCATTACACTGGGGATCATAAATACAGCCACGTTAGTGTAATTTCCTAGGTGATTTGGGAAAAAATGGATTAGTTTTCCTTAATCTCCTCACCATCAATACCCCTTACCACCTCCATTCAGTAACCAAACATATGTGTACATGAACACACACACACACACACACACACACACACAGAAAAGGGCAAATTTAATAGCCCTTTTCTCTATCTTGTAAACATTCTGTTTCAGTATACCCATGAGAGATGTGATATGGAAAAGTACGTTCAGATTATTTGAGTAGTAGACAAAAACCCACAGAGATTCACCTGAAATAAAAACAAAACAGAAACAGTAACAAGGTTGATGTATTCTGCATTTATACAGGAAGAATCTCAAGGACTTCATTTTTCAGGAGAAACAGGTTGTGAGATTCTTTCACTTAACTTTCCAAATATAGAGATTAACTCCATCAACCTTGAGCAGATAGCTTTGGAGGACAGAGTGCAGACTAAACCCAGGATTTGAAGATGGGATTTCAAACTGGTGCAAGAGTTCTCCTGAGCAGCTACGTTTGAGATTTCTAACCTCCACAACAACTAATATATCAAAGTCTTAAAAACAAAAAAAAATCCCATTAACATATATGCCTTTAAGTAAGATTTCACTTGAATAAAGTCTAGTGAGCTTAAAAATCACCAGACTAGATAAAGGCTCCTTTAATCCTGGATCTAAATGTTCTCTAGTTCTCTAATCAGCCAAACTCATAGTTATGTACAAAGCAACATTTTGATCTACAAGTTGGAAAAGAGTGAACTGAGTAAAGCTGAGTCCAAGGAACTTGGGAACACTAGCCAAATTCTTGACATCACTTGTTCTCTCCCTCACTTTGTTAACCTATTGGGTTTATAAAGTGTGAATTTTTATAAAATGTAGATCAAATTCCTCTTTAAAATTCTTCAAAAACTACTGGTTACTCTTTGGTAAAGTTTATACTCCATGGCTTACCAAAAAGACATTTTGTGACCTGTGTCCTGAGGCCTGCCCCTCTAACCTTAATATCCATCAAACCTCACAAAGACCGTACTCTCCAACCTGCTCAAACTACTGTACTTACAGTTCCTGGAACTCACCATGCTTTTTTTTTTTTTTTTTTTTTTGCGGTACGTGGGCCTCTCACTGTTGTGGCCTCTCCTGTTGTGGAGCACAGGCTCTGGATGCACAGGCTCAGTGGCCATGGCTCACGGGCCCAGCCGCTCCGCGGCATGCGGGATCTTCCCGGACCGGGGCACGAACCCATGTCCCCTGCATAGGCAGGTGGACTCTCAACCACTGTGCCACCAGGGAAGCCCTCACCATGCTTTTTACTCATGTTCATACCTTCGCATATGCTCATACAGGCTCATGCTTCTTCCTACACAGCTCACTTCACTGATTCCTCCACCTTTGATTAATCAATAAAGTTTTACTTTGCCTCAGTTAAGGTTTTGTTGCTTTCAGAAAACATTCTCTGACTCTCTTCTCCACAGGCTGGATTAGGTGTCTCTCAAAGTGGTGTTCATAAAACCTGAATTTACCTGGCAAAGTGCTTATCCTTTTGAGTTGTGATTTTGTTAAAACTGTCTTTCTCTACCACTATGCTGGAACTCTTCAAGAAGACAGAATATGACTTTTACCTCTTTCATAACACAGAAACATAGTAGGTGATCATTAAATGTTCCTGGTTCAAACGAATGAAGAAATAGTTAAGGGGACTTCCCTGGTAGCACAGTGGTTAAGAATCTGCCTGCCAATGCAGGGGACACAGGTTTGAGCCCTGGTCCAGGAAGATCTCACATGCCACGGAGCAACTAAGCCCGTGCACCACAACTACTGAGCCTTCGTTCTAGAGCCCTTGAGCTACAACTACTGAGCCTGTGCACCTAGAGCCCGTGCTCTGCAACAAGTGAAGCCACTCCAATGAGAAGACCGTGCACTGCAACAAAGAGTAGCCCTCACTCGCTGCAACTAGAGAAAGCCTGTGCACAGCAACAAAGACCCAGTGCAACCAAAAATAAATAAAAATTTAGAAAAAAAAAAGAAATAGTTAAGGATTACATATTCTAAATATATTATATTATGATCAGTCAGCCAAAGAATAAATGCTTTGTGAGGCTTTTACATTCACACCCCACTAACTGCAGTAGTTTTCAACTAGAGCATAATCATACACCCACCAATTCTAAGATACATATCTTTTTAATATTTCTAATATCTGGATATAACATACCATTGATATTACTGATTGCCATTGTCTGTCCTTCAGTAAAAATAAAACAGCCACATCAAAACTTGCAGAATAAGTGTAAGTGGCTTGGAAGAAAATCTCAGAGACAATTGTGAAGCATTATTTTGTCCCCTAGAAACCAGACGGTTTGGAGGGAAGGGTTGGGAACGGGTGAATCAGAGGTGTTTGTCACTATTGCTAAAGGTGGAGTCAAAAGTTGCCCGTCCAGCTTTAGATAACTACAAAGTTGGTTTCAGAGTCCTCACTTGATGGCACTTAATTCTTTCTGAAATATTTCAAAAACTGTTCTTGATGGGACAGAAGATGACACTGTATGGAAAAAAGTGGACAGCAGTATTCTGAACAGAAAAGAGATTCTAAATGTGAATAAGTTAAATCTCTTAACCAATTTATTTTGCTCACCTCTTTTATATATGCTCAAAATAAATACTTATGGCTAATTGAATGTAAAATGGTTCCTTCGATAAGTATAAATAAAAATTCTTAGTTATAAGAAAGTACTATATGAAATCTAATCAATGATGTTTTTCTGTTGTTAGTGGTATATGAAATAACGGTGGGATTTCCAATTAGTGATATTTTAGATTTAGTTTTGTGGAGTCAAATATGGGAGCAGGCAATGAGTCAAAATCTAAAATTTGGGTACTTTTGCTATTTCAGTGATTTAGTTCACAGCTTGAGTTTATGTAAAGTTATTCTATACTTTGTTAAATTACTTTATTCTAGTTCCTTGTATTGAAACTAAACGATCAGTGAAACTGGACAGCTCATGTGTTTTTTACCACTCAAAAGAGATTGTAGAGATAACATGTTGTATTTTTTTTTTTACCAACATTTGAAGCTGTAGGATAGGAATAAATATGTCAAAGTGGAGAGTTTACTAGGCACTAGCATGAAACAGAACACGTGCATTTTAGTTATTACTATTTCAAATCAATATACCTATCCACATATCAAATTCACTTTACTTATCCAAATCCGCTTTCATTTCCTGACCACCACTTGACAAAAATCTATTTTCTGTAGGCTCTTAATGCCTTGGTTTGTTTGTCTTTCAGCACAGGGATAATTCGCTAGCAGTGAATAACTGGGATAGAAATCATGGTCTGTTTCTCCTAAACATATGCCACATGTGGTACAGTATTTCATGTTGTGCTGGGGATATATTAAATAGATGATTCATGCCACTTTTTTTAAAATAAAAAGGAAATAGCTTTCTTTCATGTATAAAGGATTTAGAATGAAATTTTAAAAGAAAATAACATAAATACATGTAAAACTCACTTGGTAAATATGTTTTAACATGCATATCACTGCTGTCTTGGCCTTTTCACTCCTAGACATATGTGATTCATAATTCAAAGTTTGCATTAGAATTAATTTTGCTGGAAATATTTCTAAATAAGAATACTGTAAATAAAAATATGAGAGTCCCCCACTTTATTGATAGTACACTTTACTATCAGAAGGTATGGCAAATAAAATAATTAGTAGAATAGCTAAAAATCATCATCAAGGTTGCAGAAAGTCCCTGGGATTGTGTGTGTGTGTGTGTGTGTGTGTGTGTGTGTGTGAGAGAGAGAGAGAGAGAGAGAGAGAGAGAGAGAGAGAGAGAGCGCGAGCGAGAGCGAGACTTTACAGGAGGAAAGATAGTTCATCTTCAATGGGAACCTAATTATCCAGAGCTGGTTCTTTAGTGAGGTCACCAGTGTACCAATTTTGCAGCCAGGAAATGGCCTTTCTTTCATGGAGACTCTGACTTTCCTCCCTCCTACTACTCCCTCCTTGTACCAATGTTACCTTTCAGCTTGTATCCACACACTACGCCCAAACATCTTATTTAACTTCACACAGAGAAAGGATTAATGCATTTTCCTCATTTTTACTGTATTTCATATCCTGTATTTCACATCCACTGTTTGTTTTTATTGCTAAAATTTTGATATTTATTATGTTTTGGACACATACTGTTATTATTAATAGAAAACTTTTCTTTGATAATTTCGATTACTACAGGAAGGACAAAATGCTTTCCAATGCTGCTTTTGAAAAATTTACACACACACACATACATAACATGTGACATGTCTCAAAAGTGTATTATGGATCTCTTTTGAATGATAAAGGAAATAGTAAATCAAAGGTGCATAAATCCTATCTGACTTTTATCCTGAAAATCAGTTCTCCAAGGGTAAACTTTATTTAAGTTAACACTTACTGGCATTTACTATGTAAATACCAGACACCATTCTAGGTTCCTTGTATGTATGTTAAATTATTTGATGCTGACAGCATATCTGTTTTGTATTCAGGGAAACTGAAATGCCGGGAAGCACACAGTTAGTAAGTAGAAACCCTGGGATTTGAACACAGCTAGTCTGGTGTGGAGCCCTTGCTTTTATCCACTATATTATAGGGCATCTTAGCTATTCACTACTGTGTCTCAAGTTGTTTGGCTTTCATCCAACTACTAAATAGCTCCAGTCCAACATTTTCATATCTGTAAACATGAAAGTTAAACTAAATACTAAGGACCTTTTCACCTTCCAGCTTTAGAGCCAAGGGCTTGAGAAGCTGAGCAGAAGAAACAGCAAAAACTTGAGTGCTCAAGAGCTCAGGAAAGGAAATGCATATGTTGAAGAAAGATACTCTTGCCCCACCATAGATTTTTCAAATAGGCATTAACCAATTGAATAATTATATATTGATTGGCTTCTAAGGGCTTGGTCAGACACAGATGAAGAGAGATATTACAGATTTCTAACCCCTAAGAACTATTATTCCAATATACAGCAGACAATTAAAATATAGTATTAGAAGTTACTTCCCCCCCCCCAAAAAAAAAAAAAGTTACTTCCCAGTCATAAGCACTAAGCACAATGAGAATACCGAGGGTAGTCACTCAAACCTGGGGATAGGGTCAACGCATTTGATTTATTTTCCTTGTTCTGACTTCGGGGGATGTACTTGTCCTGCATGACCATGCTCTTGCCTCCATTTTTAATGTGCAAACTATGGTGACTCAAAACAATGACTATATATTTGAAGAAATTAAGCTACATCCAAACTTAATAATCTACAATTTTATTTCATAGCCAAAGAAGAGCTGAACACTAAGTGTACAGGAAACAAATGTGAACATTATTTTTCTTACATTGTCACATTTTTATTGGAAAAACCAATAGCTGTTATGTTTCAAATGGGGGCCTTAATTTATTATAGCTATTACTGTGAGAAACAAAAAATGCTTGGGTCTAATGTATATGCGTAAAAGTAATATAATTATAGGGTTTACAAAATATAGGATTTAAAAATCCCATTGTATTTAGTACTTTTGGTACTAATATGAATTCTCTAAGACAGGTAATATGAGGATTTGAGGTGTCAAATTAACAATACCTCCATTTTTGCCTTTATTTTGTACCGTTTGAGAAGTAGACTAGGGATCAAGAAGACAGAGAGAAAAATGCCAGCATTTGCATTAATGGAGATTTGGAACAGCATAGCTTATATAGACGAAATGAAAATGATGAGTTGTATGGTTATTTTCAGAGATGTTATTGAAGAATTCAAGCATCAGATGAGAATATAGACTAGACAACTCTAATACTTCTTCCAACTATATGAATGAGTGATTCTTAGCACAATATGTTCTGTGGATTATTTGATATTCTTCATATTCACCAATCAATTAGCATGATTTTATTGAACACCTGGGCACTTAGTAAAATGAAAGACAATAAAAGAATACATAAACAATCAACAAAATATCTAAAAATTTTCAGCATAAATATAATCCCTACCATTAAGTAGTTTTCATTTAAGTTGTAGAGAATAAGATATTAAACAAGTAATTACAAATGTTAGCTTCAACCAAATGCACTGCCTTGAGGGACAAGAGAATATTAGTGAAGAGAGAAATTGTGATGGATCGCAGTAAATGGAGAAGTCTCATACCGGGTAAGAGTTTTGATCTAAGGGATATAGGAGGTCTGAGAGGGAAACAGCAAATACTTAACAGAATAAGTAAACAAGTGCACAGATATACACATAGTATGTGCTCAATGTATACTTGCTAAATGAGTCAAGTGACACTTGCAGAGGAACGAATAATTTAAGGCTGGAACAAAGAACCCATGATGAGGACAAAGAGAAGTGACCTGGACCATGTGAGGTGAACATGAACTTACAGGTGCTTAAGTGGCAGAAAGAGAAAGCCCCCTTGTGTTCCTGTATAAGATCTTACATTAAAAATTTATTTAGCAATATTATCCCAGAGTGGGAAACTAGAGATGGCATAAACAACACAAAGCCTACAACAGGAATGCAGGTATGAAATAATGAGGACCTAGATTAGAAGGGCAGCAGTACAGATAGAAAAGAAAGGGTAAATCTGAGAGACACTTAACAGAGTCAAGAGACTCTGCAAAGGGTAGAGTAGCCTACGCTTGTAGAATAAGCTTTAAGTAAAAAGTCTTCTTTATGACCCAAGTCCAAAGCTCTGGGGAAAATAGATAACGTATGCATTTATAAGCAAGCTAGAGATGTAGTTCTAGATATTTTTCTAAGCTGTGAAACGTGAAATCCTGTTTAGAGGGAGTAGAGAGAGAGTCCTCTGGCCCAGGAATAGGTCTTATTTTTTGACTCCTTTTTGCTTCCAACTACTTTTAGTAGTATGAGTGCAATTATAACCAAACAGGGAAAGAGAGACATGCAGTGTGCCTGAATCCAGACTGAAAAGGGATCAGAGGCTCTAGGATTAACAGAAGGTTCTAATTGGCTTTTCAAATCTGATGAAAGACTGAGGTACATGCCCTTTGTAAACTGGGTTGCCTATAATTATTCAAAGGATGGTTAGACTCTTTCATTGGAAGAAGAAGTGTGGGAAGCAATAAACCGCCTTTTCATTTTAACTTAAATGAAGCAAGTGTAAATGGTACCTGATCATTTATAATTCTTTGTAAGTACCTCCTCACCGTTCCACATTGTTCCCCATCATGCAGTTATAGTTATGATACCAACCCATGTTATCACCACATTTATCTGACCCCAAATATTCACATTGGATCTGATTTTTTAAGTCTGCCAAAAATATAAGGTATTACCTCGTTTCCTAAGGGCAATCTGGTTGTATTTGCAAAGGAAGGATTCTATCTTGTTCTTGAGTAATCGTCACAAGTAGCATACAATTTATCATAATTCTCAGAAACAAAGGGAATGAATTTGCAAAGCCATCAGCTTTTAAATAAACGATGCTGGATTTCAGTCCCATGCATTTTGTAACATATATGCTTGTATTATATTAATTTGAGCTTGAAACACTTCACTCGTTCATTCACAGTTGCCTGAGTAAAGTTTTCTAACTGGTTAAAATGTGATGTAACAGCTAAGTGTGCCAATGATTTTAATATTTTTAATTTTTATTAACTAAGTTTAAAACTGGAGAAAAAGATTTGTAGTGCATATTTCTTTCCATTGTTACATCTGCCAACTGATTAAATTATGCTAATAAGAGAGTAGTTCCTGTAAAACCAGCACTGGGCATCATTTTTCAATAAACGAAAACAAAATTCTATCAATTTGGGTACTTGTCAATTTGTGTTCTCATAAACAACAATAACAACAACAAGGAGTACAAAGAGCAAAGGTGAGAAATTTGCGATTTTGAAATTGTCTTAGTCGGGGTGTTATTTTGGAGCTTATTGGTAAGGTCAGCTATTGCAGGATTTCAAAGGCAATTAGAGTAAATCAAACTGCAGAATATCCCCCTGGGCTGGTTTGAAGATACCTCGGAAAGATGCTCTTTTTCCCCCTAACCCTGGTTGCTGCCACATCTAGCAGCTGCTTTCTTTTTGACAATTCGTCACTCCTGAAAAATGTTTGCAAGCAGTTTGGATAATTTCCAATTCATTCTTGCAGGAAATGAGGATTTGCTTCCTCACTTGGGATACCTGCTGCTAGGTTTATTCACTAATAAGCATGATAAATGTTTTAGCCTTTGATCAGTGCTAATTTAACAAGTAAGCTCCCCAGAAAAAAAGTCTTTGAGGCTCAGGGGCTCAAGACAGCACATGAGTTGGAAATATGATTGATTGTGCTGCTGCGAGAAATTTCCATAAAAAACTTTTATCACACTGCTATGTTCTGAACAATTAAATAAAAAATGAAAGATAGTTACCCTCCAAAGAAGGACAGAGGCAGCCCAGCAAACTTCACAAGACATTTTTTTGGAACTGGCTCAGACTCATTTTCCAAAGAAACATCAGTCCTCTTTTTTATTAAATTTTATCCACATTACTTTATCCATTTCCTTTTTTTCTCATCCTGACTCATCTTCTTCACACATGGTTCTTTTCTCTACCATCCTTGCCAGACCTATAATTAATATTTTAAATAAACTTTAACATGAGGAATGTAATGAAAACTGAACAAATCAAATGGAGGAGAAATGGATATCTGGGACTTGTGTATTTAGAATCCATTGCTGTCAAAAGGGTTCAGACATAATGTAATGCCTAAATATGGAAGTTGCTGCCACTGTAGAGTTTTTCTCCACAATACAAAACAATTATGCTTGCAGTTTACTGTGAAGAAGTAATTCTGGACTGCCTGCTTCAAATCAGTTCTTAGTACAGCAAAGGCTGTACTATAAATTGTACTTCCAATCAACATTTCAAAATACCTAACCTGTGTAAAACAAAAGATACACAAACAAATGAGTCGTTCCTTGCCATTCAATACTCTCAACAAAATGCTCTCCATGGAGAAATAGGCATATGGATACATAGGTGTGGATAGAATTTAGTCACCAATAATGTTCATTTTCTGTTATTAAGGTTTACACTACAGGTGACAAAGTTGAGAAGTAATTCCATTTTAAAAGAAGAATCTGAAAAGCAAAGATGAAAAAGAAAACTGTGCCAATGATACAGTGGGAGCTAAAGATATTAGCTAAAACATATAGGTACTGTTTACTATATATGGACATAAGTGCATGTAGTAAAAGTTTAACAACACGGAGAGATAGTGGTTACCTCATGCAACAAAGAAGAGAAGAAAGCCAATGGGATCAGAAAGGGTTATAAAGGGGGCTCCTCTTGTATCTGTGTTGTTTTATTTTCAGAAAAACAATCAGAACATTTAACATTTGTTAAATCTTGATGGTAGTTATACAAATATTCATTAAATTTTTTTCTGAACTTCTCTGTAGATTTGAAATATTTCATAATTATATATATCAAATGTTAAATGTAATATAGTTTATACAATAATTACTCTAAGTTGAAAAACAAAATGCTGGTAGACTATTAGATTGGGGAAATGCTCTAAATTTATTTAATTTCCTTAATTTGATAATTATTTGATAATTGATTTGATAATATCTAACTTTTGTATGGGAAAGATGGAAAACATGGTGTTGAAAAGTTTTAAATTGAAAACATTTATTTTTTTTGATGATCACTTTGCCCTAAAATTGTGTACTTATTTCTATATATAACCTATCTTCAAAGGGATATACAGAATAATATTCTAGGCTCATATTGGAGTTTTGATATTATGATATTATATGATAAAAAATGTTCAAGAAACTAGACATGTATAGCCTGGATGAGAAAATGTAATTTTAGGGGAATATCAATTCCCTAAAAACTGTCATGAAATATGTGAGGCTTTGACATGTGGAGGAGAGAGAAGAGTTAACACCAATTGAGAAGTTACAATCGAATATTTTTGGTTCTTAGCTAAAGCTGTAAGATCATTCCAGTTATAAAATATTTTGCCTTATGAATTAGTGAGTTGCTAGAAATGTGCAAGAGTACATTTTACATTCCAAGCACTTTGCATTCTAAGAGTCTATGAGTCAATGATAATATTCATCTAGAAATGGATATATTATGTAGTGTTTATGATTTTGTTATCATAAACTGCAGTTAATTTGTTTTATAAGATTATGTGCTAAATATTCTTACACTCTCTCCCACACTCATCATCCATTTCTAAATACACTGGGCTGCTCACAGCTAATGTGGAAGGGAGAGCCAGTGATATACCACTGAAAACATATCTACTAACCATTGTTAATGAGAGCAAGATGAACAAACAAGAAAGAAAAACGTTTTAACTGATAATGCCAGGCCTTGTTATATTTCCTGTTTTCAACATTAACATGGGATATGTCTATGTATATTCATTGTAAATTGATATCTTTATTTTATTTTTGGAAAATACATTAATTTAAATTATTTTAGAACATGTAAATAAATGCATAAAGTCAGGTCCCACAGCATACCTATTGGAGGTAAAAGAATCTGACTTAACAAGAAGCTCCATATATCACTTGCACTTTCTACTAGGCCTTTTGTCACACTTAATGGAGCAGTTGAACTCCTTGAGTCTAGAGTTGCCTTGCTGTTCAATAGCTGCATATATCGCATTCAGTTCTCTTAGAGAACTCATGAATTGCTATTTTGTGGCAATGATAATATCCGGTATCGTACCTTATATTATGTTAACTTGTCAATCAAATTTATGTGTAATAACCAATAAGGGGCTTTAAGAAAGCTGATAAACAGAGATAACAAAATTAATGAGAGGAAAATGACTTCATTAAGATATTATAATAACAGTTATTGATTATCAAATTGCTCTCATGTGTGTCACTTACTATAATGGATGTCAATTTGTGAGTTCCAGAACACATTAAAAACTGTCTTCATTGAAAAAAACTATAATGACATTTTTTACTTAAGAGCATATGTCATTCAAGAGATTTTTCGGGAACAAATGACCTCTGAGGTGGGAGAAGAATGAACAGTTTGACAGTACTGATTGAAGGAAGTGTTTTAAGGACACTAGTTAACTCACTTTGGCTTTGAGTCCTGAATTTCAACCACACAGTTTGGGTTCTTTTGTATGTTTTATCTTTTCACTTGAAAATAATTTCAATTTGCGGGCAAAATTGCAAGAATAAGAACAGTACAAAGAATACCTTTACTTACGACCTATTAGAAACATTTTCCTCCATTTGCTTTATCATTTGCTCTCAGTCTTGCTCTCTTTCTCTCTCAAATAAAATAAATATATGGAATATATAAAGCATATAAAATACAAAAATGAAAATATAAAATATTTTTCTCAGAGACATTTTGGAGTAAAACTGTATATACATCACAGCCCTTTATCCGTAAGTATTTCTGAGATGTTCCTGAAGAATACGGAATTACTCTTACATTACTACAATATACTTACCAACTTCAGTAAATTTAAAATTGACATGACATTTACCTACTTTACTATTTTTATTCTAATATTGTCAGTTGACCCAAATAACGTCATTTACTGTACTTTTATTTTTTTTAGCCTATGGTACGTTTAATATCAGCCATCGCATTCAGTAGTGTTTCTGATCTTTGTGAATTGTATATTATTACCTCTTAATAAACATCTCCTGAATGACACAGCATTAAAATAATTGTTACAATCATTATTGATAAAATAGAGAAAAGCAACAAATTTTAAAAGCCCACAAAATCTCTACCATAGAATTATTTTTTCATTTATTCTTTTTCATTTTTTAAATCTTTCCCCCACCAAACTTCTTAAAACTATGCTCTAAGCTCCCTTTTTTTAACCTACAGATAGCTCAGCTCCCCGTCATTTGTCTTTTGGCTTCACTACTCCATGTGAAACCTTTGTGAAGTCTGCCGATGACTTCAGAAATCCAATGATCTTCTTTTACAACTCTTCCCAGTCGTGACTTCAGCATTTTTTCCTATTTACTATCACCTTGATATTAGAATCTGTCTCTTACTTTGTCCCACTGACCCTGGATTCCCCAACTACTTTCTTCTTTCCCTTTTTGATCAGCTTTTATCCATCTCATTGGCTGCCTCATATTCTTTCAGTACCTTAAAAATAGGAGCTTTCTTAAATTCCATATATATGTGTTAGCATACAGTATTTGCCTTTCTCTTTCTGACTTACTTCACTCTGTATTACAGACTCTAGGTCCATCCACCTCATTACAAATAGCTCAATTTTGTTTCTTTTTATGGCTGAGTAATATTCCGTTGTATACATGTGCCACATCTTCTTTATCGAAGAACCCAGGGGTAAGACAGGAATAAAGACACAGACCTACTAGAGAACGGACTTGAGGATATGGGGAGGGGGAAGGGTAAGCTGTGACAAAGCGAGAGAGTGGCATGGACATATATACACTACCAAACGTAAAATAGATAGCTAGTGGGAAGCAGCCGATAGCACAGGGAGATCAGCTCCGTGCTTTGTGATCACCTACAGGGGTGGGAGGGAGGGAGACGCAAGAGGGAAGAGATATGGGAACATATGTCTATGTATAACCAATTCACTTTGTTATAAAGCAGAAACTAACACACCATTGTAAAGCAATTATACTCCAATAAAGATGTAAAAAAAAAAAAAAATAGGAGCTTTCAAACCTGCCTTTGGCACTCTGGCAAACCCATGGACTCAACAATTACCGTCATGTAAACAAAACCTAAACAGATAACACAAATCTAATCCACCCTGAATTTCAGCATTCCACTTTCAACTTATCCCATCAGCACTTCAAATTCATTAACCGAATGCTGCTCACAGCCTGCCCTCTCAAGCTGACTTCACCTTTCTGTGCTTCTTGTACTGTTCCATTTAGCTTTCAGAATATCTGAGACTTACCCATCGTTCTTGCCCCATAACAACACCCTGGTTTCCCATTTCTAGCCATTCCATCTTGTTAAAATCTCTAACTCATTCTCACCATTCAATACTATTACTCAAGTTCAAGTCCTTTTTATCTTTCAACTTCTTTAACTGATCTCTATGAATCCATTTCTCTCTTCATTCTTACTATAACATTTCTCTAATTACAAGATTCTTTCACAACAGTATTCCTGAAGAGTATTTCTGATCATAGTAATTTCCTGTTGAAAAAAAATTAATGTCTCTTCTCTGCATATAGAACGAAGTACAAGGTCTTTGACCTGGTCATTAAATCCTTCAGTGATACTGGTCCCAAATACACTGCCAAACTTTTTTTTTTTTTTTTAACTGTTCTGTAACGTACTCCATATTGTTTTATCTCCCTGTCTCACTTCATATCTTTTTCGTTTCCACATTATCACATGATTCAAAACCCAAAGCAAATATCTCCTTAGTCAAGCAGTTTCCTTTAAAGTTGCTGGACGGAATTAATCTCTCCAACCTAAGAGACTCCATTTAAATTGCATATACATGTTATAGTTTAGGAGATTATATATATATATATATATATATATACACACAAACACACACACCTATATGTATAGGCACACACATATATGTATATGTGCGCATATAATAAACATGTATATAAGTATGTATATGTGCTTGATAAATATTTGTTTTTTAAGTTAATGTGTTAATAAAGCAGATAAAATACCAGTCAGACTACGAACTTTTAGTTTGCAAAGTATTTGTTACACAGGAATTTTAGTTTTAAAATGATTTATTGTAATGAGATTTGAATTCTCCAACAAATAGTTATTATTACAATTTTATCTCTGAATTCTAATAGCTTTCCAATTGCTAGAGGACTGGAATTTATTTAACCTCACAGACCCCTTAGTGTAAGCCCTCCGTACTCTCACTGAGCAGAAGTAGAAAGGCACTAGAGATTCATTACATGAACACTTTCATATATGTCCTGGGTTCCTCCTGAGAAGCTCAGTGGCAAGGTGGCTAATCCTGTTGTAAGAGCTCATTGACACCAGATGCTGCAATTGAGATGAGTTTCCAAAGTTAATGAATTATACACATGACTATAAATAGCGCATGTTTTCCTTCAGCAACCAGTTTTTCTATAGTTGAGAGACTTCAGGTCAGTACTTTCCAATGGAGGTTCTCTGTGAAGGAACTTTCCCTAAGAGTTCATCTCTAAGGAGCCTTTCAAGTCAACAAGCATTTGATGAGAAGTGAGCACATTTAATGACTGTCAGTTACTGATGGTGACAATGGTAAAAATTTCATATCTAGAGATCTTTATTTACCCTGAAAATACTTAGTAGTTTACCTTACAAAGTTCAAGTCCTTTAATTATGCCTTTGCCATCTCATAGTTTATTCCATATTGAGCATAAGATGTGAGATACTGTAATTTAGTGATTCTCAAACTTGAGAGTGGATCAAAATACGTGGAGGGCTTGTTAAAACACAGCAGGCGAGGGAGTGAGATGGGGTATTCCCAGAGTTTTTGATTTAGTAAGTCTTTGGGGTGTGAGAACTCACATTTCGTGGGATGTTATAGTTTGCTTTTCTAGCATGCTCTTACATGATATTAATGCTGCTGGTCTGAATACCACACTATGAAAACCAGTTCTTTGGTCCTTAAACTTGGTGTCTTACTGAAACTACCTAGAGAGATTTAACATTACCAGCCCTTCACCTCTCCCTTCCCACTCTAACCCAAGTCCCTGAGATTCTGAATGGTATAGGGTGTGGCCTGGTCATAGGAATTTTTCATGTGGGTGATTCATAGTTGCAGGTATGATCACTAGCCTCTGAGGGGTCATTTTAGATAGAGATTAGGAAATCAATCTCAGGAGTTGAACAACAGGGATGGGATATGACTCAAAGATATCAAGAGTATTCTACACTGGTAGCTTGCTTATTTCTATTCCACATCAGCAAAGCTCTTTGTGGGGCAATAAAAACTCCTAAAGAAAATCACACTATCTGTATGAAATGGTTACTGCTAATATGTTTTAAAAAATCTTTACATCATCTAGTAAAACCAAACATATAGTCATCATCTGAGCAGGGATTCATAGAACCAAGTTTCTTTAGATTAGTACTTCTCTTACCTAGAGGTCTCGTTAAAACAGAGTCCTATCCCCAGAGTTGCTGGAGTGGGGCCCATGAATTTCATTTCTATTTCTAAAAAGTTCCTAGGGGATGATGGTCAGGTACCAAACTCTAAGGAGAATTACTTGGGAAATGAGAAGTTTAGCAAGACCCACAGTAAAAAGGCAGTTCTTGATATGTCAAACAACTAGACGAGTCATCTTGGCGATCTTACCTAAATGGCTTCTGGTGAACCAGAACTCACTAGTGAAGGTCACAGGGATGTATGTAGATAAGATAGACACATTGTATACTAATTCTATATTAACTAACTATGAGCTTATTAAAAGCTTACAGTTATATATTACATACTAAAGTTTTTCTTTTAAATTACTGGCACAAAAAAGCATAATATCATATATATTGAATAATTTGCTGAATTTGAATTTAGCTCAGACCCCTTTCTTAACTCTTTAGAAATGATCTGGATTCCTAGTCCAAGGAAGGTAAGATGTCTAGTGGCTATCAGTTTTTACTACTCTCATGCTACCAAATCAACAGTAGATCTTTTTGGATATCTAATATTGAAATATCTAATTTTTTTCAATAACTAAATGCTGAAATCTTTGAGTAGCCCCAAATTTGAGAACTGCTCTTTAGCACATAATTCACCCATTCATTAATCAATGAACCAGACATTCTGCTGGTCATTAATGATAAAACTGTCAATTAAAACCAGAAGACACTATGCCTGTCTTCATGGAAGTTAATGGGGAAGATAGGCATTAATCAACGAATTCCCTAAGTATATCATTGCAAACTGTGATATTGCGATGAGAAAGGTTTATAAGTAATTTACATGTTATGGAGAGTATCTGAATACACACAAAACCACCTTGCGCTATCAAAGCTGGATAATGTTAAGGAGACAACAAACACACCAAGAGGCACACTCTGTGTTTGAGTGACTGGCACATCAGGCCAAGAAGGTTCAAATCTCTGTCTCAACAAAATTATAAATCAATATGTGTCACTGACCTTCAGGGAATATTTCTAGTGATTGCAACTATGGATATTAAAGCCACATATGGCAAAGGTCTACTGTGCTTGGCCAAGGTGATTTTTAAAGGGATATTTGCAATCTTTGTTAAAACTGTCTTTCATCAGTGAGCAATCACAGGCCAAGTTTTATCAATCAAAATCAATACATGTGATAGTGACATTTTAGCAACAATCATGACTAATTTAGGTTGAATAGTTTTAATCCAACAGGTTATATTAATATTTGTACTCTAAATATGGTCGAGGATTCCAAGAAATATGTTGTCAAGTAATTCATTATTGAATACAGCAATGACTCTACTATTGGGTAATATACAATGACAGGCTTACCTATCTTTCCCCACACACTTACTTCATATTTTGTAATGTTTTAATTGAAATACAATATAGATTGAAAATGGCATAAAATATAAGTATACAGGTCAATGAATTTTTACAAAATAAACACAGCCATTTAAAGAGATTTACAAGATAATGCCAACATCTTTCTATCGTGTTGTACCAATTTACACTCCACACAGCAATAGATGAGTGTCTCAGTGGCTTCATATTCTTGCTAATCCTTGATATTTCCCTCCATTTTAGTCATTCTGGTGAAGTATAGTAGCACTGAATTAAACTGTGGTTTTAATTTATTTGCCTTTGGAGGTTCTTTTCTTTGTGAGTTTTTAAACTTTTGCATTGTCTGTCTTTTACATCTTGATTGGTAGGAGTTAATATGTAGTTCGGTACAAGTACTTTGTGAACTATATGTATTGCGAATATTTTCTCCCATTCTGTGGGGCCATTTCATTGGTGACATTGCCTTCCCAGCACTCTATCCTCTACTCTCCTTCTCAAAGATTTACTGCTAAACTTTCCAGATTCCCACTTCATGCAGCTTCAAAATCCGGCAAATGCATCGAGGACAAAACACTGCTGTTTGTTTGAGCCCTCTAAATTACCAATTTTGTCACTCCAGCCCCATGAACGCACCAACATTTTGTGGATATCCCACCCCATGACACCCTAGCAGTAATCTTTTGTTCTGGAAAAATCTCTGGTCCTCATTACTTGAACAGCTTTTTGGTGCCATTAGTTTTTAAAAATTTCCTTCCAGCTTTTCCACTTGTTCTCAATTGGACCACCGAGGTTTCAGAGGCCACACTATCCTACCTGGAAGTGGATACCATACCACATACCTAAACTTATTTACAAAGCACATCAAATACAGCTTGAAAATAAGTAAATATGTGAGAGACTAGGATTACTGACTCAATTTCGGAGTTGAAAATGATGAAGAAGGCACAGTTCAAACTAGACAGTGATACTTAAGAATAAAGGTAGTAATTTAAAAAGCAACCTTTTGGAGATCAGATTATAGTTTGAATTGTTTATCCTTATTTGTGTTTTTCTTTGTGTTTAGTTCAAACTAGACAGTGATACTTAAGAATAAAGATAGTAATTTAAAAAGCAACCTTTTGGAGATCAGATTATAGTTTGAATTGTTTATCCTTATTTGTGTTTTCCTTTGTGATTTGCCATGGTTTTGAGAAGGAGTAAAACACAGCAGCCACTCGGAAGCCAAGAGACTCAGTTCTTATAGTCTGTCCCATTAATAATAAACTTCCATTTCATTTTTCTGGACCTACATCTTGCTGATCTATACAATGAGAACTTTTGTGTGAGGTATAAATGACATACAGCATTATATTAGCTGCAGGTGTACAACATAATGATTCAATATTTGTATATTTTGTGGAAGGATCACCACAATAATCTAGTTAACACCCATTACCATACACGGTTATAAATGTGTTTTCTTGTGATGAGAACTTTTAAGATCTACTTTTCTCTTAGCAACTTTCAAATATGCAATACAGCATTATTAACTACAGACATCATGATGTACATTATATCCCCATGGCTTTTTTCTTATTTTGGAAGTTTGTACTTTTTGATTGCCTTTATCCATTTCACTTACCTCTCACCCCCTAATAAAATGAGAACTTTAAGCTAAATCATCTGGAGGGTTTTTTTTTTTAACCTTCAAAAATTGGTTTCTGCAATATTTCCACATGTTTCTCATTTGCAACTTATTTTTGAGTCTAGATAACTAACTTGAAAATATTAGTTGTCACTTTGGGCAAAAGAAGAGGCAAGTAAAGGAGTAATTATTCTCCAAATTCACTGTTGGTTTGATATGACTGATAATGTAGTGTATTTATCAGGGACATTTTAAAATATAATACTGAGAGTAGAACAGCATGATAATTAAGAGCAACGACTCTAGAGCCAGAATGCTCAGGTCCAAATCCCAGCTTCAACACTTGCTAAATGTGTGACCATGGGTCAGCTGCTTAACACCTTTATGAGTATTTTATATAAACACTTAATCAGTTAATTTAGGTAAAATGCTCACAACCATGTCAGGCAAACAAGAATTAATATAAAATGTTTGATTTAAAAAAGAGAAAAAGGGCTTCCCTGGTGGCGCAGTGGTTGAGAGTCCGCCTGCTGATGCAGGGGACACGGGTTTGTGCCCTGGTCTGGGAAGATTCCACGGAGCGGCTAGGCCCATGAGCCATGGCCGTTTAGCCTGTGCGTCCGGAGCCTGTGCTCCGCAATGGGAGAGGACACAACAGTGAGAGGCCCACATACTTCCAAAAAAAAGAGAAAGAAATTATGTGTGTATGTACACATACACATTTTAAAAGATAATACAATTCACATGGAAACATCTTCTTGATACTATTTTTAATGACAATGACTAAATAATTGTTCCTAATGAAAAATTCTTGTTTATTTTTTGAGAAAATTGAACAACTGAATGTAGCAATGAAAATGCACTGCTATTTGGAGAAGCTTCACCAAGTATGCATATCTGGGGTAAACTGTCCGTTAATCATCAGTAGGCCTTTGTTTTCTTAGTTCAGAATATGTCTCCATTGGACTCACAATGTCATAGAAAAGGAAAGAGCAAAATAAAATAGTCATTCTTCTGAATCTTCTGCTCTCAATACTGAGTAATCCTGAAATAATTTTTCCCCTTAGGGGAGAATAAAAAGTTTAGAGAGCTACTTTCATTATTTTTCACATCTGTCTTTCTATCTTTTTTTTTCAAGTCTCAGTCAGACCCCTAAACTAAAATCCAGAAATACATCAAGAAAGGCAGATCTGATGTTGGGAATAAGAAGCCCTAAATCCTTACATCTATCCTCACTTCAAAATCCCCTGCAACGTTTCCCTTATCACTTGGCCTTCTTTAGTCCCTTGAAGAATTTGGCTTCACAGTCTGAAGAGTGATAGAGAAGGAACTGAGAAAGTTTTAGGTAGAATTGAAGCCCAGTCTGTATTATCTGAAGTACCATATTAGAAACAATAGCACTCTATCTGGAACTGCCAGGCATTTTAAACTTCTTTTTTTTCCAAAGCAGCAAATTAGTGAGAACTGTCAAGTTTCTGTGGTAATTGTTTTGTTTTGTTTTCTTTCAATTTCTGGATTTATTTTCAAATTTACCACAGGCCGTTTTGGGACCAGTAGATTGAAACTTCATTTACGTGAACCTTATAATCATGGGAGTTGAAATGGCTTTTCAGACCACTTCTTTGTTCCCCCGTTTTTCTTTCTTTGAGTCCTATTCCCCAGCAGCCTAGTATTTTTGTTACAAAATTTCTCACAGTGCATTTCCATGTCCTTAGTTTCTGCTCAGTTTTGTTTTGAGCCTTCATCTTGAGTCTTTATCTCAGAGCCCTATTCATGTCTCACTTTCCTTTCAGGAAAGAAGCTAAAGTTTGAATTCTCACATATAGTTGTATTTGAATGAAGCAATTTTTGAGATACAGGATAATAGGATTTTGCCTAGAATTTGGTCAGATCATGCAGAATTCAAGCTAACTTTTGTTTTTCTATTTGATCGAGATTAAACTGTAACCAAATTAAGCTCCTTAAGAAGAGGGTCTGTTGGGAGTGAATTAAACACATAATATGAAATGATCAAGGGCACTGGAATGTTGAATTTATGAAGAATATTCAAGAGCAGATTGTGATAAGATATTCCATCTAGATTTCCCTGGGATCATTTCTATCTTTTTCATATACTCCTACCTCTCAACTTCTCTGTGCTTTAGCTTTAAACACCCAATACCTGTGGCTTTCCTTCAGCAGGTGGGCCTAAAACTATGGAACCAGGTTGCCCTTTGCTCCTAAAGTTTAGAGAGCTGCAGTTGCCTGGGACTCTACTGTCCCCTGGAGTGCTGGCCCTTAACTAATTACTGACACAGCCAAGGTCACGAAAGGTCAGCTCTCTTTGCTTCAGGATGCACAATTCTTGGCATAACTTACACTGTAAAGATGCCCTGCAGGGTCAGGCTGAAGCTGCCTCTTCTAGAAGAACTTGCCCAAGATCTCATCCTTAATTGGCTTCCTATACCCTTGTCCAACTTCCCTCACTTTTACCATTTTTCCCTGGATCACTCCCTTAATAAGTCACTTCCAACACATTTTCATTATAGGTACTGCTTCTGATTTACCCTACCTAATACACAAGACAAGACAGTCTAGAATATTAAGTCATTCACACACATTCGTTCAACAAGTATTTACTGAGAGCTTTCTTTGTACCAGGTACTGTGATAATGCTGATAAAGTGCTGAAAAAGAGACAAAACTGGGGCTTCCCTGGTGGCGCAGTGGTTGAGAGTTCGCCTGCTGATTCAGGGGACACGGGTTCGTGCCCCGGTCCGGGAAGATCCCACATGCCGCGGAGCGGCGGCTGGGCCCGTGAGCCATGGCCGCTGAGCCTGTGCGTCCGGAGCCTGTGCTCTGCAATGGGAGAGGCCACAACAGTGAGAGGCCCGCGTACCGCAAAAAAAAAAAAAAAAAAAAAAGACAAAACTGGATGAGAGACCTTTAGTCAATAACTTCATATGTAATTAGTTAGTTGCTAGTGATAATAATTGCTATGAAAGAGAAGATCATGTGGCTTTCTAAATAGCATTCATCAGAGGGAAATGGTTTATACCTATTCTAAGAGGTTTCAATAAACAATTCTGGGAAAAATGGATGGAAGCTACAAGAGGAGAGATTTCAGCTGAATACAAGAAAGAAAGTTTTAGCTCTGTCCAGAGGTAGAAATGGGCTCCTATGAGAGATGAGGACTCCTCATCAATGGAGGCATTTATAGTTAAGCCTCAACATCATTTGTTGTTTTATCCATGAGAATCAAGTCTCTGTTGGACTAGATGAACTAGATGAAGTCTTAGAGCCTGACTCTACTCATTATGGAGACAGTACATAGTGATTAGAGAAAACAAAAGAACAGCTCAGAAGATACTGAAGGATTTCAGTTTCAAGTCTGGAAGTAAATGTCAGGGGGGATGTTCAGTGAAAGAGCTGATTGTCATAAAAGATTAAATAATCTTGTCATATAGTCTTTGCCAGATTCAAAAATGACTTTTTGCCATCATCATAGACATTCATAAAATAAAAATAAAATCTATATTTGCAGAGTTGCTTTCCCTACATTCAAAGTATGGATGTAACACTGGCTTATAAGACCTTGATATCATGATGGAAAGAAGGGCAACCTGAAATCTGAGGACACTGATCTTATTATATGAACTCATTTCATACAAATCACTGTTTTCTGTTGGACATTCACAGTACGTGAATATGACATGTCTTAGTGCTACAGGGCAGGTGACCACTCTGCATCTTCAATACAATAAACATATTTAAACTAGAAATAACCTGATATATACATATTCCATATAATATACAGAGCAAAAATATATAAAATGAATAAGTTATGTCAAATAACAAATATCATGTAAATGTTTCCCTTAATACTAAGTAAGTTTCTTGAGGGAAGAAACCGTGTCTATCTTCTTTTTTACTATATCTTTAATACCTAGAATAGTGTCTGGCACACATTCAGTAAAAAATAATTATTTGGGAATTAATGTAAGATAAAGATTTATGAATAAAGGTGACAGGTGTGTGTATATACATATATAATATACATAAAAGGGTATTCTTGCAAGTGGTAATTCTTATTCATGACTAGTTTTATTTATTTTTAGAGTAATTATTTCTTCTAAATTAGCAGGAACTTTTCCAGGCAAGAATACTAATGTCAGTTTCCTATGATTGATCATTGATGTTTCACTTTCAGCTAAAATCACAGTAAGAAGAACAATCTTATGTCACATTCTCTTATATTTTAAAGACTGTTTTATTAGTACAAGGTTTTAGATGCTTTAGAGAATAAGAAAAACAACTCAAAAGTCTCAAGTGAATAACTGAAAATTTCTAACCGAGTGACCAATGCCAAAAGTTCATAATGAGATCATTTCTGCATTAATGAGATTTCAGTGTGCTTTATATCTTTGCCCCCCAGTGTCTTTCTACCCCATCCTTGGTCACCACCTCTGGAGCCAACATGACTTTGCTCTAGTATAAATCATCCTCATTAGGTGAACTAGATTATGTTGATGAGTTCAGCTTGAGCTAGATTTACGAAGTGACACAAAGTTTGAAATCTCAATTTATTCCAGTCCTGTGTATCATCTTCTATGAGCAGTTTCATGATGTGGTAATTGGGCAATAGTTCAGCATTCTGATAGCCCCAGGAGATTCAATTCCACCATAATAAAGGACTTTTAAAAAGTCTAACCGTTCTATTAAAGAGTACCCTGAATATCAATGCATTTATTTTACTTTTTTTTTAAATCTGAAAAATACTTCAATGCCTATTTTTCCTTCTTCATTCAATATTGTTCAAGCTTGGATCACTGACTCACCAAAGGATGATCTAGAAGGCATCAAGCTCCATTGGACTAGATAAGTTCTGTACATCACTGATTACTACCCTGATGACTTCTTTATTCAGGCCCAGAAGTCAGATTTGCTTCTTTGTACAGAAACTACAGGACTGATAGCACACAATGAATCATGCCTAACAACATGTTGACAAGCTGGCAAGAGACAGCCTGTACAGTGACAAATACAGCTGACAACAAGTATACACATCTGTTTGGTAGGATTTATGAGAAAGGAAAACAAACAAGAAGAAGATGGGTTCTTTGGTTTTGTAAGAGAATTTAGAGGCTCTTTTCTTTCTATCCAAACAACAGCAACATAAGGAATACATATTAGCCCTCAAGATTTATTTATTACAAGCACAACCAGATTACAAATGGTCTGTGCAGATTAGATTAGCATTTTGATTATCAAACTGCTGTTCCAAATATCTGATGAACGGATATTAGAATAGTTCTTAAACATACTGATTAAACACACATTGATGCTGCTATTTTTAACATTTGCTTATATTCAGGTATAAATCAGTTTCCATATCCTTCCTTAAAACTTAAAGTGAAACATATAAAATGTATATAACCCCACCAGACTTTTCTCAGGGAGACAGAGGCCCAAGCCCTCATTTTGGGGTTCAATTTTGGGAATTAAATAAATAAATTTTAAAAGGAGGTTAACAGATTCAAATGCCCGTAATTAGGTATTCAAATAGCTTATGCAGTAATCAAGGTGCTCTCACAAAACTTATCATTTCACAACCAGCCTGCTAGCTCTCACATTTCCATTTGTCTATAACATAAATGTTCTGCCTGCAACACAATTAGTCCAAAGCACCAAAATTTTCTCAGTTCTGGAACAAGTTTCTAAGTAAAAAAAAAATGATATAATAATAATAGTAGCAATAACAACAACATCCAATTAAAAAATAATAATAAATCCATTCAGAGTAGTGGGAATCCCCCTGCCCCTTGCACGAGATTATGTATCAGACTGAAAAGACAGCAGCACGGATAAACTTTCGCAAATGGTAACGTGTTGCATTATTTAGATGATTTAGGCAGAAAAAATGTTTAGAAACATTTGGGATTTTAGCAATTTAATTTTATCACCCTTATGGGTCTTGATGTGAGCTATTTATTCTTACAATTGTAGTTGCTGATTTTTTTTTCATCAATATTACCCTAGAAGATCTTTTTATGGTAGAGCTTCTACTTTTCACATAGTAAAGGCTTATTAATGATTGGTTGAATAAAATGAAATCAGACTATAGTATGAGGGCCTAGAATGTTTGTCCCTACCCTGAATGACCACAGCTCTGAATCTGGTTTCTGATGAAGCTTCCTCATTGCCAGTACCCTCAGAGAATAACAACTGTGGGAACAGAGAAAGGTTTTGAATATCCTGAGCTACCCGTAATAGAATGAGGGCCTTGTCCTAGTCTTCATCATTGTTTTAATCTCCAAATTTTGAAAATGGATGGTAGGTAGGAATATTATTCAGAAGATTGGGTAACATATAAATATGTTTTCAAACTTGGGTGAAGTTAGCCACCTGAGACCCAATCAGAATTATTTATATCCTGTTCTTCCTTCCCTCCAAGGTTGAGACAGTGAATGGGTAAACTAGGTATCACGGAAAGGCTGATGTGTGAGAGGATGTCCTTCCTGTCTTTTCAGATGTTGAAGTGTAACAGTCTAGTCATTGTTACTCATTTAGACTAAGAACTGGTTTACAGTCTCACTTATATTTACATTTAAGTTTCTTTAAAATAATTAATCACTATTATTGTTTTCATAAAATCTCAAACCTGAAGCTGTGAGAAAAAAAAGAAATCTTCTTAAACAAAAAAATAAGTATTTCAACTTCAAATCTATTGCCAATGACTCTCTGCTGTATTGTTAAATTTTAGAATTAGAGCTTTTTAGAGAAAAAATAGAGTATAGATATCGTTGATTTAAGACCTTTCATTTTCCTTCCTTCATTATTGGCACACTGTTCTACCAGCCAGTTCGTTCTGCTTTTATTGAGTTGAATTTCAAAGTAATATTTTATCAAATGTCATGTATTTACATAATTAGCATAATTACATATAAGTGTATAATTAGTGTAAATACATGTAATTACACTATTATAGTATGCTATAATCTTGTAAAAAAAAGCTTTTTCTTACTTTACAAGCCAAAACATATGCATTGTGCACAAATATTAGATAATTTTTGATAGTCAGTATCTTTCTTGTCTTAATTGGTTTAACCATATACCAAATCTTAATATGTATATTTGAAAAATAATTTTATCTTTATTTTTGGCAGTTGTTTTGTAGTTGTTTTTTTTTTTGTTTTCTTTTTAAAGAAAACAACAGGCCCTGGAAAAGAAAACATTCTTTATCTTTCAGTTTAGGTTAGTGTATAGAACAAGCAATGTTTGAATTCAAATAAAAACAGCTTTATATGCAAATTTCATTTGGACAGAAGTTAATAAAACTGAACTCTGTGACTTGGCAAATAATGGGTGTTAATGAAAATGCTGGATGCCACCTTCACTATGTTGGTCTCCTAGTGCACCTGATAAAAATATTCAAGTAATTTTAAATACTGGACCAAAGAGAAATGGCCAGTAAACAGAGGAATTCACACCTGAAATACTATAACCTCTTTCTTGCCAGTCTCTGTAAGGAGTTCTGGAAATGCTATGATAATTATTTTATTCTTTTACCAACACCCCAGAATGATTCCCACATCAAGTACGTCTCTTTGAAACTGAAACTTGAATTTCTTTCCTTATTAATGTCAAAATTCTAAGTCCATCACATCAACCCTGTTTGAGGATGGTATATTTAGTTAACTACAGTGATGTTTATATGTCTCTGCAGGATATTGACAACTAGTGGATAAAATTATTAAGACAAGATAACATTATAGAGACATCTTCCTTGTCTCATCCACTTAAAAAAACCTGAAATATCAAGAAAAATATGAAATGTAAAGTAGAAAATATATTTAACATAAATCATAACATATAATGTTGAAAAGAGAAGGCAAACTGAAAAACTCACAGAAGAGAGACATATTTAACATTCATGTTTGAAGTCAGGTGGGTACTGACAAGATAGAGATTACTTTGCTCCCAAACATTACTCAGAAACTAGTGGCATCACCAACAGAGGGAAGGGTAAGATGAGTGGAAATCGGATATATTAATGTCTGTAACATCATGAGCTAATCTTCAGCCCCCACCTACAAGCTTATGCAGTTGGAGAAATGTTCATTTCCAGTTTAGAGGTCAGAAATGTAATTATCCTGTTGAAATTGAACCAAACAGTTCTGAACATTGGAACTCCAGGCACAGAGGTGGCTGATGGTGAGGTATTATATAAAAAACAAGAGAATTAAGAGAAATTCTACACACTAAGTCATGAAACATCTAGTTCTCTTCCTTCATAGAGCTCCAAAACACTTCCCTAGGCAAGAGACAGGTGGATTCTCCAGAGAAAAAGAAATCACTTCAGAGAAAAGACCTAAAATTCTGACATCTGTGCATTCCCCAAATAGATAGCTGGCCATCTAGTTAGATTTCAAACTGTTGGTTCAGTTAACCAGCAAGCCATTACCATAACTCTGTCACAACACGCAGAGAATTTGTTATATCACTCTGAAATGTCAATGGAGTACTACACAAGACACTGAGAACAGCTTTTAATATGAAGGTAGAGACCAAAACAAAGAAAACCCTACTTCACTTCTGAAAAAAAAAAAAAAGTCAGCGAAAAATAAAACAATTAAGGAAGAAGAAACTACATCTAAAATTTAAATAATATACCCAAGGAGCTAGCGTAGATTTTGCATATTGCATCTATGAAACAAGAACAGGACACCATACAAAAAGGCACATCAGAGAAAAACACAGAGCTATTGAGAAAAAAAGAATCTGCAAAGCAAAATATCAAAATACTAAAATGCCACTGATAAAGAGAAACAATTTGTCATAAACAAAGGATAAGAATCAGTGATATTTAAGTTCTCAAATTAACATATGTCAACTGTACTTCAATAAAAATTTTAAATAAATAAAAAACATAGTAATATTGAATTTTTCAATAGCAAAAAGTAAAATAGAAGATAATAAAGCAATATACTTTGACTGCTGAGTCAAAAATCATACCAATAGAGAATTTTCTATCTAGATAATTAATCAAGGATGAGCCAAAAATTAAGGCATTTTAATTTATGCATAGTCTCAAATAAGACTTTCCATTCATGCATTTTCAGAGCTTTTTGGGAAATATACATCCCCCCAAACCAAGAAAGAACAAGACATAGGACCCAGAGAGCAGAGAATTTACCACTGGAGAAAGGAAGAGGATTTACTGACAAAAGCCACATAAAGACCCAGGATGACAACTGTAAGCTGATGTATGGATCAACTGGACCATCTTAGAGAAGCCACTAGAGGACGCCAGAAAGTATAGCTCCAGGTTCAGGTTTGGTCAAGTAAAAATTTGTACTGAGATGTTTTAATCAGGTATTAAAATTTTTTGTAGATAAAATATTGACACAATTATTAACTTCAGAAAAAATGAAAGTTGTAGAAGAAAATAAATAGTAATTGTAAATATAGTATAGAATTATAGCTCAACAGTAATCAATACTATCAGAGTTCTAAAACTGAAATGAGCTAATAGGGATTTAACCAAAAAAATCAGTACACAGTGATAATGGCAGGTAAGGAAGGGAGGAAGAAGTGTAAGGTAACTAAAAATCTTCATTTATAATATAAAGTACATGGGTAATGTCTATAACTAAGGAATCTATAGGTAAAAATATACTCATATCATTTAGAAATATGTAGGTAAAATCCAGAAGTAATAACTACAACATTTGTAACTGGCTGCCACTGGGAAGTGCAGATACATTCATTTGTAAGCTTTTATATATATTATTTAACTCAATATTATTTACATGAAATACTTCTATAAAAATTTTAAATAATATAATAAATTCATATCACATTAAAAAGAAAGTCAATGAAGTCCTTGAGAATGAGGTAATTTACATTAGAAATGTTTAATTTAGTACTGTGAAATTAAATTCTGCTAAATTGGAATATAAAGGCAATCTAACTGAAAGTAAGACAAAAAGACAAGGATTAATTTATTATTTAAAAATCTTCCTAATATTAGTTTGACCTGCCTCCATCAACACACCCAATTATTCTCTCTCCATAGCCGGAGAGTCCACTCAAGTTTCTCCAAAAAACCCCAACTAATTTGCTCCCCTCTCACACTTGGCAGATAGACTTTTCTTATTCACAGAGAAAAGAAAATCCACAAATGTGATCTCTCTATTTATAGTTCCACTTACCACCTCCCTTCACTCCCCTTCCTTTTCTGTCCCAGAGGAATAGGCATTGCTCCTCTCTAATCCTAAGCACTCCATTTGTGAATAGGATGTCAACCAAACCTAGATTGATCTCCTTATTTTCCTGTACTTCAGGTTCTCCTTCTTAGTTGTCTTTCCCTCCTTTTGCAGACATTGACACATGTGTGTCTTAATTTGGGTTGCTCCAGAAGCAGACAATGGAACAAAGATTCAAGTGGTGCAAGTAGTTTACTTGAGAGGTGATGCCAAGAAATACCAGAAAGGATGGAGAAATTAGGCAAGGAGGTGAAGATAGCCAATAAAGGGCTTGCTATCAAGCCAGTTAACCACTGCCAGTAACTGGAGCTCAGTCCCACTGGGAAACTCTGGGATCTAGTGTATCACATGCCAGGGAACCACTGAAAAACAAGGCACAAAGAAACTGGGATAACTAATCCACCAATTCCTTTATTGACACTGGTTGAGAGCTGTTTTCTTGAGGCTTTGGCACTTCAACTTTCCCTCAAAGTGAGACAAACATGCTTCTTCTTGCATTCAGACAAAAGAGCACAGAGTTGTAGGTATCCCAGGAAGCACCTTCAGAGTGTAGAGGTGAATGCCAAAGGGATCTGGGTGGGTCTCTAATAGCAATGAAATGGCATCTGTGCCACAGACTAATCTAAAAGCCTTGGAGCTGTTCCTGGCTTTCCTTCTCTCAACTTCTATAGCCATACGATCATAAAATCCCATTAATTTTCCTCTAAAATATTTCCAATCTCCCTCACTCATACTCTTAACCTCTTCATTAGTTCATCAGAAGAGATTACCAGATCTTTGAATTATTGTAAGAGCCTGCTCAGTGATTTCTTTGACATTTTATTGTTATCATTTCCATGACATAATTCACTTAATCTCCTACTATAACTTCCCATCTTCCATAAGACCCATGGGAGTTAGCATATTCTGAAAATAAGGACTCCGGAATCATATAGAACTAGATTTGAATCCTGTCTTTGTTCCATACTAGCTTTAGGATATTTGGCATTGTACTGAGTCTTATTTTCCTCATTTGTATATTGGGCATATTTAGCTTGAAGAACTATTTTGAATATGAGAAATAATATGTTTAATTTGTTTTACTTTGGGGAGCTCATTAAATGACTGACTTATTACTATGGTCAGGATTAGCTCATCACACAAGGCCCTTTATAACATTGCTCCTACTTCTATACCTAGATTCTGCTCCATTTTTCTATATACTACCCTAATATTTTCTCTATAATTTGGCCATATTCTTTCTCGCAACTCTTGTTTGTATTCCTGGAATGCCCTAGTAAACTCTTACACTCATAGAGCCAGCTTGAATGCCATGTCTTCTGTGAAATGTTTCCTCATTCTACTAGGCAGTTAGTCACTGCTTCTTATGCTACCACATAACTAGGTTCTAAATCTTATTTTTTATATTTAAAAACATTTTTTACACAAGTCTCCCTGACCAGAATATAAGATTCTCCAAGACAAGAAGAAAATGATGTTTAATTTTACATTCTTAGCACCAGATATAGTGCCTCCATAATAAATGTCTGTTAAATGAAGAGATGAAAAAATAGATGATAAATATATAATTACTAGATGATTGATTGACAGATAGATAGATTATATTGTTCTTATTGTGGACCACATAAGTTAAGATACTATAGCTAGTATTAGTTCTAATATAGAGCTGAAATGAATATTGATTTTCTAAGGCAGGGTTTTAATGTAAAATGCAGACTTTTTAATGTAGCAGGTTATATGTGAAGTATTTTTAAAATATGAGTATGATTGAGTTGGCTTAGTTTCCTATGTGCAATTAGCTTCTTCTTCCAAATATGTCAAATTATTCAGTGATTGCCAAGATCACACTTAGTAACACGCCCTATAGTAAAGATTAAGAACTCTTACAACATTCATTCCACTAGAGCCAATGAGCACGGCAGTGCAAAGTTAAATTCCATGTGTACATCCAGGAAGAGAATGCCATAAGGGCAATGCTAATTACTTCACAATCCGACCAAGGATATATAAATACATCCTAGCTAAGATCTCATATATATGAAAATTTGAAAGTATTGACCTTTACTATATGAGAAAGTAGAGCTAAAAGGAAACTCTGAGACTTCTAAAAACAAACAACCTATTAAAAGTGACCAGTATATTTATATCTGGTAGGAAGATACCCCTTTTAAATAACAAAGTACAGAAAAAATTCGAAGTGTCTACAGGAAATCTCAGAGAGATGGTAGTACAAACACTCCATTTATGAAAACAAAAATCTATACTAGTCCCATAGAATAGTCTTGTTTTGACACAGTTTGGATTGTTAGATAATCTAGTATATCCATATTCCTGATGCTCAAGAGCCTGCTGGTGAATTTAGAGCCTGAGGGCCAATTTCATTCATCTAAGGAATGATACAATTTTTGTTTGTGTTTTATGATGAAACAAAATTAAAATATTAACTTTTTCTTTGTCTTCAGAGTCACTTATATTAAGTATCAAGAGGCAATTTTCAAAACCATTTATTCATAATATAAAAGTATCAACACAGGAATTGCCATTTAGAGTAATAATGGAGACTGTTTTCACACAATGAAAGCGATTGTAGTATTCTTTCCTTAGCTGCTTGATGTTTCTATCAGTTCACACTGTCAGCAAAGTTAATGCTAGATATGGAACCTTACCCCTGCTTTTTAAACCAAGTTCATAAAGAGACAAATGACTGCGAAGGAAAAATCAGCCCTTGCTCAGAAAGTATGGAGCTATGACTTTTCCAGTGAGAAAAAAATAATTCTTAAAGGCAATTTGATCATTTAAAATGCTCCTCATAATACAATCCAACTTTTCTCTGATCTAATATAAACACTTAAAAAATATAGCAAACTGACCACTAATAATTTAAGTCCTAAAATCACCACACACTAAATACAAAAAAAATTGTACTTTTCACACCTAAGGGTAGGTCAAAGATGGTGGGGAAAAAACAATGATTTTTGTCTAAGTCCTTCTTCCTTTGTGATTATGGTTGATTTAAACAGCTTTTTTCTCTATTTTAAAGTACAGTATAATAACAATATGCTCTCTCACTGCATCTTACACACCTACATAGTAATCCAATTTTTAAAGGAGTTACTGGCAATAGGAGTTGTAATTTTTCAAATAACAACATCAACTTTTGCTTCAGCAAATGCGCCACAGATTTTACAGTGAATGCTCTCACCTCCAAAGCAAGAAAACTGTCATTATTTTTTTTAAGGAGGGGCCATTTTCTTTGGAAATTTGTTTTTGAGCCAGTTTTTAAAATGCTCATATTTAGCCTCATTACACTAAAGAACTTTCACTGGAGTCAAAGCCATGCTACTTGAATTTTTACCCATTTTATTCAGTAAACTTGGCTCTCAAAGGCTAATGTCTGTTTCCAAAAAACAAATACAACTTCAAAATCATGATCTTACCATCTATCTGAGATATTTTTTAAAAAAACACCATGGAATCTTGAAGGCATTAACATGAGAGATACTCTCCAAAATGTCTTTTTTTTTTTTTAACATCTTTACTGGAGTATAATTACTTTACATTGTTGTGTTAGTTGCTGCTGCATAACAAAGTAAATCAGCTGTACGTATACAGATATCCCCATATCCCCTCCCTCTTGTGTCTCCCTCTCACCCTCCCTATCCCACCCCCCTAGGTGGTCACAAAGCACGAGCTGATCTCCCTGTGCTATGCGGCTGCTTCCCATTAGCTATCTTTTATATTTGGTAGTGTATATATGTCAATGCCACTTTCTCACTTCGTCCCCGCTTACCCTTCCCCCTCCCCGTGTCCTCAAGTCCATTCTCTAAATCTGCATCTTTAATCCTGCTCTACGCCTAGGTTCTTCAAAACTTTTTTTTTTTAGATTCCATATATATGTGCTAGTATTTGTTTTTCTCTTTCTGACTTAACTTTACTCTGTATGACAGGCTCTAGGTCCACCCACCTCACTACAAATAACTCAATTTCGATTATTTTTATGGCTAATATTCCATTGTATATATGTGCCACATCTTCTTTATCCATTCATCTGTCAATGGACACTTAGGTTGCTTCCATGTCCTGGCTATTGTAAATAGTTCTGCAATGAACATTGTGGTACATGTATCTTTTTGAATTATGGTTTTCTCAGGGTATATGCCCAGTAGTGGGATTGCTGGGTTGCATGGTAATTCTATTTTTAGTTTTTTAAGGACGCTCCATACTGTTCTCCATAGAGGGTGTATCAATTTACATTCCTACCAACAGTGCAGGAGGGTTCCCTTTTCTCAACACCCTCTCCGGCATTTATTGCTTGTAGATTTTTTGAGCATGACCATTCTGACTGGTGTGAGGTGATATCTCATTGTAGTTTTGATTTGCATTTCTCTAATGATTAGTGATGCTGAGCATCCTTTCATGTGTTTGTTGGCAATCTGTATATCTTTTTTGGAGAAATGTCTATTTAGGTCTTCTGCCCATTTTTGGACTGGGTTGTTTGTTTTTTTCATATTGAGCTGTATGAGCTGCTTGTATATTTTGGAGATTAACCCTTTGTCGGCTGCTTCACTTGCAAATATTTTCTCCCATACTGAGGGTTGTCTTTTCATCTTGTTCATGGTTTCCTTTGCTTTGCAAAAGCTTTTAAGTTTCCTTAGGTCCCATTTGTTTATTTTTGTTTTTATTTCCATTTCTCTAGGAGCTGGGTCAAAAAGGATCTTGCTGTGATTTATGTCATAGAGTGTTCTGCCTGTGTTTTCCTCTAAGAGTTTTACAGTGTCTCGCCTTACATTTAGGTCTTTAATCCATTTTGAGTTTATTTTTGTGTATGGATTTAGGGAGTGTTTTAATTTCATTCTTTTACATGTAGCTGTCCAGTTTTTCCAGCACCACTTACTGAAGAGGCTGACTTTTCTCCATTGTATATTCTTGCCTACTTTATCAAAGATAAGGTGACCATATGTACATGGGTATATCTCTGGGCTTTCTATCCTGTTCCATTGATCTACATTTGTTTTAGTGTCAGTACCCTACTGTCTTGATTAGTGTAGCTTTGTAGTATAGTCTGAAGTTAGGGAGCCTGGTTCCTCCAGCTCCGGTTTTCTTTCTCAAGATTGCTTTGGCTATTCGGGGCCTTGTGTGTTCCATACAAATTGTGATAATTTTTTTGTTCTAGTTCTGTGAAAAATGCCATTGGTAGTTTGATAGGGATTGCATTGAATCTGCAGATTGCTTTGGGTAGTATAGTCTTTTTTACAATGTTAATTTTTCCAATCCAAGAACATGGTATATCTCTTGATCTGTTTGTATCATCTTTAATTTCTTTCATCAGTGTCATAGTTATCTGCATACAGGTCTTTTGTCTCCTTAGATAGGTTTATTTCTAAGTATTTTATTCTTTTTGTTGCAAGGGTAAATGGGAGTGTTTCCTTAATTTCTCTTTCAGATTTCTCGTCGTTAGTGTATATGAATGCAAGAGATTTTTGTGCATTAATTTTGTATCATGCTACTTTACCAGATTCATTGATTAGCTTTAGTAGTTTTCTGGTAGCATCTTAAGGATTCTCTATGTAGAGCATCAAGACATCTGCAAACAGTGACAGTTTTACTTCATCTTTTCTGATTTGGATTCCTTTTAATTCTTTTTCTTCTCTGATTGCTGTGGCTAAAACTTCTAAAACTATGTTGAATAATAGTGGTGAGAGTTTGCAACCTTGTCTTGCTCCTGATCTTAGTGGAAATGGTTTCAATTTTTCACCATTGAGAATGAGGTTGGCTGTGTGGTTGTCATATATGGCCTTTAATATGTTGAGGTAAGTTCCCTCTATGCATACTTTCTGGAGAGTTTTTATCATAAATGGGTGTTGGATTTTGTCAAAATCTTTTTCTGCGTCTATTGAGATGATCATATGGTTTTCATCCTTCAGTTTGTTAATATGGTGTATCACACTGAGTGCTTTGTGTATATTGAAGAATCCTTGCATTCCTGGGATAAACCCCACTTGATCATGGTATGTGATCCTTTAATGTGCAGTTGGATTCTGTTTGCTAGTATTTTGTTGAGGATTTTTGCATCTATGTTCATCAGTGATATTGGCTTGCAGTTTTCTTTTTTTGTGACATCTTTGTATGGTTTCGGTATCACAGCGACGGTGGCCTCGTAGAATGAGTTTGGGAGTGTTCCTCCCTCTGATATATTTTGGAAGAGTTTGAGAAGGATAAGTGTTAGCCCTTCTCTAAATGTTTGATAGAATTCGCCTGTGAAGCCATCTGGTCCTGGGCTTTTGTTTGTTGGAAGATTTTTAATCACAGTTTCAATTTTAGTGCTTGTTATTGGTCTGTTATATCTTCTATTTCTTCCTGGTTCAGTCTCAGAAGTTGTGCCTTTCTAAGGATTTTTCCATTTCTTCCAGATTGTCCATTTTATTGGCATATAGTTGCTTGTAGTAATCCCTCGGGATCCTTTGTATTTCTTCAGTGTCAGTTGTTACTTCTCCTTTTTCATTTCCAAATCTGTTGATTTGAGTTTTCTCCCTTTTTTTCTTGATGAATCTGGCTAATGGTTTATCAATTTTGTTTATCTTCTCAAAGAACCAGCTTTTAGTTTTACTGATCTTTGCTATTGTTTCCTTCATTTCTTTTTCATTTATTTCTGATCTGATCTTTATGATTTCTTTCCTTCTGCTAACTTTGGGGTTTTTTGTTGTTGTTGTTTTTCTTTCTCTAATTGCTTTAGGTGTAAGGTTAGGTTGTTTATTTGAGATGTTTCTTGTTTCTTGAGGTAGGATTGTATTGCTATAGACTTCCCCCTTAGAACTGCTTTTGCTGCATCCCACAGGTTTTGGGGCGTTGTGTTTTCATTGTCCTTTGTTTCTAGGTATTTTTTTATTTTCTCTTTCATTTCTTCAGTGACCTCTTGGTTATTAAATAGTGTATTGTTTAGTCTTCATGTGTTTGTATTTTTAACAGATATTTTCCTGTAATTGATATCTAGTTTCATAGCATTGTGGTCAGAAAAGACACTTGATACGATTTCAATTTTATTAAATTTCCCAAGGCTTGATTTGTGACCCAAGATATGATATATCCTGGAGAATGTTCCATGAGCACTTGAGAAGAAAGTGTATTCTGTTGTTTTTGGATCAAATGTTCTATAAATATCAATCAAGTCCATCTTGTTTAATGTGTCATTTAAAGCTGTGTTTCCTTATTTATTTTTATTTTGGATGATCTATCCACTGGTGAAACTGGGGTGATAAAAGTCCCCTACTATGATTGTGTTACTGTCGATTTCCCCTTTTATGGCTGTTAGCATTTGCCTTATGTAATGAGGTGCTCCTATATTGGGTGCATATATATTTACCATTGTTATTTCTTCTTCTTGGATTAATCCCTTGATCATTATGTAGTGTCCTTCTTTGTCACTTGTAATTGTCTTTATTTTAAAGTCTATTTTGTCTGATATGAGAATTGCTACTCCAGCTTTCTCTTGATTTCCATTTGTATGGAATATCTTTTTGCATCCCCTCACTTTCAGTCTGTATGTGTCCCTAGGTCTGAAGTGGGTCTCTTGCAGACAGCATATATACGGGTCTTGTTTTTGTATCCATTCAGCTAGTCGATGTCTTTTGGTTGGAGCATTTAATCCATTTACATTTAAGGTAATTATCAATATGTATGTTCCTATTACCATTTTCTAATTGTCTTTGGTTTGTTATTGTAGGTCTTTTCCTTCTCTTGTGTTTCCTGCCAAGAGAAGTTCCTCTAGCATTTGTTGTAAAGCTGGTTTGGTGGGTCTGAATTCTCTTAGCTTTTGGTTATCTGTAAAGGTTCTAATTTCTCCATCGAATCTGAATGAGATCCTTGCTGGGTAAAGCAATCTTCGTTATAGGTTCTTCCCTTTCATCACTTTAAATATGTCCTGTCACACCCTTCTGGCTTTCAGAGTTTCTGCTGAATGTTCAGCTGCTAACCTTACGGGGATACCCTTGTATGTTACTTATTGTTTTTCCCTTGCTGCTTTTAATATTTTTTCTTTGTATTTAATTTTTGATAGTTTGATTAATATATATCTTGGCATGTTTCTCCTTGGATTTATCCTTCCTGTGACTCTCTGCGCTTCCTTGACTTGACTATTTCCTTTCCCATATTAGGGGAGCTTTCAACTATAATCTCTTCAAATGTTTTCTCTGTCCCTCTCTTTTTCTCTTCTTCTGGGACTCCTATAATTCAAATCTTGGTGTGTTTAATGTTGTCTGAGACTCTCCTCAATTCTTTTCATTCTTTTTTCTTTATTCTGCTCTGCAGTGGTTATTTCCACTGTTTTATCTTCCAGGTACCTTATCCGTTCTTCTGCCTCCGTTATTCCACTATTGATTCCTTCTAGAGAATTTTTAATTTCATTTATTGTGTTGTTCATTATTGTTTGTTTGCTCTTTAGTTCTTCTAGGTCCTTGTTAAACGTTTCTTGTATTTTCTCCATTCTCTGTACAAATTTTTTGGATCATCTTTACTATCATTACTCTGAATTCTTTTTCAGAGAAGAATGCCTATTTCATCTTCATTTGTTTGGTCTGGTAGGTTTTTACCTTGCTCCTTCACCTGCTGCATATTTCTGTGTCTTCTCATTTTGCTTAACTTACTTTGTTTGGGGTCTCCTTTTCACAGGCTGCAGGTTTGTAGTTCCTGTTGTTTTTGGTGTCTGCTCCCAGTGGGTAATATTGCTTCAGTGGGTTGTGTAGGTTTCCTTGTGGAGGGGACTGGTGCCTGTGTTATGGTGGATGAGGCTGGATCTTTTTTTTCTGGTGGGCAGGACCGCATCTGGTGTTTTGTTTTGGGGTGTCTGTGAACCTAGTTAGATTTTAGGCAGCCTCTCTGCTAATGGGTGGGGTTGTGTTCCTGTCTTGCTAGTTGTTTGGCATGGGGTGTCCAGTACTGGAGCTTGCTGGTCCTTGAGTGGAGCTGGGTCTTAGTGTTGAGATGAAGATCTCAGGGAGAGCTTTCACCAATTGATATTACATTGGGCCAGGAGGTCTCTGGTGGTCCAATGTCCTGAACTCGGCTCTCCCACCTCAGAGGCTCAGACTTGACACCCGGCCAGAGCACCAAGACCCTGTCAGCCATATTGTCAATTGAAGGAGGTGTAAGCTCCTCTTATGATGTTATCAGGAGTTTCCATTTTGAAAGTCTTGTAATATCTACATAATAAAGAAGATCCACCCAAAGAAATAACATACATTAGTTGTGCCACCTGCATCTTTTCACTGAACTGTAGCCGAGTCTGCAAGAAAAGCTCTGATAATTTTCTGGACCCAGTCTTTGGTCTAGGAGTATTCAAGGATCTCTCAGCCTGTGGGTGCAGCACCCAGGAAGAGGGACGCAGATGCTGACCAGGATGTGGCATGGAGCCCGGAGCCAGGCAGGGAATGCACTCAAGACCTGCTCCCCCAGGACTGACCTAGGGGCTGGGCCTCCAAAATGTCTTGAACAGTGAGAATATCATTGAAATAGTTCCCTTCATTCCAAAATAACTGCTCTTGAGGTCAGTGTTTATTAGAAAATCTTAAATATGTTACACTTGAAAAATAGTCACATTATGTAATAGTCACGGGCTATTACATATTTTAGAACAGACTCAGGAGAATATAATGTCCGTTCCTTCTTTCATTTATTCTGAACATTTTAAAATCCAAATTTCTTACTATGGTCTAGAAGATCTGGCCCCAGTTTTCTTCTCTAAGCTCTGCTCACTTCTTCTATTCCAGATACACTGGCCACTTTCAAAACTACATCAAACACATTTCTTTCTCTGACCTCTGCTTGCTGTTTCCTCAAAATGGAATGTTCTATCAACAGATGTTCTCAAAGTTTGATTTCTAACTATACTCAGATCGCTAGTTAACTGTCAACAAATTAGAGAGGCCTCCATGATCACCCTACCTAAATACCTCCACCCCTTTACCTATCTTTATTTTCTTCTTACTACCACATGATATTACACTGTCTTATTTGTTTATTGTTTGGCTCCTATATGGGAATGCAAGTTACATGAGGTCAAGCGGTTTATATATTTTGTTCACCACTGAATTCACCGTGGTTAAAACAGTACATGACATATGGTAAATGCTCAAGAAATAATTGTCAAATACTGAGTGATGAAATGAATAATGTATTTAACCAGTGTCTACCCACTCTGTCTTAGATGGGGAAAAGGGAAGGAAGAAGAACACTCTTTCTTCAAGGAGATCACAGTCTATTAGAAGAGACAGACATGTAAATAAATAGTCACAACACGTAGTTTTAAGGGTAGTAAGAGTAATATACAGTGTATGGCACAAAATAAGAAAGAAATAACTCTAAATAGTCAATGTAATTTCCATGGAGAAAGATAATTTTGAGATGAGTCAAGAATCAAGTGGATTTTAACAGACAAAATGAAAAAAAAAAATCCAGAAAGAGCAAACAGGTCAATTCACTTCAACAAATTTACAGCGTGCTTACCAGACATCAGGCACTGTACTCTGCTAACTACTAATAAGACATAATAAGTACTGCTAATGATCCTATGATACATTGCAGTGGTAAATAATTTCATAAATGTAAGAAGTATTTTGAGAACAATATGCATGGGTGAACTCAAAGAGGAGAACCTTCCCAGCCATTTAGATTTTTCGAAGATTCCACACTCCCTATCCTTCCACAGGTATCCTTTTCCAAACTCCTCTTTTTAATTGATCTGTCCTCACTGGGCTTCTGCCCCTTGCAAGAAAACAAGCTTAAATAAAAACACTTCTGAAATGAGGATTATATTACACTGAAATCCTCACTATGAATTCAAATGAAAAAAGAATGTTTAAATTAACAATATTCCTGGTTGTAATGTTCAGGAATAGGGATGCTAGTCCATTTCAAGATAATAACCTGTTATGGATTATGTGACAGTAGATCAAAATATTATTAGTTATACCCGTGTATGATGGATCCTCATTTCCACTTTTAAACTGTCTATTCTACATGTAAGTTCTCTTTGCTTTCTTTTTTACTTTTACTATCAAAAATAAATATTGAATTGTTCTGATCGTAAATGGACCATACATGGTACCATATAAGCAGCTACACTTCCCCCACAAACCATGCTGAACAAGAAAAGTCCAGAATCTAGACAGTATTGACTGTCACTAGCATTTGCCCAGGACTAATCTTTCACTGGCTCTAAGCCTGTCATTTTCCCATGGCAACTCTGCTCTTTGGCCTCTGTTGAAGATACTGGGCTCATTCTATTTACTAGTGGCTGTATTCTTTATTTTAATGTCATGTGTCACTTCTTTTTTCTGGTCTAGTCCCCACTTGAATCTCAATTCTGCCATTTCCATAGTTTTTATGTGATGTGTAACTTGGGGCAAAAGACCATCATCTGGCAAATCTGGTACTGCGGCCCTTTCTCAAACTGAACTACCACCAGCTGCCCCACCACTAGGGGCATGGATTTGGTAATTCCTGAGTGAATAAACTATGCAAAAATTGTCTACTGACAGAACAGACAAATTATGGTACATCTATAAAATAGAATACTACTTGGAAATACAAAGGAATAAATTATTAATGTGTTACAACAGATAAATATCAAAAATAGTTTGTTATACTAAAGAAACCAATACAAATGATTCCATTTATATAAAAATCTAGATCAGGTGAAACAAATCTATGGTCATAGAAATCAAGATGCCTTTGGTACTGAGGGAGAAGGAGGGACAGGAATTGACTAAATATGGCATGAGGGAACATTGTGGAATGAATGTTCTATATCTTGATAGGGGTGTGGGTTAACCATGAATATATATTTGTCAAAATTCATAAAATAGTGTATGTAAAATCTGTGCATTTTGTTGAATTTAAGTTATATCTCAATAATGCAAGAGCATATTGTAACAAGAAATCCATGTGAATAAGTTTTGCTGTTTTATTGTTTTTAAAACAATATGTCTAGCCTGTTTGCCAAAATAGGAAAGTGCTACTCATTCCTACTTGCAACAAAATATCTTACCAGATGTATAGTGGGACATACATTTTTATATTATTTTTTTGCAGTAATACATACCTTAGGGTATATATTTTTTTAAAGTCTCTATTCTTAACTTTATATTACTGTGTATTCATATTAAATCATCAGTTCTGTACTTATTAAACAATGGTTTATCCACTCATAAAGCATAACATGTCCTGCTTGATATTTCATTGGAAACTTCTTTAAAGGCTTTTTTAAAGAGGAGGAAGAATTCCATCTTAGAAATTTTCACACTGAGAGATTTATTAAGACAGATCAGACTACAAAATAATGTTCTAATGAGACTTTTTAAACCAGTCACTTCAAAGTAGATCCTTTTCTTGCTTCAAAGCAGTGTTAATAAGGGATGTATCAAAGCAGGTTGGGAGCAGTAATAGGCATGTTTTCAAATGGCATCTTTAATTCCTGTATATGACTGACTTTAGCCATTGGAAAATTATCATAGTACTAATCTATAACTCAGTAGGCACTTGCATTGGAGGTCTTAATCTAGGACTTAAAAAAATGAATAATCATTGTTTCCTTTCCCCTTTCCATACAGTAAATCACTAACTATATATGAATGACTGATCATGGTGGGAAATAGTCACATGATAATAATAAAAAATTTATATCATTGCAAGGAAAAAATAGATTTTAAAACTGCTTTCTTGTTCTGTAACAATTGAAAATGAGGCTATACATTCCTCTCCAGAGTACTCATGCATGACATCAGTCTTTAGGTTATTAGCAGCATATACCATTAGCCATTAAAATGCTGATACTAGGATTGTCCAAATGTCAGAACGAGATTGGCAGTGTGAATTTACTGTTCTAACACTAAGTCCAGTCTGACTTTGGGGCTTTTGTAAGTTTAAGTAGAAGATGGTTTGACTGTGTTGATCCGTATCTCTTAATCAATGGTTCCCTTCTGGGCATTTTTGCATTTGAGGAAAATCTTTTAGTTTGAGTTGACTTACAGAGAGGAGGCAAGTGAACGTGAGGGTTTCGGTCACTGAAGGTGCATGTTCACCCTTGCCAGTGCTAAATGACCTTGGTATACAAAGTACTACAAAAATAACCAGTCAATCTGGTTTTCCTTATTCTATAAACTATCAGAGAAATGTGTTTACCACAATTTTAGTACTCATCATGCTGTGTTATAATCACCTACCTTTTGGATTTTTCACAGTTAGACTTTTACAATTTTATACTTTCTGAGGTCAGTGTCAACCTCTCATTTTCATCCAGTACCTCCAAGTTTTCCTTTCTTGGCTTCACTTAAGGATTATACAAGAAATTGTAAAATATTCTAACTATTTTTCACTTAAATCAGCATTTATAAAATATGTTCTTTGGAGTTCCATGTGCCTGGGGTGTCTTAAGCTGCCTTGGGGGTCTGTAAAGGGGGATGCCACAGATCAACAAAAGCCTCCTCAGTTCCTAACAACCACCATTCAACTTTTTGTCTGTATGATTTTGCCTATTCTAAGTATCTCATATAAGCAAAATCATACAATATTTGTCTTTTTTGTGACTGGCTTATTTCAGTTAGCGTAATGTCCTCAAGTATCATCCATTGTGCAGCATGTCAACATTTCCTTCCTTTTTAAGGCTGAATAATATTCCATTGCATGTATATACCGATACTGCTTATGCATCTGTCAGTGGACATTTAGGTTGCTTCCGTGTTTTAGTTTCTGTGAATAATTCTGTGATGAACATGAAAGTACAAATACCTCTTCAAGAGCCTGATCTCAATTATTTTGTATACATATCCAGAAGTGGGATTGCTGGATTGTACACTTAAACATTTATTAAGAGAGTAAATCTCATGTTAAATGCTCTTACTAAAATAATAATAATATAGTGCTCTGAGCCTTTGCATCTATTGCTCCTTTGAAAATCTTATAAAAATTACTGAAAAAAATACAAAAAAACAAATGAAACCAAAATTCTGGAAAACAAGAGAGTGACTTTGTCTCTTAGAGTTACATCAAGAAATGGAAACCATATGGGCTATTTTAATAGATAACATAGGTAATTTGTTATACAGGTGTTGGAAGGCAGAAAAGAGCTAAAAGAATTCTGAGCTAACACAGGTATTAGTAACTGCAGGAAGCAGTTAAAATTCCTAGGGCTGAGAACATAAAAAGGAAAAAGAGGTAAAGTTATTAAGACCTAGGAGACTGGAGAAGAAACACGCCCCCCCAGCCCCTGCATGACTGTTATTTGGAGATGAGTACTGTGGAGCTAAAGCTCCACTCACTGAGGGGTACATGACTTACTGCTCACTGCTGATACTTCTGAGGGAACAGGGAATGACTGGGGCTAGGAGTGCAAAGAAACTACGAAGTTAGAGCCTATAGCTGTCCATTGTCCCTGCTGGAGGGAAACTGCTCAGAGCTGAAAACAAAAAGCAAGTTTCTCCCCTCCTTCTGCCTTCCACTCTCCTTCCTTTGCTCCCCATTTGCAGAACCTCACTAGAAGCCAGCTGACTGTAAAATGTATAAAATATTTAGTTGCAGAGTTTCATCTCCAACATAAGAAAAAAGGATTCTAAAGGGTGGGCATGCAACCCAGGGGAAATAGATAAATAATTAGCACAGTGACAAGAGCAGGGAGGGAAATTTGAGGAACTTCTGGAAAATTGTGTGGTAGCTTGATTACAAAAATGGCCCCAGTTTTTCATTCATCCTTCTATTCATACCCCTTTTAATAAGACCTTTTTACTGCTCTCATCAAGATATGAAGTCTATATCTTTACTGTTTAATCTTGTCTGGTCTTCTGATTTACTTTGACCAAAAGAATATGCTAGAAAGGGCAGAGTGCTCATTTCAAGCCTAGGTCTCAAAGGGTCTTGCATGCTTCTGCTTTCACTCTTAGAACACTGCCTCCTCCATGAGAATAATCCCAAAAACACCTACTGAAGGATGGGAGACCACACAGAGGAGAGGTGAGTCATCCCCACTGAGGTCATGCTAGACCATCCAGCTCCTAGCTTAATTTAGAACCTTGTCTTAAACACTCGAGAAAAAAAGGAAGCTATGCCCAGGAGTCAGTTTATATTTCTCTTTACTTTGGCCCCTTTGCCTGTCAGCTTCATGTTCATGGAATTCAAAAAAAATCCTGTCTGTGAATGCCCTGCTCATCAGAATCATGCTTCTACAGAGGAATTCCATTTCAGCTGAGTGTAATTATCAGCCTATGAAACAAGAACCTCAGATGACCAAATATTTCAGGAATCTCATAGCAGGGATGAAAAAGATGACCAAACAAAAAAAATTTAGCCTAGAGCAAAAATACATAATTCAGTGAATAGAACTTTAGAATATATTCTAATAAGAAGCTTTTATCTTCATAAAGAATACAAAAGTTGTAATGAAAACAAGAAGAAATAATATCTGATATTAAAAATATAGGTATTGACTAACAGATTCATTTGAAGGGTAGAAAAATAAGTTGTTAGTCTAAAGATTAACCTATAATCAGGAAGAAAAACTGAAAAAATCTATTCCTAAATTATATTAAAAAAGGAATGTAAAGAAAATACAAGGGAAATAGTAGACACATGGACATTAGATTTTGAACTTCAAGTTCTACCTAATAGGAGTTCCTAGAAGAGTCACAACGGGAAGGAAGAAACAAACAAAACTTGATAGAACAATATTATCCTGAGTTTTCATTTTTAAATGGAAAGTTCTGAAATGGAAAAAGCCTACTGAAGGCCAAGAAAGATAAATAAAGAAGACTCATAGTAAGACACAACCTCATGCAATTTTAAAAGTGCAAGTATAAAGAGAATATTCTGAAAGCTTCTAAAGAGAAACAAATACATATGTGGACACAGGCACATGCATGTGCATACACATGCAAACTCATATATACACACGTACTGCCAGAAAAGTGATGAGACTTACCTTAATTTTATATTCATGCTGAAGACTAGAAGATGGTGCTTTAAAAATTCTGATCAAAAATTATTTTGAACACTCCTATATATAGATCTACCTGTGTTGAGAAAAAGTAAAAATATTTTCTGACAAGCCTTGAAGTATTATCACCCATATGCTATATTTGGAAAACAAAATCGCACAATGGCTTACTTCAACAAAAATTTTAAAAAGAAAAAGAGATGAACAATAGCAAATGTTGGCGAAGAAGTAAAGAAATTAGAATCCTCATATATTGCTGGTGGGAATGTAAAATGATGCAGCTCTTTTGGAAAAAAGTTGGGCAGTTCCTCAAAAGGTCAAACAGTTACCAAATGACCCAACAATTCCATTCCTAGGTATATACCCAAGAAAACTGAAAACATACGTTTACATAAACTTATGCAAAAATGACTCTAGCAGCATTATCATAACAGCCAAAAATTGTAAACAACTTGAATGTCCAATAACTGATGAATGCATAAATAAAATGTGGTATGTCCATACAATGGCATATTATTCAGCCATAAAAAGGAATGAAATACTGAAACATGCTATAATACGTTGAATCTTGAAATTGTAACACTAAGTTTAAAAAGCCAAACAGGGGGACCTTCAAGATGGCAGAGGAGTAAGACGTGGAGATCACCTTCCTCCCCACAAATACATCAAAAATACATCTACAAGTGGAACAGCTCCTACAGAACACCTACTGAACTCTGGCAAAAGGCCTCAGACTTCCCAAAAGGCAAGAAAATCCCCGTGTACCTGGGTAGGGCAAAAGAAAAAAGGAAAAACAGAAACAAAAGAATAAGGATGGGGGGGCTTCCCTGGTGGCGCAGTGGTTGAGAGTCCGCCTGCTGATGCAGGGGACGCGGGTTCGTGCCCCGGTCCGGGAGGATCCCACATGCCGTGGAGCGGCTGGGCCCATGAGCCATGGCCGCTGAGGCTGCGCATCTGGAGCCTGTGCTCCGCAAAGGGAGAGGCCACAACAGTGAGAAGCCCGCATACCGCAAAAAAAAAAAAAATAAGGATGGAACCTGCATCTCTGGGAGGGAGCTGTGAAGGAGGAAAAGTTTCCACACACTAGGAAGCCTCTTCACTGGCGGGGATGTGGGGTGGTTGGGGGGGAAGCTTCGGAGCCCCAGAGGACAGCGCAGCAACAGGGATGCAGAGGGCAAAGTGGAGAGATTCCCGCACAGAGGATTGGTGCCAACCAGCACTCACCAGCCCGAGAGGCTTGTCTGCTCAACCACCAGGGTGGGTGGGGGCTGGGAGCTGAGGCTCAGGCTTCAGAGGTCAGATCCCAGGGAGAGGACTGGGGTTGGCTGTGTGAAGACAGCCTGAGTGGGCTAGCGCGCCACAGCTAACTGGGAGGGAGTCCAGGAAAAAGTCTGGAACTGCCTAAGAGGCAAGAGACCATTGTTTTGGGGTGCGCGAGGAGAGAGGATTCCTTCCCCATCTGCCTACAGGAGGCAGAGCACAGCCTAAATGAGCTCCAGAGATGGGCATGAGCCACGGCTATCAGCTCGAACACCAGAGACAGGCATGAAACGCTAACGCTGCTGCTGCTGCTGCAGCCACAAAGAATCCTGTGTGCAAGCACAGGTCACTATCCACAGCCCCCACCACCCTCACCCCAGAGCCTGTGCAGCCCACCACTGCCAGGTTCCTGTGATCCAGGGACAACTTCCCGGGGAGAACACACAGTGTGCCTCAGGCAGTTGCACCATCACACCGGCCTCTGTCACCACAGGCTCGCCCCACTTTCCAACTATAACTACCGTACCCCACCCTCCTCCTGGCCTATGTGAGCCAGAGCCCCTTAATCAGGCGCTTCTTTAACCCCCTCCTGTCTGGATGGGGAACAGGTGCCTGAGGGCAGCCTACACTCAGAGGCGGGCCAAAACCAAAGCTGAACACCAGGAGCTGTGTGAACAAAGAAGAGAAAGAGAAATTTCTCTGTGCAGCCTCAGGAGCAGCGGATTAAATCCCCACAATCAACTTGAGGTAAAGTGCATCTGTGGAATACCTGAATAGACAATGAATCATCCCAAAATTGAGGCGGTGGACTTTGGGAGCAACTGTAGACTTGGGGTTTGCTGTCTGCGAATGATTTTCATGGTTATTTTACTTTAGTTTTTAGCGCTTGTTATATTTGGTGTATTTCTTTATTGGCTTAGTTGCTCACTTTTAAAAAAATTATTATTTTTTTTAAGTTAAAATTTAAAAAAAAATTATTGTTTTTTTCTTTCTTTTTTTCTCCCTTTTCTTCTGAGCCGTGTGGCTGACACGGTCTTGGTGCTCTGGGCTGGTATCAGGCCTGAACCTCTGAAGTGGCAGAGCCAAGTTCAAGACATTGGACCACCAGAGACCTCCCAACCCCACATAATATCAATCGGCGAGAGTCTCCCAGAGATCTCTCTCAACGCTAAGACCCAGCTCCACCCAACAGCCAGTAAGCTCCAGTGCTGGATGCCCCATGCCAAACAACTGGTAAGACAGGAACACAAACCCACCCATTAGCAGAGAGGCTGCCTAAAATCATACTAAATTCACAGACACCCCAAAACACACTACTGGATGCGGCCCTGCCCAACAGAAAGACAAGATCTAGTCCCACCCACCAGAACACAGGCACCAGTCCCCTCCACCAGGAAGTCTACACAAACCACTGAACCAACCTCACCCACTGGGGGCAGACACCAAAAATAACAGGAACTACAAACCTGCAGCCTGCAAAAAGGAGGCCCCAAACATAGTAAGTTAAACAAAATGAGAAGACAAGAGAAATATGCAGCAGTTGAAGGAGGAAGGTAAAAACCCACGAGACCAGACAAATGAAGAGGAAATAGGCAGTCTACCTGAAAAAGAATTCACCGTAATGATAGTAAAGATATCCCAATCTTGGAAATAGAATGGAGAAAATACAAGAAACGTTTAACAAGGACCTGCAAGACTTAAAGAGCAAATAAACAATGATGAACAACACAATAAATGAAATTAAAAATTCTCTAGAAGGAATCAATAGCGGAATAACTGAGGCAGAAGAACGGATAAGTGACCTGAAAGATAAAATAGTGGAAATAACTAACACACAGTAGAATAAAGAAAAAAGAAAGAAGAGAAATGAGGACAGTCTCAGAGACCTCTGGGACAACATTAAATGTACCAACATTTGAATTATAGGGACCCCAGAGGAAGAAGAGAAAAAGAAAGGGTGTGAGAAAATACTTGAAGAGATTATAGTTGAAAACTTCCCTAGGATGGGAAAGGAAATAGCCACCCAAGTCCAGGAAGAGCAGAGTCACAGGAAGGATAAATCCAAGGAGAAACATGCCAAGATACATATTAATCAAACTTTCAAAAATTACACAGGAAGAAAAAATATTAAAAGCAGTAAGGGAAAAGCAACAAATAACATACAAGGGAATCCCCATAAGGTTAACAGCTGATCTTTCAGCAGAAACCCTGTAGGCCAGAAAGGTGTGGCAGGACAAATTTAAAGTGAAAGGGAAAAACCTACAACCAACATTACACTACCCAGCAAGATTCGCATTCAGATTGAATGGAGAAATTAAAACCTTTTCATTCAAGCAAAAGCTAAGAGAATTCAGCACCACCAAACCAGCATTACAACAAACGCTAAAGGAACATCTCTAGGCAGGAAACACAGAGAAGGAAAAGAGCTACAATAAAAAACCCAAAACAATTAAGGAAATGGTAATAGGAACATGCCTATCAAAAATTACCTAAAATGTAAATGGATTAAATGCTCCAACTAAAGGCACAGACTGGCTGAATGGATACAAAAACAAGACCCATATATAGGCTGTCTACAAGAGACCCACTTCAGACTGAGGGACACATACAGTGAAAGTGAGGGGATGGAAAAAGATATTCCATACAAATGGAAATCAAAAGAGAGCTGGAGTAGCAATTTTCGTATCAGACAAAATAGACTTTAAAATAAAGACTATTCTAAGAGACAAAGAAGGACACTATATAATGATCATGGGATCAATCCAAGAAGAAGACATAACAGTAAATATTTATGCACCCAACATAGGAGCACCTCAATACATAAGGCAAATGATAACAGCCATAAAAGGGGAAATCGATAGTAACACAGTCATAGTAGGGGACTTTTAACAACCCACTTTCACCAATGGACAGATCATCTAAAATGAAAATAAATAAGGAAACATAAGCTTTAAATCACACATTAGACAAGATGGACTTAACTGATATTTATAGGACATTCCTTCCAAAAACAACAGAATACACTTTCTTCTCAAGTGCTCATGGAACATTCTCCAGGATACATCATATCTTGGGTCACAAATCAAGCCATGGTAAATTTAAGAAAACTGAAATCATATCAAGTATCTTTTCTGACCACAATGCTGAGACTAGGTATCAATTACAAGGAAAAAAACTGTAAAAAATACACACATATGAGGTCTATACAATACACTACTAATAACCAAGAGATCAGTGAATAAATCAAAGAGGAAATAAAAAAACACCTAGAAACAAATGAAAATGAAAACACGATGACCCAAAACATATGGGATGAAGCAAAAGCAGTTCTAAGATGGAAGTTTATAGTAATACAATGCTACCTCAGGAAACAGGAAAAATCTCAAATAAACAACCTAAGCTTACACCTAAAGCAATTAGAGAAAGAAGAAGAACAAGAAAAAAATAACCCCAAGGTTAGCAGAAGGAAAGAAATCATAAAGATCAGATCAGAAATAAATGAAGGAAACGATAGCAAAGACTGATAAAACTAAAACCTAGTTCTTTGAGAAGATAAACAAAATATATAAACCATTAGCCAGACTGATCAAGAAAATAAGGGAGAAGCCTCAGATCAACAGAATTAGAAATGAAAAAGGAGAAGTCACAACTGACACTGCAGAAATACAAAGGATCATGAGAGACTACTCCAAGCAACTCTATGCCAATAAAATGGACAACCTGGAAGAAATGGACAAATTCTTTGAAAAGTACAACCTCCAAAGACTGAACCAGGAAGAAATAGAAAATATAAACAGACCAATAACAAGCACTAAAATTGAAACTGTGATTAAAAATCTTCCAACAAACAAAAGCCCAGGACCAGACGGCTTCACAGGCGAATTCTATCAAACATTTAGAGAGGAGCTAACACCTATCCTTCTCAAACTCTTCCAAAATATATCAGAGGGAGGAACACTCCCAAACTCATTTTACAGGGCCACCATCACCGTGATACCAAAACCAGACAAAGATGTCACAAAAAAAGAAACTACAGGCCAATATCACTGATGAATATAGACACAAAAATCCTCAACAAAATACTAGCAAACAGAATCTAACAGCCCATTAAAAGGAACATACACCATGATCAAGTGGGGTTTATCCCAGGAATGCAAGGATTCTTCAATATACGTAAAGCACTCAGTGTGATACACCATATTAACAAACTGAAGGATAAAAACCATATGACATCTCAATAGATGCAGTCAAAGCTTTCGACAAAATTGAACACCCATTTATGATAAAAACACTCTAGTAAGTATGCATAGAGGGAACCTACCTCAACATAATAAATGTCATATATGACAAACCCACGGCCAACCTCGTTCTCGATGATGAAAAACTGAAACCATTTCCGCTAAGAACAGGAAGAAGATGAGGTTGCAAACTCTCACCACTGTTATTCAACATAGTTTTGGAAGTTTTAGCAACAGCAATCAGAGAAGAAAAAGAAATAAAAGGAATCCAAATCAGAACAGAAGAAGTAAAATACTCAGTTTGCAGATGACATGATACTATACATAGAGAATCCTAAGGATGCTACCAGAAAACTACTAGAGCCAATCAATGAATTTGGGAAAGTAGCAGGATAAAAAATTAATGCACAGAAATCTCTTGCATTCCTATACACTATCGATGAGAAATCTGAAAAAGAAATTAAGGAAACACTCCCATTTTCCATTGCAACAAAAAGAATAAAATACCTAGGAATAAAACAATTTAAGGAGACAAAAGACCTGTATGCAGAAAACTATATGACACTGATGAAAGAAATTAAAGTTGATACAAACAAATCGAGAGATATACCATGTTCTTGGATTAGAAGTATCAACATTGTGGAAATTACTATACTACCCAAAGCAATCTACAGATTCAGTGCAATCCCTATCAAACTACCAATGGCATTTTTCACAGAACTAGAACAAAAAATTTCAGAATTTGTATGGAAACACAGAAGACCCCGAATAGCCAAAGCAATCTTGAGAAAGAAAACCGGAGCTGGAGGAATCAGTTTCCCTGACTTCAGACTATACTACAAAACTACAGTCATCAAGACAGTATGGCACTGGCACAAAAACAGAAATACAGATCAATGGAACAGGACAGAAAGCAAAGAGATAAAGCCACACACATATGGTCACCTTATCTTTGATAAAGGAGGCAAGAATATATAATGGAGAAAAAACAGCCCCTTCAATAAGTGGTGCTGGGAAAACTGGACAGGTACATGTAAAAGAATGGAATTAGAACACTCCCTAACACCATATACAAAAATAAACTCAAAATGGATTAAAGACCTAAATATAAGGCCAGACACTATAAAACTCTTAGAGGAAAACATAGGCAGAACACTCTATGACATAAATCACAGCAAGATCCTTTTTGACCCACCTCCTACAGAAATGGAAATAAAAACAAAAATAAACAAATGGGACCTAAGGAAACTTAAAAGCTTTTGCACAGCAAAGGATACCATAAACAAGATGAAAAGACAACCCTCAGAATGGGAGAAAATATTTGCAAACAAAGCAACTGCCCGTGGATTAATCTCCAAAACATACAAGCGGCTCATGCAGCTCAATATCAAAAAAAAAAAAAAAAACCAAATCCAAAAATGGGCAGAAGACCTAAACAGACATTTCTCCAAAGAAGATATATAGATTGCCAACAAACATATGAAAGGATGCTCAACATGACTAATCATTAAAGAAATGCAAATCAAAATTACAATGAGGTATCACCTCACACTGGTCAGAATGGGCATCATCAGAAAGTCTACAAACAATAAATGTTGGAGAGGGTGTGGAGAAAAGGGAACCCTCTTGCACTGTTGGTGGGAATGTCAACTGACACAGCCACTATGGATAACAGTATGGAGGTTCCCTAAAAAACTAAAAACAGAATTACCATATGACCCAGCAATGCCAAGCAACTCTATGCTTGGCATTAGAGAATGTTTCCTCTCAATACATTCCTCTCTCCTGAATTTTCTGTAAACTGAAAGTTAGCTCTAAAGATATAATTAGATTCATATTAACCATTTCTGGCTAGAATACTTTCTAGTTATACTGTGTATTTCAAATGTGCCATATAAAGTTTTTAAATCCTGGGCATATACCTTGAGAAAACCATAATTCAAAAAGAGTCATATACCACAATGTTCATTGCAGTACTCTTTACAATAGCCAGGACGTGGAAGCAACCTAAGTGTCCATCAACAGATGAATGGATAAAGAAGACGTGGCACATATATACAATGGAATATTACTCAGCCATAAAGAGCAATGAAATTGAGTTATTTGTAGTGAGGTGGGTGGATCTAGAGTCTGTCATACAGAGTGAGGTAAGTCAGAAATAGAGGAACAAATACTGTATGCTAACATACATATGGAATCTTAAATTAAAAAAATGGTTCTGATGAACCTAGAGGCAGGACAGGAATAAAGACACAGACGTAGAGAATGGACTTGAGGACGTGGGGAGGGAGAAGGGTAAGCTGGACGAAGTGAGAGAGTGGCATGGACATATATACACTACCAAGTGTAAAACAGATAGCTAGTGGGAAGCAGCCGCATAGTACAGGGAGATCAGCTCCGTGCTTTGTGTCCACCTAGAGGGGTGGGAAAGGGAGGGTGGGAGGGAGGGTATATGGGGATATATTTATACATATAGCTGATTCACTTTGTTATACAGCAGAAAGTAACACAACAATGCAAAGCAACTTTACTCCAGTAAAGACGTTAAAATTAATTAATTAATTAACTCTGAAAAATAAAAAATAAAAAGCCAAACAAAACAGGCCACCTATGTCTATGATTCCATGTCTTTGAAATGTCGAGAATAGAAAATCTATAGAGATATTAAGTTGATTAGAGGTTTCCAGGGGCTGTGTGGATGTACAAATAGGAAGTAACTGCTAATGGACAAGGAGTTTCTTTTGAGGGTGATGAAATATTCTGGAATTAAATAGAGAAAGCCCCCTACATACGAACAGGTTCCGTCTGAGAGCATGTTCATAAGTCCAATTGATCATAAGTCCAACAAGTCAGCCTAGGTACCCAACTAACACAATCAGCTATATACTACTATACTGTAATAGGTTCATAATACTTTTCACACAAATAGTACATAAAAAATAAACAAACAAAATCTAAAGAAAACATTTTTAATCTTACAGTACAGTAGCTTGAAACGTTCCGTAGTACAGTACAACAGCTGGCATACAGGGTCTGGCATCGAGTGAACAGGCAAGAAGAGTTACTGATCAGAGGAGGGAGAGGAGGTGGGAGATGGTAGAGCTGAAGGATTGTTAGCAACAGGAGACAGAGGGCAAGCTGCAATTTCACTCACACCTGACGGTGATGGCACAGGTTCTGGTTCCTCGCTGGATTCAATTCTATCTACCCTCTTGAAAAAACGATCCAGTGATGTCTGGGTAGTAGCTCTTTTTTTTTTTTTCTCATCATAGATGACACGGTAGCACTGGATTGCATTCTGAATGGCTGCTTCAACCTTCATGTACAGTTCTACATTTGGGTCCTGTGCCTCAAAAACTAACAGTGCCTCCTCAAATAAAGAAAATCCCCTTGCCATTTCCTGAGTCGTGTATCTCTTCTTAGCAATACCAGCTACATCACTGCTGCTTTTACGCTTGCTTCCAGACAGCCTGGGCTTGAAATAAAGATACCGTACTACTGTACTCTACACAGTACTGTAAAGTACACAAAGGTACAACCACTTGTAGAGGATGCACGCACGTGACAACGTACTCCAGACACATGAACTAACTTACACGATTGGACTTGTGAATACACGTTCGCATATTTGAAAGTTCTCAACTTGGAGGTTCATGTGTAGGGGACTTACTGTAGTTGTGATAGTCACACAACCTTGGGAATATACTAAGAATCACTGATTGTACACTTTTAAAAGATGGCATTATGGTATGTCAACTATATATCAATAAAAAATTGAAAAGAGAAAAATGATAATGGCAGCTGAATATCAACCAGACAGAGAATAAGTCTTAAAAGGTATGAAAAAATGCTGTAGTAAGCACTTCGAACTTGAAAGATTCATATTTAAGGTGAAAACTTTGTCCCCATACCTTTTAATTATAAAATATTCAAATCTACAGAATTAAAAAAATAGTTTAAAAAGGAACACCATATGCCCTTCACTCAGATTTAACAATTAACCTAATTTATTTAGGCTGAACCATTTGGAAGTGAGTTCCAGATAGAAAATTTCATTGCCAAATGATTCTTCAAGTATCAGCTTATAAGTACATTCTCTTACATAACACATGTCATTTTCATACCTAAAAAAGCAGCAATAACTCCATAATATCTAATAACAATTCCGTATTCTATCTTCCCAAATTGTCCTCAAAATGTCTTTTATAAATGTTTTGTTTGGGATTTTGTTTTTTTGTTTTTTGGCCCATAAACAACAGATATTTATTTCTCACAGTTTTTGAAGCTAGAATTCTAAGATCAGGGTAGCAACATGGTCGAGTCCTGGTGAGAACCTTCTTCTGGGTTGCAAATGCCAACTTCTCCTTGCATCCTCACATGGCAAAGGACAGGGAAAGCTAAATGTTTTGGTTTTTAAATCCAGAATCCAGATCAAGATTCACATAATGACTACCTTCAATCATTTTTTTTTAGTTCCATTTAATTTAGAATATGTTTAGTGACATTGACTTTAAAGAATCCAAGCTAGTTTTCTTGTGGAATGTTATGCATTTTGAATTTGGCTTATTGTTTCCTCTCAATACATTCCGCTCTCCTGAATTTTCTGTAAACTGAAAGTTAGATCTAAAGATATAATTAGATTCATATTAACCATTTCTGGCTAGACTACTTTCTAGTTATACTGTGTATTTCAAATGTGCCATATAAAGTTGTACCACAACAAGTGATGACAAAACTTTTTATTTGGTGAAGCTGTTAAGCACCAGATCTCTATTGCAAAAGGGTACATGTTAGCATTTATAATCAGTGCATGATCTGTGGGTTGATACTTTGGCATAGGGTAAATATATTATTTCTCAATTCAAGATGATACAAAGAAATGAAAAGATATTCTTTCATCGGAAGAAATAATATTGTTAAAATGTCCTTACTACCCAAAGAAATCTACAGATTTAATACAATCCTTATCAAAATACCCAAGACATTTTTCACAGAACTAGGACAAATAATCCTAATATTTATATGGAACCAAAAAAGACCCCAAATTGCCAAAGCATTCTTGAAAAAAAAAAGAACAAAGCTGGGGCTTCCCTGGTGGTGCAGTGGTTGAGAGTCCTCCTGCCGATGCAGGGGACACGGGTTCGTGGCCTGGTCCGGGAAGATCCCACATGCCACAGAGTGGCTGGGCCCATGAGCCATGGCCGCTGAGCCTGCGCGTCTGGAGCCTGTGCTCCGCAATGGGAGAGGCCACAACAGTGAGAGGCCCGCGTACCGCAAAAAAATAAATAAATAAATAAAAGAAAAAAGAACAAAGCTGGAGGTATCATGCTCCCTGACTTCAGATTATATTACAAAGCTACAGTAATCAAAACAACATGGTACTAACACAAAAATAGACACACAGACCAATGGAACAGAATAGAGAGCTCATAAATAAACCCACACACCTATAGTCAATTAATCTACAACAAAGAAGGCAAGAATATAGAGTGGAGAAAAGATAGTCTCTCAATAAGAAGTGTTGGAAAAACTGGACAGCTACATTTAAAAGAATGAGATTAGGATATTTACACATAATATACACAAAAATAAACTCAAAATGAATGAAATATCTAAATTGAAGACCTGAAACCATAACTCCTAGAACAGAGAACATAGACATTAACGCTCTGACATAAATTATAGCAAAATTTCTTGGATTTGTGTCCTAAAACAAAAGAAATAAAAGTAAAAATAAACAAATGAGACCTAATTAAACGTAAAATATTTTGCACAGCAAAGAAAACAACTGACAAAATGAAAAGGCAGCCTACTGAATGGGAGAAAATATTTGCAAATGGTATGACTGATAAGTGGTTAATATCCAAAATATATAAACAGCTCATACAACTGAATATCAAAAAAACAAAGAACCTGATTTAAAAAATGGGCCAAAGACCTGAACAGACATTTTTCCAAAGAAGACATACAGATGGCTAAGAGGTACATGGAAAGATACTCAACATCACTAATGATTAGAGAAATGAAAATCAAAACAACAATGAGATATCACCTCACACCTGTCAGAATGACTAACATCAAAAAGTCTACAAATAGGGACTCCCCAGTGGTCCAATGGTTAAGACTCCACACTTCCACTGCAGGGGGCGTAAATTAAATCCCTGGTCAGGGAACTAATATCCCACATGCCGCACCATGCGGCAAAAAAAAAAAAAAAAGTCTACAAATAAAAAATGTTTGAGAGGATCTGGAGAAAAGGGAATCCTTGTACACTGTTGGTGGGAAGGTAAATTGGTGCAGCCACTATGGAAAACAGTACAGAGGTTCCTCAAAAAAATAAAGAGAGAACTATCATATGATCCAGCAATTCCACTCCTGGATATATATCTGAAAAAATCGAAAATACTAACTGGAAAAGATACATGCACACCAATGTTCACAGTAGCATTATTTACAATAGCCAAGATATGGAAGCAACCGAAGTGTCCAGGATCCATTCAACAAATGCACTACCGATTTTGTCAAATAATAACATTATGTTTCAGGTCTTCATATCTTTTAACATTCTCTTTCTTTTGCCTCTGAAATCCTCACCCACTTCTCCATCTGCTGAACTCCAACTCAGTTTTTCAAGACTTAGCACAAATGGTATCTCTTTGGAAAATGATGTACTCCCACATGGAATTTTCAGTCACAAGTAAGTTGCTCCTTATCATACTGCTTTGTTTAAACTCTCTTGGAGAGTTTATAACATTAGAGTGTAATGTTTGCCTCCTGCTCTTTCTGTCCAAATTGAATGTAAGGTTCTCGAGAGATTGAGCTACTCATCCCTGTGTTCCAGGGTACCTCTATCTGGCAAAAAATAGACATTACATAAACAAACAATTTTTTAATAAATGCCAAGTTAATAAAGCAATTATCTGTAGGTCTTCAAAGTGCCTAAGAGGAAAACCACTTGCTCAACTTCAGAAACACATGTGGCCACATATCACTAATCTTCACAATTTGTACAACTACTCTGTAAAGTATTCATAGCCAGAGGGTCCTCAGATTACACAATGGTGTGGAGGTATAATCTGCCAAACAGAGAGCATAACTGAGAAGTATCAAACACAAGGAATGTAAGACCAAGATATATGGTTAATGAGAGGAAACAGTATAAAGTAGGAAAGGCAAATGAGGCCAGGAAATGTGGCGTGAAGGAGAAAGAACAAGACAGACAGAATGAATGGCAGTGGAAAAGATAGCAAGTAGAGGGATTAAAAAAGTCTGAGCCATTTGGTAATTTTTTTCAAAATACAAATAAAAAGTAACAGTAAAAGTAACATGGAATAACTACAACTAATCGTGCCATGGTCATACTACTGAGAAACAAAGATAGAATGTCATAAAAGCATCTCAAGAAAAGTAATACACTATACACAGGACAATATTTATGTGAATTATGACTAACTTGTCATCAGACACAATGGATGTCAGAAAGCAATGGAATAGCGATTTTAAAGTGCTAGAAGACGAATATGTCCACCAAAAATCCTACAACCAGAAAATTTTTTTATCAGAGATAAAGGCAAAATGATGATACTCAGATGAATAAAATTTAAGAGATTTGGTTTTTAATTAGCACACCCACACACAAAGAAATACTAAAGGAATTTCTCTAGACTGAAAGAAAAATGATACAAACAACAGACCTTAGACTGTTCTGGAAGACTGAAAAGTCTGGGGAATGGTATATATATATATATATATATATATAAAACAATCAAATATGTTAATTATACTATATAAATATATTAAAATTATGTACATTATATTTATTTATGGTATGTCACCATTTTTCTTGATTTTTTAAAAGATATTTGTCTGCTGAAAGAGGATACTATTTTGTGGAGCTAATAAAATATGTAGACGTTAAATGTATGCTAATTGTGGCACAAAGGATAGGAAGGAGGTAAATGGAATCAATAACACAGAAAAGAGGGAAATGAAAAATGTATGCTTTCCTGTGTACGGCAGCAGAACCAATCTATTGTAAAGAAACAAGAGACTCACACTTCTTAAAATGCTAGGATAGAGCTAGCGATGGTTTTCCATGTTCTTGCCACTGGGAACGCCATGTGCTTCTTTGGCTGAGAGGTGGCAGACAGAGCCATGTTAGCGTAGTAATATGGCCTCTACATGAATAGTCAGAAGTAGCATATGGGCTAATGGAGTCAGAGAGGCCTGTGTTAGAGATCCAACTCTGCTCAATGTCCCCTTGAATAAGCACTTAACTGCTGCCATTTGTGAAAAATGGGAAGAAATCTGCCTAACTTGAATGTTTTCTATGAGGATTAGTAATAATATCCAGAAGTGCCTAGCATAGTGCATGGACTATATAGTGTCATTTGGAATGTACATAATAAATACTAAAAGGAAAAATGATGTCAAAGAAGGATGTCTTCTGTGCCTTTTAGTGAAGTCAGATCTAAAATGATTTAAAATAAAATATAAGCATCAACTTATATTTCTTTTCCTTTGATGACTTAGCATCAGCATCAGATGACTTTACAACAGCTCTGGTTATAGAATAGCCTGTATCAGAGCCAGCAGGAGCCAGACCCAGTCGCAGATGTTTCCTGCTGAAGAACAATCCTAAAGGGCTATAGAGGGCAAGGGCTGCCAAGTCCTCTGGTCACTCAAACAGGGAAAAGGAAAAAAGAGAGCTTGGCAATTGAAGGACCCAGGTGCCACTTTGTGTGTGAGTTGTCTGGGGTGCCTAGTTGCCACCTGGGTCCTCAGACTTCCATGTACTCACCCTGTGGCTTGAGAAGCCACATTTCCAGAGCACAAGCTGATGAAAGAGGAACGCTGCAGGAGACCATGTGCCTTGGAATAATCGATAACAAAATTCAGTGCCAAGTGAGAGATGTGCAGCTGCTCAAGAATTGTTTTGTTCCTTAAAAATAAAACTTGGGTTTACTAAAACCTAAACTTATATTTACCTGCATGTCACTCATCTTTTTGTAATATGAAGGTTGGCTGTCAAACTAAGATCTTGATTGCTCAGAGGTGTGACTATTAAAGTGTTTTAACTTTTTAAGCATAAAAGTATAAAAAATTAACAAACATTAAATATACATATAAAAAATAAGCAAAGACCCTACCAAGGTGCAAACCAAGGAATATATATTATTTTTTCTAACCTGCCAGTTCTGTGAAACTCACTTATGATGACAATTTGAATTAAAATCTTACTTTAAAAAAAATGTTCATTATATCAATTTCTTCTACTGAAATCAGTATAATCCATGCTGCCAACCATGATGTATAAACTCCAAATCGCTCAAATTTCTCTATGTTTAGCTGTCTTTCCTTTTTCCATTAATTCAACAGACCTTTCAGGCAGACCACATCCTTTTGTATGAGTAAAACTCAAAAATTTTGAAACCTGGGCAATGATTATTATTTTGCATTTCTCTATGCTTTTGGTATCCGAACAGTTGCTTTTAAGATGAATCAAGCTGTTTACAAAACCATTATTTGTCACCTCCTCATCACTAGCTTTAATTATAAGATGTGCATACTTGAAGACTTTATATGAATTGGTGAAAAATGCTTTTAGTTCTCCTTTCACAAAAACAACTCTGAGCTTTCAGAGAATGTGCTACAATGTCAGAATTTTATGCAAACATCATCATATTGCACGTTTTAGTAAATTTCATGCTTTATCTTTTGGCAACTGCAATCTTACTTAAATATTGTATCTTGTGAAATATCTCTACATGTCCTTACCTGGGTAGGGTCAGAAATGAGTTTTTAGCTAAAACATTTAAAGATAAAGTGTCCTACCAACCAAGCTATTTCCCCAAAGTTAGTTAAACATTTGAAGAAGTTGCTTTGACTCTTTCAGGTAACTGACCAAAATCTCTAAGCACAGACGATTTTGCAAAGATAGTTTACATACACTGCTTGGAAATTTTAAATACTTATTATTTAATTCTAACATTTTTTGAAGGCACAGATGCCTAAAGAATAGAACAAGAAGAGCTAAAATAATTTAATTTTAAACCATCAGAAAGTGGGATCCCTTCACTCACATTAAAATCAAGGGGATCCCAATGCCTAACTTTTCCTTCCTTCTGTTAAACATTTCTGAACTCCTCCCCCTGCCATGTATCAGTTCAGTGAACACCATAATTTGCTTAATCCAATATTTCTTTCCCAAAATAAAAGTGACACCAAGTTTGCAGATATTCACCTCGAGGAGTAAAGAGGAAATTTCACTTTACTATTGTATCTTTCAAGTAGTAAATACAGACTTACTTAATTCAAGGCACCTAGTAAGAGAATAACATTTTAAATTAACTTAACTAAAATGTACTGGCCTTGTGGAGAAAAAGCACCAGACATAGATGCTTGTTACCTGAAATCAGAAATACAAACATTCTCTCACCTCAATTTCCTGGTAAAATAGCAAATTTTTGACTTGTTTCATCAATCCACTTGTTATTTTTCCCCCAATTTTACATTTTTCTCTTTTCAGTGCTAAAGCTTAATGATATTTCACTTCCACTAAAGTATAAGGAGGCTGCACAGGGGTTATTATTGCAACTCTTCCCAATGCAATGGCCATCATTTTCTCTCCTCTCACATTTTAGGCCAAGGTTCTGCTGGCATGTTCTATGAAAATGCATGAACCTTCAAGAACATCCTTTCTCACACAATCAATTACAGAGTTCCCTTCTAATCTCACAAACCTTTTATAGGGTTTTATTTTGCTACATGAATGATATAAAATTTCAAAAAGTGTTTCTCAAAGCTATGTCTACACCTATAAACTAAGATGGAGAACTAAGTAATTACCAAAATGCTTGGTTGTCTAAGTTTGTAAGGACTATTCAGACAATGAGTCGAAAATTATTCTGAGCATTTTTTTTTTAATATATGAATACATGCTTTCAGTTCACTTTATATAGGTATCCGAGGTCTGAGGCTGATTAAAATAAGCAGAAAACTGTTCCAGACCTCTAATCCCAGAGCATGGGACTCACTTTACATACCAGATCTATCTTTCACTGTATTGAGCTGCTGGGCGTACCATGTACAACAGGGTGTATGTGTGTTTTGCTAAAAAATATGTGAATTTGTATGGATAGGTTTTAAGAACGATACCTCTGTACCCATCTTGTGCTGGCCAGGGATAGATATATGAAGTGAGGACTAAAAATTAACCTTTAAAAATTCTGAGCTTTTCCTCCTTGGCTTCCAGACCGACCCATAAATGAGGGGTTTTTTGTGTGTGGTTCCTGGAGCCAGTGTTTTACCCAGGATCAGTAATTAATAGTGCTGTGGTAGCTAAAACAGAAAAAGGAGTTTCGTTTACATGCTGTGAGATCACCGCAGACCTGACTCACTGTGTCAAAACAGGAGGAATGCAAGAGAACAATTTAGGTGCTGTGTGTCTGATCCTGGGTTCTTATCTCCCCCAACAGCTTCACTCCTCTAGTTGTAGAACTTGTTGGGGCTTGTAAGAACTCCACGTCACTGATGTGGTGATTGCCAAGTGGCCTAGTTTGTGTAAATATAATGTGTTGGTCTTTCTCCATGTTCTTCTGGGGATTTATTGTTTACAAACTTCTTTTTGTAAGCAAGAGAAAAATAGCTAAAACATCTTTGACAAAAATTCTAAACCAGGAAGAAAGAATCTGAAATATAAGACTGGATGCCCTTCTTCTCAAAGTAGGGACCTTGAACCATCCTAACTTTTGTCTTCCCCTTCTATTTTCTACTTTGGACCAGATCTTCTGTCTTAAAAAACTGACTTCCACCATACCCCTGCTTTCATACATCCCCCAAAAGCCCACACACCCATGCACATACACATTTAACTTGTGGGGTGTCTCCACAACTCTTAAGCAATTTGCATAAAAATTCTGAAAAATCTAGGAACACTCTATTCCTTGTTCCCAACTTTCTGGATCAAGAGTATTCCTTTATGTGATTCATGCCATAATACTCACACTGGATGGACCAAACCTACTTTAATCTCAAAGTAGGTTTGGGTAGACAGAAGCAATAAGCAGGGCTTTCATAAAGAAATTGGGGTCAGGAGACCAATAAAGAGAGAAGTATATATCCACGTCACTCAGGAACTTTTATGCAGGTGCAATAAACTTATGTCAAAGTGGCCACAAGATGGTTTAACAGAAGACAGATGAATACAACTCCATGTTTACTGCTAGAAATAAAAGCTTTGTGTGAAATCTTGAACTTATAAAGAGGAAGGGTTGGAAAAATGTGCACATATCTGTTCTTTGCCTTATCCCTTCCTGCCATTCCTGAACTGCAGGAATGGGGACTGAGTCCCCATTGGGCTTTGGTGACCCTATCACTGGGGAGTTTAGGTAATGGTTGCTTTTGCCGTGATGGGGACTTCCTTTACCATTTGCCATCATTTTGTAACACACATGCTGCCTCTTTTCCCTTTCTCTCTCTGTTTCCAGGGAAATTATAGTGAATACTGGCACTGAAAAAAAAAAAAGGTGAAGTGAATGTGCTCAAGAAGGCATTGTTGAAGACTGTAAAAAGAATTCCTATACTGAGTTGGAAGATGTGCTAAACTTCCCACAACACCCATCAACTAACCACAAAGATCCTAAAATCCTCATTACATAGGCTAGGACTAGAGTAGTAGAAAACAATGCAGGGTAGCCTTTCACGGGCTCCATTGGGTGCTAACATTCTCTGCTCTTCTGTCAGTAACATCTGGAGAACTGTATCTCCTATAATCATTATGCATTATTCTTGGTCATGTCCTATCATGTATAAGACAAAAATTCACTGAATACTGTTACTATAGATAGGGATCTTTACATATGTCTTTTCCTAAGTAGATTTACTGTATGATTATGCATTTTAATTTCAAACTGAATTATATGTGTGCACACATGCATGTGAATGCCTGAATCCTTTCACTGTGTACAGAAGAAGATATGCAGGTGGCATTTTGTGAACCATTTCTTCTCCTCCTCTTCCTTGTCCTCTTCTTTTTTTTGCGGCACGCGGGCCTCTCACTGTTGTGGCCTCTCCCGTTGCGGAGCACAGGCTCCGGACGCGCAGGCTCAGCGGCCATGGCTCACAGGCCCAGCCGCTCCACGTCATGTGGGATCTTCGCGGACCGGGGCACGAACCTGTGTCCCCTGCATCGGCAGGCGGACTCTCAACAACTGCGCCACCAGGGAAGCCCACCTTGTCCTCTTCTTTCTCCTCCCTTTCCTCCTCCTCCTGCCCCTTCTCCTCCTTCTCTTCCCCCTCCTCCTCTTCCTCTTCTTTTTGGTTCATAATAGAACTGGTTTCAATAAGTTGTATTTTAGGCATGACATCCTCAGCCTAGGAGCCTAACAGGTCATAGCCTGATGTAATTCATTGTATTTGCTGTAAGGAACCCCCTACCACCAAAGGCATCAATGATTATTTTATAAAGTACTATTTTTATTATGATCCATTGGATAAACTTTTCTTAGGTCTAAATCTTCACAACATGGTTGCACTTCATCTTTGGTAATGTTCTGATTTTTTTTAATGTATGGATTATAAGAATGTTTGATTTATATTTCTCTGTTTTCATTGACTACCAAAAACCTCAGAAACAAATTGGTCACCCACTAGCTGCAGCTTCCATTTTTGATAGTACTTTAGCCTATCGTTATCTTACTCTTTTTCCCTTACCTTTTCATTTGCTAATCTTTTCACTTTTCAAAAAAAATTTCATTGGATTTAGTTTTATTATCATAAATATTCTTTTGAACAAGTTGGACATTAAATAAATAACTTGCCAAATGAATGAACGTATCATTCGTGACTCTCCAATAGATGCTATGGAAACTTTACACAAGCCTGTCATAGAATCTACAAGGAATTTTTTAAATTACTATTTTTTTCAGAACAACTTAGAGGAGTACCATACACCTGTTTTATACTCATCTTTTTCATTATAGTCACTTTGTATCATGACCCACCTTTCTACTCCTTCAATGCTGGTATATTTCTGACTGTGAGGGCAAAGATGCTTCTGTCAGACTGACTCCGTGGAGCTGTGTTCTCTTATGGTACAGTTTCCATGTGTGTCTGCATATGTTAGTGTGCAAACTGTATTCTCAAAGAGAGAAGCTGAAGACCCTTTAAATTAATTCCCTGCATGTTGTAAACACTAGGATTAGCAAATTCAGATACAGAATTCAAAAGTCCTCCCCACTCTAAAATCTGTGTAATGAACTTTATGACCATTATAACTCTATTACAGGCCATGCATGTCCACAATTCAGTAAACAGGAAAATGGTGGGATTTATGTTGTTCTTGTCTTTGCCCATCTTAACCAATCAAAGTAAGCCAAGGAAAATGTTTCAAGAGCAAACAGACAATAGTCAATTACTTTTTTAGGAAAGCTGAATTGTTTCTTATGGCTTCTTTACCAAATATTTATTCAGCATGACTAATTGCTGATTGAAAATAATTCTGTAGAAAAGCAATTGCTTATTCAGAAAGCAAAGAGGATAAAGCCAGTGGCTTACATTTTGTCCATTTCTTTTGCTCACAGGTAAGTGGTTATTTGCTTATTTAACAAAGCTAATGTAACTAAGATGAAATATGTTTCCCCTTTAGGGCATTATACTTTTCTATAAAGAAATATCAAAGAAATTTAAATGTGGTCTCAATTATATGCACTGGCCCAGATTCCAGGGCTTAGCTGAATTTCTCAAATCATAGTTCTCATGCTTCAATCTTCCTGTGACGCTTACTGTTATGCAGGAGAACAGGTTAAGAGAAACTTCAACACTGGTGGACTTTAGGGACGTAGTAATAGCTCCTGAATGACCATGAAGATAGAAAATGATTTGAGGTGCAGAAGGAATTTAACTTAAACTCTTTCAATATGCACAGGTGAGAGAATTCTGCACAGGTTCCTTTAGGAGAAAAATCCCAGACAAAGTAATAATAATAGAACACTCACACGAGAATGATGGCTGGCAAATTTCACCCAGTAAATACTATGAAGTTGAAACCCAAAGTGACTGTCAAAATCTTCCTCTTTTTGATTAAAACAGCAGTCTTCAATAAATATCACATTGAATCTTCAACTCACCAGTCACTATTCATAATTAATGTTGTTTACTTTTATTTTTTAATTCACTTTGTGATCATTATGCTTTGACTTTTCCTCTATCATTGCCACTTTTCTGGGCTACAAAAGCCAATGCAGCTTTCCCTCATTATTCCAGGTAGTGTTACTTAATGTCAGCTTCAAAAATGGAAGCACACAAGGAAAGAAATGTTCCTGCTGTGTCTGTCTTGGTTCCATAGCCTTACAGGGTTGATTCGTATGGAAATACATACCTTAGGAATAACATTTCAGAAAGAGAAAGATGCAGAAAAATCTTTATTGATGAGTAGAGGGCTAGGTCACTGCATTCACATCCATTCCATTGCAAGTGAAATTTACAATTTAAAAGAAAAACCCTATAAATTCAGCCATGGGTATGGATAGGCAGATTCGGGCTGCCCTCTGGGTGGGGCAGATATTTGAATTCCTGAGTTGTTTTCTACCCACAGAGATAGTACCATAGCATTTTATTTAATTGTTTCTCATAGTATCAGTTGGCTGAAGGTAACACTTCTACATATTATGATAAATTATGGAGGATACCATATGTGGTTAGACTAGCAGTGCCTTAATGAGCAGATATAAGCAGTAGGTATGTTAATACTTCCCTGTCACTCATAGGAAAAAATCACCAGTGGTAGCAAAGTTTCTCTGTGTCTTTTATGCATTCACATAACAGTTAATATAAAATCTGAGGGCCTTTATCTAAGGCACTTTGTTATGTGATGTGGTGGTTATGTAGGCTAGTTTTTGCAATTTGGTTGAACTTCTCTTTAAAATTGACTAAAACACAGCTATTACCATTAGAGAGGGCTATTAAAAGGCAGATATTTCTAGAATGCAGACTAATGGGAAGATTAACAAGGAAAAGGGGAAAAATTATTTGTGTAGGTATATTTTGCACTATAAATGAGAACAGGGTAAGCACTTGATCTTTTCAAAACTTTGCATCACTTTGTATAGTTACCTGCTCGAATTGTAAATATCTTTACATTCTGTTGAAAACCTCTTAGCCAAACAGTAAATCATGCTAGAGGTGAACATGTCACTTTCTCACCTCGGTTTGTCATTTTGAATATTTGTCATCAGCAAGGGTACAGTTTCCCTTATAATACACTTAGAAACTTCTGTTTTAATGTCATTACCCAAATTCAAATAAATATTTTTTCTAAAATGGATGTTTTTAAAAATCACTCTATTATACTCACTACTCATTGTGTCTCATTGTAATATGAAATCTCCATTTTTCCCCAAACACATACGTGCCACCGAAACCAATTTTTTTTCCTGTCTCTTTCAATGTCTTGGAAGCTGAGCATAAGATAGAAGAAGCAATAAAATGAAAGTAGCTTCAGGACCACCAGGTATCACTTGGGGTTTATTATTTCCCTTGGGGTTCACCTTATATTTTCCTAGTAAAGTAGCAAACAAACAAAAGCAAACTTAATCGTCTTACCTGGAATTTTATGAAATTTAGCATATTACTACTGTCTCCCTAAGGGTGTAAGCCAATCCACCATGGTAAGAGGAGCATTTGAGGAGGCAATAACTTTCCAAAATCAATATTACACCTAATCTTATTAGAGCAAAAGAAGATCAACTTTATTCATGTTGGATTGATTAATTAGATGAGAAAAGGATTGCAATTTAATTAATTGAGCATATCTGCCTTTTATCTGACATGGAAATATTGCTTGACATATGGAAATTAGAGGTTCTCTATTTTTTTCTCCAAGAGGAAGAAACCAAAAAAAAAAAAAAATTGAGTATTTACTGAGTAATTATAATTTGGAGGATAGATCATACTCAATTGCACTTGAGAAAATATAATGAACTCCCAAGTATTGAGCACCTATGAGGTGGCAAACACCGTTATGAATTCCTAAGGATGTAAAAGACAAAATATTGAGAACTGTTACAAACTAGAAGAGAGATACTAAATTACTCATCACAGACTGTAAGTCAGTGCTTTTGACTGAAGTTTTTGTGATGATAGAAATATTTGATATTTGTACTTATGTCCAATGCTGTCAGCATTAAACACATGTAAATACTGAACACTTGAAATATAGTTAGTGCAACTGAAGAAATGAACTTTTATTTTATTTATACGTAAATAGCCACATGTGGATAGTGGCTGCCACTATACACAGTGAAGTTCTAAGTATTTCAGCAGTAGACAGAATAATTTTCATGGAAGGAGGTTTAGGGAAAGCATTCCATGGGAAGTTTTTATACATGAGCACAAAAATGAGACCAAGGAAAGAGAGAAATAGCCAATTTGAGGTACAGCAAACATTACACAAAGGAAAGTTTCAGACGAAGAAGAAAGGAATAAAATCAGGGAATGGGTGCTTTTCATGTACAACCTAGCTGCAGATTTTTCAAGCAGGTTGTTAATTCCCAGATAAAAGTTCTTTCAAACTCCTAAGTTCCCACCACAAGGTTGTTCTAACTTGACTTGGTTAATATGTCATCTAGCTATCTACCTATCTATCTATCTCTACCTATCTATCTACTTTATCTTAGTATGTCTTCATATAATCTATGTACATATATGTCTTTAGTATGTCTTAAGACATATATGTAGATAGGTTGTAATTTCAACATGTTTGTTATTCAATATTCAAATTCTAATATTTTTAAAACACATATACCTACTGTTGAAAGAAAAAAGTTTTAAACAATAAGTGGTTTCTTGGGATTAGTCACAATAAATCAAAGGGAAAATTAAAAATTGAAGCTTTTGATTTTTAAAATATTAGAAGATCAGTGATCTTATAGAAATCAATGAAATAATTTTTGGAATATCTTAATTCAAGAGTCTTTAATTGCTGAAATTCAGTTCATCATATTATTTTTAATGCAACAGACCTGTGCAAACAGGATTGTCATACAGCATTAAAATTGAAAGATATCATATCAAAATACTCAAAATTCTACCCAGAATAAAAGCTTAATTTAGTGAAAGTATTCATACTATTCAGTATAAAAGGAAGTGATGACTCAAAAACACTGGTCTCATTAAAATGTTCTCTGTTATGTTTCATACCAACATATACAGTGAATTATTTCACTTTATTTTGTCCTTTTTATTCATAATGACAATGACTTAATTGTTCTAATTTGTTGTTTATAATGTTTCTTAAAAAGCATATAAATCAGGGTTCAGTTATTTCTTATAGCAAATAATTCATCTGTGAGATCATTTTTGTTGTCCATTTTAATCCAAATGGACATTACATCTCATGAGCTTTGCTTGATAGTCTGCCAATGTTTAAATGTGTTCTGTAGTCAAATAGGCTTAGGAAATGATTCCCCACAGTATGAAGCCTGGAGCATAGTTATGGGATTTTGGCTACATGTTGGTCACCGCCTGGAGCATAGTTATGGGATTTTGGCTACATGTTGGTCACCACAAAAGAACATTGGAATAACTCCAGTATAGAATTTTGTTAGTATTAAGTGCTTGATTTCCAAAACATTAAAAAACAAATCAGACATACTGGTGTAATACACCTGCATAATGCATGCAGGCAGATGACGAGAGATATCAAACCAAGGAATTAATTAACATTAAATTATTTTCTAATATATGTGCATTCAGGGGGTGTAGGTAACAGCAAATTCTTAATTGGAATGAAGAATAGACTTTGTAATTGTGATAAATCTAGACCTAAAGAAAAGCTAAGACTTATTGAATGTTAGAGTAAACACATTTAATACTTTAAAAAAAAATTTATACTTACTATTTTCGGTCACTATTTCAGGCACCAGGGATACCAATATGAGCCTCCATGAAAATCATCACCTAGGTCAATGGTTCTCAATGTACAGTTCCCAGACCAGCAGCATCAGCATCACCTGGGAAATAGTTAGAAAGGCAAATTTTTTTAGCAACACCTAGATTTACTGAATCAGAATATCTGAGGATGGTGCCTAGTAATCTGTATTATAATGGACCTTCTAGGTGATTCTGATTCATTAGAACTACTAACCTAGGTCATCACTCTAATCTCTCAGGTGAGGAAATTCAGATGCAGATTCAGAGGTGATTTGGTAGTATGAATTAAAAGTAAGGTTTTCTCACCACCAGCCTCCACTGCGTCAATAATTCCCCTTGTAGCCCTCTTGTGGTCACAGTTGTTTGCCTACCCAGCATCCATTTACTTGTTTTTATTCCTACCAGAATAATGGTTCTATTAAATGATCCACTCAATGTTTATATGGATCAAGGGGAAATGGATTTTTTTCTTAGCTCCTGTTGCAGCTCATAAGTTTGCTAAATAAATCATGTTAATATTGTCTTTGCTATTGATTAGTTTAGAGAAGGTTATGTGACCAAATTCTGGCCAATGAGATAAAGGGGAAACTTCTGGGAAAGATTTTCTCACTCCTGAAACGGAATTATGAGAATAAGAATTATCTCTTTTTCTCATGTCCCTGACATTTTGGATAGGATGCCTAGAACTCCTACAGACATTTTGTAACTGTATGAGTCCTGAGGCCAAATCCAAACTGCTGAGAATGTTACAATAATTGAATGTAAAGAAAGCATAACACCCATGATATCACTGATGCTAAAACAACCTAAAACAGCCAATCAACTACATAAGGTGCCTTTCCTGATAGCCACCCTCCCTATAGACTTTAAGTTATTCGAGATAATGTTTTTTACACTTTAAGCCATTATGAGTCAGTGTTACTGTTACTTAGATTTGAAAACATCCTTGATATAGGACTTTTAACACTGACCTATTGGGACTCCTTCAAATATGTTTACAACCCATATTTATACATCAAAACATATATATATATATTTTTTTTTTTTTTTTTTTTTTTTTTTTTTTTGCGGTACGCGGGCCTCTCACTGTTGTGGCCTCTCCCGTTGCGGAGCACAGGCTCTGGACGCGCAGGCTCAGCGGCCATGGCTCACGGGCCCAGCCGCTCCGCGGCATGTGGGATCTTCCTGGACACAAACCCGTATCCCCTGCATCAGCAGGCGGACTCTCAACCACTGCGCCACCAGGGAAGCCCTAATTTGTTTTTTTAAGAGAGTAAAATATTTATTTTCACCCCACTCCCTACTTCCTTTACTATTCTTGAGATGTAACCACTTTTAACTCTTTACGTTTTAATTGTTTTGATGGTCATTATTATAATTCTAAGCAAGGGTCTTAACATTTATCAATTGGTTGATAAATTTTAGACAATATCTTTTGATTTCTAGCTGTAAGACATAATTATTACCCCTTTAGACACCTTTAATTTCCCTTTCACTCATCTACCTCCAGATTTTTATATTTTTTCTGCTTTCACTTCTTCCCTCACTCTCAATTTCTATGAACTCTTTTATCTTGCCAAAGTTCAAAACAGGACCATTAAATCTTCTGGAATTTTTCTAAGGTAATTTGAAAACATTGAAAATCATGAGTTATTTACATTTGGTGATATAAATGTTGGTCACTAAGAAGTCAATTAGAGGTGGCACAGGGGATGGGACTCCGCGCTCCCAATGCGGGGGGCCCAGGTTCCATCCCTGGTTGGGGAACTAGATCCTACATGCATGCCGCAACCAAGAGTTCACATGCCACAACAAAGGAGCCCACCTGATGCAAGTAAGACCCAGTGAAACCAAATAAATAAATAAATATTTTTTAAAAAACAGAGTCAATTAGAGTGAATGGGCTCAGAAAGAGACATAATTCTAGGTTTACAAATAGATGCCAGTTAACATAGAATTTTTCAAGCATTAAGGTCAAACAGATCTCTTTTCCTTACATTGCCTCATATCACAGTTTAGTTTCATCTTTGAATCATGATGTTCTTGTTTCTCTTTTCCTGGAAGATCGAATTACTTTTTTATTTTCTCTGAACAGAAAAGAACCACAGTTTCATCTTCTTATTAAGGGCTTCTAAGACTCTTGATTGCCACCCCCTAACACTCCTCCCCAAATCTGGGTCCGAAACAGTATCCTTTAAAAAGCTCTTTCTACTTCCTGGTCTAAATTGGACAGATAAAAGTCTATGTCAGTTGTACATCTGCCTTTCTGGAATTTTTTTCAAATAAAATTCTGGGTTACCTCTATTGCTTTGGATCTGATATTTTCCTTTTTGTTGGGTTTCTCTTGTTTTTGTTTTGCTGGACCAGAATCTTAAGTAATCTTTTACAGGACTAAACATTCTGTCTTTGCCTAATTAAAAAATATATATACTAATTTTTGGCCTCATAAATGATTTATAGTTTCCAGATTCAAACTGAGTACTTTCCTTGCTTCATTTATTTCCAGCATTTAGTACCACTCTCATAAGTCTGATGCCAATGTGAAAAATTTTGTCTTTCTAGATATCTGATTTTCTTCTCTAGAAGATTTTGGAATATCTATTTATACTTGAAAGTCAGAAATTTCAGGATAATGTATCTAATTGTGGATTTTTCTTCATGTATTCCCTGATTCCTTTCTTCATTTATTCTACAATAGACCTCAGTTTCTATTATATCAACCAGACTTTGTATTTATTGTTTACTTGCTTTGGCAATCATATTTTTAATTAGCAAGAATTTTTTCTTGTTCTACACTTGCTCCTTATTCATGGTAGCCTGGTCTTGTATTATGGATATAATATTCTCTTAACTATCCCTAAGAATATTCATTGTAATTTGTAATACGTTCTCTTGTTTTCATTCATTTTCTGTACTTCCTCCAGTCAATTGTTTTATTTCCTTACATCTATCTCTTTCAACTGTTTACTCAAAATACCTTTCAATCAAATAGAAGGCATAAAAGAAGGCCATCATATAAGAGTGATTTCTACCATAACTCGGGCTTCTCTTTATGGAGGGAGCAAGGGCTGAGAGAAGGCAGGCCCTGGGCTCAGGGCTCCTATAATTCCCGAAGTTCAGAAGGACTTCACTCCAAGGGAATTAGCTTTGCTGTGCTTTACCTCTCCGTGGAGCTGTGAGGCTGCCTTTCTACACTGAATACTGTTACTCTTCTTTCTCCAACCCTAACATCCGTATCACATGCCCACCACTCTCTTTAGAAAGCAGCTTTCTTCTGTCTTATTCAAGTCAGAACAAGTGCTGCACCCAGAGCCCTGTAAACTTGGATGATGGAGTGAGAAACTAGAAGGATTTACCTTCCCAGCACTCCCTGTGTACGTTGGGCAGCCCTACGATTACCTCTTCTGATTGCTGCCCTCCAGACAACCCCCTATGACTTTGGTAGCACTTGCTCACTCTGAACTTGGTGCATTTTCAGAACCAGTGGCTTACTTCTGCTTGCAGCCTTCTCACCTGGATGTTTAATCTGTACTTTCCTCTGCCCTCACATAGCCATCAGTACAGCCTTATCTTTTCTCCCTTTCAGAAATTTTCCAAAATATGTCATCTACTGCTAGTACCTGTTAGGGTTTTCAGAGCTGACATGAATCATTTCTTGAAAAAAATCTTTCTAATCATGTCATTGGTATGGTGAGAGAAATTGTAGATGGTTAAGTGTTCTAAATGCATTATGTCAATCTGTATACACCCCCACACACGTACATATGCATGTTGTATATATACAGATACACATACATGTACATATACATATATACTATAGAACAGTGGTCCCCAACCTTTTTGGCACCAGGGACTGGTTTTGTGGAAGACAATTTTTCCATGGACTGGAGGAGGTGGGGATGATTTCGGGATGATTCAAGTGCATTACACTTATTGTGCACTTTATTTCTATTATTATTACATTGTAATATATAATGAAATAATTATACAACTCACCATAATGCAGAATCAGTGGGAGCCCTGAGTTTGTTTTCCTGCAACTAGATGGTCACATCTGGGGATGATTGGAGACAGTGACACCCAAAGTGTGTTCCTATGTCCAGTCTACTCCATAAGATGCAGCTTAACTGTCACTAGCCACTCACTGATACGGTTTTGATATGAGTCTGCAAGCAATTGATTTATTATGGTCTCTGTGAAGTCAAACCTCTGTGCTAATGATAATGTGTATTTGCAGCCACTCCCCAGCACTAGCATCACTGCCTCAGCTCCACCTCAGATCATCAGGCATTAGATTCTCATAAGGAGCGCACAAACTAGATCTCTCACATGAGCAGTTCACAGGAGCATTCGCACTATGAGAATCTAATGCTGCCACTGATCTGACAGGAGGTGGAGCTCAGGGAGTAATGTGAGCGATGGGGAGCGGCTGTAAATACAGATGAAGCTTCGCTTGCTCACCCGCCACTCACCCCCTGCTATGCGACCTGGTTACCGGTCCGTGGCCTGGGGGTTGGGGATCCCTGCTATAGAACATTTGAAATAATTTGTGGCATTAAGTGAATTTTCCTTGAATAATGGTAGTATTGGGTTGAAATGGATAATATTATTCTGATTGGATAATTACTAGGGACAGAATTCTCAATCTTTGTTAGTCATGGTATCTTATTTTACATATCACTTTAAGCAAGGGAGAATGTAAATCAAGGTGATGGGATCAAAGTAAAGACAAAATACAAACCAAAGTAGAAGATAGCAAGAAAACACTAATTTTTAACAGAGATATCCTGGGTAACCCTAGAACATTAAGCAAAATTTAATAATAGGTAAAGGAAGAGAAATAAACAAAACTATGGAAGGATCATGTTGTTCCATATGCATTAAATTCAATCCCAAGAAAGACCAACCTTTTTTTTACAGCTTCTTTTCCCTATTTAGAAAAAAATTCAAAATTCTTTAAAATTAAATATATATATATATATATAAATTATGGTAGAAAAGAGGCCAATTAAGTTCTTCCTGTCTAGAAATTCAAGTACTACATGCAGGTGTACAGAACTGTGTGCACATAAAGGTTTAGTTAATGCAAAAATAAGAAGAGAACACTAGGAGTTGTTGCTGACCTAGGCAATGTTGCACAGCAATTTTCATCAACTTCTTTGGTGTTACTCGTTGTTTAGCGTTTTATAGCGTAAATTTGTCACAAAAGCTGATTTAATATACTGACTGACAGCAAACAAGAAATTGAAGTGAGACGATACCATTCCCTTCTCAACTAGGGATTGAAAGCTCTCATGGAAGGTAACATAATTCTGCGGATCACATGTCTCTGAAAATACCGAAAATACTTAGATGTTCAAACTTTAAGCCTTTTTTGCTAACGTCCCTCACTAAGCCATACAATAAGACTCAGATGTACCCAAGATTTTCTCATGGGTCTTCTCAGGTGACTTAAATAGATAAATGTATTTGCACATAGTTACATAAAGTTAGCTTTAACTTACAATAGCTGGTCCCTATTCTGAGGTGATTTTCAAGTTTATATGTTGTTATTACATTATATACTTTAAGCTAAATTTTATTCATTTTTCTTTTGTTCTTATAAAGTCATACCTAAGACTAAGGGGCTTGCCTTAAAATATACTCGTCAAAAAATCTGGAAAAAATGGTTGGTGTGACAATAAAGACTGGTAATACCCCATAATTTAAACTGGCGTGTATACAAAGCTTAAGACTTATTTTTCCTAAAGATTTTCTTTTTAATTATTGTACTATCTAAATTATATGTGAAGGGCACTAGGAGCCAGATTTCATACTAAACCAAAGGCACAGTCCTCAGCCCTTTCCGATTTTAAATAGCCCATTTATCTAGATTTAGAAGATCTGGGAGAAACATTTTTCCACACTCCTGCCTTGTCCCATGAAATAGGAACCTTTGCCAACACTTCCATCCTGTCAGTGAGGTACTGGGGAGGAAAATTCCACCATTTTCTCCTTTCCTACTCTCTCCTCCCCACGGGAAGAAGAGTGACTTTACTAATTGGTGTACTGGGGTAAAAGTTACAGCTCACAGATGACCCACATTCTCAGTCTCAGCTTTCTTTCTCTTTTCTCACTCCCTCTGTCATTGGTTTTTCCACCAGTGATGTGCATTCTCTCCCACCATTCCTGCTCTCATGAATGAAGCCCACATTAATCCAAATAAGGTCAAGACTCTCTCAGCCCTAGCTTTCCGTGTGCTGGGGTATATTAAAGGTCATTATTCTCCATGTGGTTGCAAAGGTAGCTTACTATTCAAAACATCTAACACTCCTAACAAACAGGCCCCAAGGACTAGTTGGGAAAGCAGGATGAATTAGGAAGTCTCATTTTGTTCTCAAAGTTCACATTTTTCTACTATTATATTAACAATTTTAAGAGAGGTACTATATTTTAAGTCTCATCTAATTTTTTGCAATTGTTCTCAATTTGATTAGAGCTCAGAAGGCAGGAGTGGGGATAAATATTAGAATCTCACCAATCCCTAACAATAAGGAAAAAAAATTAATAAATCAGCATTGACAAAGGTCCTTTGCAAACTCAGAAAGGAAAAAAAATAAGACCTTCTTATATATTAAAAATGTGTTTGAACTGCAAGCCCGTGTAAGTAAAAAAATAGGCTAATACCTCTACTCAATTTTAATTTTCAGAATACACTGATAAAATTACAGTTGTGTATGTTTCAAAGAATCATTGAGTGGCATAACTGTCTCTTATTTGAATTAGTACAGACATATCAAGATAACCTCTTTGCAGATCTGTTATAGGCAAATATTCCTTGGTATAAAAGTACAATTATTTTTTTCCCTTTGTGGGGAATCGAAGATGCTGCATATGGCACTTTGAGGGTTAAAACTACAGTGCTCATTTTGCTGTGTAAGCTGAAAGAACCTTTTGTAGACCCTCTGCCCATAGGCCAGTATTTGATAGAAACCTTGTGCTTTAGGGAGTTTTAAACGTCTCCGGTAACTTTCTGCAATTATCCCTTGTTGAATTAGCAGAATCAATAGGGCACCCAAAGAGGCCCTTGTGAATTTCTGCTTATTACCTTGGGGGTGTTCTTAGTTTCTTAAACCTTCCAGGGTTGTTAATTCTGCAGTTTTAAAGTTAAAATGGCTGTTGTATGTAATGCAGTGTTGTACAAAGTTTTCGAGGTCTCTGATGACTAACTTTCCACAATGTCCTGTTTTGTTAACCAGACCACTGGGGCTATCCCACACCCTCCCTATATTTGATATGCTTTCCCTGTAGGCTCAAAGGTAGACACCCTTAAATGTTTCAATTACATACAAGACCCACTTAGCTCTGAGATTGCAGACCATCAGCCTTTCCAAGAGTTGACATACCTAGAGACCAATCAGGAAGTCACAGGAGATGATAGTTGTGGGTCTGCTAATTCAGCAAGAAACAACTGTACAAAACTGGTAGATATTCTCTTTATACTCTGGTCACCTCCTTTTACTGCCTTGAATTATACCTTTCCACTTACCTAAACATTCTTGGTTTAGTGTCCTATGTCAGTTTTCCAAGCATTTAGTAAACCAAGTCTGATTCACAAAAAGATTATACTACTCTGTCAGAAATTTTCTGAAAATTCATCTTAAATGCCCATCCTATTGATTCTGTAGTTCTTTACGACTTTCCAGAGAAGTATAAAAAACTCTGTTAATTGCGAAGTGTTAAGTCAGTCCTAAAGCGGAGAATGATGGGAGAATGCATTAATAGCATACATTTCTTCCTAATTTATTTTATTTACTCTGATTCTAAGAAGCTGCACCTGTGAGTCAGAAGGGATGAAGGGGAAAATTATTACTCTCAGATTTTGCTTTTATAAATAATTTTCTACCGAGAAAACACTATCAAGGGAGAGCATCCTCCATGACACTTCATACTCATATCTTATACCAGAAAAATATATTTGAATGATTAGTTGCTAATGAAAATATATTAAGAGGGGGAAAATTCTCCATTTAGCTCTCTGCACCCATGGCAGCCCAGCATTTTTTTCCAAAAATTCTTTCCAAACCTCAAGAAAACAAAAGGAATATTAAGTCATTATTCACATAATTTCAGTTTAATTTGCATATTAGAGATAAAAATCGGAACTAGAACAGTTGTATTTTATGTTCTGCATACCCCTTGAGACTTCTGGGACTCGTTGAATCAATGTGTAAAGTATGTACATGCATTCAAGGTGAAACTTAAGAGTAGAATTTTGCTATACTGAGTGCTTATGGATGTTTTATAAAAATTTGCAGCTATGGAATTTTCTTTTCTTAATAATACCTCTGACTGATTTTGTGTGTGTTAATGCTTGGTCAGAAATATAATCATTTTATAATAATTCTAATTATGTTGAAATTTCCATTATTGAATTATGAGGGAAAAATCAAGATTTTTGGAGCAGATATGGTTTTTAATGTAACTGTAGGTCTTCTAGGATCATTTTCAGTTTTCATTTTGGAAAATGAATGAGTCACTAGAACCAAATCACCATTTGCAGAATTTTACAATGTGCAAAATCCCACGTACCACATTAGTTTCTATGGAATATCTCAAACGTGTCCTGGGACCACTCTAATAATAACATATATGCCAATTACAAGCAAATCCACCCTGCCATCACAGCAATCTTTCTTACACTTGTTAGCACTTTTTAAAATTACTTTGTATTGTAATTTGTATTGTATTTTTACATAACTGTCTCAATTAGGCTCAGAGATCAGATGTAAAAAGATTTAGCACATCACGGGGATTCAAGTGTTTCTTTGGTTAATGAATAAATGGAATATCAAAGGTATGCATCATTTTAATTGAAATAAAATTTGTATTTATTGCATGTGGTATTGATTTCCACATTGTATTTGCATGATATTGAAATACAATTTGTATTTCCTCCACTAGTGACTTGTGGAAGTAAGGAAGGCATACATATTCTGAGAGACGATAAGATTACTTGGCAAAATGCTTTGCCACTGATGTTGCACCCAATACTTGACTCTTCATTCTTCCCCTACTTCATCTGCCTAATTCTTATTCTCTTCATTCTAATCACACATTCGTTCTTTGCCCTAGAACTTGCTCCCACAATTCTAGAGTGGTCTTAGCCATTTTCTGGTTCATAACTTTCACAAGTAACAACTTGATGATTACACTTAAAAAATTCCATGAGCTGCTTCCAATACCTTTTTAAAACAATTCTTCCTAACTTCTCTTATTTGAATTTTAATATATACCATACAAAGGTTTTTGTTTTAGTTCTTAGACCTCATCATTTTTAGTTAATGTATTAGTATTCTCTAAGTATCCATTCCTTCCATTAATCTCTAAATACCTCTTGCCAAACTCATGGAAAAATCACTATATGTTTATATAGAACAGTGCAACTTTGCTGTCTAAATGATATATCAGTGATTATGAAAATCATTAATGCCTTAAGAACAGAAAAAATAAGACATGCATTTCCAAGGACTAGTTTACATACTGGTAGAGTAATAGTTGGTTCTCTATGAACATTTTTCTGTCCTCTCAAATATTAGGAATTTGGTAAATTCTATTTTCTTTTTTAGACATTCAGTAAGTATGTACACAGCAACTTTCAGCAACTATTTTCTGATCGTTATTAAGACTTTAAAAAAACCCAAAAATTTATTTCAAATTCCATTATCTAGTCCATCACATATATTAAGATTTGCATAAGATTCTCTCTATGCAATCACAACACATTCACACTCTGACATAAAGCTTTACAATTCATTTGAGTAACCTGGCTCTATATTAATAACAGATGTTCAATTGATTTTGGAAATACATTATAAGTTAGCTTAATTGAAATAATTTTTTCTATTCAATAGTTAGTAAAAGTCTAAATATTTGTACTGGTAGGATATATCTGTACATCCGTATTTATTTCAGTTTTGTTCCTGATTAAACTATACAAATATAATAGCAAGTCTAAAAGTCCTGTAGTCTAAAAGTCTACAGGACTTTTGCTATAAATGGAATGGGGGCTGCATTCTCATACACCTTACAATTAAGATTCCAACCTATGGAGAAAAGAATCATGTATACACATGCGTGCGTGCACACACACCTCCTCATCCCACCTCCCACATCATTTATTTATAATATAATTTATAATTCTTTAAAATGAAGATCTATAAATATGAAAACAAAAATGGTTTGGGATTTGAGAATTGTTTTTTTAATTTAACTTTCTCTACTAGTACTTTTTTCTCTGGGAAATCCATATTGCAAACAATTTCAAAAAAAGATATGCCAAGAAGATGACAAGAATGTTAGAGTTCTCCCCTGCATGAGATTATTTAACCTAAGCCACCTCAACTGTGAAAACTGTGGATGCAACTTTGAGAAAACATTTTGAATGTGACAGCAAAATTACTTTGTGATGTTTATACATTTTTCATAATGTTGTTCCCAGTAGAACTGATTTCTATATTTCTTACAGCAATGGTATGAAGAATCAGCCTTTTAAAAGGATCAGAACTTGCTGACGCTGCTATTGGAGGGCCTTGTTAGCTAAGAGACAATGCTGTGGTTAAATGAAGCATAGTAATAACTTTGAGGAATTAGGAGGTATCAAGAAAGGAAGTTGTATGGCTCTATATGTTCACGTTTGTGTTAGTGAAAAGGAGAGAAAAGAGAAAGAGGAAAACACTGAGGTAGACAGAAATGAAATAAGACAGCCAGAGCAGAGGACTTAAACAATGTGCCACTGAGTTCGATAAATCCATACTTATTTTTTACATCCTGCAAGGTCATAGATGACGCTGACATTGGTCTCCTAGCAACCCACTCTACTAACCTACTTTTGTCCCAATCACTGGAGAATGGGTTTGGTGCTTTGAGCTGTGTTTCAACATGAAGAAGAAAGAATCAAAGTGATGCTGGGTAACTACTGACGGGTGAAATAAAAAATGTGCGCACACACACAGACACATACACACATTTCTAGTCTCTTTTATATCTAAGTCTACAAAGTTCAGAGTGGTCTTTCTACAAATTTCCTGTAATTGAAAATAAACGTCCGGTTGTCACAGAATCATTGCTTTTAGAAAACTCCGAAAGGCCAATTTTGATGTAACACACATAATAACTTTAATACATTTATGTGTGAGATGTATGAAGTAATAAAATATACATCAACATAACTAGTACCGGGATCTAATTGGAAAAATGAACTAAGCAAAAATAAACTTAATTCTAATATAGATGTTACAACTTTTAAGTTTGATGCTGTAAAATTAAAATTTTTTATAAATTGTAAACTGCCAATTTATCACATTTTGTCATTCAAGTTCAGAGACAATGTTTTCAAAATTGGTTTCTGTGACTCTAAATTTTACAGACTATGTTTTCTCTTGAGTTATATTTTTTCTTCCTTTTTTGAGTTATATTTTTATATGATCTTTTGATTCTCTGATTTCAAGTTTTTACATTACCTTCCTACCTGTACAGTTATATTGTTATCCTTCTTAATTTTCTTGGAGGGCTTCTTAGTCTTTGTTTTCATAGCTCAATAAAAGATGATGGATATATTTTATTCTATTTTGAAATATGTTACACTATTTGAAATCATTTATTTTGTCAGATAATGGAAACATTTTATCCTATTTTGTCCATTTGATTTCTCAAAAGGGCAAATAACTGATTAGAACTTCTTAGTGAGAGCTGATCTAGTTCAACATGAACTTCAACTCAGAAATCTCCAAAAACATTAAAGCACAGACTATTTGCACACTGAGGGACAGCTCATTCATGTTTGTTTTGTTTAATGTGATTTTTGCCTTTAGTATTACAGTTGCATGATACAGATTCTAGACCTCCCACTCTTCTCATCCCCTTATATCCTCAACTCCTAAAAAATGCACTCAAGAAGACTTCCCATAGTTTCTCATGGTCTTTCTTAAAACACAAGTCTCAGAGCTGAATGAAATATTCCAAAAGTGCTCTTGCCAATGTGTAGAACTGCATACCTATTTTATCTTTGTGTAATGCATGCCCTGCTTTTAAAAAGGCACTCTCCATTGCCTTTATTTTCTTTTAGAAAGCATCATGCACTATGAAAATGAAATGTTTTTTTTTCCAGAACTGCTGTTAATCTGTCACCCCAAATGTATATTTATGCAAAGATTGAGCATATATTTTGAGTCTATAAGGGAAAACTCATAACCCTTTCTGTTAAATGGATCCTGTATATCTTGGATAACAGTTTTAATCTGTTGAGATACGGTTTTGAACCCTGATTTAATCATGTAAACAATATCTCCAGTTTTTTTTTCTTTTGTCTCATGAAAATGCTATGTGTGCCATTAAATACTCTTTCATAGGATTGATAACATCTGTTAACAAAACCTAAATAGGTGCAAATGCTTGCTGAGTAAAGTAAGGAGGTAGACATAAAAACACATTACTTTGAAATAATAATTCAAAAATTTAATAACTCAGGTGCAACATTTGCAAAATTTTACATGAGTTTTAAATACCTTTCATATGTAAATAGCAAGTGCAAAGAATTAAAAAATGACACTCCACTAAAAAAATAGGCAAAGGACATAAGTATGCAATTTGAAATGAAAATAAATATAAAAAATACTTAATCTATTAATCAAAGAAATTAAATTAAAAAAAAACTGAGGTGTAAGTTGTCTAATACAACTTTAGCAAAAAGTAAAAAGTAGCCCGAAGTTATCAAAGGACAGAAAATCAGAAACTGTTATTTAATATTGGTGCTAAAAATAAACCATTGGGATAAGCAAGTTAACAGTATTTAAGGTTTTAAATATGCATATATTTTTAGTTTAGTTTTAGTTTTAAACATGCATATACTTTTGAACAGCAATCCTACATCTGTTAACTCATCCTAAAAAAGACTGAATAGTCTGTGCTTCCCTGGTGGCACAGTGGTTGAGAGTCTGCTTGCCGATGCAGGGGACAAGGGTTCGTGCCCCAGTCCGGGAAAATCCCACATGCCGCAGAGCGGCTGGGCCCATGAGCCATGGTCGCCGAGCCTGTGCATCCGGAGCCTGTGCTCCGCAACGGGAGAGGCCACAACAGTGAGAGGCCCGCGTACCGCAAAAAAAAAAAAAAAAAAAAAAAAGACTGAATAAATTTACAGTTAAAATAATTTTAATATAATCTTTTAGGGCTTCCCTGGTGGCGCAGTGGTTGGGCGTCCGCCTGCCGATGCAGGGGACACGGGTTCGTGCCCCGGTTTGGGAAGATCCCACATGCCGCGGAGCGGCTGGGCCTGTGAGCCATGGCCGCTGGGCCTGCGCGTCCGGAGCCTGTGTTCCACAACGGGAAAAGCCACAACAGTGAGAGGCCCGCGTACCGCAAAAAAAAAAAAATATATATATATATAATCTTTTATATGTAAAACAAACCATGAAAACAATATTCACCTTGAACAATATTCACCTTGAACAATATTTACCATTTCAACTTTATTCAAAAAAAAGTTTTTACTATGAATGATATGGTTTGTTTAAACAAATGAAAAAAACAAACCAAAGACAGGTGAATTTGGTCTTAATTACTCTAAATAAACTGATGGTTGCATCCAGTGACTATCACTTCCCTCCTTCACCCCCCAAAATTGTTCAAAATCATCTGTTTGTGCCATGCACAAAAGTCAAACTTACCAATTGTGGGTTTCCAGAATCAAATTTGCTATTTCTTTAAAAACAAATATGTTAGCCCATATCCAATTGTCTAGCAAATTTCTCATTCTTTGTTTTATCTGACCCACCACAAAAAGTGTTTTTGCAATCATATTATAATTGTCTTAATAACTTCCTACACAGCCTAGTATTGTGGACAGACATGGATTTTTAATTCTATACAAGCTACTTTTGTGTGACCATGAGCATTTAATTTTATCTGTCTAGCATTAGTTTTTTCAATTATAAATCCGGAAAATAATACCTATCTCATAGGGTTCTTAGGTTAGGGAGAATTTATGTAAATTGCTAAGGATATTTCCTGACACAGCACTCAACAAATGGTGATCACTATGAAAATGCTTCCTCCTCTCTTTGGTCCAAGGGTGATGATTAGCCATGTTGGCTTTAATGCTGCAGTTTAAAAGATCATTATCTTCTAAAAAATGTATAGAAGCAAAGTAGAAGCAAGTAGTTCTTTCCATCTCTTATGATCATTACAATACCTCTTTGTTAGGAGCTAGATTACATCTCCTGTTTTGGAGATTTATTTTCTTCCTATGGGTAGAACTCTAAAACTGTTATTATTACCTCCATTATTACATTATTCAACTGATAATGGACTCTTTCTTCTCGAGAATATTTTAACAGCCACTTGCCATTATTTCTAAAGAACCTCAAGTATGTATCTCTCTCCCTTCTATTCTTCTATGCAATGCTATATTCTGAGCTCTTTCAGGAACTACTTTCAAAGTTTTAATGTTTTGTTTTTTTAGAGGTGTTTTCCCTTTAAGATTAAAATTTACTCTTATATTTACATGTTTTAATCACCCTTGAAAATTAGAGGCTGTGATTATCAACCACACCCACATTTTCTCAGAGCATTTTGACATCAGCTTTCTGCTAATGTAGAGTACATATGTCTAATGAGTATTTCTTTTTATTACTGTGAACTTAGTATGACCAGCCCTTAGAAGAACTGGCCATATGTATCTTTTATGTAAAGAATCTCTACATTGCTATGAGAAGAAGTGGAGGATAGGGAAGGGTGTAGCATCATTCGATCCTGACCTTACAGCTCTCAGAGAATCCTACTAATGCACCTTCTAATGGCAATAGTAGTCAGGATAGCCTGAAAATATACCAAATCATGTGTATTCACTTATTCATGTGGACTCACTTATTCCTCCTTTTAACTGGTTGTTTGTGATATGTTACTTGGTGAGTCAAATGAAGGTGCACATTTACAAAAAGGTATCACAAAATGAGAAGGTCCTTTTTGGTTCATGAATCAAGAGACTGTGACGTAGAATGGACTGATTCTGGAACTGAATCCAAAGAGAAAGTCACCCTCAGATGTCTTATCCCAGAGGAAACAACAGTGAAATTGGAGAGGCTAAGAATGAGCAAGGAATGTAAGTGAGCTTCATTACTTGAAGAGAATTATCATTAAAATATGTGGAATCCAGTTTAGGTCAAGATGGTGAGCTAGGAAGACACAGGCCCTCCTTCCCCCACAAAGAAACCAAGTTAACAACAATGTATGTATAGACCAGAATACTTCTGTGAGAACTCTAGAAACCACTCAAGCTATAGCACTCAGACCACTATAAAACCAATATAGGATTCTAGTGACAAAGGTAGGAAAATTTGTGGCGTTTGTTGTCCTTGTCCACTGTTCTTCCCTTATGCAGCAAAGCATTAAGCTACCGAGAGGAAATCACCCATACAGGGTTTCTCCCTTAGGATGGAAACAAAAAAGTGGACCATGTGTTCAATGTTCTGGCTTGACTGGGGGCTGCCTGAGAGATGGATTTCAGTCTCACTTGACACAGAGCACTGACAGGACCATTGCCAGACTTTAAAAGCTGCAGAAAACAGAGGTATGCAGCACATTAGAGCTGAAGTTCTGCAAGCCAATGTCAGAGGGAACAAGAGATCAGAAGAGGTTTGAGAGATCCAAGAACTTACAGGCCAGCTGTAGGTTGAAATGATTAATGAAGGTCTTCCCCTATACAAAGCCAGTATAAGAAGATTAGGAGAGGTGTTTTTTTCCAAATGCTCAAATCCTAGCAAAAAAATTATAAGGCATACAAAGAGATAAAGGAACAAGCCTAGGAAAGGAACAAAATAAAACTCCAGAAACTGACTAAAGAAATACAGATCTGATTTTCATTTCCCTGATGATTAGCAATGTCGAGCATCTTTTCATGTGCCTCTTAGTCATCTGTATATCCTCTTTGAAAAAAATGTCTATTCAGTTCTTCTGTCCATTTTTTAATCAGGTTCTTTTTTTTTTTTTTTGATGTTGCATCGTATGAGCTATTTATAATGTTGTATATTAATTCCTTATCAGTCATATCATTTGCATATTTTCTCCCATTCAATAGGTTGTCTTTTCATTTTGTCAATGGTTTCCTTTGCTGTGCAAAAGCTTTTAAGTTTAGTTAGTTTCCATTAACCACAATGAGATATCACCTCACACCTGTCAGAATGTCTGTCATCAAAAAGAACACATATAACAAACGTTGGCAAGGATGTGAAGAAAAGGGAAGACTTGTACACTACTGCTGAAAATATAAATTGGTGCAGTCACTGTGGAAAACAGTATGAAGGTTTCTCAAAAATCTAAAAATGGAATGACCATATAACAAAGCAGTTCTGCTCCTGGGTATATATACAAAAAACAAAACAACAAAAACACTAATTTTAAAAGATACATGCACCCTGGTGTTCATAGCAGCATTATTTACAATTGCCAAGATATGGAAGCAACCTAAGTGTCCATCAACAGATGAATGGATAAAGATTTGGTATATAGACACAACGGAATACTACTCAGCCATAAAAAAAGAACAAAATTTTGCCATTTGCATCAACATGGATGGACATTATGCTAAGTGAAATAAGTCAGACAGAGAAAGACAAATACTACATGATATCACTTATATGTGGAATCTAAAAAATATAGCAAATTAGTGAATATAACAAAAAGAAGCAGACTCACAGATATAGAGTACAAACTAGTGGTTACCAGTAAAGAAAGAGAAGTGGGGAGGGGCAATATAAGGGTAGAGGAGCAAGAGGTACAGACTATTAGGTATAAGATAACCTACAAGGATATATTGTGGAACACAGGGAATATAGTCAATATTTTATGACTATAAATGGGGTATAACCTTTGAAAACTGTGAATCACTATATTGTACACCTGTAACTTATATAATATTGTAGAGAAACCATACTTTGCTGCCTGGCAAAAAACTTAAAATAAGTGTAAAAAAGATGCTCAGTGAGCTAAAATAAAACACAGATAAACAACTAAACAAAATCAGGAAAACTGTGCATGAACAAAATGAGGATAAAACAAAGTGATAGAAACTGTGGAAAAGAACAAAAATTCTGGATCTCAAAATAAAATAATTGAACTTAAAAATTAATTAGTAGGTTTCAACAGCAGACTTGATAAGCAGAAGAAAGAACTAGGGAACTTGAAGACAGGTTATTTGAAGTCATCCAGTCAGAGGAGCAAAAAGAAAAAACAATAAGGAAAAGCAAAGAAAAGATCCTAAGGGACTTATGAGATACTAGCAGATAGATCAAGATATGTATTATGGAAATACCTTAAGGAGAAGAGAAAGAAAGAGAAAGAGGCAGAGAGCATATCTGAAAAAACAATGGCTGAAAACATGCCAAGTCTGAAAGCTAAATGGACATACAGATTTAAGAACAAGGAACTCCAACTAGGTTAATCCAAAGAGAATCCTATCAAGACATATTATAATCAAACTGTACTTTCAAAGACAAAAAGAGACTCTTGAAAGCAGCAAGATAAAAGTAATTCATCACATACAAGGAAGCTTGTACAGGCCAGAAAGGAGTAGAATGATATATTCAAATATCTGAAAGAAAAAAAAAAAGGTCAGCCAAGAATACTGTATCTGGCAAAATTATCCTTCAAAAATGAAGAAGGAATGAAAACTTCTGCAAATAAAGAAAAGTTGAGGTTGTACTTCACCACTAGACCTGCTATATAAGAAATGTTAAAGGAAATTCTTCAAGTTGAAATAAAAGAATGGTAGACAGCAACACAAAGGCATATAAAAATATAAGTTCTCTGGCAAAGATAGGTATAGACAAACATAACCTGTGCTATTGAAATTTTGATGTATAGAATATAAATGACAAAAAACTTTAAAAATAACTATAAATCTATCTTAATGAATATACAAAGTATACAGTGTAATTTAGGACATCAATAAAATAAAGGAAATGCAGCTATAAACATAGTTTTATAGGCAACTGAAGTTAAGTTGTTATCAGTTTAAAACAGAATGCTATAGCTTTAAGATGTTTTATAGAATTGCAATGGTAACCAAAATAAAATATCTATAGACTATACACAAGAGAAAATAATAAGAAAATTAAAATATATCATATAAAAAAATCAATGAAACAGAAAGGAAAGAAGCAAGAGAGAAAAGAAGCTATAAGACATAGAGAAAACAATTGACAGAATTACAATAACAATAGTAAGTCCTTCCCAAAGAGTAATTTCAGTAAAACTCCCCAATTGAAAGACATATATTGGCTGAATGGATTTTTTAAAAAAAAGATCCAACTATATGCTACCTGTGAGATACTCATATTAGATCTAATGACCCACATAAGCTAAAAGTGAAAGGATGGAAAAAGATATTCCATGCAAACGGTAGCCAAAAGAGAGCAAGGATGACTCTACTAATATCAGACAAAATAGATTTTAATTCAGAAAATATTGTAAGAGACAAGGAAAGGCATTATATACTGATAAAAGGATCAATTCACCAGGAAGATAAAATAATTATAAATATTTATGCTCTAAAACTGAGAGCTCCTAAATATACGAAGCAAATTTTGACAGACTTGAGTGGAGAAACAGACAGCAACACAATAAAAGTAAGAAAATTCATTAGCTTACTTTCGATAATCAATAGAACAATCAGAAAGGATATCAATAATGAAATAGAAGACTTCAACAGCACTATGGACCAATCAGAGGTAACAGGCAAATACAGAACACTCCACTGAACAACAGCAGAATATACATTCTTCTTAAGTACACAAAGAACCTTTTCAATGATAGAACACGTTAGGTCACAAAACAAGTCTTAGCAAATTCAAGAAAACTGAACTTTTATGAAATGTCTTTTCTGATTAAAATAGAATAAAACTAGAAATCAGTAGCATGATGAAAACTGGAAAATCAACAAATATCTCAAATTAAACTACACACTGTTAAACAACCAATGGGCCAAAGAAGTTACCAGGGAAATTAGAAAAAATACCTGAGACAAATGAAAATGAAAACACACATACCAAAACTTAAGGGACACACTAAAGCAGTGATAACAGGGAAGTTTACAGCTGTAAATGCATACATTAAAAAAGAAGAAATATTTCAAACCCAAAACCTAACTTTATGCCTCAAGAAACTAGGAAAAGAACAAACTAATCCCAAAGCTCACAGAAAGAAGAAATAAAAAAGATTAGAGAAGAGATAAAAGAGCAGAAACGATCAACAAAATTGTCAAACCCTTAGCTAGATTCAAGAAAAAAAGAGAGGGCTTCCCTGGTGGCACAGTGGTTGAGAGTCCGCCTGCCGATGCAAGGGACATGGGTTCATGCCTCGGTCTGGGAAGATGCCACATGCCGTGGAGCGGCTGGGCCCGTGAGCCATAGCCGCTGAGCCTGCGCGTCTGGAGCCTGCGCGTCCAGAGCCTGTGCTCCACAACGGGAGAGGCCACAACAGTGAGAGGCCCGTGTACCGCAAAAAAGAAAAAAAGAGAGAAGAGCCAAATTACTAAAATCAGAAATTAAAGATGACATTACAACCAATGCCATAGAAATAAAAAAATTATAAGGGGACACTATGAACAACTGCATGCCAACCAACTGGATGATCTAGAAGAAATGGATGAATTCCTAGAAACAACCTACAAAGACTGAATCACATGGAAAAAGAAAATATAAATAGACCAATAACTAGTAAGGAGATTGAATCAGTAATCAAAAACCTCCCAATAAAGAATAGCCCAGGAAAGATGGCTTCACTGGAGAATTCTACCAAACATTTAAAGAAGGGTTAATATAATTCTTTCTCAAATTTCTTCAAAAAATTCGAGAGAGTATTTCCAACCTCTAGATTCTTTGAGACCAGCATTATTCTGTTACCAAAGATGGATAAAGACACTATAAGAAAACTATAGACCAATATCCTTGATGAATTGTGATGCAAAAACCCTAAAAGAAGAAACTAGGAAATTGAATTCAGCAGCACATTGTAAGTATTAAACACCATGAAGTGGAATTTAATCCTGGAATGAAAGAATGGTTCCACATATGAAAATCAATTAATGGAATACATCACATTAACAAAAAGAAGGAAAAAACCACATAATCATTTCAACTGGTGCAAAAAAAGCATTTGACAAAATGACATACACTTTCATAATAAACATTTAGTAATCTGGGTATAGTAGGAAACTACTTCAATATAATAAAGGTCATTTATGAAAACCTCACAAGAATCATCCGGCTCAATGGTGATAGAAGGAAAGCTTTTCCTCTAAGACCATGAACGGGGCAAGAATGCCCACTCTCACCAATTCTACTCAACATAGTATTAGCAGTCTTAGCCAGGTAAATTAAGCAAGAATAGAAATAAAAAGCAGCCATACTGAAAAGTAAGGTAATTTGCAGTTGACATTATCTTTTATGTAGAAAACCCTAAACATTCCATCCACACACACACACCAAAAACAAAAACAAAAAAACCTGTTAGACTGATAACTAAATTCAGTAAAGCTGCAGTATAAAAAATTCACACACAAAAAATCAGTTGTGGTTCTGTACACTAACAACACATAGTCCAAAAAGGATATTAAGAAAACAATTCCATTTATATAGCATCAAAAAGAATAAAACATATAGAAATAATCTCAGCCAAGGAGGTGAGAGACTTGTACACTGAAAACTATAAAACATTGCTGAAAGAAATTAAAGACACAAATAGATGGAAAGACATCCAGTGTTCATGTATTAAAAAATATAAGATTGTTATGATGTTCATAGTACCCAAGTGATCTACACATGCCCCACAATTTCTATCAAAATTCCAATAGCCTTTTTTTACAGAATTAAAAAAATCCATCATAAAATTCATATTGAATTTCAAGGGAATCTAAATGCCATAAAGTTTTGTTAAAGGACAACAAAGTTGAAGGATTCACATTTCCTGATTTATAAACATACTACAAAGTTACAGTATTCATAACAGTGTGGTTATGGCATAAAGACAAATAGAGCAATGAAATGGAGAAACCATAAATAAACCCTCATATATATGGTCAAATAATCTTCAACAATGTTGCTGTTAACTAATAAATGCATTACTTTTAGGATATTTATATAGCATTCTGTTGTTATTTTTTATTATATATACAGCAAATGAGACAAAACGTGAAATTGCTTTGTTAACTACAAAATCTGTAGTACCACTTTTCATTGGCTCATTAAGAGATTTCCCTACCTGGTTCTTAAAAGAATGGAAAGAAAAATTAACCTCCTTTGCAACTAGAGGTGACTGTGTGATCTAGTTCTGACCAATAAAATGTAAAGCAAGGCTACTTAGAGCTTCTGGAAAAGCTTTTTTTTCTTATATCTCCCCACCACCCCCATCCGCCGGCCAAAGTATCATGAAAATAAAGCCCTTTCTGCTTCTCTCTTCCTTGCTCTCCGTAGTGTGACAAAATAATGCTTGGAGCTGCTCCAAACAAATTGTGACCATGAGAAAAAGTCCAGGAGAATAAAAGAGGTCCTAACCAAGGACCCAGACTTCACTGAAACACTCCTACTATAATGAGAAGACCTACCTCATGTTTTCTCTTTATGGGAGGAATCCCTATTGGTTAGGACACTATTAGTAAGGTTTTCTATTAATCACAGTCAAAGCCATTCCTAACAGGTACAACATCTTAATAATGTTGACACTTAGCCTTCAAAACTTATAATTTATATACTAGTCCTTGGGAATTACTTATACATTGTTTTAAGTTTGTAATCATTACTAATCTGGGTTATTTTCTACTGGCCCAGACAGCAAAATATCTCATCTCTAAGTAAAACTAGGAAGAGATCACATAGTGTTAGAAACAGCATTGCTTTGTAGCCAGACACATTTAGGATATAAACCCAGTCTTCTATTGACTCTGTGATATTCTGCCATACTTCTTAAGCTTTATTTTTCCAGTATGAAATGCAATCAGTATAATATCTACTTCGCAGGACAGTGGCTACAATTAAATAAGATAGTATTTACAAAACGCATTAAAAAGTAGACAAAACAAAGTAAATACTCAAAAAGTTAACTGCTTTCTAGCCTAATAATGATCCTTAGGGACTTGGAATCACTATATTAAGGATTCTACTAATACTATTATCTTTTTTGGCACTGTTAGCAAGTTCTTATTGATTCGTAGATCTCAGAATTGAATAATGAAGTTTTGAACAACAAAATTTATTTAGACATTAAAATCTGTGATCCTTTCCTTCCCTGTCTGAAACACAGCTAGTTGGTAAATTATTTGCCCAATATATTATTTACATCTGGTACCAAGAGAAGCAAGATAAGTGTGACATTACCATCACTTGTAGTATGTGGTTGAAATTCCAGTAGTTTTGTTATTAGTATAATATTGGTTTTGAATTAAGTGATTGACAATTATTACTTTCTATATGAGATATATTAGATTTCCTCATATGTCTATAAAATGATAATAACAGTCCTTGGATTGTGTGAAAATTAAATTAGAAGAGCTAAATATTGAACAGAATACTCCTCATGATGCCTAGAATCAGCTAGTTATTGTTAATTTAACTGTAGTTACTAATGTATCTATATCATCTTACATAATAGACTGTAAGGCAGTGTTTCTCAATCCTGGAAATACTAACATTTTGGACTGGATAATTTCTTGTTGGGGAAGAGGGGGTGTATTGTATATTCTAAGATGTTCAGCAACATCCCTGTCCTCCAGCCACGAGATGCCAGTAGCACCTCCCACCTCAGTTGTAACAATGAAAAAAGCCTCCAGACATTGCCAAACGTACCCTTGGGAGCAAAATGCAACCCCCCCACACTGCCCCAGTTAAGAACAACTTCCGTAATGCATCAAAGTGAGAAAAACAATACTTTGGATCTATGAGGCTTACAAGAAAAAATGTTAGTTGAATATATTTGAATATGTGTACAAACAAGCATTTACATCTATATTAATGATTCTACTAATACTATTTTCTTTTTTGGCACTGTTAGCAAGTTCTTGTTGATTCATAGATCTCAGAATTGAATAACAAAGTTTTCAACATCGATATTTAATTAGACATTAAAATTTATAAGCACATATAGTAATGCTTAATTGACACTGAAAGCTGAAGACATAATATTTAAGTAGCGTAATTAAAATAGAAAAGAACTATTTTAGAAATGATTGTATACCATTCTATAATACTGAGAAAGCAGCCACAGAATGATTTCATGTAAATTTTCTACCTAGTAACTAAATTTTGGTTAGCCAAAAAATTTTACATATCCTTGTGAGAATACCCATTGTATAATTTGAAAAATTCAATTTACCTTCAATTTAGCCAAGAGGCAAAGACAGGAAATCTCTGATGAAATAAATTATGCAGTTTTATTGAACTGATGTGTATCCATGTCAAAGAATAAAAGTGCACATTCTAAAATGATAGTGGCTACTATACATATCTGTACTTGAGATAAATGTACAACTGATTTAGGCATGTTTTAATTTGTACATCTAGAATTTTTTTAATGTCATCATATAAAGAAGTAATTTTTTTCTATCTAATTTCCCATTTTTATCTACATGGATAAAATGCATCATCTAAAATTCCAGAAGGGAAAAGAAAACTTTTGTTAATTTTTAAAATAATTACATCGATCTTTCTCTGGCCTGACCTCTATTATCATTAAACATTCAGATTATCTCCTTGTCAGAGGAAAAAAAATGTGTGATAGTGAGTGTGTGTGTGCGTCTCCCCACCTCTAGGTCCAGCTGGTAATTCACTGGTTCAGAGTCAGCAAACCTATTTTATCATCTAAGTACTAAAGATCTCTTTAATATAAAACCTTTCCTTTTAAAAAATATGAACATTCCCATGCAGGGTAAGGAACACAGTCTTTTACACCAAAATATAAATTAAGCCAATCACTTTCTTTTCCTCTAAGGTGGAAGAAAGTTGAGAGAGCATAGAGGAAGAGAATATTTTGAGGATTAGGCAAATTGAGGATGGAACACTTGCACAAATCAATAAAATGACAGATTTTTGAGCCCAATGTTATTTGAGGTCCTACAGAAAACAAACAACAATTAACAGGGTGCCACTGTAAATTCTACTAGTTCATATAATTCCTAATTTAGCTAAAGGAAGAAGAAAACAGCACTAATATTTAATGAACGTCTAGTATGAACATATTATGTGATTTAATACTTCCTGCAATCTAGTGATTGGTACATTTTCTGGATCTCATAGTTGAGGGAACTATGATTTCAACTTGGTCTAATTTTAGCAAGATGATAATCCATGCTATTTACACTACACCAGGGTAGTTAAGGATCCTGTATAAAAACCTCAGTGTATCACTTTTGGGAAGGAAGAAGAATTTTTAAAAGTTATCCACAGACTTTTATTATAGGCATAGATTTGGTATTAGATAAATGAACATATTTTTATTAGTAATGATAATAATGTTCAGCACTCTGAGAAGTTGCCTAATTAAAATTATTCAATAATTTATTAATTCTGAAAGAGACTGCATATATAAATTATTGGTTAGATAATTCCCTGTTTGACTCTAATTTGCTTATAAACCATTAAAGATGGTGTACTACCATTAACTTATGGGATCAAATAATAATTGTTTGTATAAACAAAATGCTTAGTAACTTACAATGTATTTTCACTTACACCAACTAATTTGCTTCTCCTAACAACTATATGAGTAAGCCAAAAGGACTGATTCATTTACTGTTCGATAAAGTTTCATAATTCCAAACATTATTTAGAGTAGGGGTCCCCAACGCCGAGCCAGGGACCAGTATCAGTCGTGGCCTGCTAGGAACTGGGCTGCACAGCAGGAGGTGAGTGGTGGGAGAGCAAGAGAAACTTCATCTGCTGCTCCCCATCGCTCCCCATCACTCGCATTACCGCCTGAACCATCCCCGCTGCCCCTGCTTCCGTGCAAAAATTTTCTTCCACGAAACTGGTCCCTGGTTCAAAAAGATTGGGGACCACTGACTGAGAAGTATTTGTAATAATGTATACAATTATAACATGATGACCACGATTACTGTAAGCATAAAATCAAGAGGAAAATAAATAAAAATATATTAATATAAGGGTAAAGTTAATAAATCCATGTCAGGAAGTCCAATACGCCTACCAGAAATTAGTCACACATTTCAGAAAGGAACGTCTAGAAAATAAAGCAGAGGGAAACACAATTAACATATGATTCTGATGATATAAGGGATAATAACAAAACAGTTATGCAGGATTAATGAATTATTTTAATTAAAAAAGATAATTTTCTTCCCTTCTTCTACAATAGGAGAGTAAATAAAGCAGTAAACACCAACCTCAAAGACACCCTTCATTAGATACCAATTCAGTTTCTTAGAGCTATTTATCATAATGCTTCTCAGTGTAGAAAGATGCTATATATCTAATGTATATTTCAATGGAAGCAAGTATTTATCTGTAGATGACAAAAGTCAACTTTAACATGGTCAATATTTAGATTTGGCCAAAGACAGAGAGTAAGTGGTAATATATAGAACTCAAAATGGATTTTTTACACCAATTATAGAATATTTCCATGTAATATGCTGTTTCTGTCTAGATATACACTGTCAACAACTATACCTTAGTATTTGGTTTACGCGCCTGCATACACTGATTGTTATGCCCTGAGGATACAGAGAATACTCTCCCACTTCTTAAGAATATATCATCAGTAAGTCAAAATAGGTACATAAAAAATCATAAAACCATGAACTATAACAGGGCATAAAAAATGGCTCTGAGTATATGGAAGAAGAGGGAAGAATAGCATTTATTCTTCTTATAGAGGGAAACTTAGATAAGCCTTCATAATAGTGCAAATACTTGTGCAGGATTTTGAGGGATGAAACAAATATATCTGAATTTCAACAGAAGGGCCGCACAAACAGAGGAAACATCAAAAACAATAGTTGTTGAAAGATTACAGCATATTAAGTAGAGCCTAGATGTTCTGGTGCAACAAGTTTATATAGAAAAGTAGAAGAAGACAGATTGGAAAAAGATAAAGAGAGGACTTGAAGGTTATACTGAAGAGCTTGATTTTTATTCTGCAAGCAAGGGAGAATTAATATAGATTTTAATTAGGGATAGAACAAAATAAATTTTCTCATTTGTACTCAGGTGAAAGATATAGCCCAATAGTAAGAAGACTAGTTAAGAAATTTCTTAACTTAAGCTTTATCATATTTTGAACTTTAGCAATTAGTACATAAAGATTACACTAACTGGTATTATTTATGTTTGCAAGTCTGTGAATAACTACCCCTCATCCACAACAAGCAGATTTCCAGATTGGACACACTCTTGGTGGCACTGCTGGTCTCCCCATATCTTCTAAAAAAACAAATAAGAATACCACGCTCTATATGGGTGGGGGTAGGGGGTATAATGTTGGCCAGAAGCCCAAATGTCTATGACCTGGAGGCAGAGTAGGAACACCCAGGACCAAGAATTGGGATGGGCCTCAAAAAAAAAAAAAAAAAAAAGAAAGAAAAGAATAAAAAGTAGTTGGGGCCTTAAAGCAAAGTCAAACTCTCTTTCTAAAGTGTCCCTAAAGGTAAGCAACAGAACTTCCAGCGATTAAAATCCTGAATGATCACACAAACACACAAGTGTACACACACAAATCATCACCAGACTGAGGAGAAAGAAACTACTGAAAGTCAAGACAAACAAACAGCATAATATTTGGTCACTAAAGACTTGCCAATTGTCATTATCCTATACAGAAAGCAGAATTATATGAAATGTTTAAAGAAATAATGATATGAATTATAGAAATGGTGAGAATAATTAACCATGAAAAATAACATAGTTGAGAATAATAAGTTCCATAATTAAAAAATATAACTGATAAAATAAAAATTGTAATAGATTAGCTAAAGAAAGAATTAGAAATCTGGATGATATATCTACACAATTTACCAAGAATGAAGTAAGGGAATCAAAAATACAAATGGCAAGTTAAAAGAAATAAAACACAAAATGGGAAGGCTTATCATAGAACTGTTTGGAATATAAATAATTTATGGTTCAAAGAGGAAGGACTTCATGGGTCAAGAGAAATTAAAAAACATTTTTAACTGAATAAAAATGAAAATAAAATATAACAAAATTTGTTGAGTGCAGCTAAAATAAAATATAACAAAACTTGTTGAGTGCTTAGAAATTTATGGTATGTATGTTTTTATTAGAAAAGAAGGTCTCAAATCAATGATCCACTTTAAGAACCTATAGGGACTTCCCTGGTGGTGCAGTCAGTGGTTGACTCCATGCTCCCAATGCTGGGGGCACGGCTTTGATCCCTCGCTGGGGAACTAAGATCCTGCATGCTTCGTGGCCAATAAATAAATAAATATTAAAAAAAAAGAGAATCTAGGGACTTCCCTGGTGGCGCAGTGAATAAGAATCTGCCTGCCAATGCAGGGGACACTCAGTTCACACTACTGAGCCTGCACTGTAGAGCCTGCGTGCCACAACTACTGACCCACGAGCCTGCACGTGACAACTACTGAAGCCTGCACACCTAGAGCCCGTGCTCTGAAACAAGAGAAGCCACCTCAAGGAGAAGCCCGTGCACCACAACGAAGAGTAGCCTCCTCTCACCACAACTAGAGAAAGCCTGCGTGCAGCAATGAAGACCCAACACGGCCAAAATTAAATAAAATTTTTTAAAATTAAAAAAGAATCTATAAAGAGCAAATTAAACACAAAGAAAGCATACAGAAGGAAACAGCAAAAACAAAAAGGGAAGTCAATGGAATTACAAAGCCAAAAATTAATAGATAATATCAATGAAACGAAAAGCTAGTATTTTGAAAGGATTATTATAATTGATTAATATCAAACCAAACTGACTAACAAATAAAAGGAGAAAATACAAATTACTGGTAACAGGAATAATAAAGAGAAAATATTACCAAGTCTATAGACTTTAAAGAATAAAAAAGGAATGTTACAAAAAATGCTCTATACCCAGTAATTCAACAATTCATATAATTGAGTTTATTCAATTATATGAAATAGATAATTTTCTTTAAAAATGCAACTACCAAAGCTCACTCAAAATAAAATAGCTAACTTGAATAGTACTCTATTAAAGAGGGTGCATTTGTAATTTTTGCATTTGGATTTCTCCCAGCATTTCTGCCTGTCTTGGAATGAGGCACTGATTACTTTTTCGGCACAAACTTCTCAAGAATCTTTATACGGCAATTATCATTGGAAGATAGAGACAATGTCTCCCTCCAGACCATAGGACAAGCATGTTTACTGCAATAGCAGCAGAAAACACACACATTCTTCCCACGCTCACATGGCATATGCACCAAAGTAAAACCTACCAACCTAGAATTCGGTATTCAGTGAAATTATCCTTCAAAGGTGAAGGAGTAATAGAGACTCGTGATAAAATACATCTTAACAAATTTAAAACAACAGAAATTATACAAAGTATATTCTCAGCTGGCAATGAATTAAATTAGAAATCAATAACAGAAAGATGGCCAAAAAAATCCCCAAATAGTTGGACATTAAACAAAACACTTCTAAATATCACATGGGTCAAAAATAAAAAGATGGGAAAAATTTAAATATATTTTAACTAAAATAAAATGAAAATACAAATTACCAACATTTATGGAAGCAGCAAAAGCAGTGAACTAGAAGGAAGTATATAGCATTGAATACATATAATAGAAAAGAGGAGACCTAAAATCAATAATCTAAGTGTTCACCTTAGGAATCTAGAGAAAAAAATATTAAAATTAAGACTAAAGCAAACAGAAAATAAAATTAGCACAGAGCCAATGAAATTGAAAACAGGAAATCAACAGAGAAAACCAATGAAACCAAAAACTTAACCTTTAAAAGGATCAATAAATTGATAAACTTCTAGCCAGGGTAACTATGAGAAAAGCAAGAAACAAACTGCTAATATCAGAAATAAAGGAGGGGTCATCATTAGTGATCCCATGGACATTAAAAGAGTAATAAGAAAATATTATGAACAACTCTTTGCTCAGAAATAAAACTTAGAAAAAAATGGAACAATTCCATTAGCATCTTCTAAAATTCAAAAACTTAGGCATAAATTTAAGAAAATATGTACAAGATCAACATGAGGAAAACTACACATTTCTGCTGAGACAGACAAAGACCTTATTATACCATCTACAAAAATTAACTCAAATGAATCATATACTTAATGGTAAAATACAAACTATAACAATTTTGGAAAAATTCTATGTAACCTTGGGTTTGGAGAAAAGATTTTAGTTACAACACCAAAAGCACAATCCATGAAATAAAAAAAATCTGTAAGTTGAACTTCAGTGAAATTTTTAAAAATTCTGTTCTGCCAAAACTCTGTTAAGAGAATGAGAAGACAAGCCATAGACTAGGAGGAAATGTCTGTAAAACACATATCTGATAAAGAACTTGTATCAAAAATATACAAATACACAGACTTTTTAAACTCAATAATAAGAAAAACAGCTCAATTTAAAAATGGACAAAAGATCTGAACAGACACCTCACCAAAGATTTACAGGTGGGAAATAAATATGTGAAAAGATGCTCGACATTATATGTCATCAGGGTATTGCATATTGAAACAACAATAAAATCTACTGAAGACACTGGCTCTTGACTAAAAAACCCACGGGTGATTTTTTTTCAAGCCCAACCACAGACAATGACAGAGGCTTTACCTGACAGGCCTCACAGAGGAGAACTTCCCTTCCCCAACCATTCACTACCATCTTTAAAGGGAGCTGTAGTCAAGGATTTAGACTCTCCTGGGCAGCCACGTCCTTATGGATAGTTGCATTCCTAGCCCAGGTGCCTACATTCTGAAGGTCTCTTTATCTGGAACTTTGGGCCAATGCCTTCCTCAGGTACCTCAGCCAAAACACCTTTATGGGAGCACAGGAGGAAACTTAAAAACACTTTCTCTACTCTGACTCAGTACTTTTCCACTCCTAGCCCTCCTCCCTCTCGCTCCCCACTCGACCCCAGGTCCATAAAACTACAGGAACCTTTTGTTCAGGGCTCCCTTGACAGTAAGAGGATTCCCACATCTGTGCTCTTCCACCTCACCCTTGATACATACTGTTAAGTGAAAGAAGCCAATCTGAAAAGGTTACAGCTGGTAGTTTGTGGTCTCACCTGTCTTGATTAAATCTGCATGCATTTGCAAAAGGCAAAACTATAGAGGACAGCAAAAAGCTCAGTGTTCGCCAGGGGCTCAGGGGTTTTGAGGGTGGTATGAATAAATGAAGCACAGGGGGCTTTGAGAGCAGTGAAACTAGTCTGTATGATACTGTAATGATGGATATGTGATATTGTTCATTTGCCTAAACCCATAGAACTATATAACACAGAGAGTGAACTTTAATTTAAACTACGGAATTTAGATAATAATAATGCATCAAGATTGGTTCATTAATTGTAACAAATATACTACATTAATGATGCAGGATGCTGATATTAGGGAAACTGCAGAGAGAGTATATAAGTATTATCTTAATACCTGCTCTTTTTTTTTGTTTGTTCTTTGGGGTTTTGTGTTTTTTATTCTATGTATGCATATATATAGACAAGACACAGACTGTGATTTTTGCAAGGCACATATCTTAAAAAACACCTGTATTCAAAAAAAGAGAAGTAGACTCACAGATATAGAGAACAAAGTAGTGGTTACCAGTGAGGAGAGGGAAGGGGGGAGGGGCAATATAAGGGTAGGGGATTAAGAGGTACAAACTGTTAGATATGAAATAAGCTATAAGGATATATTGTACAATGCAGGAAATATAGCAAATGTTTTATAATAACTATAAGTGAAATATATTCTTTAAAAACTGTAAATCACTGTATTGTATGCCTGTAACATATAATATTGTATTCATCTTTACTTCAATTAAAAATGAGGAAAAACAATGAGGTATTACCTCACAACAGTTAGAATGGGCATCATCAGAAAATCTACAAACAACAAATGCTGGAGAAGTTGTGGAGAAAAGGGAACCCTCTTGCACTGTTGGTGGGAATGTAAGTTGATACAGCCACTATGGAAAACAGTATGGAGGTTCCTTAAAAAACTAAAAATACAATTACCATATGACCCAGCAATCCCACTACTGGGCATATACCCAGAGCAAACCATAATTCAAAAAGACACATGCACCCCAAAGTCCATTGCAGCACTATTTACAATAGTCAGGTTATGGAAGCACCTTAAGCGCCCATCAACAGATGAATGGATAGAGAAGATGTGGTACATATATACAATGGAATATTACTCAGCCATAAAAAGGAATGAAACTGGGTCATTTGTAGAGACGTGGATGGATCTAGAGACTGCCATACAGAGTGAAGTAAGTCAGAAAGAGAAAAACAAATATCGTATATTAACGCATATATGTGGAACCTAGAAAAATGGTACAGATGAACCGGTTTGCAGGGGAGAAAGTGAGACACAGGTGTAGAGAACAAACGTATGGACACCAAGGGGGGAAAGTGGAGGGGGTTTGTGGTGGTCGTGGGATGAATTGAGAGATTGGGATTGACATATATACACTAATATGTATAAAATAGATAATAAGAACCTGCTGTGTAAAAATATAAATAGAATAAAATTCAAAAATTCAAAAAAAAGAAAAATATATTCTAAAAAAAAATAAAAACACCTGTATTCAGTCTATATCAAGGACCCTCACAACTCATTAATTAGAAAAACAAAGCGTTCTACCAAAACAAATGTATGGATGGCAAGAAATGAAAACATGCCCAACATCATTCATCACTAATTAAAGGCAACTGCAAATTAAAACCACAATCAGTTACTACTGTGCGCCTATTAGAAAGGCTAAACCAAAACCAAAAATGTTACAGCAATATTAAGTTCTGATGATGTTACACAATATCTGGAACTCTCATTTACTACAAAAAATAACTGTAAGAAGAATGAAGCAATATTCTTTGTCATTAGCCTACTGGTTGGAAAGCAATACAGTATAGTCACATTAGAAAACAGTTTAGCAGCTTCTAATAAACATATACTTTCCACACATCTCAGCATACCATTCCTAAGTCTTTGTCTGAGAGAAATAAAGCCTCATGTTCTCACAAAATCCTGTATTTGAATGTTTATACCAGCTTTATTCATAAGTGCTGAAAAACCCCAAACTATAAACAACACATTCGATCATTAAAAGAGCCAGGAGGCAGCGGCTCAGGAGGGTGGACATCTCCCAACTCGCATTACCCTCAGCCTTACCTTTGCAGAACAGTTAAAGGATAGGAGGATTTGGAATAAGCACCATTCTGAGTCAATAATTTGGGGGAGAAGTTAGATACATTAACTCACTCAGCATATATTCTGGTGTCTTCCTGGTGATTTCCTGTATCGTGGAGATGGAGAGTCACAAGCTGCATTTCCCAGAATTCCTTAGATCTAGGTTTGTGGTTGAGATTACACAAATCAGAAGCACCTGCAGACAAGAGGAACTGAAGTAAGTAAGGAAAGAAAGAAGCAGGCCTTGAGGTTTCCAATTTGCTGATTGGGTTTTATCAGATGCTGACTTGTCTGGAGCCAGAAGCTGCAGCTGAGGTTTCCAATTATGTAGGCATCTTACTGACGTTGGCAAGATCATCAACTCCCTTGGAGCCTCAGTTATATGGCGTGGCTTTGAGAAACCAACCTCCACAGTCAGCCTAAACCTTGTTTCTTCAGCCTTCTAACAAATCTGAAATCCATTTATTTCCATTTAGTATTTTTCTTTCTGCATCAACTAGCTAGGGTGAAGTGTATCTGCTATACGTTGAACCTAGACTGATATAAATGGAAAATTAAATAACAGTCTTTGAATGAGAACTTGCTCTGTACTGCCATATAATTTTGAAAAGCTTCTCTTCCCTTAGTCATGTTTTTCTTCATTTAATAAGGTTCAGTAAGGTATAATGTATTCCTAAGTGGGAACCGAAATGGATGTTGTCTGCTGGCAAACAAGAAGACCTCCATTAAAGTTAGCAGTGCTACTCCAAACTGTCACTGATTGTCACTGTCACAATGCTACCCTTATTTTAGTCTTCTTCAGAGGACTTTTCAATACTTGATGTTACATCAACTGAGAATCACACAAATAACACAGACTTAGGGTATATAAGGTAATTTGGTGATTAGATCCTATCTTTGAAGAGGGAAAAACAAGTTCTTTTGAGGGAGACAGGGAATGAATACCTCATTTGGGATTTTTTCACTTCCATATACAACATACATTTTTTTAAAAAAATTGTCTATTTTTAAGTGAAAACACAATCTTATTTTTTGGATAAAATGGTTCATTCAACAAATATTCCTGGAAAGAAATTATAATGAACAACCACATAATTATATAATTTGATAGCAATACAACTCCTTCCACTTCAAAGAAACAGGTATCAACAATATGCACACTATTAATGGATAATTTTCCAAAAAAAGGTAAAATCATAAGACATACAGCTATTAAAAAACCCCCACGGATTAAAGATTTTAACTGATTATGTGAGGTACCTGTTTTAGATGTTATAAGCAGTTCAAATGAAAAGTTAGAGAAATGCAAATTTACAGGAAGTAAAGGAATATTGAAATTAAACTTGCAAATGGACATGAAAATGATTTTGTCCATGGGGGAGAAGGAAATCAACTGAATCTCCACTGGACATAATTTATTTTCCATGTTTAGAAAATAATTATTTTGCATTACTATCAGTTATCTGCAACTTACAGATTGTAAGGTAGCTCAAAAGCAATGCCAGATCAGAATCAGATAACCCAGATGGGTATACAATAAGTCAGGGGTCAGTAAACTACAGCCCGAAGGCCAAATTCTGGCCCTCACCTGTTTTTTTTACTTTGTTCCCCAATTTTTTTATTGTGGTAAAATACATATAACATAAAATTTACCATCTTAACCATTTTTTAAATTTGCAGTTTAGTGGGTTTAAGCACATTTATGTTGTTGTATAACCATTACCATTATCCATGTCAAGAACTTTTTTCATCTTGGAAAATTGAAATCCTAGACATTAAACAATAACTCCCCATTCTACTTTGTCTGTATGATTTAATAATGTCTGTTTTTTACCCATGAAATAAACAAGCTAAAATAATTAAGAACACTTTTTCTTTTTTTCTTTACAGAATAAGTAGAAGAAGAACTAAACATTCTTTTTCATAAACCTTCCAAGTGACAATCCTATAACTTACATAGCTAAATATTTTTGATAGCATGTACTGCATGATGCTTTAGTTTTAACACATATCAAATATGTATTTATTTGGCTATATCCTCCCTGGGGTATAAACTCCAAGGGAAAAAGACCATGTTTTTAATACTATATTCCTAGCACCTAGAACAGGGCCTGGTAAATATTTGCAGAATGAATGAATGAATGAATGAAAAGTTCCTTATTATCACAGCGTCCAGCCCCTTATACTCATTTACATTTAACAACCTTCTGCTGGCAAATTTTCAGTGAGGAAGTTGTGTCTGTGCAGACAGGCATTTGTATGTATACGACTTGTCCAATATGTGTTTTCTGTAATACAACCATGGTAAGAATTTTATCTCAGTTTCCTTAGTTGTCATCTCTACCCCTTTATGCCAGAGATTGATGTTGCACAGAGATACTTTGTTTGGTTTATACAATGTCATAAAGGCATTTCTACAGATTGGAAATATTTAAAAAGCAGAATATTTTCCCTGAAAAAATCCAGATTTCTGCCTTCTGTTGAACAATCTATTACAACACAGGACCTACAATTGTTCATGACAGCCATTAGCTATATCTGAAGAGCTACTCTACCTATAGACAGGGCATGTATTTCTGGCCTGCTCTCCTCATTTAAGTCACCTGCTTGTCCCCTGTACGCATTTGACTTTTTGACCCCTGCTGTAAGTCACTGTTGGCAGTTGTAGCTTCCTTTTTGTTTTGATTTGCATTTTGAGAATGTACACAGAAGTATGGTTAACTGTCAGGGTCACATGTTGCTGACTGAAGAAATGGAGTCTCTGTTATAACATCCCTGTTAAAACCAAGGGATCTAGAGGATATGTAAAATGTATAAAAATAGTATAAAATGTGTGTTAATGTTATGTAAAATCATTTTATAGCCCTTCCACCTTGGAAATACTTGAGTCTCCATTTCACCTACTGTATTAGAATCATAATGTGATGCTAGGTAAAAAGGAAGAAGACATTTTTTGATGTATTCATTATGGTATGGAATGATTTCTGATTCATCTTCATTTTATGCCTATGTTTGAATGATACATTCATTTTGCATCACATGTGTGTGAAAATTCTGAAACATATTTCAATTACAGATTTGCTGTATTTTTTTAAAAATCCAGTTAATTTAGCAGTAAGAGAGCTGTTATATAGACCTCATCAATAATTACACAGAAGGGTCTGTTAGACTAACAGATGCTCTAACAGTATAAACAAAATGTTTTGTTTAGAGTTCTTTTTAACTTTACATATTTAATTTTAATAATATTTTAGTTGAGTTATCATCATTTATAGCACTGCAAATTTAAACACACACAGCATGAAATTTTTATAATTATGAAATGTATAGTATTTTAGGACACAGTTATCTATGAATTGATTAGTTGTGGGACAGAATATATCCTACAGTTAGAGTGCAATCTAAAATTCTGGATAGATATAAAGGCAAAATAAGTTGTTGAATGATCCAATTTAATAAAGCTTTATCTATACTGGTGAGACATTGTTAGAGCCCAAAACAATAAATTTTATTTTCAAATATTTTTCAAATCTTGGAACCTCTTATTTCAAAATAATAATAATTCATCATATTTGGGTAGTTATTTAACATTTTCAAGCCATTTTAATTTGGGTTACCTCCTTCAACCAAATACAGAAGAGATCATTCTTTCAACATAATTGTAACTCCAATTTGTTTTTAAGAGCTAGATGTCATTCTACATGAAAAACCCACACCCTATCTGTACACTAATTAGAACCAACAGACAATCAAAAGTTTACAACCTGTGTCCTGTGGGCTATATTTGGTCATAAACATTTTATCTTTTACCCATATAGTAGTTTAAAGTTTATTTGAAATGGTTGTCAATATGTGAATATTTAGAGATTTCTCAAAATATTTTATTTTAATCTTCTTTCAAAACAACATAAAGATCAGCACAGAGTCTGCCTACCCTCATAGAAATAATCAGCTGTAACAGGATAGTGACTGCTTGCCTGTTAGCACTCTACAGTTAGTTTCACTCTAAAGGGCCAACTGCAGTCATTTATATTGAAACACTATGTGCCCTTCTGGTGTTGTCCTTCCAGTAGTTTTCAAACTTGGTGCACATGCTGATCATCTGGTAGAACTTTTCAAAGTATGAATTCCCTTTATCCATCATGAACAATTAAGTCAGAATCTCTGAGGAAGTGGTCAGAAGAAGTTTTCTAAGCTCCCTGGGTGATTCTAACGTACATCCAGGTTTGAGACCCACAATTCTCGAGTTTTCTGCCTATGTTCTAATTCACTGGAACTCAAAGCATGGTCATTCATATCATCTACAAAATCATATTCTCTGGAGGTTGTACCCAAGAACTGAGTCTAACACACTTTCCAGGAAAGCACTTCTCTAATTCACTACAACCCATGTGTACCTAAAGCAGAGCTACAAGTGAAAGAATCTCATCTTTGATTTTTCCCTCTGCTATTTGGCATCTTTCCTCAAACCTAGACAAAGGTCCTAGTATCACTGGATGCTCTCTACTGTTCTAGAGCTTCTCAATGTAAGGCCCCATCTAAGCTTGTCTTCTACACCAGTTCTATGTACTTCAAATTTACCTTTACCTCTTCAGACCTTATTCAATTGAAGATCCATTTCCTCCAGAGTGGTTGTAGAAGGAAAACAATCTGATATTAATTTTACAATTATGATTACAACTTTGGTTATCCTTACAGAGGATTTGAATTTTCAAAGAGGGGTTGTTCACATACATAAATGTCAAATTTCCGGAATTTCAGTTATTGTAGGGAACATTTTAGGGGGTAAGCAGGAGATACAACTTATTTTGCATTCAAGCCTCTTATCTAGTCACTGATCAAACTCTGTATTATAAATTTGGACTAGATTAGGAACCAAGATGGCAGATAGAAGGATGTGCTCTCCCTCCCTCTTGCGAGAAAACCAGAATCACAACTAGCTGCTGGACAATCATCGACAGGAAGACACTGGAACTCACCAAAAATATACCCCACATCCAAAGACAAAGGAGAAGTCATGATGAGATTGTAGGAGGGGTGCAATCACAGAAAAATCAAATCCCATAACTGCTGGGTGGGTGACTCACAGACTATAGAACACTTATACCACAGAAGTCCACCCACTGGAGTGAAGGTTCTGAGCCCTACGTCAGGTTCCCAACCTGGGGCTCCAGCAACAGGAGGAGGAATTCCTAGAGAATCAGACTTTGAAGGCTAGGGGATCTGATTGCAGGACTTCGACGGGACTGGGGGAAAGAGACTCCACTCTTGGAGGGCACACACAAAGTAGTGTGCAAATCGGGAGCCAGGAGAAGGAGCACTGAGCCCAAGGGAGACTGAACCAGACCTACCTGCTAGTGTTGGAGGGTCTCCTGCAGAGGCAGGCGGTGGTTGTGGCTCACCATGGGGACAAGGACACTGGCAGCAGAAGTTCTGCGAAGTACTCCTTGGTGTAAGCCTTCCCAGAGTCTGCCATTAGCACCACCAAAGAGGCCAGGTAGGTTCTAGTGTTGGGTTGCCTCAGGCCAAATAACCAACAGGGAGGGAACCCAGCTCCACCCATGAGCAGTCAAGTGGATTAAAGTTTTACTGAGCTCCGCCAACCAGAGCACCAGTCAGCTCTACCCACCAACAGTCCCTCCCATCAGGAAACTTGCACAAACCTCTTAGATACCCTCATCCACCAGAGGGCAGACAGCAGAAGCAAGAAGAACTACAATCCTGCAGCCTGTGGAACAAAGACCACATTCACAGAAAGACAGACAAAATGAAAAGGCAGAGAGCTATGTACCAGATGAAGGAACAAGATAAAACCCCAGAAAAACAACTAAACGAAGTGGAGATAGGCAACCTTCCAGAAAAAGAATTCATAATAATGATAGTGAAGATGATCCTGGACCTTGGAGTCAAATGGAGTCAAATGGAGGCAAAGATCGAGAAGATGCAAGAACTGTTTAACAAAGACGTAGAGGAATAAAAGAATAAACACCTAGAAGAATTAAAGAATAAACAAACAAAGATGAAAAATACAATAATTGAAATGAAAATACACTAGAAGGAATCAATAGCAGAATAACTGAGGCAGAAGAACGGATAAGTGACCTGGAATACAGGGTGGTAGAATTCACTGCCACAGAACAAAATAAAAATTAATGAAAGAAAAGAAGATGGCCTAAGAGACCTCTGGGACAATATTAAATGCACCAACATTCACATTATATGGGTCTCAGAAGAGAAGAGGGAGAGAAAGGACCCGAGAAAATATTTGAAGAAATTACAGTCTAACACTTCCCTAAACATAGGAAAGGAAATAGCCAGCGAAGTCAAGGAAGCGCAGAGAGTCCCAGGGAGGATAAACCCAAGGAGAAACACACCGAGACACACAGGATTCAAATTGACAAAAATTAAAGACAAAGAAAAATTATTGAAAGCAACAAGGGAAAAATGACAAATAACATACAAGGGAACTCCCATAAGGTTAACAGCTGATTTCTCAGCAGAAACTCTACAAGCCAGAAGGGAGTGGCAAGATACAGTTAAAGTGATGAAAGGGAAGAACATACAAACAAGAATACACTACCCAGCAAGGATCTCATTCACATTCAACGGAGAAATCAAAAGCTTTACAGACAAGCAAAGCTAAGAGAATTCAGCACCACCAAAACAGCTTTACAACAAATGCTAAAGGAAGTTCTCTAAGTGGGAAACACAAGAGAAGAAAAGGACCTACAAAAACAAACCGAAAACAATTAAGAAAATGCTAATAGGAACATACATATCGATAAGTACCTTAAACGTGAATGGATTAAATGCTCCAACCAAAAGACACAGGCTCACTGAATGGATACAAAACAAGCTCATATATATGCTGTCTACAAGAGACCCACTTCAGATGTAAGGACACATACAGAATGAAAGTGAGGGGATGGAAAAAGATATTCCATGAAATGGAAATCAAAAGAAAGCTGGAGGAGCAATACTCACATCAGATAAAATAGACTTTAAAATAAAGAATGTTACAAGAGACAAGGAAGGACACTACATGATGATCAAGGGATCAATCCAAGAGGAAGATATAACAATTATACATATATATATACCCAACATAGGAGCACCTCAATACATAAGGCCACTGCTAACAGCTATAAAAGAGGAAACTGACAATAACACAATAACAGTGAGGGACTTTAACAATTCACTTACACCAATGGACAGATCATCCACACAGAAAATGAATAAGGAAACACAAGCATTAAATGACACATTAGACCAGATAGATTTAATTGATATTTACAGGATATTCCATCCAAAAACAGCAGATTACATTTTCTTCTCAAGTGCACACAGAACATTCTCCGGGATAGATCACATCTTGGGTGACAAATAAATCCTCGGTAAAATTAAGAATACTGAAATCATATCAAGCATCTTTTCCTACCACAACGCTATGAGATCAGAAATCAATTACAGGGAAAACAATGTAAAAAGCACGAAAACATGGAGGCTAAACAATACGTTACTAAATAACCAAGAGATCACTGAAGAAATCAAAGAGGAAATTAAAATATACCTAGAGACAAATGACAATAAAAACACGACGATCCAAAACCTATAGGATGCCGCAAAAGCAGTTCTAAGAGGGAAGATTATAGCTATACAAGCCTACCTCAAGAAACAAGTAAAATCTCAAGTAAACAATCTAACCTTGTTCCTAGAGGAACTAGAGGAAGAAGAACAAACAAAACCCAACGTTAGCAGAAGGAAAGAAATCATAAAGATCAGAGCAGAAATAAATGAAATAGAAACAAAGAATAGCAAAGATCAATAAAACTAAAACCTGGTTCTTTGAGAAGATAAACAAAATGGATAAACCATTAGCCAGACTCACCAAGAAAAAGAGGGAGAGGACTGAAATCAATAAAATTAGGAATGAAGAAGGAGAAGTTACAATGGAAACCATGGAAATACAAAGCGTCATAAGAGACTACTACAAGCAACTCTATGCCAATAAAATGGACAACCTGGAAGAAATGGACAAATTCTTAGAAAGGTATAACCTTCCAAGACTGAACCAGGAAGAAACAGAAAATATGAACAGACCAATCACAAGTAATGAAATTGAAACTGTGATTAAAAATCTTCCAAAAAACAAACGTCCAGGACCAGATGGCTTCACATGTGAATTCTATCAACCATTTACAGAACAGCTAACACCCATCCTTCTCAATCACATCCAAAAATTGCAGAGGAAGGACCACTCCCAAACTCATTCTGTGATGCCACCATCACCCTGATAGCAAAACCAGACAAAGATACTACAAAAAAAGAAAATTACAGAACAATATCACTGATGGATATAGATGCAAAAATCCTCAACCAAATACTAGCAAACAGAATCCAACAACACATTAAAAGGATCATACACCATGATCAAGTGGGATTTATCCCAGGGATAAAAGGATCATGAACCATGATCAAGTGGGATTTATCCCAGGGATGCAAGGATTCTTCAATATACACAAATCAATCAATGTGATACACCATATTAACAAATTGAAGAATAAAAACCATATGATCATCTCAATAGATGCAGTAAAAGCTTTTGACAAAATTCAACACACATTTATGATAAAAACTCTCCAGAAAGTGGGCATAGAGGGAACCTACCTCAACATAATAAAAGCCATGTACGAAACACCCACAGCAAACATCATTCTCAATGTAGGAAAACTGAAAGCATTTCCTCTAAGATCAGGAATGAGAAAAGGATGTCCACTCTCACCACTATTATTGAACATAGTTTTGGAAGTCCTAGACACGGCAATCAGAGAAGAAAAAGAAATAAAAGGAATACAAATTGGAAAACAAGAAGTAAAACTGTCACTGTTTGCTGATGACATGATACTATACATAGAGAATCCTAAAAATGCCACCAGAAAACTACTAGAGCTAATCAATTAATTTGGTAAAGTTGCAGGATACAAAATTAATGCACAGAAATCTCTTGCATTCCTATATATTAATGATGAAAAATCTGAAAGAGAAATTAAGGAAACACTCCCATTTACCATTGCAACAAAAAGAATAAAATACCTAGGAATAATCCTACCTAGGGAGACAAAAGACCTGTATGCAGAAAACTATGACACTGATGAAAGAAATTAAAGATGATACCAACAGATGAAGAGATACACCATGTTCTTGGATTGGAAGAATCAACATTTTGAAAATGACTATACTACCCAAAGCAATCTACAGATTCAATGAAATCCCTATCAAATTACCAATGGCATCTCTACGGGACTAGAACAAACAATCTTAAAATGTGTATGGAGACAAAAAAGACTCCAAATAGCCAAAGCAGTCCTGAGGGAAATAAACGGAGCTGGAGGAATCAGACTCCCTGACTTCAGACTATACTACAAAGCTACAGTAATCAAGACAATATGGTACTGGCACAAAAAGAGAAACACAGATCAATGGAACAAGATAGAAAGCCCAGAGATAAACCCACTCACCTATGGTCAACAAATCTATGACAAAGGAGGCAAGGATATACAATGGAGAAAAGACAATAAGTGGTGCCAGGAAAACTGGACAGCTACCTGTAAAAGAATGAAATTAGAACACTCTGTAACACCATACACAAAAATAAACTCAAAATGGATTAGAGACCTAAATGTAAGACCGGACACTATAAAACTCTTAGAGGAAAACATAGGAAGAACACTCTATGACATAAATCACAGCAAGATCTTTTTTGATCCACCTCTTAGAGTAATGGAAATAAAAACAAAAGTAAACAAATGTGACCTAATGAAACTTAAAAGCTTTTGCACAGCAAAGGAAACCATAAACAAGATGAAAAGACAACCCTCAGAATGGGAGAAAATATTTGGAAATGAATCAACAGACAAAGGATTATTCTTCAAAATATATAAACAGCTCATGCAGCTCAATATTAAAAAGCAAACAACCCAATCCAAAAATGGGCAGAAGACCTAAGTAGACATTTCTCCAAAGAAGACATACAGATGGCCAAGAAGCACATGAAAAGCTGCTCAACATCACTAATTATTAGAGAAATGCAAATCAAAACTACAATGAGGTATCACCTCACACCAGTTAGAATGGGCATCATCAGAAAATCTACAAACAACAAATGCTGGAGAGGGTGTGGAGAAAAGGCAACCCTCTTGCACTGTTGGTGGGAATGTAAATTGATACAGCCACTATGGAAAACAGTATGGAGGTTCCTTAAAAAACTAAAAATACAATTACCATATGACCCAGCAATCCCACTACTGGGCATATACCCAGAGCAAACCATAGTTCAAAAAGACACATGCACCCCAATGTTCATTGCAGCACTATTTACAATAGTCAGGTCATGGAAGTACCCTAAATGCCCATCAACAGATGAATGGATAGAGAAGATGTGGTACATATATACAATGGAATATTACTCAGCCATAAAAAGGAATGAAACTGGGTCATTTGTAGAGATGTGGATGGATCTAGAGACTGTCATACAGAGTGAAGTAAGTCAGAAAGATAAAAACAAGTATCGCATATTAACGCATACATGTGGAACCTAGAGAAATGGTTCAGATGAACTGGTTTGCAGGGGAGAAAGTGAGACATAGATGTAGAGAACAAACATATGGACACCAAGGGGGAAAGCGGCGGTGGGGTGGGGATGCTGGTGTGATGAATTGGGCGTTTGGGATTGATATGTATACACTGATGTGTATAAAAGTGATGACTAATAATGATCTGCTGTATAAAAAAAATTTAGATAAAATTCAAAAAGTTAATTAAATTAATATAAATTTTGACTACAATACCACTGAAATTCCCTAGACATAAGTACATCTTAGACCTGATTCTGTTATGACCTTGGGTCCATATTTTCTACATTTGTGCTCCATTTTCCCTGGACCTAATTTTATGTATCCATAAGCTAGGAAGGTTTGAGAAAGACTATGTTTGTTGTTTGTCTGTTGGCTAAGGAGCTCTTTATTCAAACAAAATATCATGAAATCCCATTTTATAAAATAGCTAAAAGAGAAATTAATAAATTCAAAAAGAGGGACACAGAGCATAGTTATTAGTTAACCGGTTCTCCCTCCTTTTGACTTCAAGCAAATAGGCAGGGGGAAAAAAAGAAAATGGAAAAAGAACTGTTCTTGGGGAAAAAAATGACCCCTTGCATTACTTTTTTGATAAAGTTAGAATTACTAAAATCTAACTACCTTCATATTTGTACAACACCTTTGCATTTTAGCAGCTAGACAAATTAGATTAGTAGCATAGGACAAATAAAAATTTGTACAGTTGAAACTGGTATAATTTCTTATAATATATTAAAAGGTAGCATTTATTTAAACCATAGTGTTTCAAGAAAAATGTTACATGATTAAAATGAATTGTTGGCAATTTTCATAAAAACACTTCAAGGTAGTTATTACTACCTGCATTTTGTAGAAGAGGAAATAAAATCATACATACTTCTTGTAAGAGGCAGATCCTGTTTCATAACCAGTGTTCACCTTGGTTAAAAGACCATGCTTCACCCATTGCTGGACACTACCACTGATCAGTGAACACAAAACGTTTCAGACACATATTTCAGGGTCATTTTGTTTGATGTTCCTAGTTAGTGAAGGAATTTGGAGCGTGTTTTACTGCTGTTGGGAATACAGTATATTGAAGTAATAAGAAAGACCACCCATTGAAGTCAGACAGTTTTAGTTTTACCAAATACTCTGAACTTTTATTTTCTCACTTACAAAATAGGGTTACAATCCCAACCTTGCAGAATTGTTGGAAGAAGGAAATACAGTATTTGCAGGCAAGAAGAATGCCTGGCATATAAATGGTATTTTAAAAGGTTACTTTCATTCCTCTCCATTTATTTAAGTTTGCATTGGATTGGCGCCATAAGAATAAGTAAGAGTTAAACATTTCAATGGAATTTTGACATTATTAAATGTGGAGGGGTTTAATACAAATATTATATGCCTAATAGAATTATAGGAGCCTTGCTAGCTTTACAAAATTAATTGCAGAACTGGCACAAATAAAACCGAAAATAAGGGGAGTGGTTTTTTTCAGTTGTTTTTTTGGGTGGTCCATATGTTTCAGATGAGAAATAAGTTATAAAAAATGATGAAGTACTTTTTAAATATAAAAAGATTAATACTAATGTTTGGAAAAGCTAAATCTCTACAAATAAATTACCCTTAAAATGGAACTAAATGTTTGTGTCTCTATGTTCTCCAATTTTCAAATTAATTTCCCCCACAGATTGAGTATGCAGGATAAATAATTTAGCTTTCTATTTGAAGAAAATAGGATGAATATGAATAAATGTTATTTTCCTTTGAATAATAAATACTATTCTATATTTTACAAATACATTTTGATAGGTTTTTCTTTTTTTCTGATTGAGCTTGTAATTTTTCATCCACTTTGGAAGCCAGTTTGGCAGTTCCTTAGAAAACTATACACACTCTTATTATCATTTCTGTACTTGCATTCCTTGGTCTTCACCCAAAGGAGTTAAGAAGTTATGTTCACACAAAAACATGGACATGGATGTATGTAGGAGCTTTATTCAAAACTGGCAAAACTTAGAAGCAATCAAGATGTCCTTCGTTAGCTGAATGAATAAATAAACTGTGGTACATCCGGAGAGTGGAATATTATTCACTGCCAAAAAGAAGTGAACTATCAAGCCATGAAAAAACATGGAGTAACCTAAATGCATATTGCTAAGTGAAAGGAGCCAATATGAAAAGGCAAAACTATGGAGACAGTAAAAAGATCAGTGGTTACCAGGGGCTGGAGAGACGTAAAGATGAATAGGCAGAGCACAGAGGATTTTTAGGGTGCTAAAACTATTCTGTATGATACTAAAATGATGGATATATGTTATTATTCATTTGTCAAAACTCATAAAATGTACAACACCAAGAGTGAACCCTAATGTAAACCATAGAGTTTGGATGATAATGATGTGCTAATGTGGGTCATCAATGGTAACAAATGCACCATTCTAGTGGGGGATGCTGACAGTGGTAGGAGAGGCTGTGCAGGTGTGGGGACAGGGAATATATGGGAACTCCTTGCAGTGTCTGCTCCATTTTGCTGTGAACCTAAAAATAGTTTATTAATTTAAAAAAATGTACAAAAAAATACATCTTCAGCTCCCCATCTTCATGGTTAATGGAGAAGGAAAGACTAAAAGAAGCAACACAGTAACCCAGGTCTCAAAGAAAATTTCATTGGCTTAGAATTTGTCCCTAGTCTCTGCGTACACAAATACCCTTCAAAACGGCTTGTGTAAGAAAACTTAATTCCTTCAGCAAGAATTTTTTTTTAATAAAAAAAGAAAAAAGTAAAAGCAAATGCTTAGTGTAGAATTCTCAGAGAAAAGTGTTGCCATGCTGTGGAGAAAACTTAAATAATTTATAATAATAATGATAGTCACTATGGAAGAAAAACAGAAATCAGAATTAAAAAAACTCAAGGAAGAGATAAAACACAACATAATGATTCAAAATATAATTTAGTAGACCTTGAGAAATGGAAAAATGAAATGTCACATTTGAAGATTAAACTGGTAAAAGCAGAAGTATAGTGCTAACAATACAATGAATAACACAGAGAACAATAAAGAAATCAGGTTTTGAAAATGAAACAAAAATAGAGAATTTAAAAATTAGAGAAAATAGCTAGTGGGAAGCAGCTGCATAGCACAGGGAGTCAGTACTTTGTGACACCCTAGAGGGGTGGGATAGGGAAGATGGGGGGGAGATGCAAGAGGGAACGGATATGGGGATATAGGTATACGTATAGCTGATTCACTTTGTTATACAGCAGAAGCTAACACAATATTATAAAGCAATTATATTCCAATAAAAAGATTAAAAAAATACTACTACTAATAAATAAATAAATAGGAAGTGATGTAAATAAATAAATAAATTAGAGAAAATGATAGGTATGAAAGATGCCAAAAGAGATTCTTTAAATGTATAATTGGAATCCATGAAAAAAAATGGGAATAATATAAATGAGCAAGTATTTAAAGATGGAATTCCCTGACAGTCCAATGGTTAGGACTTGGTGGTTTCACAGCCATGGGCCCGGGATCAATCCCTGGTCAGGAAAAAAAAAAGGTCTTTAAAAGAAGAATTGATTATATATTGAAGAGGTCACCATGACACTCAGAAAATTAATCCAGAATGATCAGACTAATGAATTTTCCCCTAGCCTACTAAATTTGTCATACTTCAATGAAAGAAAGTTTTATATTTCAAGGATTCTAAATATAATAACAATAAAGGCATTTATAAGATAAAAATCAGTCTGTCCTGTGACTTAACAACAGCAACGTTAAAAGCTAGAAGTCAGTGAGGCAACACCTACAATTTTAAAGAAAAAAAAGGAAGAATTCTCTTCTTGGCTAAATTTTCATTCTAATACAAAAGGAACAAACAGTCTTAAGTACACACGCAAGAACTGAGGGAACAATGTTCCCATGAACTCTTTTTAAGGGACAGAATACAGCCAGGCATGAAAGAACGCAAAGCATTTCTGAGTCAATGTTAGTAAATATCTGCTTAAGTTTAATACTAATAAAAAGAGAAGTTATGGTAAGAAATATTACACTAGGAAAAACTGGGAGTCAAAGATTGGACATAGTGGTAGTACTCTGCTGAAAGTCAAAAAAAAATTCACAAACCTACAAAGTAATTAATGGAATTATGCTTTTATATAATTATAGGGTTAAACACTAAAATACTGTGAAAGAAAATATAACAGGGAGGACCTTTAAGATGGCGGAAGAGTAAGACGTGGAGATAAACTTCTTCCCCACAAATACATCAAAATACATCTACATGTGGAACAACTCCTACAGAACACCTACTGAATGCTGGCAGAAAGCCTCAGACTTCCCAAAAGGCAAGAAACTTCCCATTACCTGGGTAGGGCAAAACAAAAAAGAAAACACAGAGACAAAAGAATAGGGACGGGACCTGCACCTCTGGGAGGGAGTTGTGAAGGAGGAAAACTTTCCACACGCTAGGAAGGCCCTTCACTGGTGGAGACGGGGGGGATGGCAGGGGGAAGCTTCAGAGCCACAGAGGAGAACACAGCAAGAGGGGTGCAGAGGGCAAAGTGGAGACATTCCCACACAGAGGACCAGTGTCGACCATCACTCACCAGCCCGAGAGGCTTGTCTGCTCAACCGCCGGCCAGGAAGGATGGGGGCTGAGAGCTGAGGCTCGGGCTCCGGAGGTCAGATCCCAGGGAGAAGACTGGGGTTTGCTGCGTGAACACAGCCTGAAGGGGGCTAGTGCGCCACAGGTAGCTGGGATGGAGTTTGGGAAAAACTCTGGACCAGCCTAAGAGGCAAGAGACCATTGTTTCGGGGTGTGCAAGGAGAGGGGATTCAGAGCACTGCCTAAATGAGTTCCAGAGACGGGCGCGAGCCGCAGCTATCAGCGTGGATACCAGAGAAGGGCACAAAATGCTAAGGCTGCTGCTGCAGCCACCAAGGAGCCTGTGCACAAGCACAGGTCACTATCCACACCTCCCCTCCCGGGAGCCTGTGCAGCCCGCCTTGCCAGGGTCCCGTGATCCAGGGACAGCTACCCTGGGAGAACACACGGCGCACCTCAGGCTGATGCAATGTCACTCCGACCTCTGCCTCGGCAGCCTCACCCCATATACCTTACCCATCCCTCCCCCCGACCTGAGTGAGCCAGAGCCCCCTAATCAGCTGCTACTTTAACCCCGTCCTGTCTGAGCTAAAAACAGATGTCCTCAGCTGACCTACACGCAGAGGCGGGGCCAAATCCAAAGCTGAACCCCAGGAGCTGTGCAAACAAAGAAGAAAAAGGGAAATTTCTACCAGCAGCCTCAGGAGCAGTGGATTAAATCTCCACAATCAACTTGATGTACCCTGAATCTGTGGAATACCTGAATAGACAATGAATTATCCGAAAAGTGAGGTGGTGGACTTCGGGAGCAAAAAATATATATATATGTATTTTTTTCCTTTTTCACTTTTTGTGAGTGTGTATGTGTATGCTTCTTTGTGTGATTTTGTCTGTATAGCTTGGCTTTTACCATTTGTCCTAGGGTTCTGTCAGTCTGTTTTTTGTTCTTTTTTAGTATAGTTTTTAGCGCTTGTTATCATTGCTGAATTTGTTTTTTGCTTTGCTTGCTCTCTTCTTTTTTTTTTTTTTTTTTTTTGGCGGTACGCGGGCCTCTCACTGTCGTGGCCTCTCTTGTTGCGGAGCACAGGCTCCGGACGCACAGTCTCAGTGGCCATGGCTCACAGGCCCAGCCTCTCTGTGGCATGTGGGATCTTCCCAGACCGGGGCACAAACCTGTGTCCCCTGCATCGGCAGGAGGGCTCTCAACGACTGCGCCACCAGGGAAGCCCTCTTCTTTCTTTTTTTAAATTACTTTTCAATTTTCTTATTTTTAATAATTATTCTTTTATTTTAATAACTATTTTATTTTATTTTTTTCTTTCTTTCTTTCTTTTATTCTCCCTTGTCTTCTGTGCTGTGAGGCTGACAGGGTCTTGGTGCTCCAGCCATGGGTCAGGTCTGTGCCTCTGAGCCAAGGTCAGGACATTGGTCCACCGGAGACCTCCCGGCTCCATGTATATCAAACAATGAAAGCTCTCCCAGAGATCTCCATCTCAATGCTAAGACCCAGCTCCACTCAATAACCAGCAAGCTACAGTGCTGGACACCCCATGTCAAACAACTAGCAAGACAGGAACACAACCCCACCCATTAGAAGAGAGGCTGACTAAAATCATAATAAGATCACAACGCCCCAAAACACACAACTGGACAGGGTCCTGAACGCCAGAAAGAAAGATCTAGCCTCATCCACCAGAACACAGGCACCAGTTCTCTACTAGGAAGGCTACACAACCGACTGAACCAACCTTAGCCACTGGGGGCAGACACCAAAAACAACGGGAACTATAAACCTGCAGCCTGTGAAAAGGAGACCACAAACACAAGAAAACTGAGAAGACAGAGAAACACACAGCAGATAAAGCAGTAAGGTAAAAACCAACCAGACCAAACAAACGAAGGGGAAATAGGCAGTCTACCTGAAAAATATTCAGAGTAATGATAGTAAAGATGATCCAAAAATCTTGATAACAGAATGGAGAAAATACAAGAAATGTTTAAAAGGGACCTAGAAGAACTAAAGACCAAGCAAACAATGATGAACAACACAATAAATGAAATTTAAAATTCTCTACAAGGAATCAATACCAGAATAACTGAGACAGAAGAACGGATAAGTGACCTGGAAGATAAAATAGTGGAAATAACTACTGCAGAGCAGAATAAAGAAAAAAGAATGAAAAGAATTGAGGACAGTCTCAGAGGCCTCTGGGACAACATTAAATGCAACAACATTTGAATTATAGGGGTCCCAGAAGAAGAGAAAAAAAAGGGACTGAGTAAATATTTGAAAAGATTACAGTTGAAAACTTCCCTAATATGGGAAAGGAAACAGTTAACCAAGTCCGGGAAGTGCAGAGAGTCCCATACAGCATGCATCCAAGGAGAAACACACCAAGACACATATTAATCAAACTACCAAAAATTAAATACAAAGAAAAAATATTAAAAGCAGAAAGGGAAAAATAACATACAAGGGAATTCCCATAAGGTTAACAGCTGAACCTACAGTGGAAACTCTGAAAGCCAGAAGGGAGTGGCAGGACATATTTAAAGTGATGAAAGGGAAAAACCTACAACTAAGATTACTCTACCCAGCAAGGGTCTCATTCAGATTCGACAGAGAAATTAAAACATTTACAGGCAAGCAAAAGGTAAGAGAATTCAGTATCAGAAAGCTAGCTTTATAACAAATGCTAAAGGAACTTCTCTAGGCAGGAAACACAAGAGAAGGAAAAGACCTACAATAACAAACCCAAAACAATTAAGAAAACGGTAATAGGAACATACATATTGATAACTACCTTAAATGTAAATGGATTAAATGCTCCAACAAAAAGACACAGACTGGCTGAATGTATACAAAAACAAGACCTGTATATGCTGTCTACAAGAGACCCACTTCAGAACTACAGACACATACAGACTGATAGTGAGGCGATGGAAAAAGATATTCCATGCAAATGGAAATCAAAAGAAAGCTAGAGCAGCAATTCTCATATCAGATAAAATAGACATTAAAATAAAGACTATTACAAGAGACAAATACACTACATAATGATCAAGGAATCAATCCAAGAAGAAGACATAACAATTGTAAATATTTATGCACCCAACATAGGGGCGCCTCAATACATAAGGCAAATGCTAACAGCCAAAAAATGGGAAATCGACATTAACACAATCATAGGAGGGGATTTTTAACACACCACTCTCATCAATGAACAGATCATCCAAAAGGAAAATAAATAAGGAAACACAAGCTTTAAATGATACACTAAACAAGATGGACTTAATTGATATTTATAGGACATTCCATCCAAACACAACAGAATACACTTTCTTCTCAAGTGCTCATGGAACATTCTCCAGGATAGGTCATATCTTGGGTCTCAAATCAAGTCTTGGTAAATTTAAGAAAATTGAAATTGTATCAGGTATCTCTTCTGACCACAAAACTGTGAGACTAGATATCAATTACAGGGAAAAAAATCTGTAAAAACTACAAACACATGAAGGCCAAACAATACACTAGTAAATAACCAAGAGATCACTGAAGAAATCAAAGAGGAAATAAAAAATACCTAGAAGCAAACGACAATGAAAACACGACAACCCAAAACCTATGCAATGCAGCAAAATCACTTCTAAGAGGGAAGTTTAGACCAATACAACCCTACAACAAGAAACAAGAGACATCGCAAATAAACAACCTAATCTTACACCTAAAGCAATTAGAGAAAGAAGAACAAGAAAACCCCAAAGTTGGCAGAAGGAAAGAAATCATAAAGGTCAGATCAGAAATAAATGAAAAAGAAATGAAAGACACGATAGCACAGATCAATAAAACTAAAAGCTGGTTCGTTGACAAGATAAACAAAATTGATAAACCATTAACCAATCTCATCAAGAAAAAAAGGGAGAAGGCTCAAATCAATAGAAATAGAAATGAAAAAGGAGGAATAACAACTGACACTGCAGAAATACAAAGGATCATGAGAGATTACTACAAGAAAGTCTATGTCAATAAAATGGACACCCTGGAAGAAATGGACAAATTCTTAGAAAAGCACAACCTTCTGATATTGAAACAGAAAGAAATAGAAAATATAAACAGACCAATCACAAGCACTGAAATTGAGACTGTGATTAAAAATTTTCCAACAAACAAAAGCCCAGGACCAGATGGCTCCAGAGGAGAATTCTATCAAACATTAAGAGAAGAGCTAACACCTGTCCTTCACAAACTCTTCCAAAATATAGCAGAGGTAAGAACACTCCCGAGCTCATTCTATGAGACCACCATCATCCTGATACCAAAACCAGAAAAGATGTCACAAAGAAAGAAAACTACAGGCCAATATCACTGATGAACATAGACACAAAAATCCTAAACAGAATACTAGAAAACAGAATCCAACAGCACATTAAAAGGATCATACACCATGATCAAGTGGGGTTTATCCCAGGAATGCAAGGATTCTTCAATATATGCAAATAAATCAATGTGATACACCATATTAACAAATTGAAGGGTAAAATCAATATGATCATCTCAATAGATGCAGAAAAAGCTTCTGACAAAATTCAACACCCATTTATGATAAAAACTCTCCACAAAGTAGGCACAGAGGGAACTTACCTCAACATAATAAAGGCCATATATGACAAACCCATGGCCAACATCATTCTCAACCGTGAAAAACTGAAACCATTTCCACTAAGATTGGAAAGAAGATGAGGTTGGCCACTCCCACCACTATTATTCAACATAGTTTTGGAACTTTTAGCCACAACAATCAGAGAAGACAAAGAAATAAAAGCAATCCAAATCAGAAAAGAAGTAAAGCTGTCACTGTTTGCAGATGACATGATACTAAAGATTCTACCAGAAAATGACAAGAGCTAATCAATGAATTTGGTAAAGCAGCAGGATACAAAATTAATCCTCAGAAATCTCTTGCATTCCTATACACTAACAACGAAAAATCTGAAACAGAAATTAAGGAAACACTCCCATTTACCATTACAACAAAAAGAATAAAATACCTAGGAATAAACCTACCTATGGGGACAAAAGACCTGTACGCAGAAAACTAAAAGACACTGATGAAAGAAATTAAAGATGATACCAACAGATGGAGAGATGAGATATACCATGTTCTTGGATTGGAAGAATCAATATTGTGAAAATGACTATACTATCCAAAGCAATCTACAGATTCAATGCAATCCCTATCAAACTATCACTGGCATTTTTCACAGAACTAGAACAAAAAATTTCACAATTTGTATGGAAACACAAAAGACCCTGAACAGCCAAAGCAATTGTGAGAAAGAAAAATGGAGCTGGAGGAAACAGGTTCCCTGACTTCAGAGTATACTACAAAGCTACAGTAATTAAGACAGTATGGTACTGGCACAAAAACAAAAATATATATCAATGGAACAGGATAGGAATCCCAGAGATAAACCCACGCACATATGGTCAACTTATTTTTGATAAAGGAGGCAAGCATATACAATGGAGTAAAGACAGCCTGTTCAATAAGTGGGGCTGGGTAAAGTGGACAGGTACATGTAAAAGAATGAAATTAGAACAATCCCTAACACCATACACAAAAATAAACTCAAAATCGATTAAAGACCTAAATGTAAGGCCAGACACTATAAAACTCTTAGAGGAAAACATAGGCAGAACACTCAACGACATAAATCATACCAAGATCCTTTTTGACCCACCTCCTAGAGAAATGGAAATAAAAACAGAAATTAAAAAATGGGACTTAATGAAACTTAAAAGCTTTTGCACAGCAAAGACAAAAAGACAACCATCAGAATGGGAGAAAATATTTGCAAATGAAGCAACTAAGAAAGGATTTATCTCCAAAATTTACAAGCAGCTCATGCAGCTCAACATCAAAAAAACAAAGAACCCAATCCAAAAATGGGCAGAAGACCTAAATAGACATTTCTCCAAAGAAGATATACAGATTGCCAACAAACACATGAAAGAATGCTCAACATCACTAATCATTAGAGAAATGAAAATCAAAACTACAATGAGGTACCACCTCACACTAGTCAGAACGGCCATCATCAAAAAATCTACAAACAATAAATGCTGGAGAGGGTGTGGAGAAAAGGTAACCTTCTTGCATTGTTGATGGGAATATAAATTGATACAGCCACTATGGAAAACAGTATGGAGGTTCCTTAAAAAACTAAAAATAGAACTACCATATGGCCAAGCAATCCCACTACTGGGCATATACCCTGAGAAAACCATAATTCAAAAAGAGTTATGTACCACAATGTTCATTGCAGTTCTATTTACAACAGCGAGGACATGGAAGCA